>NC_077239.1:48427133-49718383 GCF_947179165.1 Solanum dulcamara
AAAAGTGCTTATTCAAAAAGATTACCTATTCAATTTAAACCTCGCACAACCCAGCGTTGTCATATAGGATACCAAAACAAATCAATTTTTCCAAAAATCACTCCCTTGCTACAATATGATAATGATTGGGACAACTTTCAGATAATAAATCAGCAATATCTCCTTTTAGAATATCAAATAAACTTTAATAAATTAGAACAAAATATAGATATAATCTTTTCTGAAAACTCAGAATCTTGGGATAAAAATAAGATAAAAACCAAATTAGAAATGAAAGATAA
Source organism: Solanum dulcamara (assembly GCF_947179165.1). Taxonomy (NCBI): domain Eukaryota; kingdom Viridiplantae; phylum Streptophyta; class Magnoliopsida; order Solanales; family Solanaceae; genus Solanum; species Solanum dulcamara. The sequence goes on from NC_077239.1 coordinate 48,427,415, forward strand.
AGATAAAGTTATTAGAATAAAACCAATGAGATACAGTCCTGAAGACTAAGAAGAATTTCAAAAATAGATTAAAGAATTATTAAGTCAGAATTATTAGCAGTAGTAAAAAACTGTCAAAAGTTATATTATTTCTTACTACAAAAATGATTTACTCTCAGAACTGATAATATCTCATCATTATTAGTAATTACTACCTTTTGTGTTTTCTTTATTTATTTAATTTTTGTAGTATCTAATTTTTCTAAATATCTTTGATAAGATTCTTCTTTTATCTTTGCGACTTTTAAATTTTTCAGAAAAGTCCAATATAGACAGTAGTATAATCTTATAGCTAAAAAAGACGGTAGTTTTTTCATTATCCTATACTAGAAAGATGTGTATCAATCTCATTTTTAATGAGTTTTACATTTGTGGTTAGTCCTTCTATCACTATATCATAATCAGATACTATCTTTTCTGTTTTTATTATAGCGTCCTTATTATTACTGTCTTTTTGGAGTAGAAGTAATAATTTTTTACACTTTTCTTTGCCTTTTTGGCTATCTAGTACATGTCATCTAATTTTCCAAAGTATGGAATTATCTATCCTTATATCACTGAAAGAGGATTGCTTTCATTGCATTTTAATGCCTCAGTTATTTTATCAAATTTATCTTCACTGGTTTCTTGTCTGAGTTTAATATCTAAAGTGAACATATTTTGTGTAATATCTACTTCCAAGTTTTTAACATCTATCATGGCTCTGATTCCAACTAGGGGAGGGGGTCCAGAAAATCGTTAGTTCAATAAATTAATAATCTGAGTGGTATATTTTCATATCTAATAACACAATCATCTTGTTTAACAAGGAAAATTAGTCTTCCTAAGGGGGAATACGTTATTTCTAAAGTAAGCATAATAATGGAAATAGAGTAACTTTCATGAGCAACATAATATTATAACAATATAATTTTGTAACTTAAATAAAAAGTTAAGGGTTCAACACGCTTCCATACTTCTCCCGTTTTGATCGCAAATACTCCGGATATCCGCCGAGACTTTTACCGAACATTTCAGTCCCAACCTATCACCATGTAACTTCCCTTGGCGTTCCTTCAGAATATCACACCACAGCCTACTTTGTTTCCTACTTCTAGGCGTAAGGATAATATGGAAGGGGAGTTCTTTTCTTATTATAAAAGGAAAGAAATTATAAAGGAATAATATTGTTGCTCAAGAAAATACTCACAAACATAGTTTTTATTCATAGGTTTTTTGGAGAAAGAGAAGAGGGGTTTTTCGACCTTAACACGGATGGGTTTATAACTCGAGTTTCATGAAAAGATAATCGAGATGTTGAATCTTGTTGATTATTGTCACGCCCCGAGAGGGTACCCTAGGCGTGGCCGGCACTCAGAAACTATCTCTGGCTTCCGAGAGAACCACTTGGTCTCATTACTCATTTGTTCATCAGCGGAAGACTTAAGAATACTAATGTGGGCTTGTCATTATCAACATCAAAGGAAAAATAGATAATTCTTAGAAGAAGTAGTTTCTAAGGAGAACTACTCTGATTACATCATCAAATTCTGTCTATGAAGCCTCTAATACACTTAGATGGTGCCAATGACATGTCCATGGCTACCTTAAAAGAAACATAATACTCAACAATAATTAAAGGATAATGAGTTCTTCCGAATATAAGAAGGACTCACCAAATAGCTGAAAAATAATGATCTTCAATGATGCGCCTGTTGAGGATCTCTAACACCTGTATCTACATCAAAAAATGATGCAGGTTGAATGACGTCAGTACGTGGAATGTACGAGTATGTAAAATGGCAGGAAGATAAGGACAGATATCAAGAAAGTCCTCTCAAGAAAACTCAGCTCAGAACTCAACATCATCTCAACATTAATATGTAATGCAAGTTTAAAATAATAATAAGAAATGCTTACTCAGTTGGAAGTTTCTCTAACCGACAACCATCACTTATGAGCTAGCGATGATACAACAAATGTCGTTGCCACATTCATCGAATACCTTGCCAGGGTAAAGGACATCACCATCTTGGATCCACTCATCAAAGTCCTCTTTTTTGGGACTTAAGAGGCATAGCCTCCATCCTACGCTGGCTACGTAGTTCTGGGGTTTGAGTCAATTAAACTCTTACCCAACTCGGTGCTCAATACTACTCCCAAAATATGTGCTCATATTAATCTCATCATCTAGTCTCATTGGACTGTAATTTAAATCATCAAACTCATCTCATTACCTCTTCATTAATCATTATACTTCAAAAACATTATTTACATCTATAACTCAATTATAATGAATTTAAATATTGGGCGCATGGACGAACTCAATCCTATGCTATAAAAGCCTTACATACCTTAAATCCAAAGTTTTACTCCGAATTGGAACATTCTTGGACCCCTAGCCTTTTCTTCTCGCCAGAGCATTTTATATACTACCCGGAGTATAAGAATTACCGAAGTAGTATTTTTATACTACTAAAACTAAAACTATATTTGAAAATGAGTAAATAGAGAGAAGAGTTGCTTAAGAAAGTTTGATGAATAAAATGAGGAAATAAGGTGGGTATTTATAGGTGGGAAAGAGGGACCTAACAATAAATAAAATAATTATTAAGAAAAATCTGAAAATTTAATAGAATATATTGATGTCATTGGTGATATCAAATGGAGGACTATTGATGTCATGAGTGATGTCAAATATATCTATATCTTTCCATGGTAGGTGAAATGAGTTATTTTTGATAGAATACTCTTTTTCGGAGATGCGTTTGAATAAGATAAATTCCTTATTAGGATTTGGTGTCTTCATAAGAATTGTAGATATAAAAGTCTAGTTTCATTTAGTTTAAGAATCAAACAATTTGGAGAATCCTACAGTGAGATATGAATTTTTATCTACAAACACTCCATTTCGTCACAGAATACTATCTTACTATAATTAATTTATTTGACCTACTTAACCTCCGAAACATAATATATGGTCTTCACAGAAGTTGTAGGTAATGATGTTATGGTTACTAATAAATTTGGTTCACCTAATTTGGATAATCCTATGAAAAGGTATGCCCAAATACAGAGACATTATTATTTTCGTCGAGAATTGAAGTACCGACATACAAGATTTTAGGGGTTGTTACAATTATACAAGGGCTTAGGTTGTAAATCTAAGTCTAATGGCGGATCTTCTATTTCTTGTATCTTGGATATGCTAGGCATTTGTATTTTACTAACTTCTTCAAATAAATAGGGATAATCTATCGTATCTTTTATAGAAAAGCAATCTGAGTGATGAGTATTTGAAATTGCATATGAAATAACACAAGTTATCGAATATGGCCTATTATTTTTGTCAAAGAATTCTTTTCTTTTGAAATCTTGTATTAAGCTTAGAGTTTTATCAAAGTCTTTATCTAGAAGATGATATCAAAATTTGTGGGTATACATTAAACTTAATCTTTCTGTATTGTAAATTTCCCCGTAAAATTCCTAAGCAGGTTTTTTCCCTGTTTATTATCCTGTTATATATAATAGCTAAATCTATTGGGGTATCTAACCCTTCTCTGAATGTAGATTTTATTATTATCTGGATTACTCATATATGTATCCATTCAAGAGTATTTCAAATTTCTATATTTATTTTTCATAATTTATCTTGAATATATTTTTTAGATAGTAAAGATATCATTACTTTATTAGAAGTAACAGAAACTTCTAAATCTCTTTTTTAGATATTTAATTCGTAAAATAAATGATGTATTTACTTTCATGTTTATATTCTCCAACTTGATCTATCATTTCTTCTATTATATACTAGACTGTTTCTATTTCATTATTCATTTTGACTATCTTCTTCTAAAGAGAAAAAATAATCAGTGTCTGTTAATATGAAAATTGTATCGTTAGACTCAACTTCTTCGAAATTATTTAATTGTATAAATTCTTCTGAATTTATCATTTCTTCAATATCTTCATCAATTTCTATTTTCTTGCTATTATTAGCAAATTTCTTCGAGCATCTATTAGCATAGTGTCATATCTCCTTACAATAATAACATCTGCATTCTTTGGATTTTTTCTCTTATTATTTCTTTTGAAAAATAGTTTGTTATATTTAGTATATCCCTTCTTTTGTAATAGTAGGGACTTTCACATCCAATCATTATTGGCATTTGTGGTGTTAGGACCTAAAAATCGAGGTCATGATAGCACACATCTCAAAACCCAATCTGATATGTAACCCTAAAAATAAAACTCATACCAGACTCCCAAAGGGGAAAGTGATGCCACAATTTAAATAAAAAGAAAAACAATAGAGAAAATTATCCCAAAACCCGGTGTCATAAGTATAAAGAGCATCTAATACAAGGTTCGAATCTAAAGATACAACATAAGTCTCTGAATGATACAAAAGACTGAAAAATAAGGATAGACTAGTGACGATCCGAATTCTAGGACCTCACCACTAATCTGAGAATATACAATCCGCTAAAATATCAACTGCCACGTGAGGTACCCCGACTAGTATCTGCATCAAAAAGGGATACATAAGTAGGGGTGAGTACAATTCACATGTACTCAGTAGGTTTTAGCTGACTGAGTATAAGGAATTAATCAAACCTATGAAATAAACTAAGGAACGCATCCACCTGCATACAGAAAAGTCCCACTTCAGCATCGGTGCCGCCAGTTTATATATATATTGAGGCGAGTAAAGTAAACCCATAATAACAGCTCATAATCACAATTAACTAGATAATTCAAGCAGTACAAATATCAATGCAATGCAATGTAATATGATAATGCAATGATGTGGTGGTATGGTGGAATCAAGACTGTAGCACAGACTGTCGTATACACCTACTGAGCTGTGCTACCAAGCAGGGCCCATGGGGGTCTCGCAGACCATATACCTCAATCACAATATCTCATTATCCTTGCCACCTCCTCATGGTCAAGGGATCATAATGCATCCACTACCCTGCTATAATACTGCCTCAGACAGGGACTCAAGATACAAAGGTTTAAAGGTGTTTCAATTTCTTTCTCAAAATGAATTTCCATATTTCTCAACTTCTATGATGAATGAGGATGAATGCATCAAAACACATATGACATGGAAGTAATATTCAACTCACATATGGTAGAAGGTTCAAAGTTCTCAAAACTTAACCTACACATGATATTCACCCTTAATAAATAGTAATAGGAATATTCATCCCTTTGTCAATAATATTTTAATATTCAAGCCTTCTCAAAACCCCAACTCAACCTCTTAGGCGAGTATCACAAGTTAAATAATATACTCAAGCCTCTCTCTTAGGCAAATCACGAATCACATGCTCTCAAAGCAAATAAGATAACAAATAAGGCCTCCACACGGGCTATGTAATACAAATAAACCCCACATGGCAATACATTAATAAATAAGCCACCACACAGGCATCACAATATATATATAACATTGACAAGTCATATTACAACCTCATCCCAAAGTCTATAATATATGAATGACTAACTACCCCATCTCAATCTCAAAGAAGGATAGTCAAACCTACCTCAATTGCTGAAACCGCACTCGAACACCTCCACGGAATAAGCAACTCTTGAATTCAATACCTGGACTGACAACCCACTATCAACAATAAAACATACACGTCACAAGGAGTCCAATGACACCCATATTGATAGGTTTCGGAATCGGGGGTAAAATGGTCTAAAAATAATTATTTTCGAAAAAGGTCAAATATGAAAATTTATTGGACAATCACATTCTAATTGTAATAAGGAACTCATTGTTGAAAAACCCATAAAAATAGAGCTCAAAATGAGTTAGAAATCAGCATTTTCCTTAAATTCAAATTAGGGAAGAAACAAAATTTTTTGGGGTTTGAAACTAAATTTTAGGGGTTAAAATCATCAAAAACTTAATGAAAAGGAAAGGTTTTAGGTCAAAAATCACTTACCCAATACTTTGCCTTAAAAATCTCTTCTCAAATCACCTCAAGGAGTTCAAGAACTCAAACAATTGATGAAAATATTGAAATGGGAAGAAAGGGGCATTTTCTGCCCAAAGAGTTACTGTTCATGCGTGTTACTGTTCACGCGTGTTTTGTACAAATTTTCAAAAATCACCCTTAAGGTCATTAAATGTGGATTGTCACAACATAGACTTATTTTCTTCCTTAATCCTTTTGTTGCTTTAGCCAGTATGGTGTCGGCACACCATGTGCTTAACATATCTTTTAATTGAGTTATCATTTTTCCTAAGGTATCGGCGGTACTGAGGTTATAAGTATCTATTAACTTTTTGCCCAAGGGTTTGGGATTTTAGTAAAAAACATTGATAAATTCATTTCTATATTTTGTACTTTGTTATAAACATAATAATAGTAATCTTGAAAGACACAAATATATTTATCTATTTCACACATATCACATAATTATAATCATAACAACGCAATTTCATATTTTTTAATCATTGCTGGGTCTTTTAAGAAGTTACCTTCTCCGGCTAATTCTAATATTATGGCTTCTGTAGCTCTTGTAATTAAATTAACAATATTATCATCAGTGCCAAAGATATCAACTTTGGTGGTTTCGTTTAAGTTTTGCCAAAATCTTAATACACTATTTAATAGACTTCATTCTATAAAGTGTTTAGTTGTATCATAATCCATTTTATTTACTGTTACTGATATCCTTAAGGAAGTTTCTCATTTATCTATAACTTCTTCAATATTATTGATACAATCTAAATCTAGATATATTTCAAATGGATTAATCGCTTCACTTTTCATTCATCCTACGGGTGTATGACTATTTTTTGATCTTAACGTAGAGTTTATACCTGTATAAGCCCTGGTGTATTTATTAAAACTTGTTCGGCTAGTTTCAGCCTGAGTAGGGAGCTCAGTAATATTAGGCTTAAAATCAACTTCTTCTGGTTTGTTAGTATCCATTTTTAAATTCATCATATCACCTTAATTTTTTAACTTGGTTTCTTTATATTTATTATAAGATTATCTATTTCAGAATTTTCTGAATCAGAGCTTACCATTTTAAATTATTTCCTCCGTATCCTTCAAGTATTTTTATTTTCAAAATATGGATCCTATGATATCTAAGGTTTTACTTATAGGTTCTTCATTGATTTTTATTTCCTTTTGAGTTAGAATATCTTTTAAAATCTGAATTTCTTTAATTATTAAGTTTCCAAAGTAAATTATTGTTCTTTGTATTTCATACAAATCTTGTTCTATCTTTAGAGGATCTTGTTCATTAAGTAATTTATAATTAGTTTTATTATCCATTTTATCCGAAACTAGCTGGATGCTGTTTAAAATAATTACTAACAACTAATTTTATATTATCTTTTTCTGATAATATCTCATCATCATTAGCAATTACTGCCTTTTGTGTTTTCTTTATTTGTTTATTTTTTAGTAACTAATTTTTCTAAATATCTTTGATAAGATTCTTCTTTTATCTTAGCGACTTTTAATAATAATAATAATAATAATAATAATAATAATAATAATAATATTTGTGGTAGTCCGCGTTGCCATTCTGATCTTGCTTGAAATTATATCCTTATACTTGCGTAGCTAGGATAAAATTAAAATATGAAAGATTTTATTTAGTTTATGGCTTTATGGAATCTTTCTCCTGAGCAAGGGGCCTGTCAGATTTCGATACATACTATTATTAATCCGACAACTAGCAGTTCTAATAGTGTGAAATACTGCCCCTTTTTATCTCCTTTTAATGGGGACTTACACCATCAATACTTGCTAGTCATGGTTAATGAAGTAGTGCTAGAATTGACTGTACCAGCATCTCAGAACCAAGTCATAGAACTATGATAAAATCTCATATATTTTAACTGAGTCTGGTTCTTTCATGATATGTATATTATAGGACTTTAGACATCTGGAAGAGATATTAGAGTGCTTAGCCGGACATAGTCACGACTATGGAGAAGAGATGATTAAAGTAAAAATAAAAAGTAAATAACATACCTTGCCTTGAAGGCTATTTAAAACTGCAAACTTTATTTATTCAACTTGATATTTTACAAAGACAAAATGTATTCAAGCGATAAAAAGAGAGAAGAGAGAGAAGGGGATTCGAAAAACTCTCCTAAGAAATGAAAACAAACACCCTTTATATAGAAGGGCTAAGGAGACAATGAAAATAAAAATGGGTCCCTTATGTGGGTCCCTTATGTGGGTCCCTAAAACAGTATATCTATAGTGTATATATACAGTTTTTCTACTGTAGATATGAAAATGATCTTCTTCACTTTGAGTTTACTAGGGATATATCCTCGCAAGCCCCGCCATCTTTTCAACTGTTTAATGGTTTTTAGTGGACGTCTCATTCTGCTTTTCCTTTTCCCTTTACAACTGTCCAAAAGAAATCTTCCTTGTCGTGTAAGGACTCGAGGAATTCTTCCACTTTTTCGAGTTCTTTCACATAACAAGCCATGCGTCCATCTATCTGGGTATCAGTGATATCATCGCTTGCTTCACTTTGCATTGAAGTGTCAGATTTATTGTATTGATTCAAAGCATGAAGCAAATTTCTTTTGACTTCTTCCAGATATTCATTGATCATTTCTTGTTTATCGCCCTGTTACACTAAAATTCTTCCTGCAATATGTTTAACTGAATTATCAGCTACCAGTTTCTTTTGAGGTAGCTCGGTATATTCCTGTATTTTTTCTCGATTACCATCTACGAGCTCTTTTCCATAGGGCTGCTTTGTTTTAAGAACTTTTTCGGTTAATTTTTACCAAAAATTATTATAATATACCCGATACAAATATGGAAAATTTTCATTTGGGTATATCCCACTTCAGAAGCCATTTATGGATCTATGGTATTGAAAACTAAATAAAAAAGTACATTTGGTCAATTTTATCGAGATTACCTACATGATCGGAAAGTATAATTCCTTGAAAAATGGAGAAATCTTCGCCCATTCTTTGTATAAGTGAAGGTATTCATACGGTAAAGTTTTTATCGAAGGGCCGTGAAATGTCCACCATCAAATAAACCAGTTAGGAATTGTTCCGTCGAATATCTTCGCACAAATTTTTATAAACCAAGTATGCTTGTGTTTATCATTGTTATAATAAAAGACTTTGTGAAAATCTTGGATATAATCCCAATATGTCAGGTTAATGTTCATGTTATTAACACAAACCTGTCGCTCATTCATTGTGGAGATTCCTCACTCTTCAACAGTTAAAATTTGTTTGATGATTACTTTTGAGAATATATAAACGTTCTCTTTTGTGGTGAAGTGTTGAAATTCATCACTTTCTATTTTGATTAATATTGTTTCATAATATCTTTGAGTCTTATATGACTCACCTGGAAAATATAATCCCCTTACCAAATATCTTTGAAAGATCTTCCATGGCTCGTTTTGTCTCTAAATATCAGAGTTTTTTAAAAGAAATAAAATTTCTTTTGTATGTGCTTCTTCATAATTTTTGTTATCATCTGTTTCTTTGACCATTGCAGCAAAAGTATCTTTTTGCTTTTTGGATTCTAAGCATGTCTTAAGTTGTCCATATAATGGACTATCTTCTGGAATATCTTCCAGATTAATTGAAGGAATATCTTCCTTGGGAGTTGATGAAGATGCTTCACCTACTCTAGAGTTTATCAAACTCATGCTTCCCATTCTTAAGACAGGAAAATTTCTAGATGCTTATGAAGAAGAGCCATATGATAGTCTTTGTGAAGGGGATGATCTTCCCCTGCCTCTAACTCTGTGGTTATTTCATCATCTGATTATAGACCAGGTGGGTCTGCCATTGCTGTAAACACCAAATATTAGTGAAATTCAAAGAAATCATCGATATCAAGATAATAAGGACCATTATCGTCCTCATATGAATGAATATAAAAGTGAAATGGTTCCATTTCTTCTTTGATAATATCTTCAATTACTTTATTTAGTATTTTGACTTGAATATCTCCACCTAGAGGGATCGCCTTTAAAATTGTTATAAGTGTTTTATCATCAAAGAATGCTGCAAAATAATGCATGATTAATTTAGTAAGTATTCTCGAGACAGAAAGTCGGTTAAAGAATTATCAATTCTCTTTTTATACTGAATATCAAAATCAAATGAGGTTAATTGAACCTGCCACCTAGCAAATATTAGTTTGGAGGCATCATGATTAAATCTTTGTCAAAAATATATTTGACTGATTGAGTGTCTGTTTTGATCAGAAACCTTTGATTGTATAAATCATTCTAAAATTTCAAAACACATTTAACAATACATAACATTTCATATGCCACCGTAGCGTATTTACGCTGGGCTTAAGTCCATTTACCTGAATGAAATCTTATTAGATATTCACATTTATCATTAGGATTTACTTGCTTAAGTATTCCCCCATAACCAATAGTAGAAGCATCAGTTTCAATAATTTTTGGCCAAGCTGGATTAGCTAGTGTTAGACAATGTAATGATTTAACACGCTGTTTAACAGATTTAACTAATTCAGTCAGACTATCAGTCCAAGGAGATTTATGATTATTTTTTAACCGTTCATATAAAGGGGATAAATCCCTAGATGGGTTTTTATAAAAAGGAGAAATATAATTTAAGCTTCCCAAAAATCATTGAAGCATAGTTCCATCTATTATAATATCAAGAAATTTAGATGCAAAATCAATTGATCTTTGAGTAGGAGTGATTTTTCCTTAACAAATATTATAACAAAGAAATCTAACATCTGTTTGGAACAAGCTCATTTTGGGTTTAGATATAACCAAACTATTTTGTATTACAATCTTTTTGAAAATATCAAGATGCTTGATATGAATTTCAAAAGCCTTTGAATATAATAAAATATCATCAATACAAACAATGACAAAATCCAGATAAGGATTAAAAATATCATTCATAATCTACTAAAATTCAGATATAGCATTTTTTAATCCAAAGGGCATTACATTCCATTCATATTGCCCAAACAGAATATTAAAAACGGTTCTATAAGTATGTTCTTTAAAAATCTAGATTTGTCAATAACCTGACTTTAAATAAAATTTTGAAAATATATTGACATCATATAATCTCGATAATAACTCATTCCAAACAATAGCAACACCTTCATTTGAGTCCAAAAGGAAAACTCCCAAACATGCAAATATATGCACCTCCTTAGACAACTCTTTCTTTCCTTCCTCAACATGAGTGGTACTCCCCATACACAATCTTTTGAGAGAATCAACAACAACAATAGCTTTAACTGGGTGTTAGAGAATGCTCATATCATAGTCCTTGAGCAACTCAAGTCATCTCCTTTACCTCAAGTTTAAGTCTTTTTAATTGAAGACGTACTGAAGGCTCTTGTGATCAGTAAATACATACATCCACATGCACGCAATAGAGATAGTAACGCCATATCTTTAAAGCAAAAAACATTACTGCCAACTCAAAGTCATGAGCCGGACAATTCCTGTCATAGGTCTTATGATATTTTGAGGAATAAGCTATAATCTTACCTTTTTACATCAATACACAACCAAGTAGAACTCTAGATGCATCGCACTAACCAACAAAACTATATATTCCCTATGGTAGGGACGACACTTGAGCAATAGTCAACCTGGTTTTCACCTCCCGAAAGCTTTCCTCATAAGCTTCATACTATCTAAAATTAAGCCATATTCTAGGTTAACTTAGTGAATGGAGATGATATAGATGAAAATGCATGTACAAGACTTCTGTAGTAACCAGTAAAACTAAAGAAACTCCTTATGCTAGTTTGGGACGTAGGCCTGGGCTGATTCTTAACTATCTCTATCTTCTATGAATCCCATCATGGAATATAATATGGCCAAAAAATGCCACACATGTAAGACAAAATCCACTTCAAAATCTTAGCATATAATTCTCGGTTATTGAGATTCTGGAAGACAACTCTCAAATGGTTGGCATGCTCTTCCTCATTTCTAGAGTAGATCAAAACGTCATCGATGAACACGATAAAGACTGTTTCAAGATACTGTTTAAACAATTTATTCATGAGATCCATGCATATTGAAGGAGTGTTAGCCAAAATAAAGTATATAAGAAGGAACTCATAGTGACCATAATGGGTTCTAAAGGCTGTCTTCGGGATGTTACTTTCTCTCACTTTTAACTGATAATAGCCAGATCTGAAGTCTATCTTGGTGAACAAGTGGCACCCTAAAGTTGGTTGAATAGGTCATGAGTTATTGGAAGAGGGTATTTATACTTTTTGGTGACCTTGTTCAACTGACGATAGTTATTATACGTTCTAAGGGAACCATTTTTCTTTCACATGAATAGGACAGGAGCACCCCAGGGAGACACTTTGCCTAATGAAACCCTTATCTAAGAGATCTTTCGATTTCTCTTATAACTCTTTCAACTCGGATTGAGCTATTACATATGGAAAAATGGAGATAGGTTGAGTATAGCGAAGGACATATATTCCAAATTCCATCTCCCTGTCAGGAAGAACTCTTGGTAAAATATTGGGAAAGACTTCTGGAAACTCATTAACAACTAGGACTGACTGAACCGATTGTGTCTCTACACTAGTATCTTTAACTTGAACAATATGGAGGATATACCCCTTGGAAAGTAACTTTATGTCCTTAATGTATAAAAAAAAATGTACACAAGTTAAATAAAGAGATGCAAAAGAAAAAAAGATAATAAAGAGATGGAAAGGATAAACAATTCAAGTTTAAGTTAGCCAGGCTATTGGTTGGCGGTTCGCATATGCAACATTGTAATTCACCGACTCAATCACCGGTTTAAAGATAAAAACTAACAACATTTTAAGTGCACTGGCATTGCATCGGAATTTCACCAATGGAGACCTGTGTTTTTCAAGTGAAATGCCAGTCGATATTTTGGGAAAATTAATTCCTTTGTTGGATCGGAGTTGCACCTGTGAATCACAGGGAAACCATTGTGAACCATAAATGCTTCATAGTCATTTCTTTCAACCGAAAATTGTTCACTTTAGTCAATAATTTCATAAATGAACTCCAACGGGTACTCAGGCTTCCTTAATGGATTAACAATGCAATAATCTTCATATTTCTATGATTTCTCTTAAGAAGCGCATTAACCCATCGATCATTGAGAATGTTCAACGCATACAAAAGTAATGCATACATATGTAACTACAATTCAAGAACAATCATTCCCAATGTAATCTCATCATAGGTTAAAACCACTCCAATTAGTCCACAAATATATGGCATGGACACTTTTTCACAAAATGTTGCCCAAAAATTAAAGTCACATAATGAAAATATTTCTCTTGGGAATGACGTCACCTATTCAAACATAGAACAATTTTTTGCACTATGTAAACATGGTTGGTTACTTAGAATTCACCCAAAACTAAAGATTTCAAAGAAGATACAATAAATGTTTCATACTAAATAGAAAACCCAGATAAGAGGATTTCATCTCTAGAAATTTCAATCATAGAAAACCCAATTCACATATAAGATTTTCAAGTTTTAGCAAGTAGGTTTTGAAATATTTAAGAATAAAGCATGGGATACTTACCATATGCTCAATATCAAGCTCAAAATCATAAAAGTAGAGTAATATACAAGATTTGCAGATGTGGATGATGAAAAGCAATAGCTTCAATGAGTCTTAAACTCAAGAACATTTTTCAAAATAGATTTTCGGATTTGTGGGTGAATGAATTTTTTGAGGAGAGAAGAGGGGTTGTTGTTTAGTAGATGAGAGTAGGGAGAGTGAGTGATTGAGGTAAGGACTGAGAGATTTTACAGAGAGGAAATAGAGTTGAGAGAAGGTGAATGAGGAAGAAGATGAATATGAAGGGTTTGGGGTTTAAGGGTTTAGAAAACAGAGTTGGTCTAATTTAGTCTTATAGTTGTTGAAGAGTCAGAATTAAACTTTTCTCTTACTTATTCGCTTGCGTGAGGTTAGCGAGACACCATATGTAATCGGTAAAATTCAAAAAACTGCCCTGTATGTGCCAGTGCACTAATTTGCACCGATACTTCAACACGCGCCGCATAATTTTAAGTCCATATTTTGCCGGTCAAGAGCCGACTCCCAAATTTTTTCCAAGTGATCTAGAGGGAACCAACGGTTGATTGGAAGCATATAATGTCTAGCCGGCATTATGATTGTCTGATGCCGATAGTCAAATTGCACAATTTCAACTTTTCATAGTAAGTATTTTTTCCACACTCCTAAAATAGACCAAAAACAACAAAAAGTGAAGTAAAAAGGAAAAGTTAATTGGGTTGCCTCCCAAGAAGCTCTTGATATAATATCTCTTCACGATGCAATTGCCTCATCATCACACGATGTCGAGTGAAATTTCCTTATCTTGTAGATTTTGTACCTGCCCATCCACAGAAACACTTAGTGATACCACTCTATATTCATCCGTAGACTTTGTAGATGCACCAACCTTGAATTTGACATATTCATCACCAATAAGGAATTGAAGTGTTTTTGTAGCTCAATATCTACTAATTCTCTTTCATTAGAAAGAAATGGGCAGCCTAAGATGATAGGCTCCTCTGCATCCACTTCACAATCTAACACCACAAAATCAACCGAAAAAAAAAACTTATCTACTTGTTGCTCCCTACATCACACGAAAGTGTACATGGTCAATCAAGTAATATAGTGACTCTTTGAGCCAGATTATAGAATCTAAAGGACCTTAACTTGACAACTAATTAAGTTCAAATGCAATTAAGTAAATATGCTAGTGCAAGAGAGTTGAAAATTTTGTTATTTAAAACTAATGCTTTTAAGATAAAGAATATTAACTAATTACTAACAGATGATTTAGTTTCACTGCAGAATATTTAGATTAAGAAAGATTCCAAGACTGCAACATTAGATAAGTTCAGGCATAATATTTCTCACTTTGATTTCCAACGGTCATTATACTACTGATTTACAAGGTTGATTATACCATCATGGTCTTTGGACCTCTAATAACCTACCCCTGCTAACCATCTAATTGCATTATTAAGCGGGGATAGTCTTGAATCAACAAAGGTGCACTAATTTATCTTCCTATTTATCAACCAAATGCGGTACATACGTATATGTTTTCTGATATATGAATCATTAAAACTTTCTTTCCCTAGAACAAATATGTTCCCCACATTCCATGCTCTATCCTCTTATTCGTATTCCTAGTTCAAGACGGATAATGGATATATCCTAATGTTTCCCATACATTAAAATAGTAAAACTAGAATGCAAGAGTAATCACGAACTACATCCCATTTTCAAAAAAGGAAAAACAATCTTATACCATCATTTGTAGCTACAGTCCTAAAATAGGGAAAATTAACTACTTATTATTTGAATCATAATACCAAAGCATTTAATGAACATTTCAAGAGTACTTTAATGAAGAAGAGTGAGAAAAATTACCCTAGAATTCATTTCTCCTCTATCCCGTTTGTGTTCTCGAAAATTAAAGACTGAATAATAATACAAATTACAAGTTTTCTATTTATAGTCTCGAAATTCATGATAAATCAAAATTAGCACTAAAGTCTGTGATGCGGACTTGGTTCATTCCTTCACAGTTTTGCATCCTTCAACTTGTCAACAAAAGTGCACTACATATAAACTATGTCCATGACACGAACTTGGCGTAGAATCTACTGGTTAAGTAAATATTTTGATTAAATTCAAGCATTCACTATTAGGGCATCGCTGCGACGTAGATTTCTTTCTTGCCAGAGTTCTGCACTTGTGCTTCCCAACTTCACTCTTTATGTCATGACTCAATTTCTCAGGCCGTGATGGCACCTTCTAACACCCACCAATAGGTAAGCTTAACCCTTAACCCTTAGCCCAAAACTAGAGGCAACGAGCTATCAAGCGGAAGATGGATAAACAAAGTGGAAAGTAATTGCTAATGTGAAGAGAAAGAACAACTGAATCAAACACGAGAAACCAACCCAACATCTGGCATCAGTCAGTAATCAAGAATCTAAACCAAAACATAAGTACAAGGCTTTTAAAAATACAATATGAGTACCGACAGTCTCTGACTCAAAAGCTGCTCCAAACTAGTCCAAATCAATGGCGATAACCCATACTATGATCTATAGGGGGCAGAAGTATAGTATGATTCCTAAACGAATGGTACTCAACAGGCATAAGATGACTGAACTGCATAGATAAAGCTAGTATAATTAACATAAAATCAGGTAAATATTGCACAAGTACCTAATAAAGAATTATCAAAATAATGAAAGAAATAAGACAAGAAGACAAGGAACATAGATAAAAGAAAAGAGTCAAAGAACGCACCTAAATGCAATCCAAAAACCTATTAACAAGAAGAAGGCGTCATAGGAGTTTACTAATGAAAATATAGTATTAACTGCCAACTCTAACCAAATAATCACCTAGGAACTATTCTGACTGAGCCTAGCAGGAAGGACCAACCACCAGCCAAATCAAATACCATATAAACCAACTACAAATACAACCCAAAGGTACAAACTACAAGTACACTAAGATATAAGAACAATTATCATCAGATAATAACCGACTGAACGACCATAATGCTAGAAGGTACAAACAAGGACAAACATACCCTTGGTCCCCATAAAACAAGGGGACCACACCATACAAGTATATTGGTGGTAGGCGATGTAAATGAATGCAAGTCTATAGTAAAAACTAGTGACATGATCGGTGGATCTAAGATGTCTACAACAATAAATGTATAGACCCACCCCTATCCTCGGCCTGCCAGGTGGGACCCATCCGACTCCCTCATCCAGTTCAGTGGTGCACTGGCTAGAGGGGCCTATAGGGAATGCCGAAATTCATATACACTTCCAGAGCCCGAACCAGGTCTTACAAATATAAATAGTATCCCCGAAGTAGTATCGGAGAGTGAGCATCCAAGCCACTGTGGAAAGGACGATGCTATGCCGAATATTAGCAAACCAATAACCTCAAACCGTTAGCACCCTAAAAAATGGTCGCCCACCCAGCGAGTAAACTCCCAAGGGCATGGCCCAGCTAATAAGAGTAAACCTGGGAACATCAGTAGGCTAAAAAAGGGCATTGATGCATCGAATAGCCAAGTGAAATTGAGCACATCCCATAGAAAAAGGAGAACGTCCCTAACGCCTCATAAGTTTCCCAAACTAGTGACCAACTATTAAAGTGGTATGACTCACATTAAAACCAGTTTAAAATAGTAAAAATGTGAGAAAAGACTTCTTAAAAGTAGTTATGAAAATGCCAATTTCAATGTCAGGATCATACCACAAAATGTGTGAATATGCTCAAATAATGCAAGTATGCCATCACCAACATCCAAACAAGTACACACAACCATAAGGAAATACCAAATCCTAGCATACAAACAAGTCAAGGGACTAACATGGGATCCAATCGCTCCTTGGATATGGCCTCGGGCCTAATAATATATAACAGGTGAGATGACATCATAAGCCTACAACTAAACAAAAGTAAGATAATTGGGACATGGCCCAGAAATAGATAGGGAGATAAATATCTCTTGGATCGATGCCTTACACCAAAATATGCCACCTCATCTCCCAAGAAGAACAACTAAGCCAAAACTACATCTACAATGATCCCTATAGGCCACAAGCTCGCATAAAGAGTATCCTATCCATAATAAGCCTATCGCAAGCTACGCCTAGCTAAGAAAACAATAAACACCTGATAAATCACCTAAGGCTCAAACCTAGCCTAAGGCTGTCAATAGAAATCCTAAACAGGATAATAATGCTAAACCAACACCACAACTAAGGCCCACAACTCAATCTTAGGATTTCACGAAACTATTCTAGCCTAAAACTCATCCAAGAATAAGAAAATGGGATTGAATGAGAAGAATGCTAACCTTGACAAATAATAACTTACGTCACATGTAAAATATGCTACACGATATGTAATAGAGTTAAAAAAAAAGGGGGATACCAAGCCTACCTTGAGGGCGATCCCGCGCACTCTAAATCTACCACGATGAAGCTTTCGTCCTTTAAATCTCTTCCAATGGTCACAATGCGAAAAAATTTTTAATCACCTAAACAATATGATCATTTTGATGGTAAAGTTATCAAACTCAGAGACGGGCCAATTTTGGAGTAAAAATGAGGAATTGTGGGACCCACTTCGTAACTTATGGAATTGACTCCAAAAATAGGTCCTAAATGCTAAATCTAGCTTGTGTTCTAAAAGGAAGCACAATTCGCACACTAAAACATCTTCAATATCAACATGCATCTATATTTATAACTTTGCCATAAAGAAGAAGGGAAAATAATGAGATGGACGATATTACCTCCAACAAAGCTTCTACACCAACATTTGAGCTCACCACCTGATTCCCCTAGAAAAACCACACAAAATAACCTTAGGAATCACTGAAATCACCTCAAAATTGAGAGAGAAGTCAATCTTCAAAGTTAAATACTTAACTAAATTATTGAACATAAAATGACCCTCAAGTGTCGCTTAAGAAGACCCTCGATAGTCGCTTAAGCGACACCCACCAAAAAGTGGGCATCGCTTTTGCAACACAATGTCGCTTAAGAGACCTGCCTCTTTAGAGACCCCCGCCCTTGTGCCAAGGTCACTTTAGCGACCAGGGACCATAAAAGCGATGGCACCAGAGACAGTTGGTGTAAAATGGACTTTGGCATGTCCAAGTCTCCAATGGGGTGCTTAGAATTCGTTAATGACCCTATGAGCACAAATGAGATCTTCTACCCCTCCAAATTTGATATTCCAAACTCAATGATGTAGTCAAAATTCCCATACGAGGTCATTACGACTGATTATGGGTGCCACTCCCAATGCCATTTTTATCCAAATTCTACAATGGGCCTAGATATTAGATTGGAAGCCTCTGAAAGTGAATGAAGGGTCATTCTACACCAAACTCGACATGCCATAACTAACCACGCTATCAAATTTTTTATCCAAGAGCATTTTACAAGAACATTGACCAAAGTCAACTATAGGCCAAATTTCCAAGGTAAAAGTGTCAAATGGTCCTTAACTCCTACCGATTGCCTCGATACTCATGTCCGCCATGCTAAGAGCCTAATTTAGCTATATCAAAGCTGATGGAACCTTCATAATTCCGTTCTAAGGTCATTTACTATCATACCCCATATTGTCGTACCTTGAGACTTTCCTACCTTGGAAGGTTCTTAAGCTTCTTGAAAGGTGCTTAAGCCTCTTAGAAGATGGTTTAAAAGAGGTGTGAGTTGTTATAACCCACACCCTTGGGCTCGGAATATCTCTTAAGTTACTTAGAAGTTATCATGAGATCCGGACAATCCAAAATGCTATCAAACAACTCTAAGGAAGGGAGAATATGATACCCCGTAGTAGAGAAGGTTGGAAATAGAGTCATAAGGATCCGGAAGGAATTGGAGGCCAAATAATGAGTCGTAGGACTCGATTTACCTACGTAATCTCCTAACTTAGAAGTCTTATGTACTCAAGCTATTGGAGTACGTACCAAGCTTGCATAACATGGATTACATAGACTTTTAAAATAAAACGAGATTACGAACCCATGAGAAAGAGAAAAAAAAGACACGTGGCAGCCAATGAGGGAGTGAAACATGGCAGCACCTCAACTAAGCAGGTGACCCACCTGCTTGGGGGAGGTGGGCCCCACTGCCACGTGGCAACCCCTCCTTCAAAGCATAGATACGGTGGCCCAATAGGGACTGGACACGTGTCCTCCTTAGGGTCTGACACGTGTCACACCCTAATACCACATATATGCATGTATATGTAACATACACTTCAGTTTGTTCCTTAAAACTTCAGCAGCAAAAAGAAGAACAAACCCTAATCCAATAGAGAAAAGGGTGACGGCTTAGGAGGCAAAAATAGGTAAGTCCCGATTTTATTCCATAAATTAATTATATAGTGTATACCACGATGATATGGAGGTATTAGAAGTATAAAATCATAGCTTGGTGCAGCCAAAATGGACAACAACCAGTCCACACAGTTTCAACGCGCTAAAGAGGTTTCCGAGGCACAATTTTGGCCAATTTCGGGTAAGGTAAGGTTTCTCCTTTAAAATTGGAATTTATGGGGTTGTTATGGATGGTATTATGTACCTTTTATACTTATGGAAGTATAAAAAAATCATGGAGATGCTCAGCGAAAGAAATAATTAAAATTAAAGTCGTCATAGTCAAGTTGTAGTCAAAATGAGGCGTTGTGTGTGTGGAGGCTGCTGCTGGTTGTGTGGTGTGTGTTGCAGGGGATAAATGTGTCCTAAAATAGGTGGTGGAGCTTCTGGTTTCAGCCACATGACCCCCACTTCGTATGGTTAAAGGTTTTGCAATTAGAAACTAGAAACCTTATTTTGGCGTCATAGTTCGAGCGAGTCGTTTGGAGTTTATATTGTGTAATGTTACCATGTTATACATATATATGTGCTGCTGGTTAAGTTATTGCTTGCATGTAAATATTAAGGACATAATTGAAGATTCGTATAGGGCACATTATAGGGGAGATGCTGCCGGATTTTTGGTAACTCTTTAACTAGTTAAAGAACTAGTCGAGAAGATGAGCGAGGAAATTCTATGAATACTCATAGGAAGTATAAGATGCTGGAAAGTCTAAGGATGTTGATACTCGTATTGATTTCATGTTACTTAGTTTCAAAGGAAGACAAAATGACCGGTACAAAAGGTAACCTGTAAAAGGTATGTAAAGCCTATCTTTTCTCTTTCTTTCGGCATGTCTTAGATATAAGTAGGATATGATATGAGCCTTGGGGGTAATTCCATTCCTAGATTCTGAATATGACTTCAGGACCCTCACTCACTTTTGAATGTTAAACTTTAAAGTAGTAAGCTACTATCTTCGAGTCTTTGATAGGTTAAATAGTAACTGGAGGTATTTTTTTTTTTTATGGGAACAGACCCTGCACGAGGCTCCCACCTCTCGTGCACATTCAGGGGTTGAGCATCACCCCCAAGCCTTAACATAAAATAAAACAGAAAAATACAAGGAGGGGGACATAAACCTAACCTCCGATCCTATGTTGGTTCATAAGTCGGCTAACCTATTAAGGTCGGCTAACTCATCCCCGTAGCAAAAGGAGCTATCTATAACTAGAAAGCAGTAAACTTATGAGAGGACTCCTCTCGATACAAGTCGACTAAGAAAGCATAAATGAGGGAGACTCTCCCCTTCTATGAGAAGACAAGAAAGTAACCTACACTAGTCCTATTCAACAATGCTACGTACCATACATAGCTAAATTGAGGAAGAAAAAGTATATGAACCTTCTATCTCGCATGGGGTGAAGAAGCTCTTTTCATCTTTGCCCTTTTTCGTCTTGTCGTACCAAGTAAGTCCAAGGGAAGTATGCAACAGCATCACAATCATGATTATCAGCTAAGGAGGATGAAACGAGAGGAAGTATATAGAGCTATAATAACCAGCAACGTTGGAGTTGTTGTTGAGAAAAGGAGTGACTGAAGAGCAGCAAATTGTAACTTGTAGGTGATGCAGTTGCTTGGGTGTTTCCTTGCATTTTGCATGATTGTACCTGCATACCCACAAACAAACAAACAAGGAGCTTAAAGTGACTTGGAGCTGCTGCAAAAAGGCCCCTGCATGAATGGTTGCTGTCTCCCTTTGTTTGGTTCTTTATGGACCTACACAAGGAAATAGCCAAGGAAGCAAACCAGTGTGTGGGGGTTCTGTGGTGCCCATTGGAGGGCTCCTCAATTGTAAGTAGATGGAAGTAGAAGATTGTTGGTGTTGGATTGTTGTAGTTGTAAGGTTGCTGCTGTATCTTCTGAGCTCCAAGGTGCTGTGGCTGGTTGCAACTCCTCCTGTTAATGGTGTTTGTAGCTGCTGCATTCCACAGCTGTGAATTTGTTGTTGCTTCCAATCAAATTCAGCTTCAGCACTCTGTGGCATGATATCTGCAACTGCAGCTTCATGGATTTTGCAGCTTCTGATGTTTCAGCAGCCTACATACTCAAATAAACAACCAAACAAACAAGAACAATGGCCTCCCAGATTAGACTCCCATAATGAGTGTTGATGGGTGCTGCTGCTGCCAAGAGGTTTAACAGATGGTGCCTTGGATATTGGAGGGTTCTTGTGTGCCTGCACAGAATCCAGGAGGGCTGTTGCACGTGTTGTAGCATGGTAGCTGTTGGCTGCATCTACAAGTGCAACCATGCACTTTGTAATCCCTGCATCTGCAAAGAAAAACAACCCTGTTGTCACTGCTGTTGCTGCAGCTGTAGCCCATCTATTGCAGGTCTGTCTTAATGTTGCTTTATGTTCTAGTGAGTGGTTGTATGCTGAAGTACTTGTTCTTGGGGATTGTAGTTGTATATTGTACCTGCACAAGTAAAAGAACAAGAATAAAAGTACCTCCAATACTCCTGCAGAGCAAACACTGTGCTGTGGTTCTGCAGGTCCATTGTGGACTTGTAGTTTGTCCTTGTATGCTGCATGTTGTTGGAGTTTTTGTGTGTTGTGGCTTGTAAACATGTCCCCAACTGTAACATGCTTTAATGTATCACCAGATACCTGCAAATGCATAGAGACAAGACAACAAGACCAAAAACAAATAGACACCAACCTCCTCATTATGCTTACGTCGGCTAACTTTTTCAAGGTCGCTCGACTAATGTTTCCAATTATCCATTTGAGGTGGAACTTCTTGGGCCTTGTAGTTACTGTATTTTCTGTGTTCTTGCAACATTTGGAGGTCTTTTGGACAAGCTGGAAGCTCCAAGTAGTGAATTGCTCCATTTGAAGACTTAAGTCGGCTAACTTTTTCAAGGTCGCTCGACTAACGTCTCCAATTATCCGTTTGGGATGAAACTTCTTGAGATTTATAATTACAGTATTTTCTATGTTCTTGAAACATTTGGAGGCCTTTTGGACAAGCTGGAAGCTCCAAGTAGTGAAGTGCTTCATTTGGAGAGTTAAGTCGGCTAACTTTTTCAAAGTCCCTCGACTAACGTCTCCAATTATCCGTTTGAGGTAAAACTTCTTGGGCTTTGCAAATACTGTATTTTCTGTGTTCTTGCAACATTTGGAGGCCTTTTGGACAAGCTAGAAGCTCCAAGTAGTGAAGTGTTCCATTTGGAGACTTAATTCGGCTAACTTTTTCAAGGTCGCTCGACTAACGTCTCCAAATATCCGTTTGAGATGAAACTTCTTGGGCTTTGCAACTACTATATTTTCTGTATTCCTGCCCAGTTTAGAGTCAATTTGATGTTGCATGATGCTTTTGTTGGGGGCTGCAGCTGTGGCCTGTGCTGGAATTTTGATGGCTGTTGCTGCAGTTGTAGTCCATTTGTTGCAGGTATGTCTTGATGTTGCTTTATGTTCTAGTGAGTTTTTGTATGCTGAAGAACTTGTTCTTGGAGATTGCAGTTGTGTATTGTACCTGCACAAGTAAAAGTACAAGAAAAATTCTGTACAGCAAAAACTGTGCTGTAGTTTCTCCTTGTATGCTGCATGTTGTTGGAATTCTAAGCTCAGTTGCTGACACTCCTGCACCAGCCCCTTGATGTAAGTTCTGGTTGCATGGAGGAATTCCACAAGCTGCAAGCTCCAAATGGTGAAGTGCTCCATCATGCCACTGCTGTAATATGCAGCACACATAGCTGGCCCTCCAACTGTGGATTGATATGTTGCATGTGTACAAGTTCCTGCACAGTCAAAGAGTAGAAGGAAAGGAAAGAAAAAGAAAAAGACTACTCTAATCCTAGGTAGGTAAGATGCAGGGGAGACTCTCCCCTTTACAATGGTCCTAACTGTAGAACCTTCAAAGTGGTTATCACTAGTCATATTGATATCCAATTTGAAGAGTAAGTTAGAACATTGAAGATAAAAATAGTTCAAGGAGGTTGTTTGATCCTTTTTAATCTTTTTCTCCTGAAGCTTGCCATCCCTATCTTGTCCAGCTTGATGTAGCCCTTGGTGGAAAATTCTCATAGGATTTCCTTCCATATGCCTATCCCAACATGTTTTAACAGTATCCAGGAAGGTATCAATATCAGCCACCTGCAGCATTTTTTCCCAAAGACTTCTTCTCAAGTAATCTTTACACTTGGCATAGACAAATGTAATAGTGTGAGAATTGGGGCTATAGGCCTCTATATTTAAGGGCTCCACGAGGACAGACGTCTGGATCCTATAAGCTATTTGGCAACATTGTGACACATGTCTATGGTTCCTGACGCTCCGTACAGTCCTCCGTGACACCTAGTAGGTACTTCAATTACTTCCAAGTGATGGTCCACTTGATGACTTCATTGTGTCTCAGATAATGATTTAAATTGTGTTTGGTTTCTCACTACTCTACTCGTGCATACTGTAATACTTCTTTTGTCGACCTTGGGGCCAGGAATAGTAATCGTGCACAATTCCACTGCATTGTTCATCGCTCCCTCACTAGAAGGCCCGGTACGTATGTATATATATGATGATATGATGATATGTTTTAATAAGGAGGTGATGGTACTACAGTTATGATTCATCGGATCCCTGATAGGACCGACTATATTGAAAATTTGAGCATGCATGATTTTACTTTTCCAGGTACAGGTTTCTGATTTGATATTTTATTCCCTGCTTCTCTGTTATGCTATATTATGTTTTACATACTCAGTACCTATGTCGTACTGACCCCCTTTGTTCGGAGGGCTGCGTTCATGCCCGTAGGTACAAGTTCACAGTTTGAGGATCCGCCAGCATAGGAGTTCCACTCAGCGGTTAAGAGGTGCTCCATTGTGCTAGAGCCTGATTTTGGGTACCAAACCTTGATGTATATATTCGTTTTGTTCACGGTTACGGTGGGGGCCTTGTCCCGCTTTATGTTACTTTTTTTCTTACTCTTAGAGGTCTGTGGATACGGATGTGGGTTGTATGTATGTGGGTTGTATGTGTGTATGAGCTGTATATGAGTTGTATATTAGTGGTATATGAGTTGTAGATGCGTGTATGTACAACTATACTGATATGACTTATGAATTGGGGCGTTCCCTGTGTCGTGGCGGACTTGTTGGATCGCGTATATGTGTACTATAGAATGACCCTATACGTTATAATAGCCTTGTCGTCTTGTATGTTTTCTTACCTGTTAGTGCATTTTAAGTATAAACAGGAGACGTGTTTTGTGTGGAAGACAGGGGTACACGTATGTGTCTAGTTAGTGCACCCGTCACGGCCTACGGGGTTGGGTCGTGACATTTACCAAATGTTATGATAGTCAACTTTTTAAGTTATAAGAGCTCTAGAATAGGGAAACAGGCATATAACCCACAAGAACGACCAGGCGACCGAAGTGTTAGTCCTAGTAAGTCATAAATGACTTAGGGTCACTGCAGGAAAGCTCTAACTGATGAAAAGGTTGGAGAATGAAGAAAATGACCTGGAGGGTCATTATAACATCCACTACTAAAAGAATTTTCGTCCATAAAATTAAAAGTACAGTGGCAGCCTGAAAGCACAAAAGAATGAGGTTACCGGGCCTATTTGCTCCACTAGACCTCGAAACCCCTCTCGAGTCGAGCAACGCCATCTTAGAGCTCGAGCTAAGAAAAAAGTCCTCAAATTTCATTCAAACTCTTAAAACTCGTCCAAATCCCTCGATAGGCAATAACTCTCACTTGCTTAGACTTCAAGTTTCAACAAGAATCGACCAAGCTAAACAAAACCATAGATATGAGCAATACAGGGTCATGTCAAATACAACTCACTCAAAATTCCAAATACTTGTCTTATGCTTCCCAAATCCATTTTCTTCTAGCCACTAAAGGCATTCTTCCAATTCTTATCTATACTGAAAACCTTCAACTTCATCTGAATATTGTGTACCAAACCATAAAACACCAATCTCGAAGGAGTTACATACTCTATTTGAAATTTAGAGGATGAAAACAACAAAAACAAAGAGACACTCTTGGCAAAGCTCCAAATCTCCAAATCTCCAATCTCAGCAACAAAAACCCACAATTCAAGTAAGAAAACACAATCTTCTGAAACTGAATTCTCCACTCCAAGGGATGGTTATCTCGGGAATGAAAAGGCCGCACTGATCAATAATGTTTCAAGAGTACTAGATCTGACTCATGAACACCGCAATCTAGCGAATAGGATCAAATCAAGCATTCCATCCTGAACGAATTTCAAATCACAGACTCCACGAATTACTTTGGCCCCATTCTGTAGATGAACCTTCTAAACAACTTCTAATTCTCCAATAGAAGCTTAAGTTTGGACCCGCCAAGGGACACCACCATTCCTTCTCCAAGTCTAACATACCAACAAAGCCTCAGAGCTACCAACACCACCACGGATAACTAATACAAGCAGTAACAAGACACAATGGGAGATCACACATCCTAAATTCTCAACAAGCCATAACCAACACCAAAACTCATAAAAGTGACAGCTCTCAAAAGATTAAACAAACGCACTACAACATGCAACTGAGAATAAGACTGAGGCAAACAGGAAAAGATAACAAACTAGGATCACTATAAATAATCCAACAAGGTATGATAACTAAGAAAACCTCAACCCATAACCTAGAACTGAACATAACGATACCCAACAACAAAGATAACCATCTAGGATAAGAAACTAGAATAGTAGGAGAGAAATTCTAGCCAAGGCAAATATAGCTATGCAAAAAGGATATGAGGAGATATTCAATCACTAGCCCATGGGGAAACATTAAACTAAGGAGACCCTTAATGCCAACTAAATCCTCTAGTATCACAACTCCCAAAACTAACATAGCTAGTCTGTCCATATATTCGACAAGGATCGGCACCACAAAACAATCAATGGTAAGGGAGACGAAAGTGAAGAATAACTAGTCTAGCCACAATTCAAAATAATATCACCCGGGCAAGGCACAGGGAGTTGGTCGATCGCTACTACTCATAATAGGAAATTGACCTAGTCGATCCACTACTAAAAGAAATCAACTACATAGTTAAAACACACACACATAAATCTATATAAGGCAAGCATATATTCAGGAGGTAACTAACAAGCCAAATAGACAAGTATGTGGGTGAAAATCCCCAAATCACACAAACTAAACAATATAAAGCAAAGCAAGGAAATCAAGCGAATATCACCGATGCCTGGATCCTTGGCCTCAGAACGACTCATAGAAGCATGGAATGGATTGTGACCGACCTCATCCTAAATAACTGAAGCATCACCGGAAATCTTTGATCTCTACCTCTAATTGGATGTGGTATAAAATCCTGATACTGACCTGACTGAGAAACCTATACACTGGTCGCACGCCAGGGATAATATCAAGATCCATGGCTAAGATCTCCATAGGAATGACAAGGCCCAATAACCCTGGTATGGTGAGTATAAGGAGCCTAAAACATTGAATCTCTCCTGGGGCGCTCACTGGACCAATGGTCAAGTGAAACGCAGTCATAATACCCATCTGATTATTGACTAAAAGCTTAAGGTAGACCATCTCGGTCTTGACTATGACTGGTGCTAGAGCCAGCCTGACGAGGCTTTCTTTCATAGCTATCCCTTTCCCTAGCTGACTGCACCAAAGCCCTATGGAGCTCCTTAAAAAGTTGCCTTCCTCGCCAGCCTCATAGAAAATGTCACCACTGACCTCTTACTGAAAGGACCCAAATGAGGTAGGATAAGATCCAACACCCGAATGCTCAATATTCTTACCCTGAGAAGTCTGAACTATACCCTATCCACTGTAAACCCCAAATCTTACCTCAAAACCTCTTGGGACCTGAGGTACGATTGTTGTGCACTTTATGGGTCGAGAAGGAAGATGACCCTTGCCAAACTGATACTTGCCCTGAAGTGGGATGCTATAACCACTATGGTGATGGAGAGGCCTGTTACCACTACTTATGTAAGCATCAAAGCATATCTACTCCACTGACCTTACGTAGCTGGCAATCTGGGGTAAGGTAGACCTAATTGCTATCAAATGCTCTAACGCCAAACAAAGTGGCAAAAAAATACCCTGATGAACTCCTAGCTCATATCCAGATCCATAGAGGATAATATGGGGTTATTCCTAGGCCACCCAAGAAATTCCATGACATAGTATGATATTAAGGATGAATATTGCTTAGGAACTACTAACCCATCTTTAGCATGAGAACCACCTAGCAAAGCTCTAGTAGAACCTGCTGATGCTCCGATCGTGTCCACCGGGAAATCTTACTATCTATATAAGAAGGAATGGATTCCAAATGATCAGTTTAGAGATTATTCAAAACAAGGACACAAGATAAGGTGTTAAGAATAAAATTTCCTAAAAATGCCCCACAACCTCCTGAAAATAGGATACAGACATCTCCACACCGATCCGCAAGACTCTACTAGGCATTGCCCTCATACCAACAATGCCAGTCATCCTAAAGCTCTGATACAAACTTTTCATGACCAAATTTTCTCAGGCCATGATGGCACCTAGCATGAATGGAAATTTGTAACTTCGAACACTAGGAGATCACCAAATCTCCGAATCAACATCTGCTCTGCACTAGTCCAAATCAATAGAGATAACCCATGATATGATTTGTAGGGGTCGAAGTGTAGTATGAGTACCAAACGAATGGTACTCAGTAAGAATAGGACGACTTCATAGATAAATCAAGTATAATTAACATATAATCACGTAAATACTGCACAACTAACTAATTAAGAATTATCACAATAATGACAAGAAATAAGACAAGAAGACCGGGAACAAAGATAAAGGAAAAGAGTAAAAGAATGCACTTAAAATGCAATCGAATAACCTATTAACAATAATAAGGTGTCATAGGAGTTTACTAATGAAAATACAGTGCTAACTGGTAAGTTTAACCACATAATAACCTAGGAACTATTCTGACTGAGCCTAACTGGAAATACCAAACACCATCCAACTCAAATACCACGTAAACCAACTACAAATACAACCCAAAGTTACCAACTACAAGTACAACAAGAGATAAGAAAAATTATAATCATACAATAACCGACTGGATTCCCTTAACCCCGAAAGGTACAAACAAGGAGAAACATACCCTAGCCCCCATAAAACTGGAGGACCACACCATGCAAGTACGCTGGTGATAGGCAATGCTAATGAATACAATTATGTAGTAAAAACTAATGACATCTTCGATGGCTCTTAGAGATCAACAAAAACAAGTGTATATACCTACCCCAGCCCCCGGCCTGCCAGGTGGGACCTATGCGAATCCCTTATCTAATTTAGTGGTGCATTATCCAGAGGGGACCATAGGGATAAGGAAAGTTTGTATACACTACCTGGGCTCGAACCAGGTCTTAAATGGATAAATAGTATCGCTATAGTGGTACGGAGAGTGAGAATCCAAGCCAATGTGGAAAGGATGGTTGCATTAAATGTCAGTAAATGATTAACCACAACTGTGAGCACCCAGAAAAGGGGCCGCCTACCCAGCCAGTAAGCTCTCAGGTCATGGCCCAGCTAGCAAGAGTAAACCTGAGGGCATCGGTGGTCAAAGAAATGGTGTCGATAGACCGAATAGTCAAGTGAAACTGATCGTATCTCGGATGCCTCTAATGCTTCAAGTAGAAAAAAGAGCATGTCTCTGATGCTCATAAGTTTCCAAAACCAGTGACCAAGTATCTAGGTGGTACAAATCCCATTAAAACTAGTATAAAATAGTACAAATGTGAGAAAAGACTTCTCAAAAGTACTAGTGAAAATTCAAATTTAAATACTAGGATCATACCATAAAATGAGTGAATATGCTCAAACAATGCAAATATTACATCACCAACATCCAAACAAGATACACACAACCATAAGGATATACCGAGTCCTAGAACACAAACAAGTCAAGGGACTAACATAGGATCTAATCGCTCCTCGAATATGGTCTCGAGTCCAATAATAGATAACAAGTGAGAGGACATCATAAGCCTACCACTAAACAAAAGTGAGACAATTGGGACATGGATCAAAATCAGATAGGGGGCAAAATATCTCTTAAATTGATGTCTTACCTCAAAATATGCCACCTTAGCTCCCAAGAAGTGAAACTAAGCCAAACCTACCGCTATGATGAGCCCAAGAGGCCACAGGCTCTACCATAAAGAGTATCTTATTTATAATAAGTCCTACCGATAGCTATGCCTAGCTAAGAGGGTAATAAACACCCGATTAAGCGCTTAAGGCTCAAACCTAGCCTATGGCTTCCAATAGAAATCCTAAATAGGATAATAATGCTAAATCAACACCACAACCACAGCCCACAACCCAATCTAAGCATTTTATAGAAGTATTCTAGCCTAAAACTCACCCTAGAACAAGAACACTGGATCGGATGAGAAGAATGCTAACCTCAGAAAATACTCACCTAAGTCATATGTAAAATATACTACACGATATCTAATAGAATTCAATCAAAAATTAGGATACTGTAGCCTACCTCGATGTCAATCACGGGTGCTTCGAATCAACCACGATGAAGCTCTCATCCTCTGAATCACCTCTACTTGCTGCCACTATAACAAAATTTTATTCACCTTATTAATACGATCATTTTGATGCTAACATTTTCTAATTCAAAGACCGGCCAATTTTGGAGTCAAAAATAAGAAATTATGGGACCCGCTCTATAACTTATGGAATTGACTTCGAAAATAGGTCCTAAATGCTAAACCTAACTTGTGTTCCAAAAAGAAGGACAATTCACATACTAAAACAACTTCAATATCAATATGCATCTATATTCATAAATTGGCCAAAAACAGGAAGGGACCATAATGAAGCACAAGAAATTACCTCCAACAAAGCTTCTACATCAACTTCTGAGCTCACCACCTAATTCCCTTTGAAAAACCACGCAAAATAGCCTTTGGAATCACTAAAATTACCTCAAAATTGAGAGAGAAGTCGATCTTCAAAGTTCAATACTTAACTGAATTTTGGAACATAAAATGACCCTCAGGTGTCGCTTAATCGGACCCCCGCTGTTCACTTAAGAGACACCCACCAAAAAGTGGGCATTGCTTTTGCGAAACAAGGTCGCTTAAGAGACCCATCATTTTAGTGATGGGATGTAGCTTTAGCAACCCCTGCCCCATGTGCCAAGGTCTCTTTGATGACCCTATGGTCGCTTTAGTGACCAGGGATAGAAAAAGTTGGCGAAAGATGGACTTTGGCTTGTCCAAATCTCCGACAGGGTGCTCGAGACTCATATAAGACCCCGTGCGCGCAAATGAGATATGCTACCTCACCAAATTTGATGTTTCAGACCCAATGGAGCAGTCAAAATTACCATACGAGGTTGTTACGATAGAATGTGGGTCCTACTTCTAATACCATGATAGCCAAATTTTACAACGGGCTTGGAGATTAGATCGAAAGCCTTAGAAAGAGAACGAATAGTCATTCTAGAACAAACATGACATTCTGGAACTAAACAAGCTACTAAAATTTTGATCTAAGTGTGTTTTCCAAGAACATTCACCAAAGTCAACTACAAGCCAAATTTAAACGGCTTTAGCGCCAAAAGGTCCTAAACTCGTACCGACCATGCTACTATCCTAATTTTGCCATTCTGAAGTTGATGGAACTATCAGAATTCTATTCTGAGGTCATTTACCTTAAGTTATCATCGAAGTTAACTTTTTATGTTATAAAAGCTCTAGAACAGGAAAATAGGCATAGAAGCCAAATGAATGACCAGACAGCCGAACTGTCTGTGCCAGTAAGTTATAAATGCATTGGGGTCACTTTAGAAAAGCTATAAACACTAAAAATATAGTAGAATGAAGAAAATAACGTATAAAATCATTACATTTTAGTTCCTATTTTCTATCATTTGTCTTGATTAAGCCTTTTTAAGGTCCATTCTTCTATTTTTAGCCCTACAATCACCTAATCATATTGGTTAACTCAAAAACACACAAAAGACCCTAAAATTACAATAACTTAGGGAATTCATTCTCAAACTAGGCTATAAATATGAATTAAGTTGTCTTTTGAGCGCATAACAACGCCCAAGATCACCACCCCACACTTATATTTTTTGTTCATACTCGAACAAATTCCTACACTCATGCATGTGACACTTTGATATGAACTTTATATAAGGAAATCAAACTTGGCTACAAAGATTAGCACCGAAGGCTCTACATCACACAATCGTGTTATCAAATTTCTACCCTAAGAATGATTAGTCCGACACCTGCCAATCTCAAGAATTGAGTCAAAAATGCAGTAAACTCATGTATATTATTCAGTTGAGTCTCAAAAAAGTTACCAATCCTTCATTTAACATGTTCCCTCACCACAAAGAAGTTACCCATAGTAACTCACAAATATACAATTTCATCAACAGTGGGTAAAAACAATTCAAATCGCTCTCTCACAAAAGATTTCTCATGCTACCCAAGATGAACTATAGGCTTTCTCCTGGTGTAATGTGCCACTAATTTAAGAATGAAGAAGTTAAAGATCAATTAGGACTTTATGGGTTGTAAAGTAGGCTAGGGGGTGGGTAGGTGCCATTTTGGCTATGAATAGTGAGTCATTCCCAAGTGCTTTAATACAATACACCCAATATTTTCACATATCTTCTTAACAGTCTTATTGTCTCCCCTCTTTACTTTACTTTCCCCTCTTCTTTAAGCTACTCAATCACTTTTTGTAGGGAGTTTTCACTTTTTATTCTTATTATATATATATTCAACCACACTTTAGTTTTCTTCATGCACTCTCTAACAAAAAAACTTTGAGCTTTTTCAAGAACCAATGATCATTACTTTGAGGCCGCACACTTACTACTTCACTTCATCCATCTAAATCTCTAAAGAGCTTCGGTGCAAGTTCAAGGTCTAAGAAAGGAATAAAGTTAGCTTTTATAAGGCCACAAAAAATACAAATCACAGGCTCAAAGGGTTTACCTAAGGATATGCAGTCAATGTAGGTACAGACAAAGGGATATAAAAACAAGAATGTCAAAAAAAATGTCTATATCACTTCCTAAATTTCACATTCTTTATTTCTGTTTACAAACACATATGGCAAGTTCTACTCATCAAGAATTAATCATGCAATATCATCAAAACCGAACACACATGCCACATATCCAACTCATGAATGGTAACTACAAACTCCCAATCAATAAATCACATGAATTTAATATTAAACATACATGTTTTGAATCAAATAAAAGAGCCTAAGTGTCTCAAACTAGTCGCTCAATACATATCAAGATTTTCACAATTTTAAGCTCAACTCATATAATCTTATAGCCAGCAAGACACCTTATCTACAGACAGGCAAACTGACGATGTATACTATTAGGATGGTCGTCATCCATCTGTCATAGTGAAATGTTACATAACTATGACTTACTTAATCCTACGACACTATACACTTTTTATACGGTTCAATGGGACTATCCATGGCAAAAGAACTGAAAAAAAAGCCAAGGAACCCAGAATAAAATAAAAGGAACTAAATAAAAAAACTGTAAGATAACGTATTTACAAATCTATAATCATCATCCCCTACCCCATACTTCAAACTGCAGCACTGTCTGTAGTGAGACAAAATAGCAAAATAAAGTACAAAGTGAGTTAGAAGAACTTCCCTATTTACTCATCTATCTCTGCTGCAATGCCGGGATATTCTAGTGCCAAAGGCTCAACCTCTTCCCCTTCATGATCAGACTCAATATCAGACTCAGTCTGTAATTCATCCTAATCAGTAGGGATATCATCATATATTGGCTTGAAGAATAGGGGACAAATTCCGAGAACAACGTTTGTATGGTCATTGAGAGGATATCTATTCTCCACCTCTCTTAATTCCTCCTTAGAGGATGGTCGGTACACAATCCTATGATGGAGCATCTCTAACCCATACATATGGGCCATAGTCATTTCATCTTTCTTTGCATGCTCTATCAAAGTAAAGGTGGACCCAATGGAGGTTTTTGGCCCTTTGTCTTAGTGACATTGAAAGTCTCCATAGTGAGAGGTGCCATGTAATCTAAGGGATCTTTGGGCACCCCTTCTATCATGCACAATAAAGTGATTAAACAACCAAAGGCATATCCTCTTCCTCGGTGCATCATCACCTTCAGCATGGAGGACTTCAAGACAACCCCAATATTAATCTGTACACCCTTCATTAGGGCATATACAAAGCAAACCCTGACTCTAGTGACCTTTGTAAAGTGCAACCCAGTAATAAGGAAACTTATTATGATCTTGAACTGAACTCGCGCCTATCTATTCATGTGGACATAGGGGTAGGAACGGTGGAAGCCTATATGCCCATGTCTCACCCATTTTGCTATAGCCTGGGCGCCATAAATAATATATCGAATATCCTTATATAGAGAGTCAATGTTCAGCCCTGTGTGAGTGTAGTAGGAGGGAACTCAGCGGTCCCTTAAATGTCATTAATCACCCTGGGATTCAATGGGATATCCACTCCTCACAATTTGAAATAGTGCATGCGGGTGTCCAGTTGAATGTTAGCATATAACTCTTGAACCATGTGTAAGTTACACTCTATTGGTTCCAAAAATATGAATTCCAATTGAGCTCCATAATGCACCACATAATCTATGAGAACTCCTTATACAATCTTTCACATCAATTGGCATATCTAAAAATTATTTGGACTCCATATGTGGCATTGATGCCAATTCTTCCCAACTTGGTTTACTGCCTTTACTCTATAGTAGTATGACTGTCCTAGTGGGAATACAGGTGCCGGATGCACTGTGGGCACACTCCTATCTCTTGTGCGGCTAATAGTGGACTGCTTTTTTCCTGGTCTGCGACTTGAAGACATCATTACTTGCATAGGACCATCAAACTAATAGGTTCCTCAAATTTTCAACTTCAAGAAAGAGACATAAAAAAGAAACTAACCACCCTACACTTAAAAATTATCATAGAATGCATACGTTTTCAAGGTACTCAAACTTCGTTTTCTCAGCCTAACTTAACAACATACATTCTCCAATGCCTCTTTTTTATCATATTTCCCTCAAAGGTATTCAAGTTGTTCTTGTGCATTACAATGAGGCACACCAACATCCTTAATTCACTTTTTACATATCACTTAGAATGCATCTTATTATCTCTACTCAAGAATTAAGGCAATCCCATAGACAACTTATTAACAATCCCCGATTAAATAAGTATGCTACTCAAAACTTTACATAATTTTAGAATTTATCACAATTTCCCCAATTACCCAAGTTAGGGTTTCAATTCAACAAAGTTTGACAAGAATAGGCACTCATTAATATACTCAAGGAGTTAATTTCTTCCCAAATGACAAATTTGAACAATGTTTCAATAATAAATCAAGAACAAAAGATTATGTTTTGCACCCCTCTTTGATACTACCATGAAATTTGGCCAAAAGAGAACAATAAAGTAGAGAGAAACATACCTTGAGTGTTTGAGAAGATGAAATCACAAAGAAACTTAGTTGTAGACAAAGAGAGCAACGCAAATTTAGGAGAAGAAATTTCAAGGGCTTTTGGGAGAGGGAATATTGTTGGTTTTTGTTCAGGGGGAATTGGGGTTATGTATGATCCAAAAAGTGGAAAAGACAAAATGAGATATATTTTAAAAAAGATTGGAATATGTCAGTTCCCAAGAGTCGACCTATGACTCATAGAGGATTTTACGGATCATAGTACGGAGTTGTAGGATTGGGTCCTGAGTTCATTTTTTACTAATTGAAGGGGGAAGTTGATGATTCATTTGTAGAAATCATAGGAGAGTCAAAGAATCATAAGGGTGAGTCATAGAATCCAAAGGTCCTTTCTAGTAGCTAATGTTTCATGCACCTTGGTTTACAATTTGGGTCTATGACCTCGTAGAGAAAATAATGATTCGTAGATGACCACTCGTAAGGTTGTATTAGGTGGTTCTTAATTGTGCATAGATATTAACGTCAATTCTTCAGTATGGGAATACATTTTTAGATGTTTTAAGGTCAAAAGAATCCTGTTGCACAAAGTCAAGATGAAAGCTTCCTTACCGATTGTTTTTGTAAAAGAGTTTACTTGGGTCAACTTTAAACAATCATATATCATAGAATATAAAGAATTAGGTGGCCTATAATTATGAAATTAAAGATCTTTGAGTTCTCTTTTCAAATCCAAAAGATTTTCTCATTTCGAGTTTGGAGAAAAATGTTATGACTATTTTACCATAGACTGCCAGATCAGAAAATCTAGGATCCGAAGCTACGACTGGTAGAAAAAAGCTATGAATTGGAGAAATGGTTACGACTCATAAAGATGAGTCATAGATAAATATCTGAAGCTCATGTTTTCAGTATTTTTCATGGGATTTGAGGATGAATTGGTTCTATGACCCTTAAACCTTTTGACGACTCATAAAGAGTGATTCGCAGGGTCCTCCAATTAGGTTTTATGAGGGTTTATTTGGTATTTACCCTATTAGTTCCTCAATTTATGTGGGTGTTTTTAGGACTAGGTTCTCAACTATTGACTATCCTAAGTATTCCTAAATTTTCATTCTCATATTAACTCTCAAAAATCACAAGTATTCTCTCCCAAGACCATTCTCCAAGGTATTCTTCATCATGAAGAAATTTGCTAGGGTTTCTTCAAGATTAAGTCCCCTTTTTCAAGTTCAAGGATAGGATTCATCAAGGTATGTGGATATTTATTCATGGATCCTTTCATTCCTGAAGCCCAATCAATTTTCAAAGATTTTCTATTTAATTCAAGTATGAGATTTATGAGTTTCGTGATTTTTATTCAAATTTCATGAATTATATTTTATTACATGATTCTCTACACAATTTTTCATGAATTGTCAAATGTTTCATGATTTCAATGATTTTCCAATAAATTCTCTTTCTTGCTACTTAGGGTTCATAAACCTATTAATGGGTTCTCTCAATAATGGTTCAATTGAAATTGACCTATATGATTAAGCATGATTTTCATTTAATTACATGATTTAAAGATGATTCCATCTAAGTATTATGCATTATTTTATAATTTCCAATGACAAGCTATATATATGAGTTGACAAGGCTTTCAAGAAAGTTACATGAAAAGTATGAATTGCGTTTTTAAGATGAAATTCGAGTTAAGTATGAATGATGGTCGAGGATCTGTTACCTAGGTAATGATTAAGGAGCTAGTGTATGACTATGCTTTTTTAAAGACTGAACAGGTAGTAGATATGTCCCTTCCTAGATAATGTTGACTTATTATTTTATAGCTAAAACTATTCTATTGAGAGTTTACCTAGCACCGAGCGGACCTTGATATACAGGCTCTTTCCCGTAGCCGAGGCATGAGGCCTATAGTAAAAACCCATTTCCCATAACTACATGCCACCGTAGGGATAAAGGATCACCCATAGTAAAGGATTGATCCTTTATGAAGCTTAGTGTATCAACTGACGCATATCGTAGTCTTCTTGGAAAAGTATTCTCCGTTTGTCCTCCGATGAATTAGTAAAAGTTAAGACTCCATGTTATAGCTC
This sequence comes from Solanum dulcamara, assembly GCF_947179165.1. Taxonomy (NCBI): domain Eukaryota; kingdom Viridiplantae; phylum Streptophyta; class Magnoliopsida; order Solanales; family Solanaceae; genus Solanum; species Solanum dulcamara. Next base: position 48,465,045 of record NC_077239.1, read on the forward strand.
ACATGATTTATGTCAGCTAATGGTTCTCTCACAAAGGTAAAAAGTCTCTCTCAATATGTTTAAGGTATTTCTTACTATAGTGGTATCTCTTAGAAAGTAAAGTATATGCTCTAATAAGGTTAAACGTTTCTCTTAAAGGATTTATGGTATACATCATTACTATTCCTTGTATTTTCAAAGTATATGTTTTCCAATAATAACTCATGATTTATATTGTAGTGTTTATGTTCTTTTATGATTCATGATGGTTCCTACATTGCATTGTCCAAGTCTCATGGTTTCAAATAGTATTTCAAATGATTTCATGATTTTAAAATGGCCCATTGTATCACCTTAGTGTATCATGTCATATTGCATTGCATGCTCACATACTTAGTACAATCCAAGTACTAACGCATACTTCTTTTGTTTGCCTACATTGTGTTATAATGTAGGGCTTGGCGATCACCCTACAAACACTCATGGCTAGGTAGAATTCTTGTTCACTTGATTTGGTAAGTCCTTATAGTTCAAGGTCTACCTATTGAGCTTATATTTGTTTGCTACCTCTAGACTATGTTGTTATTTTGAGACATTATTTTCTTGTTTGGGTGAGCTAGTGGCTTGTTATATGCCCCCACCTATGTTAGTATGAATGTATCATGGTTAGGCATAGAGTTGATGTAGTACGTTCTTGGATATATAACTTGAGTTTTCATTTTCAATCCTAGACTTCTATTATTGAGATTGTTCTTCTACTTGATTCCATTATATTTTACTTGACCTTATGAATGCAATCTATGCTAAGAGGCTTGGTTAGGATCCTTTGGACTCCCGATCGCCTCTCACGGCTAGGCCCTAGTTTGAGTCATGAAAAAACTTTGTATCAGGGCACCAGGTTCAAGTGTCCTAGGGTGTCTTATATACCGCATTAAGTAGAGTCTTGTTCATCGATGTGAACCACCCCACATGTATGAATAGGAGGCTATGAGGCATTTTAGGAAATCTTCACTTCTTTCATGTTCTTTTCATGTAATAAAGTTGAACTCTAGAGGAATTCCTTCTAACTCTGTCCTACGCATTTCAAAATATTTCTCATCAAGAAAAAATCAACAAGGAGGTTGGTCAAGATGGTAACCCTTCAATTTCGATTGACCCATCCTGAAGCGTCGATATCTCTAACGTAAATCTCTAATATTTTCTCATGTTATTAGATTGAGATGTGACCTCTCAATCAAATCAACAAAAAATAACTCCTACGAGAATGAATGTCAAAGAAAGAAAAATGTTGAGCAAAAGGAATATTAAGAGAGGAATTGACTTTAATCGTTAGAAGATGTTAAAAAGGGAAATATCTGGATCGTACTTGAGGAAGAGTGATGGATAGGAAAAATCCTACCCCTCATGCCACTGGTGTGTTAAGAATCATCTAGGGGAATGCATGTACGATACTGTAACACCCCCTAAAAATATTGTAGATGATGTTCCAATTCTCGATGAAAATGATACACCTTTTGTATTTTGGGCATAACTTTTCATAGGATGGTTCAAATTAGGGGTTCAAATTTTTGAATAACCCCAACATCATTATCTACAATTTTTTTGAAGACCACATCACAATCTTCCATTAAAATTTCAGATTTTTCTTTATAATTATTTTAATTATTGTTAGGTCCCTCCTTCATATCTATAAATACCCATCTTATTTCATTATTTTGTTCCTCAAGGTTTCTCAAGAAACTCTTCTCTCTATACACTCCTTTACTCATTCTCAAAATATAGTTTTAGTTCTTAGTAGTGTAGAAATACTATTCCGGTGATTCATCTACTCTAGGTAGTACACAAAATGCTCCGGCGAGGAAAACATGCTAGGATTTAAGAGTGTTTATTAAGTCCTTCGACTCTGAGTAACGCTTCGGATTCGAGGTAAGTAAGACGTCAATGAGATTATTCCTTCCACTCTCATGCCTAAATTATTTTGATTATATGATAAATTATGTTTATTTTTTAAAAACTTTACTCTAAGATATGTGGTGTTTATCCATGGGTTCTTCCACCCACGGAGTCTGAATATCTTTCAACTAAATCTCTTGATTTCAAATAAGATTTTTTTATGGGTAATTCTTATTTCTACTTAATAGCATGAATCATGGTTAAACTAATTATTATTGGTCTATTTTGATGCAAAATAATTTCACATGTATGAATTGATAGTTTTCAAGTATTTTCCCTATTTATCCCTTTAATGGTTCTTAAAATTGATGGTAGGTTATTTAAATCATAATTTTTAATTGATGGATTTCAAAGTAGTTATGCATAATTTCATTTACATTCATGTTTAAAAGTTGAAGTAATTTGAACCCAACTAGTTTTACTATATTTTCAATGAAGTTTGACTTAAAATATTTGACTCTAAATGAATGGTTAAGAAAGCAATGTCTATGACGAAAAGAGAGTCTTATAAAATAAAAGAATGATGAAATGCTATGAATGATGGATTCTTTATGCTATAAGGATAATTATTGCATATTTGAATCACCAAATATTTTAATGAGCTATTCTACCGAATGTGATGTTTTGAATTCTCAAGCTATATACTATGACTATTTTAAAGTATTAAACTATTCTATGGGATTGACTTAGCACCAAATGGGGTATTGAGGTGGGATTCGGTAAGGGAATCCTAGTAGCAACCCCTTGTCTCATTAACTATGCGCCAATATAGGAGCCCTTGTAGGCTTAGGCTAAAGGATCCATGAAATACCTTAAAGTTAAAGGTAAAGAAACAAATAAAGTTGACGGAGTTCTACCCGGCAAGTAGTCTCTCCGGCCAACATAGAGGGTTATATTGGATTCCATATAACAGCTCGCATGGTCTTAAATGTCGGTTATGGTCATTTTCCCACAAAATAAATATTTTAAAGTATATCTATATGATTGATTATGCATACATTGCATTATGTTTCATATTACTTAAATGTTTCCTCAATGTTAATGCATGCGTACATACTTAATACATTCAAAGTACTAACGCATACTCTTTTCCCTACATGATATCACCATGCAGGGACTAGTGCTCCTCCTCGTTCTCCTCCACGTGGCTAGTTGAGATTTCGTTCGAAGAGTACTTTTGGCGAGTTCCCAGTTTTGGGAAGAATACTTCTTTGTCTTTCTAGATTATGATATGTTGAGATCTTAAGACACTTACTATGACATTTCTTTTTATTATGATTGAGGGTGAGTTAGGGACTTGTCTTAGCCCCGTTAAATCTAAAAGAGGTATTGTTGGACATATGTAAGTTGAAGATTTATTATTATTATTTCCACTTTTTTATTTATTGTCATTACTTATGAAAGGCTAAAAGAATGCTAAGAGGACTGTTAGAGGTACTTCCGAGTTCCTCATTCTCCATGTCACGTCTAAGCCCTAGGCTTGTATCGTGACAAACTTGGTATAAAAACCTGAGGTTTTGAATGGTCCTCAGAGTCCAACATACTGCATCAAATAAGATCCTATTCATAGTTGTGTAGCATGCCATAACTATGATTAGGAGACTATGAGACATTTAGGAAAGTTTTTACTTCTTTCAAATTCAGGTCATTCCTTAGAGTGTCCTAAGATTTCCTTTAACTAACTACCTATTTTGTGTTTTCTAGATAATGACTCGTGGAAGAACACCTTAAAGAGCAAGGGTTGACGATGAGGACCAAGCTTCTCCAGTTCCCAATGCCCCATATCATGAGTAAGGGGTAACCTATGTCGAGTTTTTCAATATAAATATATTTATGGCTCAAGTAGTAGCCAACCAAGGGCATCAAGGTGTTCCTCCTCCCCAAATGCAAAATTCAGCCTCTAGGATTCGGGATTTCAAAAGGATGAATCCGCCCGAGTTCGATGGTTCTAAACTAGATGAGGACCCTATGGAGTTCATTGAAGAGGTGTACCAGATTTTGGCTATCATGGGTGTGCCACCAAATAAGAAGGCCAACCTAGTGGCCTATCAACTCAAAGGTGTGGCTCGAGTGTGATACAAACAATGGGTTGTTGATAGGGATGGAGAAATGGGGTTGATAGGATGGGAAGAGTTCAAAGGTGCCTTCCTAGACCTCTTCTTCCCATTGGAGCTAAGGGAGGCCAAAATCCAAGAGTTCATCAACCTCCTTCAAGAAAGTATGAACATGAGGGAGTATGCTCTCAAATTTACTAAGTTGTCTAAGTATGCTCCCTTTATGGTCTCCGACCCAAGAGCTAGGATGAGAAATTTTATTTTCGATGCCTCAAACTTGGTGTCCACGGAGTGAAAAATGGACATGTTGGTTAAGAAGATGGACATCTCTCAGTTAATGACTTACGTAGAACAAATTGAAGAAGAGAAGTTGAGAGGTAGATCAAGGGAGTTCAAAAATGCTAGAGTGGATGGTGGAGGGTTTAACCCTCAAAGGTCCGATTACGGTAACAATGACAAAGGCCAAGGTGGGCAATGGTTTGTGGGACAAGGTTCCACCAATACTCCTCCTCTAAGATTCAACAAGGGCAAAGGTGCTAAACTAATGGTTCCAAAAGAGAATGTTGCTACTCAAACATTCCCTGCTTGCAAGAAGTGTGGAAGGACTCACAAAGGGAAATGCTTAGCCGGCTCTAATAAATGCGTTAAGTGTGGCAAGTTGGAACACCATGCTAGGGATTGTAGAGATGGTGGTGGTAGGCCTCAAGGCCAAATTGCTCATGGTCAACAAGCCCAAGGAGGTTTCCAATACACCAACCACTTCTACGCCTTGCATGGGAGATAAGAGGTTGAGGACACACCCAATGTCATTACCGGCATGTTAAAGGTCATTGCTTTTGATGTGTATGCACTATTAGATCCGGGTGCAAATTTATCGATTGTTACTCTATTCCTTGCTAATAGGTTTGATGTGTTACCCGAAATCTTATTAAAGCCCTATTTGGTGTTTACCCCCGTTGGTGAGTCACTTATTGCTAGAAAGGCCTATAGTGGTTGTCCCGTGTCTATCTTGCATAAATTTATTCCTTATGATCTCATTGATCTTGACATAGTAGATTTTGATGTCATTCTTGGGATGGATTAATTATATGCATCTTATGCTTCCATAGATTATAGGAATCGTCGAGTCAAGTTCTAATTTCCAAATAAGTCCATTATTGAATGGGAGGGTCGTGATTTAGTAGTGAAAGGTAAGCTTATTTCTTATTTTCAGGCCCAAAAAATGATTTCTAAGGGTTGTATTTACCATATTGTGAGGGTTAGGGATGTCGACTCTGAAAGTCCTCCTCTAGAGTCAGGTCCCATAGTCAATGACTTCCCTGATGTCTTTTTCGATGACCTTCCTGGTGTTCCTCCCGAAAGGGAAGTTGATTTTGGTATCTATCTCCTCCCCGATACCCAACCTATCTCTATTCCACCTTACCGGATGGGCCTAAAAGAATTGAAAGAGTTGAAGGAGTAATTTAAGCACTTGTTAGAATAGGGTTTCATAAGACCAAGTATTTCTCTATGGGGTGCTCCCGTGTTATTTGTGAGAAGAAAGGATGGGTTGCTTCGAATGTGCATAGACTATCGGCTATTAAATAAGATGACCAGTAAGAATAAGTACCTATTCCCTAGAATAGATGAACTGTTTGATCAATTGCAAAGGGCAAGTCACTTCTCCAAGATTGACCTTTGGTCCGGCTATCACCAACTATGGGTGAGGGAGTGTGACATTCCCCAAAAGGCTTTCCAAATAAGGTATGGTCACTTCGAGTTTGTGGTAATGAGTTTTGGGTTGACGAATGCGCTAGCGGCATTCATGGACTTGATGAATAGGGTGTTCAAACCTTATCTTGATACTTCTGTGGTGGTATTCATTAATGATATTTTAATTTACTCTTGGGGTAAGAAAGAACATAAAAATCACTTAAGAGTTGTGCTTCAAACGTTGAGGGATAGGCAATTATTTGCAAAATTTAGTAAGTGTGAATTTTTGTTAATGGAGGTGGCATTTCTTAGTCATGTAGTGTCCAGTGATGGGATCAAGGTTGATTCTAAGAAGATGGAGGCAGACAAGAATTGGCCTAGACCGTTGTCTCCTTTAGACATTAGGAGATTCTTGGGTTTAGCTGGGTATTATAGAAGGTTTATCGAAGGGTTTTCTTCCATCTCATCTCTTATGATGAAATTTACCCAAAAGAAAGCCAAATTTATATGGACGGATGAGTGTGAGAAGAGTTTCTCGACCTTAAAAGATCAACTTACCTTCACTCATAATTTGACTCTACCAAAAGGATTAGAAAGGTTTGTAGTTTATTGTGATGCTTCAAATATTGGTTTAGGTTGTGTCTTAATGCAAAACGACAAGGTCATAGCCTATTCTTCTAGAAAATTAAAGGTGCATGAGCGTAACTACCGTACCCATGACCTTGAATTGGCGGATGTTGGTTTTCCTCTACAAATTTGGAGACATTACCTCTATGGGGTGCATGCGGATATGTATATAGATCATAAAAGTCTCCAATATGTGATCACCCAAAAAGACCTTAATCTAAGGCAAATGAGGTGGTAAGAACTCCTTAAGGACTATGACATGAGTGTGCACTATCATCTAGGTAAATCCAATTGGTTGCCGATGCACTTAGTAGAGTGTATATGGGAAGTGTGGCCCATGTGGATGACGGGAAAAGGGAGTTGGTGTAAGATGTTCACCGGTTGACTACATTAGGGGTGAAGTTGTGTGGTACTAATGATGGTGGTATGGTTTTCAAAATAGGTCTGAATCCTCTTTGGTGGTGGATGTTAAATCAAAGAAAGATCTTAACCCAATGTTTAACGAGTTAAAGAAGTTGGTGAAGGAAAAAAAGATAGAGCTCTTTTCCTAAGAGGGAGATGGGGTGCTATACAACAAAGTCGTCTATGTGTTCCCAATCTTGATGGCCTAAGGAGTTTTATCTTGATAGAGGCTCATAATTCTACATACTCATTCATCCCGGTTTGACGAAAATGTACCAAGACTTAAAAGAGTTCTTTTGGTGGGTTGGCATGAAGAAGGACATAGCAAGATTCGTGTCTGAATGTCCGAATTGCCAACAAGTGAAGGAAGAACATCAAATGCGGGGTGTCCTAGCCAAAGACATTGAAATCTCTACTTGGAAGTGGGAATATATGAATATGGATTTTGTAGTGGGTTTGCCTCATACGGTAAGTGTCATGATTCGATTTGGGTAATTACTGATAGAATGACTAAGTCGGCTCACTTTCTACCGGTTAAGACCTCCTATAATGTCGAGACTATGCCAAGTTGTATATTCGGGAGTTGGTGAGGTTGCATGGTCTGCCGTTATCCATTATTTTGGATTGTGGTACCCAATTCACTTCTTACTTTTGGATATCATTTCATAAGGGCCTCGGTACTAAGGTAAAATTGAGCACCGTATTCCATCCTTAAATGGATGGGTAAGCTGAAAGGACGATTCAAACACTAGAGAATATGTTAAGGGCTTGTGTGTTGGAGTTTAAAGGAAATTGGAATGATCATCTACCGCTCATTGAGATTGCCTGTAATAATAGTTACCACTCAAGTATTGAGATGGCGCCGTTTGAGGCTTTGTATGGGAGACAATGTAGATCCTTGGTTGGTTGGTTCGAAGTAGGTGAAATGAAATTGTTGGGCCCTGATTTCATACTTGATGCATTAGATAAGGTGAAGATCATTATAGAAAGGTTGAAGATGACTCAAATTCATCAAAAGTCCTATTCTGACACTAGAAGAAGGGATCTTGAGTTTAATGTGGATGATAGAGTGTATCTGAAGGTTTCACCCAAGAATGGTGTGGTTCTATTTGGGTTTAATATTTTAGGTAATTTTGGGTTCCTCATTCTCCATATCACATCTTGTACCTAGGTTTGGGTTGTGACAGGCACAAGGAGTTGTTATATTTGTGGAAAAAAGTGGACACAAGGAGAGGGACTATTTGGTGACTTCTAGGAAAGAGAGGGATTCCAATAGAGCTCGATGAAAAGGTCGGATTTGTTGATCCAAAACCGGTGGTGTAGTGGATCTACTATTCCTAAGTGTTCCAAGTATGGGAAAAACCACAGGGGAAAGTGCTTAGCAGGATTGGATGGTGTCTATAGGTTTGGAAAGCCAGGTTATAATGAAAGGGAGTGTAGGAGTGGTACTAAGCCTTAGGCTCAAACCTTGACTACAGTTCTTCCGGATCAAAGTTGTACTACTTCATGTGGCGATCAGTGCCAAGACATACTTTATGTCCTTTAGACTCACCAGGAATTAGAAGATTTGCCCGATATAGTGAATGGTATGTTGAAAGTCTTTGAATTTTATGTTTATGCATTGTTAGATCCAGATGCTACATTAGATTTTGTTACTCCTTACCCTGCTATAATATTTGATATGTATACCAAAATTTTGCTAGAGCCATTTTTGATTTATACTCTTTTCGGTGATTCGGTTCAAGCTAAGAAAGTCTATAGAGATTGCCCTATTTCGGTCTTGCTTAAAATAATTCCTTGTCATAATTGTAGTATGATTATTCTATTTAGGATATAGGTGTGGAGGTATAGGAAGGTTGAATCTTTTGTGTGCAATAGATAGGTAAGAATATTTTGGTGTGCCCTTTGGTAGGAGTTAATGCAAATGCGGATGTAGAGTTGCTAGTGTAGGCATGAAAATTCTTAGGTGATGTTGACTTTTAATGTCATGACCTAACTCCGTAGGCCACGACTGGAGTCCGACCTGGGCCTCTGTATACATACCTATCTGCTGTAGTCAAATCGAGCTATGCACAAAGTGATACTACTTACAAAATCCCAATGAGTTAAAACTTTTTTTTTGTGTACGTGTGCCCCCTTCCATTCGAACCATATCATTAAAGGGAACGCAAGCCGACAAGCATGCTATAACATAAAAATATTTACAACATGCCGTATAGGCACAATCGAAACGAACTCACAAACAACCCACATATATATGTCTACAGACCTCTAAGAATAGTAACAACAACATACGGCGGGACAGGGCCCCTGCCATACCCCTGAATATACAAATATATACATACATGATCTAATACCCAAAGGCTTGGCTCCAATTCAATGGAGCTTTTCCCAAATTTTCTGAGTAGAACCCTAAGCTGGTGGATCCCCAAAGCGTGCGTCTGCACATGTGGGCATGAAATGCAGCCCCCCGAAGTACGGGAGGTCAGTACGATATATGTACTGAGTATATAAAGCATAACCACACATAACTGAGATAACAATTGAAATAGGGATGCAGGAGACAAGTATGATAGTTAAGAGTTCACTATACCTGCATCCTATGGAAAGAGGGCATGTATATCACCCTAATATATCAATATCGGCCCACCGTGGTACTCGGTGTTACCAGACCAATGTATACAGCATCTTACCATCGTATACGACATCATTTCATACCTTACCAGTACATTACTATGTTTTCACGTGTATGCTTGTCTATTATATCCGGCTCTTTAGTGAGGGACTCGGTGAAGGGAGTAGTGCACATCCATATCGTACCATTACCCTCTCATAGCATCATATATTATCATACTGTACCCAGCCCATTATGGGTCTCGATGTTATAATCATATCATCATATACTGTACCTGGCCCACTAGGGGACTCAATGTCATAATCATTATATACCATACCCGGCCCTTTATGGGACTCGGTGTCATTATCATATACCGTACCTATCCCTTTATGGGACTCGGTATCATTATCATATACTATACCTATCACTTTATGGGACTCGGGGTCATTATCATATACCGTACCCGACCCTTTATGGGACTCAGTATTATTATCAACCACGCATAGGTAGATCATTATCTGAAACTTAATAAGGTAGTCATACAGACTATCATTGGTGGATCAGGATAATAATCATCTCAGGTTCCCTTTGAGTGCCCCTAGGGCTACATTAAGTGAAGTCTCAGGAGTTGTAGACACATTTTAGGGTAATGCCAACTGTCTTAAGGAAATTAGCGACATATGTCATCGTAGAGTCCCTAGGAATGGGAGCTTATATCCGCACTACTAATCAACATATAGACGGTTCAGGGAAGGTAGCTCAACTACGATGAGAGTTTTCCCGCCAACGAGTGAATAAGAGACATATAGCGTATTCAGAACTTGGGAATAAGAGCTTCAGTATCAAGAAGTGAATAAGAGTTATAGTTCCTGTTTCCTGTGTGTCCAATTACTATCTCACGTATAGCAGGTTCGAGGGTGATAGCTCAGCTACCTTAAGAGCCTTAGCATTTAGGAGTGAACTCGTGTCATGAGTTATACTCAAAACTTACAACTGGAACTATCTCTACACTCATATCATATCTCATTTCATTTACAGTTAAGACATCCCAAAAGAAAGAAGCCATAGACTCTACATATATTACCTTTTATCTTATAGAAGCCCAAAAGGGCAATAACTCAACAAATTCAGGAGTTCTACCATCACAAAGTGGATGAGAACTACGAACTATACTCTCAGAGCTTTACGAAAGGAAGTATCCCCATTTTTCATATATAAACCATTTATAACTTATATCTAAGACATGCCAAAAGAAAGAAGAATAGCCTTACATACTTATGTCAAAAATATGCCAAGAGAAAGTTTCACATACCTCTTACGGACTTCCCTTAATCACGTCTACGTCATCGTCCTCCAAACCTATTTAACATGGATGAAATAAATGTATCAACAAACTTAGGCTTTTCAGAACCTTAGGTTACACACGAGTATTTATAGAACTCATCCCCTCGCTCCCCTTCTCGACTAATTCCTTAACTAGTTAAAGAGTTAACGAAAATCGGGCATCATCTCCCCTATAATGTGCCCTATCCGAATTTCCAATTATACTCCTAATAGCTACAGACAACCAACAAAAATAACCAGATAAACTCCAAATGACTCTCTCGAAACTACGATACCAAAATAAGGTTTCTAGTTTCCATTTTGCAAAACCTTTAACCGTATGAAGCGGGGGGGGGGGGGTCATGTGGCTGCAACCATAATCTACCACACCTATTTTATAACACTTTTAGTCCCTGCAAAGTACCATCACACGACCAGCAGCATCCCCCACACGCATAACGCCTCATTTCGACTACAATTTAACTATAACGATTCCAATTTAGTTTATTTTGAATGTTGAGCATTTACAAGATTTTATTAAAATTCAAGAAGCCTATAAGTTGTGTAATACACCCTATAACACCACCATAAACTTCAAATTAGAAGGGAAGGCCTTACCTTTTCCGAAATTGGTCAAAATTCACCAAAATTATGTCTCGGAACTTCTCTAGCACGATTTAAACGCCGTGGCTGCTTGCTGTCTGATTTTTTCTGCAACAAGCCATGATTTATACTACTAATACCTACATATAATCATGGTATATGCTAGATAATTAATTTACGGAACGAAATCGGAACTTACCTTATTTTTTCCTCTAAGCCCTCAATATTTTCTCTCAACTTTAGGGTTTGTTCTTGACTTTTGTTTGCTGAAGTTTAAGAGTGTGAAATGAAGTATAAGTCACATATACATGTATATATGTGGTACTAGGAGGTGACACATGTCATCCCCTAGGGGTGACATGTGTCCAGCCCCTATTGGCCACCGTATCCATGCATTGAAGGAGGGGCTCCACGTAGTAGTGGGGCCCACCTGCCACCTCCCCCAAGCAGGTGGGTAGCCTGCTTCCTTGAGGTCCTGGCACATGTCACTCCTTCATTGGTTTCCACGGGTTATCTTTTTCCCTTCCTTGTGGGTTCGTAATCTCATCTTATTTTAAGAGCCTATGTAATCCGTGCTACGTAAGCTTGATATGTCCTCAAGTAGCTGAAGTATGTAATACTTCTAATTTAGTACCTTACATAGGTAAATTGACTCCTATGACACATTACTTGGACTCCAATTCCTTCCGGATTCTTATGACTCTATTCCCAACCTTCTCTACTATGGGGTATCACATTCTCCCTTCCTTAGAGTCGTTTGATAGTGTCGTAGCTTATCTGGCTCACATGATAACGTCTAAGGAACTTAAGAGAGATTCCAAGTTTAAAAGTGTGGGGTTTAACATCCTTCCCCCCTTTAGATCATTCATCCCCAAATGTTACATAAAACTTCTCATAAGAGTTTATACAAATTGGAGGGAGATTTCTTTCTATTGTGATAACATATATTTTCATCCAAGTAATTAATATACGAGTTACAGGAGTGGGGGTTACCTGTAGACATAGAGAATAGGTACGGATACTTCTGTTTCATGTCCTCTTCAACTTCCCAGGTCATTTCTTTATGATTCTTATTCCGCCACCACGCCTTGACAGAAGATATGTCCTTAGTTTGCAACCTTTTAATCTGCCGATCCAAGATGGCGATAGGTTGCCCCTTGTGGGATCATTCCTTTACTACGTGGGCCTCCTTTGTGGAGAATATTCTTGAAGGGTCGCCTATTTATTTACTGATCATGGACATGTTAACAAATGGATATATCACTTCTAAATTATATGGTTGGTCCGCTTTATAGGTAATCTTGCCTACCTTACAAATAATTTATTAAGGGACAATGAATTTTGGGATAAGTTTCCATCTTTGCCGCATCTTATTATTTCTTTCATTGGTGAGGTTTTCATGAACTCCCAATCTCTAACTTCAACCTCTATCTATCGACGTCGACTGTCTGCCTATGATTTTTGTCGATACTGGGCTATTAATAATTTCTCCCGTAATAGGTTATCCAGCTTCTAATGCTCGATCTGGTTTAAGCTATTTCCCAATCTCTCTCACGCTAATTTGTAATACTCTAGGTATATTCCACTGTGCCTTTACTCAGATTTTCTTTTTAGTTCTTTTACCCCGCATTATATTGCAATCCTCACACGAGCATGTGTAGGTATTTAGTCAGTTCCAAAGATGCCTTAGCGTCTCTATACTTGTCTTCATACAGACCCTACATTGCCTCTTACCCCCTCCGATTGATGTCAGAGCTCACTATGGCCTTTTTCCCTCAATACTAACCATATCTCAATAGTTCTGCCTCGAACCATCTTACACTTTTAATCAAGTGTAGCCTGGTTATCCCTTATAATATCCTTAAGTTCTCCTTATACTTCTCTTGTCGTATTTATTCCGTTTGTATGCACCTATTCTTTGATGTCATACTATTCAAGGTCCTTACTAGTAATTCCCCACACTATCTCAGGTATCATGGATTCTATCCATTCATTGCTGGCTTTTAGATCTTTTTAACCCATGCCAGCATGGGACCTCACTTGAAGCCATTTCTCTCCTTTAGGGTGTACCCACGACACTATCCATTTGTACTTTACCTTATGCCCTTATTTCAAATTTTCAAATACATATGATTCTTTCCCAATACATTTGGTACACTGCACCAGGTCTATGCCTTTCTTTATATCATCCATACCCCAAGTTGTCCATATACTACAGCTTAACCTAATGTGAGGTGCTGATCAAGTTTAATCATTAGTACTCGAGTCCCGTAGCAATTTATTCAAAGCCATATTCCATTTATATTGATCAATAACTAGCTAGGGATTATAGTCATTTACAATTCTCGACTAGGAAGTACTTACATTCTGAAACTCAGTGTCCCAAGCTTTGTCATAGCCCTAGCCGTATCCCAGTGGGTACCACTTGTTCTTCTAATAACTTCATAATGCAGCAGTTGTTCTGCAAATCGACATCCCCTCTCTTTGAAGGATCTCACTATTCTCTAAGGTGGAGTCACGTATACAATATACTTCTTTATGCCTCATAAGCTTTGATCCTTGTCGTGTACCTGATGCTTACTTTTAATTTTACTCGAAATCTCATCAATTTCTCTTTAATAGCGGTCTTGTCTTCTCAGCTTTTTGTTGTACTAAACCTTCAGATCATATCTATCTATCTCCCTCTTTACCCAATATTCGTACTTAATTAATCATGTCTATCCCGAGTGCCTCTTTTCATAGTCCTTTCACTTCACCAGCCTATGTCCACCCTTTTTTTGTGCCTGAGGAATTTCATATCACTCCTATACCCTTCGAAGAACATTATTTGTACATAATCTCCTTCTTATGATGGGCAAGGCATACTACAACCCTGTATCTCACTCTCATTTTATTTCTAGGACAATTTAGGCAGAGTTTCCTCTGTATTTCTTACTATACCAACACTTGCATGCAGAAAATAGCAACAATGGCTCACAGAACCAACATATATATTCATATCGTATCATATTGCAGCCACACAAGGCTCCCAATATAAATGTATATATATTCTGGAAGAAAATTGATAATATACCTATAACCATATTTGGTGATGCCTCCTGGCCTCGTCTACTAGCCAGGGAGTATATCCGATTTGAAGGGCCATTGAATTTGGAAGCTCCGCCATGGCCTCTACTATGGCCTGCTAGTGTCTGCAGATTCTGCCCTATAGGTCTCACAACCACAGAAGAAGAAGGACCGACAATTAACCCGGTAGGCTAGACTGCGCTCCCCGGCCTGCCCTTAGATAGGCACTCCCTCATAACATTGCCCTAACGGCCGTAAGCAAAACAAGCGTCAGTGGAAAAATGACATTCAGCAAAATGAAACCTACCACAATGAGAACATTAGGGTAAAGATAGCCTTGATTGACGTGAACCCCTATTCATCTGTGAGCCTGAAACCCTAGAGCTCTGACCGGCTCCTAAATACACTGTGCTATCAAACCCCCTACCTAGGAATATTAGGGGTGTACTCCAGGCCGGCTGGGAAGGATATCTACCATATTGTTGAGGCTGCTCGCCTCGAAAGACACCATAATAACCGAGTGATTTAGTCTTCTTACATTGGACTCTGTCAGAATCTCTCTCGGGCTAACGTCCTCTATACCGGTCTTCCACCCCTTGTGCGTACACCTATACCCGGGCGATATCCTTGTCTGTCTGAGAAGCCATGGCCATACAACTATCAATTAAGTAATGGTCCAACCCCATCACATAGCGATGCACCCTATCAGCCATATCAGCTACTATAGTGGATGCATGCCTTGACAACGAGTCAAACTCTAGGCTATAGTCTTTAATTCTCCTACCATTCTGCCTTAACTGTAAGAATTTATCAATTTTGGCTTGTTTTATTTTTTAGAGGTAGAAAATGGACAAAGAAAGCTTCCACGAGCTCATCCCTGACTGCTAGGGGAGCACCCTCACTCCTCGATAATTCTCAGGACTCATACCAATTAACGTCTATATCACGCAGCCGATATGAAGCCAATTCAACCGACTCCATCTCCAAGGCCCTGATTATTGCAATATACACTGCATCTGTTGAATAAACTATTGTGGATCCTCCAGAAGTCTCGACCCATAAAACTTCAGAGGGTTACAGGCCAGGAAGTAACGGACCCTTAAACTATCTTGTCTATTTGTATTATCTGCTCCTAACCATGCCTTCGAGCCTGCCCTGCCATTATCTTAGTCAATAATTGCACTGCATCTCTCATGGACCCATCTTCCGGCGCTGGCTGTGGAGCTAGAGGCTCAGACATTGGAGCTTCAGGATCGATAGCTACTGCTGTTCTAAGCTCCTCTGGATGTAGCGGCATAGTAGGGCTCACCTATTGCAGCATAATCCCAGGCATAGACTGGGTATGAGCCCTAGTAACCCTCAGGATTTGACTAGTTTCCCTCACTACAGAATTTTCCTTCTGGGCAGTTGTTGCTTCCCTTAGAGACATCACTGTAAACATAATAATATGTTAATGAGAGATCATCCTAACAACATAGCTCTATCGTACGATGTAAGATAGAAAAGAGGGATAGTATTCTAAATGCCCTGTAGCCTTCTGTTTATAGATGTGGTGCACAACATACCGATAAACAAGACTCTACTAGACACGGTCTGTAGACACTCTAAGGATAAACTGCTCTAATACCACTTCTGTCATGACCTAACCCCGTAGGCCGCGACTAGGGTCCGACCTAGACCCCGTATACGTACCTATCCGCTGTAGTCAAATTGAGCTATGCACAAAGTGATACTACTTACAAAATCCCAATGAGTTAAAACTTTTTTTTTGTGTACGTGTGGCCCCTTCCATTTTAACCATTTCATAAAAGGGCATACAAGCCGACAAGGCTGCTGTAATAGAAAAACACTTACAACATGCCATATAGGCACAATCGAAACGAACTCATAAATAACTCACATACATATGTCTACAGACCTCTAAGTAACATAAATATATGGCGGGACAGGGCCCCCACCGTACCCCTGAATATACAAATATATACATAGAAGGTCTAATACTTAATGTCTTGGCTCCGATTCAATAGAGCTTCTCCTAAATTTACCGAATGGAACCCTAAGCTGGCGGATCCCCAAAGCAACCTTCTACACCTGCGTATATAAAATGCAGCCCACGATATATGTACTGAGTATATAAAGCATAACCACACATAACTGAGATAACAACTGAAATAGGGATGTAGGAAACAAGTATGACAGTTAAGAGTTCACTATACCTGCATCCTATGGAAAGAGGGCATGTATATCACCCTCACATATCACTCCTGGTCCACCGTAGGACTCGGTGTTACCAGACCAATGTATATGGCATCATACCATCGTATACGACATTATTTCTTACCTTACTAGTATATTACTATATTTTTATGTGTATGCTTGTCTATTATATCCGGCCCTTTAGTGACGGACTTGGTGAAGGGAGTAGTGCACATCCATATTGTACCATTACCCTCTCATACCATCATATCTTATCATACAGTACTTGGCCCATTATGGGTCTCGGTGTTATAATCATATCATCATATATCGTACCTGGCCTACTAGGGGACTTGGTGTCATAATCATTATATACCGTACCCGGCCCTTTATGGGACTCGTTGTCATTATCATAAATCATACCCAGCTCTTTATGGGACTCGGTTTCATTATCATATACTATACCCAACACTTTATAGGACTCGGTGTCATTATCATATACCATACTCGACCCTTTATGGGACTCGGTAGCATTATCAACCATGCACAGGTATATCATTATCTGAAACTTAGTCATACAGACTATCATTGGTGGATCAGGATAATAATCATCTCAGGTTCCCTTTGAGTGCCCCTAGGGCTACATTAAGTGAAGTCTCAGGAGTTGTAGACACATTTTAGGGTAATGCCAACTGTCTTAAGGAAATTAGGGACATCTGTCATCATAGAGTCCCTAGGAATGGGAGCTTATATCCCCACTACTAATCGATAGATAAATGATTCAAGAAAGGTAGCTCAACTATGATGAGAGTTTTCCCACCAATGAGTGAATAGGAGACATATAGCGTATTTAGAACTTGGGAATAGGAGCTTCAGTATCAAGAAGTGAATAAGAGTTACATTTCCTGTTTCCTGTGTGTCCAATTATGATCTCACATATAGCAGGTTCGAGGGTGATAACTCAGCTACCTTAAGAGCCTTAGCATTTAGGAGTGAACTCGAGTCATGAGTTATACTCAGAACTTATAACTGGAACTATCTCTACACTCATATCATATCTCATTTCATTTACAGTTAAGACATCCCAAAATAAAGAAGTCATCGACTCTACATATATTACCTTTTATCTTATAGAAGCCTAAAAGGGCAATAACTCAACTATTTCAGGAGTTCTACCATCACAAAGTGGATGAGAACTACGAACTATACTCTCATAGCTTTACGAATGGAAATATCCCCATTTTTCATATATAAACCATTTATAACTTATATCTAAGACATGCCAAAAGAAAGAAGAATAGCCTTACATACTTATGTCAAAAACATGCCAAGAGAAAGCTTCACATACCTCTTACGGACTTCCCTTAATCACATCTACGTCGTCGTCCTCCAAACCTATTTAACATGGAAGAAATAAATGTATCAACAAACTTAGGCTTTTCATAACCTTAGGTTACACATGAGTATTTATAGAACTCATCCCCTCGCTCCCCTTCTCGACTAATTCCTTAACTAGTTAAAGAGTTAACGAAAATCGGGCATCATCTCCCCTATAATGTGCCCTATCCGAATTTCCAATTATACTCCTAATGTATACAGCCAACAAACAACAATAACCTGCAGCATATATATATACTATTCACATCAATCTTATACCAGATAAACTCCAAATGACTCGCTAGAAACTATGATACCAAAATAAGGTTTCTAGTTTCCGCTTTGTAAAACCTTTAATCGTACGAAGCAGGGGGGTTGTGTGGATGCAACCAGAAGCTCTCCCACCTACTTTATAACACTTTTAGGCTCTTAAAAACACCACCATACGACCAGAAGCATCCCCCACACGCATAACGCCTTATTTTGACTACAATTTAACTATAACGATTCCAATTTAGTTTATTTTGAATGTCGAGCATTTACAAGATTTTATTAAACTTCCAGCAGACTATAAGGTGTTTAATACACCCTATAAAACCACCATAAATTTCAAATTATAAGGGAAGGCCTTACCTACGGCCATAACATAATCGACAAATCCACTCCCGAAATTGGTCAAAATTCACAAACATTGTGCCTCGGAACTTCTCTAGCACGATTTAAATGCCGTGGCTGCTTGCTATCCGATTTTTGATGTACCAAGCCATGAGTTT
Source organism: Solanum dulcamara (assembly GCF_947179165.1). Taxonomy (NCBI): domain Eukaryota; kingdom Viridiplantae; phylum Streptophyta; class Magnoliopsida; order Solanales; family Solanaceae; genus Solanum; species Solanum dulcamara. The sequence continues at coordinate 48,483,707 of NC_077239.1, forward strand.
ATACTAATAATACCTCCATATAATCTTAGTATATTCTAGATAATTAATTTATAGAACGAAATCGGGACTTACCTTATTGTTTCCTCCAAGCCCTCACAATTTTCTCTCGACTTTAGGGTTTGTTCTTGACTTTTGTTTGCTGAAGTTTAAGAGTGTGAACTGCAGTATAAGTCACATATACATGTATATATGTGGTCCTTGGAGGTGACACTCTAGAGGATGACACATGTCCAGCCCCTATTGGCCACCGTATCCATGCATTGAAGGAGGGGCTGCCACGTGGCAGTGGGGACCACCTCACCCAAGCAGGTGGGTCACCTACTTAACTCCAAGCAGGTGGTTCACCTACTTGACCCTAATCAGGTGGGTCACCTGCTTTCTTGAGGTGCTTCCACGTGTCACTCCTTCATTGGTTGCCACATGTCATCTTTTTCCCTTCCTCGTGGGTTCATAATCTCATCTTAATTTAAGAGCCTATGTAATCCATGCTACGTAAGCTTGGTATGTCCTCAAGTAGATCAAGTATGTAATACTTCTAAGTTAGTAGCTTATGTAGGTAAATCGAGTCCTACAACTCATTATTTGACCTCCAATTCCTTCCGGATTCTTATGACTCTATTTATAACCTTTTATACTATGGGGTATTACATTCTCCCTTCCTTAGAGTCGTTTGATAGTATCGTATCTTATCCATATCATATGATAATGTCTAAGGAACTTAAGAGACATTCCAAGTTTAAAAGTGTGGGGTGTAAAATTTAAGGAGACATAAAGTGGTTAGAATGATTGGCTTGAATATGTGGTTGTCGATATGTGAGTGATTGCAATAAAATATTGATGACATTGTACTTAGGGTTTTAACCAAGTGTATTAGAGTAGTCATAGAACTAGGCTTGAATTTGAGGTTAATGATTGGGTTTACTTGAGATTTTACCCAAGATGGGTGTGATGAATTTTGCTAAGAAAGGGAACACAGTCCCCACTATGTTGGCCCATATTAGATTTTGAGGCAGGTTGATAAGGTGGGATATGAGTTATACTTTCCATTAGAGTTGGATATGGTTTATCCGATGTTCCATGTATCAATTTTGAGTAACTTGTAGGTGATCCAAATTATATTATTCCATTGGAAGTATGAATATTTCGACCAAATTATACTTTCCATTAGAGTTGGCTATGGTTTATACGATGTTTCATGTATCAGTTTTTCCTATGTCTGTCATATGCATGCATGTTTATGAAGTTTAATTAAAGTCATATTTTGTAAGTTTGAAAATATGATGGTTAATGCATTTTAATGTGTCACTGCATTTATGATGGGTTGCTAATCCTCTTTTCGTGTTCTTTCCATGCTAGTTGAATCTCACTCAACGACGAATGTTCCTAAGTAGGGGATATTGTAAGACCCCAAAAGTTGAAAAGTCAAAATGAGGGAGATTTGGAAAAATATGGAATGTGCCAATTCCCACGAGTCAACCTACAACTCATAGAGGATTCTATGGATTATAAGACGGAGTCATATGATTGGGTTCTGAGTTTATTTTTGACTAAGTGAAGGGGAAATTTGATGAGTCATTTGTATGACTCGTAAGGGTTATTCGTAGAAGCCAAAGGTGATTTCCAATAGCTAATGTTTCACGCACCTTGGTTTATGATTTTCGTCTACAACCTGTAGAGGAAATGATGATCTGTAGAGGGCCATCCATAAGGTCGTACTGGGTGATTCTTAATTGTCCATAGATGTTAAGGTCAATTCTTCAGTGTGGGAATATATTTTGAGATGTTTTAAGGTCACCAAAACTCTCTAGCACAAAGTCAAGTTGAAAGCTTCCTTACCGATTGAGTTTTGGTGAAAGAGTTTACTTAGGTCATCTTTAAACAATCATGTATCCTAGAATATAAAGAGTTTGTGGAAAATTACCTATGAAATTAAAGGTCTTTGAGTCCTATTTCAAATTCCCCAAGTTTTTCACATTTTGAGATCGGAGTAAAAAGTTATGACCATTTTACCATAGACTACTAGATTAGAAATTTTAGGAACTTGAGCTACGACTCGTTGGAAAAGGCTACGAATCATAGAAATGTTTATGACTCACAAATATGAGTCTTAAATGAAATTATAGGCTCATTTTTTCAGCATATTTTAGGGGTCGCTAGGATGAATTACGTTTATGACCCATAATTCTTTTGATGACTCGTAAAGAGTGATTCATAAATTCTTTTGATCAGGTTTTATGAGGGGTTGCCTGGTCGTTTCCCTATAAGTTCCTTAATATATGTGTATATTTTTGGGACTATCTTCTCAACTATTGACTATCCTAAGTATTCCTAAACTCTCATTCTATTATTATCTCTCAAAAATCCCAAGTCATCTCTCCTAAGACCCCTCTCAAAGGTCTTCTTCATCATCAAGAAATTTGTTAGGGTTTCTTCAAGACCAAGTCCCCTTTTTCAAGTTCAAGGCAAGGATTCATCAAGGTATGTGGGTATTGATTCATGGATACTTTCATCCATGAATTCCAAACAATTCTCAAAGTTTTTCTATTTAATTCAAGTTTGAGATTTTATGGGTTTTTGTTACAATTTCATTAATTAAGATTTATTACATGATTCTCTACTCAAATATGCATAAATTGCCAAATGTTTCATGATTTCAATGATTTTCAAAGAAATTCTTTTGCATTCTACTTGGGGTTCATAAATCCATTAATGGGTTCTATCAATTATACCTCAATTGATATTGTCCTATATCATTAGGCATGATTTCCATTTAATTACATGATTTTAAGATGATTCCATATATGTATTATGCATTATGTTATGATTTCTAATGACAAGCTATATATTATGTGTATGAGTTGACAAGGCTTTCAAGAAAGTTACATGAAAAGTATGAATTGAGATTTTATGATGAAATTCGAGCTAAGTATGAATGATGGTGGATGATCTCTCACCCAGTTAATGATTAGGGAGTTATTCTATGACTATAATTTTATAACAAGTGGACGGGTAGTAGATATGGCCCCTTCAACATGATGTTGACTTATTGTTTCATATCTAAAACTATTCTATTGAGAGTTTACTTAGCACCGAGCGGACCTTGGGATAGAATCTCTTTACCGTAGTCAAGGCATGAGACACGTAGTAAGATCTCATTGTCCTATAACTACGTGCTACCGTAGGATAAAGGATCACACGTAGTAGAGGCTCGATTCATTTAAGGGTCACTTGTAGTAGAGGATTTATCCTTCATATAGCTTAGTGGATCCACTTAGGCATGTACGAGTCTACCTTAGCAAGTAGTCTCCCCCTTTCCTCCAATATATGGGTGAACATTGGGACTCCATGTTATACCTCACATGGTGTATGTCGGTTAACGGTTGCTCTCGCAAAGGTAAAAATTCTCTCTCAAAATGTTTAAGGTATTTCTTACTATGGCGGTATCTCTCACAAAGTAAAGTATATGCTCTCAGAAGGTTAAAGGTTTCTCTCAAAGGATTTATGGTATACTTAATTACGATTCCTGGTATTTTCAAAGTATATGTTTTCCTATAATAACTCATGATTTCTATCATAGTGTTTAAGTTCTATGATGACTCATGATGGTTCCTATATTGCATTGGCCAAGTCTCATGGTTTCAAATAGTATTTCAAATGATTTCATAGTTTTAAAATGGCCCATTGTATCACCTTATTATATCATGGCATAATGCATTGCATGCTCACATACTTAGTACATTCCAAGCACTAACGCATACCTTTTTGTTTCCATACATTGTGTTATAATGTAGGTCTTGGCGATCACCCTACACACTCTTTGGCTAGGTATAAGACTTGTTCACTTGATTTGGTAAGTCCTCATGCTTTGGGGACTGACTATCGAGCTTATATTTTCTTACTACCTCTAGATTATGTTGTTAGTTTGAGACATTCTTTTCTTATTTGGGTGAGCTAGTAGCTTGTTCTATGCCCCTACTGATGTTAATATGATAGAGGCATGTTTAGACATAGAGTTGATGTAGTGTGTTCTTGGACATATGGCTTAAGTTTTCATTTTCATTCCTAGACTTCTATGATTGAGATTATTCTTCCTCTTGATTTCATTATATTTTACTTGACCTTATGAAAGCTATACATGCTAAGAGGCTTGGTGTAATCCATCGAGTTCCCAGTCATCGTGTTAAGGGGCAAATATTAGAAATAAAGGGAATAAGGATGGGTTATTTGGGTAAAATCTAGTTAAAACTTGAACTTTTAATGAAAAGCCACATTCGGGCCTCAAGTTTCTGATGCAGAGACGTTGCAGACTCAACTGTGTAGTGCCTCAAAAAATTGAAATAAGAACGATGCAAAGGAAATCAAAACATTTGACCCAAGTTCATCACGTGGACTTCACCTGGACTTTACTTAATACTTGAAAACAAGAAATTTCCAATTACATACCTAGGCCTTTTTTGTGCTATGTGGGAGTGAGTACGCGATGCGGTCTTGTCGTGAACTCCACTATTTTGGCACCATTGTTTTCATTTGTTTTTCAAACAAAAGTTAAACTAAACCTAATTTTACAAGAAAAAACAAAATACGAGATGCAATCTATCCTAAAAAACAAATTACAAGAAAAAATCCTGTGAATTACTAAATCACGGGTTGCCTCTTGTGTATCGCGGCATGACTCAACTTAGCGCAATAATTGTTGATCTCCAAAACCTCCTCATCTCGATCAACATCATTCCTAGAGTAATGTTTTACTCTTTGCCCATTCAGTAAGAATGTGGTCTGTTTTGTCGCATTCCACAACTTTACTACTTCATGTGGTGTCATTTGCACAACTTCAAAAAGGCCGCTATGGTTGTACCTCAACTTTCCAGGGAAAAGTCTTAGTCTAGGATTAAAAACTAGTATTTTTTGACCCAAATCGAAGGTTCAAGTAGTAATGTGATTGTAATGCCATCTCTTCTTTTTGTCCTTGTATAACTTGGCATTTTTTATGCATATAGCCTAAACTCTTCAAGATCGTGCAATTTCCCTAATCCTTTCTTTCCTGCTAACTCTTGATTAAGATTTAGCTGTTTAATGGACCAATAGGCTTGATTCTCTAACTACATCAGAAGGTAACATGCTTTACTGAAAATTATGTGGTATGGGGACATCCCAATAGGTGTTTTGTAGGCAGTTCAATATGCCTACAATGCATCATCTAGATTCATAGACTAATCCTTCCTCTGAGCATTCACCGTCTTCTAAAGGATTTTTCTTTACCTCTTTATTACACACTTCAACCTAGCCACTGGTTTGAGGTTAGTATGTCGTATCCACCTTATGCTGAATTCCATACATGGCTAGAAGATTCTTCACTATTTTATTAATGAAGTGTTTTCCTCCATCACTAATGATAGTTCTGGGAGTGCTAAATTCGGTGAATATATTCTTCTTCAACAACTTGCTTATAACCTTTAAACTATTTTTGGGGAGAGCTACGACCTCCACCCACTAACACACATAGTCGAACGCCACTAGAATGTATTAGTTCCCATAAGATAGTGGAACTGCACCCATAAAGTCTATACCCCACACATCGAAAATTTCTACTTCTAGAATATTGTTGAGTGGCATCTCATATTTCCTTGATATGGACCTCATACTTTGGAACTGATCGCATCTCTTCACATAACCTGCAGTATCTTTAAATAGAGTAGGCCAAAAAATTCCACAATGAAGTACGTTATGCGCAGTGTGCTCACCCCATGATGGCCACCGTATGGTGAAGAGTGGAAACTATCCATCACTTGGACCACCTCAACTTTGGGCACACATCTCCTTATCATCATGTTAGGACCGTGCTTGAATAAGTATGCTCCTCATAAGCCAACCTCTTCTACTGTTGTATAGTTTCACCTGGTGGGAATACTTCACTTACCAAGTAATTTACAATATCAACATACCAGGGCAATTCAGTAACCTCTAGGGCCAAAAACTACTCGTACAAAACTATTCTTTAATCTTCCATTGTTCCCCAACATATGATGAGCTCTCCCACCTAGATATATGGTCAAAAATCTGATTGTCACAACCCTTACAATACTTGGTCTCGATATCAAACTCTTGAAGTAATAGGATCCTTTTGTAGAGCACAACATATCACAAAAAGTGCCGGACACCCTTTACTAAAACTGGAGGAGGAATTCTCTCTATCACTTCTATCTTAGCTCGGTCCACTTCTAACCCAGGAGTTATGACTTTGTGTCCTAGAATTATGCCTTCACGAACCAAAAACTGACATTTCTCCCAATTGAGTACCAAATTAGTCTCCTCGCATCTAGCAAGCATTCTGTAATTATTTATCAAATATTACTCAAAGGATTCCCTGAAAACAGAACAATCATCCATAAACACTTCAATAAAATCCTCCACTATATCATGAAATATCTCTATCATACATCTCTAAAAGGTGGCTGGTATATAACACAGTCTAAAGGGCATGCGTTTAAAAGCATATGTCCCATATGAATATGTACATATGGTCTTTTCCTGATATTCAGAGGAAATTATAATTTTATTATACCCTAAGTACCCATCCAGGAAGCAGTAAGCATTTATCAATAAATGGGACATGATAATGATCTTTCCAGTTATCCTCATTCAGCTAGCGAGAGTCCATGCAAATTTGCCATCTCTTGACAATTTATGTTGGGATTAACTCATTCTTATCATTTGTAATCACAGTCATCCCACCCTACTTCTGCACACACTGAATTGGACTTATCCACTTGTTGTCAGAGATTGTGTAGATGATGTCTGAATCAAACCACTTAATAACCTCTTTCTAAAAAACATCTTTCATCATTAGATTCAATCTTTATTGACGTTGTGCAATTGGCTTATGCCCTTCCTCCATAAAAATTATGTGTATGAAAAAGGCTGGGCTAATTTTAAGCACTTCCAAAGCTTCTTTCATCTACATTTTAGACAAAACACATAAAAGGTTTACATATAAAGCATCATTAGTTCCTAATCATACATGAGATAAGATGGGAAAGGTTTTAACTCCAACTTAGATATAATTTCACTGGATGGCTTAGGTAGAGGACCTAACACTCTGTTTAGTGGCTCCATGTGATTTCTCAATATGCTCACATTTGGAATATCTAGGATACTAGTAAATACCTATGCTTTACCATCATCTTCCACCTTACCACTTCCTTATTAATATCAATAATTATAGATAATTATTTATAGATAGCAGGCAATTTCATTGCCTTATATACAATGAAGACCTCCAACTTGTAATAGGCCTCATTATCAATCTATCTGTAGCCACATCTATTAGTGCCCCTCCAGTTGCCAAAAATGGGTGTCCTAGAATTAAAGGAACTTCTAGGTCAGGCTCTAAATCTAGGATGACAAAGTCCATAAGAAAAATGAGAGATCATACCTAGACTAAGATATCCTCAGTTATACCATCTGGCCAAGCTACAAAGTGATCTGCCAGTTGCAATAATATTGTGGTAAGGGTGGGATTTCCAATCCTAATTTCTTGAACATTGATGTGGGCATCTAGTTGATGAATATAAATCACAAATTCCTCTTGCATTAATGCACCTTTCAATGGTAACCTGCATAGTAAAACTCCGAGGATCTTTTTGTTTAGCTGGAAGCTTATTCAGGATTTAGAACTGCACTCTTTAGTGAGTGCCACTATCTCAAACTCAGCCAACCTGCTCTTATTGGTCATAATTTCCTTAACATACTTGGCATACTTCGAGATACCCTACAAAATATCAATCAAAGGCAAGTTAATATCTAACTATTTAAGCATTTTGACAATCTTCTCAAAGCATTCGTCCTCTTATTTCTTCTTGAACTTTTGTGGGAATGAAGAAGGTGGTTTTTATGTTGATTCATCATTAGACTTTGGGTTGCTCAGTTTTCTTTCATCAACAACCTTTTCCTTACCTTTTTCCTTAGTAGACTTGTTTTGAAGAGCCAACTCCACTAGTTGGTGACCATTATGAGTGCTCACTACATTTAACTGCTTTGGGTTTGGGTGAATCTTACCTAGCAAACCTCCTTGCTGGTGAGAGTTCTATGCAATTTCCAATTGCTCGAACTATTTTTCTAAGTTCTAGGTGGCCAATTGATTGTTACGGACATCTGTAGGCAGCTATACTTGATCATCCATTATATGGTTTAGCATAAGTTCTACGTTCATGTTACCTAGGTTGCCAATTTGCTAACTTCCCTGGGCCAATTGATTGTTGTCACAACCTAAATTTGAGGTTATGATGGCACGCATTCCAAACCCTATCTCGATGCATAATTTGAAAAGTAAAACAATATGAGATTCCCAAAGGAATGTCAGGCCACAAATAAACTTAAAATAAAGGACACTAATGAAAATACCCCAAAACCTGGTGTCATAAGTGTAAAGAGAACCAAGTACAATGGTCGTGTCAGGTATAAATAATAAGTCATCAAAAAATAGTAAAGACTGTAAATAAAAGCTAGAAATAATGGTGTTCTTAATCACAAGACCCTCACTACTAATCTGAATGATAAAATATCTCCGTAAGAAGAAGATAAGTTGCTACACGGGATACCCTGACTAGAATCTACATAAAAAAGTACACAAAATTAGGGGTGAGTATAATCTATATGTACTCAGTAGGTTTAGCCGACTGAGTATACGAAATTAATCAAAATCTATAAAATAAATTAAGGAACACTTCCACCTGCACACAGAAAAGTGCCACTCCGGCTATGCGCTGCCAATTCATATATAGCGGTGCGAATAAAGTAAACACATAATTACAGTTTAATATCATAATTAAATAGATAAAAAAATTATCATAGGTATTAATGCAATGCAATTCACTATGATGATGTAAGGATATAATGGTACGGTGGGATCAAGGTTGTCGCATAACCTATTGTATATACGTGCTGAGTTATTCTACCAAGCAGGACCCATGGGGGTCTCGCAAACCATATATCTTATCATAGTCTCAATGGATAAACTACATCGCCAACCAAATCATGGCCAAGGACTTATGATACTCATTTTGATTCACTTGCCACTATCTTGTGGTGAAGGACACAAAAGATGTCGCATTTTCTTTCTCAAATAGGTTTCCATTTTTCTCAACTTCCCAATGATCAATAATAGTATGAATGAAGATGAATGAAATCACAATGTATAAGGCATGGAGGTAATATTCAACCAAACATGTATTACAAGATTCAAAGTTCTCAAAACATAACCTAAGCACGACATTAACCCTCAATAGACAATAATGAGAAGGAAATATATCAATTAAGTGTTCACCCCTTTCTCAACAATAAACCACTACACATTCATGCTCAAAACCCTCAACTCAATGCCTCAAATAGGCATTAACAGTCAAATAATCTATACTCATCTCTACTAAGTTAAGTCATAAATTGCACGATCTCAATCACAGATAAAATATCACATAAGTCCCTCACATGGGCTACAAAACACATATAAACCACATCACGGGCAACATAATATCAATTATTAGTCCTAAACTACATTAAGACCTTATCCCAAAGTCTACAACATAGAATTTGACAAATCACCCCAACTCAGCCCCAAGAAGAATAGCCAAACCTATCTCAATAGCCGAAACTACACTCGAACACCACCATTTGATGATCAACTCTCAAACTCAATGTCTGGATGAGAAACCACTATCAAGAATGAAATATACGCATCATAAGGAGTCTAATGACACCCATATTGATAGGTTTCGAAACCGGAGGTAAAATAGTTCAAAAATTGATAAATTATGAAAAATAGTCGAATCTAAAAATTTCTTTCAAAAACACATTGTACTAATAGTAAGGGACTTATGGATGAAAAACCCATAAAAATAGGGTAGAAATTGGATTGGAAATCATTATTCTCTTTAAAATTCATGTTAGAGAAGAAACCAAGAAATTTGGGGTTTGAACCTAAAGATTTAGAGTTGAAATCACCAAATAATTAACGAAGATTGAAGCTTTTAGGTCAAAAATCACTTACCCAACATATTTTCATAAAAATCTCTTCTCAAATCGCCACCCCAAGCTCCAAGAACTCAAAATGGTGAAAACGGAAGTTTTTCCGATATTTCACTGTTCGAGGGCTATATTGTTCTCCGCGAACATGGAACTCCCTGAAAGGACCCTCCGTGAATGCAGATTCACACCGCAAATGTGAAGAAGGGAAGGCATGTACTCCATGAACATGGACACATTCCAAGAATACAAAGAAGGAGATGTATATATTTCGCGAACGCGGACACGCTCCGAGAACGTGAAGAAGGGATTGTGACTGAACAAGAAACCAAAAAAGACTCAATTCAAAATTTTCCAATCGGACCATCGAGATTCATTCGTAAACCTGTAAACACAAACCTTATATGCATTCCTACTAAATTCGACTTTCCAGACTCAATTGACCCATCAGAATTTGAATTCAAGGTCTCCTTGACCCAAAATCCATTAGGTTGCAACTAAACTAGTTTTGGCACTTAAAATACACAAAATACCATCGGCACCTCTAAAAATTATAACAAAGCCATTTCTAGCGTTAGAATCACCCCCAAAACTATTGTAATCATTAAAAATCCAATCCGAGTCTTTGAACACGATTTGTTGACCAAAGTCAAACTTAACTCATTTAAAACTTCACTTTTCAATATAAGACCTCAAATTCAAATATCAACCACAAATCTATTTTTGATGCCTCTCCTAGAATAATTTCTATATTTCGGAGCTGATAAAACTGACGAAATCTTATTTAGAGCCCCGTAGCTCTATTTGGTCCCCAAAACTATTTTTTTCACCTCTTAACTCTATAGAACTCAAGAATATGACCATTTCACTATGTTTTAAAGCTTTAACACATTCAACCGCACAAACAAAACAAATAACACTCGGGGGCACTAATGATAGTAGTAAAATGGTAATTTAGCACAAGTTTCCGAAAATGACCCCAAAGGTCATTACAATATTCAGCACTAAAAAGAATGTTAGTTCTCAAACATAAGACAAATGAAGGTACCTAGAGTCTCATAAAGATGAGGGTACATAGACCTCATGTTAAACTCTAACTCACACATCACCTCTCAACAGGCTGATGCCTCTACTATACCTTGATCGAAGGGATCTCCTTGGTCCTAAGCCTATGAATCTGCCTGTCTAGGATAGCTACCAGCTCCTCCTCATAAGTCAAATCCAGACCCAAATCAACTGTATCATAAGAAATTACATAGGACTCATTTGATATGTACTTGCAAAGCATGGAGACATGAAACACCGGATGGAAAGCTGATAGTCTTGGGGGTAAGGCAAACTCATAAGCCACCCCATCCACTCTTCTCAAAATCTCAAATGGGCCAATAAACCTCGAGCTAAGCTTTCAATTCTTCTCAATCCTCATCACACCCTTCATAGGCGATATTTTAAGCCATACACAATCACCCATAATGAACTCTATGGGTGGAACCCTCCTATCAACATAGCTCTTATGATGACTATAGGTTGTTAATAGTCGACCCTAAATCAAACATACTCTCACCATAGCATCTATGAGTAAGTTAGTATCTAATGCATCAACCACAACTAAACCAAACCACCCAAAGGGTGACTGGAACTTATGACCATAAATTGCTTTAAATGGTACCATCTTAATGCTGGAGTGATAATTGATATTATAGGCAAACTCCTCTTAGGAAAAGTATTGGTCTCATCAGGCACCAAAATCAATCATACAGGCCCTAAGCATGTCCTCCAACTCTTGAATAGTCCGCTCGGACTAGCCATCGGTCTGGGAATGAAATACTAAACTCATCTCTAGTCGTGTACCCAAACCATATTTTAATGCCTCCGAGAAGTGAGTGGTGAATAGAGAACCCCGGTCTGACCCAATAGAGATAGGCATCCTATGCAACTTGATAATCTCACAATGATAGATCCTACCTAATTGGTCCTGTATTGTAACTAGTCTTTATCGGAAGGAAATGGGCTGATTTGGTGAATCCTTCCACAATTACCCAAATAGAGTCATACTTACCTAGTGTCGTGGGTAATCTAGAAACAAATTCCATAGTAATATTCTCCCATTTCCACTGAGGGATGGGCATCGTTTTCATTGAATCACCCAGTTGCTGATGGTCATACTTTACCTGTTGGCAATTCAGACACTTAGCCACAAAATAAACAACGTCTTTCTTAATGCCAAACCACCAATAGTGTTATTTCAAGTCATAAATATATTTGCTACTCCTGAGTGAATCACTACCACTAGCCATATAGTTTTTTAATTTTTTTATTAACATAATATTAGATCAATTTAATATTTTATTTGAGGTTTATGTTTATTATTGTTTCAAAAAATACAAATTTTGTACATTCTGATATTGAGAAAACAAATTGTCTTAACTATTTAGTATTTAGATTTTAATGTAATATCTTAATATTTATATATGTAGTTAGATTCAGACCTCTAAATCTTAATACACATCTTAATATTCAGATGTGCATTCAAATTCAGACATCTTAATCTTATTGATAACAAATGAGGCCTTAGTAATGTGCTTGAAAAAGCTGAAAAACTACAATGATTTGAAGGGTTCACAAATTTGTGAAAAAGAAGGACGGTACCTTGCGTATATGTATTGATTACAGACAACTGAAAAAGATAACCATCAAGAAAAGGCTTCCAATATCGTGTATTGATGACTTATTTGATCAGTTCTAAGGTGCAATAATATTCTCTAAGATGGACTTCAGATTGGGGTATCACTAGCAGAGGATTAGGGAGGTAGACATCACTAAGACTTCTTTTAGGACTCAATATAGACATTATGTATTCTTAGTCATGTCTTTTGGTTTGACAAATTCCCCCCGCAATATTCATGGACTTGATAAATTATGTGTCCAGAACCTACTTGGATTCCTTCGTCATTGTATTCATTGATGACATCCTAGTCTACTCCTGGAGCAAAGAGCAGCATGAGCAACACTTGAGGATAGAACTTAAAACCTTGGGAGATCAACAGTTGTATGCCAAATTCGCTAAGTGTGATTTTTTTTTGAGAATGTGCCATTTTGGGGCATGTGGTATCCAAGGATGGGATTATGGTGGATCCGATGAAGATAGCAGCAGTTTGTGATTGGGATAGACCCACTTCTCCTACCAAGGTTTGCAGTTTTATCAGGTTGGAAGGATATTACAAATGGTTTATTGAGGGATTCTTTTTTATTCCAACACCTTTGACGAGATTAACTCAGAAGAATTGCATAAGAATCCAAAGCTGCCTAGTCATTGGTAGTGAAAGAGAAAGAACATAGATATATTTAAGAATCCAAGAGCCACTCATCTGAGCCACCAGTTTCTAATTTTGCTTTGCCAATATAGTGCTGGAATATAATATTGGATGATATCCCTTTCCATATGGTAATTGAATTCAAACAGGAGAAAATAGGTTTAATTCAATCATTATTCCTAGCAATGATTCCCCCAAAAAACAAAACCTCACTAGAACGAGGCCCATTGCTATAGGGGTTGCTCCATACAGAGCACGCAAGTGTACGTGGTCAATCAAGTAGTATAATGATTCTTACGTGTTGAATTATCGAACATAAAGGACCCTAACTTGACAATTAATTAATTTCAAATGCAATTAAGTGAATATGTTAGTGCAAAAGAGTTGAGAAATTTGTTATTTAAACTAACGATTTTAAAACTACAAGCTGATGAATTAGTTTCATTGGAGAAAACTCGTATTAAGAAAGATCCCAATGCTGCAGTATAAAATAAGTTCAGGTATAAGATGACTCTCTTTGGTTTCCAACAGATTATTTAGATTACCAATTTACAAGGTTAATTATATAATCATGGTCTTTCTACCTCTAATCTCTGAGCCCTGTTAGCGACCTAACTACATCTTTAAGCAGGGATAGGCTCAAATTAACAAAGGTGCACTAAGTTATATTCTTGTGTATTAAACAAATGTGGTATATAAGTATATGTCATGAGTATCCTATATATGAATTATTCTAATATTTACCCTAGAACGAACACATTCCCTACATTCTTTGTTCTATCCTCATATTCATCTTTCGAGTTCAAGACAGACAATAGATTTATCCTATGTAGGCTAGACATTAAAATAATAAAAATTAGAATGCAAGAATAATCATAAGTAGCAACTAATCTTCAACCAAAGAAAAATAATCTTATACCATTAGTTGTAGCTACAACCCTAGAAAAAGGAAAAGCATCTACTCATTGTTTGAATCATAACATTAACTCATTTAATGAACATTCAAAGAGTAGTTAAATTAAAGAGAATAAGAAAAGTAACCCAGTTGTCGTGCTTTCTCTATCGCGTTAGTATTCTCCAAATAAAAGACGGAATGACTAACAAATATTACAAGTATTCTATTTTGTCTCAAAATTCGCAAAAATTCATAACTAGCATTGAAGTCCGTGACGTAAAATTGTTTCATTCCTTCACAATTTTGCAACCTTTACCTTGTTGGTGAAGTTACACTGCCCATCCACCAAGGTCCACAATGCGGACCTGTCGAAGACTCAACTGGTAAAGTGAGGATTTAATTTAAATGCAGGCCTTCACTCTTGATGCAACGCCATGATGCAGAGTTGCTTATTGCCAGTACATGTTCTGCAATTTTGCTTCCTAACTTCACTCTTAAGCTCATATTTCCATCATATTTCTTGATAAAGACTTTTAAGGTCTATTCTTTCATTGTTTAGCTCCAAAGTACCTAATCATGTTGGTTATCTCAAACACACACAAACGACTCTAAAAATGGAATAAACTTATGGAATTTGTTTGCAAACTAGGCTACAAATATGGATTAAGTTGGTTATTAAGCGCATAAATACACCCAAGATAAAAAATGTCCCTTTCCATTGGCTTGACAAGTGTGAGGTTAGCTTTCTCAAGCTCTAGGCCTTGTTCACTTTAGCTTTGTGATGCTTCAGGTGTTGCCTTGGGTTGCGTTCTTATGTAGCAGGGTAGAATTACTGCATATGCTTCCAGACAACTAAAGGTGCATGAGCGGAACTTCCCTACACATTATTTGGAGTTAGTAGCTATAATATTTGCATTAAAGTTTTGGAGGTATTATTTGTATGGAGCCCATTGTGATATCTATAATGATCACCATAGTCTTTAGTACATCTTTAGCCAGAAATACCTTAATTTGAGACAACACAGGTGGTTGGAGTTACTAAAGGATTATGATGTCACTATTCCTTATCACCTGGGCAAGTAAAATGTAATAGCAGATGCTTTGAGATGTAAAGAGGTGATTATGGTAATTTTAGCTTTTTTATCACTTAAGGAGTTGCTTTTAGCTTTATACATTCAGTCATTAGCTAACTAGATCGTTCGACTTGATTTTTCTAAGCTAAGAATGGTACTTTTTTATATAGAGGCTAGGTTTTCATTAATAGAGAAAATTTGGGCACAGTATTTTGATGACCCAAAACTGAGGGTGGTTCATGATAACATGCTTAATGGATAGGCTAAGAAGGCGATCATAGACTTAGAGGGAATTTTGAGGATCGAGGGTCATATTTGTGTTCCTAGAGTTGGAGATTTGGTTAGATTGATTCTTGAAGAAGACATTAATCCAGATATTCCATTCATCTTGGTGGGACAAAGATGTATTGTGACCTACGGCAGCATTACTGGTGGTATAGAATGAAGTGGGATAGCTAGGAAGAGAAATCCATATTTTTAACTGTCCATATGAAATTCGCATATTTTTATTATTAATATGGGTAAAATTCATATTAATCATATGTACTCATTTAAATCCATATGAAATTCGCATATTTTTTCAGTGCACTTCAAAAATAATTCCCATCTGTGTCGCATGGAGCTGGTTCATTACTTTGATTCTTTTCTTCTGTTTCATCATCTCTTGATTTTTTCATCATTTTCGAATCATTAATTATCTTGTGCTTCCACTCTAATGTTTTCCATCTTTATGATTTACTTATTTGTATTTAATTTAAGCTTTATCCATATGCGATTTCATCCTATACAATATCTAATTTCATAGATTTGTTCATGGACACAATCATTGTATATATTGATGTTAGATATCTTCTCCTAACATCAATGTATGATTTTTGATGACTTTGCACAGTTTTCAACCTTTTTTGAATGATTTTCACCTTCTCCATAGATTGATGAACCAAATCTGACCTATCATCTCAACCTCACCAACTTTGAACTAACCAATTAGCGATCTATATCTCCTCCCACAAAGAGCCTAATAATGAGACATTTGGTTACTTGAATGAAAACTATTGTTGTAGGCAAACTCAATGAGAGGCAAGTGGTCATCCCAATGACCTTCAAATTTAATGACGCAATATCTCAACATGTCCTCAAGAGTCTGAATTGTATGCTCTACCTAACCATCTGTCTAAGGATGAAAATCAGTACTAAGATTCACCTTTGAACCCAAGCCTTTCTGAAAAGACTTCCAAAATTGTGAACTGAATTGAGTACTTTTGTCTAAGATGATAGACAAGGGATCTCCATGAAATTGGACTATCTCTCAAATATAAAACCTTGCATAATCTTTTGCTGAATCTCTAGTTTTAATAGGCAAGAAGTGGGATAATTTGGTCATCCTATCCTACCACACATGGGTTACTAGGCATGCGAGTTTGATATAGCCCATTTGATACCTTTATATACAATCACCCAAATTGAGTGATGTTACTTGCGAGACCACAGTAGTCCTATGATAAAATCTATATTGATCATTTCCCACTTCCTTGACAATCTATATTCTGAGCTACGCCACAAGTTCTTTGATGCTCAACCTTGAGTTTTTGGCACTTTAGGCGCTTGGACACAAAATTTGCAATGTCGCTTGTCATATAATTACACCAATAGACTTCTGTCCAGTCATGGTACATTTTTATAGAGTCTAGATGAATTGAATATCTACGCCTATAGGAATCTGCCATTATCCTATCTCGAAGACAATCAACAATTAAAAAACACAATCTACCTTGATACCTTAACACTCAAACTACCCCTTTGGCAAAAGCCATCACTTTATATTTATGAAATTATTCTTTTAACTAAAGTAGAAAAGGATCTTCGTCTTGATTTTCTTTCACCTCAACAACTAGTGAAGACAGCCCCATTCTAAACTATAACACCTCCCTCATCAGCATCTACAAGACGACTCTTGCAAGTCTATGCATTTCTTTAGCCAATTCTTTTTTCTCTTTCTCAACATGAGAAATGCTCCCCATGGATAACCTACTAAGACAATTATCAACAACATATTCTTTTCCTCGATAGTATAGAATACTCATATGTCATAATCCTTGAGCAACTAAAGTAATCAACCTTGTGATCAGTGAACACATCTATATGTACACCATAGAGATAATAACACATCTATATGCACGCCATACTTACTACTGTTGCCAACTCTAGATCATGTTTGATAATTTCTCGTGTGGATTTTAAGTTGTATAAAAGCATAAGATATAACCTTACCTCTCTACATCAAAACAAAACCCAGTCCAAATCTAGACTCATAACAATAAATGATAAAATCATTTGTTTTCTCGGGTGGGGATAATACTAAAGTAGTAGTCAATCTAGTTTTCAGTTTTTGAAAACATTTCTCACAAGGATTGGATGATTGAAACTTAGTCTTATTTTGAGTCAACTTAGTCAATAGGAATGATATAGATGCAAATACCTCAACAAATCTACTACAGTAAAAACTCAAACCCAAAAATCTCCTTATGTTAGTCGGCGATATGGGTTTGGGTCAATTCATAATAGCTTCAATTTTCTGCAAATCTACACGAATACCATCACCAAAAATAATGTGGCCTAAGAATTCTATAGATCCAAGCCAGATTCACACATTAAGAACTTAGCATATAACTCTCGGTTCTTAAGAGTTTGAAAAATAATTTTAAGATGGTTTTCATTCACCTCTTCAATTCTCAAATAGATCAGAATGTTGTCGATAAAAATGATAACAAACATGTCTAGGTACTAGTTGAATGCTCTATTCATGAGTTCTATGAATGTTGCAAGAGCGTTAGTAAAACCAAAGGACATAACTTGGAATTCATAGTGTCCTTATATGGTTCTAAAGGTTGTTTTTGGAATATCACTTTCTCTTACTTTCAATTGATGATAGCCTGATTTGAGGTCTTTCTTATAGAAGAAAGTGGTACCTTGAAGTTGGTCAAACATGTCATTTATTTTTAGAAAATTGTACTTATTCTTTATAGTGACCTTGTTCATTTATGGTAGTCAATACACATTCTAAGGGAACCATCTTTCTTTTGCATGAATAGGACAGGAGCGCCCCAAGGTGAGACACTCGGCTTAATGTATCTCTTATCTAGAATATCTCTCAACTACTTCTTTATCTCTTTTAACTCGGTTGGATCCATTCTATATAGTGGAATAGAAATAAGTTATGTATCAGGAAGAACATCTATTCCAAAGTCGATCACTCTACCAGGAGAGACTCTAGGTAAATCCTCAAAAAAGACTTTAGAAAACACACTCACAACTGGAACTGACGGAATGTATGGTGTCTCTACACTATCATCTATAACTTGAACAATGTGGTAGATATACCCCTTAGAGACTAACTTTTTTACTTTAAGCCATGAAATAAATTTACCCTTATGCACTATTGGATACCCTTCAACTTAATAACTGGCTCATTAGAAAATTAAAACATAATAACTCGAGCTCGACAATCTACTGAGACATAGCAAGAATAAAGCCAGTCCATGCCAAGGAAGACATCAAAGTCAATCATGTCTGACTCAACTAAGTTTGCTTAAGTATTTTTCTTATAGATAGAGATTGTACAATCTCGATATACACTCTTATCTAGAATAGACTCACCAATAGGAGTAGAAGCACTGAAGTGCTCTAAAATACATTAGAGAATGATCCCAAAATTAACAATGACATAAGGAGTCACAAAAGATAAAGTATCACCTGGATCAAGTAATACACATACATTATGGGAAAATATTCGAAGCATACCGGTGACAAGATATGGAGAGTTCTTTTGTCTTGGTGACTAGCCATAGCATACAAACAGTTTAGACCTCCGACTACCCCCAAATTAGAACTTTTTTTTACCACATCCTAATGGTGCTGCAAAACAAGATTGGATGTTGTTACCCTAATTACCTTACTTGCAAAAGGACAATCTATCATAAAGTGACCTATCTGGCATACTTGTATCAACCATTAGTGCCATCACGACACTCTCCCATATAAAGTCAGCTAAAGTTACCATAAGGTGGCTTGTGT
The DNA here is from genome assembly GCF_947179165.1 of Solanum dulcamara. Lineage (NCBI taxonomy): Eukaryota > Viridiplantae > Streptophyta > Magnoliopsida > Solanales > Solanaceae > Solanum > Solanum dulcamara. The sequence goes on from NC_077239.1 coordinate 48,503,080, forward strand.
AGATAACTCTCAACCATATTTTTTGGGAATGAGAGCCTTGAACTTTGATATTCTGGTTGCTTTGGTACCTCTAGTCATTTTGGTTGTTCAATATAGGTGCACTAGCTGATGATGGTGCATAAACAGAAGACCTCTTCTTAAAGAAGAAATGATTACCCTTACCACTTTCTTGAAAGTTAGTCTCATTACCTGTGGATTCAGACTTCTTACTATGATGATCCTCCTTATCCTTCCCCTTGTTCTCTTAAACTTGTAGATCATACACCATAAGCCTGGAGGTGTCCATATCTAAAATCAACAACGGTGCTTGACACTCCTTTTTCACATACCAGCTCAGGTTAGAAACAAACTTTCTCATTTTGGCTCTCACATCTAGAACCATCTATAGACATATGAATAAACTTGAGGCTATACTCTTTTACAATCAACCTCCTCTTGCTTCAAATTAATAAACTCCTCAACTTTTTCTTGTCTTAGCTCTTGCAGAAAAAGGCAGTGTAGGACTGTATTTTAATGCTTATCCTAGAAAGAAGGCTCAACATCTTCATCTCTAATTTCCCCAGATTGTTGTACTAAGCATTAAAAACATCATTGAGCTGATAAGAAACAAGTTCAACTACCTCTATCTTAGTTGCATGCATTGCCTTCATGATCTTCCATATATCATCAATAAAGTTCTAAGGATCCTCCCCAACTCTGGACATAGTAAAGACTAGTGAAATCATTATCAAGAAGTCTCTAATCCTTATAGTAATAGATGGCTTTTCAGAACTAGAGCTAGGATCTAGAGTACTATGATTACTAGACTGAGTAGCCATCAATTGTGTGAGCATGGCAATTGCTCCTCCAAATTCAACCTCAGAAGTCATAGGAGCTTAGGCAGTCTGTGGAAACTCTTGAGATCAATTCTCATTCTCATTCTCAAATACTCAAGCTTGATTCTGGGTCTGCATTCTAGATGGTTGTGGGACCTCATTCTAGGTGATGTTCCACTTGCTCAAAGTACATTTGGAAGTCATAATTTAAAATTGTGAAACATACAAATAAGAAGGAGATTTAATAGATTAAACTCTATAACACGAACTGGAGTATGAAAGAAGTGAAACAATTCCTAAAGTCTTTTAGGCTCCCTATTATAGATGAGTTGCACTTCACATCGATAAGAAGGACTCTACTAGATTCGCCTTCATAAACATCCATGGACTCTTGAACTCTGTACTCTGATACCAAGTTTGTCATGCTCTAAGTCTACACCCTAGGCATGGCCGGCACTTAGAAACCATTACTATTGTCCAAACGAACCCTTGGCCTGGCTAACTCTCTAAGAAGAGGATTTAACTCATCGAAAAGTAATCAGATGGGCCCAATAAGATTATACAAAACATAAGTTTCTAAATTTATATCTCAATACTCTTACCCAAATCATTTCTGGGGTTTGATTTTTTCTATACTCTTACCCAAATCGTTGCTCAATAATACTCCAAAAACATATATTTATTAGGCTCATATCTCTGGTGAGTGTATCTACTAAATTAACTAAGTTAGTCTCATTAGACTTTATTCAATAACTCAACTCTTCTCAAGTCATCTCTTCTCTTTAAAAAAGAATATATTCTTGACTCAATAAATATATTTAAAAGCATTATTTGACTTCCCAAATCAATCTCAAAATAGATGTTTAAATGCAGGAATATTTAACTCATTTAAACTCAATAATGCTCATGTTCAAAATAGTAATTCAGAGACTTCTCAAAATTTAACTCACGCTTCAATTCTTACTCAATTAAATAATGAAATATATTATTTTTTGAACTCAAAACAATGTATAAAATAGTTAATGCAAAAATAAAACTAGGCTTCATGTGAATGCAAACATGAACAATAATCTCAAGAACTTGAACTTATATGAATGAACATAATATCAAATAACATATTGGGAAATTAATCAAGGATTTATAATCAATTCAAAGCTCAATATACGGTACTGAAACTCAAACTAAAAACTTTACTCGATAAAATGAAGATGTAGGGCATGAGGAAAAACTTAGTTCAATATTATGATTAGCCTTACATACCTGTAAGATCAAAGATCAAATAAAAACTCAAGGAATTTTGTTGAAATGCTTGAACCCTAGCTTCTCGTCTTCTCTCCAATCCTTTCTCTCAAAATATTGAAAGTATTAATGAAAGAAAAGGATCATTGGGTATTGATAAGGGGTTAATTTTAGTCCTAAAATATTTTGTGTTCTATTTGGAAAAGGTGGGAAAAGAATTGAATACCCCTATTAAAACTAGGTATTGTCTGCTATAGGGTCTTCTACAAATCATAGAGTCTTCTATGGATCATAGAAGATGAGTCGTAGAAACTATGGTCCATATTATGGACATTCTGGAAATTATGCAATGGGTCTACGACCACCTTTCTATAGGTCGTAGACCTAGAGATGGGTTGTAAAGACATCTTGCATAACTCAACTTGGGAAGGGACTTGAAGAATGTGGGCCATTCTCTATGGGTGGTACAAATTTGTACATCTCTTAAACTTAGTTGTAGGACCTAGGTGTACATTCTATTAGCTACTAAATGTCTCAGTTGACTCTATGATGGACACTACGAGTTGTAAGTCATTTTATTGGTCATAGAGTTGGGTCATAGAACAGATCTCATAACTCATAATTTTTCTTGGTCCTGGGGGACCCTACGAGCCCATCAACAACTCATAGAAATTTCTATGGGTCGTAGGTCCCTCTCGTGGGCTACTGGATTGCCTACTCTTCTTAATTTTTATGGCTTCCCAGGATTTATCTATGTTAAAATAGTATGGCGTGTTACAATATTCCCAAGATCAAACTTTATAAAAAAGTCATAGTGATCCTCACGTACATCCAACAAGGTATAGCCATCCTTGAGTCAGGGCTCCTAGTTTTAAATTCATATTTGACATATAAATGATTCAAACACCATGTAACATGACCAAATATCTCCTCCATCCTATCCAACCTATAATTTTGTTTCAAATCATGATACATCATTGTACCCCTAATGTAAATAAAATACCTCAAATTGTAAGCCTTATAAAGTATCAACTAACTAAAATGAAGAACAATAGGCACACAAATTCCACCTTAAAGCCAGGAAATATTACCATCATCAATATTCATGATTGTAGCATCACTTTATTGAACCTTGCCTCTAGGATAACACAAATGTCTATCCTTATACTGGTGAGCCTTTGTCCGCTCAATAAAGGAAGACTGTGCAATATCACATGCAAATGTTTTCTAGATTAAGAAATATTAGTCTCATAAATCTGTTGGCCAAACCTTGAACATTTATATTCAAATGACTCTCCTTAATTGTCAAACGTGTTAGACTGCCCATAGCGTATGATTTCCAACTCAAGGCACCTGCTACTAGGTCCACCTTTTACTTAGATAATATAGGATAGTTATTTCATAACCAATGAGCATCTTTAGCCATATATCAACATTAACTTCAATTTCGTTTGATTGAATATGTATGGTAGGCTATAATTATTCATGTAAATCTCTCAAGGCATCCCAAACAGATAATTTCACAAGATATTGATGCAAATACAATCATCACCAATTCCAAATCATCATTAGGATAATTCTTCTTAATGAATCGTAATAGGTGTGACACTAATCAATAAAATTATTATCCTACAATAAGACACAATAAAGCCGAATGTGAGAAACATCACCAATACATTGTGTAGCACCTAATATGCTCAAAATTATATCTAAGAGATGCTATAACATGGTCCTATGAAAATATAGTAATTTGAACAAGGTTGGAGTCAAAACCAACAAACAATAGGCATTAAAAGGTACATATCGAATAAATACTTGCCTACCAGTGTCATTTCTATCCTAGAAATATAGAGAGTATTGGTTGTGATGTAATAATTAAATTAATGAATTTATTTGAGATTTATCTAATAGATGGTTTAAGGCTTGAAATTGCATCATTGTCAAATTTTACTTAGTTTCATGCATCTTATTATACATAAGAGTTTATTTTTCAAATAAGGGCATCGTATCAAAAGTAATTTGCTTAGTTTGATTAGATGTGGCATAAATCCATTGTTTTTAAATTAAGTCTATTATTGTTACACCCCGTACTTTTGTACCTTGGAATGCTTCTTAAGCTTCTTAAGTTTCTGGGAAGGCTCTTAAGTTTCTTAGAAGTCGTCATGCGATTCGGATAATCTATAACGCTATCAAATAATCCTAAGGAAAAGAGAAGGAGATACTCCATAATAGAGAAGAGTGGAAATAGGGTTATAAGAATCCGAAAGAAGTTGGAGGTCAAGTAGTGAGTCGTAGGACTCGACTTACTTGTGAAAGCTATTACTTGGGATATTTTACATACGAAGCTATTTGAATACACATAGAGCTTATGTAGCAAGGATTGCATAGGTTCTTAAAGTGAGATGAGGTTGCGAACCCACAGAAGAAACAAAAAGAGGCGTAGCACCTACTCGGAAGCAAGTAGGTGATGTACCTACTTTTACCAAGTAGGTGACATACCTACTTGAGGTGGATCCCACGATGCTACGTGGTGGCTTTGGGTTGGATGTACGAATGAGGTGGCACCTTAGGGGTCTGCCATATGTCACCCCTAGGGGATGACATGTTTCCCACCCTAAGGAAGTATATATATACATGTGTTCATGACTAAGGATTCATTTCCTTAGTCTTTTACCTTGGAAAAGTTGGAGATAAACTAGAGAGACATGGGAGAGTAGCTACAGCAGTAGATAGGAAAAGGTAAGGCCTCCATTTTCGCTTCATGAATTAATTATTTAAGATATCTTATGGTTATATAGCAGTGCTTAATAATGTAAAATCTCATTTAGGGGAAGCAAGGAAGAGATACAAACAGTCCGTTAATTTTAGCAGGTTAAGAGAACTTTCGAGACACGTTTTAGCAAGGTATGGCTTGGTTCTCTTATCCCACGTTTTGCTAAGGATTTTTACATGATATTAAGGTGTTAATAATTTAAATTTATGATTTGTAGCAGCACCAAATGGATAGTAAACAGCCACGACGTTTCAGCCGCAATTAAGGAACTTCCGAGGCGGGTTTTGGCAAGTTTTGGCCAATTTCGGGTAAGGTAAGGTCTTTCCTTTCAATTTGGAATTTATGGTGTGGTTATGGAGTGTATTACACGCCTTTTATGTGGCTGTAAGTATAAAAATTTCATAGATATGTTTGACGTTAGAAACAATCTAAATTGGAGTCGTTGTAGTTAAGTTGAAGTCGAGTAGTGTGTTATTGTTATGGTGCTGCAGGTTGGGGGTTGTTTAATTTCGTGTTGAAGGTATGGAAAATGGGTTAAAATAGGTTTGGGTGCTTCTGGTTGTATCCACCTAACCCTCTGTTCTGCGTGGTTAGTGATTTTACAGATTAATAATTAAAAATCTTATTTTGGTATCGTGATTTTGGACGAATTGTTTGGGACTTATTTTGTATAATATTGAAGTGGTGTAAGTGTGTATTGGATGCTGGTTTTTTATGTTAATATGTCTGCTACGTTTTGGAGGTTAACTGGAAGTTCGGATAGGGCGAGTTATAGAGGAGATGTTGTCTGAATTATGTTAACTTCTTAACTAACTAATAAGCTAGTTGAGACTAGTCGGGAAAGGCAAATAAGGGATTGATTCCTATGGGTGCTTGGTTGTAGATTTAGAATCTGGAAAGTTAAATATTATTTATATTAGTATTACCTTCGTGTTAAATAGGTCCGAAGGATGACGAGATAAGCCAGGTTAAAAGCAATCGATACGAGGTATGTAAAGCTTATCACTTTCTTTCTTTTAGCATGTCTTAGCTATAAATGGAATGTAATATGTGCTCTGAGGATAATTCCATTCATAAATCTTCGAGAATGATTCATGCCTCTGACCTATTTCTTGATGTTAGAACTCCTATGATAAGTGAGATATTGCCTCTCAAGTCTTGTGTATGAAGGAAAGTAGTAAGTATGTAAGGCCTATCTCTCCCTTGGTTTGGCATGTTTCAAATGTATGTAAAGCCCATCCCTTTTCTTTTTGGCATGTCCTAGATATAGGTTATGAACGATGTGTATATGAAGCTTGGGGTAACTCTATTCATAAGCTTCGAGCGCGACTCATGACTCTTATCCACATCTGAATGCTAAAACTCTAAAGGCAGTCGAGCCACTACTCTCGAGTCTTTTATGTGTTGAATAGTAAGTGGAGATATAAGATCTTATTCCTAAGAAACATACATTAACAAATGTCCTCAGTTCCATAAGCTGTTGGGCACTTGTTTGATACATGTTTCTGGTTCACTTGTAGCTATTAAGACTCTTAAAGGAGTTAAGCTCCTATTCCTCAAGTCTTCTATACGATTGAATAGAGATTGGTATGAAAAAGATCCTCTATTTAAAAGGATCTGAGATAGACAATACTCAAACTTCTATAAGATGGTTCATACTATAGTAACGTATGACTATGAAGTTGAGGCTCTAGTTGACATAGTCCCTAATGGCATCTAGAAGGTACAGGAGATAATTCCTACCCTGGTTTCCAAGTGACAGTTCATTTGACCGTTTCATTGAGCCTTAAATGATGAATTTATTGATATATGGTTATTCACTAATCCATTCACGTATGCTGGTAATACATTATTCACCTCGTCCCACGAAGGACCGAGCATGATAAATGATGAAATGCTTATTCACTACATCCCATGAAGGGCCGAGCATGATATATGATAAAATAATGATTCACTGCATCCCATGAAGGGTTGGGCCTAATAAATAATGAAATGCTTATTCACTGCATCCTATGAAGGGTCGGACATGATAAATGATGAAATGCTTATTCACTGCATCCCATAAAGGGCCGGGCATGAGAAATGATGAAATGCTTATTCACCGCGTCCCATGAAGGGCCGGGCATGATATATGATGAAATGATTATTCACTGCGTCCTATGAAGGGTAGGGCATGATACACAATGAAATGACAGCTTCACCAAGTCCCTCACTAAAGGGACGAATACAGTATATAGGCATGCATATGAAAACATAGTGATACATTTGTAACCCCGAGTCCTACAGAGGGCTAGGTACGGTATATAGAGAAGATACATACACCCTCATTTCACACAGTGTAGGTATTGTGATTCGTTAACTGTTACATTTATTGCCTGCATCCCTATTTTAGTTGAAAGCTCGTTTATGCTTTGTTATGCTTTATATACTCAGTACATGTATCATACTGACCCCCCTTTCATTGAGGGGCTGCATTTCATGCCCCTAGGTACAAATTCATATTTTGGGGATCCGCCAGCTTAGGATTCCACTCAGCAAGTTTGGGAGAAGCTCTATTGAATAGGAGCCAAGCTTTTGGGTACTAGACCTTCTATGTATATATTTATATATTCAGGGGTACGGCGAGGGACCTGTCCCGCCATATGTTGTTATTAATACTCTTAGAAGTCTATAGACATGGAAGTGGGTTGTGTTTATATATGTGCTCGATCGTGTCTGTATGATTTATGTTTAGGACATTCCCGTTGTCGTGGCGGCCATGTCCACTTGCATGCATGTATATTATGGGACGACCCTACATGCTGTGGTAGCCTCATCAACTTATGCATTATATTGCCTAAATAATAGGTGTGAAAAGTAATGCCCCCTCGGGGTACAAGTTGTGCCAATACGTAACTATGCGACAGAGGTATACGTGAGTGTCCAGCTTGGACACCCTTTGCGGCCTATGGGGTTGGGTCGTGAAAATTATTTGATAAGGCTTTAATCCTATGGTATTGTGGTGAAAAGGTCTGTTATGACTCAATACTCCCCCTAGTTGTAATATGGTTCTTAGAACCATGAGTGACCCCAAGATAATCCATGGCCTAACATGACATTAAGATGTGGTATAATATTGAAAACATCTGATGTGAAAGAAAAATATGATAGATATAGGAAATTCAAGTGAAGTTCATCTTAACAAAACATAAATTGAAATCTACTATCTGATTATTTGACAGGCTGTAATAAGATGAGTTTCTAGGACAAGCTCCTAACTAACTCTAACTATCTGAAAAACTGAGAGACTAAAAATAAAGAAATAAAGATAGGTCTACTTCTCAAAAGATGAAGACTCACCAAACTATGATACTGAGATAATAGTCGAATCATACTAATTTTTAGTTGGATGCTAAATATCTAAACCTATATTATGAACAATTATCATGCGTCGAGCCTACAACCTGAACATAGTTATTACTCAAAAACCATTATTGGTACCAAGCGAACAACTTGGCCTAGGTAAGTCACTCACCTGAAGACTCAAACTCAATAAAAGAGTAACATCAAGTGGGAAATCACATAACATTTTCATCAAGTTATAAAATAACTTAAAGTACTTATTCAAAATTGTAGGTTAGTATTATAACTCAAATAGCGAAAGCAAAATAGACTCTGAAAGACTTAACATAACTCTACTCTACTAAGTCTTTGAAGGCTCTACTAACTACTAGGAAGATTTTGAGACAAGCCTCCAGCTATCTCAAAGGAATAATAAAATACATAAAGCTGATAATAAAGGAGCTCCTCTAAATGCAAAGAGGTCTTTCAAAAAGTTATGAAAGATAGATATACAACAGTGTGTGTGTAGATAATCTTTAACACTTGTATTGCATCATAAAATGATATTGGTCGAATGACTTTAGTATAAGGAATGTTTGAATATGTAAAGTGGAAAAAGGAAACATATTTTAGGATAGTCAACTCAAGAACTCAACTCTAAATTTAACTCAACTCAATAAAGCATGAAACAAAATAAGACAGTGGTTTAAAATGATATGCAATAATAAATGCAACTTACTATGTGAAAATATGATACTTTACTTCTTAGGGAGTTTCTCTAACTAAAGACCATCACGTATGAGCTAGTGACGATAAAAAAATGATGTCATTGTCATATCCATCCAATACTTTGCTAGGGTAAGTGATGTCATATCATCTCTGGATCTATATAAAAAGTACTCTTTTGGGGAGATAGATTGATATGGGGCTTTCTATGAGGAGTTGCTTGAATGAATGACATGATCCTACCCTACACTAGATATGTAGTTTATGGGGATTGAGTAAGGTAATTTTTACAAAGTGGTGGTTAGACCAACCTTGTTGTATAGGGTGGACTGCTATCTTATCAAAAAATCTCATGTTCAGAAAATGCATGTTGCGGATATGAGGATGTTGAGATGGATGTGTGGGAATACTATAAGTGACAAAGTTAGGAATGAGTTTATCCAAGAGATGGTAGGAGTGACCGCTGTGGCACACAATATGAGAAAAGTGAGACACAGATGGTTTGGGCATGTGCAAAGAAGGTGTGCTGAGGTACTAGTGAGGAGATGTGATAAGTTGGTTTTAGAGAGTATCCAAAGGGGTAAAGGTAGGCCGAAGAAGTATTGGAGAGAGATGATTAGAAAATATATGGTCCATCTTTATATTACCGAGGACATGACTCTAGATAAGAAATAATGGTTTTTAGGGTAGAAGGCTTGTAGGATTGGAGTCTTGTATTGGAGATCAAAGGTTTAGGCTAGTCGGTGTCTATCATAGTTCTTTCCGTATATTGTGTATTATGTTTTGATTATTTTGTTGTTGTAATTTCTTCCTTCATGTTGACTTTACACTACTTTCCTTATTATCGACTATGTTTTTTATTTTCTTCTTCTTCATTTGCATGGGTTTAATGCACTTGAGCCGAAGGTTATTCGGAAATAACCTCTTTTCCTCCCCAAGGTAGTGATAAGGTCTGCATATACTCTAAACTCTCCATACCTCACCTATGGAATTCTGGGTATGTTGTTGATGTTTTAGTTCAAGTCAGTGCTCAATACTACTCCTAAAAAGTTATTATGTGCGCATGCACTCACACACACACATATATATACATACACACATCAAGTGAACGAAACACTCAGAATATGTCTCATCTAGTCTCATTGTACTTATACATCAACTCACATCATCTTTTCTTATCATCATCACTTCTTTTCAATATAGGTAACATCTCATCTAAACCATGCATTTTAAAACATACATCAAATTCTCAAAATATGAAATTAAAAATGTATTATAACTCAAGTTTGGAAATAGGCATTAAAAGACTCCATCAACTCAACATCATGCTCAATTAAACAATAACAATAATTCTTCTATTAACATCAATAATGAACAAAATTATTAATGAAAACCTCACCTAGGGTTCATATGAATGCAACATGGATCCATAATCTCAAACATCAACTCATCAAAGCATAATATAGTATATATACTAGAACTCTATAAGGAGGTAAGTAACTACATCAAGAATTCACTTTTAGCATAAGTGAAACTCAAACTCATGGCATAACTTGACTATAAAACCTGTGGGGAATGAAGACGAACATAGTCTAATGTTTTGATAGCCTTACATACCTAAAATGCTGATTATCTAGCTGAAAATTTAAAACATTACTTGAAAACCTTGAACCCTAGCTTTACTTCTTCTCTCCAATCCTCGTTCTCAAAAGTTCTAATTGTTAATGAGAGGAAAAACCCCTTTGGGTATTGATAAGGGACTAATTTTTATCCCAAAATGGGTTGAGTTAAGTTTGGGAAAGGTGGAGAAAAGACCAAAAATGTCCCTCATAACATGGACTAGGCCATCTAAGGGTGCCTTTCTAAGGACCGTAGGAACTCCTATGGACCATACAAGGTTACTTATAGAGTCCTTGCTCCAAAAGTTGGACTTTCTATAAATTGGGATCATAGGTCTAGGACCACCCTCCTACGCGCTGTAGTCTCTTAGACAGATCATTCTGCACACTTTTAGGAAGGGTTCTGAGGTCCCTTCTGAAGGTTAGGTCTATAGACCATTTCTTACGTCTCGTGTAATAGTGTATGGGGTTTCATTATGAGTCGTAGAAATGGTCCTTAACTAGTGGATTTTTACTATGTGTCAAGGGTCTTACAATCACCTTCTATGGGTCATAGACCACTCTACAACTCATCCTGCATGTTTGTTCTACACATTCAAGGGTTTGAATCTCTGAGCCTCACCTATGAGCTTCACCTACGATCCGTAGGAATTCCAATAGGCCATAGAAGATTCTCTTAGGACTTAACAGATGCCTCATATAGCTTTCTATTGGTCTTAGAACCCCACTTGTAGTCAAAAGAAAATGACTTCTTTCAAAATTTTCCCTTGGTTCTCGAAATTGATTTAGGCTATAAAAACATGATTTGATAAAATATATCCCTCTTGGGATCATTCATGCTCGAATGATGACCAAGCTAATAATTTACATCAAGGCACAATACAATTCAAGAAATCAAAACATCAACATTAGGAATAATTCAGTCAATTACTCAAAATCAAGATGGTACAACTCAAGAATAGAAATAGGAGTATTACCTTCAATATCAGTACTAAAAGGAACCAATAGATGCAGATACTTGGCTTTCATATAGTCTTCTGCTTCCTATGTATCCTCTTCAAAGAATTAATTTTTCCATAAAGCCTTGACCGAAGCGACCTCTTTGTTTCTCAATTTACAAACCGAACAATCAATAATCTAGATAGGAAGATCCTTATAGGACAAACTAAAATTTACGAACCTAACAATCAAGAATCTAGACAGGAGAATCCTTATAGGACAAACTATCTTTCAGTCTAATGTTTTCTATAAGAACAATGAGTGAAGGATCTCCCAAGCATTTCTTATGTATGGAGATATGAAATACTGGATGAACGACATCTAACTCTGGTGGAAGCTCTACCTTATAGGCAATATCGCCAAATTTCTTGATAATTTGGTAAAGACCAATGTAATACGGACTCAATTCCCTTTATTCTCCAACCTCATAACACCTTTCATGGGAGAAACTTTCAAATACACTCAATCATTTACCTCAAATTCTATGTCTCTTCTCCTAAAATCCGTGCACGATTTTTGATGAGTTTCTACAATATTTAGCCTTTGTTGGATAATCTTTATCTTCTTCGTAGCTTGTTGAACTAAAATTGCCCCTATCAAATCAGCTTCACAAACCTTAAACCAACCAATAGGTGATCTGCATCTCTTCCTATTAAGTGCCTCACACGGAGCCATTGGATTGCTCGAATGGAAGTTATTATTTTAAGTAAACTCAATAAGTGGAAAGTGGTCATCAAATTTTCCTTTGAAGTAAATGACATATGATTTTAGCATATCCTCAATATTCTGGATTGTGTGCCCTACATGACCATATATTTGTGGATGGAAAGCATTTATATAATTCACCTTTGAACACAATCCATTATGAAAGGACTTCCAAAACTGTGCAGTGAATTGGGTTCCTCTATTAGAGCTGGTAGGCAAGGAATTTCCATGCATTCTGACTATCTCTCAAATATACAACCTTGCATAATATTCAACTGAATCTGTTGCCTTAATGGGTACTAAGTGGGATGATTTTGGTCATCATATCCATAATCACCAAAATAGAGTCATTGTTTGCTGTGAGACTGTGGTAAACATGTTATGAAGTCCAGATTGATCACCTCCCACTTCCATTCTATAAACTATATATTCGGCGTTACACCACATGGCTTTTGATATTCAACTTTAACTTCTTGGAAATTCAGACACTTGGAAGAAAACTTTGTAATATCTCTCTTTATATCATTCCATTAATAGACTTCTCTTAAGTCATGGTACATCTTTGTAGAACCTAAATGACTTGAATATATTTAGCTATGGGTCTTTACCATTATTCTTTTGCGAAGGCCATCGATACTCGAAACACATAATCTACCATGATACTTCAACACCCATCTCCGTCTTTGGCGAAAGCCATCACTTTTTATTTGTGAAAATCTTTTTTAATTTAAGGAGAATAGGATTTTGATCTTGCTTTTCCTTCACCTCAACAACTAAGGAAAACTCCACCCTATTTTTGAACAGTAACACCTCCCTCATCAAAATCTACAAGATTGACTCCCAAAAATACATGCCTATGCACTTCTCTATCTAACTCTTTCTTCTCTGCCATAACATGAGTTGTGCTTCCCACGGATAACCTTTTGATAGCATCAACAAAAACATTAGCTTTACCTGGGTGGTAAAGAATACTCAAGTCATGATCCTAGAGAAACTCAAGCCATCTCATCTGTCTCTGGTTCAACTCTTTCTTACTGAACACATACTGCGAGCTCTTGTGGTCAATAAACACATCTATATGCACACCATAAAGATATTGATGCCAAATCTTTAGAGAAAACACTACCGTTGCCAAATCTAGATCATGAGTCATATAATTCATCTCTTAGGTCTTAAGCTTTCTGTAGCATAAGCTATGACTTTGCCTTTGTACATTAGAATGCAACTCAATCCAACTCTGGACGCATCACAATAGATCAAGAAACCATTTGTTCCTTCGGGTGGGGACAACAATGAGCAGTAGTCAATCTCTTTTTTTAGTTATTAAAAACATTACTCATAAACATCAGACCATTGAAACTTATCCTTCTTCTGAGTTAACTTGGTCAATTTTGACAATATGGATGAAAATACCTCAATAAACCTCCTATAGTACCAACAAAACTCAAGAAGCTTCTTATCTTAGTCGGTGAGGTGGGTATGGACCAGTTCTTAACAACTTTAATTTTCTTTGAATTAACTTGAATACTATCACCAAAAATGATATCTCTTAAAAATGCCATAAATGCAAGCCAAAACTCACACTTCTAAAACTTAGCGTAAATATTTTTTCATTAAGAGTGTGTAGAACAATCTTGAGATGGTTGACATGATCCTCCTTATTCCTTGAATAGATAAGAATGTCATCAATAAACATGATAAAAATGTATCTAAATACTGCTTGAACACTCTATTCATGAGGTCTATAAATGTTGTAGGAGCATTACTCAAGCGAAAGGACATTACTAGGAACTTGTAGAGACAATATTTGGTTTTGAAGGTTGACTTCATATTATCACTTTCTCTTACTTTCAACTGATGATAGCTAATCTGAGGTCTATCATGGAGAAAGAAGTGTCACCCTGAAGTTGGTTAAAAATATCATCTATTATTGGAAGAGGTTATTTATTCATTGTGGTAACCTTTTTCAATTGATGGTAGTTAATATACATTCTTAAGAAACCATCCTATTTTCAAATGAATAGAACAGAAGCACCCTAAGGTGAGACACTCGGCAAAATAAAACCCTCATCTAGAAGGTCTTTCAAATGTTCCTACAACTTTTTAAACTCAAGGGAGCCATTCTATATAGCAGAATAAAAATTAGCCGAGTAACGAGGAGAACATCTATTGTGAAGTCTATCACCCTATCAAGTGGGACTTTAGGCAAATCCTCAGAAAAGACTTCAGGAATCTAATTTATGATTGGAATTGACTAGAGGGATGGTTTCTCCAAACAGTCATCTCTAACTCAGACAACATGGTAGATACACCCCTTCAATACTAATTTTTCTAGTCTTAAGGTATGAAATGAATGAACCTTTAGGCAAGGTTGGAATATATTTCCATTCTATGACTGGCTTATTCAGAAACTGAAACTTGACTACTCGAGTTCATTAATCAACTAAGGCATAACAAGAATAAAGTCAGTCCATTCTAAGAATGACATCAAAGTCAACCATGTCTAACTGTACTAAGTATGCAGGAGTGTCTTTATGATAGACGAAGGCTATACAATCACGACAAACTCTCTTTGCTAGAATAGACTCACCAATAAGAGTAGAAACACTAAATAATTTGAAGAGTCATTCAAGAAGAATTTTGAATTTATGGCTACATAAGAAGTCACAAAATACAAAGTAGCACCAGATAAATTAATGTATAAACATCATGAGAAAATACTTGCAGCATATTGGTGATGATATCTAATGAGTTTTCCCAATTATGAAGAGTACTCATAGCATACAGATAGTTTGAACCTCTGCCTGTCCCCAAATTAGCACTTCTCTAATTTCCTTAGTTTGGCGGTGCTGCCAAAGAAGATTGGGCCTTGTTTCCCCAATCTCTCTATCTCCTCATTGGACATTCTCTATGGAAGTGACTTATCTTGCCACACTTGTAACATCCACTGGTGCCCACTGGACACTCTCCTAAATAAAGCTGTCCACAGTTACCACAAGGTGGTGTCTGAATATTACCTTGGGCCATACTTCCTTGGGACTGAGAACCCTGTGATCTAAATTTCTATGAACTTTGCTCATTCCTTCTGAAAGAAGGAGAGATTACCATTACTACCCTTCTGAAGGTTACCTTTATTGCCTATGGACTTAGTTTTTTTACTTTGGTTCTCCTCTCTATCATTCTTTTTGTTATCCTCGACTTCTTGGGCATACACTATGAGTTTGGAGGCTTCCTCATCTGAGATCGATATTTTTTTTCTTATACTTCTTCTTCACATGTCTACCTAAACCTAAAACAAACATCCTCATCTTGGCTCTCACATCAGGAACAAGTCTGAGAGCATACTTGGACACCTCAATAAACTTTGGGCTATATTGTTTTATTATGATGCCCTTCTATTTCAAGTTGACAAACTCCTCTCTCGTTGAAAGAAGTGGTCTAGAAATATACCCTCAAACTCATCACAGACTGTAGGCTCAACATCCATACCTCTACTTTCTTTCTAGTAGTTATACCAGACATTGGCAATATCTTTCAACTGATAGGAAACAAGTTTAACTCCCTCTATGTTTGTGGCATGCATTTCCTTCAAGATCTTCAACATATTATTAATATTTTTTTATGGATCTTTCTCAATTTTAGAACCTATGAACACTTTTGGGTTCATCCTAAGGAATTCTCGATGATGATTAATTATAGAAAAATCATGAAAACTAGAGCTCGGGATTGGGTATTCTAATAACTAGTCTGTGCATCCATCAACTGAGTGAGCATAGAGATAACTCCCAAAAATTCAGCATCAAAGGTCATCGCAAGCTGCATAGTCTATGGAACTTCCCAAGTCTGATTCTCAACTTTATTGTCATTCTCCGCAGCTCGAGCTTGGTTTGGGGTCTGCATACTAGATGATTGGGGATTCTAGTCCTTTGCAATGTTCCTTAGACTTGGAGTTCTTTCGAAAGTATAATCTGAAATCATGAAAAGCATAAATTAGAAGCGAGTTTCATAGAGTTAAACTCTATAGAATGAGGTTGATTATTAAAGAAGTGAAATAATTCCTAAAGTCCTATAGCTTCCCTATTATAGATATGGCATGCTTCACACCAATAAGAATGACTCTACTAGACTGAGCTTCATAGACACCGTAGGACTCTTGAACTCTATGCTCTGATAGAAAGTTTGTCATTCCTTAATCCTACACCCTTGATATAACTGGCACTTGAAAACCATTACTGGTCCCAAGCATTATTTCAGTTTATTTTTTTATAATGAAAAGTATAGGGTTTTGTTACCTATCCAGCTGTCTCTCCATTAGGAAAGATTTTTGTGGCGTAAGCACTTATTTATTGAGGAGAAACTCATCCAATTTAGAGCTATTGATGTTTATATCGATCAATCATAGAAGAAAAATTATTATTCATTCTAATTAAACTTTGTTCCTATTAATCAAGAAGTTCTTCTTAGGTACAAGGAAATGATTCAGTTCAGACTTAAAGATTTTCGTTCTCAAACAAGCAAATGAAAAGATTTTAGAGCATCTTTAGGATTAGGTATTTGTTCCCCCAATGATCGTAGTACCAAGTAATTCTTGGAGACTCTAATATGATCTAATTTATAAGTAAGCATATATTCTAATATATAAGAAACCCCAAACCCTTTTAGATCCCAAACCTTCATTTCTTCTACCCGCTATCCCCTATGTTTGGCTCTTCTCTTAAGTGGTTGTTGTGTAACAAACGTCTAATTTCCACTGGAATGCCCATGGTTTTTATTATTAACTTGATGAATTAATTTCAAGATATAAGGCTTTCCTATTATAATGGGTTGCTTAAAAGGATTCCCCATCCTTCCATCAAATATTCTACTTTTTCTTAGATATCCAGGTTTAAATATCTGTGAATTCGCTGTTTGCTTACTGGCTTCATTTAATTCAAAAAACATGATACTTTACTTCTTAGAAAGTTTCTCTAACCGAAAATCATCACTTATGAGCTAGGGACGATATAATGAAGTGATGTTGTTGCCATACCCTTAAAATATTTTGCCATCGTAAGGGATACCATATCATCTCTTGCCCCAATGAAAGGCACAATCCTATCCTACGTTGTATACATAGTTTATGGAAATTGAATTATTTAAGCTCTTGCCCAAGTCGATGCTGAATACTTCTTAATGAATATAATATACATACTAGAACTTAATAAGGAGGTAAGTAAATACATTAAGAATTTACTTTAATTGGAAGTGAAACTCAAACTAATGGCTTTACTTGACTACAGAACCATGTGGGACACAAGGATGAACATAGTCTAATGTTTTGATTGCCTTACATACCTGGAATGAGGATTATCTAGTCAAAAATTAAATACCTTGCTTGAAAAACTTGAGCCCTAGCTCCTCTTTTTCTGTCCAATCCTCGCTCTAAAAAGTTCTAAGTGTTATTTAGAGAAAAATGCCTTTGGGTACATATAAGGGACTAATTTTAGTCCCATTTGGGTTTGGTTAAGTTTGGGAAAGGTTGGGAAAAGACCGTAATTCTCCTCATAAAAATTAACTAGGCCATCTTCTGGTCCCTTCCTACACACAGTGGAAGGTCACTCGTAGGGTCCTTGGTCTAAAACTTGGACATTCAAAACCACGCTCCTATGCATCGAAGTCCCTTAGATGAATCATCCTGCTAACTCATAGAAAGTGTACTTAGGGCCCTTCTCAAGGTTGTGTCTATGAAATATTTACTATGGCTCATACAATGTTGTACGAGTCGTCATAAGGAATCATAGAAGTGGTCCTTGACAATTGGATTTTGACTAAGTGTTAAAGGGTCCTACAAACACTTTCTATGGGTCGTACATCACTCGATGACACATCTTTCATGTTCGTCCTACACATCAAATGGTTTGAGTCTCTAAGTCTCACCTATGAGCCATATCAACTGTCCATATGAACTCCTACGAGACATAAAAGCTACTCGTAGGGAGGTTTGAGGAAACTCAAATTTTCTCTATGTATGGGATGGGTCTATGGATGCCTTCTATGACTAGTAGGACTTCCTACATGTTGTAGGACCCCACTCGTAGTCACTAGGCAGTGACTTCTTTCAAACTTTTTTCTTGGTTCTCGAACTTGATCTAAGCAAAAATATCATGGAGTATTATAACAATATAATAAAATAAGGTATGAGTTTGGTACTTGGAATGTACGAAGCATGTTAGATATGCACAATAAAGCTAATAAGTGGAGCATGATAAACCTAAGAGGCTAAACTGAGCATTGAACTAAAATACATAAATTGATGTAATAACCAAGTAATAAGCAAGTAACTTATAAATACTGAACTAAAGAAACTCAATACAAGGTCATATAATAATCTGAGATTTAACTATGGTAGACAGTAGTAACCGATGTACTCTATCTAATCTAACCCCAACTGGAAAAGCATTTCATACCTTTGAAAGGGTATGAAACTAGATGATGTGGATCCACTAAAGTGATGTCAAAAAGTAATAGGGTGTCAAGCCTGTTTTGAAGGGGGAGCCCTTAAACCTATGGTGTAACGTAATTCTATGACTTAGGTATTGATACTAAAGGTCTCAACAATTAACATATGAGCTTTCATCCCCGCATCTACTCGATGCTAAGTAATACTCCCAACAGAGTTATACTGATAACTTGAATAGCTCAAAAGACATTTAAATCTTAGAATAAAATTATAAACACTTTATCAGAAAGTATCTTTGAACATGTGGAACTGAAAGGCTAAATTTAGAACTAATCATGACAATCTGTATTTCTGATGAACATGCCAGTTTAACAACAAAGGTCTAAAAGTATGAAATTTCCATATTCTAAGGGTTCATGAAAATACACTCAAGTAAGGATACTGAATTATGTGTAAAACATGTATTTATAGACTAGCAATGAAGGGGGAATTAAAATACACTCAAATCCAGGTTGATCATAAGAACCGTAGACTTTGTAGAATTCAAATAAAAGAATTATGGAGTTTTCCTTGGGATTAAATAGGTTAAAGGATACCCATTGATGAAATCCCATATACATGGAAAGGAAAGCCTTGGTAGAATCCTTGAACTGAAGCTTAGAGATAAAGAATCATAGTTTACTACTTGAGAGAAGATAGAGTATCACTCTCTAATAATTCTAAGTGTTACACATATGTGAAGGGTTTTAGTCTCCTGAATTCCCTTCAAACCAACTTAAAAATAGGCCAAAATATTTTGATTTAGGAGTTATAAGAGCGGTAAAGGTGTCATGTCCCAAAGTATCTCTAAGAGTGACATAACAAATAGGATCTCGAAAGACCCTAAACAAGACACTTGACATAAGCATGCTTCTAGGATAAATACATAATTGAAATGATACAAGTAGAAGATAAGTCACAAATATAATCTCATCATAGCAAGGACGAATAAGAACCAGGACCTTAAGAGGAATCTAAGTCTGACATAAGACTATACTAACATATGTGTTTGCTAGGGCATGTCCCTAGCCAACTCAAAAATCTAAAACTAAAAACATATTTTTAAGTGAACATAGGAAACTCATAAGCAGCATGTCCCCAGACCATGAGTACTCACCAAGTAGGGCAACACTAATAAGATCCAATACTAACCACGGGAGTGAGATGGAGCGTCATAACCTATATTATGAAAATGTATAGGCAAAAATGTGTGGTCAGTACTATGGAGTATATTGAGTATGGATAATATTCTATATATAATATGAAACATGATAATGTAACACCAAGCTAAATAATGACACCATCCTTTAAAACATTGTTTTTTTTTATGGGAACAGACCCTACACGAGGCTCCCACCTCTCGTGCACAGTCAGGGGTTGAGCATCACCCCCAAGCCTTAACATAAAATAAAACAGAAAATACAAGGAGCGGGACATAAACCTTACCTCCGATCCTATGTTGGTTCATAAGTCGGCTAACCTATTAAGGTCGGCTAACTCATCCTTGTAGCTTTAAAACATTGTTAGAAACATGAATCATGGTCAATACAAAACTCATAAGAAAATCATAATCAAAGCATCGTATAAGTTAAAATCACAAGTCTTTGCGAGATATATGATTAACCGACATAAATAATGTGAGCTATAGCATGGAGTCCAATGTCTTTCCCTAACGAAAAGAGATTATCCTACTTACCAGGTAAGGACTGTGAACATGATCTATTTGTGGATCCACTAGCTTAAGAGGATTTTTCTAACTAGGACATCCTATGGAGGCACAGAGTTATGGACTTAGAAATTTTTACTGAAGGTCCACGGATGGTAAACAAAAATATTCATCCATAGAGTCCACTCAATGCTATGGAAGCTCTCAATGGAATATCATAAAATAGATCATTATATTTGAATATGGTAAGAATCTAATAATACCAAGTTAATCATAAAATACTTGAAATCATAAGAATAACTCCTTTCAACATATCGTGATTCATAACATATTTAATTCATAAAAGACAATTATCTAAAGAATCCTAATAATGATAAGCTTTTTTCCTGAAAAATCACACTTCAATTGAAAGTGGCTAAATCATGAAAATCCTTCATGATGAGGCTATTTCAATTTAAAGTAACCTTGTTTTCATAAGAAATCATATTGATACTTTATCTAAAAGAATTCTTAAATCAGAGTTTCTTAAATGATGATTCATGCATAATCTCAAGTATAGTATATAATAATAAAATTGACATAATGCATGGGTTCATGAGAAAATCAATAAAAACATATAATTAAGATCAAATCATGCAAATGAGATAAATAAGAATGAATAAAAAAATAATTGTTTGAACCAATCCATAATCATAAAACCATAGGTTTTTGGAAAAAATCATGAGGACAATTTGAAGATTCGTTGGGACTCCATTGATGGAAAGGGAATAATGGATGAATTTCCCACATACCTTGAGAAACCTAGTCTTGAAATTGAAAGAGGGGTCTTCAATCCTTCAAACCCCATGTTGCTTGAAGAAGAAAACTTGAGAAAGAAATTCCTTGAGAGGCGTAGGGGTTTTGAGCGAATGGAGAAATTTGAAGGGTTAAGGTAGCTGTATGAATTAGGAATAGGGTTAAAATGACATAGTTTAGGTATTAAAAGAATAGGAATTGACTAAATTAACCTTGAGAAATAACTTTGATACTATTTCTATTGACACTTCCTACGACCCGTAGAACACCCCTACGAATCATCAATGGTCTCTGTGGAAATTAGGAGAAAATCACTTCTCCAATGTTTGGTCTACAACCACCCCATACAGACTATAGATACCCATTTGATCCATAGACCCCTTTGTCATGTTTATAAAAAATTCCAACTTTCTCTCATCCTATGACCACTCTGATGGGCTATAGGTCTTCTCTACGGACACTACTATTTCCCGTAGGAAAAGTACAAAAAATCAACTCTCTGAACCTATTCTACAAAGTGATAATGGACTTTTATTTTTTGAACCGATGGTAGTGTTTTGCTTACGCCTCAAATCAAGCTTTCATTACAACATACTATGCCTTATCCACCATTGCTAGTATCTTGATGAGTCATTCTCCCAACACACATGTTTCGGACATGTGTGTCCATAACTCAAAATAGGTGACCTTACAACCGCCCTGAACAAAACATACAAATATTCACCAGATTTAGATGAGTTGTTGAGGATTTATATCTAGTAGCTTCTATTCTTGTATCTCATGCAAGTTAGTTTGTGGTGTTATTGGCTTCAAGAAGAACATAGGTGCTTTAGGTGTGTTTTGACCATGCATTCTACCTTTTGTGTACTATCATATGTATGATAGAGTTAATGTGGTTATTCAACTCAAGGGTAATGGTGATCCCAACGGTTCAACAAATGAATGAAGCTATGATCGTACCTAGATAGAAATGTTGGTCTTCTTCTAATGTCTCCAAGCCAACCATAATAGAATAGAGAGGCAAAGTAGTCAATAGAAGTCAGTTCTTGCTTATCGGTAGATAGTAGGTTGCTTCCAAGCTCAAACTATTTGATAAAGTTGTATTCTCCACCCTTGTCAAAAAAAGCAGACGGGGAGAACTGGATGATGGAAGGAAAAAGAGCATAGGATTGAGAAGTCTGATTAGGGAAGCATGGCTGACACATTGACTTCCTTCAATAGATGAAAAATTACCATACGGTTTAAAATAACCAAAGGGAGACCTGAACCGAAACGCGCTAGACTGACTAAGCGAAATAGAGATAAAGAAAGCTGCTGGCCCTATGTGTAAAACTTTGTCATGGGAGAGTCTTTCTCAAATGAGAATACAGAAACTTTTTGGGCAAGACAAAAAAGGAACTCACCCTTTAACACCAAGGGTAAGAGCAGATAGATGGCGATGACTTGGATTAGGGAATCTATAAGAGAAGGTTCTAAAAAATGGTTACGACCAATGTGGAACCAATGAGTTTAGTTGACCAAGGTAACGAGTCAAAGGGAATGATCAAGCTTACAAGGAATGGAAGGGTGTAGGCTTAATAGTTAATACATACCCCCTTCTTATAGATATGAGATCAATGACTTTATTAAAAGAAAGATGTCGAGAGAAAGTCTTAGCCCTTAAAATTCATTTCAAAGAATGATTGAAGATGAATATTTTATGAAGAAGTGTGGGCACTAAAAGAAAAAGACAGATAAAGGAACTACGTACCAGAGGGGCATACCTCAAGGGGAACCAATCTCCCCTGGTAAAGATCTATCTGCGCGAGGCCAACCTATGGATAGAAAGAAAGATGTAGGAAAGGAAAATAAAAGAAGAAATCCAAATTTGCTTTGGAAGTGTGAGATAGGATGACAGGGAGTATGTAGTGAAACAACTACTGGAGTTTCAAGCAGTGATACCTGAACTAATCAGATGGGCCACCCTAAACTTGGTTCTGAAACAAAAAATTTTCACCTTCTTAGTACCCTTTCTATAACTACCTTCTATGGACTATAGGGC
Source organism: Solanum dulcamara (assembly GCF_947179165.1). Taxonomy (NCBI): domain Eukaryota; kingdom Viridiplantae; phylum Streptophyta; class Magnoliopsida; order Solanales; family Solanaceae; genus Solanum; species Solanum dulcamara. The sequence goes on from NC_077239.1 coordinate 48,526,257, forward strand.
CTTCTATGGTCCATACATTGGCTGGTACAAACATGCAACAACTTCTTTTATACAACTATTTCTTTCCAACTTAACTTTACAACTTTTGAGGAGTTATGATATCTCCTCCATGGGAACATTCCTCCTCAAATGGAACTCAAGCTAGTATGAATAAAGAAGAGAAAATATCTAACAACCTAATTTCAATGCAAATCATATAAAAATGCATAAAAACCAATTAGTAGTTTACACCAAGCTAAAACAAGTCTATATAAACTGATTTGAAGAATATACATGCCTATAGAAATATGAGAATCGCTAAAATGCGTGATTCCGAAAGAATAAACAGTAGGAGCTAATACCTTAAGCTAAAACTGAAACGGAGGGAAAGAGATGAGGATACAAGGACATCATACGGTTTTGGAATCCTAAATAGTACCTTCAACAAACTAATTCCTCCAACCAACTTTCACAAAACGAATATCTTTATTTCTCTCAACTTCTAGAATTGATGATCAAGAATCTCAATCGAAAGTTCCTCATAAGAAATACATTATTTCGCACCAACACTCTCAAATGGCACAGTAAAGTAGGATCATAAATCCATTTCAACAAAGAAACAGGGAACATCAGAAGTATCAATGCTAATTCTGAAGTCAAATCTAACTCATAATCCACCTTACCTAAACATCTCACAATCTAATATGGGCCTACATAGAGGGGACTGAGCTTCCCTTTCTTACCAAATCACATCACACGCTTCATAGGTATGATTTTCAAATAAACCCAGTCATCAACTTCAAACTCAATCTCTTTTCTACTCACATCAGTAAAGGACTTCTGCCTACTTTGGGAATGTAAGACCTAGAAGTTGGAAAGAAAATAAAAAGGAAAAATCATTAAAATTTGCAGCTTGTTTGGTCCTTACTGAGGTACTTCATGGACCTTATAAAAGTTCACAGTATATGGAGACCAACCGTAGAATGAACCCTATGAACATTTGGTCAATTGACCTTATATAAAAGGTATTATGAGATGTACAAGGTCCCATTATCTGTAAACCCAATTCTAGAAAGGCCACTAGAAATTTGAAAATGGAAGAGGATTCTACACACCCTCATATGCGTCGTGAAAGGAACTACGACTTATAAAGAGGTCCCTTGAAAGGGAACTAAAAGTTGGAAATCTAGGTGGGTTTCATGATAGGGTCTATAACCCGTAACCAGTAGACCTGTAAACCTCATTGTTGAGTGGGACTTTAGTATTTTGTTAGGGGAATTTTTGTGAGGGTCTTCTACGAGTAATCAAAACATACATGGTCCGTAAATCCATCCTTCAAGGACCCCCTTTACAAGATTTACATACCCATTATTTCTATAGTCTAATATACTGTCTGTAGAAGTCTATATAGACTGTATAAGCGGCCCATGAAGTTTTTCCCATTAAGGTTAGGTTGAGAGTGTTTGGGTCTTTATCCATTATTTTAACCCCTATACTTGGACATTTTTAGAGTGTATTCCTAAGTTATAACTAATTCCCAACTCTTCATTAACCCTCATTCCCTTATCAATTCCTATTATTGTTAAAGATCAATTTTCAGATATGTGAAAATTCATCAATGAATACTATTCATCCATTAGTTCCCAAGAGAACTCAAATCTTCTATTTTGAATTAACCTAATTTTAAAAGGTTTTGTGTCAACTCTTCATGGGTCCTTTCATTATTAATTTAGTTGATTTTGTTTCACTTTATCATGCATGAGTTTACATTACTACATGATTTTTTTACAATGATTTTACATGGAACTATGCATAATATTATGATTTCCAACTATGAGCTATGAATTTACAATTAAGCATTTAAGAATTATTTACATATGATTTATGAAAAGCTATAATCTATGATTTCAAATATGTTTCAATCATGAATGACCTAATTGTAAAAGGTTTTCTCACAGTTGAAATAAATCATGATTTAGATGCTTAGAGGTAAGTGTCTATATGACTATGTTATGATCATGATTTTTAAGGAGTTATTCTTAAGATGTATTTTATGAATGTGGATTGGTACATGTTTAAATTTCCTAATGTTAATGATCTACATATTCTGCTGGGATTAACTAAGCATCGAGAAGATATTGTGGTGGAGACTTTGTAAGGAAATCTCTAACAGCAATTCCTAGTCCAAAACTACGTTGACCCTTTAGGTTACCTTGATTAACTTAGCTAGTAGATCCAAATGTAGCACATCTAATGATTATATTATAGATTTTACCTTTTCAAATAGCCTCTCTCTTCTCGATGTGGTAGTTATATCAAATTTTATGTTATAGCTCACATGGTTTGTTGGTTAAAGGTTAATATACCACAAAGTACTATGTTCTTCTTATAAGCTCTTTTTATGTTCTTATAACGCAACTTCATTACTGATGGTAGACCTTTATCTTGGCCCTAGTCTATTTTAGGATAATATGACCTCAACTCAGGCTAAAAGTCTATGTTAAAGGTAGCCACTATAGAGGAAAGCATACAATATTGAGGTATGAAAAGTGTGTAACGAGAGGAAAAAGGAAAATAAATCAGGTGTGGCTGTAAGAAAAATGAAAACTAAGAGTTAATAAGAAAAACAACAAATGCAATCAGAAAAACATTTAGAAAAGGAAAGGAAAAAAAGAGCCGAAGCCACACCCGTGGATAAATAAAGGAAGAAAATAAGGGTGACACAAGTTTGTGTTATAAAATATGTAGCTAATTCAACGTAGCGTGTTAAAGGGAATAAATAGTCACTTATATCCTAAATGTATCCTATCCGAGCCCAAGCCTACTTTACAAGAAAAGAAAGTCCTATTGTGATTCGAAATGAACTATTCAAAAATTAAAGTGTAGAAAATAAGGAAAAGCCTATGGTCTGTATATGTGCATTGATCGAACAATGTTTGAGACTGTGAGTGATATCGTTTGAGTCTTTGTTTTGTTTATATAGATTGTGAGAGAGACTTTTTTATGGTGAGGCTACTATGACTGCATTGTTTGGTTGCTAATTTGACTACTACATTATTGTTTGCATTGGTTTGGCTAACTATGAGTAGTATAATGTCATAAATATATTCTTATGAGTTACGTGGAATATTTGGTCAGACCCTACATTATGATACAATGTAGGAAAAAGTATGTATTAGTATATCCAATCCACTAAGTATGTGAGCAACATACATGAACAATGATAATAAGACATAACAAATATGAATGTGGGAACTATTTAAAAACATTTGAAATATCGTAATCATAATCATATGGTCAATGAACCATAAACATAAACATCACGAGTGTCACAACAAATTTTTTTAGGCCGTGATGACACCTCCTAACACCCACCAATAGGTAAGCCTAATCCTTTATCCTTAGACGGAACCAAAGGAAATAAGCTTTTAGGCGAAAGATGAATAAATAAAGTGGAAAGTAAGTAGTAATGAGAGGAAGGAGGACCACTAAAACAAATACAAGAAACCACCCCAACACTTAGCATTAGTCAGTTTTCGAGCATCTAAACTAAAAAGAAGTACAAGGCTTTTACAAAAATACAATATGAGTACAGAAAGTCTTCAAAAGCAAGTAAATATTAGTCCTAATCTGGCATGAATGTAAATTGGCAGCTCCATCTCTAGGAGATCACCAAATCTTCTAATTGGAATCTACTCTGCAGTAGTCCAAATCAACGACGATAACCCGTACTATGATTCTAGGGGGCAGAAGTGTAGTATGAGTACCAAATGAATGGTACTCAGTAGGCATAGGCTGAATGAGCTCCACAGATAAGGCAAGCATAATTAACATATAATCAGGTAAATATTTCTCGAGATTAGCATTTTTCTCATTCAATTTTGTTTTCTTTATCCCAAGTGAGTTTTAGGCTAGAATAGTCCCGTAAAATCCTTAAATTAGGTTGTGGGCTTAGGTTATGTTGTTGTCTTAGCATTATTATCCTATTTAGGTTTGCTATTCATGGCCTAAGACTAGGTTTGATCCTTAGGTGCTTTATCAGGCATATATTTACCTCTTAGCTAGGTGTAGCTTCCAGTAGGGCTTATTATGGACATGATACTCTTTATGATAATGCTTATGGCCTTTGGGGCTCGTTGTAACCATAGGTTTGGCTTATTCATTCTAGTTGGGAGATGAAGTGGCATATTTTGACGTTATACATCGATCCTAGAGATATTTCTCCCCATGTATGATTATGAGCCACGTTTCAATTATCTCGCTTTTATTTAGGAGTATGCTTATGATGTCATCTTACTTGTTATCTATTTTTGGACCCATTTTCATATCTAAGAAGTGATTTGATCCCAGGTTAGTTCCTTGACTTGTTTTTGTGCTAGGACCTGGTATTTTTCTTATGGTTGCGTGTATCTTGTTTGGACGCTAGTGATGACATGCTTGCATTGTTTGAGCATATTCAATAATTTTGTGATATGATCTCAGTATTGACATTGGAAAATTCACTATTACTTTTAAGAAGTCTTTCTCTCATTTTTACTATTTTAAACTAGTTTAAATGGGAGACGTACCACCTGGATACTTGGAAACTAGTATGAAACTTATGAACACCGAATTCAGAGTTTGTTCTCATTTGATTTTTACTCAATCAAAATGTTGGGAGTGTCGGGGACATGCTCCTTCTTCTACTTGAGGCATTAGAGGCATCTGGGATGTGCTAAGTTTTACTTGGCTATTTGTTGCGTCGACACCCTTTCTTGGACCACCGATGCCCCAGGTTTACTCTTGCTTGGTAGGCCATGCCCCATGGAGATTACTGGTAGGGTGGGAGGCCTCATTCTAGGATGCTCATGATTGAGGTTACTAGTTTACTGATACTTAATGTGGCATTTTTCTTTCTACATCGGCTTGGATGCTAACTCTTTGATATCACTATAGGGATACTATTTGTCTATGCAAGACCTAGTTTGGGGACAAGCACTGTATACGGACTTCCCATATTCCCTATAAGCCCCTCTGGCCAGTGCACCACTTAATTGGATAAGGGAGTCGTATGGGTCCCACTTGGCAGGCCGAGGGTCAGGGCGGTCTATACACTTATTGTTGTTGATCTTTGAGAGCCACTGATGATATTACTGGTTTTTATTACAAACTTGCATTCATTAGCATCGCCTATCACCAGCATATATGTATGGTGTGGTCTTCCGGTTTTATGAGGGATGGGGGTATGTTTTTCCTTATTTATACATTCCAAGGGTATGTGCATCGGGTTGGTTATTGTCTGATTATATTTATTTTTATCTCATGTTATAGTTGTACTTGGTACCTTTGGGTTGTATTTGTAGTTGGTCTTCGTGGTATTTGAGTTGGATTGTGCTTGGTCCTTCCTACTAGGCTCTGTCAAAATAATTCCTGGGTGATCATGTAATTAGAGTTGCCAGTTAGCACTGTGTTTTTAATAGTAAACTCCTATGATGCCTTCTTCCTGTTAATAGATTGTTGGGTTGGATTGCAGGTGTATTCTTTGAGTCTTTTCCTTTATTATTGTGATAATTTCTTATTAGTTACTTGTGTAGTATTTACCTAATTTTATGTTAATTGTACTTGCTTTATTTGTGGAGATCAGTTGGCCTATACATACTGAGTACCATTCATTTGGTACCCATACTACACTTCTATCCCCTAAATATCATAGTACGGATTATCGCCATCGATTTGCACTAGAGCGGAGCAGCTTCCGATTCAGAGATGTGGTGAGCTCCTGGCGTACAGAGTTGCCGATTTCAATCCATACTAGATTAGGACTAGTCTTTACTTGCTTTCGAAGACTATTTGTACTCATATTGTCTTTTGAAAAAGCCTTGTACTTCTATTTTAGTTTAGATGCTCGATTACTGATTGATTCTAGGTCTTGGGATGGTTGCTTATATTTGTTTTAGTTGTCCTCCTTTCTCTCATTACTACTTACTTTTCACTTTATTTATTCATGTTCCCCTTGATAGCTAATTGTCGTTGGTTCTGGGCTAAGAATTAAGGGTTAGGCTTACCTATTGGTGGGTATTAGCAATTGCCTTCATGGCCTAGGAAATTGAGTCGTGAAAAGTTGGTACTAGATCTCCACGTTTACTAACATTATTGGTATGAGGGCAATGCCTAGTATAGTTTTGTAGATCGCTGTAGAGGTGTCCGTATCCTATCTTCTGGAGGCTATAGGGCATTTTTATGAAATTTTGTTCTTGATTCCGTATCGTGTCTCTTTATTTTGAATAAACCTATACTAATTATTTGGAATCCATTGTTTCTTAGATGGATAGCACGAGTTTTCTGGTGAACATGGTCAGAGCGTCAATAGTTTCTACCAGAGTTTTGATAGGTGGTTCTTAGGCTACAGATGGGTTAATGGTTCCTCTGCAAGGTTCATCCTTAATATCAGACTATGTCATGAAATTTCATGAGTGGGATGGGAATAACCCCATATAATCCCATGTACAATTTGCTCAGTTAAGTCAGCATTAGGGTTTTATGCCACTTCTAGTTAGAGGTAGTACTCAGAAGGTTATTGGTGAAGCTTCAGTTGTTCAGATCAGGGTTGGTCATAATCCGTTCATTCTTGTATGAGTCAATTAGAGGTCGAGGATCCAAGTATCGATGATATTTGCTTGATTTTCTTATTTTTCTTTGTATTGTTCATTTTCTATGATTTTGGGGTTTTCATTCCCGTACTTGTCTATTTGGCTTGTTAGTTTTCTCGTAACTGTTCTGTCTACCTTATCTAGTCATATGCGTGCGTGTTTTAGCTCCATAGTTGATTTTTTAGTAGTGGATCAACAAGGTCGATTTCCTATTTTGAGTAGTAGCGGTTAAGCGACTCCCCATGCCTTGCTTGGGTGATATTGTTTCGAGTTTCAGCTAGGCTAGTTAGCCTTCCTTTCCATCTCCTTTACTATTGATTTTATTATGGTGTCGACCCTTGTTGGATAGGTGGCTAGACTAGCGGTGTTAGTTTTTAGAATTTTGTGATACTAGGGGATCTAGTTAGGCTTAAGGGTCACCTTAGTTGCATATTGCCCCATGGGCTAGTGGTTGAATAGCTCCTCATATCCTTTTTTCATAGCAAGAGTTACCATGGCTAGTATTTCTCTCCGACTATTCTATTTTCTTGGCCTAAACAGCTATCTTTGTTATTGGGTATAATTTTTTTCAGTTCCAGGTTATGGGTTGAAGTTTTTGCAATTATCCTACCTAGTTGGATTCTTTGTAGTACTCCTAGTTGACCACCTCTTCCTATTTTCCTTAGTCTTGTTCTTGGTTACTAAGTTGTGGTTTATTCATTCAATCTTTTGGGAGCTGTCTCTTTTAACAATTTTGGTATCAGTTGTTGTTTGTTGAGATTTTGGAAGTGTGACCTCCCATCGCACCTTGTTACTGCTTTTATTACTTCTTTGTGATTGTGTTGGTAGCTCCCAAGGCTTTGTTGGTCAGTTAGAGTTGGATTAGTATCTTTCTTTGGTGGCTTTAGTTATAGGCTAAGCTGGAGGTCAGGGAGTTGGTTAGAAACTTTATCTATAGAATGGGGTTAAAGTAATTCATCGAGTGTTAATTTTGAACTTACTTTGGATGAAAGGCTTGATCTCGGCATATTTGGTAGATTGCAGTGTTTTTTAATGGTAGCAAATTCCCTTGGAGTGGAGAACTCAGTTTTAGAAGAAAATGTTTTCGCGCTTGAATTATGGGTTTTAGGGTTTAACTTAGAGATTTAGTGCTTTGCCTGGAATGTCTCCCTATTTTGGTTGTTTTCATCCTCCGATCTTCAAATAGAGTATGTAACTCTTTCGAGGTTGGTTTTGTATGGTTTGGTAGGAAGAATGCCCTTGGTGGCTAGAAGGAAATAGATTTGGAAACATAAGATAAGTATTTGGAATTTTAAGTGAGTTGTAGCTGCAAGGGTCCTATTTGGCTTATTTCAGTGGTTTTGGTTTAGTTTGGTTGTCCTTAGTTGAAACCCAGTGTTTTTGGTCAAGTGCTGGCAAAGAGAGCGGGAGTTGGAATCGAAGAAGGAATATGAGGAGTTTTGGGAGGTTGAATGGACATTTGAGGGTTTTCTTTTCAGTTGAGTTCTATGATACCGTTGTTCGATTTGAGAGGGTGTCCAAGGGTTTGGCAGAGCATACGGGCCCGGTACCCTCTCCCTTTCATGCCTCTAGGCTGTAGCTATATTTTTACTTTTGCAGATGAAAGTTCTATTTATAGTTGATGTTGTAATGACCCTCTAGTTCATTTTCTTCATTCATTGATATTTTCAGCATTTAGAACTTTCCTACAGCGACCAAAGTCATTTATTACTTGCTGGCATTGACTTTAGTCATAACTTCTAGTAAATGACCTCAAAATGAAATTTTGACGGGTCCATCAGCTCTAGAATAGCTAAATTAAGATTGTAGCTTAGTCGGTATGAGTTTTGAGGCAATTAGTATGAGTTTGGGACCATTTAGACTTTTTGCCTTGGAAATTTGGCCTATGGTTGACTATGGTCAATATTCATGAAAAATGCACTCGGATCAAAAATCTCACAAAGCAGTTAGTTTTGGAATATTGAATTTAATCTAGAATGACCCTTCGTTCTCTTTCTGAGACTTCCTATCTAATCTCGAGGCCCATAGTAGATTTTTGCTAAAAATGGTATTGGAAGTGGGACCCATATTTAGTTGTAACAATCTCGTATGGAAATTTTGACTGCATCATTCAGTCAGGAATGTTAAATTTAGTGGGGTAGCATATCTCGTTTGTATGCACGTGGTTTTGAATGAATTCCGAGTACCCCATCGGAGAATTTAGACATGGCAAGTCAATTTTGCACCAGCTGGGTCTGGTGCCATCGTTAAAGCAAACATTGGCTCATTAAAGTAACCATTAGCTCACTAAATCGATTATGTCATCATGGATGGGTGTGGGTAAAGCGACTAGGTCTTCGCTTAAGCGAGGCGCACCTCTTTGAGGTAGCTGCTTAAGCAACCATCAGGTGTCCGCTTAAGAGATACCTGAGGGTCCTTTTAAGGTTCAAATTTTCAGTTTAATGACTATCTTGGAAGATCTATTTCTCTATCAATTTTGTGGTGATTTGAGTGATTCCAAAGGCTATTTTGCGTGGTTTGTTGAGGGGAATCAGGCAAAAATCTCAGAAGTTAGTGTAGAAGCTTCGTTGGAAGTAATTTTTTCTATCTTATTATGGTCCCTTCTTATTGTTGGCCAAATTATGAATATAGATACATGTTGATATTGAGGTTATTTTAGTGTGGAAATTTTGCTTCCTTTTAAAACAAGTTAGGTTTAGCATTTAGGACCTATTCTCAGAGTCAATTCCGTAAGTTATAGATCAGTCCTATAATTTCTGATTTTGACTATGAAATTGGCCCATCTCTGAATTCGATTATTTTAAAATCAAAATGATTGTATTGATGAGGTGACTAACCTTTTGTTAGCTAGATGCGATTGGAGGCCATTCGGAGGACGAAAGCTTCCTCGTGGTGGATTCAAAGCGTGCATGTTCGGCTTTAAGAAAGGCTATGGTCTCCCCCATTTTGACTTGACTCTACTAGATATTGTTTAGTATAATTTACATTTGACTTAGGTAAGCATTTGCTGAGATTAGCTATCTCTTCATCCAATTCTGTTTTCTTGATCCTTATGAGTTTTAGGCTAGAATAGTCTCATAAAATACTTGGATTAGATTGTGGGCCTTGGTTGTGGTGTTATCTTTGCATTATTATCCTATTTAGGATTTCTATTCATGGCCTTAAGCTAGGTTTGAGACTTAGGTGCTTTATTAGGCGTATATTTCCCTCTTAGCTAGGCGCAGATTTTGGTAGGGCTTATTATGGATACGATCCTCTTTATGATAATGCATGTGGTCTCTGGGGCTCTCCATAGCCATAGGTTTGGCTTAGCTATGCTTGTTGGGAGCTAAGGTGGCATATTTTGGGGTAAGATGTCGATCCTAGAGATATTTCTCCGCTTATATGATATGAGCCATATTTTGATTGTCTTATTTTGTTTGGTAGTGGGCTTATGATGTCATCTTACCTATTATTTATTGTTGGGCCTAAGGTTGTATTTGAGGAGTGATTGAATCCCAGGTTAGTCCCTTGACTTGTTTATGTGCTAGGACCTGCTATTTTCCTTATGGTTGCGTGTATATTGTTTAGATGTTGGTGATCGCATGCTTGCATTGTTTGAGCATATTCTCTCATTTTGTGGTACGATCCCGATATTCAATTTGGAATTTTCACTAGTAATTTTGAGAAGTCTTTCTTTTATTTTTACTATTTTAAACTAGTTTTAACGGGAGTTTGCATATAATAATAGCTACTATTCAAGAATTGAGATGGCTCCCTTTGAGGCATTATATTGTAGGAGATATCATTCCCAATGAGCTAGTTTGATTCCTTTGAGGTTAGGCCTTGGGGCATTAATTTGCTGTGTGATTAGATGGATAGAGTTCGTATGATTCAGGAGAGGCTCCGTATTGCCCAGAGTAGGCAAAAAGGTTATACTGATCGGATAGTGAGACCATTGGAGTTTCTGGTTGGAGATTGAGTATTCCTTTGACTGTCACTCATGAAGGGTGTAATACGATTCGGAAAAAGGGGTAAGCTTAGCCCCATCTTTATTGTCCCTTTTGAGATCTTCAGATGGGTAGGAAAGGAAGCTTATTAGTAGTCCTTACCCCCAGCTCTATCAGGTGTTCACCCTATATACTATGTTTCTATACTGTGGTTGTATATTCTAGATGAGTCTCACGTGCTTTAGTGGGATTTAGTTCAGTTTGATGAGTCATTAGCCCTTGATGAGGAGGATGTTGCTACTTCGGACAAGCAGGTTAGGAACTTGAGGTCTAAGGAGATTCCATCAGTGAAAGTCCAGTGGAGGTATCATCTGGTCGAGAAGGCTACTTAAGAGACCAAGAAAAACATGTGGGCGATATTCTCATCCTTTTGAGCCACCAGGTACTTTCCTTTATTGACTTTCAAGGAAGAAAATCCTTTTAGTAGTGGATGTTGTAATGACCTCAAAGGTCATTTTGGTGCTTTTGTGTGTATTTACTATTTTACCTCTTTTCGTATCATCTTTATAGCACATATGTGATGTTGGGATGGGCGAAATGCTCCTTAAGGTGATCGGTGGAATTTTGAGGTTGTTTGGCAATTTTTGATGCTTAAGGCTTGACAGACTTGACTTTAGTTAACATCTAGATATTTGAGTTTCGTATGAGAATTCTTATGGTTCTATCAGCTCCAGAAGGTTTATTTTGGTCTAGAAGTAAGGATGGTTTGGGTTTTGGAGTCTTCGTTTTGAGATTATGTGATTTGTTGTTTTATTTTTAAAGTTTTTCCAAGTTTGACCTCGATCAAAAATTTTAGTAAACATGTTAAGATGAAAATTATGTCAGAGTGGTTAGCTTTTAAATGCCGAGTTTGGTGTAGAACGACCTTTGGTTTGATTTCCAAGGTGCTTCGAAAATGATCTTTAAGCCGTTTGTGTGTTTTGAATTCTTTCTTTGGAAAGTGTCCACCTTGGTCAACATTTCAATGAAACGACCTCCTTGGAAAATCCATCGATTCCATTGAGCCTGAAATGTCATTTCTAGTTAGGTAGCATAGTTTGTTTACTTTCGTAGGGAATCAAATGAATTTCAGACCCCCATCGGATGAAATCCCATTCCTCTAAAGTTCAGCACCAGTTGAACTACTGGTGCAAGAACTTTTGTTCATTGTGTTTGTGACCTAGGGGTCCGCAATAACAAAGGCCTGAGACCCTTGGCATTGCAATCGCGTGATTTAGCATCGCGATCATGATGGTTTAATGAGATCAGAACTCGCGATCGCGAGTACCAGCTCGCGATTGCGAAGGATAATTTCAGTGGCTTCAGTGAAATTTAATGCCCATTTCCAGTAGGTAATTTCCATTTCGAGACTTAGAAAATTTTTGATTTTGAGAGTTTTTTTGTCTTTTTTGATGATTCTTGTTTTTGTGAGTTAGGAATTCTTTCAGGGACGTTTCGAGACCCATTTCCGTCCTAGAAACCTATAAGTTTTAGTTAAATTCATTGTTTTTTTGCATTTATAACTATTCTAGGGCTTGAAATTGAAAAGATTGTGTTGAGCTCTTCCCAGTACTCGGAATGTGCCCATTTTCTAGAGCACAAGTTCCTCGAGCTATTTGGGACCTTGTAATGGAGTTGGTGTTTTAATTTCTTGCACAAATCCCAATGTTGAATTTTGACCCGATTTTCATTTTTAATTATAGTAATATGAGTATCGTTGGCCTTATTTTTATGCGTTCTTCGGTAATTTCATAGAGTGACATCACTCGGAGGTGGCCCAAAAGAGAAAGGCTTTGCTTTAGTGATTCGAGTGTTGTTTTGGCCTTGAGGTAGGTTACAACTTCCTCTTGTTAGACTTGGATTGGTTGGAATTGATATATTTTGGGAAGTAACGAGTGATTAGGTTGGTGATTTAGGTGTTTATATCCTATTTAGCATTTCAGAGTCAATGATCATTGTTAGTAGCTACATTAGGATGTTAGCCGTTAGAGCCTTAATCTAGGTGGTAGCTTAGCTTTATAATCCTTAGAACTTGCTCCTAGGTGATTTATACTTAGGATGTTGCATGTTTTATTCATTTGGTTTCGATAGGCCACTTGTTGTAATTCATGGCTTATGCTTATGCATTTTTTTCTTATAATATGGAAAAGTTAGGCTCGAGGCCGTGCTTTTGTTACACCGAAGACTTAGGTGATTGATACATGATTTTGACATGCTACTCGTCTAATTTACCTTGCTAGTGTTAAAGACCCTTTTTAAAAAAAGAGTAAAAGATGAGAATAGGACTTTTGGTTGATGAATAAATATGAGGGATTTAAGGAAAACTGGTTATATCTTATGTATGAAAATTCATGGTTGATAAGCTAGAAGTATGATTCCAGGTGGCACTTTTATTGACTCTTGGCTGCATTTTATTTCATTTGATAAGCTCGAGGTGTGAATTCCGGACAGCCCGTTGATATATATTCTGGATTATTATTTTTATGTTGATGAGCTCGGGATATAATTCCAAGCAACCCTTTTATTGATGAGCTCGAGGGTTATTCAGAGCGCTTCATGATACTTTTAGAGGATATTGGGCCGTAACTACGAATTTACATTTGCGCATTCTTTTAGTATTTTATGAGTTGAGATTATCGACAAGATGACATGATTTATGGGATTTACTTGATAATTGTATGAACTTCCCGTACCCTTTTTCTTGAGATAATAGTTTTATCCTTCTTACTTGTTATTATTAGTATCATCGTGCTGCTTATTATATATTTATTCTTTTTGAGCGTTGTCGGCCTATGATGCGTATTATGTACCCTATGTGTTGGTATTCATATTTCACTTCGACATCTTTTTTATGCAGCCTTTAGTTCAAGCCAACCCAGTATTGGACTTATCATCTGTAGTTGTTCGAGATCTAGATTGTGGTGAGATCTTGGCTTTCAAATACTTTCTACATTGTCTCTTTCCCACTGACTTGTATTTTCTATTTTTTGAAAGTCAATTATGCGATGTATATTCATATATTGTCATGTTTTGTACTTAGTAGCTCCTTAATAGGTGACATCAGGTCCGGGGTTAGTCTAGTGTCAGTCCATCATTTTTGGTCACTTTCAGGCCCTTTGTATATTTTGTATCGTATTTACATATCTATACCCTGGCCCCAACTTTTCTTTTGTTATATTCTTATTTTTTTGACTTTTCATGTTATTATATTATGTATTTAAATTGAGGTTTGACTTCTGTTTGATTTGGGTTTGGCTTGCCTACTCAAGGGTTATAGCAAGCTCCATGATAGATCGAATTCAGGTCATGACACCCACGAGTGCTGGTAGAGGTGAAGGTGGTGGACCCTAAAATCAGACTCAAAATACTATAGGTTGACGGACTCAACATTGTACTATTTCAGGTTCTGGTGGTGGTTAGTGCTAGAACATATTCTATGCCTTATAGACTAGATATGATTTAGAGAATTTTCTTGATGTGGTTATTGATATGTTATGAGTATTTAAGTCTGATGCTTATGCATTTTTAGATACGGGAGAAAACCTTTCTTTTGATACTCCTTATTTCTCCATGAAATATGATACTAGTCCTCGAGATCTTATTAGAGATATTTTTAGTCTATACACTTATTGGTGACTAAGGGTTTGCTAAGAGGTCTATAGAAATTTCTCTATTTCAATTTTCCAAAAAGTTACTTCATGCGATCTTTAGAGCTTGATATGAATAATTTTGACGCTATCTCTGTCATGGATTGGCTTCATGAATGTTATGCATCTATTGATTATAGAACCCAAATGGTTATGTTTCAGTTTTCTATTGCATCAGTCCTAGAATGAAATGGTAGTTTCACAACCCAAGCTAGGCTCTAGGCAATACATGGCGATCGAAATCCTGAGGGACTCCAACCAAGAAGCTTAGCATACATCACATACATAAGGTAAGTAAAATACATTAACCAAAAGCATAAGTGAAGGATAAGTCTCAATGAAATCTCAAGTAAAGAAAAAGATTAAAGCAACATATCTGAATAATCGAAGCTACAACCCATGATAGTCGAAAAGAATGCCTCTACTTGAGTCTAGATAAGGGCACACGACATTTTCCTTGCTCACCCAAAGGTAAGAATGAATTAACATAGTAAAAGAACACAAAATTCATGTTGGTTATGCCCTCAAGACATGAGGACTCACAAATCAAGTGATGATAGCAATGTACGACTCTAGCCATGAGTTGAAGGAGCGTAGTTATCGACCCTTCATTATGATTCAACATAGGCAAAAGTATGTGCTAGTACATGCAATGCACTAAGTATGTGAGAAGATTGCATGAAAAATAATAATACAACATAAGCAATATGAACATGGGATGCATGACCAATATCTTAAAACATAAATAAAACTTGAAGGCATTTGAATGCATAAATCATAAATCATACATCATATGGTCAATGCATTATAGACTTAAACATCAAGAGAACTTAGGATATTGCATATACCTATTCTATGGGATAGGATCTTTAATGGGCATATAAGGCTATGGAAGATATAACATGGAATCCTACGTAACTCCCACATCAAGAAAATAGATGCTACTTGCCAAGGTAGACTCCGTGAGAACCTCTTAAACTTGAGTTATTTGTTGATCCACTAGCTAGGCCATATTAGAAAACCTAAGCAGGCAAAGTAGTTAGGGACAAGAGGTTTCTACTAGAGTTCCTTTGGGTTGCTACTTGAGCTTTCGGACTGAACCCCACCTCAAAGTCCTCTCAGTGCTTAGTCATTATCCCAACATCGTTGAGTTCACTCGCCAAAACTCCCTTCTTATGGGACAATTTTCTAGACTCAAAAGGGTGAGTTCTCTGGCCTTTTGGCGAGTCGTTAGGGCAACCTGGCTAGTATCCAAGACCCTTTTGCAAGCTTTAGACTCTATTTTTTAATTATTTTCTCTTTTTAACTCAAAATTTCAGTTTTTCAACATTCGGGGCCTCACAATATCTCTCCCTTAGGAACATTCATCTTCAAATGAGAATTTACCTGCATAAAACGAGTAGGAGAAGAAACATAGAGTACCAACATGAATGTAATAACAAAATTAAAATGCATAAACCATGGGAATTTCAACTTTAACATTAATCGTAGCTTAAAATCCACTTCATAAACATGCATACATATGCAGATATGAGAATGACTTAGACACTTTATTTCAAAGGAGTGAACATGAAGAAACTTAATACATCAACTAAGAATGGAAGGAAAAAGATGAGGCTATTATGACATCATATCTGCTTCGGTCCCCATAGAGCCCTTCGACCTCTTGGTTTCTCCATAATACCTTGAGGGAAGCTACTTTTTGTTCCTTAACCTCAAAACTTGTTGGTCTAGAATCTCAACCAGTACTTCCTCATAATACAAACTTTCCTTCATAGCCACACTATCCAAAGGCACAATAGAGCTAGTATCACCCACACACTTTCTTAATAAAGACAAATAGAACATCGGATGCATTGATGCTTAATTCGAGGGAAAATCCAACTCATATGCCAGTTTACCAATCTACCTCAAAATAAAATATGGCCCTACATAATGGGGACTAAGCTTTACCTTCTTAATAAATAACATCATATCCTTCATGGGTGAAATTTTCAAGTATACCTAACCATTGACTTCAAATTCAAGCTAACTTTTCCTCACGTCCGAATATGACTTTTATCGACTTTGAGTGATCTTCAATATTTTTCTAATCAATATAATGCTATACATAGACTCATGCACCAACACGAGACCTATTAAGTCCACTTCACCAAATTCAAACCAACAAACGAGAGACCTACATATGCTGCCATACAAAGCTTCAAATGGAGTCATTTTGATACTAGAATGATAATTATTATTAGGAGAAAAATCGATTAATGGCAAATGATCATCCCAATTATCCTTGAAATCAATTACTCAATCTCTCAACATATCTGCCAATGTTTTAATAGTATGCTCGGCTTGTCCACAGTTTGCAGGTGAAAACTACTACTAAACTTAACTTGAGTACCAAGACCCTTTTTGAAATATCTCCAAAATTGAGATATACATTAAGTACCTCAATCCAAAATAATAGACAAAGGGACACTATGAAACTTAACCATCTCTAAAATATAAGTTTGGTATAATCCTCAGTCAAATAGGAAATCTTATCAAGAAGAAATTCCGTCAACTTAGTTATTCATTTAACAACCACCCATATCATATTATGTTACCTACGAGTACAAGGCAACCCCGTAATAAAGTCCATATTCAAATATTACAAATTCTAAGTAGGAATCTCAATATATTGATCTAAACCTCTCAATATTTGATGCTCAACCATCAGAATTTTTACAAATAGGACATTTAGCCACAAACTCCGCAATGTACCTTTTTATTTCATTCCATCAATACACTTCCCTCAAATCTAGATATATATTTGTGGAACCCAGATTAATAGAATACTGCAAACTATGAGCTTCAGACAATATCATTCCTCTTAGGACATCAACATTAGAACATACAAATGAATTTGATATCTAAGTACACCATATCCCCCTTGGGAGAAAACCTCAATGTTTTTTTTGGCAAGAACCTTCTTCAACTCAACCAAAGTAGTATCTGTCATGACCCAACCCGTAGGCTGTGATGGGTGCCCAAACTCGACACTCGTGTTTACTCTTACTAACTATAAGTAAACTTGTCTTCTATTTGAGTCGTAGCGTGCCAACAAATAACACAATATATAAGCCGATGAGGCTATCATAACATATAGGCACAACTATTCACACATATATATACAACCCACATATATGTCCACAAATCTCTAAAAGTAAGAACTGTAACATATGGCGAGACAGGGCCTCTGCCGTACACCTGAATAGACAACTATATACATTATACGATCAGCACCCAAAAGCTAGGCTCCAGAATAGAGGAGCACTTCTGACATAGCTGAGTACGAGTTCTAAGCTTGTGGATCTCCAAAGTAAGTACCTATACTTGCGGGCATGAAATGCAGCCCCCTCCACCCCGAAGAAAGGGAGGTCAGTATGATATATGTACTGAGTATGTAAAACATAACATATCATAACTTATACCATAACTGAAACAAGGATGTATAGGAAAAGTGAAACAATTAACAAATTAATGTACCTGCACCTTAGGACACATAATCATATACATCATTAAACACCGTACTCGGCTTGCAAAGGAACTCGGTATCATAACTATTTCATCATATTAGCATATCATCATCCCCTCTCATCATGTGTATTATTTCATTAGATTATCGTATACCACATTATATCATCATATACATCATAATCTTATCGTATATATCATCATAGTACATCCGTTCCACTATGGGGCTCGGGGTCACAAATGCATCCCTATATTTTCATATACATGCCTACGTAAGTATCCAACCCTTTAGTGAGGGACTCAATGAAAGAGTAGTGTACATAACATACCGCACTTGGCCTGATCCATAATTTAAAATAATATTGAGGAACATATGTTTCGATCCATATTTTCATCATATAGTCATATGTATATGTATCCGGCCTGGGACTCAGTGAATAACTTTATCATATACAGCGTCATAATATGCTTCAACTTCTTTGTTTACAATATTTTAGCATCGGATACTTCATACATATATACATACCCATCCTGAGACTCTATGAAGGAGTAATAAAGCTGCGCACGATAATGTACCCGGCCCATCGGGGGACTTGGTGAAAGAAGGTTTACTGTATGCATGAGTAGAGTAGTGAGAAACCATATGCAACTAAATCATCTCCTAAGACTCAATGAAACAGTCAAGTGAATCATCACTTGAAGACCAGGAAAGTAATTCTCCAAGGTACCCTTTAGATGTTATTAGGGATTTCATCAATTAGGGCCTCAGGAACCACAAACGTGTATCAATATTATGCCACACAGTTTATGCAATCAAAGAAACACATTATGCAATCAGACATATAGCTTATGTAATTAGAGATACAACTTATGCAATAAGAGACATTTATCCTCTTAGAGCCTTTCTGAATAGGAGCTTGTATCTCTACTTACTATTCAACATATAGATTGATCAAGAGTAGTAATTTAACTACTTTAGGACCCTTAGTATTCAAAAGTGACTACGAGTCATGAATTACATCCGGAACCTATAAATAGAATTACCTCTAAACTCATATCAGACACCATTTTACTTACCTTAAGCCCATTTTCAAAGAGAGAAATAGGCAAGCCTTATATGTACTACTTATCATCCTACCGAAGACTTGAAAGGCGAGAACTCCACTTATTGCAGGAGTTCTAACATCAAGAAGTGAATAAGGGTCTTGACTCCTATTCAATGCTTTATGAATGGAATGACTCCAAAATTTTGTATATATATAACTTAAGGCTAATACATGCCAAAGAAAAGAAAGGGTAAGCTTCACATACTTATGCCAAAAACATGCTAAGAGAAAGAAGGTAGCTTCACATACCTCTTACGGATTCCTCTTAACCACATTCGCCTCATCATCTCTCGAACCTATTTAACATGAAAATAATACTAAAGTTAATAACCTTTCACTTTATACTTTCCAAATCCACCACCAAGTATCCACAGGAATCGTTTTCTTATCCAATACCCTCTACTAGTTTGTTATTAGTTCCAAAGTTACCGAAAATCAGGCAGCATCTGCCCTATAACTTCAACATACCCGAGCTTTCAACTCGGCCACAATATCAACAACCATACCAACAACAAAAACCAGCAGAATATTTACAATTAAATCACTTCAACCTTACACAACATAAGCTCCAAATAACTAGCTTCAAACTACGATACGAAAATAGAGTTTTTAACTCTTTATTTCGCAAAATCATTAATCATATCAAATAGAGGGCCGTGTGGAAGTAACAAGAAGAACCCAAACAATTTTTAAAACACTTTTAAGCCCTGAAACACACAACCCAACAATCTTCACCCGTAGCACCACAACAACAACACCCTACCAGACTTCGATTTAGCTATGATGACTTCAATTTAATTTATTTCTGGCGTCTAGCATCCTTATTCAATTTTTCCACTTCCAAACTTATTTAATACATGTAATAAACCTCATAAAAAAATCATAAACACCAGTTCAAAATAAAAAACCTTACCTTGCCCGAAACCCGCCAAACTCGCCAAAACTCGCCTTGGAAGTTCCTTTAGCGCGACTAAAATTTTGTGGTTATTTGTTGTCCATTTGGGGATACTCCAAACCATAAATTTACATTAATAACACCTTCGTACCATCATGGTATACCGTAGATAACTAATTCACGAAATAAAATTTGAGAACTTACCTCTTTTTTTCCTCCCAAAACTGTAGCTCTCTTTCTCTAGCTTCAAGTTCTCTCTTTTCTTCTTCATTCTAGAATTTTCTTTTGATAAAGATGACTTGTGAGATAAGGATGGAAATAGACAATCAGAAACGTACCTATATAGACCACTTTAAGGGGTGACATATGTCAACCCCTAAGTGGTGACATGTGTTAATCCCTTATTGGGCCAACACATTGCACCACCCCTTATGGGCTACCATGTGGCAAGTGGGGACCACACCCTTGATGTAGCTGCTGTGATATGGCACCTCCATCTGCTGCCATGTGGAACTCCCTCTTACTGCCATGTGTCTCTCTCTTCTTCTCCTCATGGGTTTGTAATCTCGTCTTGCTTTACGAACCTATGTAATCCTTGCCTGTCACGACCCAAGCCTAGGGCCTAGACGTGACATGGCGAATGAGGAACCCGAAAGTACCTCAAACAAGCCTCTTAGCATTCTTTTAGCCTTTCATAGGTAATGATGATAAATAGATAAGCGGAAATCATAATAATAAATCTTCAACTTACATATGTCCAACAATACCTCCAACTATTAGATTTAATGGGGCTAAGACAAGTTCCTAGCTCACCCTCAATCATAATAGAAGAAATGCCATAATAAAATATCTTAACATATCATAAGCTAGAAAGACAAAGGAGTATTGTTCCCGGAACATGGGAACTCACCAAAAGTAGTCTTCAATGGAATATCAACTAGCCACGTGGAGGAGAACGAGGAGGAGCACCGATCCCTACATGGTGATATCATGTAGGCAAAAGAGTATGCGTTAGTACTTTGAATGTACTAAGTATGTAAGGATGCATGAACATTGAGAAAATATTATAACATTTATGTAATATGGAACATAATGTAATACATGCATAATAAATCATATGGATATCCTTTAAAACATTCATTTTGTGGGAAGATAACCATAACCGACATTTAAGACCATGCGAGCTATTACATGGAATCCAACATAACCCCCTACGTTGGCCGGGGAGACTACTTGCCAGGTAGAACTCCGTCAACTTCATTCATTTCTTTAACTTTAACTTTAAGGGCTATTTATGGATCCATTAGCCTAATCCTACAAGGGCTCCTATGTTGGCACATAGTTAATGAGACAAGGGGTTGCTACTAGGATTCCCTTACCGAATCCCACCTCAATGCCTCATTCGGTGCTAAGTCAATCCCACGGAATAGTTTAATACTTCAAAATATTCATAGCATATAACTTGAGAATTCAAACATCATATTCGGTAGAATAGCTCATTAAAACATTTGATAATTCAAATATGCAAGAATTGTCCTTATTGCATAAAGAATCCATGATTCATATCATTTCATCATTCTTTCATTTCATAAGACTCCCTTTTTGATCATAGATATTACTTTTATAAATATTTATTTGGAGTCAAATCTTTCAATTCAAACTTTATTAAAAACATAGTAAAACTTGGTGGGTTCAAATCACTTCAACTTGAAATATGTATGTAAATAAATATACATAAATACTTTGAAATCCATTAATTAAAAATCATGCTTTAAACAACCTACCATGAATTTTAAGAACCTTTAAATAGATAATTAGAGGGTTTACTTGTAAATCATCAATTCATACATATGAAATTATGTTGCATCAAAATAGAGCAATAATCATTAGTTTAACCATGATTCATACTATTAAGTAAAAATAAGAATTAACATAAGAAAATATTACTTGAAATCAAGATATTTAATTGAAAGAGTTTTTGGACTACATGGGTGGAAGAACCCATGGATAAATACACACATAACTTAGAGTAGAGCTTAAAGAAAATAATTATAATTTATCATATAATCAAAATAATTTAGGCATGAGAGTGGAAGGAATACTCTCATTGAAGCCTTACATACCTGGAAACCGAAGCTTTAGTTGGTACCGGAAGACTTAATGAACACTCTTGAGTCCTAGCTTCTCTCCTTGCCGGAATGTTTTGTGTACTACCCGGAATATATGAATCACCGGAATAGTATTTCTTCACTACTAAGAACTAAAACTATATTTGAGAATGTGTATAGAGAGAAGATTTGCTTGAGAAAGCTTGATGAATAAAATGAGGAAATAAGGTGGGTATTTATAGGTGGGAAAGATGACCTAACAATAAATAAAATAATTATAAATAAAAATCTGAAAATTTAGTGGAATATATTGATGTCATGGATGATGTTAAATGGAGGACAATTTATGTCATGAGTGATGTCAAATATATCTAGATCTTTCTATGGTAGGTGAAATGAGTTATCTTTGACAGAATACTCTTTTTGGGAGCTGCGTTTGAATAAGATAAATTCCTTATTAGGATTTGGTGTCTTCATAAGAATTGTAGATATGGAAGTCTAGTTTCATATCGTTCAAGAATCAACCAATATGGATAAACCTACAGTGAGATATGATTTTTCTTCTATAAATACTCATTTCCGTAACAGCATCCTATCTTACACAGATTAATTTATTTGACCTACTTAACCTCCGAATATTAAAATATGGTCTTCATAAAAGTTGTAGATAATGATCTTGTGGTTACTCAGAAATTTGAATCACTCAATTTGGATATTTCTATGAAAAGTTATGACCAAAATACAGAGGCTGTATCATGTTTAGGCAAAAATTGAAACATCGTATACAACGTTTTTAGGGGATATTACATTATCTCCCCCTTGGGAACATTCGTCCTCGAATGAGAAAAGACTTAGATTGAGTAGAGTAGAGTATTAACAAACAACCTATCATTAATGCAACAGTGTAATTTAAAATATCGTTAAAAAAAATATTTCATAATTTTGCAAGCATATGACAAGAAAAGTTGAGATGTAAGGATTTCAAGTAATTGAGCAAGGACAACTTAATACCTTAGGTTTGGATAGAGGGGAAAAGATGAGGGTATCTCTTAATCATATCCGCTTCCGCTTCCCATGTTGCACTTTCTATTTGTTGATTCCTCCAAAGGACTTTAACAGATGCAATTTCTTTGTTCCTCAATCTCTTAACTTGCCGGTCCAAAATTTCCACAGGAACTTCTTCATAGGTCAAGTTTTCTTCAATATTCACTACTGCCATAGGTACAATGGAACTAGAATCACCCACATGTTTTTTCAACATAGACACGTGAAACACCGGATGAACCATGGCCATTTCCAATGGTAATTCCAACTCATATGCAACCTTACCAACACGTCTCACAATTCTATAAGGCCCTACATATCTAGGGCTCAATTTCCCTTTCTTACCAAATCGAACCACACCTTTCATGGGTGAAACCTTCAGATACACCCAATCATCCACATTAAACTCAAGATCCCTTCTTCTAGTGTCAGAATAGGACTTTTGACGACTTTGAGCCGTCTTCAACCTTTCTCTAATGATCTTCACCTTCTCTAAAGCATCAAGTACCAAATCGGGGCCCAACAAGGTCATCTCACCTACTTCGAACCAACCTACCGTTGATCTACATCGTCTCCCATATAAAGCCTCAAACGGTGCCATCTCAATACTTGAGTGGTAACTATTATTATAGGCAAACTCGATGAGAGGTAGATGATCATCCCAATTCCCTTTAAACTCCAACACACAAGCCCTTAACATATCCTCTAGTGTTTGAATCGTCCTTTCGGCTTGCCCATCCGTTTGAGGATGGAATGCTGTGCTCAACTTTACCTTAGTACCGAGGCCTTTTTGAAATGATCTCCAGAAGTGAGAAGTGAATTGGGTACCACGATCCGAAATAATGGATAATGGCACACCATGCAACCTCACCAACTCCCGAATATACAACTTGGCATAGTCTTCGGCACTATAGGAAGTTTTAACCGGTAAGAAGTGAGATGACTTAGTCATTCTATCAATAATTACCCAAATCGAGTCATGATGTTTCCGGGTATGAGGCAAACCCACTACAAAATCCATATTCACATTTTCCCATTTCCAAGTTGGGATTTCAATGTCTTGGGCTAGGCCACCCGGTCTTTGATGTTCGGCCTTTACTTGTTGACAATTTGTACATTCGGACACAAACCTTGCTATGTCCTTCTTCATGCCACCCCACCAATACAACTCCATTAAGTCTCGGTACATTTTTGTTGAACCGGGATGAATGGAGTATCTAGAATTATGAGCCTCCATCAAGATCAAACTCCTTAGGCCATCAACATCTGGAACACATATCCGACCTTGGTAGTATAGAACCCCATCTCCCCCTTGGGAAAAGACTTCTATCTTCTTTTCCTTTACCAACTTCTTTAACTCGATAAACTTTGGGTCAAGATCTTGCTTTGATTTAACATCCACCACCAAAGAGGATTCAAAACTGTTTTGAACAACCATACCCCCATCATTAGTACTACCCAATTTCACCCCTAATCTAGCCAATCGGTGAACATCTTTCACCAACTCCCTCTTCCTTTCATCCACATGGGCCACACTCCCCATAGATATTCTACTAAGTGCATCAGCAACCACATTGGCTTTACCCGGATGATAGTGCACACTCATGTCATAGTCCTTAAGGAGTTCTAGCCACCTCCTTTGCCTTAGATTAAGGTCCTTTTGGGTAAACACATATTGAAGACTCTTATGATCAGTATAGACATCCACATGCACCCCATAGAGGTAATGCCTCCAAATCTTCAAAGCAAAAACAACAGCCGCCAATTCAAGGTCATGGGTAGGGTAGTTGCGCTCATGCACCTTTAATTGCCTAGAAGCATAGGCTATTACCTTGCCTTTTTGCATTAAGACACAACCTAAACCAATCTTTGAAGCATCACAATAAACTACAAACCCTTCTAATCCTTCTGGGAGAGTCAAAATAGGAGCAGAGGTAAGTCGATCTTTTAAGGTCTGGAAACTCTTCTCACACTCATCTGTCCATATGAATTTGGATTTCTTTTGGGTCAATTTTTTCATAGGAGATGAGATGGAAGAAAAGCCTTTGACGAACCGTCTATAGTACCCGGCTAGACCTAAGAAGCTCCTAATGTCTGAAGGAGATAATGGTCTAGGCCAATTTTTGACTGCCTCTATTTTTTTAGGATCAACCTTGATTCCATCACCGGACACTACGTGACCAAGAAATGCTACCTCCTTTAACCAAAATTCACACTTACTAAATTTTGCAAATAATTGTTTATCCCTCAATGTTTGAAGCACAACTCTCAAGTGATTTTTATGTTCTTCCTCACCCCGAGAGTAAATTAAAATATCATCAATGAAGACTACTACAAAGGTATCAAGGTAAGGTTTGAATACCCTATTCATCAAGTCCATAAACACCGCCGGTGCATTCGTCAACCCAAAACTCATTACCACAAACTCATAGTGACCATACCTTGTTCGGAAGGCTGTTTTGGGAATGTCACACTCCCTTACCCGTAGTTGGTGGTAGCCGGACCGAAGATCGATCTTGGAGAAGTGACTTGCCCCTTGTAATTGATCAAACAAGTCATCTATTCTAGGGAGTGGGTACTTGTTCTTAATGGTCATCTTATTTAATTGCCGATAGTCTATGCACATTCGAAGTGACCCATCCTTCTTTCTTACAAATAGAACGGGAGCACCCCATGGCGAAATACTTGGTCTTATGAACCCCTTCTCTAACAAGTCCTTTAATTGTTCCTTCAGCTCTTTCAATTCTGCTGGGGCCATGCGGTAAGGAGGAATAGAGATAGGTTAGGTATCGGGGAGGATATCAATACCAAAATCAACTTCCCTTTCGGGAGGGACACCGGGAAGGTCATCAGGAAAGACATCGGGGAATTCATTGACTATAGGAACTGACTCAAGAGAAGGACTTTTGGAGTTGACATCCCTAACCCTCACAATATGGTAAATACATCCCTTAGAAATCATTTTGTGAGCCTTAAGATAAGAAATAAACTGACCCTTAACCACCGAATCACGACCCTGCCATTCAATAACAGGCTCATTTGGAAATTGGAACTTGACTCGACGATTCCTACAATCTATGGAAGCATAAGATGTATGTAACCAATCCATCCCAAGAATGACATCGAAATCTATCATATCAAGCTCAATGAGATCACAAGGAATAACTTTATGCAAGATAGACACAAGGCAACCCCTATAGACCTTTCTAGCAATAACTGACTCACCAACAGGGGTAGACACCAAATAAGGCTCTAATAACATTTCAGGTAAAACATCAAATCTATTAGCAAGGAATGGAGTAACAAAAGATAAATTTGCACCCGGATCTAATAGTGCATACACATTAAAAGAAAAGACCTTTAACATACCGGTAATGACATTGGGTGCATCCTCAACCTCTTGTCTCCCATGCAAGGCGTAAAAGCGGTTGGTGCGTTGGACACCTCCTTGGACTTGTTGACCATGAGCAATTTGGCCTTGAGTCCTACCACCACCATCTCTACAATCCTTAGCATGGTGGCCCAGCTTGCCACACTTAAAGCATGCATTGGAGCCAGCTAAGCATTCCCCTTTGTGAGTCCTTCCACACTTCTTGCAAGCAGGGAAAGTTTGAGTAGCAACATTCTCTCTTGGAATCATTGGTTTACCACTCTTGTCCTTGTTGAACCTTGGAGGAGGAGTATTGGTGAAACCTTGCCCCATAAATCGTTGCCCACCTTGGCCTTTGCCATTGTTACCATAATCGGACCTTTGAGGGTTAAACCCTCCACCATCCACTCTAGCCTTTTTGAACCCCCTTGATCTCTCTCTAAGCTTCTCTTCTTCAATTTGTTCTGCGTAAGTCATTAACCGAGAGATATCCATCTCCTTGATCAACATGGCCGTTTTGCACTCCTTGGACACCAAGCTTGAGACACCGGAAATAAACTTGCTCATTCTAGCTCTTGGGTCAGAGACCATGAAGGGAGCATACTTTGACAACTTAGTGAATTTGAGAGCATACTCCCTCACACTCATACTTCCTTGACGGAGGTTGATGAACTCTTGGATTTTGGCCTCCCTTAGCTCCAATGGGAAGAAGCGGTCTAGGAAGGCACCTTTGAACTCTTCCCATCCTATCGACCCTATTTCTTCATCCCTCTCAATAATCCATTGTTCGTACCATACTCGAGCCACACCTTTGAGTTGATAGGCCACTAGCTCGGCCTTCTTATTTGGTGGCACACCCATGATAGCCACAATCTGGTACACCTCATTAATGAACTCCATAGGGTCCTCATCTAGTTTAGAACCATCGAATTCGGGCGGATTCATCCTTTGGAAATCCCGAATCCTAGAGGCTGGATTTTGCATTTGGGGAGGAGGAACACCTAGATTCCCTTGGTTAGCTACGACTTGAGCTAACAAAGTAATAACACTGCGAAACTCGGCATGGGTTACCCCATCCTCATGATGTTGGGCATTAGGAATCGGAGGAGTTTGGTCCTCATTGTCAACCCTTGCTCTTTGAGGTGGTCTTCCACGAGTCATTATCTAGAGAACACAAAATGGGTCGTTAGTTAAAGGAAAGCTTAGGATACTCTAAGGCACGACATGAATTTGAAAGAAGTGAAAATTTTCCTAAACGCCTCATAGTCTCTTATTCATAATTGTGGCGCGCTTCACAACCATGAACAAGACCCTATTCGACGCGGTATGTTGGACTCCAAGGATCATTCAAAACCTCGGGCTCTGATACCAAGTTTGTCACGACCCAAGCCTAGGGCCTAGACGTGACATGGCGAATGAGGAACCCGAAAGTACCTCAAACAAGCCTCTTAACATTCTTTTAGCCTTTCATAGGTAATGATGATAAATACATAAGCGGAAATCATAATAATAAATCTTCAACTTACATATGTCCAACAATACCTCTAACTATTAGATTTAATGGGGCTAAGACAAGTTCCTAGCTCACCCTCAATCATAATAGAAGAAATGCCATAATAAAATATCTTAACATATCATAAGCTAGAAAGACAAAGGAGTATTGTTCCCGGAACATGGGAACTCACCAAAAGTAGTCTTCAATGGAATATCAACTAGCCACGTGGAGGAGAACGAGGAGGAGCACCGATCCCTACATGGTGATATCATGTAGGCAAAAGAGTATGCGTTAGTACTTTGAATGTACTAAGTATGTAAGGATGCATGAACATTGAGAAAATATTATAACATTTATGTAATATGGAACATAATGTAATACATGCATAATAAATCATATGGATATCCTTTAAAACATTCATTTTGTGGGAAGCTAACCATAACCGACATTTAAGACCATGCGATCTATTACATGGAATCCAACATAACCCCCTACGTTGGCCGGGGAGACTACTTGCCAGGTAGAACTCCGTCAACTTCATTCATTTCTTTAACTTTAACTTTAAGGGCTATTTATGGATCCATTAGCCTAAGCCTACAAGGGCTCCTATGTTGGCACATAGTTAATGAGACAAGGGGTTGCTACTAGGATTCCCTTACCGAATCCTACCTCAATGCCTCATTCGGTGCTAAGTCAATCCCACGGAATAGTTTAATACTTCAAAATATTCATAGCATATAACTTGAGAATTCAAACATCATATTCGGTAGAATAGCTCATTAAAACATTTGATAATTCAAATATGCAAGAATTGTCCTTATTGCATAAAGAATCCATGATTCATATCATTTCATCATTCTTTCATTTCATAAGACTCCCTTTTTGATCATAGATATTACTTTTATAAATATTTATTTGGAGTCAAATCTTTCAAGTCAAACTTTATTAAAAACATAGTAAAACTTGGTGGGTTCAAATCACTTCAACTTGAAATATGTATGTAAATAAATATACATAAATACTTTGAAATCCATTAATTAAAAATCATGCTTTAAACAACCTACCATGAATTTTAAGAACCTTTAAATAGATAATTAGAGGGTTTACTTGTAAATCATCAATTCATACATATGAAATTATGTTGCATCAAAATAGAGCAATAATCATTAGTTTAACCATGATTCATACTATTAAGTAAAAATAAGAATTAACATAAGAAAATATTACTTGAAATCAAGATATTTAATTGAAAGAGTTTTTGGACTACATGGGTGGAAGAACCCATGGATAAATACACACATAACTTAGAGTAGAGCTTAAAGAAAATAAATATAATTTATCATATAATCAAAATAATTTAGGCATGAGAGTGGAAGGAATACTCTCATTGAAGCCTTACATACCTGGAAACCGAAGCTTTAGTTGGTACCGGAAGACTTAATGAACACTCTTGAGTCCTAGCTTCTCTCCTTGCCGGAACGTTTTGTGTACTACCCGGAATATATGAATCACCGGAATAGTATTTCTTCACTACTAAGAACTAAAACTATATTTGAGAATGTGTATAGAGAGAAGATTTGCTTGAGAAAGCTTGATGAATAAAATGAGGAAATAAGGTGGGTATTTATAGGTGGGAAAGATGACCTAACAATAAATAAAATAATTATAAATAAAAATCTGAAAATTTAGTGGAATATATTGATGTCATGGATGATGTTAAATGGAGGACAATTTATGTCATGAGTGATGTCAAATATATCTAGATCTTTCTATGGTAGGTGAAATGAGTTATCTTTGACAGAATACTCTTTTTGGGAGCTGCGTTTGAATAAGATAAATTCCTTATTAGGATTTGGTGTCTTCATAAGAATTGTAGATATGGAAGTCTAGTTTCATATCGTTCAAGAATCAACCAATTTGGATAAACCTACAGTGAGATATGATTTTTCTTCTATAAATACTCATTTCCGTAACAGCATCCTATCTTACAAAGATTAATTTATTTGACCTACTTAACCTCCGAATCTTAAAATATGGTCTTCATAAAAGTTGTAGATAATGATCTTGTGGTTACTCAGAAATTTGAATCACTCAATTTGGATATTTCTATGAAAAGTTATGACCAAAATACAGAGGCTGTATCATGTTTAGGCAAAAATTGAAACATCGTATACAACGTTTTTAGGGGATATTACATTGCCACATAAGCTTGGTATGTACTCAAGTATTTTAAGTACGTAAGATTTTAAAGTTGATAGCTTACGTAAGTAAGTTGAGTCCTACGACTTATTACTTGGACTTCAACTTCTTCCGGATTTTTATAGCCCTATTCCCAATCTTCCCTACTATGGGGTGTCATATTCTCCATTTCTTAGAGTTATTTGATAGCGTTATATCTTATCCGTATCACATGATGACTTCTAAGAAGCTTAACAACCCTTAAAGAAACTTAAAAACCTTTCAAGAAACTCAAAAACCTCTCAAGGTACAAAAGTCTTCAAGATACAAAAGTACAGGGTATAACAGTATCACTATCTTGCTTTTCTTTAACATCCATCATAAGAGACAATTTAGAACCATTTTGAACAACTACACAACCAACCTCCGAATGAACCAATAGAACACACAAATGAGCTAGGTTATGAACATTATAAACTAATTGCTTCTTTTAATCCTCAACACAGGAAACATTATTCATGGACATTCTTCTAAGAGCATCAGCAACCATATTCACTTTACCTGGATGGTACAACACACTCATACAATATTCTTTCACCTATTAAATCCATCTCTATTGCCGAAGGTTAAAATCTTTTAGGTTGAACACATATTGTAAACTCTTATTGTCGGTGAATATATCAACATGGAAACTATAGAGATAGTTGCTTAGAAGCATAGGCTATCACTTTATCATTTTGCATCAAAAAACAACCAAGACCAATCCTTGAAGCAGCACAATAAAGAATAAACCTATCATAACCTTCAGGTACAGTCAACACCAGAGCGTAAGTAAGCCTATCTTTCAACTCTTGGAAACTTTTCTCATATACCTCAGTACATTGGAATTTCACTTTCTTTTGAGTCAATGTAGTCAAAGGCCATTTAATGGAAGAGAACCCTTTCACAAACCATCTATAATAACAATCTAATCCCATGAAACTTCTAATGTCTGAAAAAGACAAACGTCTAGGCCAATTCTTAACAACTTCATTCTTCTTAGGATCCACTATAATACCTTCATCAAAGACAATATGGTATAAAGCAATTGACCTCAACAAAAACTCACACTTGCTTGACTTAGCAACTAACTTATGGTGCTTGAGGACTTGCAACACAATCCTCAAATGATTGCCATGCTCCTCCTCACTTCGAGAACAAACCAAAATATCATCGATGAACATAATCTCAAACATTTCTAAATATTGCTTGAACAAACTGTACATCAAATCCATAAAAGCTGTAGGAGAATTTGTTAGTACAAAAGATATAACTAATACTTCAAAGTTACTATTCCGAGTTCTAAAAGCCATCTATGGAATTGACCATACGGGTTCTACAATGTATAGAAGCATAACATGCATGAAGCCAAATCATATCAAGGATAATCTCAAAATTGGTCATATCAAGCTCTACAAGATCAACTGAGGTGATTCTATGAAAAACTAAAACTGGACAATCTCTATAGACATTTTTAGCCACAACTAAATCACCAACAAAAGTATAGACCAAAAATAGCTCTAACAAGATCTTAGGACTAACAATGAATTTCATAGCAACATATAGAAGAATTAATGATAGAGTAAAACTCGGATATAGAAATTCATAAACATCAAAGTCAAAGACTTTTAACCTATCCATCAGAACATTGGGAGACTCTTCTAAATCGTGCCAAGTCTGCAAAGTATAAAACCTATTTTGGTGCTGACCGCCACTTGAAGTAGTGCCATACTAAGTCGATCGAACAGTAGTAGTCTGACTCTTAGTCTGGGCCATGGGTCGACCGTCACTTGTACAATCCTTCTCCTGATGACCCGCCTGACCACACCTATAACAATATTAAAACAAGCCAAGCATTCTCCTCTATGGTTCCTTCTACATTCTTTTATGGAGGAAAGAATTGGCCACTTGAAGCTGTTTCTTGAGCCTTAAGGGTGGGCACCCTATCTTTGATGAATTTTGGAGCTGGAGTGCTTGAGGACGACCACCATTATTTGATCTAGAGTGCAATAAGTCACAATCATCAGTCCTTGGCCTTTTTGACTCCTTTCCCTTCTAAGTAAGCTTTTTATCCTTAATTGTTTCTACACGAATCTTGACCATTGAGATATCCATCTCTCTAATTAGAATGGCAGTTTTGCATTCTTTGGATGACAAGTCTGAACCACCTAACATGAAATTCCTCATTCGGGCTCATTGGTTGGTATCATGACCCAAGCCTAGGGTCTAGATATGACACGATGAATAAGACACCCAGAGATAGGTCACCCAAACCTCTTAACATTCATTAAGCATTTCATTGGTAATGATAAACAAATCAAGTGGAAATATAAGGGATATAGGGACTAAGTGGCATCACATTAATAAGAGTTAAAGATAACATAACATCCTTTACTATGTCCAACAATACCTTCTACATTAAGACTTGGCAGAGGCTAAGACATGTCCCTAGCTCACCCTCAAGATTAAGTCAAAATTACCAAACTTAATTTAAATATAT
This sequence comes from Solanum dulcamara, assembly GCF_947179165.1. Lineage (NCBI taxonomy): Eukaryota > Viridiplantae > Streptophyta > Magnoliopsida > Solanales > Solanaceae > Solanum > Solanum dulcamara. The sequence goes on from NC_077239.1 coordinate 48,558,725, forward strand.
AAACATAACATAAGTTAGATAAGATAGGAGTGTCATTCCCAAAACATGGGAACTCACCAAAGTGGTAGCCTTCAATTCTCAACTCAGCCATGGGGAGAAGAGTGTGGAGCGAAGACGGTCCCTACATGGTGATATCATATAGGCAAAAATATGTATTAGTACTTTGAATGTACTAAGTATGTGAGTATGCTATGAGATGAAGAACATAAGAGAGAGACATGTATAGGCAATATGCATAAGTGAATGCATGCATGAGAAATCATCATGTGAATCCTTAAAACATTCATTTTGTGGGAAAGTGACAACAACCAACATTTAAGACCATGCGAGCTATTACATGGAATCAAACATATCCCCCTATGTTGGCACGGAAAGACTACTTGCCAGGTAGAACTCCGATCAACTTTAAACATTCTTTTACTATAACTTTAATGTCTAATCGTGGATCCACTAGCCTAAAATAGACGACAAGGTCCCCTTTGGTGGCACATAGTTAATGCAACGTGAGACTTTACTTACGGACCCTTTGGTCAAGCCCCCATCTACATGCTACATTTGGTGCTAGGTCAAGTCCCACGGAATAACATTTAAACATTAATATAATATAAGCATTATATAATTTTAACATTAAAACATCAATTGGTGGAATAACTCATTAAAACCTTTTATTTGATTCAATACGAGAATTGTCCTTTCACATTAAAACCTTAATTTTGCTAAGAAGCCCTTCATCAATCAAATATTTCATAAAAACTCCCTTCCATAAGCATTTATTTTATAACATTCATTTGGAGTTAAACTTCATTTCAAATTTGCTTTATCATAAGAAACTGGGTGGGTTCATTTCATAAAAACTTTTCAATGACTTTAAAGACTTCTTGCATGCATGAGAATAATGGAATTACATAAAATAAACATTCTTAAAGTACTCCACCATATATGTCTTAAAACTTCTTTCAAGCCTTCATATAGCCACTTTAATAACATCATAACTTTATGAAATCAATAGTCAATATACATCAATATATGAAAGGAAACTTCAAATATATCATTATGTATGCATTTAAAGTCATCATGTAAAATTCAATAAGATTTCATAATTTAAAATTGAAAAGCTAGTTAGATAAAACATTTGGGCTCCATGGGTGGAAGGAACCATGGATGAAAACACACGTACCTTGGGGGAAACAAAGTCCCTAAGAACACTTGAGAAAGAAAGAAGACTTGGATACCTTGAACTTGGAAACCCTAGCCTTGGCTTGAGGTTCTTAAAAGAGTTTGGAAAGAGAGAATTTGAGATACTTAAGTCTAAGTGTAAAGAATGAGGTATTGAAAGGGTTTAGGTTCTTTAGATGGAAGAATTCATCCCTCAAAATGACTTCATTTTGATTTAAAACGTAGGAAAATACTAGAATGCCCCTTTAAAAATCTAGTCATAAGAGATTTCAAGGTGACCCTTCACGGTCCGTGGTGCTCACCGAGGTCCATGGTGGGGTCCCAGGATAAGAACTTAGAGAAATTCAGAAAAAGAACTACAGGGTAGTCTCTGAAGTTTCTTCAAGGACACATTAACGATCCGTGAATACAGCATACCCCATGTAGGGTGACCGTGGTGCAGGTCCTGAAGGAGTCCTATAGAAGTGGCCACCATGGACCACTATACAGTTGGTGAAAGTCTCCACGTCCTGTGGTGTTCATCCATGGACCCTCCCTTGGGAAAATTCCTGAGGGTCTTGGAGAGGGCTCACCATGGAGGGCCTCATGACCCATGGTGCTTAACACGGTCTGTGGTCCTCCATCGCATTTTGTCCTTTGCAGTATGAGCCTCTGAATATCTACCACAGTTTCACACCATGATCCGTGGGGATTACCATGATTCATGAAGGCTTTCGTGGTCAGCTTCTAGTGTAAGTTTTCACAACTTTCTAAGATTTCTTCTTTGGTTCCTCGATTTAGGACCTTTCACATTTTTGAGGTCCTACAGTTGGATACCATGAATTGAGCATACTTTGAAAATTGGTTAAATTTGAAGACATACTCTCTCACACTAATGCTACATTGTCATAAGTCTATAAACTCTTGAATCTTAGCCTATTTTAACTTAAGAAGAATGAAACGATCAGGAAACATATCTTTGAACTCGTCCGAGGCGATAGGATTCGCTTCTCTAGACCACTCAACTTTCAACTGGTCAAACCAAATTCGAGAAATCCCTTTCAATTGGTAAGTGGCCAACTCCACCATCTTTACTGGCTCTCCCCCATAATCTCCACAATCTTATGAATGCTGTCAATGAACTCTTAGGGATCTTCATCCACCTTTGACCCATGAAAGTCTGGGGGACTCATCCTCATGAAATCACACATCCTTTTTGCCACAATACCCACATTTAGGTTCATGGGAGCAACTACCTCATGATTTTCTTAGGCCGCTACGGCTTGAGCAACTATTTGGAAAGTGGCTCGAAACTCCGCATAAGAGACTTGTTTGTTCAAAGGGTCATTTGGATCTTGTTGCTCTTCCTCAACATTCCTTTGTACAAGATTATTTATGGAGGTGTAGTTCTGAAATAATAAAGAGAAAAAGTTAGAAGGAAATTCTTAGAGATCAACTTTTTCTCACAATAAGATCATAAAAGAAGTGGAATTTCTTAAAATATCTCATAGGCTCTCAATCATAGATATGGCACGCTTCACACCGATCAACAAAAGTCTACTTAACACAACATGTTAGACTCCCTAGGGCAACTTAAACTTTCTGCTCTAATACCAAGTTTGTCATGACCCAAGCTAGGCCTTAGGTGTGACACAACGATCAAAATCCCGAGAGACTCTAACCAAGACACTTAGCATACATTAGATACATAAGGTAAGTAAAATATATTAACAAAAAACATGAGTGGAAGTTAAGTATAAATGAAATCTCAAATAAAGAGAAAGCTTAAAGCAACATGTTCGAGGAATCGGAGCTACAACCCATTAAAATCTAAAACATACCTCTACTTTAATCTAGATGGGGGCATAAGACATGTACCTAGATCACTCAAAGGAAATAAAGAATCAACATAGTAAATAAACATAAACCTTGCATTGGTTATTCCCTCGAGACATGCGAACTCACTAATTAAGTGATGATAGAATTATATGACTCTAGCCATGAGAGGAAGGAGGGTGATCATCAGACCTAGCTCACATGCATTTTATGCCTAATTACCTATAAATCCACCAAGGCCATTTTTGGAATACTTAATCTTATTATATCATATTCCAACCTTCAAATATCTAGGGTATTACAATATCTCCCCCTTGGGAACATTCGTCCTTGAATGAGGTAGGACTAGCTTGAGTATACTAGAATGTATATCTAACAACCCATCGTAAATGTAATAATGCAAATTAACACATCATTTATAATCAGGTTCATGAGCATGCAAACACGTAATGAGACATAGATAGGTTGGAATGTGAGAGTTTGGACAATTCGAGCATGAATAGCTAAATACACTAGACTAAAATAGAAGGAAAGAGATAAGGATATCATTTCATCATATTTGCTTCCGCTTCCCATGTAATAGTTTCATTTTTTGGTGTCTCCACAATACTTTAACGAATGCAACCTCCTCGTTTCTCAACACTTTAACTCGCCTGGCTAAAATTTAAATCAGAATCTCCTCATAAGTCAAGTTTTCTTCAACACTGACACTACCTAAAGGTACAATGACATTTGGGATACATAAAATACCAGATGAATCGAGGCTAACTCTAATGACACATGATACTCAAACACAATAATTAGTGATAACTCTATAATCCTAGCTTGAGTGAAATAGTCATTGCAAGTCTCATAACTCGATATTTAACAAGTCATTACAAGATGCTCAGAACTCATGCAAAGACTATGCAACTCAAAATGAATGAATGGAATATTCACAAACATAGTTCTCATCAACAGTGCTATTCGAGTCAAAGATATTGACCATAATTGATACTTGAATGTTCAAGAAAAGCATACATGTATTTCAACATAATAATCAATCCAACTATCATGATCAAATGAATGGAGAAGAACATTAAAATAATAACAAAAATAATAAGTTACTAATACAAAATAAGAAGTTAAACTACATCTTCATCAACTTAAAATTTACATCCCAAAATAAATATATATCAAAACATTACAACCAAAAAGTGACGAAAATGACAGAAAAAGAAACATGTCTCATCCACAAAAATAAGGCTTTCCCCTCAATGCCATAAAAATAAATTAAAACATATGGAGAGAGAGAGAGAGTAAGAATGCCTCTATCAAGCTAAGCCTACGGAGATGACTAGCCCACTGGTGTGGCCTCATCTTGGGCATCAGTGTTCGACTGAACTCTATCACCACAAGTCAATGCAACTGTCTCCTCAGTGGGTTTAGACCAACTAGACCCAATCATAAAGGTACCCCAAAGAGACTCCATCGTAGCAACTTGTGTAAAATAACTCTCCAGATCCACCAAATTATTAAATAGTCTGTGCACCCTAACCTTGTGCCTCATGCACACCTAGTGCCTCTTCATCGGTCTCGAAGCTCTCAAAATCTGATCGATCATCAAACTCCACCTATCCGGTCGCACTAGCTAGAGGAATCTAAAAAAAAGTCTACATAACCTGGTCCACATGTCCAGTTACTTTGGCCAGAGAAATCTTGAAGTATTTACATTAAGGGGAATCAACATTAACCCATAACATCAATATATCAGGGGAATTTAGTTTGTCCACTTCTTTCCTCAAGTTGATAACATTAGCCATTAAGTTTGTCAATTCAGTAGAACTACTACCAATCTTCTCTTGTGCCTCAACCTAAGTGGTGAAGGCATTCAATCTCAGACTAGAAAAAGTTATGACCTATAAGGTCCCGCTTATTTTAAAGGTTGGAATGTGTTATAATAGGGGAAAATAGAGGAAAAATAGCTTCGGAGGATTTTTGAACTCGTATTTCGCAAGATGATTTTTTCAAAAAATGCCCAAAACAGTGAAGTCCATGACCTCAGCGCATCGTGCTCCTTTCCCTGATAGTGTAAAATTTTCAAAACTTGAATCAAATTCAAATCTGGTCAAATTTCACCTAGCACAACAAAATGTACATAAAACACATTCCTCAAATGTGTTTTATGTATAATTGATGTTACCTTGTGCCTAAAGCCTGATTTACCTATTTCGTAAGAAAATAAACTGAAATGAATATCTCTGCATTTTGGATTTATTCCTAGATAGTTCAAATTTTAGTGAAAAATTCTAATTTTAATTGAGGGCATCTTGGACAATTCCCTAAGCGTATATAGTCGCTTGGACGATTTGTGGGTTTATTTTCCACTCCTTTTACTACCTAAAACCCTAGATTTCACTCCTCCCATCCCCCTATTCCCAAATCATCTGCTACAAGATTCCTCTCAAAACTAAAGGATTTCAAGTTCCCCATTGAAGACCAAGCATCAAGGTCACTTCAAGTTTCTCAAGACTTTTTCAATTCTTCATCAACCTTCACTCTAAGGTATGTGGGTTTCTTTATCTATGGGTTATTCCTCCCATGGAGTACCAAAACCCTTTAAAAATAATTCCTTTGAATTTAAGTATTAATTCTTTATGGCTAGTTCTAATTTCTTCTTATTAGTATGAAACATGATTTAAATTATGGTTATTGACTCAAGTTGCATGAAATTGATTACTACCTATGAATGCCCTAATTTCCTATCTTGGATTTATGAATTTTCAAATAGGTCTTGTTCAATCCTTCTCAAATTTCTAGATTATGGTTCAAATTATTGCTATTATGTACAAATAAGCCTATATTACTACTCAATTGCATGAATTATTTAATTTCAAGTAATTTCCTATCTAAAGCTATTATGGATCTTTGAAATGAATGGTCGGTTATTTGAAGCATGCTTTGAATTGACTCAATTGATAATGTTTATTCATGCTTCTTTTGAAAAGCATGTTTGAAAGATGAATTGAATAAAACTCACCTAGTTTTACTATATTTTCAATGAAGTTTGACTTGAAAGCTTTTGACTCTAAATGAATGTTTATGAAAGAATTGCATATGATCAAAAGGAAATCTTATGAAATGACATGAATACAAGATTTTTTATGCAATAAGCACAATTCTTGCATATTTAAATCACTAAAGATTCTAAGGAGCTATTCTACCGAATGATGATTTGAAGTCTCAAACTACATTTATTCTCATTTTACTATAATATACTATTCCATGGGATTAAACTTAGCACTGAATGGGGAATTGAGGTGGTATTTGGTAAGGCAATCCTAGTAGAAACCCCTTGTCTCATTAAGTATGTGCTAACATAGGATAGGCTTTCTAGGCTAGTGGATACATAAAAGCCCTTAAAGTTAAAGTTAAATTTAAAGAATAAATGTAAAATTGATGGAGTTCAACCTTGGCAAGTAGTCTCCTCTCTTCCAATGTTAGGGTTACGTGGATTCCATGTTATAGCCAACATGGTCTTATTGACGGTTATAGTCATGTTTCCACATATGTATGATTTAAATATCATGTACTTGATTATTCAATCATGTACTCACTTGTGTACTTTACCTTATGAATGTCCTTAATGTTTTACATTGTATTGCATGCCTACAAAGTACTATCACATACTATTTTCCCTATATGACATCACCATATAGGGACAGGTATACCTACTCGTTCTCTTTTTTGTGGCTAGTTGAAATTTTGTTTGAAGGCTACTTTTGGTGAGTTCCCATATTTCGGGAACAATAATCCTTTATCTTTCTATTTTATGATATGTTGAGACCTTTAGACACTTACCATGGCATTTCATTATATTTTGATTGAGGGTGAGGGACATGTCTTAGTCCCACTAAATCTAAAAGTTAGAGGTATTTTTGGATATATGTATGTTAAAGATTTACTATTATAGTTCTCGCTTTGATGTTTCCCTTAGTCTCTCTTTCCCTTGCTTCCGCTTGTTGATTTATTGTCATTATCCATAAAATGCTAAATGAATGCTAAGAGGATTGGGTAAGGTACCTCTATGTTCTTCATTCTCCATGTCATGTCTAGGCCCTAGGCTTGGGTTGTGATACTAACTAATGTTCCTCCTTCATCTCATCCAAAATGGTAGCAAGGGTGGCCTCAATGGAACGCTCAATCAGGGAATGAACATCAACCTCAACTCTAGGGCTTTCACATCTATAGAATAAGGAAGATTACCATCTAGTATATTATAACTTATGTGAAAGGGGGATGGGAGATAGATGATGTTACAGTAAAGGGAGTAGGTGTAGCTGTATCTGAGGTCTTGACTGTAGGAGAGGGAGGTATAGGATCTGCCTCCATAGACTCTACATTAACCACTAGAGAAGAGTCCATCAGGGCTTTCTTCTTTTGTTTAGCTTCATCTATAAAATAATTTTCCTTGATCTGGAGAATGTCACAAGAAGAGGATGGAGTGATCTCAAAATCCATCAACACCACAAAAGGAACACCTAATTTCTAGCACAAAGAAGTGATCAAAATCGAAAATGGTAATGAGGTTTGATTTTGTATTGCTTTATATCCATCTCCGAATCAATAATAAAACCTAAGTTGAGTCTCTCCCGAATGATAATACACCCTTACAATGTAAATTTTGGATGTCTAACAATGAATTCAATTTTGGACTATATCAATGAACTATTAATAAACCCAAACCAATACTATGCAAGGATATTGATATTTGTTTTCTGAATAATGTCCCCCTCTGGAATCCACGGGGTATTGAATTGCCCAAAAATGGGGTAAGATACCCCATGACCTTTTCAATATATCCACAAATGAATAGCGAGTCATTTCCATGCAATTAAACTCATCATTAATATATGCCTCACTGCACTTCACTTCCTTCTCATGTGCCCCAACAAATTTAACGGAGGTTAGTCTGCCCACCTTATTCTTCCCCTTAGGGAGAAATTTGGAATAACCTTCATAAAATTCTCAAACCCATTTTGGAAAATATGGGCATTGATGGTTAGTAAATGGCTGGAAATTGTGATATCATAGTGTTGATCAAATATCTAGGTATCTATCCACCACACCATCCGTGGATAATCTCTTCTCATTGAGTATTGTTCTAACCCCAATAGCTTTGTATATTTGTTTTCGGGCACTATATTGCTAACTAGAGTTATCGAACCCTTAGCATCTTCATTTTTGAACACCATCCAAGAATATTGTAACGAGTTCTTACCACCACTGCTATTTGTATTCCAAACTAATAATGCTCAACTACTTTCCAAAATTACGAAAGTATGTGGTCATATGCAAAATAAAGGGATAGGGTGATCAAGGACCTTTAGTATCGAGAAATAGCCAGTATAATGTTTATCGGGGGTTCAAATCAAGTTCCAACAATCCATTGCAAACAGTCAAACAATATCAAATTGTATATAAGTCAACTTTGCATTAATTTCTAGGGTACCTATTTATATCTAGCGATCACAAGCTAGTATATCTAACTAGTTCTTTTGAATCTAACAAGTATAGAAAAATAAGCAACCAATTTAGTAACGTTAGGATATCGTATTTCTAGCTCAATCCATTAGATGATAAATTGAACCTAGATCTAGACTCTTTCGAGCTCTAGTCTAGTAGTCCAACCAGTAATCCAATCGTGTTAACTAATTTTTCTAACACTCAATTCTTTTTTTCCAAGAAAGAATGACGCACATAGGGAAGTCCTTGGGTTAGTTACCCCTTGGAATTCAGCAGAAGCATGAAATTAGTTAGAGAATCAAAGACCCATATCATAAACAAGATAATATTTGATAAAGTTGCAGAAGCATAAAAAAGATTAAGATCTACAACATCCAAATCTGAAAGGGACAACACTACAAATATAGATAAGCAATTAAAACAAAGAGTTGAAGACATATCCAAGATATACACATTGAAGCTAACAATCTTTACTCTTCAAGTTGAGTAGAGGCTCCCTCCTCTCCAAATTAGGTCTAAGAAGTGATTCTTCTTCTCTTGAATGTTTTGGTCCTCGATACATTTTCAAGGGGTTGAGCTACCTTTTTATCCAAATTGGGGTTTCCAAAAGCGTGAAAAGATAGGATAAGGCTTCACTTTAGCCCATCACTCACAAGGCTAGTATAGGCTCATAGGTGCAAGGTCATCGTGGTGTCCTTTTCTTCGCAGGTGAAAAATTCTCTTCACTGTATACTCTCATAGGGGTGATACATTATCCATAGGAGTGGATACGCAGGTGCATAAAGCCTTCACTGGTGCGGTACCAGTGGAACAATAATTCTTTCACTAGTGTGACTTGGCTTTTGCCGATGTAGATTCGAAGGTGCAGCTTCACTTTCGCAAGTGCGAAAGACCTGTCAGTTCATTCCTTACATTTTCTTCTCTTTATGGCTCCATTTTTTATCATTTTCTTATCAATCCTTCTTTTACAACTTTTTACTTAAAATATGCATAAAGCACACATAAGTAGTCTCTTTTGATAATCAGAAGATGCAAAATCTCAATAATAAAAAGAAAATAAGTGGTATATTCACCACTTACCAACACCCCAACTTAATCATCTGCTTATCCTCAATCAAACCATAACCAATGCACATTGAGACTTAAACTTTTCAGCACACACTCTATAATTGCAACTTCACTTTCATATATAGAAATTAAGCAAAAGTATCATGACTCTGTTTAGTACTATCAATTATCCCATGCATGCAAGTTTCTTTTTTGATGTTCCCCTCTTTCTTTCAAATCTCACTTTCAACAATACACCAAATTAGAACTAGAATAACCAAGTGACAAAAATCATTCTCAAGAAATGACTCACACTCACTAGTTTCTTTTCAATTGCATTTGGCTCAATTTAGGAGTTTCAACATCATCACTATCATAATCCATTTTCCCTCACAAGAAAGAATATCCCAAAACACTCACATGATCTTTAGAAAACAAGGGACGAATACATAAACACTCACACTCATAAAGAACTTCTCATGCTTAAAAGTATCAAACCATATGATTTTCCTTATTTTTAATCAACAATGAATATCTTGACCTTGTAATGTAGGCTTAGGAAAGGTTAGAATATCATTTGGATATTCGTGACTACACCCTCCTTGAATTGTACAAAAACTTTTCACTTTCCTTTTTCACCATTTTTCTTCATTTTTCACATCACATACCCCTTTTTCTTCTCACTAGATGCCCCATATGTAACACTTACACTTTCTAAGAGGAATTCTGTTCTTTTTCTTTCTTTTTCAGGCTTTTCCTTTCTATCATTTTCATTTCATTCATTTATCTTTGTTTCTTTAGCTCATATTCCTACTCTCTTTGATTTTCATTCCTTGCCCACTTTTCAAGCCACTATGTGGTTAGAATCAACTTCATCTATTTTTAGTACACCCCCAACTTAGGATTTTTGCCACACATCAAATTTCTTTTATAGTTCAAAGAGGACAGGGTTCAAAAGAGGATTTTCTTATTTAAGAATGGTAAGACTTGTAACTTGGTTGCCAAAGAACGATATTAGGCTCAAAAAGGGACACTAGGGATATTATTTAGTGCAAAGGTAGGCTTTTTCGGTCAAGTGGGATTCCGTAAATCACAAAGAAGGCCTAAGTTCATTTTCCCATTCTAAATTAATCAATATCACAATTAAAAGGCTAACCAGGCAAGTACTAGATCACACACAATTAATCAAGATTGCTCCATTTTCACATCCTATCTCAAGAACAAAAAGCGTCACTTATGCTACTAACAATGAGTCATAAGTTACAAAAATAGTTCTAAGGCTTATCACAAAATCATTCTCAATGTATTCTTTTGCAAAACAATGAGGGATACTCACTTTTCACTAACATTACAAGGCTACTTTGCTAGTACTAAGAAAGTCTCATCCTCCCAAACATATGACAATTAACCCTTAAGAAAGGTATCACCCTCTCCGTCCTTGGAAAAGTTCATACATCCTACTAAGATATGGCTATTCAAACTTCATCGCACAAATACCCTATACATGCTTTCTTTTTCTACGACAAGACGGTTATGGCTTTAAGAGAATTTTCCATTTATCTATCATTTGCCACCGCCACTCAACATTATTGCAAACTAAAATAAAATAAAATAAAATAAGAAGCTATTAAAAAATACAATTAAAATTTAAAATAAAAAAATTAACACTAAGGAAACTAAGACAACACATAAATAATCATGAAAGAACCCGATAAGGGCTCAACATCCAACAAAATCATCAAAATAAATTGACAAGGTTACAATAATCCATAACATAAATTAAAAAACCCAAATATAACACCCCAACTTAAATAAATGCATTGTACCCTAATCTATAATGCAAAACGAAATACAAAAATATTAAAGGGGCTCCCTAAAGTTTTCATCAGACTAGCAAACTTGGAATGTGTTGCACATCTAGGCAGAGGAGTGTGACTCGTCCTCCTCTTCTTCATCATCCTCTTCCTCATATAGGAAGGAGTACTTCTCTCTATCATTCGCATTGGAGGTGGAAATTTTCATTCTTGGTTGGCCTCATTTGAATATTTCCTTGATATGACATCCATCACATCTTCACCATGAATTTCCAAGTTTTCTTGTTCTTTTCCTTTTGTATTATGATGTCTTATTGGAGGGCAGCATGTGATTTTTCCATCCGCTGAAGAAGCCATTAGATTGGCTATTGTTGCATCAATTTATCATAACAGAAAATCAACTTGTATCAACCAATCAAATTAAATAGGTTGTTTCAAGTGTGCTCAAAGAAGCAATTATTTTTGTCATTGCTTCACCTTGCTTCATTTGATTTTCAAGAAAGAATTTCATTTCTTTCTTGGTGAAGTGATCTTCTTGTGAATGAAAGGTTGAAACATTAGACACCAAATCTTTAATTATATCAAATTGGAACAATAATTCTCCAGTGGTCCCTTCCAAATGTAGATTTTAGGAAGAATTAGATTGGTCTACATTTACGTTCAACTTCCTCTTTTACTCTTCAAACCACCAACTTTGTCTTTAACCTTTAAGGGAAGATATGGATTTTCCAGTTTTGGCCAATGATTGTTAGGTTTCATCTCAACATCTGCCAATTGGCAAAAATCCATAATAAAAGAGAGAAACATCAAAGTTGAGATGTCTTGATACAAATACTCCTTGAGCTGATGCAATATTTATTATTGACATTTACATGAATGTGTTCAAGTATGCATGAAATCATCCCGGCTCTTAGCAAGGGAATATCGATAACATTTGATGAAGGGGACATGTGGCTAAAAATGATATTGAGCCACATATTTTCTTCGAACGTGAATTCACTATCACTATTCCTCATTTTCCTTGTGCCCATTAAATGCTACTCTATGTGGGACATAACTTTGATGCTAATCGTTCTCTAGAGCTCACATCAAAGTATTGCATTTTCTCAAATTGATGGTTTGGGAGGCCAAAAAAGTATTGATGGTGTTCAAGCTAAACTGTACTACCTTTCCTTCGATGGTTAATTTGAAGTCATTTAAATCCATTCACTTGAGATAAGCACAAAACTCTCTCACCCATTCTTCATTTTCTTTGCACAGTGTAGGTACAAACCATGTCTAGCACGTGGATTCCAACTTTCCATAAAAGTCCAAAAGAAGTTTTGCTAACTTTGTATCTTCTATTCCTTTCTCCAATTTTCTCTTTTTATCGAAGAGGTTGTTAAAATACTGGCATGAGTAATCAACCGATATGAACCTCACTTGATCATATAGAGTTTTTTCCACTTCCTTCTCACTATCATCCACAAATTGGATGGTTCCATCTTGGCTGAGAGACATTATTTATAATCCTCGAGAAAAGTTTTCCTAAGGTTTGGCTGAGTTTAAAAGAAAAATGGTGGCTAAGTCTCATCGAATGACTCGGCAACTCACCAAACCCATTCAATGATTCACCAATGTGTATGCTATCTTGCTCTATAGTTTTAAAAAATTGGCTCAAAAGTGAAGAGATTTTGCAAGGAAAATTTAATTTCGGTGAGCTGAGGAATCTTACTGAAAATATAAGAGATTTTTATATGCATTGAAGCCATGTTGGCGAGAGGGTAGTAGAAATAGAGACTCACCGATCGGATTGGCGATCTAAGTAGATATCAACTAATTATTAAAAAAAATTCTCCCAAGAATGAGAAGGTTAAGCAAGGAGAGGGAGAGATAGGCGATTCACCAATTAGGTTGGCGAGCCCAATCAATCTTGCCGAAAGGGACTTGTCAACTATTTAGTGGGGTTATTTTAGTGTTATCCTACCATATTAATCCCTAAGCTAACATGTTTCAGACTATATTTGGTGCACCAATAACTACCCAAACCCTTTGAATTCCCCTCATTCTCTCTCAAGCTATTGCAGTAAAAACTCTTCTTTCTAGAATTCTCTCTCAAGGCTATCGGTCTGTCTTCCCAAATCAAGCAAGAGTTTCAAGATCAATTTCAAGACTCCATTGCTAGATATTTCTTTTATTCTTTGATTACGAAGGTATTCAGTAATTAACTAGTGGATTTCCTTCATCCATTGGTTCCCAAAAGATCTCAATTCTACAAATTCAATTGCACCCAATTCATGAGCGTTTTGTGTCGATTCTTCATGGGTCTTTTATAATTAATTTCAATTTATGTTATTCTTCAATATTATGCATGAATTTAACATTATACATCATTTTCAATTAATTTCATATGGACCCATGTATTATGTTATGATTTTTAATTATGAACTATGAATTTATGATCAAGAATTTGATGAGGATTATGCATATTTTAATGAATGTTATGAACTATGTTTAAAGTATGTTTTCAACAAAGTAACCCTGAATAGTGAAAAGTTTTCTCACAATATGAACAAAATCATGATTTAGATACTTAGAAAGTAAGTGTCTATATGTTATGTTATAATCCTGGTTTTCAAGAAGCTATTCTGATGATGTATTTTATGATATGAATTGGTATTGATTATTATTTTTCCTAATATTATGATATGATTTATGTATTCCATTGGGATTAACTTATTAATAAGAGAACTTTGTGGTGGAGACTTTCTAAGGGAGTCCCTAGTAGAAACCCCTCATTCCAAACTATGTGCCCCCGTAGGTGCCTTTATGGCTTAGCTAGTGGATCCCGATATAGCTTATGTTCATGTTTATATGGATTATACCTTGGCAAGAAGCCTCAAGTTTCTGGGTGTGGGAGTTATATTAGATTCCATTTTATAGGTCACATGATCATAAATGATGGTTAAGGTTAATATTCCATAAAGCAAGTTACATTCTTCTACAGGCTCTTCCTTATGTCATTTTAATTGATTTTTTCACCATATCATGTTATTTTATAATTTACTCTCGTATTTTCAAAGAATGTTGGTCAAGCATCTCATGTTGATACTTATCATATTTTCATATTCATGTTTATGCATTTTCTCACACACTTAGTGTATTTCATGTACTAATGTATACTTTTGCATAAATTGTATCATAGTGTTGGATCTAATGATCATCACTAGGATCCCACTCATGGCTAGATTTTTGAGTTGGTATTTACTTTTTGGTTAGTCCTCATGCTTCTAGGACACAGTATTTATGATTTCGTCCATATTTCATATGACTTAATTCCTTATGGTTAGGGTGAGCTAGGGCTTGTCCTAATGTCCCTGTCTAGATTAGTAGAGACATGTTAGATTATTATGTCTATGTTGTCCAGTTCATTTAGAGATTTAGTTGATTTCTCTTATATTGAGATTTCCATACTGAGACTTATGTTCCATATTTATGCTATATCTTGTTGCTTCTTATTTACCTTAGGTATAATATGCTAAGAGGCTTAGTTGGGGTCTCTTGAAATCCTAATCGTCATGTCACGTCTAGGGCCTAACTTGGATCATTACAAAATTTGTATTAGAGCACAAGATTTTAAAATGTCATAGGGTGTCCAACATGCAACATCAAGTAGAGTCTTGTTCATGGGTGTGAAGCGCACCATATCTCTGAATGAGAGGCTATGAGATATTTTAGGAAATTTTATTTCTTTCATAATTCTTGAGTCGTGCGATAGAGTTGAACTATAAGGCTTTCCCTTCTAACATTTTCTCTTTGCATTTACAAAATTATGTCAACACGAAAAGCTACTGTAAGAAGAAATATCTATGAGGAGCAACAAAGTCCAAATGATCCTTTGGTTGCAAAATTGCCACATGCCAAGTTTGGGGTGGCTTTTCAAGTGCTTGCTCAAGCCATGGAAGCTCAAGAAATTTGGGGAAGTGTTGCTCCCGTGAACCCAAATGTAGGTACGGTGGGGAAAAGTGTTCGTGATTCACAATAATGAATTCCCTGGAGTTCTATGGGTCAAAGTTGGTGGGGAATCCTCAAGAGTTAATTGAAGGGTTCCATAAGATTATTGAGATCATGGGAGTGTCACTGGTGGAGAAGGTGGATTTAGCTACTTACTAATTGAAAGGTGTGGAACAAATTTGGTTTCATGAATAGAAGAGTGAAAGAGCTAGAGGAGCGGGTCTCATTACTAGGGAAGAGTTTAAGGAAGCTTTTGTTGACCGTTTCTTTCCACTTGAGCTAAGGGAGGCTAAAATCCAAGAGTTCATAAACTTAAAGAAAAGAAATATGAGTGTGAGGGTGTACACCCTCAAGTTCACAAATTTATCAAAGTATGCTTCGTTAATGGTTGTCGATTCGAGAGCTCATATGAGAAAACTCATTTTAGGTGTTTTGGACATTGTGTACAAAGAATGCAAAACTATGATGTTGATTAAGGAGATAGATATCTCGAGATATATGACTCATGTTAAGAAAATTGAGGAGGATAAGCTTAGGGAGAAGGAAAAAATATGTGTTAGTATATGGAATGCACTAAGTATGTCTAATACAAACATTGTAGCATGATAGGCAGATATGTGAAAATTCATGACCAATAGTTATTTAAAAACATGAAAGTAAAGCACAAATCATGAAATAAGTCAATGCATTATAAAAAGATATAATGAAAAGCTTTAAGAAAACATAGTACATTTGTGGGATATTAACCTTAACCAGCATTTAGGTCCATGTGAATTATAACAATGAATCTGATGTAACTTTCACACCGAGAAGAGAGAGACTCTACTTGCCAAGGTAGACTCCGTATAAACATGAACATGTAATATATGTCGATCCACTAGCTCAGAAAATTAAGAAAACCTATGAGGGAACTTATAGTTTGGAACTAGGAGTTGCTACTAGAGACTCCCTTACAAAGTCTCCACCATAAAGTTTTCTCAGTGCTAAATTAATCACAACAGAATACAAAAATTATTTATCATAACATAGTCATTAGGAAGGCTTAATCAATACCAATCCACATCATAAAATACATCATAAGAATAGCTCCCTTTAAATCATTATCATAATATAATTCATATAGAAACTTAATTTTTATGCTTCTAAATCATGATTTCTTCATATTGTGAGAAAACCTTTGACAATTCATGGATACTTGATTGAAACCATACTTGAAACATAATTCATATACTTACATAAAATATTGATAAAATCCTTCATAAAAATTCATGATCATAGTTCATGGTTCATAATTGAAAATCATAGTGTAATGCATGGTTCCATATGAAATCAATTGGGAATCATGTATTGTAATAAATTCATGCATAATATTGAAGAGTAACATAAATTGAAATTAATTTAAAAGGACCCATGAAGAATTTATATAAAACATTCATAGATTGGGTGAAATAGAATTTGGAGAATTGAAATCCTTTGGGACCCAATGGAAGAAAGGAATCCATTGGTAAATTCCTACATACCTTGATAATTAAATCCCTAAAATCAAGCTATAATCAATGGGAACTTTTTTCTATCTTGAAACCTTTGCCCTTGACTTGAGGAAGAGATTTAAGAGAAAACCTTGAGTGTCTTAGGTGAATTTGTGAGAATGAGATGGAATGGGTGAGTTTGAAGGATTTGGATAGCTATAGGTCGTCCAAATATAGTCCAATAGCTTAGGATTAATAGCATAGTAAAAAACAAAAATAACCTTGATCAAATTACTAACATACCAGTTTTTCGAGATTGATCATACTAGCCGACGTAATTGGTGAGTCGCTGATCTCTCCAAAAACAACAAAAACCTAATGAAATCCCACAATGTGGGGTCTGGAGAGGGTAGAGTATACGCATACCTTACTCTTACAAAGATAGGACGGCTGTTTCCAAGAGACCCTTGGCTCAATAAAATCATAAAAAGAGGTCAGATAAGGCTAAGAAATTCAAAGAGATATGGGAAAACATATAACAAAAGCTTCACAGATAAAATAGAGTAATCAAAGTATAGAAA
Source organism: Solanum dulcamara (assembly GCF_947179165.1). NCBI lineage: Eukaryota > Viridiplantae > Streptophyta > Magnoliopsida > Solanales > Solanaceae > Solanum > Solanum dulcamara. The sequence goes on from NC_077239.1 coordinate 48,576,125, forward strand.
GTCGTTGATGTCTCCCTCTCATCAAAAAACCTCTCAAGTCCTTAGGTAAATTTTCTAAACTATTTAATGATATTGACTGATCTCTTCGACTTGATTTGACGTGTTTTTATTTCCACTATCACCTTGCCAACATGGCTTTAATCCAGGGTAAAAATTCTAATCTTTTTGGTGAGATTCCTCAGCTCGCCGAACTCATATTTCCTTGCCAAACTTCTTCCTTTCTAAAGAAATATTTCGAAACTAATGGGCATGTTGTCGTGCACTTCAGCGAGTTGCCAAATGGTATTTGTGATTAGCTAGGTGACTCGAGCTGAGTGACTCGATGAGCCTCAGCTATCACCATTCTTTCAAACTTGATCTTAAGTTAGGAAATTTTTTTTCAAGCATTACAATATCTCCTTCTTGAGAAAATTCATCCACAAATGTGAACTAAACTAACATAAAATGAATGGGGGGAAAGACTAGCAACCTGACATTAATTCAAGGACATATTTAAAATCCATAAATCAAGGATTATTCATCCCAAGCTATAATATGACATAAAAAATCTATTTCATGAACATGTATGAATATGAAAAACATGGAAAAGATGGAAAGTAGGAATATGTAAGAGTGACTCATGAGGAAACTAAGTGCCTCAAGTTTGAACAAAGAGAAAAATATGGGGATAATGTGTCATCATATTATCCTTGTCCTCCCATGTATCACCTTCAACCTCTTTGTTACTCTACAACAATTTAATTGATACCAATTCCTTATTCTTTAATTTTTAGACTTGCCAGTCTAAGATCTCAATCAGAAGTTCCTCATAGGCTAAACTTTATTTTACTCCAATGCTCTCTACAGGATCAATAATAGTGGTATCTCCAATGCACTTATAAAATAAGGATACCTGAAACACCGAATGCACTGATACCAACTCCGAAGGTAAGTCTAACTCATATGCTACCTTGCCAATCTGCCTCAAAATTTGATCTGCACCTTTATATCGGGGACTAAACTTCCCTTTCTTACCAATATGCATTACACACTTCATACATGAGAATTTTAAGTAAACCTAATCACCGACCTCAAATTCAAGTTCACTTCTCCTCACATCGGTACAAGACTTTTGTTTTCTTTGGATAGTCTTAAATCAATCCCTTATGAGTCGAACCTTTTCCATAATAGCATGCACTGACTTGGGTCCTAAGAAAGAAACCTCACAAACCATGAAAAATCCTATAGGAAACCTACATCTCCTTCCAAATAAAGCCTCAAATGGAGGCATTTTTTACGACCCAAGCTAGGTCGTAGGCTTGAAACGGTGATCGAAATCCTAAGGGACCCTAACTAATACTTTTAGCATACATCTCATACAAAAGGTAAGTAAAAGACATAAGCAAATCATAAGAAGAACATAAGTCTCAATGAAATCTCAATAAGAAGAAAGCTCAAAGCAACATATCCGAATAAATTGAAACTACAACTCAATGAATGTCTAAACATGCCTCTACTTTAGTCTAGATGGGGGCATAAGACATATTCCTAGATCACCCGAATAATAGAAGGAAATTTCATGATAAAAGAATATAAAAGTCATGTTGTTTACTCCCTCCAAGCATGAGGACTCACCCATCAAGTGATGAAATCAAAAGCAACTATAGCCAAGAGTGAGAGGAACGTGATCATTGGACCCTATATTGTGATACAATGTAGGCAAAAGCATGTGTTAGAACATGGAATACACTAAGTATGTGAGAAACATGCAAGAACAATGATAATAGGGTATAAGCAATGTGAATATGGATGAATGACCACTATCGTGAAACATGAGTAAAACTTGAAAACATTTGAATAACAATAATTAGTCAAGTGGTCAATGCATCATAACCATTATAAGATCTCATAATACATCATACACCTTTGTGTGGGATAGTACCTTAACCCACACTTTGCGAGCTATAATATGGAATTTGATATAACTCCCACAATGAGAAGTGATAGGCTACTTGCCAAGGAAGACTCCGTGAGAACATCTAAACATCATGAGCTATATGTGGATCCACTAGCTATGCCGTTAAGCCAAACCTATAAGGGCAACATAGTTAGGTACTAAAAAATGCTATTAGGATTCCCTTGGGTCGCTTCTTGAGCATCTGGACCGAACCCCACCTTAAAGTCCTCTCGGTGTTTTAGTCATTATCACAACAGAATTCTTTAAAACATAGTTAGTAACAACTCATTACCAATCCAATCATCATAAAGTAATCATAAGAGTAGCTCATTAACATGATTGATTCATACAAGACTTAAAAAATATGGCTAAGGAATGAAACTAACCTCAACCAAAACTCACACTTGTTAAACTTAGCAAACAGTTGACAATCCTTGAGGACTTGCAACACAATCCTCAAATGATAGGCATGCTTTTCAAGTGCTTGCTCAAGCCATGGAAGCTCAAGAAATTTGGGAAGTTGTTGCTCCCGTGAACCCAAATGTAGGTACGGTGGGGAAAAGTGTTTGTGATTCACAATAATGAATTCCCTGGAGTTTTATGGGTCAAAGTTGGTGGGGAATCCTCAAGAGTTAATTGAATGGTTCCATAAGATTGTTGAGATCATGGGAGTATCACTGGTGGAGAAGGTGGATTTAGCTACTTACTAATTGAAAGGTGTGGAACAAATTTGGTTTCATGAATAGAAGAGTGAAAGAGCTAGAGGAGCGGGTCTCATTACTAGGGAAGAGTTTAAGGAAGCTTTTGTTGACCGTTTCTTTCCACTTGAGCTAAGGGAGGCTAAAATCCAAGAGTTCATAAACTTAAAGAAAAGAAATATGAGTGTGAGGGTGTACACCCTCAAGTTTACAAATTTATCAAAGTATGCTTCGTTAATGGTTGTCAATCCGAGAGCTCATATGAGAAAACTCATTTTAGGTGTTTTGGACATTGTGTACAAAGAATGCAAAACTATGATGTTCATTAAGGAGATAGATATCTCGAGATATATGACTCATGTTAAGAAAATTGAGGAGGATAAGCTTAGGGAGAAGGAAAAAGTATGTGTTAGTATATGGAATGCACTAAGTATGTCTAATACAAACATTGTAGCATGATAGGTAGATACGTGAAAATTCATGACCAATAGTTATTTAAAAACATGAAAGTAAAGCACAAATCATGAAATAAGTCAATGCATTAGCCGACCTTAATAGGTTAGCCGACTTATGAACCACCATAGGATCGGAGGTAAGGTTTATGTCCCCCTCCTTGTATTTTTACTTTATTTATTTATGTTAAGGCTTGGGGGTGATGCTCATCCCCTGACTGTGCACGAGAGGTGGGAGCCTCGTGTATGGTCTGTTCCCATAAAAAAAAAAGTCAATGCATTATAAAAAGATATAATGAAAAGCTTTAAGAAAACATAGTACATTTGTGGGATATTAACCTTAACCATCATTTAGGTCCATGTGAATTATAACAATGAATCTGATGTAACTTCCACACCGAGAAGAGAGAGACTCTACTTGCCAAGGTAGACTCCGTATAAACATGAACATGTGATGTATGTCGATCTACTAGCTCGGAAAATTAAGAAAACCTATGAGGGAACTTATAGTTTGGAACTAGGAGTTGCTACTAGAGACTCTCTTACAAAGTCTCCACCATAAAGTTTTCTCAGTGCTAAATTAATCACAACAGATTACAAAAATTATTTATCATAACATAGTCATTTGGAAGTCTTAATCAATACCAATCCACATCATAAAATACATCATAAGAATAACTCCCTTTAAATCATTATCATAACATAATTCATATAGACACTTAATTTTTTATGCTTCTAAATCATGATTTCTTCATATTGTGAGAAAACATATAACAAAAGCTTCACAGATAAAATAGAGTAATCAAAGTATAGAAAGTCGCTGATGTCTCCCTCTCATCAAAAAACCTATCAAGTCCTTAGGTAAATTTTCTGAACTATTTAATGATATTGACTGATCTCTTCGACTTGATTTGACATGTTTTTATTTCCACTATCACCTTGCCAACATGGCTTTAATCCAGGGTAAAAATTCTAATCTTTTCGACGAGATTCCTTAGCTCGCCGAACTCATATTTCCTTGCCAAACTTCTTCCCTTCTGAAGAAATATTTCGAAACTAATGGGCATGTTGTAGTGCACTTCAGCGAGTTGCCAAATGGAATTTGTGATTAGCTAGGTGACTCGAGCTGAGTGAATCGATGAGCCTCAGCTATCACCATTCTTTCAAACTTGATCTTAAGTTAGGAAAATTTTTATCAAGCATTACAATATCTCCTTCTTGGGAAAATTCATCCACAAATGTGAACTAAACTAACATAAAATGAATGGGGGGAAAGACTAGCAACCTGACATGAATGCAAGGACATATTTAAAATCCATAAATCAAGGATTATTCATCCCAAGCTAAAACATGACATAAAAAATCTATTTCATGAACATGCATGAATATGAAAAACATGGAAAAGATGGAAAGTAGGAATACGTAACAGTGACTCATGAGGAAACTAAGTGCCTCAAGTTTGAACAAAGAGAAAAATATGGGGATAATGTGTCATCATATTATCCTTGTCCTCCCATGTATCACCTTCAACCTCTTTGTTACTCTACAACACTTTAATTGATACCAATTCCTTATTCTTTAATTTTTGGACTTGCCAGTCTAAGATCTCAATCAGAAGTTCCTCATAGGCTAAACTTTATTTTACTCCAATGCTCTCTACAGGATCAATAATAGTGGGATCTTCAATGCACTTCTAAAATAAGGATACCTGAAACACCGAATGCACTGATACCAACTCCGAAGGTAAGTCTAACTCATATGCTACCTTGCCAATCTGCCTCAAAATTTGATCTGCACCTTTATATCGGGGACTAAACTTCCCTTTCTTACCAACATGCATTACACACTTCATATATGAGAATTTCAAGTAAACCTAATCACCGACCTCAAATTCAAGTTCCCTTCTCCTCACATCGGTACAAGACTTTTGTTTTCTTTGGATAGTCTTAAATCAATCCCTTATGAGTCGAACCTTTTCCATAATAGCATGCACTGACTTGGGTCCTAAGAAAGAAACCTCACAAACCATGAAAAATCCTATAGGAAACCTACATCTCCTTCCAAATAAAGCCTCAAATGGAGGCATTTTTTACGACCCAAGCTAGGTCATAGGCTTGAAACAGTGATCGAAACCCTAAGGGACCCCAACTAATACTTTTAGCATACATCACATACAAAAGGTAAGTAAAAGACATAAGCAAATCATAAGCAGAACATAAGTCTCAATGAAATCTCAATAAGAAGAGTGCTCAAAGCAACATGTCCGAATAAATTGAAACTACAACTCAATGAATGTCTAAACATGCCTCTACTTTAGTCTAGATGGGGGCATAAGACATATTCCTAGATCACCCGAATAATAGAAGGAAATTTCATGATAAAAGAATATAAAAGTCATGTTGTTTACTACCTCCAGGCATGAGGACTCACCCATCAAGTGATGAAATCAAAAGCAATTCTAGCCAAGAGTGAGAGCAACGTGATCATTGGACCCTATATTGTGATACAATGTAGGCAAAAGCATATGTTAGAACATGGAATACACTAAGTATGTGAGAAACATGCAAGAACAATGATAATAGGGTATAAGCAATGTGAATATGGATGAATGACCACTATCGTGAAACATGAGTAAAACTTGAAAACATTTGAATAACAATAATTAGTCAAGTGGTCAATACATCATAACCATTATAAGATCTCATAATACATCATATACCTTTATGTGGGATAGTACCTTAACCCACACTTTGCGAGATATAATATGGAATCTGATATAACTCCCACAATGAGAAGTGATAGGCTACTTGCCAAGGAAGACTCTGTGAGAGCATCTAAACATCATAAGCTATATGTGGATCCACTAGCTAGGCCGTTAAGCCAAACCTACAAGGGCAACATAGTTAGGGACTAAAAAATGCTATTAGGATTCCCTTGGGTCGCTTCTTGAGCATCTGGACCAAACCCCACCTTAAAGTCCTCTCGGTGTTTTAGTCATTATCACAAAAGAATTCTTTAAAACATAGTCAGTAACAACTCATTACAAATCCAATCATCATAAAGTAATCATAAGAGTAGCTCATTAACATGATTGATTCATACAAGACTGAGAAAATATGGCTAAGGAAAGAAACTAACCTCAATCAAAACTCACCCTTGTTAAACTTAGCAAACAATTGACAATCCTTGAGGACTTGCAACACAATCCTCAACTGATAGGCATGCTCTTCTTCACTCCAGGAATAAAGCACAAGGATTGTCAACATAAAAGCTGTAGAAAAATTTATTAGTCCAAAAGGCATAACCAAGAATTTAAAGTGATTATACTAATTTCTAAAATTCATTTTTGGAATGTCACATTTCCTTAGTCAGAGTTGATGTTAACCCTATAAAAGTTCAATATTTGAAAAGTAACTTACTCCTTGAAGTTTGTCGAAAAAGTCATTATTCCTTGGAATACGATAATTCTTCTTTATTATGACTTTGTTCAATTGTCGGTAGTCAATACATATCTGAATAGACACATCATTCTTCTTAACAAAGAAAATTTGAGCACCCTAAGGAGATATGCTTGATCTATTGAAACCTTTATCCAATAAATATTTAAACTGATCCTTTAACTCCTTAAGTTCTATCGGGGCCATTCGATAAGGAAGAATGGAGATAGGTTGGGTATCGGAGAAAATATTGATACTAAAGTCTATTTTACTTTTGGGAGGTGATCAAAGAAAACTTTTAGAAATTCATTAACGACCAAAACTGACTCAAGAGTAAGAGCTTTGGAATTTGTATCTCTAATAGCTTTGGAATTTATAGCTCTAACCTGGACTAGATGATAAATTCATCTTTTGGAAATCATTTTTGAGCTTTAAGGCATAAAAAGAATTGACCTTTAAGCACGGAATTACTACCCTTACATTATAGAACTGGCTCATTAGGAAACATAAACTTGACCACACGGGTTCTAAAAAGTATAGAAGCATAAAATGCATGAAGCCAATTCATACCCAGGATAACCTCAAAATCAGCCATATAAAGATCTACAAGATCAACTGAGGTGGTTTTATAAAAAATTAAAACTAGAAAAATTCTATACACTTTTTTAGCTACAACTTAATCACCAATAGGAGTATAGATTGAGAAAGGCTCTAACAAGACCTCGAGACTCACAACAAATTTTGTAGCAAAATAACGAGTAACAAATGATATAATAGCACCTGGTTCTAGTAATACATAAATATTAAAGTCAAAGAATTTTAACATACCAGTTACAACATCGGGAGACTCCTCTAAATCTTGTCGAATCTTCAAAGAATAAACCTATTTTAGAGTTTACTACCACCCAAAGTAGTACCATACTAGACAATCGACCTGCAGTAGTCTAAGTCTAAGTCTGGGCTTAGGTTCGACCACTACCTCTACCATTCTTTTCCTGATCACCAGTTTACCACACCTCTAACATGCATTTAAACTTGCCAAGCACTCTCCTCTATGGTTCCTTCCACACTTTTTGTATTGAGGAATAACTTGTCCACCCGTAGCTCTTCCTTTAACCATAGGGTTTGGCACCCTATCTTTATCGATCTTTGGAGTCGAAGTATTTGAAGAATGTTGGCAAGAATAATTTTGGTAAAATTAAGAATGACCACTACTACCAAATCTAGAGTGCGAGAAGTCACCACTGTCACTTCTTGCCCTCTTAGAGTCTCTTACTTTCTTCCTAAGTTTTTCAGCCTCAATTTGTATGCCATGATTCATAAGATTTAAGATATCCATCTCCCTAATTAGTATGGAAATTTTGCATTCTTTGGACACTAAGTCAGAAACAAACTTTCTCATATGATCTCTTCGGTCAGATACCATAAACAGGGTGTACATTGATATCTGGTAAATTTTAGGGCATACTCTCTCACATTCATGTTAACTTGTTGCAAGTTGATAAACTTTTGAATGATAGCCTCCCTTAGCTAAAAAGGAAAGAAACGGTCAAAGAACACATCTTTGAACTCATCCCAAATAATAAGATCCACTTCTCTAGCCCACTGAACCATTCGTTGATCAAACGAAATTCAAGCAAGCTTGCATCTCTGATTGAACATGCTCAAGGGTTTGAACAATCCCCCCTATCAATTTTTAAGTGGCCAACTCTATCATATCCATCAGACTAAACCCCATAATATCCATAATCTTGTGAATACTTTCAAAAAGACTCTTGCAGATCTTCATCCACCTTTAACTCATAAAACTCCAGGAGACTCATCCTCATGATATCACGGACCCTTGTCATTGTTATACCTATATATGGTTTCATGAGAGAAACTACCTATCAATTGGCTTTGGCCTCCACAGCTTAAGCAAGAACTTGGAAAGAGGCTCCACACTTCACATGAGGGATTTGCTCATTGATGTATCTCTAAAAGACGACATTTTCGATGCTCAGAACGTACTGCTATTATAAGTACTCAAGCGTGTTTTGTTGGTTTGATATGCATTTTTGGTTAATTTTCAAGAAAATGAGTTGTGCATGAGTTGATGGCTAATAGACTGATTTTCATCGAAGTTTTGGGTGAAGCTTGGAATAAACCAGGCCAAGGCATGAAAGGCATTACACTGTACATACGAAAGTGTAACAATGAGTTTTGTACCATGGGTGTACACCACGAGACTTTCAAGGGCCATGGTGCACACTAATGTTTGTGAAGGACCTCTTCCAGGAGAAGACAACCACAAAGTGTTTAAGGCAACACACCACGATCCTCTTAAAGGGTCGTGGTGTACACCATGCCCGGTTATGGGTGTCGTCCATCTATACAAGGAATGAAGTCCACCAAAAGACTAAGGCAAGCCACCACGAGCCTCACCACTAGCCATGGTGGGTGTCGTCAAGGGGACACTTAAAGCCAACTTATTGAGGTTTCCTTGTCAAAGTAGGATTGGGTTTTAGACTTTTATAAATACCACACTTGTTATAGTCACCAACCTTTACCTTTCTGTCTAAATTCCTGTACTTCTAAGCACAAACCCTTAGCAATTTTAGGCGAGCTTACATGTTCTTTGGCATGTTGTCAAACCACATTGGATAGCCTTAGTTCCTAAATTTTCACTATTTTCCCTCTTTGACTCTAAATTTCAACTTTTCAATTTTCAGGGCCTCATGTATTTGGATAATAGAATGGTAGCCATTGTTGTAAGCAAACTCAATCAATGGTATATGATCATCCATATTTTCTTTGAAGTCATCAAATACTCTCTCAACATATCCTTAGAACTCTTAAGAGTCTTTTCGACTTGACAATCGATCTACTGGTGTAAAGTCATACTATGGTAAACTTGAGTACCAAAACCCATTTGGAATGACCACCAAAACTTTAAAGTAAACTGAGCACCTCGATTCGAGATGATCAAAAAAGGAACACCATGAATCCTAGATAACTATCAGATATAAACCTTGTCATAATCTAAATCTGAAAAGATGCAAGAAAGCAAGCTGAAGAAGAAAAAAAAAGGCTTCCGCATAGGGAGATGTCTTGAAGGCAAGAAAACACTCTGACTAGGTTATTTGATCAATGTCACCCCAAATCAAATCTTGTTTCTAAGAGTACAAGGTAAAAGCATGATAAAATCCATATTTAAGTCCTCATATTTCCAAATAGAGATCTCAATGTCTTGAGCTAAACCTCTCATTTTTTTATGCTCAACCTTTAATTTTGGACAATTAGGGCACTTAGCCAAAAAAACTGCAAGGTCCTTTTTCATACCATTCCACCAATAAACATCTCTCAAATTGCAATACATTTTGGTGGATCCAAGATAAATAAAATACAGGTAATTATGCATTTTGGCCAATATCATCTTGCTCAAACCATTAATGTCTAGAAGAGATATTCGACCTTGGTAATGAAGCACACCATCTACCTCTTGGTATAAAGCCTCAATGGCTTATTCAAAAGTCGATATCTTCAACTCAACTAAAGCCGGATCACTATCTTTCTTTGCCTTCATATTTGACACAAGAGAGGATTCTGAACCATTTTGAAGAATAACCCTACCATCGTCCAAATCTATCAAGTGAAGAACCAAATGAGTTATTCTATGAACATCACAAACTAACTCCTTTTTATCATCCTCAACATGGGTAACACTATTCATAGACTATCAAGTGAACAACGACATTTGCCTTACCCATATGGTACACCACACTCATTCATAATCCTTCAATAATTGAAGCCATCTTATTTCTCGAGGGTTCAAATACTTTTTTCTAAACACATATTGAAAACTCTTATGATAAGTGAAAACATCCACATGGACACCATAAAGATAGTCCCTTCATATCTTCAAAGCAAACAAAACCGCCGCTAATTCCAAATCATGATTCAGATAGTTCTTATAATGTAGCTTGAGTTTCCTATATGTATATACTATTACTTTACCATTTTGCACCAATACATAACCATGAAAAATCCTCAAGTCAATACAATACACAATAAAACCATCGGACCCTTCTACTAAAGTCAAAATGAGGGCGGAAGTAAGTCAATCTTTCAACTCTAGGAAACTCTTCTTTCATGCTTCCCACCATTGTAAATTCATTTTTTTCTGCATCAATGTATTCAAAGGTGAAGAAATTGATGAAAACCCTTCCACAAACCTTTTATAGTAATCGGCCAAGCCTAAGAAACTCCAAATATCCGAAGGAGATATAGGCTTAACCACCTTGATCATAGTAGGATCAACCATCATACCTTCATCAAAAATATTTTAGCCTAGAAAAGAAATTGACCTCATCCAAAACCCACACTTTCTAAACGTAGTACACAACTAATGGTCCTTAAGAACTTACAAGACAATCCTCAAATGACTGGCTTGTTCCTCCTCACTTCATGAATAAATTAAAATATCATCAATGAATACAATAATGAACATATCCAAATATTGTTTAAACATCTTGTTCATCAAATCTATAAAATCTACCAAAGCATTTATTAGTTAAAAATCCATAGCAAAAATTCAAAGTGACCATACCGAGTTTGAAAAGCCGTCTTTTGGAATGTCACATTCTCTTACTCAAAATTTTTGATAACCCAATTGAAGATCAATATTTGAAAAGTAGCTTGTACCTTGAAGCTGATCAAATAATTTATTGATCCATGAGATGGGATATTTATTCTTAATTGTGACCCTGTTTAATTGTCAATAACAATACACATGCGAAGTGAACCAACTTTCTTTCAAATAAAGAGAACCAGTATAGTACCCTCTTTGGGAGGATGCCACTTACGAAACAAAAGGTAGTTTTTTATTTTTTTAAATTATAAATAGTCAACACCATTGCGGATCCTTAAAATACACAAAACTCGAACCAGCAGTTATTACAAAACATTAGCTTCCTTTGTGAAAAATGACAAGCCAATATAGAAACACAGTACACGCATAACTTGAGTTAAAAGCACACCCTAAAATAGCAAAACTAGTCACCCTGTTCAAGTTACAAACATATAGTTTTGTTTTCACCTGTGTATATAGTGCACATGTATCATGTACAAGTCCCCCAAAATATTTACAAAACTAGATGCATAAATATTTACAAAACTAGATGCATATGCAGATGTGATCTTCACAAGGGCTCCAAAAAGTCTACTCCAAATGGCCATCTTCATACCTCGTCCTGCATATTACCTATAATAGAAAACAACTATCGCTAAGCTAAAAGCTTAGTGGTGTAAAAACTTTGGGCTTGGAGCCATTAAATTTTTTAACTCCCTGGATCAGTGCAGGTGGCTCAATAAGATAAAAGTAAGCCCAAATGAACAAGTATATCAAAGTATCGAATTCAAACCTTGAAGAGTTTCAAAATCAATAACAATATTCGAAGGCTCAAGTATCAAGAAACTTATAATTCAATTTGAAAGAGTTGTCAAATAATCAATTTAGCCAAATAGGTACGTCATGCCTTCACACTAAGCACAATCAATATCAAGACGGACCGAAGCCCCGAAATCAAGAAGGACTGAAGCCCATATCAAGAAGGGCTGAAGCCCATATCAAGAAGGGTTGTCACCCAATATCAAGAAAATCAAGAGCCGTGTTGAAAGTGGCTTTCCACTAATACTCAAAAATGGATGAAGATCCCATCGTCAAGACGAAATGTAAATCCAAAGTCAAGATGGGCAAGATCCAAATTGAGAGGCATGTCAATATTGATGATAAGTCACTGTAACAAGAAGGACAAAGTCCCATCAATAATGCAAAATTATCAAGCAAATCATACAAGTGGGTGGTTTAGCGAAAGTTTTATAATACTTGTGATAATAGTCATAACAAAATACAAAATAAGGAGCAAGGAAACAACCCATGAAAATACTTCAAATTTCAGAAAATAAAATATTTTAAGTTCAATTTTATACACAAACATTGGAGTTTTAGCATACAAAAGGTTCTACCACAACTCAAGGAGCTCAATTCCTCTCCGCCATAAACCAACCAAAATCCACTTCGTCAAACAATTCCTCTTGGCTTGTATAAGCACATATACACATTAAATACACAATAAAATCTCTACTTAAGTTTAATAGTCTCATTATATCAAAACTAGATATGAAATTAATAAAAATCAGCCCAAACTATTCAAACCAAAATTCTGGACATCCTATTGTCTTGTATTATTGCTCAGTTTCGAAGGAATAAATGGGGGAAATAGGCTTTGTGGCCTCAATAAAAGTTATAAACATGTTTCTTAGAGTTGCATACAATTTTGAATCACCCATTCAGCAATTCTATACAAAAAGATATGCCCAAAATACCAACAGCAGTCCATGTAGTATTTCCAAAATAAAATCTGGGCAGCACCTCCCCTATACTTCATAACCCTTTTTAAAGCAGATAAAAGCAAAAATTGGTATACTAGCCTAAATTAAAGTTATATACCTATGAAATAGCTTTCCAAAACATCTTGAATCACTCGAAACGAAGCTTTACACAAAGAGTTATACTAATATTACTAACGGCAGTCATATCCAAAAACGGGTTTGCTACCAAGAACAAGAACCTCCTCGCTGCCCGAACTATAAATTTTACGTTGTTAAACACCTCTACTTAACCAAAGAATACCTTAGACAATTAATTGATGGAACGAAATCAGAGGGCTTACCTTAATTGGCCAAACCCGTAGCTCTCTTTAGCCTTTCTTTTGAATTTTGTCTCAAGTATTTCTAAGTTTAAGGCTGAAAAATGACTTCTTAGTCATCTTAACATGTATATATATGATCCCTTGAAGTATGAAATGTTGAATCCCCTAGAGGTGACACGTGTCCAGCCCCTAGGGCGCCACTTCATCCATGCACCCGATCCAAAGCTGCTATGTGGCAGCGTGGGGTCCACCCCAAGTAGGTGTGTCTCCTACTTGGTCCAAGTAGGTGCATCACCTACTTAATCCAAGTAGGTGCATCACATACTTATTTCAAGTAGGTGCTACGCCTCCTTTTCCCTCTTCTGTGGGTTCGTAATCTTTTCTCACTTTAAAAACCTATGTAGTCCTTGCTACTTAATCTTGATGTGTACTCAAGTAGCTTTTTTATGTAATACATCCCAATCAATAACTTACGTAGAACTTCATAGATAACGTGGATCACCTGGCAATCTTTTAGAAAAATCAGAAAAATAAAATTGGGGTGTTACAACCAGAGTACCCCATTGAGAGATACTTCATCTAATAAATCCGTTTTCTAACAAATCCTTTAAGAGATTTTTTAACTCTTTAAGTTCTATTATAGTTATTCAGTAAAAAGGGAAAGAGGTAGGTTGGGTATGAGGAAGACGATCTATGCCAAATTTAATTTTCCTTTTGAGAAGAATATTGGGTAGATCATTGGGAAACACTTACTGAATTCTACATGCATGCCTACAGACTGTATTCGACCCTTTAGTGAGGGACTTAATGAAGATGTCATTTCATCATTTATCATGCCCGGCCCTTCATGGGACTCAGTGAATGATCATTGCATCATATATCATGCCCGGCCCTTCATGGGATGTGGTGAATAATCATTTCATCATATATCATGCTCGGCCCTTCAGGGGACACGTTGAATTTATTATGTCCGACCCTACATGGGACGCAGTGAATTTATCATGCCCAGCCCTTCATGGCATGCGGTGAATTTACCATACCTGGACCTTCATGGGGCGCGGTGAATTTATCATGCCCGGCCCTTCATGGGACGCGGTGAGTTTATCATGTCCGTCCCTTCATGGGATGCGGTAAATTTATCATGCTCAGCCCTTCATGGAATGCGGTAAATTTATCATGCCCGGCCCTTCATGGGACGCGGTGAGTGACGTATTAACAGCCTGCACGAGTAAAGTAACGAGGAACCATATGCAATTAGTTCATCATCTGAGATTCGTTATAACAATCGTCATGGACTATCATTTGAGGATCAAAACTATCATCGGCTCACGTATCCTCTAACTTCCATTAGGGGCCACATCGATGGAGTCTCAAGAGTCCTAGGCTTTTATTAAGGTAATACCGAACAACTTATGCAATCAGAGACACTTGTCATTATAGAATTCTTTGGCATGGGAGCTCATACATTCAATTAGTATTCATCATATAGGGACTCGAGGGTAGTAGTTCAACTACTTCAAGAACTTCGATATTAAGAAATGAATAGGAGTTATAGTTCATGCTTCTCATGCATCTAGTTACTATTTCATGTACAGAAGGCTCGGGGGTGATAGCTTAGCTACCTTAAGAGCCTTAGAATTTAGAAGTGAACACGAGTCAAGAGGCTCTACATATATTACCTTTTATCCTATAGAAGCCTTAAAAAGGCAATAGCTCAACTATTACAGGAGTTCTACCATCACGAAGTGGATAAGAATTATGAATTGTACTCGGAGCTTTACGAATGGAATTATTCCCATGTTTCATATACCAATCATTCATAACGTATTTATAAGACATGCCCAGATGAAAAGATAGATAGGTTGTACATACTTATGCCAAGAACATGCCAAAAACATACCAAAAGAAGGCTTCACATACCTGTTATGGGTTTGTCTTTGTCCCAGTCGCCTTGTCATCCCGTGAACCTAGGTAATATGAAATAAATACGAACATCAACCTCTTTAGACCTTTCAGCATCTTACATTACTTAAGAGTATTCATAAACCCCATTCCCTCGCTCGCCTTCTCGACTAGTTCCTTAACTAGTTAAGGCGTTAACGAAAATCGGACAGCACCTCCCCTATAATGTGCCCTATCCTAATTCCCAATTACATACCTAATTACTACATCCAACCAAAAACAACAATCTTCAGCTCATATACAAGTAAAACATGGCAACATTACACAATATAAATTCCACCCGACTTGCTGAAAATTATAATACCAAAATAGGGTTTCTAGTCTTTGTTTCGCAAAATATTTAATTATATGAAATGAGGGGTCGTGTGGATGAAACCATCAGCACCCAAACCCCTTTTAAAATACATTTATTCCCTGAAAAAAATCACCAAACACCTGCAGCATCACCCCACACGCACACCCCATTTCGACTACAATTTAACTACGACGACTTCACTTTTGATCGTTTCTATTGTAGAGCATTTCCACGACCTTTTTTATACTTAAAGCAGTATACAAGGTATATAATACCCTATATAACAACCCCATAAAGTCCAAATTTAAAGGAGAAGTCTTACCTTACCCGAAATTAGCCAAAACTCGCCAAAACTTGCCTCGGAACTTCTCTAGTCGCGCTGAAACTGTGTGGACTGTTTGCTGTCCATTTGGTGCTGATACAAACCCTAAATTCACATTATTCACACCCTCATAACATTTCCAAATACTTTAAAAAACGTGGGAGAATATAATCAAGCCATAGCTTATCATATGGCTTCCCAAACTTGCTGAAAATTAACTTCGGAACCTCCTTGACGCGGCTGAAATGTTGTGGCTGGTTGTTACTCATTTTTGCTGACCCAAATAGGTAAGTTACATTATTAACCACCTCCTATTTATAGAATAGTACCTTATCTAATTACTTTATGGAGCGAAATCGGGACTTACCTATTTTGTTCCTCCAAGCCGTCACGTTTTTCTCTCTCATTCTAGGGTTTGCTGTTCTTTTTGTTTGCTGAAGTTTAAGTGCAGGAACTGAACTTAAGACATGATATACATGTATATATGTGGTCCTAGTAGGTGACACATGTCATCCCCATAGGGTGACACGTGTCCAACCCCTATTGGGCCACGGATCCATGCCTTACCCCTAGGGTTCCACGTGTCTTTGTGGGCCCCACCTACAAGTAGGTGGGTCACCTAATTGACCCTAAGTAGGTGGGTCACCTTCTTTCTTGAGGTGCTTCCACGTGTCGCTCCTTCATTGGCTGCCACGTGTCATCTTTTCCTCTCCCTCATGGGTTCGTAATCTCATCTTATTTTAAGAGCCTATGTAATCCGTGCTAAGTTAGCTTGGTATGTCCTCAAGTAGCTCAAGTATTTAATACTTCTAAGTTAGTAGCTTACGTAGGTAAATCGAGTCCTATGACCCATTACTTGGCCTCCAATTCCTTCCGGATTCTTATGACTCTATTTTCAACCTTCTCTACTATGGAGTATCACATTTGTCTTTCCTTAAAGTCGTTTGATAGTGTCGTAGCTTATCCGTCTCACATGATAATGTCTAAAGAACTTAAGAAACATTCCGAGCTCGAGAGTGTGGGGTGTAAGAACTCTAATGATGTTATATGAAAAGAATGTTTAATAATGTTTCGAGCCAGTTTAATGAAATAGTGACTTGAGATACTTGAAGGTGACTTAAGACTCTAAGAATGGAGTGACTTAAGATCCTAGAAGGTAAATCAAGTCTCTAATGTAAAAGGTGACTCTAGATCCTTCATGGGTGACTTGAATCCTTAATGATCTTTTCCTATCAATATGTTATGAAGTATCATTATGAGAAGTTATGATTTTATGCAAGTATGATGTACTACTATGATTATGATAATGATATGTATTCTGTGGGTTGATAGACTTAGCACCGAGAAGATTTTGAAGTGGGGGTTCGACCGAAGCCTTAGTAACAACTTCTAATCCCTTAAATTTGTGCCATCGTAGGTTCCCTTATGTCTTAGCTAGTGGATTTACATATAGCGTATGTATATGAACTGCCTAGCGGGGTAGAGTCTACCTTGGCAAGTAGATTCCCCTTTTTTTCATTCTATGGGGAGACATTGGGATTCCATGTTATGGCTTGCACGGTCTTAATGTTGGTTACACTTATCTCCCACATATGTACGGTCCTTTTGTATTTTAGATAACTAATCTTATCATTTACTTTACATGATACTCTTATGGTTTATTATGCATTGATCCTTCTTATGACTACTTATGATTTTTACTACTTCTCCTATGATGCTATTTAAAATGATCACTTGCACAAATATGGGTTTTTATGCATTGCATGGCCTACATATATAGAACATTCAAATATAAAAACTCATATTTTATTGCCTACATATATCACAATATAAGGACAGACGCTCCATCTCATTCATGCGGCTAGTAGGTGGTCCATTGTGAATATTGTGTGGTGAGTCCTCATGCTTTGAGGGTAAGCTGAGTCATTCTCTCTTTTCTTTTCACTCCTATACTTTTATGATTTTTGAAGACTATTCCACATCATGTCATTACCTTCTTGAGGGTGAGTTAGGAACATGCCTAGTCCCCGCCTATGTAGTCATGTAGAGGCATGTTGGGGATATTGTGTTAGAAGTCTATGTTGTCTTAATTCTTGCTAGCTATGCTATGACTTTTGGACTTTTATAAGTTTTCACCTATTGTTTACATTATGTATTCTTATGATATTCCAAGAGGCTTGGTTGGGGTTTCTTTAGAAATCCTAATTGTCGTGTTACATCTAGGCCCTAGATTGGGTCGTGACAAACATGGTATCAGAGCACAAGTTTCAAGTGTCCTAGGGTGTCCAACATACCATGCCAAGTAGAGTCCTATTCATGGGTGTGAAGCGAGCCACATCTATGAGTAGGAGGATATGAGGCATTTTAGGAAATCTTTACTTCTTTTGTGATCCATGTCCTGTGATAGTGAGTATTCTAGGTCTTTTCTCCCTAACTGTTATGCTTTGCTATTTTCAGAAGATGCCTCAAAGAAGATATCAAATCCAATGAAAGGTTGATACTAATAAGGGTTTCATAAGGCCAAGTATTTCACTATGAGGTGCTCTTGTTTTGGTTGTTAGAAGGAAGGATAGGTCACTTCACATGTGTATAGATTACCGGTAATTGAATAAGGTAAAAATAAAGAATAAACATCCCATTCCAAGAATAAATGATTTATTTGATAAAATCCAAGGTGCAAGTCACTTCCCTAAGATTGACCTCTGGTCCGGTTATCACTAATTAAAGGTGAGGGAGTATGACATTCCCAAGATAGTTTTTCACATGAGGTATGGACATTTTGAGTTTTGGTTATGTCATTTTGATTGACTAATGCTCCCGCTATTTTTTATGGACTTGATGAATCAAATTTTCAAACCATACCTAGATATGCTTATGGTGGTCTTTATTGATGTTATATTAATTTATTCCCAAAATAAAGAAGACCATATGCGTCATTTGAAAATTGTGTTGCAAACCTTTAGAGGCAAGTAATTATTTGCCAAGTTTAGTAAATGTGAATTTTGGATGAAGTCAGTGCCATTTCTTGGTCATATTTTTTGCAGTGACGGTATCATGGTTGATCCAAAGAAAATAGAGGTGGTAAAGAATTGGCCTAGACCATTGTCTCCTTCCGATATTCAAAATTTCTTGGGCTTAGCTAGTTATTATAGATGGTTTGTAGAAGGTTTCTCTTCCATTGGATCGCCCTTGATATATTTGACTCAAAAAAAGGTGAAATTCCAATGGTTTGAAACATGTGAGAAAAACTTCCAAGAGTTAAAGGACAAGATTACCACCACTTTGGTGTTGACTTTATTGGAAGGTTTCGATGGGTTTGTCACGTATTGTATGCCTCAAGAGTTGGTCTTAGTTGTGTGCTAATGTAAAATGGTAAAGTGATAGCATATTCTTCAAGGAAACTCAAGGTTCATAAGAAGAATAACCCGACTCATGACTTAAAGTTGGCAGTGCTGGTGTTTGATTTGAAATTATAAAGACACTATCTCTATAGTGTCGATGTAGATATTTTTACCAAGCATAAGAGTTTGCAATATGTGTTTAGCCAAAAGGATTTGAACCTTAGGCAAATAAGATGGTTTGAACCCTTAAAGGACTATGATATGAGGGTATTGTACCATCCGGGTAAAGCAAATGTTGTTGTCGATGATCTTAGTTGGTAATCCATAAATAGTGTTATTCAAGTGGAAAATGACAAGAAGGAGTTAGTTAAAGATGTTTACTGATAGGCCTATTTGGGGGTAAGATTGAGTGACTCTAATGAGGGTGGTGTTCTTGTATGAAATAGTTCGGAATTAAGATTGGTAGTGCATGAGAAATTGGTGATTGATAAGAAGATCAAGGTTTTCTCACAAGGGGTAGATGGAGTATTTTGTTACCAAGGTCGGTTGTGTGTTCCAATTTTCATGGCCAAAGAGAAATAAAATTGAGTAAAGCCCATAGCTCTTGATGGATGAGTTAAGGAAGATTGGGGGAAGATTGGTTTTCCATATTGTGATGATTGAAATATGCTTATTCTATTTATGGCTATAGACATGGAGGAAGAGCTAGATGGGATATTGTTGTGTGCAGTAGATAGGTAAGAGTATATTGGTGTGCCCTTTTGAAGGATTAATGCTAATGTGGATGTAGAAATACTAAGGTAGACATGAAAATTCTTAAGTAATGTTGACTTCAAGGGAGACATAAAGTGGTTAGAATGGTAGGCTTGAATGCGTTGTTGCAGATATGTGAGTGATTGTAGTAGTCTATTGATGACTTGTTGTTAAGGGTTTCAAGTTAGTGTATTAGAGTGGTTATAAACCTAGGCTTGAATGTGTTATTGATGGCATGTGGGTGACTGTGTGGTACATTGGGTGCTTCATGATTAGGTCTCGAGGTTTGATTAAATATGGTTGTGAGAAGTAGTACTCTTGGGATAAAATCTTCCTATAGAGGTGTAGATCCTAAGGTGTATTTGTAATGTGGCCTATGAACTTGATTGTCATTAGAGTTAGCCTCGGTTCATCTGGTATTTTATGTATCAATATTGAGGAAATGTGTTGGTTAGAGTTAGCCTTGTTTACTTTAAATTCACGTGATGTAAATACCTAAAAGTTTCCTTGTTTTTCCTATGGATTGATGTTGGTAAACGCGGGAAATATTTTAGGAATTATTCTTTAGAGTGAACCTATTGATTATACCTTCATTGTGACAACCTTGAGAATGTATTAATATGAAGAACCAAAATCAAAAAAGTTGAAAAAAGGGAAACTTAGTTAATTTAAGTTAAGGCTCGCCGAATTGCCTTGGCGACCCACAAAAGAGACTCAGCAACTTTCCAAAGTATAAATAAGTTCTCCTAATGTTTCTAAAACGTTAAGCTTAGAAAAAGAGAAATTTGGCTAGTAAGAGTGGGTTTGGCGACTTCCCAAATAAGTTTTGCAAGTTTAGGGTCTTTGCTAAAAGGTTCGGAGGAAATTTACTTAGAAAGTAAGAAAATTTATGAGAAAAAGAGACACTCGGAGACTAACCAATTTGGTTTGGTGAACTATACACCTCACCTAAATACTCAAACAGTCTGTTAGGAAAAAGGTAGAGTTGAGCAAAGTAAAAGGCAGGTTGGTGACTCACCGATGAGTTTGGGAAGCTATGTCCAGTTCAACAAATTTTCTCAGAGAATTTTTCCTCAGAGTTTAAGAGAAGTTGGTGAGGAAAGGGTAATATCTGCAACACACTAATTGGGTCGGAGAGCATGGCCAATCTCGCCAACCTATCTCTGTCAGTCATTTAACGAGGTTAATTTCATCAATTCCGACTAATTTAATCCCTAAGCTATGTCATTTTAACCTATTTCTAAACCTATAACTACCCAAACCCATTGAAATCCCCCCATTCCCTCTCCAATCACTGATTATAATTATTCTCTCTCTAAAACTCTCTCCCAAGGAATTTCTTCTCTTCCAAGCTATTGATTTTCAAGGTTAAGTTAAAGCCTCCAAAATTTTAAGTGCATTTGGGGCTTTGATTAATCAAGATATATTGGAAATTCATCTATGGATCCTTTTCATACATGGAATCCCAAAGGTTTCTCTCTTTTCAATCAATTTCAATTCAATGATTTTAATGATTTGATCAATTTGCATTCGGACGATTTAATTATAATTTATTTCAATGTCAATGATATAATTGCATCAATCAGGTCTAATTTAATATTTTTGATTAAGTTTTCAAAGATCCGTGCATTATTCTATTTTCAAGTATGAAATTATGAAATTGATCATGGGTTTAATGAATGATTTATGAATGATATATCAGGGACTTATGAATGACTAATGAAACTAATGAATGATGTTTTCAATAATGTTTCAAGAAAGTATATATAGTTTTGAAAGGGTTTATCACATACTCATGATAAAGTTTAAAGGTTTTTCCATATACTCACGGAATTATAAAGATGAAAGAATTTTTCATACTTGTATGAATCACTAAGTTAAAGAGTTACTCGTATGACTATTTTCATTATGTGGATTATTATTGATTATATTATTTCTAGATGTTATCAATCACTATGACTTATGAATTCCATTAGCATATTGACTGAGCACTGAGAGGACTTCAAGATGTTCGGTCTGAAGTTCAAGAAGCGACCCAATGAAGCCCTAGTAGCAACCTCTTATTCCAAACTACATGCCCTGATAGTTTCCATAATGTCCTAGATAGAGAATCCACAAATAGATCAATGTTTAAGATGTTCTCATGGAGTTTACTTTGGAAAGTAGTATATCTATTTTTGATGGAGGAGTAACAACGAATTCCATGTTATAGCTTGCATGGTCTTAATTGTCGATTAAAGCTGATATCCCTCAAATAAACTATGTTTTTTTATGAGCCTGTATGTTGATTTCAAGTGATGCATTGACCACATGTTCTAAATTATGATTTCAAATCTCATGATTTTAAATGATTAATTGTGCTACATTGTATGTTTTATGCTCATCATGTTACCATGTCTATATACGCATATTTTTCACATACTTAGTATATTTCATTGAATAACACATATTTTTTTCAAACTTGTATCATAATGTAGTATCGCATGATCCCTCACATCCATTTATGTCTAGATCTTGAGTTACTACTTTCCTTTATTGGTGAGTCCTCAAGTTCCGAAGACGTGAAATTATGATTTTTCTTATGTTCCAAGACTTTGACTATTTATGTTTTGGTGATCTAGACACTTGTCCTAATCCCCATCTAATAGAAGTAAAGGCATGTTTATACTGTCACGAGAATTTACTCCCCTTATTTTGATCTTTCATGTTTCAGTCTTATCTTATGTACTATGATTCTATTGATGTCTTTACTTACCTTATACATGTGTTGCATGCTAATAGGCTTGGTTGGGTGCCTCGAAATTTTAATCAATGTGTCATGCCTGGATCCCATGTTGGGTTATGACAAACTTGGTATCAGAGCACAAGGTTTAAGGTATTCTAAGGAAGTCTAACATGCCGCTTTGAGTAGAATATTGTTCATAAGGGTAAAGTGCATCATATCTATAAATGAGAGGCTATGGACATATTTAGGAAAGTTCACTTCTTTCATCATTCTTATATTGTACACTAAAGCTGAACTCTAAGGCTTTCCCCTCTAACGCTTTCCCTTTATAATTACATAATCATGCCTCCAAGAAGAGCTCCCTAAGTACACAATGATCTATTGAATGAGAAATTCTCCCAGGTGGAGTTTAGAGCTACATTTCAAGTGCTTGCCCAAATTGTTGCCTATCAAGCTAATAGAAAAGCTGCCACTCCTGTAAACCTAAAATATGGGTATGGCGGCTAGCTGAGTTCGTGATTTCACTCATATGAACCCTCCCAAGTTCCATAGCTCTAAGTTGGACAATCATCCGTAAGAATTTATTGACAGCATTTGTATGATTGTTGACATCATGGGCATCTTTTCAGTAGAGAAGCTAGACTTGGTAGCATATCAACTCACAGGGGTCGTACAAGTTTGGTTTGACCAATGGAAGAGTGAGAGAGGTAGAGATAATGGTCACATTGCTTGAGATGAGATCAATGGTGCTTTCCTTGTTCATTTCTTTCCTTTAGAGTTGAGGGAAGCCAAATTATAAGAGTTTATCAACATGAGACAAGATAGCATAAGCGTTAGGGAGTATGCCCTCAAATTCACCCAATTATCGAAGAAAGATCTTTTTATGGTTGTCTTTCCTAGAGTGAGAACAAGTCATGTCAAGTGTGTCAAACTTAATGGTCAAGGAATGTAGAACCACCATGCTAAATAAAGAAATGGACATATCAAGGCTCATGACACATGCCAAGAAAATTGAGGAGGAAAAGTTGAAGAAGAGGTCTATAAGGGAGACTAAGCGGGCATGGACAGATAGTGGGGAATTTTCCCATGGTAAATTCGAAAATGGTGGCCATTCTAAATTTCTCCTAATGTATAAGGGATACAATTCTCCCAATACTCCATCTCAAAAGTTCGATAGGGATAGGGTTTCTAACCCTAAGGTTCAAGGAGGATCTAGAGTCATTAGCCAATCCCTCCATGCAATAAATATGGATGGAACCATATAGGAAAATGCTTGGTAGGATAGGGTGCCTTTTATAGGTGTGGCAAGCTGTATCACCATAAAAGAGAGTGTAAAGGTGGTGGTTCACCTCTGGCTCAAAATTAGGCTACGGTTCATCCAGGTCAATAGGGTCTACTACAAATTCCAATGGCGGTCAAAACCAAAATAGATTCTATGCAATTCATACTAGGCATAATTTGGATGAGTCTTCTGATGTGGTTATGGGTAAATTGAAATTCTTTGAGTTTGATGTTTATGCATTATTATATCTTGGTGCTACTCTATTTTTTATTATTTTTTTCTCTTGCTATGAAATTTGTTATTAGTCCCAAGATTCTTTTAGAGCCTTTTTAAGTGTACTCCCATCGGTGATTTAGTTTTTGCTGAAAGAGTCTATAGAAATTACCTAGTCTCTGTTTTTTACAAAGTTACTTCAAGTGACTTAGTAGAGCTTAATATGACTAATTTTGATATTATCCTTTGTATGGATTGACTTCATGCTTGTTATGCTTCCATGTGTTGTTGAACCAGTGTGGTTAAGTTTGAATTTCCTAATGAGCCAGTCCTAAAATGGAATGAGAGTAATTATGTCTTTAAAGGTTAATTCATCTCATTCCTAAAAGCTCAGAAAATGATTTCCAAAGGTTGCATTTATCATCTAGTACGGGTGAGAGATACATATTATGAAGCTCTTACTCTTGAGTCAGTCTTAATTGTTAATGAATTTATGCAATGTTTCTCGATGATCTTCTCGGCATCCATCCCAAAAAAGAAATAGTCTTTCCTATTAATCTTCTTCCTGATACCCAAACTATCTTTATTCCTCCTTACGAAATGGCTCCAACGAAGCTGAATGAGTTAATGGATCAGTTGAAAGATTTATTGGATAAGGGTTTTATTAGACCAAGTATCTCACTATGGGGTGCTCCAGTTTTCTTTGTTATAAAGAAAGATGGTTCTCTCTATATTTGTATTGAGTGTCGGCAATTGAACAAGGTCACTAATATGTATAAGTATCCCATCCCAAGGATTGATGACTTGTTCGATCAACTTCAAGGTGAAAGTTACTTCTCAAAGATTGATCTTCTATCGGGCTATCATCAACTTCGACTAAGGCAATTTGTTATTCCAAAGAAGACATTTAAAACACGATATGGTCACTTAAAAGTTTTACCTATATCTTTTGGTCTAACGAATGCTCATGCAGCTTTTCTTAATTTTGTGAACTACGTGTTTAAAAAATATTTGGATATGTTCATTATTGTGTTCATTCATGATATTTTGGTTTATTCTCAAGAATAGGAGCATGCCGATCATTAGAATATTGTCTTGGAAGTTATCAAGGACCGTCAATTGTTTGCTAAGTTTGGTAAGTTTGAGTTTTCATTGAGGTTGATTGCTTTCCTTGCCCATAGTGTGTATGGCTAAGGGATTATGGTTGATCCTAAGAAGACTGAAGTGGTAAATAATTGACCTATACATTTGTATTTTTCTAATATGTAAAGTTTATTGGTCATAACCACTTATTATAGAATAGATGGTTTGGAGAAGGATTCTCTTCCATTACATCGCCCTTGACAACTTTGAATCAAAAGAAGGTGAAATTCCAATGGTCTGAGGCATGTGATAAAAAATTTCAAGATTTGAAATATAGACTTACCTCCTCTATGGTGTTGACATTATCAGAAGATTCTAATGGGTATGTTGTTTGTTGCGATACTGCAAGGGTTGGTCTTGGATGTGTTTTGACACAAAATCATAGGGTGATAGCTTATGCTTTGAGGAAGCATAAAGAGAACAAAAATAACTATCCTACTAATGACTTGGAATTGGCTTCTGTTGTGTTTGCTTTGACATTTTCTGAGACACTACCCTTATGTTGATGTATTCAACTCACGGGGGTCTCACAAGTTTGGTTTGACCAGTGGAAGAGTGAGAGTGGTAGAAACAATGGTCTCGTTGCTTGTGATGAGCTCAAGGGTGCTTTCCTTGATCATTGCTTTCCTTTGGAGTTGAGGGAAGCCAAATTACAAGAGTTTATCAACATGAAATAAGGTAGGATGAGTAGAGGGAGTATGTTCTCAAATTCACCTAATTATCGAAGTATGATCTTTTGATGGTTGTCATTCCTAAACGAGAACAAATTCGTGTTGGATGTGTTGGACTTGGTGGTCAAGAAATGTAGAACTGCCATGGTAAATAAAGAAATGGACATATAGAGGCTTATGACACATGCTAAGAAAATTAAGGAGGAAAAGTTGAAGAGGTCTATAAGGGAGACTAAGCGGGCATGGACAGATAGTAGGGAATTTTCCCATGGTAAATTCAAAAATGGTGGTTGTTCTAAATTTTGCCCAAAGTATTCGGGACAAAATCCTCCCAACACTCTAGATCCAAAATTCAAAAAGGATAGGTATCTAACCCTAAGGTTGAAGGAGGATCTCGAGTGGTCAAGCCATTCCTGCATGGAAGAAGTGTGGAAGGAACCATATAGGAGAATACTTGATAGGATAGGGTGCAAGTTACAGGTGTGGAAAGTTGGATCACTATGTAAGAGTGTGTAGCTTTAGTGGTCAACCTCAGTTCAGAATAACTCTATAGGTCATTCGAGTCAGTAGGGTACTACTATAAATTTCGGTGGCAGTTAGCACCAAAACCGATTCTATGCTTTTAGACTCGGCAAGATTTGGATGAGTCTCCTGATGTGGTTATAGGTAATTTGAAATTCTTTGTGTTTGATGTTTATGCATTATTAGATATGGGTGCTACTATATTATTTGTTATCCCTTATCT
Organism: Solanum dulcamara; assembly: GCF_947179165.1. Classification (NCBI taxonomy): domain Eukaryota; kingdom Viridiplantae; phylum Streptophyta; class Magnoliopsida; order Solanales; family Solanaceae; genus Solanum; species Solanum dulcamara. The sequence continues at coordinate 48,602,792 of NC_077239.1, forward strand.
TTCTATGAAATTTGTTGTTAGTTCTGAGATCTTATTAGAGTTTTTTTAGTCTTTACTCATGTTGGTGAGTTAGTTTTGGCTAAAAGAGTCTAAAGATATTACCCGCTCTCTGTTTTTCATAAAGTTGCTTTATGTGATATAGTAGAGATTGATATGACTTATTTTGGTGTTACCCTTGGTACGGATTGACTTTATTAATGTTACGCTTCCTTGTGTTGTAGAACCCATGTGGTCAAGTTTCAATTTCCTAATAAGCCAGTCTAAGAATAGAAGTGTAGTAATTATGTGTTGAAAGGTTAATTGTCACGACCCGGACTAGGGCCTAGATGTGACATGGTGATTGGGATACAAGAGATCCCAACCAAGCCATCATAGCATACATTGCATAAGTAAAGTAAAGAAACATAATAAGAAAAGCAGAAGAACAACCTCAAGTAATATGTCCAATTAAACTACGTCAACTCCTTGTCTAAACATGCCTCTATCATACTAACATATATAGGGACATAGAACAAGCCACTAGCTCCTCGAACAAGAAAAGAACATCTCAAAATAGCAACATAATCTAAAAGTAGCAAGGGAAGAATTAAGATCAATAGGTAGCCCCCAAAGCGTAAAGACTTACCAAATCAAGTGAACACGTCTTCTATCTAGCCACGAGAGTGTGTAGGGTGATCGTCGGGCCCTACACTATAACACAATGTAGGCAACAAAAGTATGTGCTAGTACTTTGAATGTACTAAGTATGTGAAAAATGCAATACATGGCATAAAAGCAATGATGTATGATGAAGGCTAGAACACATAATAAGTAAGCCATTTATACGTGATAGTGAATCAAAATAAGGCTAATGTCATTTAAAACTATAATGCAACCTTTGGAAAAGAGCTTTTATAATGCATGAATAGTCATTAGTTATTATGAGTAATCATAAAAAATTTTGCAAGTTCATAAGTACTAGTAAGGACCTTATGTGGTTTTGAGAGTCATAAAAACCATCATTGAGAAAAACATACTTTATGTTGTGAGAAACATATTAGCCATAATGAGAAATACCTTAAACCTTGAAAGAAGGACCTTACCTTTTGTGAGAGCGACTATTAACCGACATAAACCATGTAACATGGAGTACCAATGCTTACCCACACATCGAATGAATGTAAGAGACTACTTACCAAGGTAGACACCATCAAGCCTAAGTGGATCCACTAAACTACACTAAGGATCTAGCCTCAGCTACGGGTGACCTTACCTCTTCTACGGGTGATCCTTTAACCTATGGTAGCACATAGTTATGGGATAATGGGATCTTTCTATAGGTCTTTTGCCTTTTTTATGGGAGATAATGGCTATCCCAAGGTCCACTCGGTGTTAGGTAAAGTCTCAATGGAATAGATAAACCATAACACATAAACTCAATCATCATGTTGGAGGGGCTATATCTACTACTCGTCCACTTTTTATAAAAGCGTAGTCATAAAATAGCTTCTTAATCTCCTCTCATATCATATGAGAATAGACATTACATCATTACATATCTTTATTCGTAAAACATCTTTAGGGCTTTAACTCACTCTATCACTAATTTGCCTGAAACATCATAAAAACATCATTCATAACCTCCTTTTCATAAAGCATCTTTAAACTCATTCATAAATCTTGTCAAACATTCATAAAGCTTTCATTGGATATAACTTGAAATTTGAGATCATAACTTATACTTGTAATTTGGGTAAAATATGCGTACATGATCAATTGACTTGAAAATCATGGAGTTTGAGTAGAAACATGCATAACCATATACTTCATATCAATCCACATATATTTTGTGAAGATGACATCAATTTGAAACATAATTGGATGTACAAATAATCCATATCATAACCTTAATTATCAATGTAGGAAATTTATAGAAAATCATTGAAATCATCATTTATAATCTTCACCAATATTCCATAAGTCTCAAACATCATTTATAAAGCCTTCATTGAAAAACCCATTGAAACTTATCATAATTCATGAGAATCATTATTTGAAAATAGCATTATGCATGGGCATTCATAATCCAACTTTAAATTATGAAATAAATTTAGAATCATGCTTATAATGATCATTGATAATAATTAAAAATTAAATTAAAACAGCCCAATGCAATTCATTAAAAATAGGGTTCGAAACCAATGAAATCTAAGGAGATTTTGAGGAAAATCTTAGGACTCAATTGATGAAAGGAATCCATAGATCAATTTCCACATACCTTGATTTAATCCACAAATAAATTAAAGAGAAACTTTGTTGAGCTTGAAACCCTAGCTTGAGTATGGGAGAAGACGTTTGAGGGGAGCCTTTGTGAGAGAAAACTTGTAATTTTTTAGAGTTAATAAGAGAATGAGAGTTTAGAAATACTTAGAGTAGTCCCAAAAAACATCCAAATACATTGAGTAACTTATAGGAAAAATACCAAAAAATCCCTCATAAAATCTGATCGGAAGACCCTACGAATCATTTTTATGAGTTGTCAAAACTTTTATGGGTCGTAGACCCAATTTGTCCTGACAACCCTTGAAAAAAAGCTGAAAACATGAGACTTTGATCTTTTTTTACAACCCATGTTGACGAGTCATAACTATTTCTATGATTTGTAGCTTTTTCCTATGAGTCGTAACTTTGACTCATAAAATTTCCGATATGGTAGTCTTTAGTAAATCAGTCATAACTTTTTACTCCAAACTCAAAATGAAGAAAACTTGGTGTCATTGGAAAGAGTACTCAAAGATATTTAATTTGATAAGTCGTGGACTACCTAATTTGTTATATTCTAGGAGATATGATCATTTGAAAGTGACCCAAGTAAAACCTTTTACCAAAACTCAATCAGTAAGGAAGCTTTCAACTTAACTTTGTGCTATGTGATTCTTGTGACCTTAAAACATCTCCAAATATATTCCCACCCTTATTAATTTACCTTAATATCTATGAAAAATTAATAATCACCCTTTGCGACCCTATGGATGGCTTTGATGACTGGTTATTTAGTCTACAGGTTGTCAATATGAGTCGTCAAAGTAGTGCTCCAAAATCATAGGTTATTGAAATGAAACTTGTTCCCTAAGACTCATCCTTATGAGTCTTCGACTCTCCTACGAGTATTACAAATGAATAATCGAACCCTACTAATGTTTCATCATAATTTATCCCTCAGGACCCATCCTACAAGTCTACCTTATGACTCATCGAATTTTCTACGAGTCGTAGAACCCACTCGTCCAATAGGTATAAAATCCTGAGCACCTGAATCAATTTTATGACTCATCATTGCAGGTCATCGTTTGGGTTACAAGTCAGCATTCACTTATATGAATATTAGAAGTTCCTACAAGTCGTAGCTTGACTCGTCAAACTTGAAGTCTGTCTCCTTTATCTTGAAATTTTTCCTTTATTTCATTTTCCAATTTCTGGGGTCTTACATTAATACATCTCGTGCCTAGAAGCTCAGAAAATGATCTCAAAAGGTTGTATTTATTATCTAGTAAGGGTTAGGGATACATACTTTGAAGCTCTTACTCTTGAGTCAGTCTCGATTGTTAATGAGTTTCCAAAAGTGTCCCAATGATCTTCCAGTATCCCTCCCGAAAGGGAAATAGTATTTAATATTAATCATCTTCCTGATACCCAACCTATCTCTATTCCTCCTTACCAAATGGCTCTAGGAAGCTAAAAGAGTTAAAGGATCAGTTGAAAGATTTGCTAAATAAGGGTTTCATTAGACCAAGTATCTCTCTATGGGGTGCTCCAGTTCTCTTCTTATAATGAAAAATAGTTTTCTATGTATGTGTATTGACTACCGACAATTGAATAAGAACATGATTAAGCATAATTGTCCCATTCCTAGAATTGATAACTTGTTCAATCAACCTCAAGGTGCAAGTTACTTTTCAAGGTTGATTTTTGATTAGCTGATCATCAACTTCAAGTAAGGGAATGTGATATTCCAAAGATGTCTTTTAGAACTTGGTATGGTCACTTAAAATTTTTACTTGTGTCTTTGGGCTAATAAATACTCATGCAGCTTTAATGTATTTGGTGAACTATGTGTTTAAACCATATTTTGATATATTCGTCATTGTGTTCATTGCTGATATTTTGGTTTATTCTCGGTAGGAGGAGCATGCTTATCATTTGAGGATTGTCTTGGAAGTTTCCAAGGATCGTAAATAGTTTTCTATGTTTAGTAAGTTTGAGTTTTCGTTGAGGTTGGTTGTTTTTCTTTGCCATATTGTGGATGGTGAAGGGATTATGGTTGATCCTAAGAATACTAAAGCAGTACATATTGGCCTATACCTTTGTATCCTTCCAATATTCAAAGTTTTCTTGGAATATCTAGTTATTATAGATGGTTTGTGGAAGGATTATCTTCCATTGCATCGCCCTTGACTACTTTGACTAAGATGAAGATAAAATTTCAATGGTGTGTGGATTGTGAGAAAAGTTTCAAGGAGTTGAAAGATAGACTAACTTCCTCTTTGATGTTGACATTATCAGAAAGTTTCGATAGATTTGTTGTTTGTTGTGATGTTTCAAGAGTTGGTCTTGGATGTGTTTTGATGCAAAATGGTAAAGTAATAGCCTATGCTTCTAGAAAATATAATCTGCATGAAAATAACTATCTAACTCATGACTTAGAATTGGCGTTGGTTGTATTTTCTTTGATAATTTTTGAGACATTATCCTAATGGTGTCCATGTTAATGTATTTACTGACCATAAGAGTTTGCAATATGTGTTAAATCAAAAGAATTTGAACTTTCGACAAAGGAGATGGCTTGAGTTATTGAAAGATTATTTTTTAAGTATGTTTTACCATCTGGGTAAAGTAAATGTGGTTGCAATGCTCTTAGTTGATTGTCCATGAATAGTATTTCCCATTTTGAGGATGAAAGAAAAGAGCTAGTTTGCGATCTGCATAAACTAGCTTATTTGGGTATTCTCTTGGTTGATTCGGAGGATGGTGGTGTTGTTGTCCAAAATGGTTCTAAATTATCTCTTGTGGTGAATGTAAGGAAAATCAATATGATGATCCTACTTTTGTTAAGTTGAAGAAATTGGTTGCGAAAAAATCCATTGAGGCTTTTTCTCAAGGGGGAGATGATGTGCTTAGACATGAAGGTTGATTGTGTGTATTTATGGATTAAAGGAAATGATAATGTTGGAAGCTCATAGTTCACGGTAATCTATATATTCGAGTTCCACCAAGATATATCGAGATTTGAGGGAGGTGTATTGGTGGAATGGCATGAAATGGGATAATGCAGATTTTGTACCTAAATGTCCAAATTGTCAACAAGTGAAAGTTAAGCATAACAACCAGGAGGTTTAGCTTAAGACATTGAGATTTCTATGTGAAAGTGGGAAGACTTGAATATGGATTTATTATGGGTTTGCCTCTTACTCGTAGGAAACACGATTCGATTTGGGTTGTTGTTGACCAAATGACTAAGTTGATGGATTTTCTTCCTATTAAGACTTCCTATTTGACCAAGAATTATGCTAGGCTGTACATTCATGAGTTGGTTAAGCTTCATGGGGTTTTGTTATCTATCATTTAGGATCAAGATACTCAATTTATATCTCAATTTTGGAGATCTTTCCAAAAGAATCTTTGTACTCAAGTTAAGCTTGGCACAACTTTTCACCCTCAAATCAATGGCCAAGATGAGTGTACTATCCAAACATTTGAAGACATGTTGGGAGCTTGTGTCATTTACTTCAAGGGTAATGGAATGATTATTTTCCATTGATCAAGTTTGCATACAATAATAACTATCATTCGAGTATTAAAATGTCTCTGTTCGAGGTTTTATATGGTAGGAGGTATAGATATCATATTTGTTGGTTTGAAGTGGGGAGAGTTGCCTTGATAGGACCCGAGTTGGTGCATGAGGCAATGTAGAAGGTTATACTCATTAGAGAAACATTGAACACCACCTAAAGCCAACAAAAGTCTTATCGAATATAAGGGTAAGGGAACTTTAGTATGAGGTTAACGATTTGGTTTACGTGAAAATTTCATCCACAAAGGGTGTAATGAAATTTGGTAAAAAGGGGAATCTAAGTCTGGAATGACCCTCAAGGTCATTTTTGGAATTTTTGTAAAATGACCATTTTACCCCTCCCTTTAGTTGTCCTGAGTCGTTTCTGATTGGTACCAAGTGTTGATTTTTAGAAAATCCTATGAAAAGTTAAGTCTTTGGAAATTTTGAGTTTTCATAAATTTTAAGTATTAAAAAGTAGTATTTGGGGTCAATTGAAGCTACATGTCTCGGAACAAAATTTCATCAATTCCAATAGCTTCAAAATGTCGAAATTGGCTTAGGAGACTTTAGAGAATCAGTTTTGGAGTTGTAACAAAGTTTTGAGGCCTTGAGTTCAGAATTTGAGGAATTTTAAGCCAAGGTTTGACTTTGGTTAACTTTTGGAGTTCCGATGCTCAAAATAGAATTACGACAACTCCGTTGGATTCAGGAAATGGCTTTTGGTCTAGAAAAACTGTTGGTTGAATTTTTAGATGTCTTGAGTCCGTTTTGGTATTTTGAAAGCCTAAGTTGGTTTAGTTGTAACTTTTTGAGTTTTGGGTCAATGAGATCTCAAATTCAAATTATGATGGTTTCATCAGCTTCGAAATGACCAAATTAGGCTTAAGGCATGGTCGGCTAAAGTATCGAGGCAATCGATACGAGTTTGGGGTCATTTGTCTCTTTTAACTTTTAAAGTTAGCCTATGGTTGACTTTGATAAACATTCTTGTAAAACGAGCTCGGATGAAATTTTTGATAGCGCGGTTAGTTCCAGAATGTCGATTTTGGTCAAGAATGACCCTTCGTTCGCTTTTTGAGGCTTTCGAACTAATCTCGAGGCCCATTGTGGAATGTGGCTTAAAATGGCATTTGGATGTGTGACCCACTCTTTATTCAAAAAATCTAGTATGAGAATTCTGAATGCGCCATTGAGTCTAAAATGCATATGTGGTTTATTTTTATCGTATTTTAAACGAATTTCGAGCACTCCGTTAGAGGTTTTGAATTTTTGCAAAAATTTGTAGCAGCAGCACAATAGCCCTTTTTTTCTTTTTTCATTTTTGTCAGAAATTTAAAACATTTTATCTTAGGCTATAGAGCTCCAAATTGGGTGATTCAAATGGCAAACTTGTGAGATTTTTCATGAAGAACACATTGGGGACTTGAAAACTAATTTGGAGAATTTGATTCAGGTAAAAATCGTGATCTTATTTGCAGCAGTGTCCATTTTGGGAATGATTTTTTGAAGAACTTTGAGAAGTTATTTCTTGACCTATATAAATCCAATTTTAGTGATTCAAGGGTCTAAATTCAAGATAATTTTGTTAGGAATCTCGTGGAGATCAAAGAAACATGAGGAGAAGCTTCGTTTGAGGTAAAAATGTGTTTTTAGTTACTGATTTAGTCTTTTTTGGAATAAAATTTTGTTGAATTTTAGAAGAGTGTATCTTGGTCAATATAACTCCGTTTTGAGTAATTCTTGAGCCTAGACTGTGGGGGGTTTCGCAAGTATCGTCATAGTGTAATTCTTTTGGATTGGAAGAGTCTCGTTTCTTCATAATTTGCTGATTTTGATGCTGCCATTTTTGGTCTTTTAGTCAAAATTTATAAGTTTTGATTTCATGCCTGTCCTGCATAAGTTCCCACCCCGCATTATGTTATAAATATTATTTATGAGCTTGGGGTAATGTATCGAACCTATTTTGGGGGTCAAATCCATAATTCTATATGCGGGTCTCACATTTTCCATTTAAGACCCCAAAATTGGTCTGTCTCCAAAAATTATGAAATTAGTTTCTAAACAATCGTATCGACGTTGTGGTTCTGATTTTGACAGTGTAGCAGCATTCCGATGTAGTTCGGAAGGGAAAATCTCCAGTATAGTAATTTGGAGTCTGCGTGTTTAGCCTACAGGTAGGCTACGGTTTACCTTTCTTTAGATTTAGATGAAATGTGTGAAAGCATGTTGAAATAGTTGGAATTTTGTTTGGGTAGTTTAATTGTATATCTCAGGTGTTAGAAATCATACTTTTGGCTTGTTATCGGGCTTTTCGTTTATTTAGAAGTATGTGTGTCTTGTCATTATTTGTTACTATTATAATGAGAGTTGAATGAGCATGTTGTTGATACTATGGATTATGTTGTCCTTAGTATAGGTTGTAAACTTTATTTAGATCCTCCGGCATCGCTCCGGTAGATTTAGATCCTTGTAGAATGATGTAGCGGGCTAGTGCCTGGTAATTTGGACTTAGCTAGGTGTTACCCTTGCTATAAAAATACACTCATCCATAAATCAGTATAATCGTAAATTTTGTGATGCATCGGCAACACTAGATTTCGTGATCATTGAATTTGGCTCTGGTTCCAGTTTTGGCGGCATATCGGTTGACTCATTTGGGAAAAGCTTTTTGGTACTGTTGTATTGTAGTTGGGAAGTAGAATATTTTGCATCATGGAATAAATTATCTGCGAGCATTTGGGTACCAAGTCCTGTCCTCCGTTCTAAATTATCGGGGAGCATCTGGGTACTCAGTCCAGGTCTCTACCAGCTTTCTAGTATGACGAGCATCTGGGTACCCAGTCTCAGCCTAGATCATACCGATGTATTACGGAGATCATTCGGGTACCTAGTCCCAGCCTCGACCACACTTATATATTATTGCAAGCATCCAGGTACCCAGTTCCAGCCTTGGCCATTTTCAACATTCGGGCGAGCATCTGGGTTCCATTTCCGGCCTCGACCCCTAAGCCACCCCTAGATCAATTGACTCTTAGAGATTCTGGGTTACAGTAGGTGCCATCATGACCTAAGGAATTGGGTCGTGACAAGTTGGTATCAGAACCTCAGATTCATTGGTGTCACTTGTACAAAGCTAATGTCTAGTAGAGTTATAGAAAAGTTGGTATTAGAGCCCCAGGTTCATTCGTCTCACTTGATACAACATAGATAATGTTCCTAATGACATCTTGTAGCCTCCCAAAGATAAGTTACGGATGTCTCTGCACCCATCTGCGAGACTCTACTAGACGTTAGCTCTGTACAAGTGAGACTAATGAACCTGGGGCTCTGATACCAACTTGTCACAACCCAATTTCTTAGGTCATGATGGCACGTACTATAACCCACCAGTAGGTAAGTCAACCCGTCAACTTGGAACTTCAAGTAATGGGTTTGAGGGCAGAAACTAAACAAGAGTGACGAATTATAAAGATAAGCAAAAAGAATTAGCGGAAGTAAACCAAAACAAGATATAAACAACTAAAGATCCCTCCCAAAACTTGGAAGTCACAAGTACAGAGCTGCTACAAAACAAAAGACGAGTACAAGTACCGAAAGTGGACCAAAAATATATATAACAACTGACTAGTCTCAAAAGGAAAAACATGGGTCATTCATACTGAAGGAGACAGGAATGATCCAAAAATGTCAAGTACTCACCCTAGTCTCCGAAGCTGATTGTAACAAGCTCGATCTATCCACGATGGTAGTTGGTGCTTGGTCCTATATTATGAAAGTAGATGCAGAGTGTAGTATGAGTACCAAGACAACAGGTACCCAGTAGGCATCATAGGCTGACTGAGCAGAAAAGGTAAAAAAATAATATGAAAAAGAGGAATAGCCTAAATAGTAGTCAACATAAGCATCAAAAAGGGGAAAGAGTACTAGCTATGAGAACTACAGGTAACTATACCCAACTAAGCCCGCATAAGCCCAACCAAGACTCGTGCGCAAGTTAAATAAAAACCTGGATGAACCCCCATAAGCCCGCCAACTACATAAAATAGCTACAACTACCAAGGCTAGGAACCAAGAATCTGCGATGTTAGGAGCCGAAGTACTATATCATTTTCAAACCCAGAATCCCCAAGAGTCAATCAATCTAGTGGTGACTTAGGGGTCGAGGTCGGGACTGGGACCTAGATGCTCACCTAAATGTTTAAAGTGGTCAAGGCCGAGACTAGGTACCTAGGTGCTTTCCATAATACAGAAGTGCGGTCGAGGATGGGACTGGGTACCCAGATGCCCACCATAATACATCGGTATGATTGAGGCCGAGACTGGGTACCCGGATGCTTATCATACTAGCAAGATGGTAGAGGCCGGGACTGAGTACCCGGATGCTCCCCAATAATTCAGAACGGAGGCTGGGACTTGATACCCAGATGCTCACAAATAATTTATCCCATGATGCCAAACATTCTACTCTCCAACTAGAATACAATAATACCAAAAAAAAAATCCCAAATGAGTCAACCGATATGCCGCCAAAACTAGAACTGGAGCCAAAGTCAATGATTACGAAATCTAATATTGCCGACGAATCACAAAACTCATGATTATATCGATTTAGATATTTTTAAGAGAAAGGGTAACGCCTAACTAAGGAAAAACTACCAGGCACTAGCCCGCTATACCATTCTACAAGGATCTAAGTCCACCAAAGCAATGGCGGGACATCTAAAGCAAGTTTACATCCTATACTAAGGCCAAAATACCCCACAGTATCAACAACATACTCATTCAACTCTCCTTATAATACTAACAAATAATGACAAGATACACATGCTTCTAAATATCTGAAAACTCGATAATAAGCCTAAAGCATGATTTCTAACACCTAAGATATACAATCAAACTACCCAACCCAAATTCCAATTATTTCAACATGCTTTCACACATTCCAGCTCAATCTAAAGAAAGGTAAATTGTACCCTACCTGTAGGATAAACACGCGGCTCCAAATCACTATGTAAGAGCTTTTCCCTTCCGAACTACCTCAGAATACTGCCACACTATCAAAACCAGAACCACGACGTCAATATGGTCGTTTAGACAGTAATTTTATAATTTTTGGAGATGGGCCAATTTCAGAGTCTAAAATGGAAGATGTAGGACCCGCATATAAAATTTCAGATTTGAACCCCAAAATAGGTTCTAAACATTATCCCAAAATCACAAATTAGATTTATAAAATAATTTGGGGTAGAAAAATAATGCAAGACGATCAAACAATCAATTTTCATATTTTTAAACTAAGAAAACAAACAAGGCAGCCTCTTTACGCGTCGGTTTCTCAAAAATAAAAATCTCTCAATCAAAACAAATTACACCTTGACGTTCCTTGAGAAAAAACCCAAAATATACCCTCAACAATCACTCAAAACGGAGTTATATCAATGAAGATACACTCTTCCAAAATTTAATAAAATTTCATTCTGAAAATGTTTAAATCAGTAACTAAAAATGCATTTTTGCCTCAAACATGCTTTCCCTCATATTTCTGAGATCTCCACAAGATTCCTCGTGAAATTCTCTTGAATTTAGACCCTTGAATCACCAAAATTGGACTTATATAGGTCAAGAAATAATTTCTCAAAGTTCTTCAAAAACTCAATCCGAAAATGGATACTGCTGCGAATAAAATCATAATTGTTACCTGAATTAAATGCTCCAAATCAGTTTTTAACCTCTCCAATGTGTTCTCCACAAAAAATCTCACAGGTTTACATTTTGAATCACCCAATTTGGAGCTATATAACTCAAGTTATAGGGTTTTAAAGTTGGATAAAATATCCCAAAAATGGGACTGTTGCTGCTGTGATTTTTTTCAGAATTTGGAAAATCCAAAATCTTCGATGGGGTGCTCGGAATTCGTTCGAAATCTGATAAAAATAAACCAGATATGCTATCCCACTAAATTTGACATTGTGGACTTAATGGCACATTCAGAATTCCCATATGAGATCATTTTAATAAAAAGTGGGTCCCACATCCAAGAGCCATTTTAAGCTACATTCTACAACGGGCCTCGATATTAGCTTGGAAGCCTCAAAAAGCGAACGAAGGGTCTTTTTAGACCAAAATCGATATTCCAGAACTAACTGCGTGGTCAAAAATTTCATTCGAGTGTGTTTTTCCAAAAATATTGACCAAAGTCAACTATAAGCTAACTTTCTAAATCAAAAGCACCAAATAGCCCCAAACTCATATCGATTGTCTCGATAGTCATTCCAATAGTTCTACTAGCCTAATTTGGTCATTTCAGAGCTAATGGAACCATCAGAATTTGAATTTGAGATCTCATTGACCCAAAACTCGAAAAGTCACAATTAAACCAACTTAGGCCTTCAAAATACCAAAATGTACTCGGGACCTCTAAAAATTCAACCAACACTTCTCCTAGACCAAAAAGCATCTCCCGAATCCAAAGGAGTCGTCGGAATTCCATTCCAAGCATTGGAACTCTAAAAGTTGATCAAAGTCAAATATTGGCTTAAAGTTCCTCAAATTCTCAACTCAAGGCCTCCATCTTTGTTACAACTTCAAAACTAATTTCGTAAAGTCTCCCAAGTTAATCTCGACATTTCAGAGCTGCTAGAATAGACGGAATTCCGTTCTGAGACTCGTAGCTCCGATTTACCCCAAATACCCCTTTTTAATACTTATAACTTATGAAAACTCAAAATTTCTAAAGACTTAATTTTTCATAGGATTTTCAAAAAATCAACACCCGATAACAATCAAAAATGACTCGGGGCATCTAAAGGGAGGGATAAAATGGTCATTTTAAAAACATTCCAAAAATGACCTTCAGGGTCATTACAACTACCCACTTAGAAGGAATGGGTACGATATTTTGTACATAGATTGAGACCTTACTTGAGGTTGGGGATCGAGCACTTGGTTTCTGCGGGATGTTCTTTTTTGGATGTGGTGTATCATGCCCACACGTTCGAGATTATTCATTGCCAGGACTAAGGGGGCAGCGATAAGAAACCTTGGCATCAGGGTAGTTATAATGTGTCCCATTCTAGAGGCCATGATAGTTATGACAGGCCCCTCTAACGGTACCAGCAAGGTCAGTCTAGTCGACCAATTCAGGCCGCCTTACCAGTAGTTAAGGGTAGTCAGCCCCATTCGAGGGTTCCACCACAGGGCAGAGCTTGAGGGGATCAGGTTTGCTTCATTCCTACCGCGGACGAGTTATGAAGGGTCTCTCAACTACAGGATGCTTCAATTATGGCTCACTGAAGCACTGGGCTAGGGAGTTTCCCAATTGGGCTAGACCGTTGGCAGTAGCGCCACCTCCACCAGAAGGTATAGATCGGGGTCACCGCCGCAGTGATGGTCAGTAGGTTGTTCGGGGAGGTTCCCGGGGAGGTAGGTTATGTGGTAGGTTAAATTTTTGTGGGGGAGGCCGATAGGGCAACTTTTTTGCTGCTTCAGCGAGGGTAGAGGCTGAGGCATCAGATGATGTTATCATAGATACTATCCTTATTTGTCAGCAGACTACTTCAGCTTTATTTTATCCAGGTTCCATGTATTCCTATTTGTCTATATATTTTGCTCCATGTCTGGGTATTCCTTATGAGTCACTTGAGGTCCCATTACATATTTCAACCCCAATAGGGGATTCTTTAGTAGTGGATCAGGTTTGTAGATCCTGTGCGGTGACTATTCAGGGGCATGAGACTTAAGCAGATCTTATTTTACTTGATATGCTGGACTTCGATGTTATTCTGGGCATGGATTGTCTATCCCCTCATCATGCGATTTTGGACTATTATGCTAAGACCGTTACATTAGCCATGCCTGGTATTCCCTCGGTCTTGTGGCAAAGCATTTATAGTTGCTCACCTACTTGGATCATATCATTTATGTGGGCCCGATAGCTAGTTGCATCCGAGTGCTTGACATACTTAGCATATGTTTGTGATTTGTTCAGCGAGGCTCCTACTATTGATTCAGTCCTTATGGTTAGGGAGTATACTGATGTCTTCCCTACTGACCTACCTGGTCTACCACCTGAGAGAGATATTGACTTTGTCATAGATTTGGAGTCAGGAACTAAGCCCATTTCTATACCACCTTACCATATGGCCCCTGCAGAGCTCAAGGAGCTCAATTTGCAACTTGAGGATCTTCTAGGTAAGGGATTTATTCGCCCGAGTGTGTCTCGTTAGGGTGCACCTATCCTGTTTGTTAAGAAGATGGATGGGACTATATGGATGTGTTAATTACAAGCAGCTAAACAAGGTCATGGTGAAAACCTGTTACCCAATACCTCGTAGCGATGATCTATTCGATTAGTTTCAGGGTGCGACTTTGTCTTCTAAGATTGACTTGAGGTCTAGCTACAACCAGTTGTGGATTAGAGCAGCTGACATTCCTAAGACTGCTTTTCGGACTTGCTATGGCCACTATGAGTTCTTTGTGATGTCTTTTGGGCTTACAAATGCCCCCACAGTTTTTATGGACCTTATGACTCGAGCATTCATGCCTTATATTGACTCTTTCATGATTGTATTCATCGGTGACATACTAGTATACTCATAAAGTAGGGAGGAGCACGCGCAGCGCTTGAGGGTTGTTCTCTAGACTTTGAGAGATCAGTAGCTTTATGCTAAATTCTCAAATTTTGAGTTTTAGTTGGATTCTGTGGCATTTTTGGGACACGTGGTGTCTAGATAGGGTATCAAGCTGGATCAAATGAAGATTGAAGTTATTCGTGGTTGAGCTAGGCCCACATATATTATGGAGATTTAGAGTTTCATTGGATTGACTAGGCATTATAGATAATTCATTGAGGGTTTCTCTACCGTTGCAGCCCCATTAACCTATTTGACCCACCAGGATGTTCCCTTTGTATGGTCTGAGGAGTATGAGTCAAGGTTTTGGAAGCTTAAAGAGTTGCTTACCACCGCTCTTGTTCTGACTCTGCCAATTAAGGGATATATCTTTTCGGTATATTGTGATGCTTCTAGTGTAGGTCTTGGGTGTGTACTGATACAGTGAGGCTGAGTTATTGCTTATGCTTCCATATAGAGAGTGCACAAGCCAACTACCCCACTCATGACTTAGAACTGGCGGAGGTAGTTTTCGCGCTCAAAATGTGGAGGCACTACTTATATAGAGTTCATTGTGAGATATATACAGATCACCACAGTAACAGTACATTATGAGTCATAAGGGTCTTAATTCTAGAAAGTGGCACTGGTTGAGCTACTGGTCGATTATGACATCTCTATCCTTTACCACCTTGGCAAGGCGAATGTAGTAGTGGATGCCTTAAGCCGAAAGATGGGGAGTATGTGTAGTTTAGCTTACTTGTCTTCTACGGAGAGACCCCTAGCCTTGGACATCCAGTATTTGGCTAATCGAATGGTCAAGTTGGAAATCTCAGATTTTGGACAAATTTTGGCTTTTGTGGGAGCTCGATCATCTCTACTAGACCAAATTCATGGCTGGCAGATTGAGGATGGAGCATTAGTAGAGCTTTAAGAGTTAGTATTGCGAGGAGAGGGTGGCCAGGCTTCTATAAATTTGGATGGCATACTACGGTTCGATGGTCTCCTTTATTTTCCTAGAGTTAGAGACTTTGTTCAGTTGATCCTTCATGAGGCCCAAGATTCCAGATATTCTATCCATCTGGGAACTGCGAAGATGTATCGAGATTTGAGATAGAATTATTAGTGGTTTGGTATGAAGAGAGATATAGCTGAGTATGTATCCCATTGTTTAAGTTGCCAGCAGGTTAAGGCCGAGCATCAATGACCAGGTGGAGTCTTTCAGAGATTACCCATTCCCAAGTGGAAATGAGAATGATTTACCATGGAATTTGTGATGGGATTTCCTCAAACATCCAGAGGTAATGATGGTATTTGGGTCATCATTTATTGATTGACAAAGTCAGTACATTTCTTGCCAGTAAGGTCCACTTTTACTGAATATCGTCTAGCTCAAATCTATATTTAGGAGGTGGTCCATTTGTATGGGGTACCGATATCCATTATATCAGATAAGGGATCTCAATTTACTTCTAGTTTCTAGAGGGCCTTTCAGAGAGAGTTGGGCACTCAGGTTGATCTTAGTATAGCATTTCATCCACAGACTGGCGGTCAGTCAGAGCGTACTATTTAGGTTCTGGAGGATATGCTGCGAGCTTGTGTATTAGAGTTCAAGGGTCATTGGGAGCATTACTTAGCTTTGGCAGAGTTTGCGTACAACAACAGCTACCAGTCTAGTATTCAGATGGCCCTGTTTGAGGCCTTATATGGTAGGCATTGTTGCACTCCGGTTGGTTGGTTTCAGTCTTCAGAGCCTGGGCTGCACATTACTAATTTACTTTAGGATGCTATAGCCAGAGTTTGGATTATTCGGGATAGGTTGAGGACAGCTCAGATTAGGCACTAGAGTTATGTTGATTGCAGGAGTTAGCCCTTGCGCTTCGATGTAGGAGATCAGGTGTTCTTATAGGTGTCGCTCTTAAAGGGCATGATGAGATTCAGCAAGTGGGGTAAGCTTAGCCCCAGGTATATCGGGCCCTTTGAGATTCTGAGGAGAGTTGGAGAGGTTGCTTATGAGTTGGCCTTGCCATCAGTATTTTTAGCTATACACCCTGTTTTTCATATTTCTATGTTGCGCCGGTAAATTCCAGATGAGTCTCATGTGCTTCAGTATGACTCTGTTGAGCTGGATGATCGCCTGACTTTTGTTGAGGAGCCAATTGCTATTCTAGTTAGAGATGTACACCAACTTTATTCTAAGTCCATCCCTGTGATTAAGGTCCAGTGGCTCCATCGTCCAATCAAGGAGGCTACATGGGAGACCAAGTAAGAGATGCAAGAGAAGTTTCCCATCTTATTTGGCCATCCAGGTATACCCTTGTACCTACTTTTGCAGACGAAAGTTCTTTTAGTAGTGGATGTTGTAATGACTCTCAAGGTCATTTTTGAATTTTTTTAAAATGACCATTTTACCCCTCTCTTTAGTTTTCCCAATTCGTTTCTGATTTGTACCGGGTGTTGATTTTTAGAAAATTCTATGAAAAGTTAAGTCTTTGGAAATTTTGAGTTTTCATAAATTTTAAGTATTAAAAAGTGGTATTTGGGTCAATCGGAGGTATAGGTCTCGGAATGAAATTTCGTTGATTCCAGCAGCTCCGAAATGTCAAAATTGGCCTAGGAGACATGGAATCAGTTTTGGAGTTGTAACGATGTTTTGGGGCCTTGAATTGAAAATTTGAGTAATTTTAAGCCAAGGTTTGACTTTGGTCAACTTTTGAAGTTCGATGCTCAAAATGGAATTCCGACGACTCCGTTGGATTCAGGATATGGTTTTTGGTTTAGAAGAAGTGTTGGTTAAATTTTTAGAGGTCCCGAGTCCATTTTGGTATTTTGAAAGCCTAAGTTGGTTTAGTTGTGACTTTTTAAATTTTGGGTTAACGAGATCTCAAATTCAAATAATGATGGTTCCATAAGCTCCGGAATGACCAAATTAGGCTGAATACATGGTCTTCTTAAGTATCGAGGCAATCAATACGAGTTTGGGGTCATTTGTCTCTTTTAACTTTGAAAGTTAGCCTATGGTTGACTTTGGTCAACATTCTTGAAAAATGAGCTCGGATGAAAATTCTGACATCGTGGTTAGTTCCGGAATGTCGATTTTGGTCTAGAACGATACTTTGTTCTCTTTTTGAGGCTTCTAATCTAATCTCGAGGGTCGTTGTAGAATGTAGCTTAAAATGGCACTTGGATGTGAGACCCACTTTTTATTAAAATAATCTTGTATAGGAATTATGAATATTCTATTGAGTCCAAAACGTCAAATTTATTGGGGTAGCATAACTGGTTTATTTTTATTGGATTCTGAAAGAATCCCGAGCACCCCGTCAAAGGTTTTGAATTTTGCAAAAATCTGCAGCAGTACAACCCTTTGTTTTTTTCTTTTTTGGGTTTTTTCTCAACTTTAAAACCCTTTATCTTGGGCTATAAAGCACCAAATTGGGTGATTCAAAAGGAAAACTTATGATATGTTTTATGGAGAACGCATTGGGGAGCTTGAAAACTGATTTAGAGAATTTGATTCAGGTAAAAGCTGTGACCTTATTTGCAGCAGTGTCCATTTTTGGAAATTTTTTTTGAAGAACTTTGAGAAGTTATTTCTTGACTTATATAAATTTGATTTTGGTGATTCAATGGTCTAAATTTAAGAGAATTTTGTGAGGAATCTCATGGTGATCTCAGAAACGCTAGGGAAAGTTTCGTTAGAGGTAAAAATGTATTTTTAGTAACTAATTTAGTCTTTTTCGGAATGAAATTTTATTAAATTTTGGAAGAGTGTATCTTGGTCAATATAACTCCTTTTTTAGTCATTCTTGAGGCTAGATTATGGGGTTTCTCTCAAAAATCATCATAGTATAATTTATTTGGGTGGAAAAGTCTTGTTTCTTCAGAAATATCTAATTTTGATGCTGCCATTTTGGTCTTTTAGTCAGAATTTATGAGTTTTGGTTGCATACTCATCCCGCGTAGTTTTCCACCCAGAATTATGTTATAAATCTAATTTATGAGCTTGGGGTGATGTTTTGAACCTATTTTGGGGGTAAAATCTGAAATTCCATTTGCAGGTCCCACATTTTCCATTTTAGACACCAAAATTGGTCCGTCTCCAAAAATTATGAAATTAGTGTCTAAATGACCATATTGACATCGTGGTTCTATTTTTGATAGTGTGGCAGCATTCTGAGGTAGTTCAGAAGGGAAAAGCTTTGGTATAGTAATTTGGAGCCCGTGTGTGTGCCTACAAGTAGGCTACGGTTTACCTTTCTTTTGATTGAGATGAAATGTGTGAAAGCATGTTCAAATAGCTGGAATTTTAGTTGGTATTTTAATTGTATATCTCAGGTGTTAGAAATCATGGTTTAGGCTTATTTTTGGGTTTTTCAGATATTTAGAAGTATGTGTATCTTGTCATTAGTTGTTACTATTATAATAAGGGTTAAATGAGCATGTTGTTTATACTTTGGAGTATGTTGGCGTTAGTATAGGATGTAAACTTTATTTAGATGCTCCGGCATCGCTCCGGTGGACTTAGATCCTTGTAGAATAATGTAGCGGGCTAGTGCCTGGTAATTTGGACTTAGCTAGGCGTTACCCTTGCTCTAAAAAATACACTCATCCATAAATCGGTATAATAGTGACTTTTGTGATGCCTCAACAATATTAGATTTCGTGATCGTTGACTTTGGCTCCGATTCAAGTTTTGGCAGCATATAGGTTGACTCATTTGGAAAACAAATTGGTACTGTTGTATTCTAGTTTGGAAGTAGAATATTTGGCATCATGGGATAAATTATCTGTGAGCATTCGGGTACCAAGTTCTGACCTCTACCGGCTTGCTAGTATAATGAGCATCCGGATACCTAGTATCGGCCTCAATCATACCGATGTATTACAGCAAGCATCCGAGTAACTAGTCCCGACCTCGACCACACTTATGTATTATAGTAATCATCCGGGTATCGAGTCCCAGCGTTGGCTACTATAAATATTCAGGCAAGCATCTGGGTCCCATTTCCAGCCTCGACACCTAAGTCATCCCTAGATCGATTGACTTTTGGAGATTCTGGGTTTGGAAATAATACAGTACTTCGACTCCTGACATCGCAGATTCTTTGTTCCTATCCTGGGTAGTCGTAGCTATTCTGTTTACTCGGTGGGCTTATGGGTGTTCATCCGAGTTTTTATTTAACTTGCGCATGAGTGTCCCTGCTGGGCTTATAGGGGCTCAGTTGGGTATAGTTAGTTGTAGTTCTCATAGGTAGTACTCTTTTCCCTTTTGATGCTTATGTTGACTTCTATTTAGGCTATTCCTCTTTTTTGTATTGTTTTTACCTTTTCTGCTCATTCGTCTTAGGATGCCTACTGGGTACCTATTGTCTTGGTACTCATACTACATTCTGCATCTACTTTCGTGATGCAGGACCGAGTACAAGCTACCACCGTAGATAGATCGAGCCTGTTGCAGTCAGCTTCGGAGACTAGGGTGAGCACTTGGAATTTTTAGATCATTCTTGTCTCCTTTAGTATAAATTGCCTTTCTTTTGCCTTTTAAGACTAGCCAGTTGTCGTATATATTTTTGGTCCACTTTCGGGACTTGTACTCATTTTTTATTTTGTAGCAGCTTTGTACTTGTGACTTTCAAGTTTTGGGAGGGATGTTTAGTTATTTATATCATGTTTTGATTTACTTCCGCTTATTCTTTCTTCCTATCTTTATAATTCGCCACTCTTGTTTAGTTTCCGCCCTCAAACTCATTACTTGAAGTTCCAGGTTGACAGGTTGGCTTACCTACTAGTGGGTTATAGTAGATGTCATCATAACCTAAGAAATTGGGTCGTGACATAGTCCTCGATATGTAGGCCCATATAAAAGTTTGAGACGATTTGGCAAGGTGTCATATAAGTAGGATTTACCTTCGGAGTTGGCAATGGTTCATCTGGTGTTTCATTTGTCTTTACTAAAGAAGAGTGTTGGTGATCCTAGCTTAATTATGCTTTTATAGAACATTAGAGTAGATAATATTTTATCATATGAGGATGTTCTGATTGAAATTCTAGACTGGCAAGTTCAAAAGTTGAGAAATAAAGAAGTTGCATTTGTTAAAGTGTTATGAAAGAACTAAGAGGGTTGAAGGTGCGACATCGTAGGCCAAAGTTGATATGATGTTATGATATTCTCATATCTATCCTTTCTCTCCTTATTGAGGTATTAATTTAATTCATGATTCACTCTCACGAATTCCTAAGTTTCAACTTTATCATGTCTTTCATATGCATGCATTTTCATGAAATGAGTTTAAGAATCAAGTTTTAGCTTTGTATTGAGTATTCCATGTTTTATGCATTTGACTATATTATTACATTTATGCTTGGTTGCTATATATCTTTTCCTACTCCTTTCATACTAGTTAAGTTCCATTCGAGTATAAATATTTCCATGAGGGAGATATTATGAAGCCTGAAGCTGCAAAATAAAAATGTTGAGTTTAAAAAGGGAAATTGAGAAAGTTTAATCTGAGGCTCGCTCAAAGGATTTGGTGACTCGCCAAAGATACTCGACAACTCGCCAAAGGACAAATAAGTTCGCCCAATGTTTCTTAAAAGTAAGGCTTAAAAGAAGAGAAGTTTGATGAGAATGAATGGGTTTGGCAACTCGCCAAACAACTTTTTTTAGCTTGGGGTCCTCGCAAAAAGGTTCAGAAGAAAGTTTCTCAAAAAGAGAGAAAATTGGAGAGAAGAAGGGACACTCAATGACCCATCAATTTGGTTTGGCCAGCCACACTCCTCACCAAAATACTCAAAAAGATTGGTAGGAAAAAGGAAGATTTAAGCAATGTGAAAGGCAAGTTGGCGACTTGCCAATGAGTTAGGTGAATTATGATATATTTGCAAAATTTCTTAGAGAATTTTCCCTCTGAGTTGAAGAGAAGTTGGAAAGGAGAGCGGGAAGTTGGTGACACGCTAATTGGGTCAGTGAACACGACCAATCTCGCCAACCTATCTCTGTCTGTCATTTAATGAGGGTAATTTCATCAATTAAGACTCATTTAATCCCTAAGTTGTGTCATTTTGGACATATTTCTAAACCTATAACTTCCCAAACCCCTTAAAATCCCCCCATTCCCTCCCCAATCACTAATTACTATAATTTTCTCTCTAAAACTCTCTCCCAAAGAATTGTTTCTCTTCAAAGCTAAATATTTTCAATGTCAAGTTCATGCTCCCAAATTTCAATTGCATTTAGAGATTTTATTAATCAAGGTATGTTGGGAATTCATCCATGGATCCTTTCCATCTATGGAGTCCCAAAGGTTTCTCGCTTTTTCATCAATTTCAATTTAATAATTTTAGGATTTTGATCAATTTGCATTGGGTGGATTTATTTATGATTTATTTCAATGTCATTGAATTTATTATGCAATATTCAACTCTAATGACATGTCTTCAATTGAGTTTTCATTGGCCCATGCATTATTCTATTTTGAAATATGAAATTATGGAATTTGAACATGGATTTTATGAATAATTTTCAAGGACTTATGAATGACACATGAAAGTAATGAATAATGTTTTCAATGATGTTTCAAACAAGTATCTATTCTTGTGAAAGGATTTCTTACACACTCATGATAAAGGTGAAATATTTTCTCACCTACTCAGGAATTCATAAAGATGAAAGATTTTATCATATTTGTATGAATCACTACATGAAAGAGATACTCTTATGACTAATTTCATGATGTGGATTGGTATTTATTATAGACTTTCCTAATGTTATTAATGACTTGACTTATGAATTTAATTGGGTATTGACTAAGCACCGAGAAGAATTTGAGGTGGGGTTCAGTCCGAAAGCTCAAGAAGCAATCCAACAAAGCCCTAGTAGCAACCTCTAGTCCCAAACTACGTGTCTTGTTAGATTTGGCTTAATGGCCTAGCTAGTGAATCCACAAATAGCTCAATGTTTAAGATTTTCTCATGGATACTTTAGAAAGTAGTCTCTCTCTTTTTGGTGTGGGAGTACCACTAATTCCATGTTATTGCTTTCATAGTCTTAAATATCGGTTAAAGGTTATATCCCACAAATGAAATATGTATTCTAATGATCCCTTGTCATGATTTCAAGTGATGCATTGGCCACATGTTTTGACTTATGATTTCAAATCTCATACTTTTAAATGATTATTTGTCTTGCATCCCATGTTTTATGCTCATCATGTTACCATGTCTATATTACATATATTTCTCATATACTTAGTATATTCCATGTACTAAAGCATACTTTTACCTACATTATATCATAATGTAGTTTACGATGATCCGTCACATCCTGTTCGTGGCTAGATCTTGATTTACTAGTTTTATTCGTACGTGAGTACTCATGGTTCAAGGACGTGACATTGTGATTTCTCTTATATTCCATGACTTTGATTCTCTGTGTTTTAGTGAGCTAGAAACTTGTCTAAAGCCCCAACTAATAGAAGTAGAGGCATGTTTAGATGGTCATGCCCTTATTTTAAACTTTTACTTTTGAGACTTATCTTTTGCACTATGAATCTATTGATGTCTATACTTACCATATATGTGCAATGTATTATAAGAGGCTTTGTTGGAGTCCCTCGGGATTCTAATCTCCGAGTCACACCTATGGCCCAACTTGGGTCGTGATAGTGCACCAACTTTGGCACCATTTAACCCTGAACATTTCTTTGTGGAAACAAATGAACCTCCAATTTTTAACCCATTTTGAATTAATACCCATCCTTCTCACCCATGAACTTCTTAAAGTATTGGCTTGTATAAAATCCTAAGTTGGGGGTGTGGTATGGAAAGAGGAGAGTGAATGATGAAGAAACTAGTCAAAAGTCATTAATCTCGTCCCAAGAGCCGTTGTGGTGAAAAGATGGAACCCATCCACATAAAAATGTAAAAACAAATTGAAAAATAGAGAATTCATAATGTGATTGGGTAAATAAAGTGGTTTATTTTTGGTAAATTATTCAATAAAAGGGGTATCCAATTTATGTGCCATGAACTTACTTCACTATTGACACTCAAAACAACGAATTAGAGTGAGTTCTAATACATTTTTGTAGATATGATGTGTTAATGTTTGATTGTGCGGGAAAATATAGTCAGGGAATTTAGAGAACAAGAGTGTTGAATTGGAACCAAAGTGGTGGTCCACGAGCCCTAAAATGAACCATACTAGTCTGTACGGGCTGTGGATTTCCCATTGAAGAGTCCTAAGAAGATCAAGAAGAAAAAGATCAAGGAATTTTCCACGAAACCTTCTACAGACCGTTATGGTCTACATGGTCTATGGTCAATGTCCATAAAAGAGATGGTGAGAAGACTAAGGATAAAAGGCCAAGGAAACTTATACCAGACCCTACACGAGTCATGATGCACTATACAGATTATTACAGTTTCTTTGGAGGGGTAAATGCCAAAGTCCAATTTTGAAGCTAAGGCAAACATCACAAGCAATTAAACTCTTGTGAAGGTCAGTCGTTAAACAGTTCCCACTCAAGTTTTCCTATTTGTTTTAGGACTTATTTTAGCTCTATAAATAGTCCATGTTAGGGTTTTTTATGAGGTGGCACATTTTGAATGATAACTTGGGTATTTGTGAATGATATTTTGAGTCTTAAACGTGATTAGTCTAATTGTTCACTTCATTATTCATTGTTCTACAATTGTTTTTGAGATTTGTTTCTTGATTATAGTAAGTTTCAATCATGTGAATTCTACACAAATTATTGTTGCTATTCTTGCAAACATAAGTTGCTAACTCCATAACTAGGGTTGTGGAAATCATAATGAAATAATGAATTAGACAAATGTGTAGGTGATTCTCGATTAATGTTCAAGCATGCATTGTTGTAATATTTTAACTGTTGTTTTTTTAATGAGTACACACATTAATACTCGTCTGTATTCATTACTTGCTAGAGGGAGGGGTAGTGATTGGAAAAACATAACTATACAATGGAGATTCAAAGCTACAAACCTTCATCTAAGAACTTGAGCCTGGGAAGGGATAGTTTTTTCAGGTCAAAAGCATGGGTTAGATATATATACATTAGGAGACCGAAAGGTAAAGAATGAAATTCATCCAATATGGATGGAAGGCATTTAGATGTCTATACCTTGCCAGATTTTGTATGCAACACATTTAAACGGTATCACCAATACGAGTCATCCACTGAGTTACATTTCATGGGAAACACTGTTCTAGATACCTTCTCATACCGTTCAACACTTTAAGCTTGTTTTACTTTTTAACTTGAACATTGTTACTCATTACTGAATTAAACAAAAAAACCCAATTTATTTTATGCAATTTTACTTTTGAGAAATAATGTCTATAATTGAACATAAGTGCTAGTGAGCTTAGTTCCTCTGCACTCCATGTGTGCTCAACCCCAACCTAGTTGGGTTCTATATTTTACAGCGACCACTTTATACTTTTTAATTGGAGTGTAGGTTTAGGCATATCAAATTTTGGCGCAATTGCAAGGGAATATGATATGAAATATTCTATCAGTAATTATTTTAGTTTGTAATTCTATTTCCTAATTTTACTTTTGTTTCTTGTTTTTTCTTTGAATTGACAGGTTAGTGCATGAAAAATACCCGAAGTAAGGGTGAATTTTTACTTCATCACGATTCCTGAGCTTCAAATGTCAATTTGCAGAATGAATGAACAAGAGGTGAAGATAGTTGGAGAGTTCCAACTTGATGAAGTCTAAGCAATCAAGTAACATGCATATTGCTGCGATGTTAAATCAGAAGCTTCATAGGAGGCAACACATGTCAAGGGACTTACGGATGCCAAGGGTGTCACAGGTATGATCACCTCCCTTTTTTTTTACTTTTTTGAGACTGTTGATGTGCATTAGGAATAATGCACAACTTTTTGATTGGGGGTGGGGCCTCTTGGCCACTTGGGAGTTTTTCTTGCTATGTTTCTTTTCTCTCACGTGTAATAGAAGTGGCATGTTTAGATATTTTGTTTTGTATAAATACAACGAGTCTGTTGAAATGTGCATGCATCCCATGAGTTTGACACATATACTTTGTGTTGATTAAAAATAACCCCTGTATGAACTTGAAAAATGCTATGTGGTTGTATCTGGACTATGAAAATTGACATGTTAGGTTATTTTGAGGACATTTTAATCATTGACATGTCGATCAAATGCTAGCTAGAACAAGACTGTGCCAATTGGTTCTGGATAGTTTCGGTTATGTGCCATATATGTATGAGCCGAATTTCCTAGTTCGAACTTTGCATATGTAAGCTATAATTATCCTATTTAGTCTCCCTAAATTTATTGAATAACTTGATTAAGAAAGGATCATAGGCCGTTGTTGAAAATAGTCCACTAAGACTTAAAATAAAATTGTACCCATTAAACCAAAAGTTGACCCTGAAAAAGACCTTCTTCCTCGAAATAACATAATTCACATTCCTAACTAACAGTAGACCTTTATCTTTTCCCTGGTCCATTCTAGGATAATATGACCTTAACTCAGGCTAAAAGCTTATGTTGAGGGTAGCTACTATAGAGGAAAGCAGAAAAAGTTGGGGTATGAAAAGTGTGTAATGAGAGGAAAAAGGATAACAAATCGGATGTGGCTGCAAGAAAAATGAAAACAAAGAGTAAATAACCAGAAAAACAAATGCAATGAGAAAACATTTAGAAAAGGAAAGAAAAAAAAGAGTCGAAGCCACACACGTGGATAAATAAAGAAAGAAAGTAAGGGTGACACAAGTTTGTATTATAAAATGTGTAGCTAAGTCAATGTAGCATCTTAGAGGGGCTAAATAGTCACTTATATCCCAAATGTATTTTATCCGAGCCCAAGCCTACTTTACAAGCAAAGAAAGTCCTATTGTGATACGAAATGAACTATTAAAAAGTGAAAAGGTAGAAAATAAGGGCAAGACTATGGTCTGTATATGTGTATTGATTGAACTATGTTTGAGAGCGTGAGTGAAATCGTTCAAGTCTTTGTTTTTCTTATATAGATCATGAGAGAGACTTCTTTATGGTGAGGGCACTATGACTGCAGTGTTTGGTTGCTAATTTGACTAGTACATTATTATTTGCATTGGTTTGGCTGACTATGAGTAGTATAATATCGTACATTGATCCTTATGAGTTAGTTGGAATGTTTGGTTGAACCCTATATTATGATACAATGTAGGAAAAAGTATGCATTAGTACATCTAATCCACTAAGTATGTGAGCAACATGCACGAACAATGATAATAAGACATAAAAAGCATGAACGTGGGAATTACTTGAAAACATTTAAAATATCATAATCATAATCATTTCATCAATGCACTATAAACTTAAACATCATGAGTGTCACGACCTAATTTCTTAGACCGTGATGGCACCTGCTAACACCCACCAATAGGTAAGCCTAACCCTTAATCCTTAGCCTGGGACTAAAGGAAATAGGCTATCAAGCGGAAGATGAATAAATAAAGTGGAAAGTAAGTAATAATAAGAGGAAGGAGGAAAACTAAAAATAATACAAGAAACCCCCCACCCCCAAGACTGGTATCAATCAGTAATCGAGCATCTAAACCAAAATATAGGTACAAGGCTTTTACAAAAGACAATATGAGTACAGAAAGTCTTCAAAAGCAAGTAAAGACTAGTCCTAATCTGTCATGGATGTAAATCGGCAACTCTAAACGTAGGGAGCTCACCAAACCTCCGAATCAAAAAGTGATCCACACCAGTCTAAATAAATAATGATAACCCGTACTATGATTTACAGGGGGGAAAAGTGTAGTATGAGTACCAAATGAATGGTACTTAGTAGGCATACGCTGACTGAGCTCCACAGATAAATCAAGTATAATTAACATCCCGATATTGACATCGGAATTTTCATAATTACTTTTGAGAAGTCTTTCTCTCATTTTTATTATTTTAAACTAGTTTTAATGGGAGTTATACAACCTAGATACTTGGTCACTGGTTTGAAATTTATAAGGCATCGGGGACATGCTCCTTTTTCTACTTGAGCTATTAGAGGCATCTGGGATGCGATTAGTTTTACTTGGCTATTCGGTGTACCAACACCCTTTCTTGGCCCACCGATGCACCGCGTTTACTCTTACTAGTCAGGACATACCTCTAGGAGATTATTGAGTGGGTGGGTGGCTCTTTTTTGGGTGCTCACGGTTGAGGTTACTAGTTTAATTATATTTGGTATGGCGTCGCCATTTCTACATCGGCTTGGCTGCTCACTCTCTGGTACCACTATAGAGATACTATTTATCTATATAAGACCTAGTTCAGGCTCAGGCCGTGTATATGAACTTCTTGCATCCCCTATGGGCCCCTCTGGCCAATACACCACTAAATTAGATATGGGAGTCGCATGTGTCCCACCTAGAAGGTTGAGGACCATTGTAGGTCTATACACTTGTTGTTGTTGATCTTTGATAGCCATAAATGATATCACTGATATTTACTAACGACTTGTATTCATTAGCATCGCCTATCACTAGCATACTTGTAATGTGTGGCCCTCCAGTTTTATGGGTGGTGGGGGTATTTTTGTCCTTGTTTGTACCTTTTAGGGATATGGGCATCCGGTTAGTTATTGTCTGATTATATTTGTTCTTATCTCTTGTTGTACTTGTAGTTGGTACCTTTGGGTTGTATCTGTAGTTGGTCTACATGGTATTTGAGTTGGATGGTGTTTGTCCTTCTTGCTAGGCTCAGTTAAATTATTCTTGGGTGATTATATAGTTAGAGTTGCTAGTTAGTACTGTATTTTCAGAAATAAACTCCTATGATGCCTTCTTCTTGTTAATAGTTGTTGGATTGCATTTCAGGTGCATTCTTTGACTTTTTTCCTTTATCTATGTTCTCAGTCTTCTTATCTTATTTCCTGTCATTATTGTGATAATTACTAATTAGTTACTTGTGCAGTATTTACCTAATTATATGTTAAATATACTTGCTTTATCTATGGAGCTCGATCGGCCTATGCCTATTTAGGTAATTCTTCTCTTGACTCCTTATCGTGTGTTCTTGTTTTGAATAATCTCTAAACTAATAATTTGGAATCCATTCTTTGTTAGATGTATAACACAAGTTTTTTGGTAGACATGGTCGGAGCATCAGCAGGTTCTACTAGAGTTTCGTAGGTGGTTCTCTGGCTAGAGATGTGTTAATGACTCCTCATCAAGGTTCGTTCTCAGTATTGGACTATTTTATAGAATTACTTGAATGGGATGGGAATAACCTAATATCATCCTCTATGGATCTGGATATTAGTCGGGAGTTCATCAAGGGATTATATTTGCTGCTTTATTCTGCGTTAGAGCATTTGATAGCAATTGGGTCTACCTTTCCCCAGCTTATTAGCCACGTGATAGCAATGGAGTGGGCATACTTTGAGGCATACAGAGGTAGTGGTATCAGGCTTCTCCATTAGCACAGTGGTGATAGCATCCCACTTTAGGGTGAGTATCAGTTTGGTGAGGTTCATTTTTCTTCTCGACCCCTCAGGACCAGAGTGATAGTACCTCAGATTCTAGGGGGTTTTAAGATAGCCTATAGGGATTACAGTAAAGTAGGTTCAAGTCAAACTTCTTAGGGTGAGCATATTGGGCTTTCAGGTATTGGAACTTATCCTATCCTATTTGGGTCTTTTCAGCGAGATGTTATTAGTGACAGTTGCTATGAGGTTGGTGAGGAAGGCCTCTTTGATAGGGGCGTCGTAGGGCCACCCTGGTGTAGTCAACTAGTAGAAGACCCACCCCATTGGGGTGGATCTAGTGCTGGTCCGAGAAAAGGCAAGGTGGTTCATAGATGGGTACTTCTGACCAAAGTGGTTGACCTCAAGCTTTCAGCAGACAGTCACAAGAGTGTTATGACTACGGTTAACTTGACCACTATTCTCGAGAGTGTCCCAGGCTAGATTTGATGTATCAGGCTCCTCATATTCACCAGACTAGAGATACTGGGCATCGTCGTACCTGTAGAGAGCTTGTTCACCAATCTAGAGATTTTCCCCAGCATGGAACCCATGAGCAGTTTGCTCAGTTAGGTCAGCATCAGGGTTTTATGCCACCTAAAGTTAGAGGTAGAGCTTAGAGGGTTGCTGGTGATGCTTTAATTGTTCAAGCAGAGGGTTGTCACAATCCATTCTATGCTTCTACGAGTCGATCAGAGGCCGAGGACCAAGGTATCGGTGATATTTGCTTGATTTTCTTGTTTTGCTTTATATTGTTCATTTGGTGTGATTTTGGGGTTTTCACCCTTGTAGTTGTCTATTTGGCTTATTAGTTATCTGTTGATTATTTTGGTTGCCTTATCTAGCCTTATGTGTGTGTGTGTTTTAGCTCTGTAGTTGATTTATTTTAGTAGTGGATCGACTAGGTTGATTTACTATTTTGAGTAGTAACGGTTGAGCAACTCTCCGTGCCTTTCCTGGTTGATACTATTTCAAGTTGCATCCAGGCTAGTTAGCCTTCCCTTTCGTCTCCCTTACTGTTGATTTTATTATGGTGCCGACCCTTGTTGGATAGGCGGATAGACCAGCTATGTTAGTTTTGGGAATTTTGTGATACTAGAGGATCTGGTTGGTGTTAAGGGATGCCTTAGTTGCATGTTGCCCTATGGGCTGGTGGTTAAATATCTCCTCGTATCTTTTTTGTATAGCTCGAGTCGCCTAGGCTAGTATTTCTCTTTGAGCATTCTAGTTTCTTAGCCTAGATAGCTATCTTCATTATTGGATATCGTTTGGTTTGGTTCTAGGTTGTGGGTTGAGGTTTACTTGGTTATCCTACCTGGTTGGTTTCTTTGTATTACTCTTAGTTGACCACCTCTTCCTATTTGCCTTAGTCTTATTCTTGATTGCTAAGTTATGGTCCATTCGTTCAATCTTTTAGGAGTTGTGTATTTTAAGAGTATTGGTGCCAGTTATGGTTTGTTGAGAAATTAGGAAGTGTGAACTCCCGTCGTACCTTGTTACTGGTTTTATTAGTTCTCTATGGTAGTGTTGGTAGCTCCTGAGGCTTTCTTGGTCAGTTAGAGTTGGAGCAGTAATTTTCTTTGGTGGCTTCAAATATAGCCTAAGATGGAGGTTGGGGAGTTGGTTAAAAACTTCATCTACAGAATGGAGTCAAAGTAATTTGTGGAGTGTGGATTTTGAACTTGTTCAGGATGGAAGGCTTGATCTCGGCATATTCAGTATATTGCAGTATTTGTGAGTGGGAGTAGATTACCTTGGAGTAAAGAAGTCAGTTTTAGAAGATTTTTTTTTCGCATTTGAATTATGGGTTTTGGAGCTGAGATTGGAGATTTGGGGATTTTCCCGTAGTGTCTCCTTAATTTGGTTGTTTTAATCATCCAATATTCAAATAGAGTTTGTAACTCCTTTGAGGTTGGTGTTGTATGGTTTGGTAAGCAATGTTCGAATGGAGTTAAAGGTTTTTAGGATAGCTAATGACTAATGGAACGCCCTTGGTGGCTAGAAAGAAATAGATATGGAAGCATAAGACAAGTATTTGGAATTTTGAGTGAGTTTCATCTACCATGGTCCTGTATGGCTTATTTCGGTGGTTTTGGTTTAGTTTGGTCGTCCTCAGTTGAAACTCATTATTTTTGGTCAAGTAAGGGCAAAGCGAACAAGAGTTGGAACCCAAGAAGGAATTGGAGGAGTTTTGGGAGGTTGAATGGAAATTTGAGGATTTTCTTCTCAGCCGAGTTCTATGATGGCATTGTTCTATTCGAAAAGTTGTCTGAGGGTTTGGCAGAACATGCAGGCCAGTACCTTATCCCTTTCGTGCCTCTAGGCTGTAACTATACTTTTATTTTTACGAACAAAAGTTCTTTTAGTAATAGAGATTGTTATGATCCTCCAAGTCATTTTCTCTATTCTCTGATATGTTCAGCTTTTAGAGATTTCCTATAGAGACTCTAAGTCATTCATGACTTGATAGCACTGACAGTTCGGTCGCCTGGTCATTTTTTTTGGTTGTATGCCGTTTCTTTATTCTGGAGCTTTTATAACTTGAAAAGTTGACTTCGGTCATAACCTTAGGTAAATGACCTTAGAATGAAATTATGACGGTTCCATTAGCTTCGGAATAGTAAATTAGGTTAGTAGCATAGTTAGCACGAGTGTCAAGGCAATCTGTATGAGTTTGGGACCATTTGGTGCTTTTGCCTTTGGAATTTAGCCTATGGTTGACTTTGGTCAATATTCTTCGAAAATGCACTCGGATCAAAATTCTGACATCGCAGTTAGTTATGGAATGTCGAGTTTGATCTAGAATGACCCTTCATTTGCTTTTCAAGTCTTTCGGTCTAATCTCGAGGCCCATAGTAGATTTTGGCTAAAAATAGCATTAGGAGTGGAACCCACATTTAGTCATAATGACCTCGTATAAAAACTTTGGTTGCGTCATTCAGTCCAGAACATCGAATTTGGTGGGGTAACCTCATCTGCACGCACGGGGTTCCGAATGAATTCTAAGCTCCCTGTTAGAGAATTTGGACATGCTAAGTCAATTTTGCACCAGCTGAGTCTAGTGCTATCGCAAAAGCAAGTGTCCCTAAAGTGATCAGGCCCTTTGGGAGGGTGTCGGTAAAGAGACCCCTTGCTAAAGCTATTGGGTCCTCGCTTAAGCGAGGCCCACATCTTTGAGGTGGCCGCTTAAGCGACCATCAGGGGTCCGCTTAAGCGATACCAGAGGGTCGTTTTAATGTATATCTTAGAAGATCGATTTTTCTCTCAATTTTGAGGCAATTTGAGTGATTCCAAAGGATAGTTCGCGTGGTGTTTTGAGGGGTATGAGGTAGTGAGCTCAGAAATTGGTGTAGAAGGTTTGTTGGAAGTCATTTCTTCCGTCTTGTTATGATCCCTTCTTGTTTTGGCCAAATTATGAATATGGATGATGCTGATATTGAAGTTGTTTTAGTGTGCAAATTGTTCTTCCTTTTGAAATGAGCTAGGTTTAGAATTTAGGACCTATTCTCGGAGTCAATTCTGTAAGTTACAGAACGGGTCCCACAATTCCTAAATTTGACTCCAAAATTGGCCCATCTTTGAATTTGATTATTTTAGCATCAAAATGATCGTATTGATGAGGTGACTAACCTTTTGTTAGTTAGAGGCGATTGGAGGCGATTCAGAGGTCGAGAGCTTTATCGTGGTGGATTCGGAGCTTGCGTGTTCGGCTTTGAGGAAGGCTACGGTCTCTCCTTTTTGGACTGGACTCTACTAGATATTATTTAGTATAATTTACATGTGGCTTAGGTAAACATTTGTTGAGATTAGATTTCTTTTCATCCAATTCTGTTTTCTTGATCCCGGGTGAGTTTTAGGCTAGAATAGTCTAGTGAAATCCTTAGATTAGGTTGTGGGCCTTGGTTGTGGTGTTAGCTTAGCATTATTATCCAATTTAGGATTGCTATTCATGGCCTTAGGCTAGGTTTGAGCCTTAGCTACTTTATCAGGTGTATATTGCCCTCTTTGCTAGGCGTAGCTTCCGGTAGGAATTATTATGGATATGATACTCTTTATGATAATGCTTGTGGCTGCTGGGGCACGTCGTAGCCATAGGTTTGGCTTAGCTACGCTCATTGGGAGATAATGTGGCATATTTTGGGGTAAGGTATTGATTCTAGAGATATTTCTCCCCCTATATGATTTAGAGCCATATTTCGATTGTCATTCTTTTGTTTTGTGGTAGGCTTATGATGTCATCTTACCTTTTATCTATTGTTGGTCCCGTGGTCGTATTCGAGGAGCGATTGAATCCCAGGTTAGTTCCTTGAGTTTTTTGTGTTCTAGGACCTTGTATTTTCCTTATGGTTGCGTGTATCTTGTTTAGATGTTGTTGATGGCAGCTTGCATTATTTGAGCATATTCACTCATTTTGTTGTAGGATCCCCGTATTAACATTGGAATTTTCACTACTACTTTTGAGAAGTCTTTCTCTCATTTTTACTATTTTAAACTGGTTTTTAATAGGAGTCGTACCACCTGGATACTTGCTCACTGGTTCGAAACTTATGAGGCATCGGGGACGTGCTTCTTTTTCTACTTGAGGCATTAGAGGCATCTGGGATGCGCTCAGATTTACATGGCTATTCGGTGCATCGATGCCCTTTCTTGGCCCGTTAATGCCCCCAAATTTACTCTTGCTAGCTAGGCCATGCACCTTGGAGTTTACTAGTTGGGTGGGCTTCCCCTTTTCAGGGTATTCATAGTTGAGGTTATTGGTCTACTGATATTCGTCATGGCATCGCCCTTTTTATAGAGACTTGTCTTCTCACTCTCTGTTACCACTACGAGGATACTATTTGCCTATGTAAGACCGGGATCCAGCCCAAGCAATGTATACAGACTTTCTACATCCCCTATGGGCCCCTTTAGGTAGTGCACCACTAAAATGGATATGAGAATTGCATGGGTCCCACCTAGCAGGATGAGGACCGGGGTAGGTCTATACACTTGTTGTTGATCTCTGATAGCCACCGAGGAAGTCACTAGTTTGTACTACAGACTTGCATTCATTAGCATCGCTTATCACCAGCATACTTGTATGGTGTGGTTCCCCAATTTTATGGGGGTCGGGGTTATGTTTGTCCTTATTTGTACCTTTTGGGAGTGTGGGTATCCGATCGGTTATTGTCTGATTATACATGTTCTTATCACTTAATGTACTTGTAGTTGGTACCTTTGTTTGGTACTCATACTACACTTCTGCCCCCTACAGATTGTAGTATGGTTTATCACCATTGATTTGACTGGTGCGGAGCAGTTTTGGATTTAGAGATTTCGTGAGCTCCAAGCGTTCGGAGTTGCTCATTTCCATCCATACCAAATTAGGACTAGACTTTACATACTTCCAAAGACTGTCTGTACTTATATTGTATTTTGTAAAAGCCTTGTACTTTTGTTTTGGTTTAGATGCTCGATTACTGACAGATGTCAAGTTTTGGGGTCGTTTCTTGTATTTGTTTCAATTGTCCTCCTTCCTCTCATTACTACTTACTTTCCACTTTGTTTATTCATCTTCTGCTTACATGTAGCGACTTGTAGGCTTACATGTAGCAACCCTTCATGGAGGATGCTATTACTAAAAAACATATATAAAACTCGTGACATTTTAAAAAAAATCCCCGTAAGGCCTATTTATATAATCTAGTAGTGAAATTTGGTCCATTTAAAAATAGTTGAAGGAGTAAGTTTTTTAGCATGTTTAAAATTCTTTAATCTCAAAAGTTTTTTAGCATGTTTAAAATTCTTTAATCTCAATCAAATAAAATAAAAGTTCCAATTTAGGATGGGGCGACCTTTCAAAATAATTTAAGAAACTAACTTACGAGACATCTATGTATTATTTCTTATCACTACAATTCATGCTTCATCAAAATACTCCAACTCCAAAGGTAAATTTAGCACATTATAAGACTTGGAAATTTACATACCCCAAAATAACAAAACAAGTAACCAACTTTAAGTTACAACCCATGGTTTCATGAATGGATCAACCCTCACAAATAAATACAAAAATACATATACACAAGCACCCCTTAGATCATATACAGGTCCCAAATTACTACAAAATATAGATGCCTATATGCAAATTTGATCTTCCTTAAAGCTCCCAAAACTTTATCTCCAATGGCCAACCTCAAGCATCTTCTCGGACGTTTCCTATGATAGAAACAAATATCGCTAAGCATAAATCTTAGTGGTGCAAAACTACAAGTTTGAAGCCTTAGGTCCTCCAATTTAGTTTCTCAAGTCATGAGCAGCACAAATCTACACATAATAAATAAATCAAGCCAACAAATATATCATGAGTATTAAGTTCTATGTGTAAAAGTTTAAGTGTCAATAATTCATAAAAGCATATTTACAAGGTTTAGCACCAAGTTTCGCCCAATATGTACTTCATGCCGTCACACCAGACATGATCAATTATCAAGAAGGACCGAAGCCCTGTATCAAGAAGGTTAAAGACTCAATAATCAAGAGAACCAAGAACCATATTAAAAATGGCTTCCTAATTTATATTTAAAATGGAAAACTTCCATACTTAAGATGAACTAAAAATTCATAATCAAGATGGCAAAGGGTATGAATCAATAGGTATGCCAATAGTGACAATGTCACAGCCACAAGAAGGACAAAGTCTACAAGAATGTCAAGTGATCGAGCAATCTGCACAAGTGGGCGAGTTAAGCAAGTGTCTTGCAAGTCTCCAAGATACCAACATGATAATACAAAGTAACAAGAAATAACCAACATCACAAGATAGACTTCCAAATATACTAGTAGGTAACAAGAGTAGAGTAAAATTTTATACACAAACCTCATCCTTTTAGAATACAACAATCCAACACGACTTTAAGAGTTCAAACAATACACCAACTAATGTCTTGTTCTCAACTTGTACACGATATAAACAATCTTGAAAATACCATTAAATATCCTCTTAAATTTCCAGAATATCCATAATATTGACATCAAACAAGATTTATCAGTAAAAGTAAGCCTAACATATTTTTAACTGAATTATTTTACCAAAACAGTAACTTCGACAAGCCAAGTACCTCAGGTTGTAACCAAAATTTAAAAATGAAAATGGCAAAATTGGACCTTATGTCCTTCATAAAACTTTTAGATATATGTCTTAGGTTTTTAATCCAAAAGCAATCAATGAAAAAATTAGTTTTTATAAAAATATATCATCAAAACACTAAAAGTTATACAT
Organism: Solanum dulcamara; assembly: GCF_947179165.1. Taxonomy (NCBI): domain Eukaryota; kingdom Viridiplantae; phylum Streptophyta; class Magnoliopsida; order Solanales; family Solanaceae; genus Solanum; species Solanum dulcamara. The sequence continues at coordinate 48,638,991 of NC_077239.1, forward strand.
GAGAGATGTTTAACTCAAGAATCTAGACAACACTTGTCCGGTTGTATCTAAATTTTGAAAATGAAAATGGAAAAACTGGATTTTATTTTCTTCATGAAACTTTTATATCTATGTCTTAAGTTTGTAATCCAAAATAAATCACCACAAAACTCATTGTGTACAAGAACCTATGCTCAAAATACTAACAGCAGTACCTGTAGAGTTTGTAAAAATAGAATTCTGGGCACCACCTTCCTTGTACTTTCCCGCCCAGTTTCAAATAAATACAAGTAAAATTAGGTTTTGGGGCATGAATTAAAGTTGTAGGCAGATGAAATATCTTTTTATAACATCTTGAATCACTTAAAACGAAGCTTTAAACAAGGGATTATGCTAAACACACTAACAATAGTCCAGTCCAAAAACGGATTTGTAACTTACCTCAATCGTGTGGAGTTGTTTGGTGCTCAACCACGGAAAGTATTGATGAATGATTTAGTGGATGAATAGTATGAGAGAAAAGAGGTTTTTGTGTCTTTCTTCCTTGGAGAAAATGAAATTGGAGGGGTGGTGGAGAGGATAAGAACCAAGGGAAATAAATAAAATAAAATAATAACAAAAAGGAAGGCTGCCCTACTTTTGTAAATATCTAGTCCATTTAATAATTTTAATAAGATAATCATAGTAGGAGTAATTTATATAACTACACCATAACACTTCAAACAAGTTTCAATGTCATCAAATTCATATTCAGGAAGTGCAAAGTAAAATATACCCTTACTATCAAGATATGATAAATCAAAAATTTAAGTATTTTCTAAAAATATCTTTTGGGGTGTTACATTACCTGCTGGTGGGTGTTATTAGGTGGTTCTCATACTAGAGATGGGTTAATGGTTCCTCAGCAAGGTTCGTTCTCAATATCATCATGAAATTTCTTGAGTGGGTTAGGAATAACCCCATATCATCCCCTATGGATCTGGATATGAGTCGGGAGTTCATCAAGGGATTATATTTGATGCTCTATTTGGCATCAGAGCATTTCATAGCAATTGGGTCTACTTTTACCGAGATTGTCAGCCACGTAAGGGCAATAGAGCAGGCATACTTTGAGACATACAGAGGTAGTGGTAGAAGGCCTCTCCATCAACATATTGGTGATACCATCCCACTTTAGGGCTGGTATTAGTTTGGTGAGGATCATCTTCCTTCTTGACCCATCAGGCCCATAGTGATAGTACCTCAGGTTCTAGGGGGTTTTGAGGAAGGATATAAAGATTATAGAGGATCGGGTTAAGGTCAGACTAATCAGGGTGAGCATATTGGGCCTTCAGGTATTGAAGCTTATCCTATCCCATTTGGGTCCTTTCAGTGGGATATCATTAGTGACAGTTGCTATAAGGCTAGTGAAGAAGACCTCTTTATTATGAGGCATCGCAGGGCCTCGGTATAGTCAACTTGGAGAAGGGACACCTATGGTAGCCCACCCTATCAGGGTGGCTCTAGTGCCGGTCCGAGACAGGGCTGATATGGTTCATAAATAGGTTCTTTTGATTGAAGTAGCCGACCTCCTTCTTTCAGCCGACAGTTACAGGGTTGTTATAACTGTGATTCATTTGACCACTGGTCTTAGGAGTGCCCCAAGCAAGATTTGATATTTCAAGCTCCTCATATTCACTAGACCAGAGTTGTTGGGCCCTATCGTACCTGTAGAGTGCTTTTCCACCGATCTAGGGATTGTCCCTAATGTGGAACCCGTGCATACTTTACTCAGTTAGGTCAGCATCAGGGTTTTATGCCGCCTCCAGTTAGAGGTAGAGCTCAGAGGGTTGCTCGTGATGCTTCAGTTGGTCAGGCCGAGGTTGGTCATAATCCATTCCATGTTTCTACGCATCGGTCAGATACCGAGGATCTAGGTACCAGTGATAATTGCTTGATTTTCTTATTTTGCTTTATATTGTTCATTTGGTGTGATTTTGGGGTTTTCACCTGCAAACCTGTCTATTTGGCTTGTTAGTTATCTACTGATTGTTGTGGATGCCTTATCTAGTCTTATGAGTGTATATTTTAGCACCGTAGTTGATTTCATTTTGTAATGGATCGACTATGTCGATTTTCTAGTTTGAGTAGTAGCGGTTGAGCAACTCCCCAAGCCTTGCTTGGGTGATATTATTTTGAGTTATGGCCAGGCAAGTTAGCCATCCCTTCCATCTCCCCTACTATAGATTTTGTTATGGTGCGGACCCTTGTTGTATAGGTGGCTAGACCAGTTGTGTTAGTTTTAGGAGTTTTGTGATACTAGAGAATCTAGTTGGTGTTAAGGGTCGCCTTAGTTGCATGTTGCCCCGTGGGCTTATGGTTGAATAGCTCCTCGTATCCATTTTTCATAGATAAAGTCTCCTTGGCTAGTATTTCTCTCTGTTGTAGGTTGAGGTTTGCTCGGTTATCCTACCTACTTGTATCATTGTCATACTCCTAGTTCACTGTATTTTCCTATTTGCCTTAGTCTTGTTCTCAATTGCGAAGTTATGGTCTATTTGTTTAATATTTTGGGAGCTGTCTCATTTAAGAGTTTTGGTGCTGGTTATGGTTTGTTGAGAAATTAGGAAGTGTGACCTCCCATCATACCTTGTTACTGCTTTTATTAGTTCTCCATTATGGTATTGGTAGCTCCTTAGGCTTTGTTGGTTAGTTAGAGTTGGCATACTAGTTTTGTTTGGTGGCTTCAGATATAGCCTAAGCTGTCAGTTAGAGAGTTGGTTTGAAACTTCATCTATAGAATGGGGTCAAAGTAATTCATGGAGTGTGGATTTTGAACTTTTTCAGGATGGAAGGCTTGATCTCGGCATATTTGGTAGATTGCAGTGTTTGTGAGTGGAAGTAGATGCCCTTGGAGTGGAGAAGTCAGTTTCAAAAGATTGTATTTTCGCACTAGCATTATGGGTTTCGAAGCTGATATTGCAGATTTCGTATTTTGGTTATTTTTATCCTCTGATGTTCAAATATAGTATGTAACTCCTTCGAGGTTGGTGTTGTATGGTTTGGTAGGAAAATTCCGTATGGAGTTAAATGTTTTCAGGATAGCTAAGGACTGGCAGAACGCCCTTGGTGGCTAAAAAGAAATGGATTTGGAAGCATAAGACAAGTATTTAGAATTTTGAGTGAGTTGAATCCTCCATTGTCCTATATGGCTTATTTCGGTGGTTTTGGTTTAGTTTGGTCATCCTCAGTTGAAACCCATTCTTTTTGGTCAAATGCGGGCAAACAGAGCGAGAGTTGGAACCCAAGAAGGAATTAGAGGAGTTTTGGGAGGTTGAATGGAAATTTGAGGATTTTCTTCTCATCCGAGTTCTATGATGGCATTGTCCGATCCGAGAGGATTTGTGAGGGTTTGGCGGAGCATGCGGGCCCGATAACCTCTCATTTTCATTCCTTCAGGTTGCAATTATACTTTTACTTTTGCATATGAAAGTTCTTTTAGTAGTGGATGTTATAATGACCCTCCAGGTCATTTTATTCATTCTTCGATATTTTAAGAGTTTAGACCTTTCCTAAAGCGACACCAAGTCATTTATGACTTTTTGGAATTGATAGTTCGGTCGCTTGGTTATTCATTTAGGTTTTATGCCCGTTTCCTTGTTCTGGAGCTTTTGTAACTTGAAAAGATGACTTCGGTCATAACATCAAGTAAATGACCTTAGAATAGAATTTTGATAGTTCCATCAGCTTCGGAATGACCAAATTACGCTAGTAGTATGGTTGGCATGAGTATCGAGGCAATCAGTATGAGTTTGGGACCATTTAGCGCTTTTGCCTTGGAAATTTATCCTATGATTAACTTTAGTTAACATTCTTCGAAAATACAATCAGATCAAAATTCTGACAGTGTGATAAGTTCCAAAATGTCGATTTTGGTCTAGAACAACCCTTCGTTTGCTTTCCGAGGCTTCCGGTCTAATCACGAGGCCCATAGTACATTTTGGCTAAAAGTGGCATTGGGAGTGGGACCCATATTCAGTCGTAACGACCTTGTATGGACGTTTTGACTGCGTCATTCAGTCCAAAATGTCAAATTTGGTTGCCGATTAAGCGACCATCGGGGGTTCGCTTAAGCGACGTTTCAATGTTCAAATTTTCAATTTAATGTCTATCTTAGAAGATCAATTTCTCACTCAATTTTGAGGCGATTTGAGTGATTCCAAAGCCTAGTTTCCTTGGTCTTTTTAGGGGAATTAGGTGGTGAGCTCAAAAGGTTGTGTAGAAGCTTCATTGGAGGAAATTTCTTCCATCTTGTTGTGGCCCCTTCTTGTTTTTCGCCAAATTATGAATATAGATGCATGTTTCTATTGAAGTTGTTTTAGTGTGAAAATTGTGCTTCCTTTTGAAACAAGCTAGGTTTAGCATTTAGGACCTATTCTCGGAGTCAATTTCGTAAGTTACGTAGTGGGTCCCATAATTCTAGATTTTGACTCCAAAATTGGCCCATCTCCGAATTTAATTATTTTAACATCGAAATGATCGTATTGACGAGGTGACTAACCTTTTTTCAACTAGAGGGATTGGAGGCGATTCGGAGGTCGAGATCTTCATCGTGGTGGATTCCTAGCATGCGTATTCGGCTTTCAAGAAGGCTACAGTCTCCCCTTTTTTGACTGGACTCTACTAGATATCATTTAGTATAATTTACATGTGACTTAGGTAAGCATTTGCTGAGATCGGGTTTCTTTTCATCCAATTCCATTTTCTTGATCCCGGATGAGTTTTAGGCTAATATAGTCCCGTGAAATCCTTAGATTAGGTTTTGGGCCTTGGTTGTGGAGTAGCTTAGCATTATTATCCTATTTAGGATTGCTATTTATGGTCTTAGGCTAGGTTTGATTCTTAGATGCTTTATAAGGCGTATATTTCCCTCTTAGCTAGGCATAGCTTCTAGTAGGGCTTACTATGGATAAGATACTTTTTATGATAATTCCTGTTATATATGGGGCTCGTCGTAGCCATATGTTTGTCTTAGTTATGCTCGTTGGGAGCTAAGGTGGCATATTTTAGGGTAAGGCATCAATCTTAGAAATATTTCTCCCCCTATATGATTATGAGCCATGTTTCGATTGTCTCTCTTTTGTTTAGTAGTAGGCTTATGATGTCATCTTACCTATTATCTATTGTTAGGCTTGAGGTCGTATCCGAACAGAGACTGGATCTAGGTTAGTCCCTTGATGTTTTTGTATGCTAGGACCTTGTACTTTTCTTATGGTTGTGTGTATCTTGTTTGGATACTGCTGATGGCATGCTTGCATTGTTTGAGCATATTCACTCATTTTGTGGTAAGATCGCGGTATTGAAATTGGAATTTTCACTACTACTTTTGAGAAGTCTTTCTCTCTTTTTTACTATTTAAACTAGTTTTAATGTGAGTCGTATCACTTGGATACTTGGTCACTAGTTTGAAACTTATGAGACACCGGGAACGTGCTCCTTTTTCTACTTGAGGCATTAGAGGCATCTGGGATGTGCTCAGTTTACTTAGCTATTCGGCATGTCGATGCCCTTTCTTGGCCCACCAACCCTCAAGTTTACTCTTGCTAGATGGGCCATGCCCCTTGGAGTTTACTGTTGGGTGGGAGGCCCTTTTTTAGGGTGCTTACGGTTGAGGTTACTGGTTCACTGATATTCAGCGTGGCATTTCTCTTTCTTTATCAGCTTGGTTTCTCATTCTCTGGTACCACTACGGGGATACTATTTGCCTATGTAAGACCTTGTTTGGGCCCATATAGTGTATACAGACTTTTCGCATCCTCTATGGGCCCTTCTAGCTAGTGCACCACTAAATTGAATGAGGGGATCTCATGGGTCCCACCTAGAAGGTCGGGGGTCAGGGTGGGTCTATACACTTATTGTTGTTGATCTCTGAGATCCACCGATGATGTTACTAGTTTTTACTACAGACTTGCATTCATTAGCATCGCTTATCACCAGCATAATTGTATGATGTACTCCCTAGGTTTTATAGTGGTCGAGGGTATGTTTGTCCTTCTTTGTACCTTCCGGGGTATGGGCATCCAGTCGGTTATTGTCTGATTATAGATGTTCTTATCTCTTATTGTACTTGTAGTTGTGTAACATCCCTCAAAATGCTCACAAATACCTTAAGAATGCCTTGGGATTAGGCCGCTCAAGTAATTCATCATCTTTAATTTTTTTTGGAAAATCTAAGTTTGGAGTATCAATCAGGGGGTCAAAACCTACGAGAAAATAGTTTCGGTGGATTTTTAGGACCCATAGAAGAAAGATAGATTTCTCAAAAAACTGCACAAAAAATAAAGGTCTGCGACAAGTCTGCATCGCGGATCTGGCAGGGGTTTTTTTGGACGAGTTGTATTTTTATTAAGGGTGTTTTAGACTTTTCCCAAATTGTTAACTAATGAACCTAGACATTTTTAGGACCTAATTCAACTCTATAAATTAACCTAAACCTCTAATTCTATTCATTCTTCTACAATTCACCTACTCAAATATTTCTCTCTCTACAAAAGATTCTCAAGGATTCCATTGAAGACTTGAGATGTCTACAGACCTCTAAGAGTATTAACTGTATCATATGGCGGGACAGGTCCCCCTCCATACCCATGAATAAACAAATATATACACTAGAAGAGTAGTACAAAAAATTAGGCTCTGATACAATGGAGCTTTTTCCCAAAACCACTGAGTGGAGTCCTATGCTGGCGGATCCCCAAAGCGCGCGTCTGTACCTTTGGGCATGAAATGCAGCCCCCCTAAAAGAGGGGGTTAGTACGACATATGTACTGAGTATGTAAAGTACAAAACATCATAAGGAGATCACAACTGATATAGGGATGCAGGGGGAAAGTATAACATCTAACAAAGTGTTGTACCTGCATCTTACAAAATAAAGTCGTGTATACCATGTCACATACCACACCCGGCCCACTCAAGGACTTAGTGTTACAAATACATCACTTTATCATCACAGGCATATGCATACTATTAGCGTTGTGGAACGTACAACCCGATCCATGCATAAAGTAAGTTAGTGCCGAAGAACGTCCGCCCGATCGCTATACATATAACATGTTAGTGCCGAGGAACATCCGGCCCGATCTTAATACATATAACACATTAGTGCAGAGGAGTGTCTGGACCGATCCCTATACATATAACACGTTAGTGCCAAGGAACGTCTGGCCCAATCCCTATACATATAACACGTTAGTGCCGAGGAACATCCATCCCAATCGCTATACATTTAATACATTAGTGCCGAGGAACATCTAGCCCAATCTTTATACATATAACAAGTTAGTGCTGAGGAACGTCCATCCCGATCCCTATACATATAACACGTTAGTGCCAAGGAACATTCAGCCCGATCCCTATATAATATAATAATGCATATATGTGCACGTAAAACTTGGTAACATATCAAACATCCCTCAACACATTATCATAAAGTATGTCCAAGAGTCTCTAGGTCTAGGAGCTTACACCTCCAATCATTATTCAGTATGTAGAAGGCTCAAGGGTCGTAATTCAACTACTTTAAGACCCTTACCATTCAAAGATGAGTACAAGTCATGAGTTATGCCTAGAACCTACAAAGGGAATTACCTCTAACTCATATCATATATCGCTTCACTTACATTAAATCATTTCAAGAGAGGGAAGGGATAGGCTTCACGTGTACTACTTTTCATCGTGTCGACGACTTACAAGGCCATAACTCAACTATCGTAGGAGTTAGAACATCGAGAAGTGAATAAGATTTACGAACCATACTCGGGGTTCTACGAATGGAATTATTCCCACATTACATATATAATCCACTTAAGACTAAGAAATGCCAAAACAAAGAAGAGATAGGCTTTACATACTCATCACTTCCTAACATATGGAAGGCTTGTGAAGCTCTAGTTCAATTACTGTAAAAGTGTTTTCATCAAGGAGTAAATAAGGACTGTGAATTACTCTTGGCATTTATGAGTAGATTTACCCCCAAGCTCATATAATTCATTATTTAACTTGAATACATGCCAAAATAAAAGAAAGGGTAGCTTCACATACATAACACTTACATCTAAGACATGACAAAAGAGAAGAAAGGATAGTCTTTACATACCTCTTATCGATTGCTTTTAACCCGACTTGTCTCATCGTTCTCTAGACCTATTTAACACGAAGGTAATACTAATATTAATAACCTTTAACTTTGCAGCTTCTAAATCCACAACTAAGCACCCATAGAAATTAATTCCTTATTCGCCTTTCTTGACTAGTCTCGACTAGTCTATTAGTTAGTTAGAAGTTATCGAAATTCGGGCAGCATCTCCTCTATAACTTGCCCTATCCGAACTTTACACTACATGTTCAATTAGTACAGCCAACCAAAAACAACAACTAGCAGCCAATACACAATTATACCACCTCAACATCACACCAAACAAGTCCCAAACAGCCCGCTCAAAACTATAACTCCAAAATACGGTTTTCAAAACTTGCTGAAAATTGGCTGCGGAAGCTCTTTAACATGCTAAAAATTGGTGGGGCTATTTGATTCACTTCCTTGCTTCCCCAAAGAGTATTTTATGATATTAAACACCGTTATTTAACCATAGTATACCTTAAATAATTAATTCACAGAGCAAAATTCAGAGCCTTAACTTGAAGGGGCCAAATCCCTAGCTCTTTCTCTATGCTCTAGGGTTTTCTCTTCTTTTTTTTCTAAGTTAAAGATGAAGAATGAAAATATTCAGCAACTTACATGTATATATACCCTTTTTAAGAGGGTGACACGTGGTATCCCCCAAGGGTATGACACATGGCAGCCCCCTAGGGCGCCACCTCAGTCCATGCGGCCACTCACATGCTACCATATGGCAGTGGGGTCCACCTCAAGTAGGGGAGTCACCTACTTGGTACAAGTAGATGCATCACCTACTTAGTCCAAGTAGGCACATCACCTACTTGCTTCGAGTAGGTGTGTCGTCTCCTTATTTCTCTTTCGTGAGTTCATAATCTCGTCTCACTTTAAGATCATATGCATTCCTTGCTACTTAAGCTCGACATGTTCTCAAGTAGATTAATTACGTAGGACATCCAAGTTTGTAGCTTACGCGAGTAGGTTGAGTACCACGACTCCTTATTTGGCCTCCAACTCCTTCCAAAGCCTTCTAGACCTATTTCCAACCGTCACTACTCATGTAGAACTTCATAGATAACATGGATCACATGGTAACCTTTTAGAAAAAATATATGCTCCAATGTACAAAGGTGCGGGGTATAACATCCTTCCTCCCTTTAGAACATTCTTCCTCGAATGTTAATTCTCATAAGGTCCAAAAAGGATTTCAGGAATTCTCTGATATACAGTCTTGTATAGTCCCTAGTTGAATATATAGTCTTAACTGGAAGAAAATGGGCTGATTTTATCAGTATACCCACCATAACCCTTATAACTCACACTTCCGTAAAATGCGAGGTAAGCCTGTACTACAGTCCATATTAACTACTTTCTACGTTCGAGTCAGGATTTCCACCTCCTGTACTATGCTATCACTCTTCGGATGCTCAATTTTGTTTAAGCTATTGTACAGAGTGCTCTCAATTCTATAAATAGCCTTTCCTTCTCTGGACTTATTCTTCTCCATATATTTCATTGTACTGACACACAGTTGTAGTCTATTTTGTCATACTTATTTCGCTTCCTTTACTTACTCTTAAGTTCTCTTATTTTCTACCTTAGGAGAGACTCCTTATCCTTCCTCTTGTGTTACTTGTATGTCGCAATATCAGTAGCCAATAACTCTGTTGCCAATATCTTGACCTTTACTCAGGTATAGCCTTGTTATCCTTTAAAATACTTTTAAGTCACTCAGTGTTATTCTATTGTCGTATTCATCTCACTCATTCTATGATGTCATACCATTCGAGGTCTTTACCAATAATTTTCCAGTACTGTCTTAGATATCACCTTGGCTTCTTTCTATTTATTGTTGGCTTTTTGATCTTGTTAGCTCGTGCCAGTATGGGGTCTCACTTGAGGTTTAAGTATTCATATTAACATGTTGTAATGTTAGTTGATTTCATCTCACGCTTGTATTTCTCATATCTGCTTCCCCCCTTTAGGGTGTATCCATGACATTGTTTGTTTATTTTTAACTTTTCAGATACATATGAGTCTTTTCCCCACATATTTGGCAAACTACACCATATTCATATCTTCCTCTCTACCACCTATACTTTAGGTTACCCATGTATGAAACCTTAACACATTTGGGAGGTACTTAAAAATTCTCGATATACAAACATTAGTACTCGAGTAGTATCCTTAGGGTAGCAATACATTAAAGCCACATTCCATTTATCTCAATCAGTAATTACCTAGTATTTATAATCGTCTCAAATTCTCCATTAAGGAGCATTTACACTCTGATGACCCGTGCTTCAAGCATTATCATAACACTAGCCTTATCCCATCGGTATCAACTTCTAAAGCATACTATGAACTTATAGCTCATTCTTTTTTTTCTATTTTTGGGAAAATTTGGGCACAGTTTCCTCTGTATTTCTTACTATCTCAACACCTGCACGCAGAAAATACCAACAATGCTTCACAGGGAAAACATATATATTTAGGTCATATCACATCGCAGCCACACAGGACGCCCAATATCAATAACAGTATAAAATGATGGACTTACCTCGTATGCCCAACTCAAACTACACCTGTTACACTGCCCTGTCTAATTTTCCTTTCCATTTTTAACTTGACATGCCAATCGCACTTCAATACCTCACCTGACATATCACCTTCATGTCTTTGCTTACCTGCATGCTTTGTATCTTCCAATATCGCCAATTACTTTCTTCTATCGATGTTTTCCTCTTGCTGAAATCATAGGTTGGTATGAGGAATTTCTTTCCCTATGACTTGGTTATATTGCACGATCTTAGATATAAAAGAAAGGTAACATCCTAAATGTCTTGTAACCTCTTGTTTATAAATATGGTGCATAATACACCGATAAAAAAGACTCTACTAGACACAGTCTATAGACACTCCAAAGACGAACTGCTCTGGTACCACTTCTATCACAACCCAACCCTGTAGGCTGCAACTGGGTTCTGACCTTGTCACAACCCAACCCCGTAGGCTACGACTGGGGTCCAACCTGGACCCCTATACATATCTATCAGCTATGGTCAAGTCGAACTATAGACATGTAGTACATATAAATCAAGTGTAGTCGAATAAAACTACGAACAACATGATACGTACATGAGAACCCTCATGGGTCATAACATTTCGTATATTTGTAGACTCTTTCATTCGTATCATGAAATGAAAGGGCACGCAAGCCAACAAGGCTGCCATAACATAACAATATGTATAATACATCACACAGACCCAGCTGAACCAACTGACATATGCAACCCACATATACATATCTGCAGACCTCTAACAATATCAATTACAACATATGGTGGGACAGGGCCCCCGCCTTACCCCTGAATAACAAAACAATACTATACATCAATGGCTAGTGCCAAAAACTAGGCTCCAATATAATGAAGCTTCTTCCATCTGAGCTGAGCGGGATCCTAAGATGACAGAATCCCAAAACCTTTACCTGTACCTGCGGGCATGAAATGTAGCCCCTCCGAGAGAAAGGGGTCAGTACTACATATGTGTTGTACGTAAAACATAACATAACACAACTAGAAGCATATCTAAAATAGAGAAGCAGGGGGTAAATTATCAAATTAGCAACTTATACCTGGGAAAGTAAAATCATGCATGCTCAAATATTCAATATAGCCAGTCCTATCAGGGATTCGGTGAATCATATCTACAGTACCATCACCTCCTTATTAAAACACACCATCACATCATCATATATATACATACGTAACCGACCTTCTAGTGAGGGCGCAATGAACAATATAGTGGAATTGTGCACGATTACTATTCTTGGCCAAGGCGCGATGAAAGAAGTGTTATAGTATACACGAGTAGAGTAGTGAGAAACAAAACATAGTTTAAATCATTATCGGAGGCTCAATGAAGTCATCAGGTGAATCATCCCTGAAGATCAGGGCAGAAAGTATATGATGTATACCCTCTAAATGTCACTAAAGACTATGTAAAAAGGAGTTTTGGAAATCTTAGACATATACCAGTATGAAATATCTTATAGAAGTCCGAGCATTGGTTGAATCAGAGCCTTTCTTTTTTTTACAAAAAGAGCTTAGTCGAATCAATTGTTATACAGTCATATAGAAGACTCGAGGAGTAGGAGTTTAACTACTTTAAAAGTCTTAGCATCCAGAAGTGATCAAGAGTTCTGAAGTCATATTCAGAACCTAAGAGTGAAGTTGCCCCGAAGCTTTCATCATCCATAGCCTACATCTAATACATGCCAAAAAGGAAGAGAAAAGATAGGTTTTACATACCTATGTCAAAAACATGCCAAGAAAGAGCTTCACATACCTTTTTATGAGTTACTCTTTATCCCATTCATGTCATCGTCCTTTAAACCTAGGTAATATAAAATAAATACGATTATTAACAACCCTTGCGATTACATCACCTTAGGCTACACATAAGTATTCATAGAACTCAACCCTTCGCTTGCTTTCTTAACTAGTTTCTTAACTAGTTAAAGAGTTTGCGAAAATCAGGCAGCACCTCCCCTATAATGTGCCATATCCAAATTTGCAATTCCACTCCTAATACCTATAGCCAACCAACAAAAACCTGAAACCTATGTGTAAGCAGTTCACATCAACAATATACAACATAAACTCCAACCGACTAGTTCGGAGCTACGATACCAAAATAGGGTGTCTAGCCTTTGTTTCGCAACACCTTTAATTATATAAAATGAGGGTTCGTGTGGATGAAACCAGAACCACCCACACCCCTATTAGAACACATTTAGGACCTGCAACAAAACCCCACACCCCTGCAGCAGTACCTCACAAGAACAACACTTTAATTCGACGATAATTCAATTATAACAACTCCAACTTAGTTTATTTCGAACGTCAAGCACCTTTATGATGTTTTCACATTTCCAGATACTTAAACAACATATAATACACTTCTTAAAAATACCATAAACACCCAATTAAGAGGAGAAACCTTACCTTATCCGAAATTGACCAAAATTGTCAAATTGCAACTCGAAACTTCTCCAAACGTGCTAAAATTAAGCAGGTTGTTTATGTCCCTTCTACGCTGCCCCAAATTGGAATTGTTTGGTTATAAAAAACTATTATATAACCTTAGAACACCTCAAATAATTAATTCACAGAATAAAACTCGGAGGCTTACCTTGGCAACCCCCAAACCCGTAGCTCCTCCCCTTGCCCTCCAACATTTTTCTCTACTTCTTTCTTACTTTTCTAGGTGTAAAGCTAAAGAAATAATTCCGTAGACATCGTAATATAAATATATACATATCCATGTGGTTGAGGAACACCGTAGATAATTATTTCACGGAGAAAAAATTAGAAATCTACCTTAGTTTCTTCTAAACCATGGTTGTCTCCTTTGCTCTTCTACATTTTTCCTTTCTTTTTGGCTGCTATTTTGGATAGAAAATGTGACTAAGAGTCACTTAACATACATATATATGTTGCCTTAGGGGGTGACACGTGTCATCCCCTAAGGGTGACACATGTTCGGCCCCCATTGGGCCAACACATACATGCTACTAATATGGGGCTGCCACGTGGCATGGGGTCCACCTCCCCCCAAGTAGGTGGGTCACCTATTTGAACTCAAGCAGGTGGGTCACCTTCTTGCTTGAGGTGCTTCCATGTGTCACTCCTCCATTGGCTGCCACGTGTCGTCTTTTTCCCTTCCTCGTGGGTTCGTAATCTCATCCTATTTTAGGAGCCTATGTAATCCGTGCTACGTAAGCTTGGTATTTCCTTAAGTAGATCGAGTATGTAAGACTTATTAGTTAGTAGCTTATGTAGGTAAGTCGAGTCCTACGACTCATTACTTGGCCTTCAATTCCTTCCGGATTCTTATGACTCTATTTCCAACCTTCTCAACTATGGGGTATCACATTCTCCCTTCCTTAGAGTTGTTTGATAGTGTCGTAGCGTATCCGGCTCACATGATAATGTCTAAGGAACTTATAAGACATTCTGAGTTTAAAAGTGTGGGGTGTAACATCCTTCCCCCCTTTAGAACATTCATCCCCGAATGTTAAACAAAACTTCCCTTAGCACCTTATACAAATCGTAGGGAGATTCTTTACTATTTCCATAACACATACTTCTATCCAAGTACTTAATATATGAGTTTTAGGAGTTGGGGTTACCTGTAGACATCGGTAATGGGTATGAATATTTGTGTTTTATGTCCTCTTCAATTCCTTAGGTCATCCCTTTTTCTGGTTTTGGTTTCTGCTACAGTATCTTGACGGAAGGCACGTCTTTAGTCTACAATCTTCTAGTTTGCCGATTTAAGATGATGATAGGTTGTTCCTCACAGGATTCCATGTCCTGGACATCATCTATGAAATATACCCTGGGTGGCTCGGTAGTATCCTTGCGAAGCATCCCTATCTGATGGACTGGGCGTATAGTTTTCAAATAAGGTTGTAAGCTCAACTTATCGGCCATTTTGCCCACCTTACGAGTAACTTGATACAATCTGATGTATTTTGCGTTAAGTTTCCCTTTTTTGGGTGACCTTGTTATGAACATCCAATCATCAATTTGAACTCTGTATGTCGATGTCGATTATCTGTATATCATTTTTGCCGACTCTAGGCTGTTAGATAATAGCTTGCTTGATCATGTCGGGGCCTTTTTAGCTTAGTCTTTCTAGCATTGATCCATCCAATAAGGGACTTACACATCTTGCTCTACCAGTCTTGTACGGGGCCATTGGGATACTAGAGTAGTAATTATTATTGTAGGCAACTTGATAAGTGATAGATAATCATCCCAGCTATCTTCGAAGTTAACAATACCAGCTTATGACATATCTTCTAGCGTTTAAGTGGTACGCTTTAGCCTGTTCATCAGGTTTGAGGGCAAAGTAGTGTACGATGACTTATCTGCCTTCCTCGTTTCTTCGCAGACTGATCCTCTGTAGTTAACTGTATCTTGGTCTCCTTCATCTGGGATAATAGCTATGGGGACTCCGTAAGGTCCTATCACTCTTTTACCCTATAATTTTACACCTTCTTGGCTAAGTAGGTAGCCTTTGATTGAAGGAGCATGGGCTAATATCGTTAATCCCTAGGTAACATTCCCTCTAGAGTCATCTGTCGACAGAGTGGGAAGTGAGTCTTGTAGCCCTGATCATATTGTAAAATTTTCGACCTCGTGTATTACTTCATGTCTTCCGTAAATGACATCAACTGGTACCCTTACCTTTTGGGTTGTGCTTTTTTTTGCCCCTCAGAGTTGGCTATCAAGTGGTGTCGAAATTCCCCCGCCCACTGGCCCATTTAGCCATTCTGTGGGTTGCCTCTCATTAACTGGTACTATGTTGAAGAACTGTGGCATTCGATTGCATCGTCAGTTAGCAGTTAGCTATCCTTCTTGTCTTGCTTAAATCCTTTTTACAATACCCTCAACGTAACTTATAGTACTCTAGGAACATAATCTCATGTCGTTTTTTCGCCGCTCGTTCAGATTCTTCCATCTCGCGCGACCACACCCGCACTATCGCACTAAATTCTACTAGAATTTAGAAGTTAAGCGTGCTTGGGCAAGAGAAATACTGGGATGGGTGACCTCCCTGGGAAGTCCTCATGTCGCGTTTCATGGTAATACTTGCAATAATGTGCGGGGCACTCAACTTAGCCCAAAATTTATCTTAGCGTCGTCTCACTAGTCTTTATGTGTTTTCTTGCCCTTTCTTCTGTTATCTTACAACTGGTATAGGGGTAGATCTTTAGTTCCACTACGACTATGTCCCTTTTTGGTCATTTTGGTTTAACTCATTCTATTGTATTCACCCCTTTTTGTACGCACCTCTTTATTAGGGTTGGCTACTGAGTAGCGCTAAAGTTCGTTAATATAGTGACCTTTAGAGCCACTTTGAGTTTTTTCTATCATTAGCTGGCATAGTTTTAAAGTAATTTGACATATAAACTTGTCAATCCTATAGTAACCAGCTAGTCCTGTCCGTCTTATTTAAACCATTTCAATATTTTTCCTTACCCCCGCTTGTAACCTTTTTGACATATTCTCATGTCATTCTTTTCCTTTATGAGAATATGAGAGAGTGCAAGAAATACCTTGTCGCACTTCTTTCTATTTCCTTATTTACTAATTGCTCATCTTATCTCCTACCATATGAGTCTTGCTATTTCTTTTCCTTGGTTATTTATCTACCGCAACATCATTTGCGATCAACTCTATGGCCAACATCTTGGCTTTTGACCCAGTATGATGTCATTATCCTTCGTAGTGACTCTTGAGTTATTCGATATCCTTTGCGATACCCTTTTCTTTTCATATGCATTCACCTTCTAGCATTACGTCATTCAAGGTCTTGCTGAAAACTTCTTAACACTATCTTGCATAGCATTCTAACTTCTATCCAATTATTGACGACTTAAAGATCTTCCTAACTTGGTTCAACAAAGGATCTTATTGAAGTTTAAGCATCCATATGAAACATGTTTCCACATCAATTGCCTCCATCTTACCCTTTGCAGTTTTCTAACTTGCTTCCCCCCTTTAGAGGGTACTTATACCTTTATCCGCTTATACCTTGATCTATGTCCAATATCAATTTCGTCCAGTCTCCTTCCCCAATGTACTTAGTACTGTATCATGTCCCCGTCTTTCTGCATTCTTTTTTGCCAACCTGATTATCCACGTATGGAACCTTGGCTAAATCACGAGGCGACAGGATCCTTCCTACACATAGTGTGACACCCTATCTATTAATTTGTACCTGAGTAATGGGACCCATGGAATAACTCGTCCGAGGCCACATTCTACTTATTTCTATAAAAGTAAATATTCACTTGTAGTCGTTCTAAATTTTCTTTTAACTAGGCAACATTTGTATTCCGGCATTCATTGTCCAAGGTTCTCTTGGAGTAGTGGGTTTCCCAACCTATATCCTTTGTTTCTTGGGATGAATGGAAGTTGCACCATTTATTCCTTAAGTTTATCATCTTTGTCTCTTAAGAATTCCATTATTTTCGGGACGACGTTGTGTACGCGCATTACTCCTTTATACCTTATAGCCCTTAACCTTACTATGTACCCAACACAGGCTTTTAACTTAGTCAATGTATACTAAGTACGCCTTACTAGTGGTCCTACTTTATCCCTGTATAATTGTATCACACTGTTCAATTCATACCTACATATCCCCTTTTTAGTTCGTACTCACATTCAGTTCCTGACATCTCTTTGAGGTGCTTCTGTCCGAAGCTCTTTCCCCAATTAGTCGGTGGAGGGCTATAAACTGTTATCGTAAACCATTTTTCAACCATTGTTGGAAGAAACTAGAATCTCTTAAACATCACAATACTTCTTTTAATACTTGACCTATCTGGTCTCCTTCTGAGTTTATCCTCGAGTTATGAACAACTTATCTAATTTACAATTAAGAGTTGGGGCTTGGTACTTTCAAAAAGAGTGAAGTTCAATTACTGGACATCTTATCCTTCAACCTGAGCTTTTCTTTTTCTTTCTACAACACAATTACAGCTGGAGATACTGTGGTCTAACTCTAAAATAAACTTCCTTGAGTAAAAAGGGTATGCCTTATTGACGACATGAAGAGTACCTCTTACAGCTTTAATTTGGCATAATATGGGAACTCGATATCAATTTCCAAGACATGTTATAAAGCTATGTTTTATTCCCTTTTTCTTGTTTTGGGAAAATTTCGGCAGAGCTTCCTCTACACTTCTTACTATCCCACAACCTGTACGCAGAAAATACCAACAATGCCTCACAGGGCCAACACATATATATATATATTCATATCATATCATAGCCGCATAGGTCTTTAAATATCATATCATACCACAGCCACAATGGGCTTTCAATATTAATAATAGTATGAAAGTAATGGACTTACCTCATATGTTCAACTTCGAACAGCATCTGTTGCACTTCCTGTGTACTTTTCCCCTAAGTTTTTGACTTTACATTTCAATCACATTTCAATACCTTACCCGACGAATATCTCCCATGCCTTTACTTTACTTACCTGCGTGCTTTGTAATGTCCCATGTCGTCAATTAATTCCTTCGGTTGATGTCGTCATTCTGTTAAGATCCAAGGTTAGTATAAGGAATTTTCCTATGACTCGGATCTAAAGCACGATCTCAGATGTGAAAGAAAGGTAACATCCTAAATGTCCTGTAGCTTCCTGTTTATGGATGCGGCGCGCAACACATCGATAATCAAGACTCTACTAGACATGATCTGCAGACACTCCAAGGATGAACTTCTCTGATACCACTTCTGTCACGACCCAACCCCGTAGGCCACGACTAGGGTCTGACTTGGACCCCCGTATACATATATATCAGCTATGATCAAGTCGAACTATAGACATGTAGTGCATATAAATCAAGTGTAGTCGAATAAAACTATGAACAACAGGATACATACATGAGAACCCTCATGGGTCATAACATTTCGTATATCTGTAGCCTCTTTCATTCGTATCATGAAATAAAAGGGCACGCAAGACAACAACTGACATATACAACACACATATACAACACACATATACCTGTCTGTAGACCTCTAACAATATCAATGACAACATATGGCGGGATAGGGCCCCTTCCTTACCCCTGAATAACAAAAACCATACTATACATAAACGGCCAGTGCAAACAAATAGGCTCCAATACAATGGAGTCTCTTCCAGCAGAGCTGAGTGGGATCCTAAGATAACGGACTCCCAAAACCTGTACCTATACCTACGGGCATGAAATGCAGCCCCCCCCCCCGAGAGAAAGGGGTTAGTACGACATATATACTGAGTACGTAAAACATAACATAACATAACTGGAAGCATATTTGAAATAGAGAAGCAGGGGGTAAATTATCAAATCAGCAACTTATACCTGGGAAAGTAAAATCATGCATGCTCAAATTTTCAATATAGCCGACCCTATCAGGGATATGGTGAATCATATTTGTAGTACCATCACCTCCTTATTACAACACATCATCAAATCATCATATATATACATACATACCCGGCCCTCTAGTGAGGGTGCAATAAACAAGCAGTGGAATTGTGCACGATTACTATTCCCAGCCCGGGCGTGATGAAAGAAGTGTTATAGTATATACGAGTAGAGTAGTGAGAAAAAACACAGTTTAAATCATTATCGGAGGCTCAATGAAGTCATCAGGTGAATCATCCCTGGAGATCAAGGCAGAAAGTATATGACGTATACCCTCTAAATGTCACTAAGTACTATGTAAAAGGGAGTTTTGGAAATCTTAGACATATACCAGTATGAAATATCTTATAGCAGTCTGAGCGTTGGTTGCCTCATAGCCTTTCTTTTTTTTACAAAAAGAGCTTAGTCGAATCAATTATTATACAGTCATATAGAGGACTCGAGGAGTAGGAGTTTAACTACTTTAAAAGTCTTAGCATCGAGAAGTGATCAAGAGTCCTGAAGTCATATTCAGAACCTAAGAGTGAAGTTGCCCCGAAGCTTTCATCATCCATAGCCTATATCTAATACATGCCATAAAGGAAGAGAAAAGATAGGTTTTACATACCTATGTCAAAAACATGCCAAGAGAGAGCTTCACATACCTTATTATGAGTTACTCTTTATCCCGTTCATTTCATCGTCCTTTTAACCTAGGTAACATAAAAGCAATACGAGTATTAACAACCCTTGTCTTTCCATCACCTTAGGCTACACATAAGTATTCATAGAACTCAACCCTTCGCTTGCTTTCTTAACTAGTTTCTTAACTAGTTAAAGAGTTTGGGAAAACAGCACCTCCCCTATAATGTGCCCTATCCAAATTTCCAATTCCACTCCTAATACTGATAGACAACCAACAAAAACCTGAAACCTATGTTTAAGAAGTTCACATCAACAATATACAACATAAACTCCAACCGACTAGTTCGGAGCTACGATACCAAAATAGGGTGTCTAGCCTTTGTTTCGCAACACCTTTAATTATATAAAATGAGGGTTCATGTGGATGAAACCAGAACCACCCACACCCCTATTAGAACACAGTTAGGAAACAAAACCCCACACCCCTATAGCAGCACCTCACAAGAACAACACTTTAATTCGACGACAATTCAACTATAACGACTCCAACTTAGTTTATTTCGAACGTCAAGCACCTCTATGATGTTTTCACATTTCCAGATACTTAAACAACATATAATACACTTCTTAAAAATACCATAAACTCCCAATTAAGAGGAGAAACCTTACCTTATCCGAAATTGGCCAAAACTGTCAAATTGCAACTCGAAACTTCTTCAAACATGCTGAAATTAAGCAGGATATTTATGTCCCTTCTCCACTTCCCCAAATTGGAATTTTTTGGTTATAAAACACTATTATATAACCATGGAACACCTCAAATAATTAATTCACGGAATGAAACTCGGAGGCTTACCTTGGCAGCCCCCAAACCCGTAGTTCCTCCCTTGCCCTCCAATGTTTTTCTCTTCTTCTTTCTTACTTTTCTAGGTGTAAAGCTGAAGAAATAATTTTTTAGACATCGTAAGATACATATATACATCTCTATGTGGTTGAGGAACACCGTAGATAATTAATTCATGGAGAAAAAGTTAGAAACCTACCTTAGTTTCTTCTAAACCATGGCTGCCTCCTTTACTCTTCTCACATTTTTCCTTTCATTTTGGCTACTATTTTGGATAGAAAATGTGACTAAGAGTCACTTAACATATAGATATATGTTGCCTTAGGGGGTGAAACATGTTATCCCCTAAGGGTGACACGTGTTTGGCCCCTATTTGGCCAATACATACATGCTGCCAATAAGGGGATGCCACGTGGCGTGGAGTCCACCTCCCCTCAAGTAGGTGGGTAACCTACTTGACCCCAAGAAGGTGGGTCACCTGCTTACTTGAGGTGCTTCCATGTGTCATTCCTCCATTGGGTTCCACGTGTCGTCTTTTCCCCTTCCTCGAGGATTAGTAATCTCGTCCTATTTTAGGAGCCTATGTAGTCCATGCTACATAAGCTTGGTATGTCCTTAAGTAGCTCAAGTATGTAAGACTTCTAAGTTAGTAGCTTACGTACGTAAGTAGAGTCCTACGACTCTATTTCCTACCTTCTCTACTATAGATTATCACATTCTTCCTTCCTTAGAGTCGTTTGATAGTGTCGTAGTGTATCCGGCTCACATAATAATGTCTAAGGAACTTATAAGACATTCCGAGTTTAAAAGTGTGGGGTGTAACAGTCCTAGACTCCCGTATACGTATCTATCAGCTATAGTCAAGTTGAACTCTGTACAATGTGATATTAGATGTAAAAACCCAATGGGTCAAAACCTTTTCATGTACATATAGCCTCTTTCCTTCATATCATATCATGGAAGGGCATGCAAGCCGACAAGGCTGCCCTGACATAAAAACATTTAAACATGTCGCATAGGCGCAATTGAAACAAACTTACAAATAACCCACATGCAGATGTCTACAAACCTCTAAGAGTATTAACTATATCATATGGCGGGACAGGTCCCCCATCATACCCATGAATAAATAAATATATACACTGGAAGAGTAGTACCAAAACTAGGCTCCGATATAATGGAGCTTTTCCCCAAAACCGCTGAGTGGAGTCCTAGGCTGGCGGATCCCCAAAGCACGCGTCTGTACCTGCGGGCATGAAATGCAGCCCCCCCCAAAAAGAAGTGGTCAGTACTACATATGTACTGTGTATGTAAAGTACAAAACATCATAAGGAGATCACAACTGATATAGGGATGCAGGGGGAAAGTATAACATCTAATAAATTACTATACCTTCATCTTACAAAATAAAGTCATGTATACCATTGTCACATACCACACCCGGCCCACTCGTGGACTCGGTGTTACAAATGCATCATTTTATCATCACAGGCATATGTATACTATTAGCGCTGTGGAACGTATAGCCTGATCCATGCATATAGTAAGTTAGTGTCGAGGAACTTCCGGCCCGATCCTTATACATATAACACGTTAGGGCTAAGGAACGTCCGGTCCGATCCCTATATATATAACACGTTAGTGCCGAGGAACGTCCGGCCCAATCCCTATACATATAATACGTTAGTGCTGAGGAACGTCTGGACCAATCCCTATATAATATAATAATGCATATACGTGCACGTAAAACTTGGTAACATATCAAACATCCCTCAACACATTATCATAAAGTATGTCCAAGAGTCTCTAGGTCTAGGAGCTTACACCTCCAATCATTATTCAGTATGTAGAAGTCTTGAGGGTCGTAGTTCAACTACTTTAAGACCCTTACCATTCAAAGGTGAGTACAAGTCATGAGTTATGTCTGGAACCTACAAAGGTAATTACCTCTAACTCATATTATATATCGCTTCACTTACATTAAACCATTTCAAGAGAGGGAAGGGATAGGCTTCACATATACTACTTTTCATCGTGTCGATGACTTACAAGGTCATAACTCAACTATCGCAGGAGTTCGAACATCGAGAAGTGAATAAGATTTACGAACCATACTCGGGGTTCTACAAATGGAATTATTCTCACATTACATATATAATCCACTTAAGACTAAGACATCCCAAAATAAAGAAGAGATAGGCTTTACATACTCATCACTTCCTAATGTATGGAAGGCTTCTAAAGCCCTAGTTCAATTACTGTAAGTGTGCTTTCATCAAGGAGTAAATAAGGACTGTGAATTAAGCTTGGCATTTTTAAGTAGATTTACCCCCAAGCTCACATCATTCATTATTTAACTTTAAGAAATGCCAAAATAAAAGAAAGGGCAGCTTCACATACATAACACTTACATCTAAGACATGTCAAAAGAAAAGAAAGGATAGGTTTTACATACCTCTTATCGATTGCTTTTAACCCGACTTGTCTCGTCTTCCTCTGGACCTATTTAACACGAAGGTAATACTAATATTAATAACTTTTAACTTTCCAGCTTCTATATCCACAACTAAGCACCCGTAGAAATCAATTTCTTATTCGCCTTTCTTGACTAGTCTCGACTAGTCTATTAGTTAGTTAGAAGTTAACGGAATTCGGGCAGCATTTCCTATATAACTTGCCCTATCCGAACATTCCACTATATTTTCAATTAGTAAATCCAACCAAAAACAACAACCAGCAGCCAATACACAATTATACTACCTCAACATCACACCAAACAAGTCCCAAATAGCCCACTCAAAACAATGACTCCAAAATACGGTTTTCCAAACTTGCTGAAAATTGGCTTCTGAAGCTCTTTAAGGTGCTGAAAATTGGTTGGGTTGTTTGCTTCACTTCCTTGCTGCCCCAAAGAGTAGTTTACGCTATTAAACACCGTTATTTAACCATAGTGTACCTTAAATAATTAGTTCACAGAGCAAAAGTCGGAGCCTTACCTTGGAGGGGGAAAATCTGTAGCGCTCTCTCTCTATGCTCTAGGGTTTTCTCTTCTTTTTTTTCTAAGTTAAAGATGAAGAATGAAAATATTCAGCAACTTACATGTATATATACCCTTTTTAAGAGGGTGACACATGGCATCCCCCTAGGGTGTGACACATGGCATCCCCCTAGGGTGTGACACGTGGCAGCCTCCTAGGGTGTGACACGTGGTAGCCCCCTAGGACACCACCTCAGTCCATGCAGCCACTCACATACTGCCATGTGGAAGTGGGGTCCACCTAAAGTAGGTGAGTCACCTACTTGGTCCAAGTAGGTGAGTCACCTACTTGGTCCAAGTAGGTGCATCACCTACTTATTCCAAGTAGGTGCATCACCTACTTGCTTGGAGTAGGCGCGTCGTCTCCTTATTTCTTTTTTGTGAGTTCGTAATCTCGTCTCACTTTAAGAGCCTATGCATTCCTTGCTACTTAAGCTCGATGTGTTCTCAAGTAACTTAATTATGTAGGACATCCATGTTTGTATCTTACGCGAGTATGTTGAGTACCACGACTCCTTATTTGGCCTCCAACTCCTTCCAAAGCCTTCTAGACCTATTTCCAACCGTCACTACTCACGTAGATCTTCATAGATAACATGGATCACATGGTAACCTTTTAGAAAACAAAATATGCTCTAATGTACAAAGGTACGGCGTATAACAATAACTTTGTGTGGTATATGACCTATAACCGACATATAAGACCATGCGAGCTATAACATGAAATCCGATGTAACTCTCACATCAAGAAGAGAAAGGCTACGTGCCAAGGTAAACTCTGTGAGAACATCTTAAACTTGAGCTATTTGTGTATCCTATAGAAAATCCATAAGGAAAACCTATGCAGGCAAAGTAGTTAGGGACTAAAGGTTACTACTATAATTTCCTTGGGTCTCTACTTGAGCTTACAGACCGAGCCCTACCTTAAAGCCTTCATAGTGCTTAATAATTATCCCAACAGAATTCATAAAAATATAGTCATTAATATCATTGGGAAAGGCTATAGTAAATACCAATCCAAATCATAAAATAGTACGACTATCTTATTAACACGATTAATTCATACAAGAATAATAAAGCCTTTCAATCCTTATGAATCCATGATTATGTGAGAAAACCTTTCACCTCTTTAACATGAATGTGTGAGAATTACTTTTCACAACCATAAATATTGGCTTAAAACATCATTAAAATTATAATTCAACATCATCATAACTTTTCATAAAATACTTCATCAATACATAATCATAATCTCATAGGTTTATACTTGAAAATAACATAGTTGGTGTTTGATGGTGGGAGAGAAATCCTTGAACGCACTGTTTTACTCAGATCATGGGTCCATGGAAATCTACTTAAAATCATGTAATTTTACTTACTTCATGCAAAATTAAATCAATGATAATGAAATAAACTACAATTGAATTGATCCAATGCAATTCATGAGAATTACGACTTAGAAATAAAATTCATAAAGAAGAATTTAGAAAAACACCTTAGGACTCCATGGATGGAAATATCATTGGATGAATTCCAACATAGCTTGATCAATTAAGCCCTAAATATAGAGAATATGGATAGTTGAAACCTTGAAATCTTTTAAGCCTAGCTTGTCTTGAGAATTGGTCATTGGGAGAGTAGTTTTAGAGAGAAGATTATTCGAATTAGGGATTGGAAAGTCAATGAGGGAAATTCAAAGGGTTTGGGTAGTTATATTCTTCAGTATTAGGCTTTAAATGATGTAGTGTAGGAGTTAAATAATTTAGAATTAACTAAAATATCCCTACCTAAACCTATTGGGATCTAGCCCAGAAATCTTATCAGAAACCTCATAAGTTTTTTGGCGAGAAGACTTAGCTCGTCAACCAAATTTACTCTGTCCTTGCTCAAACTTTCCTTTTCCTACCAACCCTTTCAGATGTTTTTGGCGAGAAGGATATGCTTGCTGAATAAACTCTTTCCTCGCCCAAAATCTTTGATTTTGAGAACATTTTCTTTTCTAACTTCTTTGAATATTTTGGCGAGAGCATCATGCTCTCCTAGTTAACTCAGCGGGTCACCAAGTTCCCACCATCCTCGCCAAAAGTCCCTGACCACTGACCTATCTTCCATAATAACTTGTCGAGCTCGTGGGGTCTTAGGCGAGTCTCCCAATTCTCTTTGCGAGTCATATAGTAACAATTTGCGAGAACCAACTTCAAATTTTCACAGTTTTCCCATTTTTAACTCAAAATTTTAACTTTTCAACTTCTGAGGTCTCACAATATCTTTCCCTTGGGAACATTCATCCTCGAATGGGATGCAACTAGCATGAAAGGAATCGGAGAAGAAATATAGCAGCTCAACATGAATGCAATGACATATTTAAAATGCATAAACCATGAGAAATTTAACTTTAACATAATCCATTGCTTAAAATCAACTTCATGAACATGCATGCATATGAAACCATGAGAATGACTTAGACACTTGATTTCAAAGAAGTAACCATGAGGGAAAGTAATAGTTTATCTAGGAATGGAAGGAAATAGATAAGGATATTGTGATATTATATCGGCTTCAGCCTCCCATGTGGCCCCTTCGACCTATTGGTTTCTCCACAATACCTTGATGAAAGTTACTTCTTTGTTTCTCAACATTCTAACATGCCAGTCTAGAATTTCGACTGTACTTCTTCATAAGAAAAATATTTTATCACACCCACACTACCCAAGAGAAAAATAGAGCTAGGATCACCCACACTTTCTCAATAGCGACACATGGAACACTGATACACCGATGCTAAATTCGAGGGAAAATCCAACGTATATGCCACCTTGGCAATCTGCCTCAAAATATGATAAAGGCCTACATCCTAGGGACTAAGCTTCCCCTTCTTAACAAAATTCATCACACCCTTCATGGGTGAGTTTTCAAGTACACCTAATCATTCATCTCAAACATAAGTTACCTTCTCCTCATTTCTAAATAGGACTTTTGTCGACTTTGGAAAGTCTTCAATCTTTATTTAATCAATTTAACTTCTTCCTAGCCTCATGCACCAACTCAAGACCGATCAATGCAATTTTTCCAACTTCAAACCAATTAATAGGAGACCTACATCTCCTATCATATAAGGTCTTGAATAGAGCCATTTGAATACTCGAAGAACACAAAATCGGCCTTGATATCGAAGAACACCAAATCCTTCTTGAGAGAAAGCCTCAATGGCGTTTTTGGAAACATCTTTCTTCAACTCAACCAACATTGGGTCACTATATTTCTTTGCCTTAACCTCTACCACAAGGAACGATTTGGAATAATTTTTAACAACTACACTACCATCCTCTAAATCAACCAAGCAAAAACCCAAATGAGCTAATCTATGAACATCACGAACTAACTCCTTCTTATTCTCAACATGGAAAATACTATTCATGGAAAATCTACTAAGTGCATCAAAAACCACATTCGTTTTACCCTAATGGTACAACACACTCGTATCATAATTTTTCAACAAATTAAGCCATCTCCATTGATGAAGGTTTCAATCCTTTTGATTGAACCCATATTGCAACCTCATATGGTCGGTGAATACATCAACATGGATACTATATAGATAGTGTCTCCAAATCTCCATGGCAAACACAGCCGCCGCCAACTCCAAGTCCGGAGTCAGATAGTTTTTTTCATGCACCTTAAGTTGCCTAGAAGTGTAGGCTATCACCGTACCATTTTGCATTAAAACAAAACCAAGACCAATCCTTGAAGTATCATAATAAAAAACAAACCCATCAGATCCTTCTGGTAAAGTCAACACTGGAACGGAGGTAAGTCTATCTTTCAACTCTTGGAAACTTTTTTCACATCCCTTAAATCATTGGAATTCACTTTCTTTTGAGTCAAAGTAGTCAAAGGTGATACAATGGAAGAGAACCTTCTACAAACTATCTATAATAACCATCTAAGCCCAAGAAACTCCAAATATCCAAAGGAGACAAAGGTCTAGGCCAATTCTTAACTGCTTCGGTCTTCTTAGAATCCACCATAATACTTTCACCGAAGACAATATGGCCAATGAAACCAACTGATATATATATATATATATATGTGTGTGTGTATCACTAATCAAGAGTTAAAGAGAGTAAAAATACAAACCATGAAGGAAATTGCATTAAATATTGCGGCATCGTCAAACTCTGCATAGAAAGAACGAAAGTTGTTGCAGAAGAAAAGGTTTTCCATCTCTTTCCTTTTTGAATTGACAAACATAGAATTCATTTATTTAAAAAAATCAAGAGTCAATTATGAATTGATCTTTCAATTTATCACGTAATAGAATTTATTTTATTTCTGTTTCACGCACCTCACAATGTGTATATTTATCTTCTGAAAATTGGTATTTAAACTACTTGCTTGCCGACAGTTACAATGAAGAGAAGAGTCAAGATTTGATTGTGTTATGCAAATAGGGCGAATGAAGGAAGTAAATATTAATTATGTGTTTATTTTACCATATTATTCTTATTTATTGTAATTTGAAATTTAATTATTAGCACTCCAATTATTACATAAATAAAAATGGTTGCTTAAAAAAAGGGGTAAGATTAAAAAAAAAATAGTTCGCAATTTACTGAAGTGAACAATTTAAAGAAAAAACTTATTTTTAATATATTGGACAAATAGAATAAAATTAAAGGTATAATAATATGAAGAAGTTCGGTCAAATCATAGAAAAAATCAAGATACAAAGTATTTTTCAAGCCTATATAACATTAGTTGAATATCATGATTAAATGCATTATGTATTGATTACTTATTTATCTTTTTCCTTATTTTTTTGGATTTTCCTCCTACTACTTTTGCCTTTTTATAAATAATAACTATAAATACATAAAATAACACAAAAGTCACCTCTATTTTAATAAAGAAATAACTTTTGGACTTTTATAAATAATAACCCAAAAGTCACCTCTTTTTTAAAAAAAATTAAAATTTGAGCTTTTATTTATAAATTAGCACAACAATACACAACTCATTTGGGCCTATTGCATGAATATGACAATAAATAGTAAAATAAAATAAAGAGAAAAGGATCAAATATGCCTATAAACTTATCAAAAATGTCTAGATATACCCTCCGTTTGAAGTTTAGCTCACTCATGCCCTCGTCGTCTATATTTGGGTGCATATATACCCCTTTCAACATTAGTTGCTTTGTTGGAATTTTTTATTTTATTTTATATTACACGTGTAATTGACAAATCATCATTTAATTAACACATGACATTTATATTAATTAATCCAATCCAAAAAAACCGACCCATTCGACCCAAAAAACCGACCCATCCGACCCAAAAAACCGACCCATCCGACTCCAAAAAAACTTTTTAAGCCTATTTTCTTCAAAGTCCCTAAATGAGTCTTTTCCTCTCCACTTTCTTCTTCTACGCCGCTGCATTTCTGAGAAGAAGTAATGAGAAGTTCACGCCGCTAGGGTTTTGAGAAGATTGCTCCCAAACATTGCATTTTGAGTTTTTAAAAAATGAGTCAGGGTTCGAGTGTTTCAAGTAGGTCGAGGATGAATTGTCATTGTGGTATTTCAACGAGGATTTTCACAGCTTTTACTCCAACGAATGCTGGAAGACGCTTTTATAAGTGTTCTAAGCCTAATGTAAATTTATCATACAATTTCATTGATTTTAAAATTTCCGACCACCATTAATTTCAAGTTCATATTTTGTGCAGGGTTTTAAATATGATTTCTCGAAATGGGTTAATGATCCACTCCATCCTAGAGTTTCAAATCTCATCCATAATTTAAAGATGGAAAATGATAATCTCCATCGTGAAAAGAAAGCTTTGGAGATAAGGATTGCTGATCTTGAAAAGTATTTGACATCTGATATTGAAGAAAATTGTGAACGTCTAGATGAAATTAGTGTTTCCAATAGTGAGGAAGTTGTCGATAATGAAGAGGTTGTTGTCGATAAGTCTTTGGTGCATATTAGGGATGAAAAACAAAAATGTAAGAAAAAAGTTTGTAAAATGTGGATTGTGTTAGCTATGTCCTGGTGTTTTTTTGCAGGATTCATCATATTTTGGATAATGAACTAGGAATTTTTAACTTTTGTCATTTCTATTTTGTAATGTTTAACTTAGAAAATATTAAGCATATGTGATGTGGTTGATGACTTTGGAATTCTAGTTCATATTTTGATTTAGTTATGATTTGTTAATTTCATAACCTCTGGCTCCTTTACATTACCAAACCTGATGTGTTAGATTAAGGAAGGAGAACTGGAAATTGATTATAAGACAAGGCTAGGAGTGAATGAATACCTTTTGATTAATACTTTTACATGTCTTGTTAATTTTTCTGTTGTCTTTTACATTTTTTCTTGTGGTGACAAGTTAAAGACTTGAAGTAAGAATGTAGAATTGGAAATCATTTAATCCTCATATGCTAAATGAACTAGCCACCAAAAAATTACTACAAGCAATATTGTTTTCAACCAACTATGGTTAACTATC
The DNA here is from genome assembly GCF_947179165.1 of Solanum dulcamara. Taxonomy (NCBI): domain Eukaryota; kingdom Viridiplantae; phylum Streptophyta; class Magnoliopsida; order Solanales; family Solanaceae; genus Solanum; species Solanum dulcamara. Next base: position 48,669,154 of record NC_077239.1, read on the forward strand.
AGAGGATTAAGACAAAACTAACATAAAAAATAAATTACTAGAAATCATCATCGAGTACTGGTTCTCCTCTTCCCTTAACCCCCATCATCTTGATCGTTTTCTTTTTTGCCACCATTTGCACATGTTTGGAAGGGACAACTTCTTTTCCCTTCCATGTTGTTTTGACTGGAGAATAAGGTAGATTAATTGACACTGAGGCACCAGTGTAATCTCTAGTAAATTAAATATTTTTTGTACCAGTTGAAACAATTCTTGTCTTTAACTTCTCAGTCCGTAAATCTGATTCACAAATCACCATTATTTTTAGGGGTGGGTCTTCTTCATTTCCAACATCAGGGTCATATGGTTCAAACTCTTGTGTTGCAGCTTGTGGTTGAAAAGTAGACTCTTGTGTACCAGTCTGAGTCTCATATTCACTTCCCATTTTTCTTGATTGTGAACTGGTGCTAGTCAATTCTTTTTTTGAATATGCATTATTTTCAGCAGATTTTTCCTATCCAAAAATTGCAGTCAATAAGTATGTTTTTAATGAACTTACAATAAGAAAAAGTATGAAAAAAAGAATATTGTCAATAATTATTTTGTAGCTTACCTTGTAACAGCCCTTTTTATTGTGGTTTGGTTCACCACAGTTACTACATGTCATTTGAGTGCCCTTTCTGGATTGGGACCACTCACCTTTTCTTTTGCTTGCTTCATCTGGTTCTCTATTCCTCTTCACTTTAGGTCTGCCAACTTGTTTCACAACATCAGGAGGCAACATTGCATTTGAAGGATTAACCTTCCAGAACATTTGACCTCTTACAGGCTGTATCTTCTGTTTATAGGTTAGCATGTAAGCCTCCTTGCTATACCACCAATGAATTTCAGTTTTGGGATCAACTTTTTTGTGTGTCAATGCTTTAATGGCATGAGGACAGGGAATACCTGATAAATCCCAAATTCTACAGGTACATTTTTTTTGCTCAAGATTGATAGTGTGTCTACCTTCTCCATCAGACACTTCATAGCCCCAATCTCCATTGAATTCCACATTACAATGATGTTCTATGGCCCTAAATTCAAGGTACAACTTCATGCAAGTTGGACTAAAATCAGCAACCCAAGTCCTCAACTTATTTTCATTTTTCCTTAGCAATCCCATCATTTTTACTCTTATGTATTCTAATATCTTGATTATTGTCTTTCCTTTAGCCTCAAGGATCCATGCATTGAATGACTCAGTGAAATTGTTATCAACCATTATGTTCTTACACTAAGTATCAAAATAAGCTCTACACCATGTCTTTGGTAGATATTTCACCAAATCCCTTGCAGCATTTGTTGATAATAATCCTAACTTATTCAATTGGTCCTTGAACTCTTCATCATATGAACTCCATGCACACCACCACATAAGCTTCCTCATTTGATAACTCCTCCACTTTTTACACCAGTTACTCTCAATATGTCTCACACAATACCTATGCTGAGCTTCAGGCAATACTTTTTTAACAACATCTAATAATCTCTGTAACAGTAAAACAAAAAAATGAGAAACAGAAATTAAAATATAAGAATCTGAAAGTAAAAGCTGGGAATCATACTTTTTGCATATCTGAAATGAATGTGATTCCTTTACCATCATTAAGGTCCAAAGACCCCTTCAATAACTCAATGAACTAGCACCATGTCCTGCTTGTTTCTTTGTCCACTATTGCCCATGCTAGTGGAAAGAAACTGTTCATAGAATCTTGTCCTAGTGCAACCAACAACATGTCCTTACATCTACCTTTCAATAATGTACCATCAACTCCAATTAATGGCCTCAAATCAGATTTCCAGCCTTTTTTAGAGCATCAAAACACATGTACATCCTCAAAAACTTTCTTTTTCCTTCAGCTAGGGCATCTTTGGAGATATTTATCAAAACATCACTTTCTGAATTAGACTGTTTAATCTCTTGGGCATAGGCCTCAAGCTTGTTGTAGTCATCTATATAACTACCTTCCAACTTCTTAAGAATCATACACTTAGTCCTTTTAAGCATGGATTGAGACACATTCAACTTAAAATCATTTTCAAGTTCTGCTCTCATATCTTTTACCTTGTACTTGGGATTATTTTGAAGCTTGTTCTTGAAGTATTGAGCTAATGTGGTTGAATCAGTTCTAGGATTAAAAAAGGCATCTTCACATGTGTGTTTATTGATGATAGTCTTTATCTTAAATACTTCAGTCTTACCATCTCCTGAAATCAAACACCTAAAGGGACATCCCTCTTCACAACCATACCTAGTTCTCTTTGAGTCACACTTGATTATAGTCAAAGCTCTTTTGTTAGCTAATGCATAAAAATTCACAACCTGTCTACCTTCTATCATATCCTTAAATGACATTCCAACTTGCAATTTCTTGTAGTTTTTCAACCTATCACCTAATATTCTTCTCTTTTCCTTGCTAATAGCCTCCATCCACTCATTATCATATTCCTCACCCTCAGAAAGATCCCATTCACAATCAGAATCAATACTGTGTTCACAGTCTGTACCAACCTCAACAACAGTAGAAAATATTTCAGTATGTTGTGTGATAGATTAAGCAAAGACTATGAGCTCACCCTCCTCCACAACAAAGAAGTTGACAAGCTTAAATTTCTCATACAATAGGCTCAGGATGACCCTAATGCCATCATCTCCATCTATTATATAATACTTACCATAGGGACCAGTGGCTATCAATTGTTTAATCTGAGAAAGCCCTAGCTTGAAAGTAAACTCATCACATATATCTTTATGACTCAATAATTCAGGGTCAAAACTATACCAAAAGTGCACCAATTTCTTAGTGTATGCCAACTCAGGTGAAATGACCCAACTACCGCCATAGTTGAACACAATATCAACTTCATCAATCATCCTTCAAAAATACATGAAAGAAACAGTAAATTCAAAACAAAATAAGAGGGACCACATTAAACCAAACACATTAAAAGCTACAAAAATATAATGAAGTAAAGGGAACGTCATCTCGAGGCCACCAAAAGCAAACAAAATAAAGCCTACAAAGGCATAAAAAAGCACATCATTTAACATTAAATAATAGATTTCATGTGACCTTGGCAGACACAATCAAATACCCACACATGCTACACAATATCAACTTCATCATCCTTCAAAAATACACGAAAGAAAATGTAAATTCAAAATAAAATCAGAGGGACCACATTAAACCAAACACATCAAAAACTACAAAAATATAATAAAGTATTTGAAAATATCATCTCGATACCACCAAAACAAAAATAAAACAAAGCCTAGAAAGGCATCCTCGACCTACTTGAAACACTCGAACCCTGACTCTAGGATTAAAAACTTGAAATGCAATGTTTGGGAGTAATCTTCTCAAAACCCTAGTGGCGTGAACATCTCATTACTTCTTCTCAGAAATGCAGTGGCGCAGAAGAAGAAAGTGGAGAGGAAAAGACCCATTTAGGGATTTTGAAGAAAATAGGCTTAAAAGGTTTTTTTGGGGTCGGGTGGATCGGGTTTTTTGGATTGGGTGGATCGGGTTTTTTTGGGTCGGATTAATTAATATAAATGTCATGTGTCAATTAAATGATGATTTGGCAATTACACGTGTAATATAAAATAAAAAAATTCCAACAAAGCAACTAACGCTGAAAGGGGTATATATGCGCCCAAATGTAGACGGCGAGGGCATGAGTGAGCTAAACTTCAAACGGAGGGTATATCTAGACATTTTCGATAAGTTCAGGGGCATATTTGATCCTTTTCCCTAAAATAAAAGGAGAAAGTCACCTCATTACACAAATGATGTAACAATCTTAACAGTCATTAACGAAACTATGCAACTGTTTTGTTTTCCATATGTGCTATTATACAATGCAAACATAAAAGTCAGTATAAATTCTCTTAATTACATTAACTGAAATAATGCTGATTAATTATTTCAATTGTACCACCTAACAATGATTTATTGCTACAACAAGAAAGGAAACATACCATCAATCCTTCCAAATTTTCTTTCGAAATTAATACGATGTCAATTGCAAATTGATTTTACTCTCTTACTAAATTTTAGTAATGTAGGGATTAATTATGAGTCAGTATATAATATTTTATGTAAGAATTAGTTATTCTACTTCTAACCTACATAAAATTAGACTTAGATTTACATAACTTATTCATATATTAGTTATGTGGATTTCTAAATTATCAACTAAATATCATATTAATTTTATACATTAATAACTTTGTATCTACCTATCAACTGTGGTATAAATTATATAAAAGTTAGTATACAAATAATTTATTTCTTATCCAACTACCAAACGACCCCTAATAGAATATGTGTATGCATCCGTCAGTTATGTTCGATCTCACAAAAATATATCTCAGATAACATTTTATAAAACTTGTGTACATATGTATACATGTAAAGGTTTATGAATCTCTAAGTGCCATTTCAGTACAATTTACAATGCATTTTGTACCATAATTCATGCAGTGTTCATATATATATGCAAGTTTTTACCAGCAATTATTCATTTAGGCGAATTGTTCTTTTTCCGCATAGCAATTGTGCTTTTAGGTGAATTGTTTCTATATTGCTTACTGTTAGTCCTGTATATTAATATGTTTAGTTATTTCTTTACTAATAATTTAAATTCGTAAATTTAATGAGGTCATTAACCATGCGGGTAAATTACCTAATTTTATAATAAGTGGCTTGACCACATCCTTTAATGAAAAAAAAAAGAGCAACAAGAGACTAGGAAATAAAGGGAAAGCTTATCTACATGGATATTAATAATAAATTAATAAATATATAATATAAATTTTTAGATAATTTTTCAATTTACCACAAGTAATTAATATGTATTTTTATCTCAATTTAAACGTTTGACCATAATCAATTAACGTAATTTAGTGCAAACACTAGCTCCAGCAAATTTTCTCTGAACAAATCTCCATTAAAAATTGAACTAGGGAAATACTGATTTGAGAGTTCATTATTGCTCAGACAAATGCTCTATTATTTTCGTTCGATTAAACAAATTACTATGAAACAAGAGACTCCTTCAAGTACACAATTGAGATGGAACCAGAAAGAGTAAAAGACGGTGATTTGTCTCACAAGAATTCCCCGTTTTCTATAATATTTCATTTGGCACAACGCAAATGCTCTTTTTATTCTAGTCCAAAGGTAATGTGATTAAAAATAAACATTAGTTAACACAAGCGATAAAAGTACGTGTAATAGACCGTCTGGCCTAACTTTTCCGAAAGAACTTGAGAAAAATATTTTTTTTTAAAAAATCTTGATCAAACACTAATTATTGTTCAAAAGTACTTTTTAAATTTATCGATCAAACACAAATTGATTCACCAAAAGTACTTTGGAAAAAACACATTTCAAAAATAAAAATTATTCAAAAAAGCCTAGTCAAATATACTATAAACTACATTCCATTTGTTCATTAATTTGATGTTAACATCAAGGGCTATAGTAAAAGGTTTCACTTGATATGATTCTAGTCAATGATTCTAGTGAGCAACAAATTAAGTTCCCTTTAGCTAAGCCAAAACCAGTTCTTGTACACTATGAGTAAAACGATTAAGCCAATAGGCTCCTTGTCGCCTAGCAAAAACAACATCGCAGTCAATAACGAGTCCTACACCTTGGGCATTGCATCACACTACAATTAATGAAAGAGATGTCACGTTTATGATTAGCAATTTCTGACAAAGATACTGTAAAATTGTTAGTTTACAATCACTTCTTTCACTTGTTTTGTTGGCTCAGTAACTCAATGAAGAAGTAGGGATTGGAAAACAGCTGTACTTGATGTACATAGAGGTTAATTTCATAAATCATAACCCTGGCAGCACACAAGTACCTGCACAAGCTCCAAAAGAGTAGTAGTAGTAGTTGTGTGCTACTGGCTGTGTCTTGCCTTTCTCAAAGTCTTAATCAAACCTTTTGCGATTTTCCAAAACCAGACGATATTCAGCAGTGCCAAAACAGGAGGTACAGTTAACAAGCTATAGAATCCCAATGGATAAACTTTCTTGATCTGAGGAACAACTGAAGCAGTGTCAGAATGTGTCCTGTTATCTTTTTACAAATACATTTTCTGTTCAAATGGAGGAAACAATTATGTTATTTCCGAAACAGCTTCTAGTCAAGTAGGGCTAAGCATAAAACAATATCAACACATCAAGCAACTCCCATGGACATATAATCATACTGGTCAATCAATTGCATGTTATTCTGTTTAAAGTATGAGATAACTATTACTACTACAAAGTTTAAGATGTCCCACTTTCATCAATTAAATAGGCTAGCCCCCCAGGGCATTGGTCTAATCGTAAGAGGGAATCTGTGAAGTGTGGGTTACAGTACACACACATCACGGTTTGAACCTTGCCGATTAAGTGAAGAAAGGTAGAGGAGCAGCCGCATTATTCACCGAGTTTCGAACCGTGTGCCACAACCCTTAGAGTTTCCGCAGTTACAAAAAAGAAAATAGGCTAATCTATTATACAAATCTCTAAATGCACGTCTCCCTTGTCTAACACTTGGGTGATGCAGAAGGAACCAAAACTTTGACCTAGCTATGCAATTAATTAGGATCTACGGTTTATAAATCCATGTCTAGTATAACATACTTAAAGAATTCCGCCTAGCTTCAAAATCTCACAAGGATTATAAGTTGAAGAAGAATTACTGAAACAGATTAGCTTCTATACATTGTGCAAATACCTACTCACCTGATCAAAATGGCTAAGCATGTGATAGAAAAAGAATAGAAACAAGAAAATTCTTGCAACCTGAAAGCATCACATCAAAAATAATATTTGAGTTCCTGAATTATTGTTTAAACAAGATAAACATATCAAATGAACAAAGTGTTCAACTAACATACTTGTAACATAACCTGCTTAGGCACAAACCCCTTTTTTATCAAATAGCAAGAAACCTCAAGGCATATGTAGTTAATAGTAACACAAATATCTTAAGAATTTTCAGCAACAAAGACCACATAACTACCAGTTGTTAAAATTGAACAGAACATGATAGAGGCAAATGTTCGAGATAGTTGATACAACTAACTTGGATTCAAGGTTAGTTATTGTTGTTACACTACATTGCATTGGTGATAGCACAAAGACTTTTCTCATGAGATTAGACCACCTTTATTTCACACTTATCGAGGACAAATCAAAAGTATCTTGTGCATAAAATGCTTTCATCAAAGAAGAAAAGCAATTTGCCAATTTATCAGCAAAGAGGCCATAAGTTTAAATAGGCCATTCTTGCCAAATTAAAATTGATAGCCACCCAAGTAGGAATCCAGCTTAGCTTCATATATGACGCATACCATATCTGCATAATTGCAAGAACAAAGAGAGAAGGAAATATATTCTCATGCATGACCATACCAGCCACCCAAGAAATAAAGCTACTCCATTGCAGACATAGAGCTGAGAGTTCTTTTGACCAGCAACATCCAGGTACCTACATATATGCTAATGCAGTCACTAATGTGGAATGTTAGCTTTAGAAGACAAGTATTAGCAGATGCCGATTGCTCTTACCATCTTAAATTAACAAAGGGAGTCGTACTCTCAGTAAAGAGTACCATAAATATATATATTTGTGCTTGACCACTTAGAAGGGATTGAACAATTGCAAACATTGAAAGTCCGTGATGTAAGACCTGGAAGATAAAATTAAAGTTCAAAGGCAAAGTACAATCTTAAACATCAAAACCACAAAAGATTCAACAAGAAATGCAATCAGACCCTATGAAGAGTAAGAGAAAATCATACATCAACCATTTACAACAACTCATTGTTGGAGTTGGGCAGGTTAAAGTAAAGAGGAGTAGTACCTATTATGCATTGATTAAAAGACCAGCCACCCCAATTTATGAAATTGATAGTATAATTATACAAGAAAATACAATGATTTCTCGTACTTACATACTCTGTTCCGCCCAAGGCTGGGAAGTAATAGAAAATCATTGCCAAGTCTGCCAGAAAGTAGCCAGTGGAGATCTGCATCACCATACAGATAGAATAGAGCTGAGAATAGATAATATATACATCCAACATAATGTCAACACAAAAAGCTAGAGTTGAATCAGATGAAGGAAGAAGTAAGTTGTTAAAGTGTGAACACAAAGCAATACCACGACTGTTGAAGAAAGACAAAAAGTCCCACATTGGTGGTTAATGAGATAGGTGGACTCTTTATAAGGGTTTGGGCAATCCCCCTCCCTTTGAGCTAGCTTTTGAGGTATGAGTTAGGCCTAAGACCTAATTTTACATGGTATCAGAGCAGGACTCATCTCGTCCAATGTTGGCCCCCCGAAATTAAAATTGTTCACGCACAGATACTAATTACTGGGCGTGAGTTGGGTGTTGAAAAATGATAAAAAGTCTCATATTGGTGGTTAATGAGATAGGTGGACTTCTTATAAGGTTTGGGCAATCCTACTCCCTTTTAGCTAGCTTTTGGGGTGTGAGTTAGGCCTAAAACATATGTTTACAACAACATTATTACAGTTAGATCCTTCAGGGAAAGTGAGAGCAGAGTAGCCCCATAAAAGTAAAGCTATGATTGTGTTACTACCCTAGGAAACTGAAAGCACAACGATGCATGAAAACAAATAAGAGTATGAATTAAGCATTTTGCTCTCCCAATGGTGATAATAATAGAATCCCTATTGTCTAACATACTTCACAATGACATTTGTCCAGCTAAACTAATTTCTATATATGAGGTTAAATCTGGTAACTGACAAAAAATTGACAACCATTTATAACTGTAATCTAAAAGGAAGTCAATGACAGTAGTTTTGGCATAAATACCCCGAGTATGGTGTCTGAAAAAGCTGATGTTTTATTTATCATTAACTCATCCTGAGCACCATCACGGAAAAGGTCTGATTCAAGCAAGAGATATAAAGAAGCAGCTGCTACAAGGAGCGCATGGAAAGTGGAAAATCCTCTGAGCAAATGAAAGATTCCTCAGTAAGACATTGGCACCATCCAAGACACGTAAGCTATAACACTAAAAGTGGAAAAAACAAAAATTCACATGACAGTTAAGATTACTATTTACTACCTGTTGTTCCATTCAAGTTTCTTCTGGTCATCAAGTTTAACATATCCCGTGAAGAACAAAGGGCTTATAGCACCTGTTAATTGATAAACCTTCAACGAAAGAATATAACATCTTCAAAAGCAAGACGACAAGCAATAACACAAGCTATTTTTTTTTTTCTAATCAAGCAAAGAGAGAGATGTGAAGGCCGAAAAGGACATACAAGTTTAACTCTAGTCAGAGGTAAGAAAAAATTGTATTTTAGAACCTCCATTTTTATTTTATTTTTAATTAATAAGCAAAAAGAATATTATCCAGCAAATGCATGTAATAAGTGCAGACTAATACAATTTGCTTAACTTATAGGGAATACCTAAAATGCAGTAAACCATTATGACTTGTATAGATGAAACATTAGACCAGAAAGCCAAAAATAGCAAGCAAGAATGTGTGGAACTACTTGAGGGAAGTGTCAAAGACTCCATTCCCAGAGAACAAAAATGAGTAAATATTCCAAACCCTGCTGTTATCTTTCACGCTGAGGGAAAATGGCATTGGATCTCGTTTTCAACAGCCAGAAATACAAGGTGGTTTTCAATGTATTGTTTGGCAGATGATTATATGTTCTTTTCTTCTAAAGGCAATACAAAACTAAGGCCAAGCAAAGAATAAGACATATGTGAAGGGTCTGGAATCTCAATCTCTCACAGAATAAGACATGTGGGAGAGAAGAAGAAAAAACTCACAATTTTACACATGATGATACCAGCAAAGACAGAAAGAAGCCACTGTAATTCTTCAATGGGGGTAGCATGACCCACTATGCCAATCAATCCCAACATATTGCTACAAGGGAACATCAAATCATAAATCTTGAAAGAAAAAGATTCATATACAAACGCAAAACAGGTCGAATTCTTAAACCACCGACACAAAAGAAGAAGAATGTTTCAACTCTCCAAGTCAGTGAATTGACCATATCCTTGTAAGAAATTGGTGTGAAATTTAATGAGGACGAAGGGGGACCCCGGGGCCACAATCACAAGTGGATTCTTTTCTTCCTTTATTTTTATTTTCCAAACACTACTTCATATTTACATAACAAAACCCATTTCTATAGAATTTGGCACATTGTCACGACATAGGGTTCAATTTTGGGAAAATTACACATACATTCATACCATATCCTATTAATTTAATATATAATTTCAAATAATTATTTATTATTTTGCTAGTTATTAATTATGTATCAAATTTAAAATTCGATACATTAAGATATATCGCTCCTTAAAAATAACATAAAATAGAGTCATTCCAATTAATTATCTCTCTAATTTACTCTCACTCTAAATCATCTCAATCTCGCTCTCCTAATCCTTCCCCTCCAACGTTTATCACTCAAAATACTTTTTAGTCACTTTAGCATTAACCATGGTAGTATTACTTTTCGCCGGTGTTTCCTTTATACTTATTAGAGATGGAGTATCATTGGGTTTTTGCTGGCTCACGGTATTTTGGTGATGAGGAGAAGAGCAATGAAGAATAAAGAATTTTCCGTTGATTTAGTGAAGTTTTCGCCAGAGATGACGATTTTATAGTGGTGAGGAGACGAGCAATGAGGTAACGCTGGCCTCTCGCTGGAGAAGAGAGAGAGAGAGAGAGAGAGAGACGAAAGGGAGAGGAGAAGAAATGGTGGTCAAAATATGTATTTGATAAGGTGTACATGTATCTAATTAAGAGAGTTCATGTATCTAATAAAGTGTACATGTATCTAAGTTAAGATTATATGTATCTATGAAATAAGATTTTTCGATAATAAAAAAAAATGGAAAGAAATTTCAAAATTTTGAATTTTTTAGAAGAAAAAAATAAGGGAAGAAGCAGTGAAAAAAATTGATGGTCAAAATCATGGAAAGAATTTTAAAATTTTTTATTTTGTTTTTTGGATTAGCGATAGGCAGATACTGTATAGTCGTGATTTGCTCTTAAGTTGATGTGTTTTAGTTACATTTCATAAATTGATACACATAATTAGATGTATTTGGTTAGCATGTAGATAGATGTGCTAAATACATGTATTTGGGGACCAAAATATGGTCGAAATTATAATATCAAAAACTCAGAAAAATTAGCTCCTAAACTAGTAGCATTTGTGTTGTTTTTCAACTTAGCAGTGTACAGCCCAATCTCCAAAATTTGGTAATAGCCAAAGTTAATATTATTATTTTTTTATAAAATACTCATTTTGTTCACTTTTACTTGTCCACTATTTTAAAAATATATTTTTAGTGTTATTTTTTTACTTTTCACATATCAAAAAACTACAATTACTTTTTTTCCATGTTTTATTCTTAGCATTGGTTACTTATTTCCAAAATTATTTTTCAAAATATAATACTAAACATCAATTAATAGGAACAATATGATAAAATAGTCATGTCAATCATTATTTTCTTAATAGTTATGTCAAGTCCAAATATAACAAATAAAATTGAGAGGGGGAGGGGGTGTATAACTAACCCATAAATATTTTCTCTCTTTTCATTTAAAATATATTTCAATTTATAAATATTTTCCTCTCTGTTCATTTAAAATATATTTCAATTCATTCTCAAATCACTTGTTAATATAAACTCATAACTTTTCTCTTTTTTCTTCGATATTTTCTTCCCCTCTTTCATTCTACTAGTTCAATGTACGAGTGTATTGTTTGATATTTTAAATTATATGAGCCACATTTATGTGCGGAAGTACATTAGCACATATGACATCATATATATGATCAAGCATATTTATGTCACTTACTTAATAACCAAGTATTAAGTTTACTGTAACACCTCGAAAGTGCTTAACTCAGATAAAATCAAAAAAATGCATAAATTTGCTGAAGTCTGTAGAATTTGGATTCACAGACGGCTTGTATGGCCTGTACAAGGGTGTAAAACCCCCCAAAACATTGTATATGGTGTTTCAATTCTCGATGAAAATGATATTGCATTTTTATTTTGGACATAACTTATCATAGAATGATCCAAATTAGGTGATTTAAATTTTTGAATAACTCCAACAGCATTACCTACAACTTTCATGCAGATCATAGCTTAAGATTCAGAGGCTAAATAGGTCAAATAAATTAATCTTTGCAAGATCTGGTGCTGTGACAAAATAGAGTAATTGTAGAAGAAAAATCATATCTCACTATAGGATGATCCAAATTAGTTTATTCTTAAACAAAATGAAAGAAGAATGCTAGAGCTATGATTCATTTGAGACATCAAATCCTAATTAGGAATTATCTTGTTCAAACATAGCTTCGAAAAGGGTATTTCATAAAAATAAGATTATCTCACCAACCATAGAAGATCTAGATCCATTTGACATCACTCATGACATCAATAGTTCTCCATATGACATCACTTATGGCATCACAATCCTCTATTAAATTTTTAGATTTGTTTTTATAATTATTTTAATTATTGTTAGGTCCCTCCTTCACACCTATAAATAACAATATTATTTCATCATTTTGTTCATCAAGCTTTCTCAAGCAACTCCTCTCTCTATACACTTCTTCACTCATTCTCAAAATATATTTTTAGTTCTTAGTAGTGTAAAAATACTATTTCGGTGATTCACATACTCCGGGTAATACACAAAATGCTCCGACAAGGAAAAAAGGCTAGGATTTAGGAGTGTTCATTAAGTCCTTAGATTCTGAGTAATGCTTCGGATTCCAGGTATGTAAGGCTTCAATGAGAGTATACCTTTCACTCTTATGCCTAAAGTATATTGATTATATGATAAATTTATTTATTTTCTTTAAGCTTTACTCTACGGTATGTGGGTGTTCATCCATGGGTTCTTCCACCCAGGTAGTCCAAAACTCTTTTAACTAAATTTCTTGATTTCAAGTATTATTTTTTTATAGGTAATTCTTATTTCTACTTAATAGCATGAATCATGGTTAAACTAATGATTATTGATCTATTTTAATGCAAAATGATTTCATATGTATGGATTGATGGTTTGCAGGTAATTTCTCTATTTATCTCTTTAAAGGTTCTTGAAATTAATGGTGGGTTGTTTAAAGCATGATTATTAATTAATGGATTTAAAAGTATTTATGCATATATATTTACATATATGTTTGAAAGTTGAAGTGATTTGAACCCACCTATTTTTACTATGTTTTTAATAAAGTTTAATTTGAAAGCTTTGACTCCAAATAAATATTTATGAAAGCAATGTCTATGATCAAAAGAGAGTCTTATAAAATATAAGAATGATGAAGTGCTATGAATAATAGATTTTTATTCTATAAGGACAATTCTTGCATATTTGAATCATTAAAGGTTTTAATGAGTTATTCCACCGAATGTGATATTTTGAATTCTCAATCTATATGCTATGACTATTTTGAAGTGTTAAACTATTTCGTGGGATTGACTTAGCACCGAATAGGGCATTGAGGTGGGATTCGGTAAGGGAATAATAGTAGCAACCCCTTGTCTCATTAACTATATGCCAACATAGGAGTCCTTGTACGCTTAGGCTAATGGATCCACAAATAGCCCTTAAAGTTAAAGTTAAAGAAATGAATGAAGTTGACGGAGTTCTACCCGACAAGTAGTCTCCCCGACCAATGTAGGGGGTATTCCATGTAATAGCTCGCATGGTCTTAAATGTTAGTTATGGTCATCTTCTCACAAAATGATTGTTTTAAAGAATATCTATATGATTGATTATGCATGCATTGCATTATCTTTCATATTACATAAATATTATAATGTTTCCTCAATGTTCATGCATGCCCACATACTTAGTAAATTCAAAGTACTAATGCATACTCTTTTGCCTACATGATATCACCATGTAGGGATCGGTGCTCCTCTTCATTTTTCTCCACGTGGCTTGTTGAGATTTTGTTTAAAGACTACTTTTGGTGAGTTCTCATGTTCCGGGAACAATACTCCTTTATTTTTTTAGCTTATGATATGTTGAGATCTTTAGACACTTACTATAACATTTCTTTCTACTATGATTGCGGGTGAGCTAGGGACTTGTCTTAGCCCCGTTAAATCTAAAAGTTAGATGTATTGTTGGACATATATAAGTTGAAGATTTACTATTATGATTTCTGCTTGTTTATTTATTGCCATTACCTATGAAAGGATAAAAGAATGCTAAGAGGCTTGTTTGAGGTACTTTTGAGTTTCTCATTCGCCATGTCACATCTAGGCCCTAGGCTTGGGTTGTGATAAACTTGGTATCAGATCCTGACATTTTTAATGGTCCTCGAAGTACAACATACTGCGTCAAATAGAATCTTGTTCATGGTTATGAAGAGGGCCATAATTATGAATAGGAAACTATGAGACGTTTAGAAAAGTTTTCACTTTTTTCAAATTCATGTTGTGCCTTAGAGTGTCCTAAGCTTTCCTCGAACTAACAACCTATTTCATGTTCTCTAGATAATGACTCGTAGAAGAGAACTTCCAAGAGCAAGGGATGACGATGAGGACCGAACTCCTCCGGTTCCCAGTGCCCCACATCATGAGGAAGGGATAACCCATGCCAAGTTTCACAATATTATTATGTTATTGGTTCAAGTCGTAGCCAACCAAGGGCATCAAGGTGTTCCTCCTACCCAAATACAAAATCTAGCCTCTAGGATTCGGGATTTCCAAAGGATGAATCTGCCCAAGTTTAATGGCTCTAAACTAGATGAGGACCCTATGGAGTTCATTGATGAGGTATACCGGATTGTGGCTATCATGGGTGTTCCACTGAATGAGAAGGTAGAGCTAGTGGCCTATCAAATCAAAGGTGTGGATTGAGTATGGTACAGACAATGAGTTGTTGAGAGGGATAAAGAAATGGGGCCGATAGGATGAGAAAAATTCAAAGGTGCCTTCCTAGACCGCTTCTTCCCATTGAAGCTAAGGGAGGCCAAATTCCAAGAGTTCATCAACCTCCGTCATGATAGCCACAATTTGGTACACCTCATCAATGAACTACATAGGGTCCTCATCTAGTTTATAGCCATCGAACTTGGGCAGATTCATCCTTTGGAAATCTCAAATTCTAGAGGCCAGATTTTGTATTTAGGGAGGAGGAACACCTTGATGCCCTTGGTTGGCTACGACTTGAGCCAACAACGTAATGATATTATGAAACTTGGCATGGGTTACCCCTTTCTCATGATGTGGGGCACTAGGAATCAGAGGATCTCGGTCCTCATCGTCAACCCTTGCTCTTGGAAGTGCTCTTCCACAAGTCATTATCTAGAGAACATGAAATGGGTCGTTAGTTAGAGGAAAGCTTAGGATAAGCAAGTTTATTTCTGTTGTCTCAAGCTTGGTATCAAAGGAGTGTAAAATAGCCATGTTGGTCTAGAAGATGGACATCTCTCGGTTAATGACTTAAGCAAAACAAATTAAAGAAGAGAAGATGAGAGAGAGATCAAGGGGGTTCAAAAAGGATAGAGTGGATGGTGGAGGTTTTAACCCTCAAAGGTCCGATTATGGTAACAATAGCAAAGACCAAGGTGGACAACGGTTTATGGGACAAGATTCCAGCAATACTCCTCCTCCAAGGTTCAATAAGCACAAGGGTGCTAACCCAATTGTTCCAAGAGAAAATGTTGGTGCTCAAACTTTCCCTGCTTGTAAGAAGTGTGGAAGAACTCACAAAGAGGAATGCTGCTCTAATGTATGCTTCAAGTGTGGCAAGCCAGGCCACCATGCTAGGGATTGTAGAGGTGGTGGTGGTAGGACTCAAGGCCAAATTACTTATGGTTAACAAGCCCAAGGAGATGGCCAACGCACCAACTGCTTTTATGCTTTGCATGGGAGATAAGAGGTTGAGGATGCACCTAATATCGTTACCAGTATGTTAAAGGTCTTTGCTTTTGATGTGTATGCATTATTAGATCTGGGTGAAAATTTATCATTTGTTACTCCATTCCTTGCTAATAGGTTTGATGTGTCACTCGAAATATTATTAGAGCCTTATTTGGTGTCTACTTCTGTTGGTGATTCAGTTATTGCTAGAAAGGTCTATAGGGGTTGTCCCCTGTCTATCTTCCATAAAGTTATTCCTTGTGATCTCATTGAGCTTGACATGGTAGATTTCGATGTTATTCTTAGGATGGGTTGGTTACATGCATCTTATGCTTCCATAGATTGTAGGACTCATCTAGTTAAGTTCCAATTTCCAAATGAGTCCTCTATTGAATGGGAGGGTCGTGATTTAGTAGTGAAGGATAAGTTCATTTCTTATCTTAAGGCTTAAAAATTGATTGCTAAGGGTTGTATTTACCACATTTTGAGGGTTGGAGATGTCGACTCCAAAAGTCCTCCTCTTGAGTTAGTTCCCGTAGTCAATGAGTTCCCCAATATCTTTCACGATGACCTTTTTGGTGTCCCTCCCAAAAGAGAAGTTGATTTTGGTATTGATCTCCTCCCCGATACCCAACCTATCTCTATTCCTCCATACCGGATGGCCCTGGAGGAATTGAAAAAGTTGAAGGAACAATTAAAAGACTTGTTAGAAAATGGGTTCATAAGACCAAGTATTTTGCCATGGGGTGCTCCCGTGTTATTTATAAGAAAGAAGGATGGGTCGCTTCGAATGTGCATAGACTACCAGTAATTAAATAAGATGACCATTAAGAACAAGTACCCAATCCCTAGAATAGATGGCTTGTTTGATCAATTGCAAGGGGCAAGCCACTTCTCCAAGATTGACCTTCGGTCCAGCTATCACCAACTACGAGTGAGAGAGTGTGACATTCCAAAAACAACTTTCCAAATAAGGTATGGTCTCTTCGAGTTTGTGATGATAAGTTTTGGGTTGACGAATGCACAGACGGTATTCATGGACTTGATGAATAGGGTGTTCAAACCTTACCTTGATACTTTTGTGGTGGTCTTCATTGATGATATTTTGATTTACTCTCGGGGTGAGGAAGAACATAAGACTCACTTGAGAGTTGTGCTTCAAAAGTTGAGGGATAGGCAATTGTTTGCAAAATTTAGTAAGTATGAATTTTAGTTGAAGGAGGTGGTATTTCTTGGTCATGTAGTGTTCGGTGATGGGATCAAGGTTGATCCTAAGAAAACGACGGCAATCAAGAATTGGCCTAGACCATTGTCTCCTTTAGACATTAGGAGCTTCTTGAGTCTAGCCAAGTACTATAGAAGGTCCGTCAAAGGGTTTTGTTCCATCTTATCTCCTATGACTAAATTGACCCAAAAGAAAGTCAAATTCATATAGACGAATGAGTGTGAGAAGATTTTCTAGACCTTGAAAGATCGACTTACCTCCGCTCCTATTTTGACTTTACAAGAAGGATTAGAAGGGTTTGTGGTTTATTGTGAAGCTTCAAAGATTGGTTTAGGTTTTGTCTTAATGCAAAATGACAAGGTCATAGCCTATGATTCTAGGAAATTAAAGGTGCATGAGCGTAACTACCCTACCCATGACCTTGAATTGGCGGGCATTGTTTTTCTCTAAAGATTTGGTGGCATTACCTCTATGGGGTGCATGTAGATGTGTATATCGATCATAAAAGTCTTCAATATGTATTCACCCAAAAACACCCTAATCTAAGGCAAAAAAGTGGCTAGAACTCCTTAAGGACTATGACATGAGCGTGTACTATCATCTGGGTAAAGACAATGTGGTTGCCGATGCACTTAGTAGAGTATCTATAGGGAGTGTGTCCCATGTTGATGAAGGCAATAGAGAGTTGGTGAAAGATGTTCACTAGTTGGCTAGATTAGGGGTGAAGTTGTGTGCTACCGATGATGGTGGTATGGTTGTTCAAAATGGGTCTGAATCCTCTTTGTGTGTGGATGTTAAGTCAAAGCAAGATCTTGAATTGACGTTTATTGAGTTAAAGAAGTTGGTGAAGAAAAAAAAGATAGAGGTCTTTTCCCAAGGGGGAGATGAGGTGCTATACTACCAAGGTCGGCTATATGTTCCAAATGTGGATGGTCTAAGGAGTCTGATCTTGATGGAGGCTCATAATTCTACATACTCCATTCACCCCAGTTTGATGAAAATATACTGAGACTTAAAAGAGTTCTATTGGTGGGGTGGCATGAAGAAGGACATAGCAAGGTTCCTGTTCGAAGGTCCGAATTGCCAACAAGTGAAGGCTGAACATCAAAGGTCGGGTGGCCTAGCCCAAGATATTGAAATCCCTAATTAGAATTGGGAAGATGTGAATATGGATTTTGTAGTGGGTTTGCCTCATACCCAAAAGCATCATGATTTGATTTGGGTAATTATTGATAGAATGACTACGTCGGCTCACTTCCTATCGGTTAAGACTTTCTATAGTGCCAAAGACTATGCCAAGTTGTATATTCGGGAGTTGGTGAGGTTGCATGGTGTGCCGTTATCTATTATTTCAGATTGTGGTACCCAATTCACTTCTCACTTTTAGATATTATTTCAAAAGGGCCTCAGTACTAAGGTAAAATTAAGCACCGCATTCCATCATCAAACAGATGGGCAAGCTGAAAGGATGATTCAAACACTAGAGGAAATATTAAGGGTTTGTGTGTTGGAGTTTAAAGGAAATTTGGATGATCATCCACCGCTCATAGAGTTTGCCTATAATAATAGTTACCACTCAAGTATTAAGATGGTGCCATTTGAGACTTTGTATGAGAGATAATGTAGATCCCTGATTGGTTGGTTCAAAGTAGGTGAGATGACCTTGTTGGGCCTCGATTTGGTACTTGATGCTCTAGAGAAGGTGAAGAATATTAGAGAAAGGTTGAAGACTACTCAAAGTCATCAAAAGTCCTATTTTGGCACTAAAAAAAGGGATCTTGAGTTTAATTTGGATGATTGAGTGTATCTGAAGGTTTCATCCATGAAACATGTGGTTCAGTTTGGTAAGAAAAGGAAATTGATCCCTAGCTATGTAGGGCCTTATAGAATCGTGAGACATGTTGTCAAGGTTGTGTATGAGTTGGAGTTGCTATTGGAAATGGCCATGGTTCATCCGTTGTTCCATGTGTCTATGTTTAGAAAGTGTGTGGGTGATCCTTGTTCCATTGTTCCTTTGGGAGTAGTGAATGTTGAAGAAACATTGACCTATAAAGAAGTCCCGGTTGAATTTTGGACCACAAGTTAAGAAATTGAGGAAGAAAGAAGTTGCATCTGTTAAAGTTCTTTGGAGGAATCGACAAGTAGAAAGTGCTACATGGGTAGCAAAAGTGGATATGATTAAGAGATACCCTCACCCTTTTCCCTCTACTCAAGCCTAAGGTATTAAGTTTTCCTTGCTCAATTACTTGAAATCCTTGCATTCCAACTTTTCTTGTCATATGCATGCAAAATTATGAAATATGTTTCGAACGATGTTTTAAATTGCACTATCGCATTAATGATGGGTTGTTGGTTTACACTCTGCTTTACTCAACCTAAGTATTGTCTTATTCGAGGACGAATGTTCCCAAGGGGGAGATAATGTAACACCCCCCTATTTGAAGTTCTTTCGGGTTTCTCATTCGCCATATCACATCTAGGCCCTAGTCTTGGGTCATGACAAAGGGATTAAGGACCATAGATGCCACCCGTAGGTTGAACTTCAGAAGTTGAATGTTAAGGATATAGGTTTACAAGAGGGTTTACTATTTGTATATGTTTTCATGGACCATAGACTTGGTCATAGACCATCTTCAGCAACTTGAAAAGTGACATGTATGGTATTATTTTGCAAATGACAGCTTATGCTATGAGATATAGTTGAGCATTCATAAAAATGGCATCATTTCCAGAGATTAATTAATGATCGTCTTTGATTGAGTTCCAGATTTGAACTTATGTGCAATTTATATTCTTGCTACGTGGAATTTTGTTTTGTTGCTTGCCAAAAAAAGGCAAGATGAACCAAACAGGTGATGAAGAAAGAATCGGTGATGCGGGCTTTGCAAATGATTTTTACGTTGCTGAAGCACCCACGGAAATGGATGTAGCTAGGGACCTTCTCTTACCTCTCGGGGTAGGGACTATTGTGTTTCAAATTACCGCTCTAATGTTTTATCTTTTACAGATGAAAGAACTATTCGGAGGCGAAGCGATTGCTGAAAATCGACACTTGAGGAATTTGGTAGATGTTTGTCTCTCTTTCAAGATGAAGAATATGAGCATAACGTCTATTTGGCAGAGATTATTCGCATTCTCTCTCATTAGAGAAGCTATAACATGGCTAGTGGGTTTTCCCTAAAAGTCAATTACAGCTTGGGATGAGTTAAAAAAAGCCTTCCATGAAATATTTTTTCCATCCTCACGAATGTTGAGATTGAGGGATGAGAAAAACAACTTTGAGAAAATGTCTGGAGAAGCTATACACGAGGTATGGCTTAGGTTCAAGAAGAAAGTGGTGGAATGTCTAAAACATGGGTTGTCCAACCAAGTTCTACTATAAATTTTCTACCGCTCATTGGATAAGGTGAATGAAGTGGTGATGAATAACTTTGTAGGAGGTTCATTCATGAATCTCACTTATCTTCAAGAGTCCACTTCTCTGAATCAAATGGCCAAAATTAATATGCATGGCATACTCTGGATTGATCCAAGTATAGTGGAGGATCAATATCTACAATAACTCACTTATGTAATGAGGAGGAAAGAGGAGAAACACGATGAACAGATGGCAGAAATTATGATGAGCGTTGACCTCCTAGTCAAGCACATGTTAGGTATCGGAGCAAATAATGTGAATGCCATTGGGGCACATAATTCATCTTTGCTTGAAGAAGAAACAACATATGCATCATTAGATAAAGATGTTAGGTATTTGGTGTACCAAGAGGCAGGTTTTCGCCCGGGGTATCAATTAACCAATCAAAGTCCTTGGCATCCTTGGGAGGATAATAAAGGTTTGAGGGATCGAAACGGACAATAGAGAGAGAACAAAAGATAATAGAGAAAATAAGATAAAGTTCAAGGAGATGATAGTACAACCACCGGAGGTCAAATCCATATCTACGTCCCCAAATATCTGATGCTCCATAAGGCCAACCAAGTGTGAGTGACCCATCCGGTTATAAAAATAAATAAATGCTTAATCACATCCTTAATATGGTCGAACTATGGACAATAAAGTCAAGGATCTCAAAAACAATGTATCCAATTTGATTAAAACTGTTAACTCCCATTCAACTTTAATAAAGAAACTAGAAACTCAAATGAACCATTTATTGGCTCAAATAAATCTAAGAGCCAAGGGAACCCTTCTAAGTAACACTCTCTCAAACCCAAATCATGATGGCTAGTGTATGAAAATAGTCATAAGGGCTGGTAAGGTGCTTGAAAATGCCAAATTTACGCCAAGAAAGATAGCATATGAGAAGATTGATGATGGGGTACAATGTAGTACACCCATCTGCATTGTGATTGATGAGGAAGTGTCCAAGGAAAACAAAGCTAGTGTTGGTGAAAAAATGGGATTGCCCCTCCTAAGATGGTGGTTGATGTTGAGGGAGAAATAGGGAACAAAATTACCAAGGGCAATGAGGCTAAGTGTTCTCCTCCGTACCCTCAAAGATCTATTAAAAAGAAAGAAGATCAATAGTTTGCAAAGTTTGCATATCAGCTGGGTAAGTTGTGTGTGAATATTTCCTTGATTGATGCCTTATTGCAAATGTAGTAATATTCAAAGTTTATGAAAGAGCTGCTACAAAAGAAAATAGTGGTTAGTGTGGGATCGATTGAAGTGTCTCATTCATGTAATGTAGTAATGGGTAGTATATTAGCCAATAAAAAGAAAGATCCATAAGGTTTCACCATTCCATACATCATTGGAATGCACAAATTCGATAAAGCCTTGTGTAATTTAGGAGCAAGCATCAATTTGATTTCTCTTTTGATTTTCAAGAAGTTGGTCTTGGGAATCCCAAACCTACTCTGATGAGGCTATTGATGGTTGATCATTCTAGCAAAAGACCATATACTATTTGGCATGCTAGTCAAAGTAGACATATTTATTTTTTGGTAGACTTTGTGGTATTGGATTGTGAAGTGAACATAGAGATGCATATTATTTTAGGTCGACCAATCCTCGCAACAGGAAGAGCGCTAGTTGTTGTGGAGCTTGAAGAGATCAAATATATAGTTGGTGAAGAATCAATTAAGTTCAAAGTGGGCACACCTACAAAACTTCTGGATAAGTGTATAGTGGTTTCGATGAAGGAATCAGTGAATGAGCTGGTAGAAGATCCAAGAGAAGAATAAATACCATCCGACATTGGGTAATTTTGAGGTACTTATATCGTTCTACAATGTTAAATCAAGTGCTTCTTGAGAGGCGGTCCAAGTGTTTTTATTTCTTTTTACTTCACTCTTTTTTGCTTTAGGTGTGTTTTTAGGAGTGCAGGGTGATGCTAAGTATGAAAGATAAAAATTGAGCATTTTCGCTATCAGGGCCAGATAGGCATAACGCCTGTCAGGTATTGTATAT
Source organism: Solanum dulcamara (assembly GCF_947179165.1). Taxonomy (NCBI): domain Eukaryota; kingdom Viridiplantae; phylum Streptophyta; class Magnoliopsida; order Solanales; family Solanaceae; genus Solanum; species Solanum dulcamara. The sequence goes on from NC_077239.1 coordinate 48,691,753, forward strand.
TGCCAGTTAATGCAAGTTCCCTGTAAATAACTGGAAAGAAATTTAGGTATTTTCACTTGACTGATGAACCACTAACAGAACATTATACAACACAAATTGAAGTGCCGGTGCAAGGTAGTGAACTGGCACAATAGAAGCAATTTATGCACTGCACTCGATGTGGAGCTGGTTGCTTTTGGCATCTCGCCAATCTCATGCAAGCATATAAGTATGAAGAGGTTTAATTTTGACTCTTGAACCAATTTAAAAGTTGGATTTTGATCGCCTTTTTCCAAAACCCAAAAATCCTAAAGCCTTTCACCACTTTCCTTATACATTTCCCTTAACCTCCATACCTACATTCATTCATCTTTTAAACCCTTTGCTTCTACTATCCCAAACCTCCCTTCTACTCACTTCTTTCTATATAAACCTTTTCTTTTTCTTTCCCAAAACCCATTCCAACTTTCTCTCCAAAGAAATCCAAAAACCCACTTTGAAGATTTCTTGAGTTCAAGTTTAAATAAAACCTCATTGAAGCTCTTGCTTTTCTTCCTCTAATCTTCCAAATCCGTTATGTTACTCTCTTTTAGTGATTTTAGCTTCATTATGTCACAATGTGGTAAGAATTTCATGCTTTAGATGAATTTTGCTTCAAAACCACTTGTGCGAACTCGAAACTTTTTTGTTTAAAAAAAGATTTAAGGCTTAAATTTTCTAGATTTAATGTTAATTCATCTGAGTATGATGTGTAGCATTCAAAATTTACCATAGTTTCCTTGAAGTCATATTTTGAGGTGAAGTTTGAGTAACCCATTATGTTTACATGGTATATGAAATTGTACTATGATGGAATGAGTGATGTCATTCCTAAGGAAAAAATTATCATTATGTGGATCTTTAATTTTTGAGCTAAATTTGTGAATGAGTAACAGTGCTTGGTGTTTGCGACATGATTTGAGTGAATTTTTATTTTATGGTGAGAAATAAATTGCGAATGAGGGTTTTTAATTTGTGCTCAATTTTTCTAAATTGCTTTTTTATGTGCTTGAGGATTCCCAATTATAGATGGGTTGACATCCTTCTAAGGAAAATCATCAAAAGTGTTTAAAAATTCCTTGTAAATTATTTGGGGAAGTCAGAATACCCATTGTAAATGATATATAAAGTTGTTGAACTGAATTAGACTATTTTGATCGTAGTGGTGACTGTCAAGCATCTGCGCTTCATAATAATTGCCCTGGATTTTGCAGATGCAACGCCAGTCTAATAAAGGAGCTTCAAGTTCCCTAGTTTTCAACTGGCATTTCACTTGCAAGCCGCAGGTCTTCATTGGCAAAACATCGGTGTAATGCCGGTTCACCTAAAATTTTTCCAATTTTTTAATTGAAGGCAGTGATTGTATCGAGGGCTTAGAATCTCGCATCTGTGAACCTCCGGTTCAATGCCAGCCTAAATTATGAGCTCATTTATGAATTCATTTGGTACTCATATGGTTTTTTGTTAGTATTAACTTGTCTAGTTTATTTCTCATTTTAAGAAAAGTTTGTTTCTCCTTTTTATTACCATCCTGTACCACAATGAATTCATTGGTAGAAAGCCCATCCTACAATGGGACCAAAACTCATATCAGTTGTAGTTTGGAACACTTGGGATAGAAAAACACTATAAACATTTCTGAAATGAATGTTAATTCATCCAGGAAGCTGTTTTGGATGTAGAATCATTCAAGAAGGATTTCACTAACATATCGAATTAAAATGAGGAGCGTTGTTAGAATAACTTGTTCAATTTTTTAGAAACTTTTCTTCCTGAAATGGTATGGAAATTTTATGTATCGTATAGAGCACGAGTAGGCCAACAGGCTCAGCTAGAGGACATATGATCAAGCCCAACTATAACATCAGTATTAGTAAAGGAAAAGGAAATTCCGATCACACCAATAACTTTTTTATCCATTCGTTGGCTAGATGTCCCAGTACTAGAATCGACCCTACTTTTTAGATATCACCAATGCCCAATTAATATTCTTGGGTAGCTGAAGCCATTGCAGTAAGATCTCAAATATGGGCACAAATTGGAGGACAGATTCACTATCAATACCTCCTCCCTCCTCCCTGAAGCAATAGTTTGGTTTGATTTTTTTAGGAATAATCTGATGACCTCAAGAGATGCATTCCATGATTCATGAGAAGAAACTATTTTGGTGGCACAAATTATGACCGGGGGAAGAGATTCTCAAACATGAAATCATGACTGAACAAATTTTGTAGGCTACTCAAAGATCTGAAGGGGCTTTACCTTATATGTAAACTATCACTTGCTTGTATATTGAAGTGGGTTGCACCTATATTTAAGGAATAGATAACTGCATGCAATTTAGACCCCTGATTTCTGTGACTCACAACTGGGAAGAATATGCACCTTGTGAGGAAATAATGATGGATAATATAAGCCATGATGCCATGAAGAGACTAGTTGATAAGTGGATAGTATGATCACAAGAATTGGTGCAATAGAAGATAAAGTCTCATAGAGATTAACAAAAAAGTGACAGTGTTTGATAGAAGATACATCCAAGGCGGAGGATGAGTTGACTAACTGGGTAGAAAGCTAGAGGGAGACTGATCAAGATAAAGGTGACGATTTGAAGGATGAAGCACAATACAATTGCAGCGAAATGGTGCTGCATGTCATTTCCCATAAGGCACAACAAATTCTTCCATACCAAAGGGAGGATGAGCGACCCTTTTGTAACCTTATTACTTTGTGTAAAAGCATTGGGAATAATATTGTGGTATGTTTGTGGGTACTTAGTTAATTTTTAGTACTAGTTTTTAAGCCGTTTCAAGCATGTTGAATAATCCACAAACAAGCTGATTTGCTTTATTTTGTGCCCTTATGGGCTTTACACTTATGTAAATATGGTAATTTTGTGGTTTTGATCATAACTGGATTTATTTTATATTTCTCTATTGTCTTACTACACGTGCTTGAAAGTGCGCTTAGTGCCTTTCTATAAGCATTGTTCTTGTACTGAATTGATGGCACACGATTCAATATTGTCTTGACAAATAGTATCTAGTTGAATAAACTCCAAGGTTTTTTTTATTCCGCGGTTCTTTTCCAAGGAGTGAAATATTTTTCTTTTTCTTTCATTTTCTTCTTGAGTCTTTTTTGTGTAAAACTGGGTTGATATTTCCCAATGAAAGATTGAAGGCAACTTTCTTATGGGAAATACCAAGTTTTAAATCAAGTCTTGTGTAGCACCTCTTGCAAAATGGACCACAAAAAAATATGATTGGCAAAAGAAAATTTTCAAATATTTTTAAATGGAAAAAAGTGAATTGAAAATCAATCTCTTGTCATAACTCGTACATTATTGATTGGGCATTGTGATTTACAAGTGCGGGATCTTTCCATTGTAGTTTGTCAAAAATCATTTGATTCAATTGATTTTGAGAATAGCTTAAAAATTTATTGGATTAAAATACTTTGTGCGGAAAGGATTTGATTCATTCTTATATATGCATGTTTTTTAGAGCTTGCCCCAAAATATATTTCAAGGTGGAATTCTAGATTTGACTTGGCTTGAAAGATAAACCTAGGCCCATTTTGAGTAATCACTCCATCTTAGATTTTTCTCCAAATGATGTGATCTTAGTCAACCCCTTTGAGGCTAAGCTGAATTCTTTGATCACCTTATCGCATACCTTGAACCATTACAATCCTTTGTATACATACCCTCATACCTCCCTATGTGCAAAAAATTATGAAATATTCTAAAAACCTAAATTTGGGGGAGAAAAGGAGAAAAGGAGAAAAGATTAATGATGTGCAAAAATAAAGCAAAGAGATTTGAGCTAAAAAGTATAGAGCACCACAAGATTTACGAAGAAAATTGTTGAATTGAATTTATGAATGAAAGAATGAAAAGAAAGAAGCAAAAATGTATGGGTGAAAGCTCAATGTATGCATATACCTCAAGCTAAAAGAAAAAGGGAAGGTTGAAATAAGTGTTCATAAAAAAGGAGAAATAAGGTGGAAGGCAAAGCCAAAAATGTGAGCGGATGTTCAAATAAAAATTTAAAAGCATTAAAGAGGCATCTTAATCACTTGACCAAATGATACCCTACCTTTTCCCAAAGCCTAAGTTAAACTCGCATGTCCTTGGGGATTTTGAGCTTTGTCAATCTACATTAGTGGAGATCTATACACACGCCAAGCTTATGGGTCAATATGTGTATACTTGAACTTATTTGTGAGAATGAGTGTCTTTGCATGATCTATAATCTCTTGAAAGAACATTCGTAATTATTTATTGTGGCCTTGCATTCTTCATATGAATGGTGAAGTCTTGATTTCAATTGAGTTGCATGAATGCGATAAATTCCTGTGTATCTTTAGGAAAATTGAGAAGGTTGATGCCATTGATTTGAGACTTTGCATGAATAAAAAAAGTCCCAAAATGACGCTTTAAAAGTGTTTTGTTTGACATTTTCCCATTGAGTATTGATGGAACCAATGGTGAGTGGTGCTTGTTAATAAAGTCTTTTATTTTGGAGACCTTTATTTTTGTTGTTTTGAGTCAATTATGCAATTGTTCAAACCTTATCTTGGGTGTAGCTGAGTTTTAGTCCAATGCGTACTAAATGTTTTGCTTACACACAAGCAATGGTTCAAGTTTAAAGGTTTGATGAGTCGGTATGTTACCAATTCATTTAACTAAAATTCATGAATTATTGCCATATTTTAAGGCTAATTAGAAAGGTTTTAATCCCTAATTCTTTTATGTGCAAACACTCTTCAGATAAAGAAAGTTTGATAGATTTAGAGCTAAAAACCACTAAAGCAAACCAGCGGAGAAACTGGCATCCTGCGGAAGCCAACATGTGTCTCTCTAGCTAAACACTGGCTTGAATAGAGAAAGACTGCCTCAGTGGTAGTACGATCAGCGTGGTACAATTATTGATTGAATGTTTGCCGGTCTCAATAGAAAAACTCCTAATTTGGAAGTAAAGCTTGACACAAGGAAGTGACTGGGGCTTCAAAGAAGAAGCTGATGGATAAAAACTCAATTATGGAAATTAGTGCTCCCTTGGAAAAGTTCCAAGGACCAAAAAAGGGGATTTTTCAATTATATAATTTTATCATCTTCCTAATTAGGGATAGAGTAGAGAAAACTTTTTAGTAGAGAGCTATATTTTTATGAAAATATCTTCATAGAGTGTAGTTAAGAACTTCTTAGCTTTTAGAAGAATAAACTCCAGATTTGTAACATAACTTGGATTTCAGATTCTATGAATCAAATCAGTTGAAGATTGGGACTTCCTTTATCGATCTTGTCTCTATTTTCTCTTTTATGAGTAGATAAATCTTTATCTTAGTGCTCCCTTGTAAAATCCTGAAAGGGTTTTTATTAATCAACTCTAAAATTAATTATATGACATGATGTGTAAAGACCCTCTAGGTTATTTCTTCTGTTTTCCAATCTTTACAGTGTTTAGATCTTGTTTTTAGTGACCCCAAGTCATTTATGACTTGCTGGGACTGACAGTTTGGTTCCCTAGTCATTCGTTTTGATTTTATGCTAGTTTTTGTGTTTTGGAGATATTGGAGTTTGAAGGGTTTCCTTCGATCAAAACTCTAAAACAATAGCCTCAAAATAGAATTCTGACAGTCTCATCAGCTCTTGAAGGGACATTTTAGGCTAGTGTCATGGTTGGCTCAAGTTCCAAGGCTTTCATTGTGAGTTTGAACCATTAGGCATTTTAGATTTAATACTTTGGCCTATGTTTGACCTCGGTCAACATTTTTGATAAACGTGAGCTGATGAAAATTTTGATTGTGCAATTTTCTTTGAAAAATCAAGGTTGTACTAGAATGACCTTTCATGTAGTCTCGAGGCTTCCAGTCTCATTCCGATCCCCTTCATGGAATTTGATTTAAAACAACACTTAGATGTGGGACCTACTTTTGTCGAGACAACCTTTTTTTTTGAAAATTTTACATTATCCTTGACTCTAAAATATCAAATTTGGTAGAGTAGCATAGTTCGTTTACGTTCATGGAATTCTGAATGAATCCCGAGCACGCCATTGGAGGTTTTTCAAATCTCAAATTTGGGTTGGTGCAGAACTTGTTGGTGCAAGAACCTTTGCTTTTTGCAATTGTACCCTAGGTGCCTCAATTGTACATGTCTAGGATCTTCGCCTTCTCTTTCAGGAGCCAGGAGTTTCATTTGTGGAGACCAACCTCCTTGGTCATCGCAATCTTGGATCCATCTTTGTGTTCACAAAGGGATTTAGACCTGACCCTTTGCATTTGTGGGAGGGTCTCCATGTTCGCGAAGAAGGTCTAGGGTTGACCTGACCTTATTGACCCTTGCATTGGCGGTCAAGGACCTTAGTTTGCGAAGGGTATTTTCCCCAAGTCTTTTAAATAAGATAAAGCTCGTTTTTCATTTATTCCCCCAATCTTCAAACTTTGATATCTCAAGCTAAGAGACTCTATTTTGAATGATTCAAAGACCAACGTGTTCGAAAAGTTCATGACCACATATTGGAGTTTTAGGGGTTATCGGGGACCTATCTTTTTAAGATAATTTCCATCCTGAAGGGACTGCACTCTATCTTTTCTTCACTTTAATGGTGGATTTCTTGTATGTTATAATTTGGGCTATTTCGAGCCTCCAATTGTATTTCATTTTAAGACACAAGTTTGGGGAGTTAAAATTAACTTTATTACAGAGTAAATTTTTGGATTCCCGGCATGAGACCCATTATCCTATTTTAGATCCAATTTTGGGTCTATCCCATATTATTTCAATTTGGTGTCTAAAGTCCATAATGACATCCTAATCGATATTTTGTTTGTGTGATGGAAATTGAAGGTGATTTAAAATCGAAAAGCTTTAATTTGACGAATTTCGAGCATATGTGATCGGCTTTGAGGTAGGGTATGGTATCCTATCTTAATTGAGATTTATTATATAATATGTAAGTATGAATTACATGTGATATAAGTTGGTATTAGCCGAGTATTGGGTTTGCTTCTCTATACTCTATTTTCTTGACTTTGGTTGAGCCTCAGATTAGAATAGTCTCGAGAAATCTTTAGTTTATGCTTATAGCCGTACTTGGGGTATGGTTTAGTGTGATTATTTCTTATTAGGATTGATACTAGATGGCTATAGGCTAGGATTGAGCCTTAGCTGCCTTAATATGTGCTTATTTGCCATTGTATCTTGGTATGGTTTTCCGTAGGGCTTGTTTTGGATGGTGTATATTGTGCTAGTGCCAGAGACCTTAGTGGTTCACTGTAGCTATAGGTTTGGCTATGTTTTCTCTATTTTGATCTAGAGTGGCATGTTTGGGGTAAGGCATCATCATTTGAGTTTTCTCCCACTACTTGATTCTAAGTCATTTCTTGTTTCCTTCACTTATGGTTAGCGTTAGGCTTGTGATACTTTATTGAGATGTTTTTATATTATTAGGCCCAAGGCTGTGCTTGTGCAGCTTTTGGATCCTAGGCTAATTTCCTCTGTCTTAGTTGTGTGGTAGGATTAGTATTGTATTTTTGATTGCGTGTACCTTGTTTGGATGGTGGTGATGGTATGCATTGCATTGTTTGAGAATTTTCACATGTTTTGTGGTACAATCCTGATTTATACATTAGATTTCACTACTATTTTTGAGAAGACGCATTCTCATACTTTTAACTATTTTTAAACTGGTTTTAACGGTAGTCATACTACCTGGATCACTTTGGTAAACTGGTTTTTGAGACTTATGAGGCGTCGAGGATGTACTTCTTTTCTAATGAAAATACTTGAGGCATCTGGATGTGCTCAAATCTGACTTGACTAGCCGACACATCATCATCCTTTCTTACTTGATTTGGTTACTCATTTGTCTAGTACCACGATGGAGAAACTTATTGTAAGGCCTGGTTCGGGCGGGCCCAAGCAATGTTTATAGACTACAAATGTCCATATGGGCCCTTTTATCCATGATTTCCACTATACCGGATGAAGGAATTACATGAGTCCTACCTGATAGGCTGAGGGTCATTGTGGGTCTATACACTTGGTTACTGATGGCACTAGTTACTAAAGGTTACATATGATTCTTCAGTTTTACTACAAACTTGTATTATTCTTATCGCCTATCAGCAGCATAATTAATTGAAGTTTGGCACTAGGGTTTATTGTTTGATTATAATTGTGTTAACCTTGTGTTACAGTGGTAGTTGGTTAATTTTGTGGCTTATCCTTGGCTTGTTGTTGGTAATCCCTATTAATTGAGTTGGTTTAGTCTTTAGGATGTTATGTGGTTAAAGCTTGTCATCGACATTCCATCCTTTTGTAGTTTATTCCTGTAGTAGTTCTTTATTGTAAGTAGGTTATTGCGCTAGCGCTCGCAGGTACATCATTTGACTCGCTTTCTTTAGCTATGTTTCCTACTTCTTCATTTTTTACTACCTGTTCTATTATGTTATATATCTTGTGTAGTTACTTGTGTTGTACTTACCTTATTTATATGTTGTTTATACTTGCTTTATTTATGGAGCTCAGTCTACCTATGCCTACTGAGTAACCTTGTTTTGGTACTTATACCACACTTCTGCATCCTGTAGATCATAGTATGAGTTATCTTCATGGATTTGGATTTAGTGTGGAGCAGCTTTGGGTTTGGAGATTTGGTGAACTCCTGGCGTTCAAAGTTGCCTATTTCCATCTACTTTGGGCTATGACTAGTCGTTACTTTGCTTTTAATGATAGTCTGTACTTATATTTGTTTTTGTAAAAGCCTTGTACTCTTATTTTGATTAGATGCTCGAATGCTGATTGATGCTAGGTCTTCAGAGTGGTTTCTTGTGTTATATATTTAGTTATTCCTTTTTTTTCCTCATTATTGTTATATTCTGCTTCATTTGTTTTTCTTCCGCTTGATAACCCGCTATCTCAGATTCTGGGATATGGGTTGTAGTAGGTACCATCATGACCTAAGAAATTGGATTCTGATAAGTTGGTATCAGAGCTCTAGGTTGACCGGCATTGGTATGAGAGCCAGTCTAGTAGAGTGCTGCAGATTGTTGCAGAGACGTACTATATCTTCGGGAGGCTATAGGGTATTCCTAGGAAATACTATTATTGACTCCTTATCATATGTTTTTCTTCGAAATAACCTCTAAAAACTACTTCTTTGGACTCCACTCTCTCATAGATGGACAATACAAGGTATTCGATGGGTGTAAACGGAGATGCAACATATTCCACCAGAGATTCAACACTTGGTTGGGCTGGAGGGCCCCAGTTAGGCATAGACCTTGAGGTCGAAGATATACCTCAATAGATAGAGAGTCTGGGGGTAGCACAAACTCCGACATAGTCGTTGGCTACTTTTACTCATCGAGGTTTAGTGTTTGGAGGTCCTACTCACTTTGAGGGTATACCACCGGCGGGAATGGTTCTTGGTACAATGGGTGTTTCTCAGGATAGAGTTGGGTTGATTGTCCCCAAATAGGGTTCATCATTGGTATCTGAATATGTTTTGAGATTTCTAGAGTGGGCAGTCTTACCCGTACATTATTTCCTATGCATCAGGATATGAGCTAGTAGTTTGTTAAGGTGTTTTATTTGTGTCACGACCCAAGCTAGGCTCTAGGAGTGAAATGATGATTAGAATCTCGAAAATACTCCAACCAATCCTCTTATCATATCATTCATGAGCATACATAAGGTAAAAAAGAAGATTATACGAGACGTCATAAATGCAGACAGAAAATCTCAACATGAGTATCTTGATAAAAGAGAAATCAACCTCAAAGTCCAATGAAAATGACACCATAGACTCCATGAATATCTAATATGCCTCTACTAGTCTAGGTAGGGCATAAGACAAGCTCTAGCTCACCAACATAAGAAGTACATTCATAGGAAACATAGAGAAAGCATAAATGCCATGTCTTCGGAATATGAGGACTCATCGATAATAGAAATAGTAACTCAGACTCTAGCCACGAGTGGGAGGTGCATGTTGATTGTCACAACCTATATTATGATACAATGCAGGCTAAAAGATGTATGCATTAGTACATGGAATGCACTAGGTATGTGAGAATATGCATTTCATGAATGTAAGATAATTGTGAGCATGAGACGTAAGATGCAAGACCATAAACCATAAAAAATAATCATGAGAGAAAAATCATCAGTCATAAGAACATGGTAAATGTATCATTTAAGACATAGTAGGAATAAGAGAACAAAGTTCATTTGTGGGATAGTACCTTTAACCGATATATAAGACCATGTGAGCTATAACATGGAATCCGATGTTACTCCCACACTGAAAAGAGAGAGGCTTCTTGCCAAGATAGACTCCCTGAGAACATCATAAACTTGAGCTATTTGTGGATCCACTAGCTAGGCCAACAAAGGAAAACCTACAGGGGCAAAGTAGCTTGTGACTTGAGGTTGCTACTCCCTTGGATCATTTCTTGAGCTTTCGGACTGAACCCCACTTCAAAGTCCTCTCGGTGCTTAGTAAATATTCTAATGGAATTTATAAATTATAGTCACTAATAACATTAGAAAATGCCATAATAAGTACCAATCCAATCATAAAATAATCATAAGAGTAGATCATTAACATAGTGATTCATACAAGTATGAGAAAACCTTTCATCTTTATAAATCCGTGAATAGGTGAGAAGACATTTCACCTTTTCATGAATGTGTGAGAAAACCATTCATAACCTTTAACTTGAACATCCTTGAGAACATAATTAATTACTTTCATAAATCATTCATAATTTCTTGATAATAATTCATAAAATCTATAATCTACTTCCATAAATACATACTTGAAAATAGCATAAGGCACACGTCCATGAAAACTCAATAGAAAACATGTAATTAGACCTTAATCATGCATAATTAAAAAAATGACATTGAAATAAGCTATAATTGAATTGACCCAATGCAATTTCATAAGAATTAGAGTTAGAAGATAATCTATAAAAAGAGAAGAGTTTAGAAAACCTTCGGGACTCCATGGATGAATTCCCACATATCTTAATCAATTAAAACCCTAAATATTCTTAGAATTAGGTGACTTGAACTTGGAGATACTTGAAACCTTTGCTTGAGGAAGAAGATGAACTTGAGAGAAGAATTCTAGAGAGATAATTTGTGTTTAGGGTGATGAGAGTGAATGAGGGATTTAGGAGGGTTTGGGTAGTTAATAGACTAGGATTTGTCCCATAAACCATCCAAATACATTATTAAAATAATAGGGAAAAGACCAAAACACCTCCTGAAATTAACTGAATAGGTCCCTAGATGGCCCACTTATACGACCCTTAGATACTTACACGAACCATATACTGGTCCATGAAAACTGACTAAGTCAAATCTAGAGAGAGTTTTTGATGGAGGGAATTATGGGTTGTCGCGACCTTGATGGGTCATAGAAGACCCTCATAGAACCACTCCTAGAAGTCACTAGAGTTCCCTCCTTTAATATGGTCTACGGATAATTGTGCTGCAAGTATGAAAACCTGCAAATTCTGAGCCTTTAAAGTTTCACCATGGCTCATTTTTACGACTCGTCATCCTCTCTATGACTTGTCCTATTGATTCATAAAATAGGTCATGAGACTTAATAGTTGCAGGATCTGATGCCTGCAACAATGACTTAGTTCTATGAGTTATAGACTCTTTCACAAGTCGTCAAATGACTCATCAACCTTCATCCTGCCTTAGCCAAATTTCCATCCCAAATCTCACTTTCATGACTCACTTGTACAACTCGTAAGGGTCCCTACGAGTCTTAGACTCACTCGTAGTCTTAGGGATAGTCTGATTTTTCCTTGAATTCTCTTTTGTTTGATCCTTTTAACTTTCGAGGTCTTACAATATTTCCCCCATGGGATCATTCTTCCTCAAATGAGATCAACTCAGCACGTTAAGGACATAGAATAAGTACTAGCAACCCAACATGAATGTAATTACACATAGCAAAGTATAAACCATGAGATTTTCAATCTTAACATAAATCATAACTATAAAACCAACTTCATGAACGTGTATGCATATGAAGGACATATAAAAACTGAAACGTAGGAGTTTAAGTGATTTGACATTGAACAACTTATTACCTTAGGCTTGAGTGGAAGAAAAGAGATACAAATAATGCTTCATCATATACGCTTTTGCTTCCTATATAGCACTCTCTACTTGTTTATTCCTCCACAACACATTGACGGATGCAACCTCTTTTTTCCTTAACCTCTTCACTTGCCGGTCTAAGATTTCCACCGAAACTTTCTCATAAGTTAGATTATTTTCAACGTTCACATTCTCAAATGGCACAATAGAGTTTGGATCACCCACAAACTTTCTTAACAATGACACATGAAACACCGGATAAACTATAGCCAATTCAAATGGCAAGTCTAACTCATACGCCACCTTGCCAACATGCTTCAATACCTTATAAGGTCCTACATATCATGGACTAAATTTTTTCCTTTCTTGCCAAAATGCATTATACCATTCATGGGTGAAACCTTTAAATAAACCCAATCATCCTCATCAAATTTAAGATCTCTCCTTCTTATATTCGAATATGAATTTTGTTGACTTTCATCTGTCTTCAATATTTCTCTTATGAGCCTTACCTTCTCCATTGCATCTACTACTAAATTGGGACCAATCAATTCTATCTCACCAACTTGAAACCATCCTATTTGAGACCTACATCTTCTCCCATAAATGGTTTCAAAAGGAGCCATTTGGATGCTAGAGTGATAAATATTATTATAGGCAAACTCAGTCAATGGAAAATAATCATCCCACTTCCTATAAAATCAATTAAAGATGCCCTCAATATATCCTCCAAAGTTTGAATCGTTCTTCTGGCTTGCCCATTGGTTTGAGGATGAAAAGAGGTACGTAGCTTGACTTTTGTAGCAATACCATTTTGAAATAACTTCCAAAAATGTAAAGTGAATTGAGTACCTCAGTCTGATATAATAGACAAGGGTGCACCATGAATCTTGACTAATTCGCGAATATATAACTTAGCATAATCTTCTCCACCATACGAAGTCTTAACTAATAGAAAATATGCCGACTTAGTCATTCGGTCCACTACAACCCAAATAGAATCATGTTTCCTTCTAGTACAAGGCAAAAAAGTCACAAAGTACATATTCACATCTTCCCACTTCCAAGTAGGAATCTCAATGCCTTGAGCTAGACCTCTCAGTTTTTTATGCTCAACTTTAACTTGTTGAAAATTGGGACACTTAGCCACGAACTCCGCTATGTCCTTCTTCATGCCATTCCACTAATACTCTTCCCTCAAATCACGGTACATCTTGGTAGATCTCGGATGAATTGAATACTAAGAAAATGGGCCTCATTCAATATCAATTCCCTTAGTCCATCCACATTAGGAACACACAAACGACCTTGGTAGTGAAGTACCCTATTTCCCCCTTGGAATAAAGCCTCAATGTCTTTTTCTACAATCATCTTCTGTAATTTAAAGAAAACTGGATCATGGTCTTGTTTATCCTTAATATCCGCCATAAGAGAACTCCGAACCATTATGCACAAGAACACCTCTATCCTTAGAATCAACCAAATGCACCCCTAAACGGGCCAATCTATGAACATCCTTAATCAACTCTTTCTTAGTTTCCTCAACATGGGCAACACTATCCATAGACAACCGACTATGAGCATCGGTTAAAATATTTTCTTTACCTGGATGGTATAATACACTTATGTCATAGTCCTTTAGAAGTTTAAGCCATCTTCTTTGCCTAAGGTTCAAGTCTCTTAAGCTAAACACATATTGCAAGGTTTTGTGGTGGGTAAGTACATTGACATGCACCCTATAAAGATAATGACGCCAAATTTTCAAAGAAAACACAACCTTCACAAGTTGAAGATTGTGGGTTGGATAGTTCCGATCATGCACTTTAAGGCATCTATTATAACCTTACCATGTTGCATCAAAATATAATCCAAACCCACTCATGAGGCATCACAATAAATAACAAACGCATTCGAACCTTTGGGCAATGTCAAACTAGGAGCTAACGTAAGATGATCCTTCAATATTTGGAAACTCTTCTTACATTCATTCGACTATTGAAACTTCACTTTCTTTTGGGTCAACCCAGTCAATGGCAAAGCAATAGAGGAGAGAACCCTTCATAAAATCTTTTATAGTATCTGGCCAAGCCTAAATGACTTTTAATATCCCAAGGAGACAATGGTCTAGGCCAATTCTTCACTGTCTCTATTTTCTTTGGATCAAATTTAATCCCATCACCGAATACCATATGACCAAGAAATGCAACTTCTAGCAAAAATTTGCACTTACTAAATTTGGCAAATAGTTGCTTGTTCCTCAATATTTGAAACACAATCTTCAAGTGACCCATATGATCTTCCTCATGTCAGGAGTAAATAAAAATGTCATATCAATAAACACCACTACAAACATATCTAAGTATGGCTTAAAAATATGATTTATCAAATCCATGAAAATAGCGGGAGCATTAGCCAACCCAAATGAAATGATTAATAATTCAAAATGACCTTACCTTATTTGAAAATCCATCTTGGGAATATCACACTCTTTTACCCTTAGTTGATGATCACCGGAATGGAGATCAATCTTGGAGAAGTAACTTGCCCCTTGCAATTCATCAAATAAATCATCTATCCTCGGTATTGGATACTTGTTCTGTATGGTGACCTTATTCAATTACTAGTAATCTATAAACATTCAGAGTGACCCATCTTTCTTTTTGGTAACTTTCAAGTATACCTCTCAAAATAAATATAGACTATCATTAGCAATATATTCACCCAACTAAGAGTCGGGGTTGACCCCATAGGAAATAGGTTAAAACAAGTCTATTAACACTTACTTTTAAGTTGTAGTTTCTACTTCCCTAAAGTAAAAGTGCATAAAGTAAATTGGGCGTTTTGTTGATTGGTTTAGTAACACTAAACAATGCAATAACAAAGTAACTAGTAATTAGGTTGTGAATAATGTCAGAATTTAGCTAGGATTTTGTTCCCTATGTCTTTTTGCTCAACAGACTAATCGTGTTAGTGGTAACGTATCAATGAGTTGCATGTAAAAAATAGCGAGTTATGTAACATCTAATTCACCTTACAATCCTTCATAGATGCATATCATTCATCTCCTCCCGGTCTCAGAATGTGTGCTCTAATAACCCTCACTCTAGACCTTAGAGTACTTTCCCCTCCCGGGCTCAAGTAGCATAGATGAAGTTTTGTTTCTCTGAATTTCTATTATGATAATCTTTTTTTAATTACTACCTCCCTCCAGACAAAAAATGAATATGGGTAGGTTCCCAATGCATGCACTCATCAATAAAGAATTATAAATAAAGAAAATAACAATACATGCAAGAAAAATCACGCAAATCACTTTACACGTTTACTTACTTCGTTATTTTGTCATGGTTCCCACAACCCTAGTTGTGGGCTCAACTACTTATAAGTGTAAGTAAAAGAATAAGAATTTTTGTAGAATTCATGAATCAATACCTGCGTGAATGAAGAAGTAAACCTTGAATCACACACAAACCACGAATCAAGAATGAAAACCAAAATTATTTTTTAAGAATCAAATCTCAAAAAGTAGTAGAATATATATTCAATGTGTTCATAATAATAATTCAAAAATGATAATAAAACTGCATAACCCTAAAAAGAAAATAAATTTGGGTATTTATAAAAATACAAAACCTAATTCTAATCCAACTTGGAAAACTTAAGTCGACATAGTTCATGCTCACTCACCATGGACCGTACTGAACTTGACAGTCCATGGTCCTCCTCCGTGGTGCTTAACTTGGCTCTATGCTGTGTGGCCTTCATATATTCATGGTCAATCATCACGCCTTGTGGTGCTGAATACGATTCGTATTGGAGTCTGTGGTGATAGCCTTTGACAATTCCCCAATTTCTTCCATCAGCCTTTATGATTAGTCACCACGGTTCGTAGTGTGATCCATGGACTGTGAAGTGTTCCATTGAGTTACACTTGGGTAAAATTTCAGTATCAACCTCTTCACAATGTTAGCATTATGGAACCCACCAAGGCCCGTGCAAGGCACTACAGTCTGTGGTGCAACTCGTATTCCTCAGTCTCTAGCAAACAGCATCTCAGGCCCACAATATAATCTAAACTCGTGCGTGACTTAGTTTTCCTGCTACATAAACAAAACACAGATCATATCTATAGAAACATGCTTGAAACACACACTAATTCATTGTTTTGAGTGTTAAAAGTGTCATAAATACATGACACATCACTTCCTAGCAAAAATATGAGAGCACCCCATGGTGAAATACTTGGCCTTATGAAATCCTTCAATTGCTCTTTTAACTCCTTAAGTTACTTCAGAGCCATATGGTAAGGAGGAATATGAATGGGTTGAGTATCGGGAAGGATATATATGCCAAAGTGATTTCCCTTTGGGAGGAAGATAGGTAAGTCATTCGGAAATACATTAGGAACTCATTAACGATAGGGACTGACTCAAGAGTAGTAGTTTCAGAATCAACATCCCTAACTCACAATATATGATAAATGCACCCTTTGGAAATCATTTTTCGAGTCTTAAGACATAAGATGAATCAACCCTTAACCACCGAATTATTACCCTTCCATTCAAGAATAGGCTCATTAGGAAATTGAAGCTTGACCCTACGTGTTCTACAAAAATGGATTCATAAGAGGCATGTAACCAATCCACATCAAGAATAATGTCAAAATTGGTCACGTCTAGTTCAATAAGATCACAAGGATAACCTTATGCAAGACCGACACAGAACAATTTTTATAAGCTCTCTTGGCTAACATCGAATCACCAATGGGAGTACAAACCAAAAAGGCTCTAACAAGACCTTAGGGCACACACCAAATCTCATAGAAAAGTAAGGAGTAACAAAAAATAATTGTCACTCGGATAAAGTAATGCATAAACATCAAAGTGAAAGATCCATAACATGCCCGTGACAACATCAGGAGATTCCTTAATATCTTGCCTAGCTTAAAGAATAAAGAATTGGTTGTTGCATTGGCCACCCTTTTGTTGAGTTCGAGAACCTTGTTGCATTTGCCTTCCATGAGTAACTTAACCATGAAGATGACCTTCTCTTCCTTTATTAGCAACACTAGGGAACTCGGATTGCTTGTGGTCTATCTTCCGACATCCATTACAAGCACCCGGTCCCATCAAGCATCTTCCTCCATAATTATTTCCATAGTTAACACACTTGGGAAACGTAGGTCTACTAGCACTTACACCTCAACTTTGACCTTATTCCTTACAAACTTCTTTCCTGATCCTTGACCTTGTTGAGAATGGCCATTGCCACCACATTCCTAGTATTTGAGAACCCACCTTCATACCGTACCCTCTTAGAGTTTCTCCTTCTCATCTCTTTGAGTTTCTCTCCTTTAATTTGTTAGGAAAAAGTCCTAAGCTGAGATATTTTCATTTCCTTGACAAGCATAGTGGTACGACACCCCTTTACAACTGTCATGACTCGACCTAGGGCCTAGTCATAATACGAAGATCAAAATCTCGAAGGGCTCCAATAAAGTCTCTTGACAAATCATAAGCATGATCATAAGAAAGAGTCTAAATTATGATCATAAGGAAAGAGTAATCTTGACTATGTAAACTCTGCAATCAATGTCCAACAAATGCCTCTACTAAACAAGAAGGGAGAGTGAGACATGTCCCTAGCTCACCCTCATTAAAATGTAAAGAAAACTCTTTTGAAAGAAAAAAACTCATAACTAGTCCTCGATAGATGAGGACTCACAAAATCTCCGCTAATATAGAAGCTCAACTAGCCACATGTAGGAATGTGATCCTCAACCCCTATATTATGAAACAATGTAGGCAACAATATGCATTAGTACATTTGAATGTACTAAATAAGTTGGCATGACATGCAATATAAATCATAGGATGCAATGATCAAAGAATGTACATGATAAGGTGGATACGTAAAGTCATGAGAAAACCATAATTATCAAGCATTTAGGAGATATAGTTGAAAATCATAAAAGAATGTAAAGAGAATACACATATGTGGAATAGAACCATAACCGACAATAAGACCATGTGAGCTATAATATGGAATCCTGATGTCTCCCCATACAATGGGAGATAGGGGAATCTATTTGCCAAGATATATTCTACCCCGCTAGGTGGGTCATGTACATACACCGTATGTGAATCCACTAGCTAAGCCGTAACACAACCTATAGTGGGACATAGTTATGAGACAAAAGACTTTATATAAGGACTCCATAGTTTGTCTCCCACATCAAGTCATCATTTGGTGCTAAGTCAAATCCCATGGAATACATAACATAGTAATCATACTTAACATATATTCTAGACTTGTTCATAAACTTCATAATTCATAGATTAGGTCATTTTCATATCATACATGCAATGTTAGTATAATCCTTTCAACATTACAATGTCATACTTGCATAATTCATGTCATTAGGTTCCTAGGTCACTAATTAAGGATCCTAACTCACCCTTCTTCATAACTTGCATAAAATTTATAACATGAACATAATTGTAATTCATGATCATAATTCATGCTTGAATTTATAGTAAAACTCATATACATAATCAATTTGGATGGAAATCATGAGAATACTTGGAATCATTGAACCTCATAATCATATCTCATGTATATCATCATTGAAAATAGCTTCATGCGTGGGCATTCATAAATCAACTTGAAATCATGCAATTTGTTTAGAAACATACTAGTAATGATCATTTATAATGAGTAAAAACATAATTAAAATAGCCCAATGCAATTCATCAAACTAGGGTTACAAACCCATTTGAAATTACTGAGATTGTGAATGAAAGCCTTGGGAATCCATGGGTAAAAGAAGCCCATGGATCAATCCCCAAATATCTTGAATGAATTTGAACTTGAATTTGAGAAAGGAGACTTGTTCTTGAAGACACTCGATCCAAAACTTGAGGAAGATGAATATCTCTTGAGAAACCTTGGGAGAGAAGTCTTAAAAGTGATCTTAGAGTTTATGAGGAAATATAATAGAGTAGGAGTATTTAAGACAATCAGATAATGAATCTAGTCTCAAAAACGTCCTCAAATATTAGTGAAAGAATTAGGAATGACCAAAATACTTTTTATTTAATAGAAAACTGGACCTATCACGAGTCATGACCACAAAACGTTAAAGTCACCATGGTCCTCTCCGTGGTGAGGGAATTAGGAAGGTTGCCCACCACGAGACACACTATGGCCCGTTATAGGCACCACATTTTGTGGTGGTCTTCCATAGAGGTAGACTTGAACTTGAAAATCTCAGGTTCTGTATGGGAAGATTTAGTAGTTCCTGCACGGAGCTCTTCACGGTCTATGGAGATTGCTACAGTCCGTGAACATGGAGCGTGAAGCGGATTCTGATAGGAGGTATGCAGAGGTGTGCACCAATGAGGTCCATAACAGAGGTAGTCCATACTACGATTCCTGGTGGCCCCTCCTGGTTGTTACCTCTAGAACTAATTCACTAGGCATGGACCACGACAAACCTACACGGCCCATGGTACTCTTCACGGCCCGTAGTGGGTCCTGTGAAGACCATCTGGTGCCAAAAGTTGCATTTTTCACGAATTTCATATTTTATTCCTCTTTTTGAGACATTTCAATTTTTGGGTTCTTACAATATCTCCCCCTTGTAAACATTGGTCCTCGAATGGGACTCAAGATTGCATTAATGGAATAGGAAAGGAACATAACAACCCAATATGAATGCAAAATATCTTGATAATGCATTAAACATGAAATCTTTACTTCTTAAGCAAAAACATAACTTTAAAACTCATTTCATAAACCTGGATGCCTATGAAACCCTGAAAACAACTTAAACATATGATTTGGGCTGATCTGATCATGAAAGAACTAGATACCTCAACTAGGCACGAAACAAAAGAGATGAGGATATCAAGACATTATATTAGCTTTGTCTTCCTATATAGTTCCAGCAACCTCTTGATTCCTCCATAACACTTTAACTGAAGCTATTTCCTTGTTTCTCAACTCTCTGACTTGTCGGTCCAAGATCCCTACCGAAACCTCTTCATATGAAAGAATCTCTTTGACCTCAATGCTGTCCAATGGCACAATGGAGCTAGGATCACCAATAAAATTTCTCAACAAGGACACATGGAACACCAGATGTACTGATGCCAAATCTGAAGGCAATTCTAACTCATAAAACACCTTACCAATTTACCTTAAAATCTAATATGGGCTAACATAGGGGGAATTAGCTTCCCTTTCTTGCCAAAATGCATCACACCCTTTATGGGTGAGATTTTCAAGTAAACCTAATCATTAACCTCAAATTAAAGTTCCCTTCTTCTCACATCTGAGTAAGAATTTTATCGCCTTTGGGATGCTTTCAATATTTCTCTAATGAGTCTAACCTTCTCCCTAGCCTCAAATACCAATGCGAGTCCTATCAACGAAACTTTACCACCTCAAACTAACCAATAGAGGATCTACATTGCCTATCATACAAAGCCTTAAATGGAGTCATATCTATGCTAGAGTGATAACTACTATTATAAGCAAACTCTATTAATGGAAAATGATCATCCCAATTTCCTTTTAAATCAATGAAGCATGATCACAATATATCCTCTAATGTCTGAATGGTGTGCTCGGCCTGACTATCTGTTTGTGGGTGAAATGATGTACTGAGCTTCACTTGAGTACCAAGACTCTTTTCGAAGGATCCCTAAAACAGAGATGTAAACTCAGTAGCTCGATACGAGATAATAAATAATGGAACACTATCAACATGAACTAACTCTCAGATATATAATCTAGCATAAGCTTCCATTGAATAAGAAGTCTTAATGGG
Source organism: Solanum dulcamara (assembly GCF_947179165.1). Classification (NCBI taxonomy): domain Eukaryota; kingdom Viridiplantae; phylum Streptophyta; class Magnoliopsida; order Solanales; family Solanaceae; genus Solanum; species Solanum dulcamara. The sequence goes on from NC_077239.1 coordinate 48,712,740, forward strand.
AAAGAAATAAGCCGACTCAGTCATTCGGTCAACAGTCACCCAAATAGAATCATGTTACCAACGAGTACGAGAAAAACCAATAACAAAGTCCATATTCAAGGCTTTCCACTTTCAAGTAGGAATATCAATGTCTTGAGTCTTGAGTCAAACCTCCCAGTTTTTGATGCTCAACTTTTACTTGTTGGCAATTGGGACACTTAGCCACGAATTCCACAATATCTCTTTTCATACCATTCCATCATACACTTCTGTCAAATCTCAATACATTTTTGTGGAAAAATATGAAGAGAATACCTCGAATTGTGACCTTCAAACAACATTATATCATTTAAGCCATCTATATTCATAACACACAATGGCCTTGATATCTCAAAATGCCATCTCACCCTTAGGAGAAAGCGTCAATGGCTATTTCAGCAATTTCTTTCTTCAATTCAACCAAAGCGGGATCACTAACATGCGTTGCCTTTACATCCACCACAAGATATGATTCAGAACCATTCTGCACAATAACACTACCATCTTCAAAATCAATCTATTGCACACCCGAATGGGCTAATCTACATACATCCCAAACTAGCTCTTTCTTTTCATCATTAACATGAGAAATACTATTCATGGACAATCTACTAAGAGTGTCGGCAACCACATTTGCCTTACCTGTATTGTATAGAACACTCATGTCATAGTCCTTCAACAACTCATGTTATCTCCTTTGTCAAAGGTTCAAGTCCTTTTGAGTGAACACATATTGTAAACTCTTATGATCTGTGAAAACATCCTCATGGACACCATAAAGATTGTGTCTCCACAACTTCAAAGCAAATATCACCGCCGCCAACTCCAAGTCATGAGTTAGGTATTTTTTCTCATATGTCTTGAGGTGCCTTGAATCATAAGCTATCACTTTACCATTTTGCATTAGTACACAACCAAGAACAACACGTGAAGCATCACAATACACAATGAACCCATCAAAACCTTTTGGTAAAGTCAACAAAGCCTATCCTTCAACTCTTGGAAGCTTTTCTCAGATGCCTCAAACCATTGGAATTTCACCTTTTTTTGAGTCAAAGTAGTCAATGGTGATGCAATAGAAGAGAAAATTTCCACAAACCGTCTATAATAATCGGCTAACCTCAAGAAACTTTGAATATTAGAAGGAGTCAATGGTTTAGGATAATTCTTAAGTGCCTCGGTCTTCTTGGATCAACCATAATTCCTTCTCCAAAAATAAGGTGACTAACGAAAGCCAATGCCCTTAACCAAAATTCACACTTGTTAAATTTTGCATACAACTGGCGGTCCTTGAGAATTTGTAATACAATCCTCATATGATCGGCATGCTCTTCCTTGCTTTGAGAATAGATCAAAATATATCCAATCGCGAATATATCCAAGTATTTCTTAACACCCAATTAATCAAATCCATAAAAGCTGTAGGGGCATTCATTAGTCCAAAAGACATAACCAAAAATTCAAAGTGACCATACCGAGTTCTAAAAGCCATCTTCAGAATGTCACATTCCCTTGATCAGAGTTGGTGTTAACTCAATTGAAGATCAATCTTTGAAAAGTAGCTTGTTCCTTAAAGTTTATCGAACAAGTCATTAATCCACGCAATTGGGTACTTGTTCTTCATGGTGACTTTATTCAATTGCCATTAATCTTTACAAATTCGAAGTGACCTATCTTTCTTCTTAACAAACAATACAGAAGCATCCATGGTGAAATACTTGGCCTTATGAAACCCTTATCCAACAAATCCTCCAATTTCTCTTTCAACTCCTTAAGTTCTGCCAGAGCCATATGGTAAGAAAGAATACAAATAGGTTGATTATCAGGAAGAAGATCTATGCCAAAGTCAATTTCCCTTTTGGGAGATACACTGAGCAAATCATTGGGAAACACATCGGGAATATTATTAACTATAGGGACTGACACAAAAGTAGGAGCTTTAGAATCAACATTCCTAACTCACATTATGTGATAGATGCACCCTTTGGAAATCATTTTTTGGGCCTTAAGACATGAGATGAATCTAACCTTAACCACCAAATCATTACCCTTCCATTCAAGAATAGGCTCATTTAGAAATTAAAACTTGACCCTACGAGTTCTATAATAAATGGATGCATAAGAGGCATGTGACTAATCAATACCGAGAATAATATCAAAATTGGTCATGCCAAGTTCAACCAGATCATAAGGGATAACTTTACGCAAGACTGACATGGGACAACCTCTATAAACTCTCTTATCTAATACCAAATCACCAATGGGAATATAAACCAAAAAAAGTTCTAACAAAACTTCGAGGCATGCATCAAATCTCATAGCAAGGTAAGGACTAACAAAAGATAAGTTGGCACTCGGATCAAGCAATTCATAGACATCAAAGTTATAGACCCGTAACATATGTGTGGCCACATCGGGAGTCTCTTTCACATCTTTCCTAGCATGAACAACATAGAATCGTTTGTTCCATTGGCCACCCTTTGGTTGAGTTTGGGAACCTTATTGCACTTGGTCTCCATGAGCTACTTGGCATTGAGGACGACCTTATCTTTATTTATTGGAAACATGAGGGCACTTAGATTTCTTATGGCTCATTTTGCCACATCCATAGCAAGCACTCGTTCCCATCAAATATTTTCCTTCATGATTCTTCCCACATTTTGCACATTTTGGAAATAATGGGCTTCTAGCACTTACATTTCCTCCTTGAACCTTTGGGGTATAACATCCTATACTTATCAAAATTCTTTCTTGACCCTTGGCTTGGTTGAGCACATCCATTTCCACTATCGTTCATAGCATTGGAGAACCCACCTTTATACCGGGCCCTCTTAGAATCCCTCATTCTCATCTCTTTGAGTTTTTCTCCCTTAATTTGTTTGGCAAAAGTCATTAGCCGAGATATGTCTATTTTTTTTAACAAGCATAACAGTTCGGCATTCTTTAGACACCAAATCGGACACCCCCAATATGAATTGACTCATTCGAGCATGTGGATTGGCAACCAATGAAGTAGTATATTTGGATAGCTTGGTGAACTTGAGGGCATAGTCCTTCATATCCATGTTGCCTTGTCGAAGATTGATGAATTCAAATACCTTGGATTCTCTTGCTCAAGAGGAAAAAAAAGATCATGGAAAGAAAGTTTGAAGGCTTGCCAATCAATAGGTCCTTCATCCACCCTTTCTATCTTCCATTGAGTATACCAAACTTGAGAAACACTTTTGAGTTGGTAAGCCGCCAACTCCTCTTTATCTTCTAAAGTCATCCACATACTACACACTATCTTATAAACTTTATCAATGGACTCTTGAGAATCCTCATCAATTTTTGATCCATGAAACTCGGGAGAATTCACCCTTGCAAAGTCCCTCACTCTAGAAGCCAGAGTAGGAGCATTAGAAGGAACAACAACCCATTAGTTGGCTACTACTTGGGCTAGCATGGTGATAGCGGTATGGAAATCTGCATTAGTCACTTGGTCGGGTAGGTGACTATTGTCTTGATAGACCAGAGGAACTTGGTCCTCATTAGTATTGACCCCTCTTTGCATAGTTGCTCTTCTTAGAGGTATTTCTCAAAATCACAAAGGACAATTGTTTAGAAAAGGAAATCTTAGATTATACTCTATAGCACGACATAGATCATGAAAGAAGTGAAAATTTCCTAAAATGCCTTATACCTTCATATTCATAAATGTGGTGCACTTCACACCTATGAATAAGACTCTACTTGACGTGGTATGTTGGACTCCCTAAGAATCTTGAACCTTGTGTTGTTATACCAAGTTTGTCACGACCTGACCTAGGTCCTAGTCATAACACGATAATCGAAACCCCGAAGGGCTCCAACAAGGCCTCTTGACATATCATAAGCATATATAAGATAAATTAAAGCAGAACATAGCCTAAGAAAGAGTCATGCAATTTGTTTAGAAACATACTAGTAATGATCATTTATAATGAGTAAAAACATAATTAAAATAGCCCAATGCAATTCATCAAACTAGGGTTACAAACCCATTTGAAATTACTGAGATTGTGAATGAAAGCCTTGGGACTCCATGGGTAAAAGAAGCCCATGGATCAATCCCCAAATATCTTGAATGAATTTGAACTTGAATTTGAGAAAGGAGACTTGTTCTTGAAGACACTCGATCCAAAACTTGAGGAAGATGAATATCTCTTGAGAAACCTTGGGAGAGAAGTCTTAAAAGTGATCTTAGAGTTTATGAGGAAATATAATAGAGTAGGAGTATTTAAGACAATCAGATAATGAATCTAGTCTCAAAAACGTCCTCAAATATTAGTGAAAGAATTAGGAATGACCAAAATACTTTTTATTTAATAGAAAACTGGACCTATCACGAGTCATGACCACAAAACGTTAAAGTCACCATGGTCCTCTCCGTGGTGAGGGAATTAGGAAGGTTGCCCACCACGAGACACACTATGGCCCGTTATAGGCACCACATTTTGTGGTGGTCTTCCATAGAGGTAGACTTGAACTTGAAAATCTCAGGTTCTGTATGGGAAGATTTAGTAGTTCCTGCACGGAGCTCTTCACGGTCTATGGAGATTGCTACAGTCCGTGAACATGGAGCGTGAAGCGGATTCTGATAGGAGGTATGCAGAGGTGTGCACCAATGAGGTCCATAACAGAGGTAGTCCATACTACGATTCCTGGTGGCCCCTCCTGGTTGTTACCTCTAGAACTAATTCACTAGGCATGGACCACGACAAACCTACACGGCCCATGGTACTCTTCACGGCCCGTAGTGGGTCCTGTGAAGACCATCTGGTGCCAAAAGTTGCATTTTTCACGAATTTCATATTTTATTCCTCTTTTTGAGACATTTCAATTTTTGGGTTCTTACAATATCTCCCCCTTGTAAACATTGGTCCTCGAATGGGACTCAAGATTGCATTAATGGAATAGGAAAGGAACATAACAACCCAATATGAATGCAAAATATCTTGATAATGCATTAAACATGAAATCTTTACTTCTTAAGCAAAAACATAACTTTAAAACTCATTTCATAAACCTGGATGCCTATGAAACCCTGAAAACAACTTAAACATATGATTTGGGCTGATCTGATCATGAAAGAACTAGATACCTCAACTAGGCACGAAACAAAAGAGATGAGGATATCAAGACATTATATTAGCTTTGTCTTCCTATATAGTTCCAGCAACCTCTTGATTCCTCCATAACACTTTAACTGAAGCTATTTCCTTGTTTCTCAACTCTCTGACTTGTCGGTCCAAGATCCCTACCGAAACCTCTTCATATGAAAGAATCTCTTTGACCTCAATGCTGTCCAATGGCACAATGGAGCTAGGATCACCAATAAAATTTCTCAACAAGGACACATGGAACACCAGATGTACTGATGCCAAATCTGAAGGCAATTCTAACTCATAAAACACCTTACCAATTTACCTTAAAATCTAATATGGGCTAACATAGGGGGAATTAGCTTCCCTTTCTTGCCAAAATGCATCACACCCTTTATGGGTGAGATTTTCAAGTAAACCTAATCATTAACCTCAAATTAAAGTTCCCTTCTTCTCACATCTGAGTAAGAATTTTATCGCCTTTGGGATGCTTTCAATATTTCTCTAATGAGTCTAACCTTCTCCCTAGCCTCAAATACCAATGCGAGTCCTATCAACGAAACTTTACCACCTCAAACTAACCAATAGAGGATCTACATTGCCTACCATACAAAGCCTTAAATGGAGTCATATCTATGCTAGAGTGATAACTACTATTATAAGCAAACTCTATTAATGGAAAATGATCATCCCAATTTCCTTTTAAATCAATGAAGCATGATCACAATATATCCTCTAATGTCTGAATGGTGTGCTCGGCCTGACTATCTGTTTGTGGGTGAAATGATGTACTGAGCTTCACTTGAGTACCAAGACTCTTTTCGAAGGATCCCTAAAACAGTGATGTAAACTCAGTAGCTCGATACGAGATAATAAATAATGGAACACTATCAACATGAACTAACTCTCAGATATATAATCTAGCATAAGCTTCCATTGAATAAGAAGTCTTAATGGGAAAGAAATAAGCCGACTCAGTCATTCGGTCAACAGTCACCCAAATAGAATCATGTTACCAACGAGTACGAGAAAAACCAATAACAAAGTCCATATTCAAGGCTTTCCACTTTCAAGTAGGAATATCAATGTCTTGAGTCTTGAGTCAAACCTCCCAGTTTTTGATGCTCAACTTTTACTTGTTGGCAATTGGGACACTTAGCCACGAATTCCACAATATCTCTTTTCATACCATTCCATCATACACTTCTGTCAAATCTCAATACATTTTTGTGGAAAAATATGAAGAGAATACCTCGAATTGTGACCTTCAAACAACATTATATCATTTAAGCCATCTATATTCATAACACACAATGGCCTTGATATCTCAAAATGCCATCTCACCCTTAGGAGAAAGCGTCAATGGCTATTTCAGCAATTTCTTTCTTCAATTCAACCAAAGCGGGATCACTAACATGCGTTGCCTTTACATCCACCACAAGATATGATTCAGAACCATTCTGCACAATAACACTACCATCTTCAAAATCAATCTATTGCACACCCGAATGGGCTAATCTACATACATCCCAAACTAGCTCTTTCTTTTCATCATTAACATGAGAAATACTATTCATGGACAATCTACTAAGAGTGTCGGCAACCACATTTGCCTTACCTGTATTGTATAGAACACTCATGTCATAGTCCTTCAACAACTCATGTTATCTCCTTTGTCAAAGGTTCAAGTCCTTTTGAGTGAACACATATTGTAAACTCTTATGATCTGTGAAAACATCCTCATGGACACCATAAAGATTGTGTCTCCACAACTTCAAAGCAAATATCACCGCCGCCAACTCCAAGTCATGAGTTAGGTATTTTTTCTCATATGTCTTGAGGTGCCTTGAATCATAAGCTATCACTTTACCATTTTGCATTAGTACACAACCAAGAACAACACGTGAAGCATCACAATACACAATGAACCCATCAAAACCTTTTGGTAAAGTCAACAAAGCCTATCCTTCAACTCTTGGAAGCTTTTCTCAGATGCCTCAAACCATTGGAATTTCACCTTTTTTTGAGTCAAAGTAGTCAATGGTGATGCAATAGAAGAGAAAATTTCCACAAACCGTCTATAATAATCGGCTAACCTCAAGAAACTTTGAATATTAGAAGGAGTCAATGGTTTAGGATAATTCTTAAGTGCCTCGGTCTTCTTGGATCAACCATAATTCCTTCTCCAAAAATAAGGTGACTAACGAAAGCCAATGCCCTTAACCAAAATTCACACTTGTTAAATTTTGCATACAACTGGCGGTCCTTGAGAATTTGTAATACAATCCTCATATGATCGGCATGCTCTTCCTTGCTTTGAGAATAGATCAAAATATATCCAATCGCGAATATATCCAAGTATTTCTTAACACCCAATTAATCAAATCCATAAAAGCTGTAGGGGCATTCATTAGTCCAAAAGACATAACCAAAAATTCAAAGTGACCATACCGAGTTCTAAAAGCCATCTTCAGAATGTCACATTCCCTTGATCAGAGTTGGTGTTAACTCAATTGAAGATCAATCTTTGAAAAGTAGCTTGTTCCTTAAAGTTTATCGAACAAGTCATTAATCCACGCAATTGGGTACTTGTTCTTCATGGTGACTTTATTCAATTGCCATTAATCTTTACAAATTCGAAGTGACCTATCTTTCTTCTTAACAAACAATACAGAAGCATCCATGGTGAAATACTTGGCCTTATGAAACCCTTATCCAACAAATCCTCCAATTTCTCTTTCAACTCCTTAAGTTCTGCCAGAGCCATATGGTAAGAAAGAATACAAATAGGTTGATTATCAGGAAGAAGATCTATGCCAAAGTCAATTTCCCTTTTGGGAGATACACTGAGCAAATCATTGGGAAACACATCGGGAATATTATTAACTATAGGGACTGACACAAAAGTAGGAGCTTTAGAATCAACATTCCTAACTCACATTATGTGATAGATGCACCCTTTGGAAATCATTTTTTGGGCCTTAAGACATGAGATGAATCTAACCTTAACCACCAAATCATTACCCTTCCATTCAAGAATAGGCTCATTTAGAAATTAAAACTTGACCCTACGAGTTCTATAATAAATGGATGCATAAGAGGCATGTGACTAATCAATACCGAGAATAATATCAAAATTGGTCATGCCAAGTTCAACCAGATCATAAGGGATAACTTTACGCAAGACTGACATGGGACAACCTCTATAAACTCTCTTATCTAATACCAAATCACCAATGGGAATATAAACCAAAAAAAGTTCTAACAAAACTTCGAGGCATGCATCAAATCTCATAGCAAGGTAAGGACTAACAAAAGATAAGTTGGCACTCGGATCAAGCAATTCATAGACATCAAAGTTATAGACCCGTAACATATGTGTGGCCACATCGGGAGTCTCTTTCACATCTTTCCTAGCATGAACAACATAGAATCGTTTGTTCCATTGGCCACCCTTTGGTTGAGTTTGGGAACCTTATTGCACTTGGTCTCCATGAGCTACTTGGCATTGAGGACGACCTTATCTTTATTTATTGGAAACATGAGGGCACTTAGATTTCTTATGGCTCATTTTGCCACATCCATAGCAAGCACTCGTTCCCATCAAATATTTTCCTTCATGATTCTTCCCACATTTTGCACATTTTGGAAATAATGGGCTTCTAGCACTTACATTTCCTCCTTGAACCTTTGGGGTATAACATCCTATACTTATCAAAATTCTTTCTTGACCCTTGGCTTGGTTGAGCACATCCATTTCCACTATCGTTCATAGCATTGGAGAACCCACCTTTATACCGGGCCCTCTTAGAATCCCTCATTCTCATCTCTTTGAGTTTTTCTCCCTTAATTTGTTTGGCAAAAGTCATTAGCCGAGATATGTCTATTTTTTTTAACAAGCATAACAGTTCGGCATTCTTTAGACACCAAATCGGACACCCCCAATATGAATTGACTCATTCGAGCATGTGGATTGGCAACCAATGAAGTAGTATATTTGGATAGCTTGGTGAACTTGAGGGCATAGTCCTTCATATCCATGTTGCCTTGTCGAAGATTGATGAATTCAAATACCTTGGATTCTCTTGCTCAAGAGGAAAAAAAAGATCATGGAAAGAAAGTTTGAAGGCTTGCCAATCAATAGGTCCTTCATCCACCCTTTCTATCTTCCATTGAGTATACCAAACTTGAGAAACACTTTTGAGTTGGTAAGCCGCCAACTCCTCTTTATCTTCTAAAGTCATCCACATACTACACACTATCTTATAAACTTTATCAATGGACTCTTGAGAATCCTCATCAATTTTTGATCCATGAAACTCGGGAGAATTCACCCTTGCAAAGTCCCTCACTCTAGAAGCCAGAGTAGGAGCATTAGAAGGAACAACAACCCATTAGTTGGCTACTACTTGGGCTAGCATGGTGATAGCGGTATGGAAATCTGCATTAGTCACTTGGTCGGGTAGGTGACTATTGTCTTGATAGACCAGAGGAACTTGGTCCTCATTAGTATTGACCCCTCTTTGCATAGTTGCTCTTCTTAGAGGTATTTCTCAAAATCACAAAGGACAATTGTTTAGAAAAGGAAATCTTAGATTATACTCTATAGCACGACATAGATCATGAAAGAAGTGAAAATTTCCTAAAATGCCTTATACCTTCATATTCATAAATGTGGTGCACTTCACACCTATGAATAAGACTCTACTTGACGTGGTATGTTGGACTCCCTAAGAATCTTGAACCTTGTGTTGTTATACCAAGTTTGTCACGACCTGACCTAGGTCCTAGTCATAACACGATAATCGAAACCCCGAAGGGCTCCAACAAGGCCTCTTGACATATCATAAGCATATATAAGATAAATTAAAGCAGAACATAGCCTAAGAAAGAGTCATGCAATTTGTTTAGAAACATACTAGTAATGATCATTTATAATGAGTAAAAACATAATTAAAATAGCCCAATGCAATTCATCAAACTAGGGTTACAAACCCATTTGAAATTACTGAGATTGTGAATGAAAGCCTTGGGACTCCATGGGTAAAAGAAGCCCATGGATCAATCTCCACATACCTTGAATGAATTTGAACTTGAAATTGAGAGAGAATATTTGTTCTTGAAGAAACCCTTGACAAAACACAAGAAAGATGAATATCTCTTGAGGAATCTTGGGAGAGAAGTCTTAAAAGTGATCTTAGAGTTTATAAGGGAAAAATAATAGACTTAGGAGTATTTAGGACATTTACATAATGAATCTTGTCCCTAAAACTTCCTCATACATTAATGAAAGAATAAGGAATGACCGAAATACCTTTCATTTAACTTTAAACTGGAACCCATCATGAGTCATAACCACATACAATTAAAGTAACCATGGTCGGTTGGTGAGGGACTTGGGAAGGCTTCCCACCACGAGATACACCATAACTCATTATGGGCACCACAGTTCATAGTAGTCTTCCATTGGAGTAGACTTGAACTTTAAAATCTCAGGGTCTGTTGGAGACATTTCAGTAGTTCCTCCACGGAGCGCTTCACGGTCCGTGGTGGTTGCTATGATCAGTGAACATGGAGCTTGAACAGGATTCTGACATGTAACCAGTAGATGTGTCTACCACAGGGTCCATAACGGACCGTGGTCCATCCCATGACTCATGGTGGACCCTCGTGGTTCTCACCACTAGAACCAATTGGCTAGGAATTCACCATGATGAACCTACTTGACTTATGGTACTCTTCACGACCTGTAGTGGGTCTTGTGTAAACCATCTGGTGCCAAAAGTTGCATTTTTTCAAGAATTTCATCTTTTATTTGTCTTTTTTCTAACTTCCCAACTTTTGAGGTCTTACAAAAACCAACCAAGACATCCTTGATATGAATTGGCTCATTCGGGTACATGGATTGAAAATCAATGCAGGTGCATAGTTGGATAATTGGTGAACTTGAGGGCATAGTCCCTCATACTCATGTTGCCTTGCCTAATATTGATGAACTCCAACACCTTTGCCTCCCTTATATCAAGAGGAAAGAAGCTATCAAGGAAAGAAAGCTTGAAGACTTTCCAATAAATAAGGCCTTCATCAATTCTCTTGGACTTCCATTGAGCATACAAAACTTGAGCAACACTTTGGAGTTGGTAGGCTTCCAACTTTGCTTTCTCCTTAAAAATCACCCTTATAATACTCACTATTTTATAAACCTCATGAATGAACTCTTGGGGATTAAGGTGGGACTCGGTAAGGGAATCCTAGTAGCAACCCCTTGTCTTATTAACTATATGACAACATAGAAGACCTTGTAAGCTTAGGCTAATGGATCCATAAATAGCCCGAAAGGTTAAACAAATGAATGAATCTTGATGGAGTTCTACCCAGCAAGTAGTCTCCCCATGCCAACATAAGGGTTTATGTTGGATTCCATGTAATAGATCACATGGTCTTAGATATTGGTTATAGTCATCTTCCCACAAATAAACGTCTCAAATGTTATTCATATTGATTTCTCATGCACGCATCTATTCATATACTTGACTTATTATGCTTTAATATTTTTCATTGAATTGCATGCCTACATACTTAGTACATTTAAAGTACTAACGTATAATCTTTTACCTATATGATATCACCATGTATGGACCAATGTTTCTTCAACTTCACCTCCATGTGGCTAGCTAAATTCGCTGAAGGCTACACTTTGAGTGAGTTCCCATATTTCGGGAACAATATTCCTTCCCTTTTCTAGATGATGTTTTGTAAATAATTTTGGGTATATTTCATAGTGCTTATTTCTATTTCAATTAATGGTATGGGAGGGACATGTCTTAGTCCCTGCCAAGTCTATAAGTAGAGGTATGTTTGGACATATATGGATAATGATTTGAGGTTGTTAATGACTCTTGTTTATGATGTTCTCCCTTAGTCCTGTTTTCTCTTTTTATTTCCACTTATTGTTTTTTGTCATTACTTATGAATATTTAATGAATTCTAAGAGGCTTGGATGAGAGACCTCCAGGTTCCTCATTTGTCTTGTCATATCTAGGTCCTAGGCTTGGGTTGTGACAAACTTAGTATCAGAGCTTGAGGTTTTGAATGGTCCTCAAAGTCGAACATACCATGTTGAATAGGGTCTTGTTCATGGTTATGAAGTGCACCACAACTATGAATAAGAGACCATGAGACATTAAGTAAAGTTTTCACTTCTTTTAAAATTCATGTACTTCCGTAGAATCATTCTAAGACTTCCTATAACTAATGAATTATTTTATGTCCTCTAGATCATGCCTCGAAGAAGAGTTCCTCCACTTAGAGAAAAGGTTAATGATGAGGACCAAGCTCTTCCTATTTTAGAGGTTCCACATCACGAGGAAGGAGTTACACATATATAGTTCCGTAATATCATCACTTTGTTGGCCCAAGCAGTAGCTAACCAAACTAACCAAGAAATTGTTCCTCCTCCTCAAATTCCTACTCCAGCTTCTAGGATTTGATACTTCAATAGATTGAATTCACCCGAGTTTGATGGTTAAAAGGTGGATGAGGACCCGATGGAGATGATTGAGGAAGTCTATCGGATCGTGGCTATCATGAGAGTGTCTACAAATGAAAAGGCTGTGCTAGTGACCTATCAACTCAAAGGCATATCAAGAGTTTGGTATGGGCAATGGGTTGTTGAGAGAGGTGAAGACATGGGATCCATAGCATGGGAAGAGTTCAAGGGTGCCTTCCTATATTATTTATTTCCTTTAGAGCTAAGGGAGGAAAAGTTCCAAGAGTTCATCAATCTTCATCAAGGGAGCACGAGTGTGAGGGAGTATGCCCTCAAATTCACTAAATTGTCCAAGTATGCTCCTTTCATGATCTCCAATCCAAGGTTAAGGATGAGTAAATTCATTTCTAGTGTATCTAGTTTGGTGTCCAAGGAATTCAAGATGGCCAAGTTGGTTAAAGAGATGGGCATCTCCCGACTCATGATATATGCGGAACAAATTGAGGATGATAAGTTAAAGGATAGGTCAATAGGATTCAAGAAGGCTAGGATTAATGGTGAAGGGTTCAATCCTCAAAGGTCCATTTATGGTGGTAGTGGAAAGGGCCAAAGTGGACAATGATTTATGGGGCAAGGTTCCTCTGATACTCCTCCTCTAAGGTTCAATAAGGACAAAAGTGCTAATCCGATGGTTGAAAGGGATAATGTGGGAGCTCAAACCATCCTCGCTTGTAAGAAATGTGGGAAAACTCACAAAGAATAATGCTTAGCCGGCTCTAATACATGCTTCAAATGTGGTAAACTAGGTCATCAAGCTAGAGATTGTAGAGGTGATGGTGGTAGGCCTCAAGGAAAAATCTCTCATCACCAATAAGCTGAAGGAAGTGGCCAATTCACCAACCGCTTTTATGCCTTACATAGGAGAAGTGAGGTTGAGGAAGCACCCAATGTTGTTACCGATATGTTAAAGATCTTTGCTTTTGATGTGTATGCATTATTAGATTTGGATGCCAACTTGTCATTTGTTTCTCCATTCCTTGCTAATAGGTTTGATGTGTTACCCAAAATGTTATTAGAGCTCTATTTGGTGTCTACCCCCGTTGGTGAGTCGGTTGTTGCTAGAAAGGTCTATAAGAGTTATCTCGTGTCTATGTTGCATAAAGTCATTCTTTGTGATCTTATTAAACTTGACATGGTAGATTTTGAAGTTATTCTTGGGATAAATGGGTTGCATGAATCGTATGCTTCAATAGATTGTAGAACTCATAAATTCAAGTTTCAATTTCCAAATGAGTCAATTCTTAAATGGAAGGGTCATGATTTGGTAGTAAAGGGTAGATTCATTTCTTGTTTTAATGCCCAAACGTTGCATCTATCACATTTTGGGGGTTAGGGATATTGACTCCAAAAGTCCTTCTCTTGAGTCTGTTCTCGTAGTCTATCAATTTCTAGATTTCTTTCCCGATGACCTCCCCGGTGTCTCTCCCAAAAGAAAAGTTAATTTCGGTATCGATCTTCTCCCTGATACACAACCTATCTCTATTCGTCCTTACTGGATTGCCTCAACGAAGTTAAAGGAGTTGAAGGAATAATTAAAGGACTTATTGGAAAAAAGATTTATTAGGCCAAGTATTTTACCATTGGGTGCCCCCGTGTTATTTGTGAGAAAAAAAGATGGATCGCTTCGAATGTGCATAGACCACCGTCAATTGAATAAGGTGACCATTAAGAACAAATATCTAATTCCTATAATAGATGACCTATTTGACCAATTGCAAGGGGTAAGTCAGTTCTCTAAGATTGATCTTCGATCCGGCTATCATCAATTAAGGGTAAGGGAGTATGACATTCCCAAGATGGTATTTCGAACCAGGTATGGTCACTTTGCATTTTTGGTGATGTCGTTTGGGTTGACGAATGCGCGGTAGTGTTTATGGATCTAATAAATAATGTGTTCAAACCCTACCTTGATACTTTTATTGTGGTATTCATTGATGACATTTTAATTTACTCTCAGAGTGAGTAAAAACATAAGAGTCATTTGAGAATTGTGCTTCAAACCTTGAGGGATAAGCAATTGTTTGCCAAATTAAATAAGTCCAAATTTTGGTTGAAATAGGTGGCATTTCTGGGTCACATAGTGTCCGGCGATCGGATCAAGGTTGATCCTAAGAAAATAGAGGTGGTCATGAATTGACCTAGACCATTAACTCCTTCAGATGTTAGAAGCTTTTTGGATCTACTCGGGTAATATATAAGGTTTGTCGAAGGGTTCTCCTCTATCTTATCTTCTATGATAAAATTGACTAAAAAGAAGGCAAAGTTCCTATTGACAGGTGAGTGTGATAGAATTTTTGAAACCTTGAAAGATTAACTTACCTCCGCTCTTATTTTGACTCTACCAGAAGGAGTAGAAGGGTTTGTGGTATTGTAAAACTTCAAGGGTTGGTTTGGGCTGTGTGTTGATGCAAAACGACAAGGTTATAGCCTATGCTTCTATGCAATTAAAGGTGCATGAGCGTAACTACCCTACCTATTATCTTGAGTTAGTGGCCGTTATATTTGCTCTAAATATTTGATGGCACTACCTCTATGGGGTACATGGGGATATGTTTACCGATCACAGAAGTCTCCAAACCATGGTCACTCAAAAGGACCTCAATCAAGGAAAAAGAGGTGGCTAGAACTCCTCAAGGAGTACGACATAAGTGTGCATTATCATATGAGTAAAGCAAATGTAGTTGCCAACGCACTTAGTAGGATGTCTATAGGGAGTCTGGCTTATGTTGATGAAAGAAAGAGGGAGTTGGTAAAGGATTTTCACTAGTTGGCTAGATTAGGGGTGAAGTTGAGTGGTTCCTCCGATGGTGGTGTGTTTGTTAATAATGGGTCCAAATCATCCGTGATGGTGGATATTAAGTCAAAACAAGACCTTGACCCGACATTAGTAGAGTTAAAGAAGTTGGTGAAAGGAAAGAAGATAGAAGACTTTTCACAAGTGGGAGATAGGGTGCTTCACTACCAAGGATGGTTATGTGTTCCAAATGTAGATGGCCTAAGGGATTTGATCTTGAAAGAGGCTTATAATTCTTCATACTCTATTCATCTCGATTTGACTAAAATGTACTGAGACTTAAATGAGCTTTATTGGTAAAGTGGCACGAAGAAGGAGATAGCAAGATTTGTGGCCAAATGCTCAAATTGCCAACAAGTTAAGGCCAAACATCAAAAGTCGTGTGTCCTAGCACAAGACATCAAAACCCCCATTTGGAAGTGGGAAGAGCATGTACTTTGTATTCGGTTCACCTCATACTCAAAAAAGTCATGATTCAATTTGGATGATTGTTGATAGAATGACTAAGTCAGCTCACTTTCTACCGGTTAAGACTTCTTATAGTGTAGAGGATTATCTAAGTTGTATATTCGGGAATTGGTAAGGTTACATAGTGTACCATTGTTAATTATTTTGGTTTGTGGTACCCAATTCACTTCTAACTTTTGAAGATAATTTCAAAGGGATCTTGGTACGAAGGTGAAGCTAAGTACCACATTCCATCCTAAAACCGATGGGCAAGCCGAATGGACAATTCAAAAACTAGAAGATATGTTAAGGGCTTATATATTGGAGTTCAAGGGAAGTTGTGATGACCATCTATCGCTTATTGATTTTGCCTACAATAATAGCTATCACTCAAGTATTGAGATGGCGCTGTTCGAGGCTTTGTATGGAAGATGATGTAGGTCTCCATTTGACTGGTTCAAAGTGAGTGAGATGATCTTGTTAGGTTCCGATTTGGTGCTTCATGCTTTGGAGAAGGTGAGAGTCATTATAGAAATATTGAAGACAACTCAAAGTCACCCAAAGTCCTATTCTAATACAAGGATAAGAGATCTTGAGTTCAATGTGGATAATTAGGTATACCTGAAGGTTTCACCCATGAAGGATGTAGTTTGATTTGGTAAAAAAGGGAAATTGAGCCCTACGTATGTAGGGACGTATAAAATCTTGAGATGTGCTGGCAAGGTTGCTTATAAGTTGGAGTATCCATTGGAAATATCCATGGTTCACTCAGTGTTCAATGTTTCTATGTTGAGGAAATGTGTGGGTGACCCCTGTTCTATTGTTCTTTTGGAAGTAGTGAATATTGAAGAAAACTTGACCTATGAAAAGGTCCGGTTGAAATTTTTGACCTACATATTAAGAGATTGAGGAACAAGGAAGTTGAATCCATCAAATTTCTTTGGAGAAATCAATAAGTTGAAAGAGCTACATGGGAAGTAGAAACGGATATAATAAAGTAATACCCTCATCTCTTTCATTCTACTCAAGCCTAAGGTACAAAGCTATTTACGCTCGAATTGTTAAGATTCCTATGTTTCAGTTTTTACTAAGTCTTCATATGCATACATGTTCATGAAATTGATTGTGAAGTCATGTCTTAAGTTAAGTATGAAATTCTCACGGTTTATACATGTCCATGTGTCATTGTATTTGTATTGGGTTTCTAGTCCTCATTCCATGTCCTTTCTATATTAGTCAAATCTCATTCGAGGATGCATGTTCCCAAGAGGGAGATATTGTATGACCCTAAAAGTTACAAAGTCCTAAAACGAGGAACAAAGGATGAAATCCCAGAAAAATTGCAGCTTTTGGCACCAAGTGATGACCACGAAGGCAATCACAGGTCGTAGTCATCATCAATACTCGTGGTAAGTGCCCTCCGTGATGACCTCTCCCCTAAGACCCTCCGAAGTTATCCCAAGGCAAGGACTATGCCTCACCACCATGGTTCGTGTAGACCTTAACGGACCATGGTGGGTTCCGTAATGATCGACCTTGCAGGACCTCCTACAGATCCTGTAGCATGCCTCAAGTTCATGGATTGTAGTAACCTCCATGGACCGTGAATGCCTCAATGGAGGAACTACTAAAACTCTCCCTGCAAACCCCAAGATATTTCCTCTAAGTAAGTTATCACGGAACACTACCACAAGCCGTGGTGATAATCACAGACCATGATGGGTCCTCCATGCAGCCTCAATCTAGCCAGTTTTAAGAAGGGTATTTTGGTCTTTTTTTGTGTTTTATCAGCAAAGTGAGGTTATTTTGGGGACTGAATCTAACCTATCTAAATGAACCTAAGCCTTTCCCAATTTATTTTTCGCACTCAAGTCCTAAGACACAAAACCCTTCCTCCTCTTAAGGTCTTCTTCTTCACCAAGGAAAGCTAGGGTTTCATTCCAAAGTCTTCAAGTCCCCAGTTTTAAAGCTTGCATAAGGGCCTTATCCCCAAGGTATGTGGGTCTCATTCATAGGTTCTTCCACCCATGGAGTTTAATTATTTTTCTAAACCTAATAGCTCATTTTTAATTGTGAATTTTATGGGTTTTCATATTATGATTTTAAATGTATGGTTTATTGAATATTTGAAGTTTATTTATCTTTCTTAACCTATGTTGATTCTAAATTCATGGAATGGTTGATTTATCAAGGTCCTATATGAAAGCATGAAAGGGTTTTAAAGTGTATTGGTTGGTTTTTCCAAGAAAGTTTTAATTAATGCATTCCATTACTCTCATGCATGCTAGCATGATTTTAATGATTTGAAAGTCATTTTGAATAGAACCCACACAGTGTTACTATATTCTCAATAAAGTTTGAATTGAAAGCTTTTGACTCCAAATGAATGTATATAAAAGTAATGACTATGAAAAAAATGACGAAATGACTTATGAAATGATGGATTCTACTTGTGAAAGTCCAATTCTCACTTGTGTGAATCTAAGAAGGTATTAATGAGTTATTCTACCGAATGTGATATTTTGAGTTCCCAAGTTATATGCTATGATTATTTTGAAATATTAAGCTATTCCGTGGGATTGAATTAGCACTGAATGGGGAATTGAGGTGGGATTTGGTAAGGGAATTCTAGTAACAACCTCTTGTCTCATTAACTATGTTCCAACATAGGAGCCCTTGTAGGCTTAGGCTAGTAGATCCACAAATAGCTCTAAAGGTTAAAGAAATGAATGAAGCATGATGGAGTTATACCCGACAAGTAGTCTCCCCGTACCAACATAGGGATTTATGTTGAATTCCATGTAATAGCTCGCATGGTCTTAGATTTTTGTTATAGTCATCTTTCCACAAATGAAAGTCTCAAATGTTATTCATATTGATAGCTCATGCATGCATCTACTCATGTACTTGAATTATAATGCTTTAACATTTTTCATTGAATTGCATGACTACATACTTAATACATTCAAAGTACTAATGCATACTCTTTTGCCTGTATGATATCACCATGTAGGGACCAGTGTAGCTCCACCTTCACCTCCATATGACTAGTTGAATTTACTGAAGGTTACTATTTTGGGTGATTCCTATGTTTTGGGAATAATATTCCTTCCCTTTTCTAGCTTATGTTTTGTAAAGACTTTTGGGTACATTATATAGTACTTATTTCTTTTTCAATTGAGGGTGAGCTAGGGAAATATCTTAGCCCCCGCCAAGTCTATAAGTAGAGGTATGTTTGGACATGTATGGATGAACATTTGAGGTTGTTAATGACTCTTGTTTATGATGTTCTCCCTTAGTCTCGTTTTCCGTTTTTATTTCCGCTTATTATTCATTTCCATTACTTGTGAAGGCTTAATGAATGCTTAAAGGCTTGGGTGAGGAACCTACGGGTTCTTCACGCCGTTTCACATCTAGGCCCTAGGCTTGGGTCATGACACACATGACTTAGATCATGAAATAAGTGAGGATTTCCTAAAATGCCTCATAGCATCCTAGTCATATATGTGGCGTGCTTCACAATAATGAATAAGACTCTACTTGATGTGGCATGTTTAAATTCCTAGGACTTCTTAACCCTTGTGCTCTAATATCAAGTTTGTAATGACCCAAACTAGGCCTTATATGCGACACATGATCGAAACCTTGAAGGTCTTCAACCAAGACTCTTGACGTATGATAAGCATACATAAGGTAAAGTAAAGCCGAAATATCATAAGAAAGATTCTCAAAACATGAATCATAAAAGAGTGTGCAAGCATGACTACATAGAATGTACATAATGTATCCAACAAATGACTCTACTAATCAAGAAGGACAGGGGCTAAAACATGTCCCTAGCTTACCCTCAATATGAATATAACAAAAGCCTTTTAATTGAAACAATATCATAACTCGCCCTTAATAAATGAGGACTCACCAATATTCATAGGATAGAAACTCAACTAGCCACGTGTGGAAGAAATGTGATCCTTGACTCCTACATTATGAGATAATCTAGGCAACAAATATGTGTTTGTACTTTTGAATATACTAAGTATGTGGGTATGCCATGTAATATAAATCATATGATGCAATAATCAATTAACATATATGATAAAAGAGTATAAGTAAAGGTATGAGAAAGCCATAATGATCAAGCATTAAAAGACATAGTTGAGATCATAATAGAGTACACAAGAAAAATGTATATATATGGGATAGAACCATAATCGAAAATAAGACCATGCGAGCTATAATATGGAATCTTGATGTCTCCCCATATAATGAAATAAAGGGAAATATACTTACCAAAGTAGACTTTACCCCGCTAGGCAGGTCATGTACATATGCTATAGGTGAATTCACTAACTAGGCCATAAAGGCAAATCCTTCGGTGGCACGTAGTTATGGTACTAGAGAATTTATATAAGGACCCTGTAGGTTGATCCCCCACCTCAAGCCATCATTCGGTGCTAAGTCAAATCACACAGAATACATAACATAGTAATCATACTTAACATATAATCATAAAAATTTTCATAGACATCATAATTCATAGAATAACTCATTTTCATATCATACTTGCAACGTGAGTAAAAGCCTTTCAACATCACAATATCCTACTTTTATAATTCATATCATTAGGTTCCTAGGTCACCAATAAAGCATCCTAAGTCACCTCTTTCTAATACTTGCATGAAATTCATATCCTGATCATAATTGAAATTTATAATCACAGTTCACACTTGAATTTAGGATAAAACTTGAATACATAGTCAATTTGATTGAAAACCATGAAATGCTTGAAAATCATTGAACTTCCTAATCATAATTCAGGTAAATCATCCTTGAAAATAGTTTCACATATGGGCCTTCATAATTAGACTTAAAATCATATAATTGATTTAGAATCATTCTTATAATGATCATTGATAATAATTAAAAACGTGATTAAAAAAATTCAATGTCATTCATCAAAACTTGGGTTAGAAAACTAATGAAATTTAAATACATTTTACGGAGAACCTTAGGACTCCAAGGGTGAAAGGAACCCATGGATCAATCCCCACATACCTTGATGGAATCAACTTAGAATTGAAGAGGAACCTTAATGAACTTGAAACCCTAGCTTGAAATTGTGGGAGAAACTTGAGAGAATTGATTTGTATTGCCTTAGGGAGTTTAGGAGAATGAATAGAATAGGAGGGGAATTTGAAGGATTGGGTAATTATAAGATTTGAACTTGGCCATAAAAGTGTCTAAGTTCATTGAACCAAACTTGGGAAAAAACCCTTCTACCCTTTATTAAAACCAAAGTTTAGACCTACAAGTTTGACTCTATGAATCATAGAAATAATGACGAGTAATAGGAACAACTCATCCTGTAGTTTCTTGAAACCCTGGGATTTTGGGGTCTCAAATTCTCCTCCACGAGTTGTGGGTATGACTCGTCAAAACTCTTATGGGTCGTAGACCAACTTAGCCTGTAGGTCTGAAACCTACAAATTCTGAGCCTTGATTGGTCTAGATTTGGTTATTGATGCTATGGAGAAGGTAAGAATCATAAGGGAGAGGTTGATGATGGCTTAAATTCATCAAAAGTCCTATTGCGATGTTAGGAAAAGATAGCTTGAATTTAAAGTGGATGATTGGGTATAATTGTAGGTTTTACCCATGAAGGGTGTAATGTATTTTGGAAAGAAAGGGAAATTGAGTCCTAGATATGTTGGACCTTACGAGGTATTGAGACTGTTGGGAAAGTGGCTTATGAGTTAGATTTTCCATTTGAGTTGGCTATGGTTCACTCGGTGTTTCATGTATCTTTGTTGAGGAAGTTTGTGGGTGATCCAAACTCCATTGTACCTTTGAAAGATGTAAGTGTTGAGGAGAATTTGACTTATGAGGAAGTTTCGGTAGAAATCTTAGACCTGTAAGTTAAGAATTTAAGAAACAAAGAGGTTGTATCCATCAAAGTGGTATAGAGGAATCAACAAGTAGAAAGTGCTATTTGGGAGGCGAAGGTGGATATGATGAAACGATACCCTGTATGTCTTTCCCTCTACTAAAGCCTAAAGTAGTAAGTTGTTCTTATTCAAGCTAGTTGAACTCTTATGTATTTAGTTCCTTCTATGTCATTCATATGCATGCATGTTCACGAGAAAGTTGATTTAAAGTTATGATTTTATGTTAATTTAAAGATTTCATATTACATACATTTTAATATGTCATCATAATCATGATGGGTCGCTAGTCCTCTTTTCGTGTCATTCTTATGATAAGTTAAATCTCATTGGATGACAATATTCCCAAGGGAAAGATATTGTCACATTCCTCAAAATGCTCATTGGTGCCTTAAGAATGTCTTAGGAATAAGCCACTCACATAATGCATTATCCTTATTCTTTTTGGTAAATTCGAGTCTGGAATGTCCATCAGGGGGTCAAAAACTGTGGGAAAATGGTCTCGGTTGATTTTTAGAACTCATGAATTGAAAGATCAATTTTTTCAAGAGTTACGCAAAACAGTGAGGTACGCGGCAGCTCTGTGTCACCCAGTTGTTCCCATTCAATGTAATTTTTCCAGAGTCAAAAATTGGCCAAAAATCTCATTCGCTAAAAATTGGCATATCCGAGAGCAACTCCGCATCGCGAACCTGGGCAAGAAATTTTTCCCCAACTTCAGTTTTTAAGTAAGGGCACTTTATACTTTTCCCTAATTGTTAGTTAATGAACTTGGACGTTTTTAGGGACTAATTCTACTCTGTAAACTAATCTAAACCCTTAATTCCATTCAATCTTCTACAATTCACCTACTTAAATATTTCTCTCTCTACAAGAGCTCTCAAGGAATCCATTGAAGACTTCAAAGAAATTCACTGAAGCTCTCCATCAAAACTCTCAAATTCTTCCAAATTCCTTGGTCTTATCACTCAAGGTATGTGGGTATTGATTCATGGATTATTTCATCCATAAAGCCCAATCAATTTCTCAAGTTTTATATTAAATTCAAGTATGAGATTATATGGGTTTTACGGTGTCTATTCAAATTGGATGAATTATGATTCCACTCATGGTTATGAATCTATTTTAAGATAAATTGATGGTTATTGCATTAAATTGAAGAGTTTTTCCATGAATTCTCCTACATTGATCTCTAGGGCTAATGATATGAATTATGAGTATTTTTAATTATATTTTAAAATGATATTATCCTTATGAATTATGTATGGACTGATAAAAAGTATATGATCATGCATATTTTCAAGTCAATTTCACGACTTTCAAGTCAATTGATCATATATTAATGTTTTACCCTAATTTTTAATATGAATTATGATTTTAACATTAATTATGAGTTGATCATGAGTTAAGTGATTTCCAATGAAAGTATTTTATGAGTTAAAGTTGAGATTTGTGATTCTAAATTTAAATTTATGATAATGATCAGATTTAAGATCAAAAGATGTTTAAAGATGATGATAAGGACAATTCTCATCGAAGTTATGGATTCCTATGATTCACTCAATATATGAGCTATTCCTAATATATTTTAAGGATGGATTGATAGGCAGTTACTATCTTTGTCTACTATGTTATCATCATGTTTATGAATTTCTATTGGGATATTGACTAAACACTGAGAAGGCTTCTAGGAGAGGTTCGGTTCGGTAATGCAGTTAGTTACCCAAGAAAATCCTAGTAGCAAACTAAAGTCCCAAACTACGTTGTCCACGTAGGTTGCCTTCATAGCCTAGTATAACATCCCTAAACAATGCTCACAAGTGCCTTAAGAATGCCTTGAGATTAGGACGCTCATGTAACACATTATCCTTAATCTTTTTGGAAAATTTGAGTTCGGAATATCAATCAGGGGTCAAAACCTGCAGGAAAATAGTTTTGGTGGATTTTTAGAATCCGTAGATCGAAAGATAGATTTCTTGAGAAACTGCACAAAATAGAAAGGTCCGCGACAAATCTGCGTTGTGGACCTGGCAAGGGTTTTTTGGCCGAGTTACATTTTTAGTAAGGACATTTTAGACTTTTCCCAAATTGTTAGCTAATGAACCTAGACATTTTTAGGACCTAATTCAACTCTATAAATTAACCTAAACCCCTAATTCTATTCATTCTTCTACAATCTACTCAAATATTTCTCTCTCTACAAAAGACTCTCAATGACTATTGAATACTTCAAGTAAATTCACTCAAGATCTCCATTAAAACTCTCAAGTTCTTCCAAATTATTTAGTGTTCTCACTTAAGGTATGTGGGTATTGATTCATGGATCCTTTCATCTATGAAGTCCAATCAATTTCTCAAGGTTTTCCATCAAATTAAAGTTTGGTATTTTATGTGTTTTATGATCTATATTCTTATTGCATGAATTTTGATTCATAGTATAATCATGATTCTATTTTGATATAAATTGATGGCTATTGCATTAATTGAAGAGTTTTTTCATGAATTCTCCTATTTTAATTTCTAGGGTTCATGATGTAAAATATAAAGTATTTTTCAATTATACTTCCAAATGATATTATCTATATGAATTATGTATGAGCTGATATAACGTTTATGATCATGCATGTTTTTAAGTTAATTATATGACTTTCAAATCAATTGATCATGCATTCACGTCTTACCCTAATTTCAAGTATAAGGTATGATCATGAATTTTCAAAGTATGAATTATGATTATGTATTTCAATTATGATATGTTTATGTATGTATGGTTTGTAATATGGAAGGACAATACCTGCATTGCACTTATGTTATGAAAATGAGGTACTCCATGATTTCAAACCTATGATAATGACTATGATATATGAAATTATGATTTCTATGCTATGTATGTATTCCGTGGAATTTGACTTAGCACTTAATGTGGACTTGAGGTGGAGGCTCAAAATACGGGGTCCTTATATAAAGTCTCTTGTCGCATAACTACGTGCCACCGTAGGTACAAAGGGATTAGAGGTGAATACCCAAATCTCTAAGAGGTGAGTACCCGAAATATCATGTCTTGGAGGTGAGTACCCAAGTTTAAGAACTAGGGGTCAGTACCCGGTTCATATAACCGCTTAGTGGATCCACGTAGGAATATAGGAGTTTACCTTGGCAAGTAGTCTCCTTATTTCCTCTGATGTAGGGGTAACATTGGGATTCCATGGTATAGCTCGCATGGTCTTATTGTCGGTTATGGTTCTACATATGTATGGTCCTTTTCATGTTCTAAATGACTAATTCTATCATTTACTTTATATGATACTCTTATGGTTTATTATGCATTGATCCTTCTTAAAGACTACTTAAGATTTTTACTACTTATCCTATCATACTTATTACACTCCAACGTATTAATGCAAATTTTTTCCTACATTATCTCATAATATAGGGGTTGAGGTTGAAGATCATATTCGTCCACATGGCTAGTTAAGCTTTTCTATTCGGTGGTGTTTGTGGTGAGTCCTCTTTTATCGAGGATTAGTCATCGAGTTGGTTATTGTTTCAAAGTCTTTTGTTATGTTTCATATTGAGGGTGAGCTAGGGACATGTCTTATCCCCCGCCCATACTCATGTGTAGAGACATCTACTTGGACAAGTGTTTTGAGTCTATGTTGTCATGTGACATTCTTCATTTACTATTCATGGTTTAGACTCTCTTATAATGTTTCCTCTTTTACTTTACCTTATGTATGCTTATGATATATACAAGAGGCTTGATTGCAGCCCTTCAGGGTTTCTATCGCCGTGTTACGACTAGGCCCTAGGTTGGGTCGTGAAACCTAGCTAGTGGATTCATATACAGCACAGTTGAGTTGAGTTGAGTTATTTTTGGAGTTTGCCCTCTAAGGTAGCCTCCCCTGTCTCAATGTAGGAGTCATCGAATTCCATATAATTGCTCACATGGTCTTAGTTGTCAGTTAAAGGTCCTATCCCACACAATATGAAGTTAAAATTATGATATGGCAAGTGATGAGTTTATGATATGTATTGACCAAGAGTTTCTTCTGATTTAAGTTGCTTTTAAATATGCTCTTGTTTTTTAGGGATTGGTTATGCATCCTATGGTATATTGATTACGTTCTTTGCTTGTTCATGCATACCTCACATACTTAGTACATTCAAATGTACTAATGTATATTTTGCCTACCAATATCATAATGCAGGGACGAACGACACTCACGATCACCCCACTCATGGCTAGAGATTTTTTTTTAGATTTCAAAGAAATTGGTGAGTCCTCATTCTACTGAGGATAAGATTTTTTTTCATGTTACTATTGTTTACACTTTCTTCTATTGTTAGTATGAGCTAGGAGCTTGTTCCAAGTCCCCATTAAAGACTAGACTAGAGGCATGATTAGACGATATTATGGTGTAGTCCGATTGGACGTTTATAGAGTTGATATCCCGTAGTCCCATTCCCCACTTAATGATTACTTTCTCTCATGTTTATGTTGTTCTTTACCTTATGTATGCGATATATGCTAAGATGGCTTATGGCTAGGGTCCCTCACATCCCGATCATCGTGTTACAATTAGGCCTTAGGTGGGGTCGCGACATGTTGCTTGTTTGATATAGAAAATGCCTATATTTTATAGACCAACCTACATGTTAGACATGTTATAGATTATAATCTATGAATAATATGACCCCATTGAATATTTTGTAATTGATGGTAATATTTGATGCATATAAGAGTAAGTCGTCAAGAATCTATAAATGGATATGTTATAATACATTTATTTGAATAATTATATGATCTACATGTTTCATGATGTAAGGGTATACACATTACAATTTTTTTACGTTCACTAGATTATATGATAAGTGCCCTTTTTGGGTTAATGATTTACACAGTACTATACCACAAACCCTGTATTTGTAGTGACAGGTTATGTGATCATTAACTATATGCTACTTATTTTATAAAGAATTTGCTTACATGTTACATGTTATATGAAGTGTTGGCACATATGCACTCTCCTCAGAATGAATTTTGCTGCTTATATATTCTTTATGAAAACTTAAAGAAATATTTTTCATAATTATTTTATGCATTTCATCGATCGATCTTAACATATTTCTTCACCTTTTGTATTTAAATTATTGAGCATGGTATCTAGTTTTGAGTACTTTTGAAATTCATTTAAAAAAATATTGGGAATATATATATATATATAATCCTTATGTCATATTGGTTTTGGTGATTCAAATGTAAAAGTACTTGTAGCTCCTAAGTTTACAAAAGGAAGTAAGTGATGAGTTAGCTTCTAAGTTGTTAAGTATTAGTTGTTTATTAATGCTATAAGGATCAATTTTCTGGTATATGTTCAGTTCTGAGTCCTTACTAGAAAAAAAGGATAATAAGAGTTCATTTTATAGGAGCTCTATAGGTTTCATATTATGTATTTGATGTCTACTATTATTTTATGTTATAATATGTATAGGGATAATGAGGCTCCCTAGATCCACTTAAGGTATCTCATGCCATCTAACAACTATTTGAGTTATTTTCTTAAGTACTCGTATCGTAAATATTATATGTGGATCATCAAGGAAGTATTTTATCTTATTTTGAACTTGTTAGGGTCTTTGTTGTGATATGGCACTGTTATTTGCATTTATGTTACCCATAGAATCTTTAGAAGCTAATAAGATATGGAAAAAATATTTAAGCAAAGTAAGTATATGGATAAGAAAATAATCATGATCTTTAGTATGAGACCTCATTATGCATATTTGGAGTAATTTTATTTGCTGGCCTATCAAATTCTTTTATGTGTTATCCTTCGAGGATTATATGTCATTTTGTTACAATTTTCTTATAAGTTTATCACAATTTAATTGTTAACCCACAAAGACTTAGCTAATTGTTCACCACAACTTATCTATGTGTTACATGACTAGTTATGTATATGTTATACGATTCATAAGATAAAATATTTCTTAGGTTATTTGGCTCAATCACATGACTCTGTGCATAGGCGCTATAGATTATATTAGTTGTCTGGATGTCGTAAACTGTATAACTCCTCTATTTTGTAAGATAAGGCTTTATATGTTACACGACTCACAAACTTCTTTCTCATGCCTTTCGTGTTTCATAAAGTATTAGATCACATGTTACATGCATATACATTAAAGAATGTACATCCACAAGTCCAAGATGAATAGCTTATAGGTTATAGATGTTGTAAACCACTTATTTATATGACACATGCCTCTTAGATCATTTGTTTGAGTATTAGACCTTTTTTCAAAGTTTATATAGTTAGCTGTCAAAGTTTAACTACTCAAATGTATGATGTATTATTTATATTACCTGAATGTATTTATTTTAAAACTACAATATGTGTACTAATATGCTAAAGCCTAATAGTTACATGTCAGGTGTTCCTTCGGGGTTATCTACTTAAATGTTATTCATAGACTATCTGCTTATAGAATTTGTTTTAGTCGGATCAATTGTCTATACTCCATGTGTTACATAAAATATGTATTTATATGTTATGTGCTTTCAGAATTTGTTTTAGCAATTATGCTATATGATTCAAGGTTTATTTTCCCATATGTTATTTGTCTCACAAAAATATTTGATTATATTGTCATATACTTGCATATTAAAAATTAATTTCTTCCATGCTAAAAGTATCATGAACAATTTGTTCTTATGTAATAAGTATAATACGTCACCTTAAGTTATATTGGTTAAATAACAAAGGTCACTATCCGTAGTCTATAGATTTAGAAAAATACTTAACTATATGTCACACATTTTATAGCTTGTTTATTTAAATATCATCTGTTTTATAAATATTATATTTATTCGTGTATGTTTTAAATGTTTAAGTTGTAGAAAGAACATAGGTTTTTAAGTTTATATGTTTAAATATTATTAAATGCATGTATGTATGTAAAACTTAAGTTATTTGTATGTTATAAGATTTCAAAGCCTAGGAGCTTATGTTTCATATTTTCTTAATCATAGGGCTGCACGTTAAATTTTAAATAATAAATTAGGTCCTACACTTTCCTAATAAGTGTGTTGTTATGTAGTTCACAACTTATTTATACATAAATAACATGTTTTCCCCAGATAAATTCATAAGTTATACTTCAAGAAGTCCCACATATGCAGGGTTAAAATCCTTCTTTTATGTTTACTAGTTCACATGATTACGTATTTTTCATGTTCATTTATTTATATACCATGAATTATATGTGACGTTACTATCCATATATTACATGTCATCTTATGTACACCTACTTGAGTAGATAATTAAGGCTTAGGTTTCTCTATTTAGTTGTCTATATGTTACATTCTAATTGATAAGATCTTAGTTGAACATCTTCTTGTTATTATGTATCATATCTTACCCAGAGACGCACATAGGTAAGCTTTGGTTTAATTTTAGATGTAAGATTACATGGACTCTTCCAAAACATCAAACGAATTCTTAGACTTAACCCCGTAAGTGCTATTTCTGTCATGACCCAACCTAGGACATAGTCATAATAAAGAGATCGGGATGCGAGGGACCCCAATCATAAGCCATCTTAGCATACATATGGTAAAGATAATATAAATATAAGCGGAAGTAATCATTAAGTGGGGAATGGGACTAAGGGAAATAAACTCTATAAACATCCAATCCGGACTACACCAATGAGTATCGTCTAAATATATCTCTAGTCTAATCTTTGACGGAGGCTTAAGACAAGCTCTTAGCTCACCCTAACAATAGATAAAAGTGATGACAATAGTAATCATGAATAAAAGTCTACTTGAGTACATGTCGAGCTTAAGTAGCAAGGAATACATAGGATCTTGAAGTGAGATGAGATTACGAGCTCACGAAAGAGAAATAAGGAAACGATGCACCTACTCGAAGCAAGTAGGTGATTTACCTACTTGGACAAACAGGTGATGCACCTACTTAGGGTCAAGTAGGTGACACACCTACTTTAGGTGGACCCCACTGCCACATGGCAACATATGGGAGGCTGCATGGCATGAGGTAGCACCCTAGGGGAGCTGCCACATGTCACCCCTAGGGGCTTCCACATGTCACCTCCTAATAAAGGTTATATATGTGTGTTAGGATGAGTAATCTCTCATTTCAGCATCTTTTCCTTAGCTAAATTTTGAGAGAAAACTAGAGGAGCTAGAGAGACTAGCTACGGGTTCCCTCCAATTCAAGGTAAGGCCCCGATTCTCGCTCCGTAAATTAATTATTTAAGTTATCCTACGGTGATATAGCGATTTTTAACAACGTAAAATCTTATTTTGGGGCAGCAAGGAAGAGATACAAACAGTCCGTTAATTTTCAGCATGTTAAGAAAACTTTCGAGAAACGTTTTAGCAAGTTTTAGCAAGGTATGGCTTGGTTCTCTTATCCCACGTTTTGGTAAGGGTTTGGAAATATTATAAGGGTGCTAATAATGTAAAGTTAAGGTTTGGAGCAGCACCAACCGGACAACAAATAGCCGCGATGTTTCAGCCGTGCTAGACGAGCTTCTGATGCGACTTTTGGCAAGTTTTGGCCAATTTCGGGTAAGGTGAGGGCCTTCATTTCAATTTAAAGTTTATAGTTTGTTTAGGGAGTTTATTACACACCTTTTATATGGATGGAGGTATAAAAAATCCATATAGGTGCTTGACGTTCGAAACAAACTAAATTGGAGTCGCTATAGTTAAGTTGTAGTCGAAGCAAGGTGTTGTGTTTGTGTGTGCTGATGAAGGTGTGTGGTGGTGTGTTGCAGGCCCTAAAAATATTCTAAAAATGTGTGGGTGCTTCTGGTTGCAGCCACACGACCCCTCGTTTTGTATAATTAAAGGTTTTGCGAAATAAAGACTAGAAACCCTATTTTGATATCATAATTTTCAGCAAGTTGCTTGGAGCTTATGTTGTGTAATGTTTCCATGTTTTATTTGTATATGAGCTGCAGATTGATGTTTTTGGTTGGATTTAGTGATTAGGGATCTAATTGGAAATTCAGATAGGGCATGTTATAGGGGAGGTGCTGCCCGATTTTTATTAACTCCTTAACTAGCTAAAGAACTAGTCGAGAAGATGGGCGAGGAAATGAGTTCTATGAATACTCGTGTGCAACTTAAGATGCTGAAAATTCAGGGATGATTGATATTCGTATTACTTTCATGTTAAATAGGTTCAAGAGACGACGAGGCGAACATATTAAGAGTAATTCGTACGAGGTATGTAAAGCTAACGTTTCCTTCTTTCGGCATGTTTTTGGCATAAGTAAGCTTATTCTTTCTCTTTGAATGACTTTGCATAAGTATGTAAAGCTAATCTTTCTGTTGGCATTATATTTCTGAGATAAATATATGAATTTTATATGGTTCCAAGGAAGTTCCTATTCCTAGAGCCACTAGGATGGCCAACTTCTTGACTTCCCAAAAGACATTTTATTACGCTTTGATACGAGTATATAATTCCAGAAGTTCTATTTTGATGTAATCCACAGTGACTTTCAAAAGGTACTTGATATGGACTCTTGTCTTGATTTTGAACGATAGCTCATTTTAATTATTCTATTTGACTTATGTTGAATAGAATTCAAAGGAAACTTTTTGCTATGCTTCCAAATATTAAACGACTGTTATTTTAATTATTCCATTGAGCCCCATAATATATTTTGAAATATGGAAATGATTTTAGAAAGACTATTTTGATATAGACCATCATGACATCTGAAAGACATGTACTATGATTATCGCTCAATTTCTCTTATATGACTTGTTATCGGAGTTATGCTATCAAGTCTCTCAAAAGGTTTTGTATTTTACATTGCATTTACTTTCTCACTACTCCATTCGTGGATGCCTCAATGCTTCTTTCACTGAGCCTGGGCTAGGATTTGTTATCATGCGTACTTCTCTGCATTGTTAGCCATGCCCTGACGTGAGGGGGTAGGTACGACCTGTACATGGGATTTATGGAGTTATGATGTGCCATGTACACATATGATATGATATGATATGATCTGATATGACCATCTGATATGATATGATCTATTACAGAGATATTTCCTACTGTAGAGTTATGATGTGCTATGGCGCCGATGACGGGGAGGCGACCATGATTTGTTCACCGAGTCCCATCATGGGGCCGGATATGGCATATATTTTTCTACATACCTTATCTATGGTTATGATAATTATTTTGATATTTCTAGATACTTTGCTCATTTTTGCACATTCTTCTCTGATAATAACTTTACTTATTACAGTCCATGCTTTACATACTCGGTATATTTTTTGTACTGACCTCCTTTTTTCGGGGGGCTGCGTTTCATGCCTGTAGGTACAGACGCTCGGTTTGCTGATCCGCTCTCTTAGGAAATCTACCCTGTTGGTTGGCAGTGCTCCTTTGTCCGGAGCCCTATTTTGGTACTAACTTTTCTGTTTTACATTTGTACATGTTGGTTAAGGGTACGAAGGAGTCCTGTCCCGTCATATGACTAGACTATTATTCTATAGAGGTCTGTAGACTTGTGATGTGGGTTATATATATGTATATGTTTTGGGCTTGTGTTCAGTGACGGCCTTAACGGCCTTCGTGTGCCACATCTATTTTCGTGCGCTCTCTAGCGATCTATTTTTGATTTTCTCATTTGTTTATTCTGCTAACATACTCAGTGGGGCTAAGGGTATGTATGGATGCCCAAATCGGGCACTAGTTAGGACCTTCAGAGTTGGGTCGTGACACATACATGTAAAGATAATTGATAAAATTTGAAAATGAAATCAAATCAACCCAATGCAATTCATCAAAACTAGAGTTCATAATCAATTGTAAATTGAATTAAAACTTGAAAAATCTTTGGGACTTCATGGGTGAAAAGGTCCCATGAATCAATCCCCACATAGCTTGCTTGAATTCACTAAGAATTGAAGAAGAACCTTGAAGAAATCTTTAAACTCTAAGTTGAATTTGGAGAGAAACCTTGAGAGACCTTGTGAGTTCTTTTCTTGAGAATTTTGAGAGAATGAATTGAATAGGAGGGAATTTCAAAGAATAGAGTATTTATAGACTTGAACAAGGCCATAAAAGTGTCTAGGTTCATTGAACATAACTTTGGAAATGAGACAATTGCCCTTTATTAAAACTCGGATTTTAAGTCTACGAATGGGTTCTTATAGGCCGTCTAAGTGTTCACGAGTTGTCTAAACGACTTATTATATAGGTCTGAAAAAGGGACTGAGAACATAGTCTCAGAAGTTTTGAACAACCAATGTTTACGACCCGTCATCTTAGAAATGGTATGTTCTTAAGGCTCTTCTTGCAGGTCCCAAAAACCTAGTAAATACAAGTCTTTGAAGTTTTATGATGGGTGGTCTTTAAGACCCGTCCTAGCTTCTACAACCCATCCTGCATATTCGTAGACTTGGCTCTGAGGGATCCTTGAAACTTGGCCTCTTGTCATGACCCACCCTAGGGACTAGTCGTAACACGGCGATCGAAATCGCCAAGGGTTCCAACCAAGCCTCTTGTACATATCATAAGCATACATTAGGTAAAGTAAAAGAAAAAACATCATAAAAGAGTCTAAACTATGAATAGTAAATGAAGAATATCACATGACAACATAGAGTAGAAATATTTGTCCAACTAGATGCCTCTACATATGATTTTTAGTGGGGGCTAAGACATGTCCTTAGCTCACCCCTAATATGAAATATAACAAAAGTCTTTGAAAATAGTAGCCAACTTGATGACTAGTTCCCGATAAATGAGGACTCACCACAAACACCGTCAGATAGTAAAGCTCACTAGTTACGTAGATGAGTATGATCTTCAACCTCAAATCCTACATTATGAGACAATGTAGGCAAAATGTATGCATTAGTACATTGGAATGTACTAAGTATGAGGGTGTGACATGCAACGTAAATCATGGAATAAAATGGTCAAGTAAAACACATGATAAGATGAGATAAGTAAAGTTATGACAAAATCATATTGAACAAAGCATTTAAAAAGCATAATTTAAAATCTTCGCATAGTTAAGAGATCATATTTATGTGGGATAGGAACCATAACCGACAATAAGACCATGCGAGCTATAACATGGAATCCCAATGTTGCCCCTACATCGGAAGGAAAGGGGGAGACTACTTGCCAAGGTAGACTCCTACATGCCTAAGTGGATCCACTAAGCGGTTATGTGAACCGGGTACTCACCCCTAATTCTTAGACTCGGGTACTCACCTCCAAGCCTTGATATTTCGGGTACTCACCTCTTAGAAATTTGTGTATTCTCCACTAATCCCTTTGTACCTATGGTGGCATGTAGTTATGCGATAAGAGAGTTTATATAAGGACTCCATATTTTGAGTCCCCACCTCCAGTCTACATTCGATGCTAAGTCAAATCCCACAGAATTTATATATAGCATAGAAATTATAATTTCATATATCATAGTCATTATCATTGGTTTGAATTCATAGAGTAGCTCACTTTCATGACATAAGTGCAATGCGGGTATTGTGCTTCCACATTACAAATCATACATACATAGTTCATATCATTATTGAAATACATATTCATAATTTATACTTTGAAAATTCATGACCATAGCTTGTATTTAAAATTAGGGTAAGACATGAATGCATGATCAATTGACTTGAAAACATGCATGATCATAAAATTTATTTAAGCCCATACATAATTTATATAGATAATATCATTAGGAAATTGAAAATACTCATATTTTACATCATGAACCCTAGAGATCAAAATAGGAGAATTCATGGAAAAACTCTTCAATTTAATGCAATAACCATCAATTTATATCAAAATAGACTCATGATCATACTTTGAATCATAATTCATAAAATAAGAGTAGAGATCATAAAATCCATAAAATACCAAACTTCAATTGGATAGAAAACCTTAAAAAATTGATTGGGCTTCATGGGTGAAAGAATCCATGATTCAATACCCACATACCTTAAGTGAGAACACCAAATAATTTGGAAGAACTTGAGAGTTTTGATGGAGAGATTGAGTTAATTTACTTGAAGTCTTCAATGGAGCCTTTGAAAGTCTTTTGTAGAGAGATAAATATTTGAGTAGGTGAATTATAGAAGAATGAATAGAATTAGAGGTTTAGGTTAATTTATAGAGTTGAATTAAGTCCTAAAAACGTCCAGGTTCATTAGCTAACAATTTGGGAAAAGTCTAAAACACCCATACTAAAAATCCAACTCGGCCAGAAAACCCTTGCCAGGTCCGTAATGCGGACTTGTCCCGTGCCTCACTGATTTGCGCAGTTTCTTTAAAAATCTATCTTTCGATATACGGGTCCCAAAACTCCACCAAGACCATTCCTCAATAGGTTTTGACCCCCTGATTGATATTTTGGACTCGGATTTATCAAAAAGATTAAGGATAATGCATTACGTGAGCGGCCTATTCCCAAGACATTCTTAAGTCACTTGTGAGAATTTTGAGAAATGTTACAATATTTTCCCCTTGGAAACATTCGTCCTCGAATGATATTCAACTAATGTAGAAAGGATATGGAAAAAGGACTAGAAACCCAACATGAACATGAGGACACTTTCAAAAATGAATAGAACATGTAATTTTCATACTTAACATAAGACATAGTCTTTGAGAAAAAAGTATTTTCATGAATCATGCATGCATATGAATGATATATGGAACTGAAACGTAGAAGTTTAATTGATTTGATCATGATCAACTTCGTACCTTTAGGCTTGAGTGGAAGGAAAGAGATTCGGATAAAGCTTCATAATGTCCGATTCCGCTTCCCACGTAACACTCTGTACTTGTTGATTTCTCCACAACACTTTGACGGATACAAAATCTTTATTCCTTAACCTCTTCACTTTCCGGTCAAAAATCTCAATCGAGACATCCTCATAAGTCAAATTCTCTTCAATACTTACATTTTCCATTTGCACAATAGAATTTGGATCACCCACAAACTTCCTCAATATTGACACATGAAATACCGGATGAACCAAAGCCAATTCAAGTGGCAATTGTAACTCATATTCCATTTTTCACTATACCTTAGGATCCTACACCTCTATAGGAAAGAATATTGCAAGAGGACTACCCCTTACTACCCGTATTCAACAAACCTCGAAACCTAAGAAAGAAACACACAATGCATCATACATTCACCCATATGCCATCAACACTACATTCAAGCCTAGTTGTATAACAACTCTAATACACTCACTTGAAACCCTTAACAAGAAGTCATTAGTAGACTACTACTAATCATTCACATATCTACAACCACACATTCAAGCCTACCATTCTAACCACTTTATGTCTCCCTTGAAGTCAACATCACTTAATAATTTTTCGTGTCTACTCCAACATCTCTACATCTACATTTGCATTACTTCCTACTAACAAACACACCAATATACTCTTACATATATATTGTACATAACAAGATCCATCTAGCTCTCCTTCCATGTCTATAACCTTAAATGGGGTGAGCATGCCACAGTTTATCAAAACACGAAATGGTCACTCTCTCTCTCTACCTATCATGACCCAAAACAAGAGCCTTAAGACAAGAACTAAAGCTACCCTTAACTACTGAATCATGACCCTTCCATTATAAAATAAACTAATTTGGGAATTGAAAGTTGACTCAATGAGTTCTATAATCTATAAAAGCATAATATGTATGCAACCATTCCCTACCAATCATTACTATTTTAGAAAAAAGAATTCATACTTATCGGATGAAGCACCAGGCTAGGTTTGGGGACCTGAAGAGGGGTAGGGCTGAGATCGCTGACAACTAACCTTATCATTATTTTTAGCCCATGGACAATGCCTCAACTTATGATCCTTCACACCACAATCAAAACATACACCGAACTAGCTAAACAATCATCAGGAGGGAAGGTCTTAGGGTACAACTCTATCGCACGACAAGGATCATGAAATAAGTGAGAATTTATTAAGATGCCTCATAGACTCATACTCATAAGTGTGGTTCAATTCATACTCATGAATAAGACTCTACTTGATGCGTCATATTGGATACCCTAGGACACTTGAAAAACCTTGTGCTCTGATACAAAGTTTGTCACAACTAGACCTAGGGCCTAGTCGTAACACAATGATCAAAACCCCAAAGGGCTCCAAACAAGACTCTTGTACATATAATAAGCATACATAAGGTAAAGTAAAAGAGAAAACATCATAAGAGAGTCTAAACTATGAATACTAAATGAAAAATGTCACATGACAGCATAGACGCAAAATATTTGTCCAACTAGATGCCTCTACACATGATTTTGGGTGGGGGATAAGACATGTCCTTATCTCACACTCAATATGAAACATAAGAAAATTCTTTGAAAACAGTAACCAACTTGATGACTAGTCCACGATAAATAAGGACTCACCACAAATACTGCCGGATAGTAAATCTTACTAGTTACGTAGATGAGTATGATCTTCAACATCAAACCCTACATTATGAGATAATGTAGGCTAAAAGTATGTATTAGTACGTTAAAATGTACTAAGTATAAGGGAGTGACATGCAACGTAAATAATGAAATGCAATGATCAAGTAAAACACATTATAAGATGAGCTAAGTAAAGTCATGAGAAAATTATAATGACCAAAGCATTTAAAAAGCATAATTGAAAATCATAGCATACTTAAGAGATCATACATATGTGGGATATAAACCATAACCGACAATAAGACCATGCGAGCTATAACATGGAATCCCAATGTTGCCCCTACATCGGAGGAAAAGGGAAGACTATTTGCCAAGGTAGACTCCTACATGCCTAAGTAGATCCACTAAGCGGTTATGTGAACCGGGTACTCACCCCTAGTTCTTAGACTTGGGTACTCAACTCCAAGCCTTGATATTTTGGGTACTCACCTTTTAGAAAATTTGGGTATTTGCCATAAATCCCTTTGTACCTATGGTGGCACGTAGTTATGCGATAAGAGACTTTATATGAGGACCCCATATTTTGAGTCCCCACCTCAAGTCCACATTGGGTGCTAAGTCAAATCCCACAAAATACATACATACATACATATATATATATATATATAGCATATAAATCATAATTTCATATATTATAGTCATTATCATAGGTTTGAAATCACAGAGTAGCTCATTTTAATGATATAAATGCAATGCGGGGATTGTCATTCTACATTACAAATCATACATACATAGTTTATATTATTATTGAAATACATATTCATAATTCATACTTCGAAAATTCATGAGCATAGCTTGTACTTGAAATTAGAGAAAGACATTAATAAATGATCAATTGACTTAAAAATTATGAAATTGACTTAAAAACATGCATGATCATAAACTTTCTTTAATCCCATATATAATTTATATAGATAATATCATTAGGAAGTATAATTGAAAATACTCATATTTTACATAATGAACCCTAGAAATCAAAATAGGAGAATTAATGGAAAAACTCTTCAATTTGATGCAATAACAATCAATTTATATCAAAATAGACTCATGATCATACTTTGAATCATAATTCATGGAGTAGAGATCATAAAACTCATAAAATACCAAACTTTAATTTGATAGAAAACCTTGAAAAATTGATTGGGCTTCATGGATGAAAGAATCAATGATTCAATACCCACAAACCTTAACTGAGAACACCAAATAATTTGGAATAACTTGAGAGTTTTGATAGAGATATTGAGTGAATTTACTTGAAGTCTTCAATGGAGCCCTTGAGAGTCTTTTGTAGAGAGAAAAATATTTTAGTAGGTGAATTGTAGAAGAATAAATAGAATTAGGGGTTTAGGTTAATTTATAGAGTTGAATTAGGTCCTAAAAATGTCTAGGTTTATTATCTAATAATTTGGGAAAAGTCTAAAACGTCCTTACTAAAAATCCAACTCGGCCAGAAAACCCTTGCCAGGTCCGCGACGCGTACTTGTCGCGGACCTTTCTGTTTTGTGCAGTTTCTTGAGAAATCTATCTTTCGATCTACGGGTTCTAAAAATCCATCGAAACAATTTTCCTACAAGCTTTGACCTCCTGATCGATATTCTGAACTCAAATTTTCCAAAAAGATTAAGGATAATGTGTTACGTGAGCGGCCTAATCCCAAGGCATTCTTAAGGCACTTGTGAGCATTTTTGAGTGATGTTACACCTCTGAACATAACTTAAAGGGGTATCTACTAGCCGTCATCTTGAGGAAGACTCATCCTATGAGGTTGTAGAACCTTTTCTGATGGAAACTTCAAATTTTGTTCGAAGGGTCATTTTACGACTCAACTTTACGAGCTGTAGGGATCTCTACGAGCCATACATGGACTCGTTCACCTGGATAGGTTCAAAATTCTAGGACTTTGATCCTTGGTTCCAACTTTTTAACTTACGGGGCATTACAATATCTCCCCTTTGGAACATTCATCCTTGAATGAGATTAACATATCATAGGAAGGACACAGAAAGAGGACTAGCAACCCAACATGAATATGATGACATCTTAAAATGCATGGAACATGAAAACTTCAATTTAACACGAAAATCATGACTTTAAAAATCAACTTTTTCATGAACATGCATGCATATGAATGATATAGGAGGAACTGAATATGTAATAGTTCAACTATCTTGAATAAGAATGTCACAACCCGACCTAGAGCCTAGTCATAACATGGTGGTCGAAACCCTGAAGGGGGCCAACCAAGCCTCTTGTTCATATCATAAGCATACATAAGGTAAAACAAAAATGGAAACATCATAAGAGAGTCTGAACCATGAATAGTATACGAAGAATGTCATATGACACCTTAGACTCGAAATATT
This sequence comes from Solanum dulcamara, assembly GCF_947179165.1. Classification (NCBI taxonomy): domain Eukaryota; kingdom Viridiplantae; phylum Streptophyta; class Magnoliopsida; order Solanales; family Solanaceae; genus Solanum; species Solanum dulcamara. The sequence continues at coordinate 48,752,520 of NC_077239.1, forward strand.
TGTCAAACTAGATGCCACTACTTATGACATGAGCAGGGGATAAGACATGTCCCTAGCTCACCGTCAATATAAAATATAATAAAAGTCTTTGAAAAGAATTACCAACTCGATAACTAGTCCCCAATAAATGACGACTTACCACAAATACCACCGGATAGGTAATCTTAACAAGCCATGTGGATGAATATGATCTTCAATCTCAAACCCTATATTATGAGACAATGTAGGCAAAAAGTCTACATTAGTACATTAGAATGTACTAAGTATGAGGGCATGATATGCAACGTAAATTATGGGATGCAACGCTCAAGTAAAACACATGATAAGATGAGATAAGTAAAGTCATGAGAAAATCATAATGACCAAAGCATTTGAAAAGCATAATTGAGAACACAAAAATACATATGAGATCATACATATGTGGGATAGGAACCATAACCAACAATAAGACCATGCGATCTATAACATGGAATCCCGTTGTCTCCCTATACAACGAAGAAAAAAGGAAATCTATTTACCAAGGTAGACTCTACCCTACTAGGCGGGTCATACATATGCTATATGAGGATCTAATAGCTAGGACATAAAGGCATCAATGGTGGCACCTAGTTTAAGAGACATGAGGTTGCTAATAGGGCTTTTGGTATGGCCCCCACCTCAAGTCCACTCGGTGCTAAGTCAAATCCCACGGAATACATACATAGCATAGAAATAATAATGACATATATCATACTCATGATCATAGGTTTGAAATCATAGAGTAGCTCATTTTTATAACATGCTTGTAATGTGAGAATTTTCCTTTCATCATTACAATCATATTTGAATAATTCATATACTTAGGTCCTAGGTCACCACATAGGGCCCTAATTTACCTTACTTCATAACTTGCATGAAATTCATAGCTTGAATGTATTTGTGATTCTTGATCACAATTCATACTTGAATTTAGAGTAAAACTCAAATGCATAATAAATTTGAATGAGATCCATGATAATACCTTTGAAATCATTAAATAAAACTCTCATAGAAAATAACTTCAAAATTTATGATCATAGCTTATACTTGAAATTAGGGTAAGCCATGAATACATGATCAATTGACTTGAAAACATACATGATCATATACTATCTATCAGCCCATACATAATTCATAAAGATAATATCATTTGGAAGTGTAATTCAAGATACCCATAATTCACATTATGAACCCTAGAGATCAATATAAGAGAATTCATGGAAAAGGTCTTCAATTCAATGCAATAACCATCAATTATATATCAAAATAGACTCATTATCATAGTTTGAATCATAATTCATGCAACTGGAATAGAGATCATAAAACCCATAAAATTTCATACTTGAATTTAATATAAAACTTGAGAATTTGATTGGGCTTCATGAATGAAAGAATCCATGAATTAATACCACATTCCTTAAGTGAGAAGATCCATGAATTTGGAAGAATTTGAGAGTTTTGATGGAGAGCTTGAATGAATTTCTTTGAAGTCTTCAATGAAGTCCTTGAGAGTCTTTGGTAGAGAGAGAAATATTTGAGTAGGTGAATTATAGAAGAATGAATAGAATTTGAGGTTGAGGGTAGTTTATAGAGTAGAATTAGGCCCTTAAAACATCCAGGTTCATTAACTAACAATTAGGAAAAAGTATAAAGTGCCCTTACTTAAAAAATTGATTTCGGACAAAAATATCGCTCAGGTCCGCGACACGGAGGTGTTCCATGATAGGCCAATTTTGAGCGAATGGGATTTTGACTAGATTTTGACTTGGGGAAAAGCTTCACTGAGAAGGATCAAGTACGTGACGCGGAGATGCAGCGTGCCTCACTGATTTGCGCAGTTTCTTGAAATATCTATCTTTTGATATACGGGTCCTAAAAATCCATCAAGACCATTCTTCCATAGGTTTTGACCCCCTGATTGATATTCTGGACTCGGATTTGCCAAAAAGATTAAGAATAATACATTACGTGAGCGGCCTATTCCCAAGGCATTCTTAAGGCACTGGTGAGCATTTTGAGGAATGTTATAATATTTCCCCCTTGGGAACATTCGTTCTCGAATGATATTCAACTAATGTAGAAAGGACATGGAAAAATGATTAGAAACCCAACATGAACATGAGGACACTTTAAAAAATGAATAAAACATGTAAACTTCATACTTAACATAAGACAATTTTTGAGAAAAAATTATTTTCATGAATCATACATGCATATGAATGACATATGGAACTGAAACGTAGGAGTTTAATTGATTTGATCATGAATAACTTAGTACCTTTAGGCTTGAGTAGAAGGTAAGAGATATGGATAACACTTCATCATGTCTGATTCTGCTTCCCACGTAGCACTCTCTACTTGTTGATTCCTCCATAATACTTTAATGGATGCAACATCTTTATTTCTTAACCTCTTCACTTGCCGGTCTAAAATCTCAATCGGGATCTCCTCATAAGTCAAATTCTCTTTAATTCTCACATTCTCCATTGGCACAATAGAATTTGGATCACTCATAAACTTCCTCAATATTGACATATGAAATACCGGATGAACCAAAGCTAACTCAAGTGGCAAGTCTAACTCAAATGCCACTTTGCCAATACACTTCAATATTCTATAAGGTCCTACATATCTAGGACTCAACTTCTCTTTCTTACCAAACCGCATTACCCTTTTCACAGGTGAAATCTTCAAATACACCATACCATCCACATCAAATTCAAGCTCTCTCCTCCTAGTATCCGAATAGGAATTTTGACGACTTTGAGCCATCTTTAATCTTTCTCTTATGAGCCTTAATTTCTCCATTGCATCAACTACCAAATTTGGACCAGTCAATGCCATCTCACCCACTTCAAACCACCCCACCGGAGACCTACATCTTCTCACATACAAGGCTTTAAAACGAGCCCTTTAGATACTAGAGTGATAACTATTATTGTAGGAAAATACAATCAATGGAAAATGATTATCACAACTTCCTTTAAGATCAATAACATATTTCCTTAACATATCCTCCAAGGTTTGAATCATTCTTTTGACTTGTCCATCGGTTTGAGGATGAAAAGCGGTACTTAGCTTAACTCTAGCACCAAGACCTTTCTGAAATGATTCAAAAAATATGAACTGAATTGAGTACCTCTATCCGATATAATTTAAAATGGAACACTATGAAGTTTCTGTATAGTCCGACATAGTTTAAAGGTTGAAGTGTCATACTAGGATAAAGTAGGGATAAAGGCTTCGGAGGACCCTTTTTGTCTCAAGCTTGTTGACTTCTAATTGTATATCTGAGTTAGGATTAACTTCTAAGTATTTAATGAGTTTTAGATGTGGTGTAGGGTCATAAGGGATCTCTAACACTAAGTCGAGTCTAAAGAATTTCTATTGGCTAAGTCTTCATATGAGTCCAAAATAACGTCAACTTTAAATGCCCATATCTCCTAGTACATAACAAATTAGGTGTACCTTTACCTATAAAATTAAAGGTATTTGAGTCTTATTTCCAACTCCACCTAGATTGCATTATTTGGAATTCGAAGTAAAATGTTATGTTCTTTTAACCAGAAGGGTGAATGCCGAGTCCGCGTCGTAGACTTGGTCAATCTTTGCTCAAATTTCAATTTTGAAAAAAAATAAATTATGGAGGAACACCTCTGTGTCGTAGACTTATTCTCAGTTAGTTCAAAATTTAGCAAAAATTTCCAGTTTCAAGTAAGGGCAACTTGGACGATTCCCTGAACATATATAGATGAACATGGATGCGTTTTTGGAATTATTTTGCAGTCTTTTTCCTCCCAAAAACCCTAAAGTTCACCCTCTTCTCTCTCAAATCATCTCTAACAAAGTTACACTCAAACTCAAGGATTCAAGATTCCCATTGAAGACCTAACATCAAGATTTCTTCAAGTTCTACTCTAAGGTATGTGGGTTTTCATCCATGGGTTCTTCCACCCATGGAGCCCAAATATTTTCTCAACTTAATATTTTAATTTCAAATGATAAAATCTTACAGGCTTTTACGTGATGGTTCCAAATGCATAGATTATGATATATTTGAAGTTTATCTACTCATATTGATATATATATGTATTGACTCTCAATTTCAAGTGATGAGTTTTATGAGTTTTCATACTACGATTTCAAATGTATAGATTCTTGAATATTTGAAGTTTATTTATCTATATTGACCTATGTTGATTCTTATTTACATAAAATAGATGGTTTATCAAGGTTCTCATACAAAGGTTTGAAAGGTAGTTTTAAAGTGCATATGGTGGGTTATTTCTAAGATATTTGATTTGATGCATTTATATCACTCTCATGCATACAAGTATTCTTTAAATATATTTGAAGTTCTTTATGAAATAAACCCACCTAGTTTCTTATGATAAAGCAAAGTTAAAATGAAGTCTGACTCTAAATGAATGTTTGACAATGTCTACGAATGAGTTTAAAGACGCTTTTTGCAAATAAGTTTTGTGAAAGATGATTCTATAATGTTCAAACAAGTTAATGATAGGGTGAGTTAAGGCCTTAAAGTTGTTTTATGAATAAATATATATGATATTTAAAGGTCTACACTCACATCACATGAGACAAACTTAAGGAGCTATTATATGATTTTGTTCTTATGAAGAGGGGACAGGTAGTAGATATAATCCCTCCCACATGATGATTGAGTTTATATTTTTATGGTTTGTCTATTACATTGAGAGTTTACCTAGCACCGAGTAGACCTTGGGATATGCATTCTCTCTCATAGCAAAGGCAAGAGACCCTAGAAAGATCCCATTATCCCATAACTACGTGCCACCATAGGATAAAAGATCACCCATAGTAGAGCCTTGATTCCTTAGAGGATCATCCGTAGTTGAGGCTCGATCCTTCATGTAGCTTATTGGATCCACTTAGGCATATAGGAGTCTACCTTGGCAAGTAGTCTCCTCTTTTCCTCCGATGTATGGGTAAACATTGGGACTCCATATCATGGCTCACATGGTTTATGTTGGTTAATAGTCGCTCTCACTAAGTTACAAGGTCCTTCTCTCAATATTTAATGTATTTCTTAATATGACTACTAATATCTTTCATATTTCCATGATCTCTTATAAGGTTAAAGGTCCTATCTTACAAGTTATATGACATGAAGTAAGTGTTACTTTGAAGTTTTATGATATGCATTGACCAAGAATTTCTTATGTTTAAAGATTGCTTTTAAGCTATACTCATGCTCATTATGATTGGTCATGCATCTTATGGAATATTTATTATTTTCTCTTACTTGTTCATACCTATCTCACATACTTAGTACATTCAAAGTACTAACACATACTCTTTTGCCTACACGATATCACCATGTAGGGATTGGTGTTCCTCCTCCTCCACATGGTTAGTTGGATCGTTTGAAAGACATTTTTGGTGAGTTCCCATTGTTTCGGGGAAAATACTCCTCTCTTTTCTAGAATATGTTATGTTGAGGCATTAAGATACCTATTTTGGTACTTTATTGTTAGTTTATTTAAGGGTGAGCTATGAATATGTCTTAACCCCGCCAAGTGTATTAGTAGAGGTATGTTTTGACATAAATGTATCATGATCTAAGGTTGATGATACTCTTATTTTATGATGTTCTCCTTTAGTCCCACTTTCCCCTTTTTCTTCTGCTTGATATTTATTGTCATTACTGATGAAAGGCTAAATGAATGCTAAGAGGCTTGGATGAGGTACCTCCGGGAGAAATCGTCAACAACTTTTTTGGCAATCGACTTCCTTAATTCAACCAAAATTGAATCATTGTCTTGTTTGTCCTTGACGTCTACCACAAGAGATGATTCCAAACCATTATGTATAAGAAACCCTCCATCATTGGAATCAACCAAACACACACCTAAACATGCCAATCTATGGTACAATACGCTCATGTCACGGTCTTTTAGGATTTCAAGCCACCTCATTTGCCTAAGGTTCAAGTCTCTTTGGCTAAAAATATATTACAAGATTTTGTGGTCGGTAAGCACATCAACATGCACCCCATAAAGGTAATGACACCAAATTTTCAAAGCAAACACAACCACTGCAAGTTCAAGATCATGGGTTAGATAGTTCCTTTCATGCACTTTATGTTGCTTAGAAGAATAAGCTATAACCTTACCATTTTGCATCAACACACAACTCAGACCACCAGTGAAAAATCACAATAAACAACAAACCCATCCAAACCTTCGGGTAATTTCAAAATAGGAGCCAACGTGAGATGATCCTTCAATATTTGGAAACTTTTCTCACATTCATTCGACCATTCAAATTTCGCCTTTTTTGTGTCAACTTAGTTAGAGGTGAAGCAATAGATGAAAACTTTTCAAAAAACCTTCCATAGTATCCGGTTAAGCCTAAAAAGCTTATAATGTCCGAATGAGATAATGGTCTAGGCCAATTTTTAACCGCGTCTATTTTCTTTGTATCTACTTTAATCCCATCACCGGACACCACATGGGCAAGAAATGCAACTCCCTTCAGCCAAAACTCGCACTTACTATATTTAGCAAATAATTATTTCTCTCTTAATGTATGCAACACAATCCTCAAGTCACCCATATGATCTTCCTTATTTTGAGAATGAATCAAGATGTCATCAATGAACACTACAACAAATATGTTCAAGTATGGCTTAAAAATATGATTCATCAAATCCATGAATATCGTAAGAGAATTAGTTAAACCAAACAACATTACTACAAATTCAAAATGACCATACCTTGTCCGAAAAGCAGTTTTGGGAATATCACACTCCCTTACCCTCAATTGATGATAACTGGAATAGAGGTCAATCTTAGAAAAGTAGCTTTCTCCTTGTAATTGATCAAACAAGTCATCTATCCTTGGAATTGGATACTTATTCTTTATGGTGACCTTATTCAATTATTGGTAGTCTATATACATTTGGAGTGACCCATTTTTCTTCCTATCAAATAACGCGGGAGCACCTCATGGTGAAATACTCGATCTTATAAAACCCATATCCAATAAATACTTCAATTATTCTTTCAACTCCTTAAGTTCCGCCGGAGCCATATGGTAAGAAGGAATGGAAATAGGCTGGGTATTGGGAAGAAGATATATTCCAAAGTCAATTTCCCTTTCTAGAGGAATACCGAGCAAATTATCGGGAAACACATCAAACAACTCATTAACTACAGGGACCGACTCAAGAGTAGTAGTTTTGGAATAGACGTCACTAATTTGCACATTATGATAAATGCATCCCTTGGAAATCATTGTCTGGGCCTTAATACATGAGATAAATCAACCTTTAACCACCGAATCATTACCCTTCCATTCAAGAATAGGCTCATTAGAAAAGTGATACTTAACCACACGAGTTGTTCAAGATATAGATGTGTAAGCGACATGTAACCAATCCACACCAAGAATGATTTCAAAATTAGTCATGTCAAGTTCAACAAGATCACATGGAATAACTCTATGCAAGACCCATACGAGATAATTTCTATAAGCTCTCTTGGATAATATCGAATCACCAATGGGAGTATAAACCAAAAAAGGTTCTAATAACACTTTGGGGCACATATCCAATCTCATAGCAATGTAAGGAGTAATAAAAGACAATTTGGAACCTAGATCAAGCAATGAATGAACATCAAAGTTAAACACTCATAACTTACCCATGACCACATCGAGAGTCTCATCAACATCTTTCCTAGTGTGAAGAGCATATAATCAGTTATTGAGTTGGCCACCCTTAGGATGAGCTTGAGCGCCTTTTTGCACTTTTGTTTAGGATGACCTTCTCAACCCTTGTTGGCAACATAAGGGGACCGACGCCTATAGGTCATAAATGACTTAGGGTGGCTATAGGAATGCTCTAAATGATAAAACAGAAGCAGAATTAGAAAAATGACCTAGAGGGTCATTACACTGAGTAGATTCATAGAAAATTGAGGCAACAAAGAATTGACCCAGACCCACATCCCCAACCAAAACAAGAAGTTTCTTGGATTTGCCTGGTTACTACCAAAGATTTGTTGAGGGATTTTTGTCCATATTGTCTCTATTGACTAAGTTGACTCAGAAGAAGACCAAGTCTGAATGGTCCGATGCTTGTGTGAAAAGTTTTAAAGTGTTAAAAAATAGATTGACTACTGCTCCAGTAGTGTCCCTACCTGAGGGATCAGATGGGTTTGTTATCTATTGTGATGTATCCATAGTTATATTGGGTTGCGTTTTGATACAGTAAAGTCATAGATTATGCTTCTAGATAGCTTAAGATTCACAAGAGGAATTATATAAATCATGATCTAGAGTTGTCATAGTATTTTCTCTCAAGATTTGGCGTCATTATCTTTATGGCATGCTAGTGGATGTGTTCACTGATCATAAGATCCTACAATATGTGTTTAGTCGGAAAGAACTAAACTTGAGGAAGAGGACATGGCTTGAGTTTCTCAAGGACTATGACATGAGTATTTTCTACTACCCAGGTAAAGCTAATGTAGTTGTTGATGCTCTTAGCAGGTTGTCCATAGGGAGTACCGCTCATGTTGAGGAATAAAAAAAGGAGTTGGCTAAGGAAGTGCATAGGCTTGCATATTTGAGAGTTCGACTTATTGACTCAAATGAGGGTGGTTTCATAGTTTATAAAGGGGCTAAGTCTTCACTAGTTTTTGAGGTGAAGGAAAAGCAAGACCAAGACCCTATTCTACTTCATTTGAAGGAAGATGTTCACAAGAAGAAAGTGATGACTTTTCCCAAAGGGGGAGATGGTGTATTAAGGTATCAAGGTAGGTAGTGTGTTCCAATTATGGATGGTGTTTGAGATAGAATAATGGCAGAAGCCTATAGCTACAGATATTCAATTCATCTAGGTTTTACCAAAATGTACCATAACTTGAGAGAAGTCTATTGGCAGAATGGCATGAAGTAGGATATAGCAAATTTTGTTTCCAAGTTCCCGAATTGTCAACAGGTTAAACTTGAGCATCAAAGGCCCTATGGCATAGCTCAGAATATAGAGTTTCTAGAGTGGAAGTGGAAGATGATCAACATAGATTTTATTAAAGGTTTACCGCGATCCCATAGACTACAAAATTTGATTTTGGTGCTTATTGATAGGATGACAAAATCAACCCATTTCTTGCCCATTAAGACTATAATTCAATTAAGGATTATGCAAGGTTGTACATTCAAGAGATAGTCCGACTTGATGGATTTCCCTTTTCTATCATCTCAGACAAAGGTGCTTAATTTCACTATTCAATTTTAGAAGTCATTTTAAAGAGGTTTAGGTTTCAAGGTAAATCTTAGTACCGCTTTTCATCCTCAAACAAATGGTTTAGAAGAGCATACGATTAAGACTCTTAAGGAAAATTTGATAGCTTTTTAAATTAATTTTAAAGGTAGTTGAGATGATCACTTGCCTCCGAGACAGGCCCACGATTACCATGAAATGATAAACAAAAGATTGAAAAAATAACTCATGATCCCTCTGGATGCTAAGAGGTCTTACCAAAGCTCAGTAGAAAGCTAAACTTTAATATTGCATTTGTTGGTGAGACGAGATTTCAAACCCATGAAAGAAGAATAAGGAGACGACGCACCTACTTGGAATGAGTAGGTGATTCACCTACTTGGACTAATTAGGTGATGCACCTACTTGGACCAAATAGGTGATGCACCTGCTTGGGTGGAACCCACCCCTACACGTGGGAGCCATGGGGTGGATGCATAGAATGAGGTGGCGGCCTAAGAGCCGGGCACGTGTCACCCTTAGGGGCTGACATGTGTCACTCTCAAGGGAGAAGTATATAAGGCAACTAATGACTAAGGGTTCTCATTTGTTTATCTTTTACACTTAGAAACTTAGAGAAAATTTAAGAGAAAGCAAGAAAAAGAAGAGATTAACGTGCACACCACATATTTTATCCAACTTAAGAGACCCACTTGTTAAGGTAAGATTAAGGTTCTTTTTCTTGTTAGCAAACCCATTTTTGGATGTGACTGTTGTTATTAATATTAGTATAACTCCTTGTGTAAAGATTCGTTTTGAGTGATTCAAGATGTTTTGTAAAGATATTTCATAGGGATATAACTTTCATTTAGGATCTAAAACCCAGTTTTTCTTTTATCCTCTCAAAAAGGGTGATGAAGTATAGGGGAGGTGATGTCCAACTTTTGTTTTGGAAATCCTACATGGATTACTGTTGGTATTTTGGGCATATCATTTTGTACAAAATTGCTGTAGAGGTGATTCAAAATTGTATGAGACCCTAAGACATATTTATATAACTTTTATTGAGGCGACAAAGCCTACTTCTCCTATTTACCCCTTTGAAACTGAGAAATAATACAAGACAGTAGGCTATCTAGAACTCTTGTTTTGATAGTTTGGGCTGATTTTCATTGATTTCATATTTAGTTTTGAAATGATGAGACTATTAATATTAAGTAGGTATTTGATTGTGTATTTAAAGTGTATATGCTCTTATACAAGCTAAGGGAAATTGTTTGATGAAGTGAACTTTTGTTGGTCTATGGCGTAGATGAATTGAACTCCCCGAGTTGTGGTAGAACTTGTTATGTGCTAAAATGCCAAGGTTCGTGTATAAACTTGAACTTGGAATATTTTACTTTCTGAAATTTGAAGTTTCTTGATGGGTTGTTTTCTTATTCTTTGTCTTATATCATGGTATGATTATTATCTCAAGTATTACAAAACTTTCACTAAATCGCCCACTTGTACGAATTGCTTGATCATTATGCATTCTTGTTGGGACTTCGTCCTTCTTGTTACGGTGACTTGTCATCGATATTGGAATGCCTCTCAATTTGGATATTGCCATCTTGACTTTGGATTTACATTTCGTCTTGATGATGGTGTTTCATCCATTCTCGAGTATGAGTGAAAAACCACTTTCAACATGATTCTTGATTCTCTTGATATTGGGTGACGACCCTTGTTGATTTCGGAGCTTCGGTCCGTCTTGATATTGATTGTGCTTAGTGTAAAGTCATGATGTACATATTGGATGAAATTGATTATTTGACAACTCTTTTGAATTAAATTATAAGCTTTATTGATACTTGAGCCTTCGAATATTAATATTGATATTTTGAAACTCTTGAAAGTTTGTATTCGATATTTTGATATGCTTGTTCACTTGGTCTTACTTTTACCTTATTGAGCCACCTACGACGAACAAGGGAATTGAAGAGTTTAATGGATCCAAGCCCAAAGTTTATACACCACTAAGCTTTATGCTTAGCGATAGTTATTTTCTATCGTAGGTAATGTGCGGGACGAGATGTGAAGATGGCCATTTGGAGTAGAATTTTGGAGCCCTTGTGAAGATTACATCTGCATATGCATCTAGTTTTGTAAATATTTTGAGGACTTTTATAGGATACATGTGGCACTTATATATGAAATTTTGAAGGCTTGTAAAAATAAAACCAGATGCTTGTAACTTGAACAGGGTGACTAGTTTTGCTATTTTTGGAGTATGCTTTTAACTCAAGTCATGCCATGTGCTGGATTTATACTTTGACTTGTCATTATGCACAAAGGAAGATAATAGTTTTGTGTTAATTACTAGTTCGAGTTTTATGTATTTTATGGACCCGCAATGGTGTTGAATTGGAAATGGAATTTCAAAACAAGTTTTCTAAATGTGTTGACTATTTGAAATTATAAAAAAAAACTCTCTTTTTCTTCGTAAGTGGCATCCTCCTAAAGGGGATGCTACATCAAATCCCTTAAGCCATCCACATTCGGAATGCATAACCGTCCTTGGTAGTGAAGCACCCTATTTCCCTCTTGTGAAAAGAATTCTACCTTCTTTTATTTCACCAACTTATTTAAGTCCACTAATGTCGGGTCAAGGTCTTATTTTGAATTAATATCCATTATCAAGGATGATTCAAACCCACTATGAACAAACACACCACCATTGTCAGAACCACTCAAATTCACCCCTAATTTAGCAAGCCGGTGAACATTCTTTATCGACTACGTCTTCCCTTCATCAACATGAGCCACACTCTTCATAGATATCCTATTAAGTGCATCGGCAACAATTTTTGCTTTACCTGGATTATAATGCACATCCATATTGTAGTCCTTGAGGAGTTCTAGCTACCTTTCTTTGCCTTAGATTCAAATCTTTTTGAGTGAACATGTATTGGAGACTTTTGTGATTGGTAGACACATCTACATGTTTCCCATAGAGGTAGTGCCTCTTAATCTTTAGAGAAAATACAACGGCCGGTAACTCAAGATCATGAGTAGGGTATTAAGCTCATGCACCTTGAATTTTTTAGAAGTATAGGTTATAAACTTACCATTTTGCATTAATACATAGCCCAAACCAATCCTTAAAGCATCACAATATACCACAAACCTTTCTACTTCTTCTGGTACAGTCAAAATAGGAGCGGAGGTAAGTTGATCTTTCAAAGTTTGGAAACATCTCTCACACTCATCCATCGATAGGAACTTTGACTTCTATTTAGTCAATTTCATCATAGGAGATGAGATAGAAGAGAAACATTTGAAAAACCTTCTATAGTACCTGGCTAGACCCAAAAGCTCCTAATTTCCAAGAGTTAATGGTCTAGGTCAATTCCTCACCGCCTTTATTTTCTTATTATCAACCTTGACCCTATCACTGAACACTATGTGACCCAAAAATGCCACATCTTTCAATTAAAATTTGCACTTATTAAATTTGGTAAATAATTACTTATCCATCATGGTTTGAACCACAACTTTCAAGTGATTCTTATGTTCTTCTTCACCCTGAGAATAAATCAAAATATTGTCATTGAACACCACCAACACCATATCAAGGTAGAGTTTGAACCCCCTATTCATTCAATCCATAAACACTGCGAGCGTGTTCGTCAACCCAAATGATTTACCACAAACACAAAGTGACCATACATGGTTTGAAATGCCGTCTTGGGAATGTCACACTCTTTTAACCATAATTAATGATAGCCAGACCACAGATCAATCTTAGATAAATGACTTGCCCTTTGTAATTGGTCAAATAGGTCATCTATCCTAGAATTGGATATTGTTTATTAATGGTCACTTTTTTCAATTGACGGTAGTCTATGAATATCTGAAGCGACCCATCTTTCTTTGTCACAAATAATATGGGGGCACCCTATGGTGAAATATTTGGCCTAATAACTACCTTTTCCAATAAATCCTTTAATTGTTCTTCAACTTCTTTAACTCTTTTGGGGCTATCTAGTAAGGAGGAATAGAGATAGTTTGGGTATTAGGGAGGAGATTGATATCAAAATCAACTTTTCTTTCAAGTAGGACACCGAGGAGGTCATCGGGAAAGACATCGCGAAACTCATTGACCAAAGGAACCAACTCAAAAGAATGATTTTTGGAGTTGACATCTCTAACTCTCACAATGTGATAGATGCAACCCTTAGAGATCAACTTTTTGGCTTTACGAAAAGAAATGAAGCATGCATTCCTTATAGTTTTAAAGCAGACTTTGAACCTTGTGCTCTGATACTAACTATGTCAAGCCCCGAGCCTACTCCTAGGATGTGGCCAGTTCTCAAAAACTTTTGATGGTCCCAAGCAAACCACTTGGTTTGGATAATTCACTCACTAGAAAACTTAACTTGAATAAAGAGTAACATCAAGTGGGCATTTAAAATAGTCTCATCAACCTTAATTAATAACTTTAAGTACTCACATTAAAACATAATCCAATTAGCATAACTTTAATAACAAAAATTATAGTTTTAAAACAGACTCCAAAAGACTCAATATAACTCCTCTCTACTCACTTTATGAAGCCTCTACTAACTACTAAGAAGGTACCGGGCCAAGATCAGGGATACCTCATAGAACAGACATAATGAAGAAAACTAAAATATGAATGATCTCTAATGAATGCAAAAAGGTCTCACAAAAGCTTGGGAAGATAGAACCTCAATGGTGCACTTGTTGATAATTTCTAACACACACATGTATTTGTATCATAAAATAATGCAGTTAGACTGACATCAATACATGAATTGTACGAGGATATTGGAATGGGTGGCACACTCTCCAAAAGGGTTCAGTTGAGTTTTTAGAATGTTCGGCCATTCATGAAGCTTAAGTCTTGAAAGAGTTGACTTGAGTCAACCTTTGGAGATTCTGATGTTGGATGACGATTCTATCAATTCCACCAGCTCCAAAAGGATCATTTTGGTCTAAACTGAAGGTTCGTTTGGGTTTTGAAGCCTTTATTTTGAGTTTGTGTGATTGGGTGTTTTAACTTTGAAGTTTTAATGAAGTTTGACTTCAGTTAACATTTTTAGCAAATGCAGTCAGATAAATATTTCATCAGTGCAGTCAGCTCTGGAATTCCAAGTTTGGTTTAGAATGTCCTTTGGTTCGATTCTCGAGCTGGTCAGAATGATTTTAGGCCCATTTCCCTATTTTAGAACCTTTATAACTTGAAAAGATGACTTTGGTAATAGCTTATGTTAAACAACCTCATAATAGAATTTTGACGGTTCTATCAGCTCCAAGATTATCAAATTAGGTTAGTAGTATAGTCGGCATGAGTATCGAGGTAATCGGTACGAGTTTGGAGACATTTGGCGCTTTTGACTTTGAAAATTACCTTATGATTAAATTTGGTCAAAATTCTTTAAAATTGGGCCAAATGGATATTTTGACAGTGCAGTTAGTTTTAGGATATCGATTTTGGTCTAGAACGACCCTTTGTTGGCTTCTCAAGGCATTCTATCAAATCCCACGGCCCATTGTGGAAAATGGTATTTGGGTGTGGGACCCAATTTTCTAAAAAAAGACCTCATATGGGAATTTTGAATGTGTCATTAAGTATAAAGAACAAAATTTGGTGGGGTAGCATATCTCATTTGCACGCACAGGGTTCTGAATGAATCCAGAATACCCCGTTAGAGTATTTTGTATGCCAAGCCAATTTTTGCACCAGCAGGCATCTGCTGCCATCGCTAAAGATACTCGTGGTCGCTCAAGTGAGTGCCGTTAAAGAGGCCTGGAGGTCGCTAAAGTGACCAGGCACTTGGGGTCGGGGGGTCTCTAGAGTGAAATGACATTGCTTAAGTTATTAGTCACTTAAGGAATGCCCACCTCTTTGAGGTGGTCGCTTAAGCGAACACTAGGGGCTTGCTTAAGCGACATCACATACCTATTTTTTTGTCTATTTTTCACATTTGAGCCCTAAATTTCAAGACTCATTTTTCTCTCCAAATTTGGGTGGTTTGGGTGGTTTAAAAGGCTAATTTGTGTGGATTGTTTAGGGGAATTCATTGGTATGTTCATAATTATGAGCAATGGCTTCCTTTGAGGTTAATCACCATTTTCCTTGAACTTGTTGTCTATTCTAGGGATTGAATTTGGTGGGATTGTTTAGGCTCTTCTAATGCTCAAAATTTGCCACCATTTGTATCTAGTAGCTCCTATATAAGTGACACCAGGTCCGAGATTTGGTCTAGAGTCAATTGGTCATTTTTGGTCACTATCGGTCCTTTTGTATATTTTATATTGTATTTTACATATCTATACCCTGGCTCGACTTTTTTAGTTATTTTATCTGTACTCCCACCTTATTATGTTAATTATCATTTATTTAAAATAAGGTTTGACTTCCGCTAGGTTGGGTTTGGCTTTCCTACTCAGGGGATATAGTAGGCAACATCATGGCACAGATTTGGGTTATGACAGAGTGGTATTAGATCTTAGGTTCACCGATCTCACCATTACAGGATCAGGTGTCTAGTAAAATCTCACGGATCGGTACGATGATGTCTTTATCCAATCTTCAGGAGGCTATAGAACATTGTTAGGAATTAGATCATTAGTTTTGTTCCTGATCGTGCGCTAATGACAACGAACACTTCTAAATCCTATTTGTTTCACTCTTTCTTAAATGGTGAGGATGAGATCTACTTGGGGTGGATAAAGACTCCCTGCACCTACAGATATAGCCCCAGCTTGGGGTAGGGATCGAGGTTAACATAGAGCCCAGGGCAGAGCTCAGTCTAAAACACCAATACTGGAGCCGGATATAGAGGTTGAGTAGTTCGAAACTCAGCTAATGGAGGAGCATCTATCCCAGCCTCTAACAGGATTCGTGGCCATGCCAATGTTATAGGATACTCTAGTCTAAATCCTTAGCTTTAAGGATCGTATGACCCAAGTTGGGACATAACCTAGCACTTCATTCAGGCCTCAAGTTCAAGAGGAGGCTCAGACTTTAGGGCATACATGGGTACAATATGATCTGGTCATAATTCTACAATATAATACTACGGCTCTTCGTCTGATGATTCAGTCTATTCCCATAATTGTTCGATACATGACAGATAGACTGATTATGATTATGGAGGACCATAAGATGTTGGGAAGGTTTATCAGATTAGCCTTTTCTAGGTTCTCTAGTGCTGCGGGCGAGGATGCCCACAAGTTTTTAGTTAGTTTGGGGGAGAGGTTGCATAACCTTGGATTGGTGGAGTCCCACAGAGTTGATTACACTGCTTTCCAACTGGATGGGCCAGTGAATCAGTCATGGAGGTACTATCTTAGCTAAAGACCCGCAGGTTTTCCATCAATGACATGGACCTAGTTCTCCAAGGCTTTCTTGGAGAAGTATGTACCCCACAGTTTGAGAGAGAGGCTGAGGGATAAGTTCACACCACTGGTACAGGGATCGATAATGGTCACGGAGTATGAGTCTCATCTCCATGAGCTCTCTAAACATGCTACCATGATTATGCCAATAGAGAAGGAGTGGGTACACCAATTTGTTAGAGGGTTATCTATTCTTTTGAGGTTGGCTATAGAGAAGATGGTTGCTTCGAGCTGTTCATTTTTATAGATAGGCGACTATACCTATACTATTAAGGCTATATATCGTGAGGTCTATGGAGGCAGCAATAAAAGGCCTTGCCACTAGGGCAATTTCAGATGATGTCAATCATATGATAGGGGTTCTTTTAGAGAGGCCATCCACAATAGTATCCATTTGGTAGATCATTTTAGGCAACCTTTTAGCTTACCAATAGAGGATAAGCAGGTGCCAGCGGTCAAAGCATCTAGACTCCTGGTCAGCATTCTCAATGTCAGACTTCTAGGTATTCTAATTCAACTTGATATCTTAGGGAAGTTCATTCTAAGATTCTTACTATGAGTGTGGTGTAATAGGATACTTTTGTAGGGAGTGTCCTACTATCATCCATAGCAGATGCCAAAGTCAGTCGCATCCACAAGTCAGCAAATTTAGGCTCTTAAGGCCCCAATTTAGCCGCCTAGAGAAAGTGTATAGGGTGGTAGAGGTGAGTCTCAGGGTACTATGGGTGGTCCCCAAGCAAGCCGGACAGGTGGTAAAGGTGAACGCAATCACATGTATGGTTTTCTAAGTAGGCTGGAGGAGGAGACATTGGATGCCATCATCACAGGTATGATCTTTGTCTCTCATCAACCTGCTTATGTTTTATTTGATCTGAGGTCCACTTAATTATACATGTCTGCTAGTTATGCTACTCGATGGGATGTTTTATGTGATTCTTTAGTAGTAGATCGAGTGTATCAATACTGTGTGGTGACTATCACGGGGTATGATATATAGAGAATCTGATAGTGCTAGATATGGTAGACTTTGACTTGATTCTATTCTTGGATTAGTTGTCTACTTATCATGCAGTTTTGGATTTTTTCTCCAAGATAGCTACTTTGTGTATGCCTAGCATTTCTCTGATCGTGTGGAAAGATACAGTTAGTCATGTACCGTGTGGTGTGATATCCTTCCTCAAGACCAAATAGTTAATAGGAAAGGGGTGTTTGGCCTATCTTTCTTATGTCTGTGATACTAGTACCGACACTCTTTCTAATAATTCTATTCCGATGGTCTGAGAGTTCTCTGACGGTTTGCAGAGGGGTTCTCTTCTATTGCAGCACCCTTGACTAGATTGACTCAAAAGAATGTTCCTTTCCAGTGGTCTGACGAGTATGAGGAAAGCTTCCTGAAGCTCAAGGCCTTGCTGACTATAACTCTCATTCTTACTCTTCCTATCTAGGACTAGAGATTTACAGTGTATTATGATGCTTTAGGTATTGGCTTGGGTTGCGTTCTTATGCAGCAGGGTAGAATTATTAGAGATGCTTCTAGGCAGCTGAAGGTGCATGAGAGGAACTACCCCACACATGATTTAGAATTGGCAGAGGTAGTCTTCGTACTAAAAATTTGGAGGCATTACTTGTATGGAGCCCATTATGAGATCTACACTGACCACCATAGTTGTTAGTACATATTAATCCAGAAAGAACTTAATTTGAGACAATGCAGGTGGTTAGAGTTGCTGAAGGACTATGATATCACTATTCTCTATCACCTAGGTAGGGCAAATATTGTAGCAGATGCTTTGAGCAAGAAGGGTTGTATGTATGGGGAGTTTAGAATTCTTATCAGTTGAGGAGCTCCCTTTAGCTTCAGACATTTATTCCTTAGCTAACCAAATGGTTGTTTTTGATATTTCTGAGTCGGGCATGGTACTTGTTTTTGTAGAGGCTAGGTCTTCCTTGATGGAGCAGATTCAGGCACAATAGTTTGAGGACCCATAACTAAGGGTAATACATGATAAGGTACTCAGTGGAGAGGCTAGGAAGGCAATATTAGATCTAGAGGGTATTTTGAGGAGTGAGGATCATATTTATATTCCTAAAGCTTGAGACTTGTTCAAGCTCATCCTTGAGAAGACCTATTGTTCCAGATATACCATTCATCCTGGTGGAGAAAAAATATATCGTGACCTACAAAAACATTACTGGTAGTGTGGGATGTTGCAAAATTTGTAGCTACATGCTTGAACTGTCAACAGTTTAAGTTTGAACATCAGAGGCCAGGTTGTTTGACCCAGCACCTACCCATTCAAGAGTGGAAGTGGGAGTGGATAGATATGGACTTTATAGTGGGTTTAACACCTACCTCCCAAGGTTTTGATTCTATTTAGGTCATCATAGATTAATTGACCAAGTCTTCTGACTTCTTATCGGTCCAAATTATCTATAATTCATAGAGGTTGGCTCAGATTAACATTCGAGAGGTAGTTTGATTGCATGGGGTACCATTATGTAGCATTTCAGATTGGGGTACTCAATTTACTTCACATTTCTTAAGGTTTATACAGAGAGATTTGGGTACTCGAGTTGAGCTTAGTATAACTTTCCACCCCCAGACTGAAGGTCAGTCAGAGAGGACCATTCAGGTCTTGGAGGACATTCTACGAGCCTGTATTATTGATTTTGGAGGTCAGTGGGAAAAGTCCTTATCTTTGACGGAGTTGCATATAATAATTACTATATGATCATTGAGATAACATCTTTTGAGATATTGTATGGTAGGAGATGTCATTCCCTAGTGGGTTGGTTTGATGCCTTTGAGGTTAGGCCTTGGGGCACCAATTTTCTGCATGATTAGATGGACAAAGTTTGTATGATTTAGGATAGGCTTCGTACATCCCAGAGTAGTTAAAAGAGTTATGCTGATCGGAGGGTATGGCCTTTGTAGTTGATGGTTGGGGACCATATATTCCTGCAAGTGTCGCCCATGAAGGGCGTGATGAGATTTTAGAGGAGGGGTAATCTTAGCCCCAGGTTTGTTGGCCCTTATAAGACCTTGAGACAGGTAGGGGAGGTAACTTATGAGTTAACCATGCCTCCATAACTTTTAGGTGTTCACCCTGTGTTCCATGTTTCTATAGTGCAGTGGTACATCCCGGATGAGTCTCGTATGCTTCAGTGGGATTCGGTTTAGTTTGATGTATCCTTAGACTTTGAGGAGAATCTTGTGGCTATTTTGGACATACAGGTTAGGAAGTTGAGGTCTAAGTTAATTCCATTATTGAAAGTCTTGTGGAGGCATCGTTCGGTTGAAAAGGCTACTCGGGAGACCGAGAAAGACATGTGGACTCAATATCCTCACCTTTTCGATCCACCAGGTACCTTTCTTCTTTGACTTTCAAAGATAAAAGTCCTTTGAGTAGTGGATGTTGTAATGAACTCCAAGGTCATTTTCATGCTTTTGCATATTTTTACCATTTAAACCCTCTCCGTAGCTTCTTCATAGCTCTTATGTGATGTTGGAAAGGGTGGAATGCTCCTCAAAATAGTTCGGTTGAGTTTTTAGAAGGTTTGGCCATTCATGAAGATTTAGTCTTAAAAGGGTTGATTTGAGTCAGCCTTCAAGGATTTTGATGTCGGATGACGATTTTGTTAGTTCCATCAACTTCAAAAGGATCATTTCGTCTAGAAGGAAGGTTGGTTTGGGTTTTGGAGCCTTCATTTTGAGTTTGTTCGACTAGGCATTATAACTTTTAAGTTTTGGCCAAATTTGACTTCAGTCAATAGTTTTAGTAAACATGCTCAGATTAAAATTTCATTAGCATAGTCAGCTATGGAATACCAAGTTTTGTTTAGAATGACCTTTGGTTTGATTCCCAACGTGCTCGAAATGGTTTAAGACTGATTTTCTATTTTGGAACCTTTATAACTTGAAAAGATAACTTCAGTCAGAGCTTATGGTAACAACCTCAGAACGGAATTCCGACAGCATGGTCGGCATGAGTATCAAGATAATCATTATAAGTTTGGAGATATTTGACAGTTTTGACTTGACAATTAGGTTATAGTTCACTTTGGTAAACATTCTTGAAAATCACGCCAGAATCAAAATTTTAAAAGCGCGGTTAGTTTCGGATGTCATGTTTAGTCTATAACTACCCTTAATTTTCTTCCCAAAACTTCCAATCAAATCCCAAGGCCCATTATGGAAAATGGTATTTAGATGTGATGCCCACTTTTTCGTAAAAAGACCTTGTATGGGAATTTCAAATCCATCATTAAGTATGGAGAGCCAAATTTAGTGGAGTATCATATCTCGTTTGTGTGTATGGGGTTCTAAACTAATCCAGAAACCCCTGTCGGATAATTTGGAATGCCAAGCCAATTTTTGTACCAGCAAGCATCTGGTGTCGTCGCTAAAGCAAGTGGCGCTAAAGCGGCCAGGAGGTCGCAGGCACCTGGGGTTGGGGGGTCGCTAAGGCGACATGGAATCACTTAAGCGATTGGTCGCTTAAGGTACTAGGCATCGCTAAAGCAATTCCCTCCTCTTTGGGGTGGTTTCTTAAGTGAACACCGAGGGCTCGTTTAAGCGACATCAGAGACCTCTTTTTTGTCTCTTTTTCAGATTTGATCCCTAAATTTCAAGACTAGTTTTTCTATCTATATTTGGGCGATTTGGATGGTTCAAAAAGGCTAATTTGAGTGGATTTTCGAGGGGAATTCATTGGTACGTACATAATTAGGATCAAAGGCATTCTTTGAGTTACTCTCCCTTTTGCTTGCACTTGTTGGCTATTCTAGGGCTTGAATTTGGTTGGATTGTTTGAGATCTTTCGGTGCTCGGAATATTGCCACTTTTGGGAAACATGTTTCTTGAGTTATTTGGGACTTTGCGATGGAGTTGGTTTTTTATTTTGTGTGTGGGTCCCAATGTCCAATTTTGACCCGAATTTGGGTCCTAATTTAATTATGGTAATATGGGTATCGTTGGCCTCTTTTTGATGTATTCTTCAATAATTTGATAATGTAGCATCGTTCGGAGGTCGCCTTAAAGGGAAAAGATCAAGTTTAGCAGTTCTGTGTGGTTTCAACTTTGATGTAGGTTATGGTTTCCTTTTGTTACACTAAACTTGGTTGGAATTTATGTATTTTAGGTGGTAACATGTGATTAGGTTTGAGAGTTGAGTCTTGATATCTCTTTGTGTAATTTTGAAGTCAATGATCATCGCTAGTGACTAGCTTATGGTTTTAGTTGTTGGATCCTTTGTTTATGTGGAATATTGACTTGTTATATCGTTTAGAATCCTTAGAAATTGCTCCTAGGTAAATTGAACTTAGGATGCCGCTTGTTGACTTGTTTGGGTTTGGTTGGTCACTTCTTATTATTTTTGGCTTTTGCCCTGCCTTGCTTGCTCTTGATATTGAAAATGTTGGGCCAGAGGCCGTGCTTTCGGCGTAACGGAGTTTCAGGTGATTGATATATGATTTTGGACATACTTCTTGTCTTATTTACCCCACCGTCATTAAAAGAAATCTTTTTAAAGGAATGAATAAATGATGAGATCAAGACTTTCGGCGGATAAATAAAAATGAGGAACTTAGGAAATGTGGTGTTATCTCATTTATGGCATTTCATGTTGATGAAATCGAGGCATAATTCCGGGCGGCCCTTTTATTGAGTTTGGGGTACATCGTATTTCATTTGATAAACTCGAGGTGTAAAATTCTGGGTGACTCGTTGATACATATTCCAATTTATTATTTCCATATTGATGAGCTAGAAGTATGATTCCGGGCGGCCCTTTTTTGATGAGCTCAAGGGTTGTTCCAGGCGCTTCATGATGTTTTTAAACGATAATGAGCCATAATTAGGAGTTTACATTGGGGATTTCTTTTAGTAATTTATGAGTCCATATTATTGGTGTGATTACATGATTTATTGGATTTACTTGATTATTTTATGGCCCTCCTGTGCCCTTTTTCCTGTTAATCATAGAATTTATGCTTCTTCACTATTATTATTATTACCATCATGTTGCTTCTTATATATTTATTCTTTTTGAGCTCAGACTTATGATGCCTACTAAGTACCCCATATTTTGGTACTCATACTGTATTTCTGCATCTTTTTTATGCAACTCCCAGTTCGAGCCACCCTCATCGTGCTCCTAATCATATGTAGCTGAGCGAGGTCCGGATTATGGTGAGCTCCCAGCGTTAAGAGACTTGCTAGATTTCCTCTATTGCTCTGACTTGTATTTGCATTTTGGACAGTCAGTTCTACATTGTATATTGTCTGCATTTGTACTTAGTATCTCCTGTATAGGTGACACCAGGTCCGGAGTTTGGTCTAGTGTTAGTTCGTCATTTTTGGTCACTATCGTGCCTTTTGTATATTTTGTATCATACTTATATATCTATACCCTGGACCGACTTTTCTTTGGTTATTTTCTCTTTGATCCCACCTTATTATGTTAATTATTATTTATCTAAAATAAGGTTTGACTTCCTCTTGGTTGGGTTTGGTTTGCCTACTCGGGAGTTATAGTAGGCGTCATCATGGATTGGATTCAGTTTGTGACAATTGCAAAAGAAACTTACATCAAGATACTTGAATCATGAAACTCATCTCTGAAGATGACTCAACTCAAAAGGAAACGTAATATAATAAAACAATTATTTATAAGATATGCAATAATAGATTCAACTCAGTATAGTAAAATATATTACTTTTACTTATTAGGGGAGTTTTTTTAACCGAAAACCATCACTTATGAGCTAATGATTATACAAAAAATTGATGTCATTTCCACATCAATCCAATACTATGCTAGGGTAAAGGACGTCACATCATCTATGGATCCATATAAAAAGTCCTTTTTTGGGACTATGAAGAAACATTGGTTACGTAGTTTATGGGGATTGAGTTATTCAAACCTTGGCCCAATTCGGTGCTCAATACTAATCCTAAAACATTATTATTCTCATATACATCGAGTAAAATACTCATAATACATCTCATCTAGTCTCATTGGACTTTTACATCAGTTTATATCAATCTTCTTAAATCATCATCTCCTCTCTTAAATATAGGTACATCTCTTCTCAATCATGCATTTGAAAACATACCTCAACTTCTCAAAATATAACATATAAATGAAAAAAATTCATGTTAGAAAATAGACATCAATAGACTCCTTCAAACTCAACATCATGCTCTTTTAAAAAATCACAATAGTCCTTTTAACATTTGTAATGCATAAGATATTTAATGCAAACCTCAACTAAGGTTCATGTGACTGCAAACATGAATCCATAACCTCAAACATCGACTCATCAAGTATAATATCATATACATACGGGAACTAAATAATAAAGTAATTAAATATATCAACAATTCTCTTTTATGGAATAGTAAACTCGAAATTATAACTCAATTTGACTTTTTGAACATGTAGGGTACGAGGAAGAACTTAGTCCAATGTTCTAATAGCCTTACATACCTAGAATGAAGACAATCTACGCAAAAATCAAAGGCCTCACTTGAAAACCATGAACCCTAGCTCTTCTTCTTCTCTCCAATCTTTTCTCTCAAAAGTTCCAAGAGTTGATGAGAGAAAAAACCCTTGAGAAACTGATAAGGGACTAATTTTAGTCCCAAAAATGGATTGGGTTTAATTTGGGAAAGTTGGGAAAACACCAAACTAACCATCATTAAAATTGGCTTTGGGTTATCTACGGTCCTTTCTACAGACAGTAGGACTTCCTACAGATCATAGGAGGTCGATCGTAGCAGCCCTAGTGCATAATTGGACCTCACTGAAATTTGCACACATGGGTCTATGACTA
The DNA here is from genome assembly GCF_947179165.1 of Solanum dulcamara. NCBI lineage: Eukaryota > Viridiplantae > Streptophyta > Magnoliopsida > Solanales > Solanaceae > Solanum > Solanum dulcamara. The sequence continues at coordinate 48,777,031 of NC_077239.1, forward strand.
ACTTCCTATGGGTCGTAGAGACCAGCTCATAGGAACTCAGGCACTTTGCCTGGGTTTTATAATATGGACCTATGATCTCCTTCCTACAGGTCGTAGGACCACCTATGATTAATTCTGCTAACTCATGGAAAAAGGTTCTTAAAGTAGGTCTCTGAAGGTGAGGCCTACTAACCATTTTCTATGGCCCGTAGACCCTTGTATGAATCATCAAAGTTTCATATTTTTGGACCCTAATATTTTCTAAGTGTGGGTGGACTCGATGAGTCCCACCTATGTGTGATAGAAACTTCTACAGGTCGTAGGTTCCCACTCGTAGATAACCAACAGATTCCTTTTCTTATCTCTTTCTCTTGGTTCTCAAAATTGATCAAGGCTAGAATAGTACAGGGTGTAACAGAAATAGATTAAGGCACATTCTTGCTTGTGCATAGCTTTTAGACTAAACCCAACGTATAAGGTCAGGGTCGAATACCACAAGAAAGAATGTGTAGGCAATTGAAAAAATAAAGAATTACAAGATACTAGTTTGAATCTGAAATAAGAAATATAATTTTGATATAATATGAAGTTATCGATAACAATCAATGATAAGAGAAAGGGAACACAGGAATGAGGGCCAAGGTCTTTTCAAGCAAGGAATCAAAGAGATTTGGGAAATGGGAAGTCAATTAACATTCATATGATCCATTGCACCTTAATTTCATATAGTCCCAATCAATCATGGGTGAAATCATATATACCTAGGAATCTAAGTTATCCACCTACTTCTTTTAAATGTAGGCAAATACTTCTCAACTAATTCTCTCTAATCTAATTTAGTGACAACACAAATATTCTAATTATGGGCATTGCATGGATTCACTTTTTTAGCCAAAGTTTGATATATGAGTTGTTACACCTTAATTTATGCACTAATCAAATGTTTAAAGATATTTTTCCATCAGCTTTTGTGAAAATTTGGGGTCCAAAAATATGAAACTCCTTCAATGGCCTTTGCTCATTTAACTGACCGTTGCTAAAGCGACAATGATGACGCAAAAACGACAATGCCTTTTCAAAATAAAACCCCTCATTTCCTTCCGCTGTCCCTAAAGAAATGGTCTTCGTTACTAAAGTGACTTTGACCACTCCGTTGACTAGTCGCGAAAGCACATATTAGTCACGAAAGTGATATCAGACTCTGAGTGTTTCCTCTTATTTTCTCCTCTTTTCTCCCCATTTCTTGTGTTTGTTCATAAAAACTCCTTGTATGCTGTAAACACCTAAAATACACACAATTCAAATGATAATTAGGCTCAATATCTATATCAACACAAAATCATAAGAAAAAGATATAAATGAGTCAACAATTCCCGACTTATCAACACCCCCAACTTAAAAAACTTTGCATCTACTCAAGCAAAACAAAACCAAATCCACAAGAGGCAATCAAATTAAGCACAACACATATCAATTTCCAATCATGATTATGACTTTGTTACGTTCTAACAATAGTCCTCATGCAAGCTTTTCATAAAAGAAACTCCCTCTTTCTCATGGTACATTTTTCAAGAAACTAGAATCAATAAGTGACAACAACTCAAACTCAAGAAGTTACTCAACCCTTTAGCTCATTCACATACAACTTATCAACTTACATTCCCTCACAATAAAAGAAATGTCCCAACACTCACAAAGTATATACAAACTAAGGAAAAAATCAAAAACACTCACACTCTCAATAGAACATCTTATGAACACAAATTCCACACCATAGACTTGCCCATATTTTCAATCAAAATTCACTCAACTTCATTTAGTTAGAAATCTCAAAGGACTTTGTAAAGCTTATAATGTAGGCTTAGGGAAGGTTATTCTATCATTTAGGTATAGGTGACTACACCATTCTTGAATTACCCAATAACTCATCATTTTCCAACTTTTCCAATTTTTCCAACCAATGCACATTCCAAATTTTCATTTCCACTAATGATGCCTCACACATGCAACCATTTCCAACTTTTGGAGGATCCAAATCACATTTATTCACTTGCTTTCTTTATTCTTTTAAAACCTTTTCATTCTTTACGACTTTTCCTACATTTATCAAACTATTTTTTCTACCAAGCTCTTATGTGATAGGCATATCTTCTATGATTCTTCCATAACCACCCTCCAACTTAGGCTTTTAACCTCTACTTTCACAATTTCAAATTAAAGGACGGAAAGGGTAAAAAAGAACAATGTCTTTTCAAAAATGGGTAAGGCTTGTAATATGATTTCCAATAAAAGAGATTAGTTAAAAGGGAACAACTAAGGATATGTTTAGTGAAAAGGTGGGATATTTTGGCCAAAGGAACTTCAAGAACAATCAAAAAAAGCCTAAGATCATCTTTCCAACCCAAACTCAATTAAGACCAACATTTCAAGACCAACCAGACAAGTTCTAGGTAGCACAAGCGAACATAAGGCATTATTCAACAACTTACAACACATGGCATGCAAATGAATTATGATGGTTCAAAATTTTATTTCCTTCTCAACATACAAGTGGCATAGAACATTCAAACCGCTAATGAATCATAAGTCACCAAAAGAATTACAAGAGTTGTCAAAATCATTCTAAATATGGTCAACTTTCAAAATGGAGGGGTACGCATTGCAAGACTATGTTCTTAGTACCAAAAAGTCACAAATTCCCATTAGAGCACAAACAAGGTCAATACTGTCACAGTTACTCAGACTTCTCCATGGGCAATATTTACTAGCTACTCAGATTTCACCAAAGACGACCCAAACTCACATTAGCTATGGGTACTCAAACATTCCCTTGCTCAGAGGAATGCAACAGTTACTCAGAATTCACCACCCACACAAGAAAAACCATCACACAACAATGATGATTTTCCTTTAAGAAAGTCGTTACTCTATCAATCATAGGGCATCTCCATTCAACAACACCATCTAAAAAATATGAAAACAAAAAAGCTACTAAATGACATAAGAAAAACTAATAAAGCAAACCAAAATGACTAATCTATTACACTTAAAAACAAAAACCCAACAAGGGAACATAATCTATATAATCATCAAGGCCTGACAAGGGCACACCAATTCATAAAAAGTAAAATAGGAAGGACAAAGTATGCATCAACAACAAGTGATTACAAGGAAGTCCCCCTTTTAAAATAATTGTGTCCTTACAATACAAATATCAAACAGAGAATATGAGGGACTCTCTAGAGTGGATCACTCATTTTTCTCACTCTCGGTGGCCTCACTGTCCTCAGTATTAGCATCATCATCATCATCTTACCACACTACAAGTACGTCATCAATCTCATCTGGTCTAGATAAAGGAAATGGTTTTTTTCCCTTCAACAACTTCCATAGCCTTTTCACCCCTTTCTACATAGGGGTGAAAAATTATCTCTTCTTTTCTCACTTTTCATCTTTTTATGAGACCAACTCAACTCACCATGTGACTTAGCCAAGTTGGCATAAGCCTTTTTCAAAGTAGATAGTTGATCTTTTTATTTCTGTTGGCCCTCTATGTAAGAATCAAAGTCTTTTTGTGGGAAATAAGAATAAGGTCCCTCGGATGACACACCCTATCCTTGAGTTAGATTTTCAAATAAATAGCAAACCACCCTCAACTTGTCGGTCAATGACTCAAATGGTCCTACCGATGATGGTCGAGTAGAACTCTCCTCAACATTCACCAACTTTTCGTAGCCTATCTTCTACCCTTTGCTCTTTGTAGCATTCCCTTCATCGCACATTTTCATAGGAAAAATTGGAGCTCATGGACCTACCGAAATATCATTCGGTGCCTCCTCAATTCTAGCCCATTTGCATAGTTCTATGATGAGGGAAGGAAATATAAAAGAGGGATTTTCCTGGAGCTTGAACTCTTGGAGTTCATTAATGATCAAGTGGCCCATATTCAATGGTATGTCATCAAGTAAGCAATCCATAATTTGCGCTCTCAACACCGGAATATTACTAGTGTTTCGACTAGGAGAGATTTGGTTACAAATAATAGAGATATAATTACTAGCTTCGGCCATGAATTCGGTCGGTGTGATTCTGGATTTAGAAATAGCCCAAGTCACATTCTTGTCTGGGCACAGCTTCGAGACTAACCAACTATCGAGTGCATATTCCATTATTGATAACAATCAGTGATAACAAAAAGGGAACGGGAACCCTTCAAAGGTCCTTTAAAGAAAGGAATCAAAGGGATTTGGGGAATTGGAAGTCAATATACATTCAAATGATCCATTGCACCTTAATTTCATATAGTGCCAATCAATCATGGTAAAATCATAGATGTCTTGGAATCTAAATTATCCACCTACTTCTCTCGAGTGTAGGCAAATACTTCTCAACTAGTTTTCTTGAATCTAATTAACAACACAATATTCCAATTATGGGCATTGTATGAATTCACTATTTTTAGTCAAAAATCGATATATGAATTGTAACACCTTAATGAATGCACTAATAAACTTGTTCCAACATCATTTTACTCTCTCAAGTTCAATCAAAGTAAATGGGCAAGTCCAAGGATTGATCAATTCCAATAGAAATGCAATTAAAGCATGAAATTGATTAGATAATCAAAGACCCATTTCATGAACGAGAAAACATTCATTTAATTATAATAGCAAAAGAATAAAATCAATAACCTAATCAATTGTCTATTTCTAGCACAAAACCCCAATCCTACTAGAATAAATTATACCTACAATTTATGCAATATAAAGCATGGAAATGAAGAAAGGATAAAAAAAATAGTTACAATAGAGATTTGAATCTTCAATCCAATGGTGAATTGTAAGAAAACTTGTTATGAAAACCTAAGCCCAAGATGTGGAGTGATTTTCAATGTTCCAAAATGTCTAAAACTGTTCAAAGATATTTTTCGATCACCTATCCATAAGCTTTTGTGAGAATTTGGGTCCAAAAATATGTAATTCCTTCAATGCCCTTCGCTCATTTAACTGACCATCGCTAAAGCGATAGTGATGAGGCAAAAGTGATAGTTGCTAAAATTGACAAAGTTGTTACAAAAGCAAACCCCACATTTCCTTCGGCTATCACTAAAGTAATGGTCTTCGTCGCTAAAACGACTTTGACCCCTTCATTGACCAGTCACGAAAGCAACACAGTAGTTGCTAAAGCAACATTAGACTCAATTATTCCTATATATTTCTAATCTTTTCTTTCCATTTCTTGTGTTTTTTCATCAAGATTCCTTTTAGCTGCAAACACCTAAAATACATATAATTCAAATAATAATCAGCCTCTATCTCTATATTAACAATAAAAAATAATAAGAAAAAGATATAAATGAGTTGAAAATTTCGACTCATCAACTTCTCATGTAGCTCTTCAACAAACTGATTTCTCCACAAGACTTTGACCAAAGCGACCTGTTTGGTCCTCAAATTACAAACCTAATGATCAAGAATTTTGATAGGAATCTCCTCTTAGGACAACCTATCTTTCATACCAATGTTTTCTATAGGAACAACGAGTGAAGGATATCCCAAGCATTTATTAATTATGGAAATATAAAACACTAGATAAACAACATCTAACTCTGAAAGAAGCTCTAACAAATAAGCGACTTTGCCAACTCTCTTAATAATCTGGTATGGAAAAATGTAACGAGGAATCAACTTTTCTTTCTTCCCAAATATCATAAAACTTTTCATGGGTGAAACTTTTGTATACACCCAATCATTCATCTCAAACTCTAAGCCTCTTCTCCTAACATGAGTGTAGGACTATTGACAACTTTGCAGAGTTTCAACCTTTCTTGAATACTTTTTACCTTCTCCATAACTTGATGAACCAAGTCTATCCCTATCAACTCAACGTCACAACCTTTGAATCAACCAATAGGCGATCTACATCTCCTCCCATAAGAAAACTCAATAAGAGGCACGTGTTCATCTCAATTACCTTTGAATTTGATAACACAGGATCTAAACATGTCCTTAAGAGTTTGAATTGTACACTCTGCATGTCCATCTGTCTGAGGAAAGAAAGTGGACAGTGAATTGAGCACCTCTATCAGAGATGATAAACAAGAGAACTCCATAAAGTCGGACTATCTCTTGAATGTACAATCTTGCATAATCCTCTGTCAAATATGTAGTCTTAACAGGCAACAAGTGGGTTGATTTGGTTATTCTATCCACAATCACCCAAATCGAATCATGCTGCATACGAGACTGTGATAAACCTATAATGAAATCCATATTGATCATCTCCTATTTCCACTCTGAAAACTCTATATTTTGAGCTACACCACAAGACCTTTGATGCTGAACCTTGACTTATTGGCAATTCGGGCACTTAGAAACAAATTATTATATATCTTTCTTCATACCATTCCACTAATAGACTTCTCTCAAGTCATGGTAGATATTGGTGAAGCTTGGATAAATTCAATATCTAGAGCTATGGGGCTCTACCATATTTTTATCTCGAATGCCATCAACACTCAAAACACATAATCTGCCTTGATATATCAACATTCCATCTTCCTCTTTTGTAAAAAAACATCACTTTTTGTTTGTGAACATATTGTTTTAATTGAAGTAATAGAGGGTCTTTATCTTACTTTTCCTTCATCTCCACCACCAGCGAAGACTCAACCCTATTCTAAGAAATAACACCTCCCTCATCAGAGTCCACAAGATGAACTCCCAAGTGTGTAAGTAATTTCACTTCTTTGGCTAACTCTTTTTTTCCTCCTCAATATAAGTAGTACTCCCCATGGATAACCTAATAGTGCATCAACAACAATATTAGCTTTACCTAGATGGTAGAGAATACTCATGACATAATCCTTGAGCAACTCCAGACAACTCCTGCCTCAGGTTTAGCTCTTCCTGACTAAACAAATATTCCAAACTTTTGTGATCTGTGAACACATCTACATACATACCATACATATAATGATGCCAAATATTGAGACCAAATACTATCACTATGAACACTACATCATGAGTCAGATAGTTTCTCCCATAAATCTTACGTAGTCTAAAAGCATAATCTGTAACTTTACCTTTCTGCATCAACACACAACCCAATTTAATTTTGGATGCATCATAATAAATGACAAAACCATTTGTTTCTATGGGTAGGGACAAAACTAGAGAAATAGTCTATCTTTTTTTCAATTCTTGAAAACACTTCTCACAAAAATCTAACCATTGAAATGTAGTTTTCTTCTGAGTCAACTTAATATGGATTAAAATCCCACAACATATCTCCTATATTAGCTAGTGAAACCTAATAAACTTCCTATATCAATCGGTGATGTGGTTCTTGGCAAATTCTTACCTTCCTCGATCTTTTGAGAATCCACTCAAATCCCATCACCTAAAATAATATGGTCTAAGAAGGCAACGGATGCTAGACAAAACTCACACTTTAAAAACTAAGCATACATCTCTTTTTCCTTAAGAATTTGGAGAACAATTTGAGATTGTTGGCATACTCCTCCTCATTTCTTGAATAGATCAAACTATCGTCAATAAACATGATGACAAATATGTCTAAGTACTGCTTGAACATTCTATTCGTAAGGTCCATAAATTTTTAGGAGAATTAGTCAAACTAAAAGACATAACTAGGAGCTCATAGTGACCATACTTGGTTCTGAAGGCCATCTTTGGAATGTTACCTTCTCTCACTTTTAACTGATGATATCTTGATCTTACGTCTATCTTAGAGAAATAAGAGGCACCCTGAAGTTGGTCGAATAAGTCATTGATTCTCAAAAGGGAACACTTATTCTTTATGGTAACCTTGTTCAACTAACAATATTCAATACACAGTGTCGGGGAACAATCTTACTTTTGCTCGAATAGGGCGAGAATACCCCAAGATGAGATACTTAGCCTAATGAATCTCTTATCTAAGAGATCTCTCAACTAGTCTTTCAATTCTTTTTAACTTTGTTGGAGCCATTCTATTCGACAAAATAGAAATAGGATGAATATTAAGAAGAATATCTATTTCGAAGTCTATCTACTTATCGGGAGGGACTCCACGTAAATCCTCAAGAAAGACTTCAGGAAACTCACTCATAACTAGAATTGAGTGAAGGGATGGTGTCTCTACTCTATCCTCTATAACTCGAATAATTTGGTAGATACACCCCTTAGAAACTAACTTTCTAGACTTAAGGTATGAAATGAATACATCCTAAGGTAAAGTTGGACCACCCTTTCACTAATAATTGGATCATTCAGAAACTGAAACTTGACAAATAGGGTTCTATAATCAACTAAGGTATAACAAGCATAAAGTTAGTCCATGCCAAGATTGACATAAAAGTCAACCATTTCTAACTCAAACTAAGTCGGCAGAAGTATCATTATGATAGATAGAGATTGTGCAATAATGATAGACTCTCTTAGCTATAGTAGACTCACCTATAGGATTAGAAACACTAAATGGATCTAAGAGTCATTTGGGAAGGATCCCAAACTTAACAGCTACATAAGGGGTCACAAAAGATAAAGTAGCACCTAGATGAATTAAAGCATATACATCATGAGTAAAGACTCAAAGCATACTAGTGACAATATCTAGTGAGTTATCTTGGTTATAGTGACTAGCTATAACATATCGACAGTTTGAACCTCTATCTATAAACATGATAACAAACTTTTCTAAGTACTGCTTGAACACTCTATTCATAAGGTCCATAAATTTTACATGAGCATTAGTCAAACTAAAAGACATAACTAGCAACTCATAGTAACCATACATGATTTTGAAGGCCATCTTCGGAATGTTACTTTACTTTCAATTAATGATATCCTGATTTGAGGTTTATCTTAGAAAAACAAGCGGTACCCTGAAGTTTGTTGAACAGATCACTGATTATCGATAGGGAATACTTATTCTTTATGGTAATCTTATTCAAGTAATGGTAGTCAATACACATTGTCGGAGAACCATCTTTCTTTCACACGAATAAGGCAAGAACGCCCCAAGGTGATACATTCAGCCTAATGAATCCATTATCTAAGAGATCTCTCAACTACTTTTTCAATTCTTTTAACTTTGTTAGAAATGTTCTATGTGATGAAATAGAAATACGATGAATATTAGGAAGAACATCTATTTTGAAATCTGTCTACTTATCGGAAGGGACTCCAGGTAAATCCTCAAGATAGACTTGAGAAAACTCACTCATAACCAGAATTGATTGAAGGGATGGTGTATGTACACTATTATCTCTAACTCGAACAATGTGGTAGATACACCTCTTAGAAACTAATTTTCTAGCCTTAAGGTATGAAATGAATAGACCCTAAGGTAACATTGGACTACCCTTTCACTAAATAATTAGATCATTTGGAAACTAAAACTTGACAACTTAGTTTCTATAATCAACTTAGACATAACAAGAATAAAGTCAGTCCATGCCAAGAATGACATTACAGTCAACCATTTTTAACTCAAACTAAGTCTGTAGAAGTATCATTATGATATATAGACTAGTCTTTATTTGGTATTCTAAGAGAGTTTCTATTATTATTACTATTATTGTATGTGTATAATCTTGTACTTCCTTGTTTGACCTAGTGGCTCAACTACCGACTGATACCAGGTCTTAGGGATTATCTTATTGTATTGTTATTATTCTTCTTCATTGATTTTTATTATTATTATTATTATTATTATTATTATTATTATTCACTTTTTTCCTTTCGCTTATGATAGTCCATTGCCTATGGTTTCTGGCTGTGGGGTAAGTCTTATCTACTAGTGGGTTGATAGTAGATGCCATCATGGCCTAAAAAATTGGTTGTGACAGAGTTGTATCAGAGCTTAGATTCATCATGTATCATCGATGTAAGAGAAACTGCCTAGTAGAGTTTTATGGATCAATGTAAAGACATTTATATCCTATCTTCGGAAGGGTATATGGCATTATAGGAAACTCCATTCTTGATTCCTGGTCGTGTAAAATTCCTTTGATCAAACTCTCAATATATTCTTGGAATTCATTCCTCCTTAGATGGATAGCACAAGTTTTTAAATGGATATGGCTAGAGCATCAGCACATACACTACCCAAGCTTCAACAGTATCTATAACAGTCTCGACTTCTATGGATCTAGCATTGGAGATTTTGCATCTCGATGAGCATACACCATAAGTAGGTGTGGTTTTAGGTGCATCAAGTAGTTGTTATCCTAGAGTTAGATCTGTTGGTCCTCAACAAGGTTCTTCGCTAGTTCTATAGTATATGATTGAGTTTTAGGAGTGGGCCAGAAAGACTCCACCTTGTTTTCTACCGAGTGAAAGTTGATTCAGGGGTTCATTGATGGATTGAGATTGCCTCTCCATTTAGCATTATAACACTTAATAGCAGTAGGGTATGCTTTTCCCCAGGTGGTCAGTTATGTGAGGTCTATGGAGCATGCATGTATGGAGACTTATAGAGGTGGAGATAGGAGATCTCAATATCATTACAGTAGAGGTAACAATCCACTCTGAGGTAGGAATAATCCTAGTGAAGGTCAGCTTTACTCTAGACCTATTGGACCCATGACAAAAGCGCCTTAGGTTCCAGGCAATCCTGTGATAGGTTATGTCACCCAAAGTGGACAAAGTTCATGATAGATTTCTCAAGGTTTGCTATTCGGGCATTTAAGTTTTGGGGATCATACTAATTTGGCTGGTTCATCTTAGAAGGCTATGTTTGGTGGAAAATGCTATAAGTGCTGTAAGTTTGGGCTTCTGGCTAGGGAGTATCCTACAGTCCTATATCGCAAGCGACATGCTCGGCATGATCAGATTCATAGGGCCCAAGAATGGTCAGTTAGAGGTAGTGCCTCAAGTGTTATAGTTAGTGGTATGGGTATTCAGTTCGAGGCCAGGTGCATTCCATTCCATGCTTCTGTAGGAAAGACAGAGGATGATATTCTAGGTATCAATCGTATTTGTGTGAAATTATTTCTAAGACCTTCTATACTTGTAGTGCTTGGGTGTTGGGGTCTCCATATCTATTAGTTATTACTTGCCTTATTAGATTTACTTTATGATTCTAGTAATTAATTTACTTAGACTTATGTGAGTGTGCTTACCTAGCCTGATTACTTGTTTATTGTTTCTATGACAGCTTTATTTGAAACTATATATATATGTTTATCTTCCCTAGGTGATTTCTTTTAGTAGTGGATCATGTTGATTTTACTGTGATGTGGTAGTAGTGGTAGAGTTATACCTAGGGGATGTTGAGCTCAGTTGTTTTCCCTTTTAGACTTATGTTTATTCACTTTAGAGTTTTCTTGGGTTGATTTTTTCCCCTTCCTAGCCTGCCCCCTCCTAGTGTGCTTAGCTGGTGTGAGATTGCTTCCAAGAGAAAGGTATGTTAGTAGTTGTGGCCCTTGTGGTCTACTATGGATTTTGTTCATTGATTCTTTCTTTTTTTGATTTCATATTCTTAGTTCTTATGGTGGTAAAGTTAAGGTTGGCCCTTTAGATTTAGTTGGTTTGTCTCTTCATGGTAAGTTTGATGGTTAAGTGATTGGCTTAGCTGGTTGTGTGATGTGGTGTCAAATGGTTAGGTTGAATTGGGAAGGATGGAAATGAAATCTTCCTTGTTCATTCTAAGTATGGTGATGTTTCAGCTTAAAGCTTCATGTGAAGAAGGTTTTTTTAGGTTCATGAAAATGGTGGCCTTTTTATGCTTGTGACCGACTAATAATTAGCAGAAAAGGGGTGATTGTGGAACAAGAGTGTTCATGTTGATGAGTTATGGCTTATCAGAATTTCCTTGGTATGCCCTTGTGACCATTGAACTTTTAGATGGTTAATCATTACAACTTAGAAATTTCAATTCTAAGATTGTTCTACTTTACAACCAGGGCTACCTTTAATCTCAGTGATTTCGTGTTATATCTTGGTTCTGATGGTAAACTACAACAGGTGTGTCGATGGTTCAGAGAGTCATATTGTTGAATTGGGTTTTCTATGGTGGTATGCTTTGATAAATTCAGGCTTTGGCTTCCATGGACGAATGGAATTTCTCTTAGAAAGCTCAGCCTCAGATAGAGTCAACGTAATTTTGGGATCATCTATTGGTTTCTTGTTAAGGGTACAAGGTGCACGTGCGTCAATGTGGTTAGATGGCAGTGTTCGTTGTGGTGTACCTTTACATGGTTCTGCTTCATTGGAGTCACTTTTAGTGGGTTGATCTACTTTCTCACTACCCACCGGCCTAGCCTTTCTTAAGTTTGAGTGGTTAGCTCAGACGTGCACTAGAGGGTTGACTTGTGGTAATTGATATAATGGTTAGGTTCCATTAGGTCACTTTTGGCAGGTGTACTATGCAAATAAATTACTTATATGGTCGGCCTTGCCCTTGGATTAGTGGGTTACTCAAATTTGCATTCGTGGAGTGGTATATAGGGTTAGATTATCATATTGGTTTAGTTTTTTGGAAGTTTCGTTCGTAGTAAAGTGACATTGGAGTTAGTCTCAGTACAGTTTTCCTCCTCGAGGATTTGATTGTCCTTTGGAGTAGCCTTTTCATTTTGAAAGATAGATTTCAATATCAAGTTTTTAGTTTTGGGTGTTATTAGGTTTGAACATTGGGTTTATGCCCTGGGTTGATTTGTTTATTTTGAGTTCTTGCCGCTCATCGATGTTTATATGGTGCTTGTATTTCCTTCTTGGTTATTTGGGCAGTGTTTAGATGATGCTGGGAATTATTGTTGTAGTTTAGAACGAGTAGGATAACCATGATGACTGAAGAGTCTTAAGTTTGGAGTATAAAGCAAATAACTCAACTTGGGAGTTATTTAGAATCTTGTCTTGTCTATTGGTCGCTTAATTCTAAGGTACCTCTGTGAATTTTTTTATTTCGGGTGTCTGTTGCACTCAGTTGAGTTTGTTCTTATTGGGTGGAAGTCAGTATCAAAAGAGAGGAATTGAAAGTTAGGTTGAGTTATCAAGAAGAAAAGTGAATTCAGGAGTTTTTTCTTAGCTTGAGTTCTAGGTTGGCATTATCTGACCTGAGAAGGTGCCTCGAAGTCTGGCAGGGCTTGCGGGCCTAACCTTCTAATGTTTTCATTCCTTTGGGTTCTGTTCCAACCTTTAAATTTCGAGGACGAAAGTCATTTTAGTAGTGGATATTATAATGACCCTCCAGGTAATTTTTTTCATTTTCGATATTTTCAATAGTAAGAGCTTTCCTTTAGTGACCCCAAGCCATTTATAACTTGCTGGAACTGACAATTCGGTCACCTGGTTATTTGTTTGGATTTAAATCCTATTTTCCTATTTTGGAGCTCTTAGAGTTTGAATAATTGACTTCGGCAAACACTCCAAGAAGACGACTTCAAAATGGAATTCTTATGGTTTCATCGGCTCTGAAATTGCCAAATTAGGCTAGTAGCATGGTCTGCATGAGTATTGAGGCAATAGGTGCAAGTTTGAGGCCATTTGGTTCTTTAGCTTTTGAAATTTCACCTAATCTTGACCTTGGTCAACACTCTTAGTAAATACGCTCGAATTGAAATTTCGTCAGTGCGGTTAGCTGTGGAATGTCCAGTTTGGTCTAGAACATCCCGTAGTTCGTGTCCGGAGGCTTTCGATCTTATTTCGAACCTACTTATGGAAATGGAAAAAACTATGCTTGGGTGTGGGACCCATATTTTGTCGAGAATACCTCAGATGGGATTTTTTAATGCGCTATTGAGTTCGAAACTTCTAATTCGGTAGGGTAGCATAGTCTGTTTATGTGCATGAATTCCAAAAACATTTCTAGCACCCCACAAGAGTTGGAAAATTTTCCAAAACAAGATGATGTGGATCAGATGGTGTAGACCAAGTTTGGTCTTCATGTTCACGCCACCTAGGCAGCATTCACGGAAGTCACAGTTCTTGGTCTCCGTGTTCGCGGGAAAAAGGGTTGTTTTTGCGAAGGGCTAACAGTTTGGTAGCTGCGTTTGCGAGGCCCATGCTGCATTTATGGAGCATTGAAGCTCTGCATTCACAGAGCTTTGAGGCCTTATCCTCCACGTTTGAGGACCTCTTTCTCCGTATTTTCAGAGAGCAATTCACTGGTCTTTTAATTAAGACCAGTGACACAAACTCAACCCCCCAACAATATTTTCTTTCTTTAATTTTTGGAGATAGGAAGCTCCAATTTGAGCGATTCTAACTGCGTTGGGTTCATGGGATTCCTGGCCACATGTTGTTAGCTTCGAGGAAGCATGAACATCATCGGTTTGAGATAATTTCTTTCCCAAAGAGGCTGCCCAAGCTTAGTTTAGCACTTTAATGGTATTTTTAAATATTGGGATAATTTAGGTAGTTTAAAGCATCGATTTGTGCCCTATTTTGGGATACAAGCTCAATAATACATTTAGAACATTTTTACAAAGTCATTTTTGGAATTCCCAATGTGGGTCCCATAACCATTTTAGACCCAATTTTGGGTCCATATCTGAAAAATCAAATTTTAGTGTCAAACATTCATATTGACAAGGTGATCAACTTGTTGATAGCGTGGAGGCATTTGGAGTTATCTTTGGAGTGAAAAGCAATTGAGAAGTGGACTTTGAGCGCAGTGTTCGGCTTCGAGGTAGGCTACGGTCTCCTATTCTTGGATTGAGCTTCAATAGGTATTGTTTAGCATAATTTTCTTGTGGTTTAGATTGTATGTGGCGGGTTAGACTTGACTCCTAAATTATTGTCTCATTTTCCCGGTATCAGCCTTAGGCTAGTTTGCCCTTATGATATTTCCCGTCTTCTTGGTAAGTTTATTAATTATGCCTTAGTTTGGCCTTGGTTAGCCCATTTTAGGTGGCTTGTTCGATGTTTATGATTAATTGTGGAGTTGCGCCTTATGAGTAATTTTGGGATGAAACTTAGTTGATGTAGCTATTGTTAGCCGGAAGTTACGAGACATAGTGTCATTCACTATTAGAGTACCTATCTTGAAGCCTTGGTGTAGAGATTTCCACCTAGTTAAGCTTGTTACTTGTTGTTGGATCCCATTTCTGGATTTAGAGCTAGAATACCCTATGCTTTATTATCGCCGTTTGGTGGGACTATTAGTGGTTACAAATCTTGAGAACTGGAGGTATTGATTGACTTGCTGAGTACCTGTTTTCTCATTTTCCTCCTCCTTGTTATGAAGTTAGGGTTGAGTTCCCTTTTAGGCTATGTGGTTGAGCTATAGGAATAGATTTGAATTTTAGGCCATGATTAGAGGTCGGTTGTATTTGTGAGCCTTGTTTGCATGCTCTAGAGGGTAAGATGCTTGAGGATTCATTATTATACGTTATTATGCATTGTTTGGATGCTGGTTGATGGCATGTATTGCATTGGATCATTGTTTTCTCATGGATGTAGTCGACCACGGTGCATGTATTGGTTCTTGGCATTGATTTAAGAAAGTTGGGTTGTAACCCAAACTATTTTATACTGATTTTTGAATGGTGGTCGTATACCTTTATTACTACTATTTTTAGTAATTAGAGGCATCGAGGATGCGCTCTTTTTATCATATTGATTGAGGTATCAAGGATGCACTTATTTTATGATACTAGCCCATTCATAGAGATTTATGACCCTTTTATACTAATTCAGCTATTTATCTCCAGTCATCGTGATGGACCGGATCTTGATGATCGAATATGCAGATTGATATAAGACTTGGATCGAGACCAGGAAGTATATAGGGGCATTCATAAGGCCCCCATGGAGATCCTATAGGGGCTCATGGGTCCTATTTCTTGGCGGGGAATGGAAGTAGGTATATATATCTTGGTATGACGCATTTGGCGCAGATGGTACTACTGGTTTTGCTACATGACTCTCATTTATATATGCATTGCCTATCATCAGCATAGTTTTTTGTACCAATCGGTAGTATAGGATACCATACAGGTTTACTTATTTATGAGTGAACTTTCTGGGCACACAGGGGCTCTAGAGGTATTGTCTTACTATTTGTTTACTTGTTGCGGTATAAAGGGTGGTATCTTGTTTGAAGGTAGTTACTGCCCTTGTTCTTATTTATCTATCTTTTGTCCAGGAATCTAGTGATACAGTCCTTTGGGCCTTTATATGATATATGTTTTTAGTTCTGTTAGTAGGTTGTCACTTAGTTGTCCTCCTTCATAGTGGGTTATCATGTTTAGGTCTTGAACTAGCGCAACGAGGTACATCCTCGGTTTCCTTATTTGTTTCATATCTTCTCTCTCTCTTATATTAGATGTTTCATATTATAGGTTTTTGTATTATTCTTGGTAGTTACTTGTGATATTTATTCCAATCTTACATGTTCTTTATACTTGCTTAATCTTTGGAGCTCAGTCAGCCGATGCCTACTGAGTGCCACTTGTTGGTACTCATACTACACTTCTTCACCTAGCAGATCATAGTGCGGGTTTTCACTACTAATTTGAATATCGTGCGGAGTAGTTCTTAGATTTAGCAGTCTTGGGTGAGCTCTTGTCATTCGGAGTTGCCTATCTCCTTTTATTTTGGGCTTGGACTAGTCTTTATTTGGTATTCGAAAAAGTCTATATTATTATTACTATTATTGTATATGTATAAGCCTTGTACTTCCTTATTTAGTCTAGTGGCTCGACTACCGACTGATACGAGGTCTTGGTGGTTATATTGTTATTACTATTCTTCTGTGATTATTATTATTATTATTATTATTATTATTATTATTATTATTATTATTTGCTTCTTTTCTTTTGCTTGTGATAGTCCGTAGCCTATGGTTCTGGACTGTGGGGTTAGGTTTACCTACTAGTGAGTTGATAATAGGTGCCATCATGGCCTAAGAAATTGGGTTGTGACATAAACTCTTCTAAACTCATCTCTTCTCTTTAAAATGGATGTAATCTCAACTAAATACATGCATTTAAAGGCATAATTTGATTTGTCAACTCAATCTCTAAAATAGATGTTTAAATGTACTAATACTCAACTCATCAATGCTCAGTAAAACTCATGCTCAAAATAACAATTAATAGACTTCTCTAAACTCAACTCATGCTCAAACTCTTTCTCAATTAAATGATGAAAATATGTCATTCTTTAATGCAAACAATGCATAAAATAATTATTGCAAAACTCAACTAGGGTTCATGTGAATCCAAACATGAACACACATCTTAAGAACACAACTCATAAAAATCATCAAAGTATATTTAAATATATACAAGTACTCAACAAAATTTAAATAGATAACTCAAGAATTTAATTCATCATAAATGAAACTCAATCTCAAAACTCAACATGGATGAATAAATATATAGGGAATGAGGACGAACTTATTCCAACATTGTGATAATGCTTACATACCTGGAAGATTATAGATCTAGATGAAACTCTAAGAAATTGGTTGAATCATTGAACCTAGATTCTCCTCTTCTCCCCAATCCTTGTTCTCAAAAGATTCTAGGTGTTAATTAGAGAAAAGGCACGTTGGATACTAATAAGGGACTAATTTTAGTCCTAAAACGTCTTGGGTTTTGTTTGGGAAAGGTAGAAAAAGACTAGAATACCCCTCTTTAAAAGTGGGTTTGGGCCATATATGGGCACTTCTGCAGACCATAGAGTCTTCTACGGACTGTAGGAGACCGGCCGTAGAACCCTGGTTTTAAAAACTTGGCATTCTAGAATTTTCACTATAGGGTCTACGTACATCCTTTAATGGGTTGTAATCCCTAGAACGGGTCATAGAGAGCTTCTCCTATACTAGACAAGGGTTTTGGCTAGGGATCTACAGAACCCTTTATACGGCTCGCAAGATCCTCGATGGATCATAGGCATGGGTCGTAAGACCTAGGTGCACATTGCAGTAGCTACTGGAATATGTCATAGAAGTTATGAGTTGACCCTACAGGTAATAACGTAGGCTCATAGGACTGATCCTCAGGATTCAGAACTTGGCTAAGTGTTGGGGACTCATAAAAACTCCTATGGGTCATAGGTCCCATGCGTGGGCCAATGGACAGCCTACTCTCCTCAATTTACCTTAGCTTCTCGGGGTTTACCTAAGCTAAAATAGTATGGGGTGTTACACTAGTGAGGTCCACTTTTGTTCCTAAATTTCTATGACTGGACCCCAACAGTCCATAGGAAAGGCCCATGATGGCCCAGCTAGTTTTAAGTGATGGGTAAAATTATCTTTTCCCATATTTTCCAAATAAAAACCATGACAATTTGGGACTAAAATAAGTCCCTTATCAATACCCAACAATCATTTTCTCTCATTAACACTTAGAATTGAGAGAAAGAATTGGAGAGAAGGAGAAATTTGGGCTTCAAGTATTTCAATTAATTTCTTGGAGTTTTGCTTAGATCTTCTATCTTCCAGGCATGTAAGGCTAATCATAACATTGGACTATGTTCGTCTTTGTGCCCTTCATCTTCATTCGGTAAAGCATGAGTTTGAGTTTTAGTTTCAATCTCATTGTATATTATGTTTTGGGTTGATTATGGTTGAGTTCCCTATATAATTATTGATATTGAGATCATTCCTAAGAGTTTGAGTTTTTGAATTTGTTATCCATGTTTGCATTCACATGAATCCTAGTTGAGTATTTGCATTATTTATTTTTATGCACTATTTTGAGATGAAAGAATGATATATTTCATGCCTTAAATTAAGTAAAGAGTATGAGTATGAGTTCGAGTTTTGACAATTTTTTATTTCACTATTTTGAATAGTCTGAATGAGTTGAGTAATAATATATTTAAATATTAATTTTTAGACTGAGTTGAGAAATTGAAATATGTTTTTAAATGCATTCACTAAGTTGAGAATATAACTACTTTTAAAGAGAAGTTATGAGTTGAGGAGAGTTGAGCTAAATTGAATATAGTCCAATGAGATTAAATGAGTTATTTTGAGTATATACACTCACTTGAGATATGATCATAATAAATATATTTGCATAGTAGTATTGTGCATCAATTTAGGAAAGAGTATAGAACAACTTGAACCCTGTAAACTACGTAGCCAGCGTAGGATAGGATCGTACCGTTGGTTCAGGCGACTCCTCACTTCAGTCTCTAATACAGACATTTATTGGATTCATGAGATGAGTTGGGTCCCTTTCAATGGTAAAGTATTGGACAGTTGTAGCAACGACAATAGTTCGTTGTATCATGCTGATGCTTATAGTGATGGTTTTCGGTTAGAAAAATTCCCCAGAGAGAAATTATTATTTTTATACTGAGTTGCATTTAATCATTTATATTTTATAAAGCATTGTCTATTTCATATATTGCATGATTTATTGAGTTGAGATTATTGAGTATTCATTCTATTCAGTTGAGTTGAGTATTCTGGAGTTGGTTTCTTTTAAGCTATTTTACATACCATACATTCCATATACTACTATGCATCATTTTATGATGCAGACACAAGCGATAAAGATCCTCAACAAGTGTATTGTGGAAGATTAATTTTCCATCCAGATTTGGGTGAGCCCTCTTTGCATTCAGTGGAGCTCTTAGTTGTTTCATTTTATATTTATTGAATTAAGTATTTGAGGTAGCCGTGGACCTGTCCCAGTACCTATTCAAAGTCAATATTTAGAGGCTTTATAGACTAAACACGTATAGAGTTTATGGGTCATTTGGTATGATGGATAAGAGTAGTTAATCCCGGGATAATTTTTGAGTGCCTTTTAATCCCATGTTTGGTTGCAAAGGTGTCTACATCCGACCTAGGGCCTCGTCGTAACATGGCGATCAAAACCCCTGAGGGCTCCAACCAAGCCTCTTGTACATATCATAAGCATACATAAGGTAAAATATAAAATCGGAAACATCATAAGAGAGTCTAAGCCATGTATAGAAATCTAAAAAAAAGTTTTATGATAATATAGACTCAAACATATGTCCAACTAGATGCCTCAATACATGATATGGGTGGGGGCTAAGAAATGTCCCTAGCTCACCCTCAATATACAACATAAGAAAACATCTTTTGAAAAAAAAGTAGTAAGTAACTTGAAACTAGTCTCCGGTCAATGAGGACTCACCACAACGCCTTCGATTAGAGAATGCCTACTAGTTATGTGAACGATAAGGATCTTTAACCTCAACCCCTACATTATGAGACAATGTAGGCAAAACTATGCATTAGTACATTGGAATGTACTAAGTATGAGGGAGTGACATGCAAAGTAAATCATGGAAATGCAAGGGTCAAGTAAATCACATAATAAGATGGAATATATAAAGTCATGAGAAAATCATATTAACCAAAGCATTTAAAACATATGTTTAAGTCATAACGTACTTAAGAAATCATACATATGTGGGATAGGAACCATAACTGATAATAAGACCATGCGAGCTATAAAATGGAATACGATGATACCCACATCGAGAAAGAAGAGGCTACTTTTCCAAGCTAGACTCCTAATCATGAACAAATGTTATTTGTGGATCCACTAGCTAAGCCATCAAGGCAACATATGGTGGGACGTACTTTATGGGACATGAGGCTGATACTAAGGCTTTTGGTAGTGCCCCCACCTCAAGTCCACTCGGTGCTAAGTGAAATCCTACGAAATACATACATAACATAAGATCATAATATCATATATCATAGTCATGTTCATAGTCATAGAGTAGATCATTTTTATAACATACTTGTAATGTGAGAAGTGTCCTTTCATCATTACAATCATTTTTGCATAATTCATATCAATAGGCCTTAGGTCACCACATAAGATCCTAAGTCACCTTACTTCATAACTTGCATGAAATTCATACCTTGAAACATACTTAGAATTCATGATCATCATGGGAACACATAATCATAATTCATACTTTAAAAATTCATGACCATAGCTTGAAGTTGAAATTAGGGCATGACATGAATGCATGAGCAATTGACTTAAAAATCATGAAATTAGCTTGAAGATATGCATGATCATAAACTTTATATCAGCCCATAGATAATTCCTATAGATAATATCATTTGGAAGTATAATTGAAAATGCTCATATTTTTATATCATGAACCCTAGAAATCAAAATAGGAGAATTCATGGAAAAATTCTTCAATTTAATTCAATAGCCATCAATTTATATCAAAATAGACTAATGATCATACTTTAAAGCAACATTCATGCAATTGGAATAGAGATCACAAAACCCATAAAATATCATACTTTAATTTGATAGAAAACTTGAGAAATTGATTGAGCTTCATGGAACAAAGGATCTATGAATCAATACTCACATACCTTGAGTGAGAACAAAAATTAATTGGGAAGAACTTGAGAGTTTTGATGGAGAAATTAAGTGAATTTGCTTGAAGTCTTCAATGGAAACCCTTGAGATCTTTTTTTGTAGAGAGACAAATATTTGATAGATGAATTGTAGAAAAATGAATTAAATTAGAGGTTTAGGTAGATTTATAGAGTTGAATTAGGTCCTAAAAAAGTCTAGGTTCATTAACTAATAATTTTGGAAAAGTCTAAAACATCCTAAAAAAACTTAATTTTGGCCAGAAAACCTTCCCAAGTCCGTGACGCAGCCCTGCCATGGTCTACTTGGCCGATAAACTGCCCCAAGTCTGCGACGCGGTCCTCTCGTGGACTACTCTATCTTGTGCGGCTTTCCAGGTCTGCAATGCGGTTCTGTCGCAGACCACACTATTTTGTGATTTCTTCAAAAATCTTTCTTCCGTTCTACAGTTCCTAAAAATCTACCGAGACCATTTTCCCGCAGATTTTGACTCCCTGATCAATATTCCGAACTCGAATTTTGTAAAAATATTAAGGATAATATGTTACATGAGTAACCTATTTCCAAGGCATTCTTAAGGTGTATATATATATATATATTATTTATTATTATATATTTTTTTATTTAAATTCTGAGGAATGTTACAATATCTCCCTCTTGGGAACATTCATCCTCGAATGAGATTCAACTAATATAGAAAAAACATGGAAAAAGGATTTAGAAACCCGACATGGACATGAGGACACTTTGAAAAATGCATATAATGTGTAAACTTCATACTTAAAATAAAACATAGTCCTTGAGAGAAATTATTTTCATGAATCATGCATGCATATGAATGACATATGAAACTGAAGCGTAGAAGTTTAATTGATTTGATCATGAGAAACTTAGTACCTTTAGTCTTGAGTGAAAGGAAAGAGATAAGGATATCTCTTCATCATGTCCGATTCCGCTTCCCATGTTGCACTCTCTACTTGTTGATTCCTCCATAATACTTTAACAGATGCAACGTCTTTATTTCTCAGCCTCTTCACTTACCGGTCTAAAATCTCAATCGGGACCTCCTCATAAGTCAAATTCTCTTCAATACTCACATTTTCCCTTGGTACAATCGAATTTGGATCACCCACAAACTTCCTCAACATTGACACATGAAATATCGGATGAACCATAGCCAACTCAAGTGGTAAGTCTAACTCATATGCTACCTTGCCAATACACTTCAATATCCGATACGGTCCTATATATCTAGGGCTCAAATTCCATTTCTTACCAAACCGTATTACCCCTTTCATAGGTGAAATCTTCAAATATACCATATCGTCCACATCAAATTCAAGTTCTCTCCTCCTAGTGTACGAATAGGACTTTTGATGACTTTGAGCTATTTTCAATCTTTCTTTTATGAGCCTTACTTTCTCCATTGCATCAATTACCAAATATGGACCAATTAGCGTCATCTCACCAACTTCAAACCACCCCATCGGAGACCTACATCTTCTCCCATATAAGGCTTCAAAAGGAGCTATATGGATGCTAGCGTGATAACTATTATTGTAAGCAAACTCAATCAATGGTAAATGATCATCCTAACTTTCTCTAAGGTCAATCACACATTCCCTTAACATATCCTCCAAGGTTTGAATTGTTCTCTCGGCTTTTCCATCGGTTTGAGGATGAAAAACGGTACTTAACTTGACTTTAGTGCCAAGACCTTTTTGAAATGACTTCCAAAAATATGAA
Source organism: Solanum dulcamara (assembly GCF_947179165.1). Classification (NCBI taxonomy): domain Eukaryota; kingdom Viridiplantae; phylum Streptophyta; class Magnoliopsida; order Solanales; family Solanaceae; genus Solanum; species Solanum dulcamara. Next base: position 48,800,045 of record NC_077239.1, read on the forward strand.
CATTAAGTACCTGTATCCGATATAATCGACAAAGGAATACCATGAAGTTTCACAAGTTCACGAATGTATAACTTAGCATAGTGTTCGGCACCATAAGAAGTTTTGACCGGTAGAAAATTCACCGATTTGGTCATTCCATCCATAATGACCCAAATAGAATCATGTTGTCTTCTAGTATGAGAAAAACCCGTGATAAAGTCCATGTTCTCATCTTTCCACTTCTGTGTAGGAATTTTAATTTCTTGAGCTAAACCTCTCGGCCTTTGATGTTCAAATTTCACTTGTTGGCAATTAGGACACTTAGCCACAAACTCCGCTATGTCCTTCTTCATTCCATTCTACCAATACACTTCCCTCAAGTCATGATACATCTTGGTGGATCCTAGATGAATTGAATACCGAGAACTATGGGCCTCATTCGTATCAACTCTCTTATTCCATCAACATTTGGAATACACAACCGACCTTGGTAACGTAATACCCCCATCTTATCTTAGGGAGAAAGCCTTAATGGACTTTTCAGCAACCGACTTCTTCAATTCGACCAAAATTAGATCATGGTCTTGTTTGGCCTTGACGCCTGATGCAAGAGACGATTCCAAACCATTATGTATAAGAATGCCTGCATCATTGGAATCAAATGCACACCTAAACATGAAAATCTATGGACTTCTTTGACCAATTCCCTTTTACCTTCTTCAACATGTGCAACACTACCAATACACAATTGACTAAGAGCATCGGCTACAATATTTGCCTTACCTGGATGGTACAATACGCTCATGTCATAGTCTTTTAGGAGGTCAAGCCACCTCATTTGCCTAAGGTTTAAGTCCTTTTGACTAAATACATATTGCAAGCTTCTGTGGTTGGTAAACACATCAACATGTCACCCCATAAAGATAGTGGCGCCAAATTTTCAATGCAAACACAACCACTGCAAGTTCAAGATTGTGGTTTGAGTAGTTTTTTCATGTACTTTATGTTTCCTAGAGGTATAGGCTATAACCTTATCATGTTGCATCAATACATAACCCAAACCAACATATGAAGCATCATAATAAATAATAAACCCATCTGAACCTTCGGGCAATGTTAAAATAGGAGCCGACGTAAGATGATCTTTTGATATTTGGAAGCTTTTCTCATATTCTTTCGACCATTGAAATTTTTCCTTCTTTTGTGTCAACTTAGAAAGGCGAAACATTAGATGAGAACCCTTCAACAACCTTCTGTAGTATCCGACTAAGCCCAAAAAGCACCTAATGTCTAAAGGTGATAAAGGTCTATGCCAATTTTAACTGCCTCCGTTTTCTTTGGATCTACTTTAATCTCATCACCAGACACCACATGGCCATGAAATACAATCTCTTTAGCCAAAATTCGCATTTACTAAATTTAGCGAATAGTTCCTTTTCCCTCAACGTTTGCAACACAATCCTCAAGTGACCCCTATGATCTTCCTCATTTTGAGAGTAAATCAAGATATCATCAATAAACACCACTACAAACATATCCAAATATGGCTTGAAAATGGGATTCATCAAATCCATAAAAATAGCAGGAGCATTTGTCAACCCAAACGACATTACTACAAATTCAAAATGACTATACCTTATCCAAAAGGTCGTCTTGAGAAAATCACATTCCCTTACCCTCAATTGATGATAACCGGAATGGAGGTCAATCTTGGAAAAATAGCTTGCTCCTTATAATTGATCAAACAAGTCATCTATCCTTGGGATTGGATATTTATTCTTTATGGTGACCCTATTCAATTGCCGGTAGTCTATACATATTCGGAGTTACCCATCTTTCTTCCTAACAAATAACATGAGAGCACCCCATGGTGAAATACTTGGTCTTAGAAAACCCTTATCATAAAACTCCTTCAATTGTTCTTTCAACTCCTTAAGTTCTGATGGAGCCATACGTTAAGGAAGAATAGAGATAGGTTAGGTATCGCGAAGGAGATTTATGCCAAAGTCAATCTCCTTTTTAGGAGGAACACCGGGAAAATCATCGGGAAATACATTAGAGAACTCATTAACTATAGGGACTGACTCAAGATGAGGAGTTTTGGAATAAATGTCCCTAACTCGCACATTATGATAAGTTCACCCTTTGGAAATTATTTTCCGGGCCTTATTACATGAGATGAATCGACCCTTAACCACCAAATCATTATCCTTCTATTCAAGGATAAGCTCATTAGGGGAGTGAAACTTAACCACACGAGTTCTATAACATATAGATGCATAAGCGCCATGTAACCAATCCATACCAAGAATGATGTCAAAATTAGTCATAAAAAGTTCAACAAAGTCACATGGAACAACTTTGTGCAAGACCCACATGGGACAATTTCTATAAGCTCTCTTGGCTAATACCGAACCACCAACGGGAGTATAAATTGAGAAAGGTTCTACTATCACTTCAAGGCACACATCAAACCTCATAGAAATGTAAGGAGTAACAAAAGATAAGTTGGCACCCAGATCAAGCAATGCATGTACATCAAAGTTAAAGACTCATAACATACCCGTAACCACATCGGGAGACTCATTAACCTCTTGTGTAGCATGAAGAGCATAGAATCGGTTATTGCATTAGCCACCCTTAGGTTGAGCTTGGGCGCCTTGTTGCACTTGGAATCCCATTTGATGACAATATCTACCCTTTTTGGCTACAAGAGGGCACTCAGATCGCTTATAGCCCATCTTGTCACATCCATAGCAAGCACCCGTTCTAATCAAGCACTTTGCTCTATGATTCCTTCCACACTTTGCACATTTTGGAGGAGAAGGGTTACTAGCATTTACATCTCCTTCACCTTGAGCTTTAGGGTTGGCACCCTATCCTTAGAAAACTTCTTCCTCGAGCTTTGGCCTTGATGAGAGCATCCACTGCTACTAACGGTCCTAGCATTAGAGAACCCACCTTTATACCGGGCCCTCTTAGAATCCCTCATCCTCATTTCTTTGAGATTTTCCCCTTCAATTTGTTCCGCAAAAGTAATTATCCGAGATATGTCCATCTCCTTAACACCATAGTGGTGCGATATTCCTTAGCAACCAAGTCGGACACCCTCGATCTGAATTTACTTATTCGGGCACATGGATCGGCAACCATTGAACGAGCATACTTGGATAGCTTAGTGAACTTGAGGGCATATACCCTCATCTCCATGTTGCCTTGTTGAATATTTATAAACTCCAACACTTTAGCCTCCCTTAACTCAAGAGGGAAAAAGTGATCAAGGAAAGCAAGTTTGAAAGCTTTCTATTCGACAGGACCTTCATCCGCCGTCTTAAACTTCCATTGAGTGTACCATAGTTGAGCAACACCTTTAAGTTGGTAAGCCGCAAACTCCGCTTTTTCTTCCAAAATCACCCCCATAATACTCATTATTTTGTAGACCTCATCAATGAACTCTTGAGGATCCTCATCAACCTTTGAGCTATGGGATTCCGGAGGATTAATTTGTGCAAAGTACCTAATTCTTGAGGCTGGAGTAGGAACGTTAGGAGGAGACACGACACCTTGGTTGGTCACTGCTCTGGCTAGCATAGTGATAGTGGTTCGGAACTCTGCATTAGTCACTTGGTCCGGTAGAGGACCATTATCTTGAGGAGCTGGAGGAGCTTGGGCTTCATTAAATTCTCTCCCCGTAGAAATGGTGGTCTTCTTGGAGTCATTTTTCTAAAAATCGCAAAGAAATACTATTAGGGAGAAGAATTCTTAACGTAAACTCTATAGCACGACATGGTTCATTAAAGAAGTGAGAATTCCTAAAATGCCTTATAGCCTCCTACTCATCAGTGTGGCGCACTTCACATCCTTGAATAAGACTCTACTTGATGCGGTATGTTGGACACCCTAGGACACTTAGAAAACTTTATGCTCTGATACCAAGTTTGTCATGATCCGACCTAGGGCCTAGTCATAACACTATAATTGAAACCCCAGAGGGCTCCAACCAAGCCTCTTGTACATATCATAAGAATACATAAGGTAAAATATAAAAGCAGAAATATCATAAGAGAATCTAAACCATGTATAGAAATTTTAAAAAAAGGTTTTATGACAACATATACTCAAACATATGTCCAATTAGATTCCTCGAAACATGAGTATGGGTGGGGCATACATGTACCTAGCCCAACCTCAATATATAACATAAGCAAACGTATTTTGAAAAGAAAGTAGTAAGTACCTTGAAACTAGTCCCCGGTCAATAAGGACTCACCACAATGCCTTCGATTAGAAGATGCCAACTAGTTATGTGAACGATAAGGATCTTCAACCTGAACCCCTACATTACGAGATAATGTAGGCAAAAAGTATGCATTAGTACATTGGAATATACTATGTATGAGGGCGTGACATGCAAAGTAAATCATGGAAAGGAAAAGGTCAAGTAAATCACATGATAAGATGGAATATATAGAGTCATGAGAAAATAATATTGAGAAAATTATTTAAAACATAAGTTCAAGTCATAACGTACTTAAGAAATCTTACATATGTGGGATAGGAACCATAACCGACAATAAGACCATGCGAGCTATAACATGGAATCCGATGATACCCACATCAAGAAGGAGGAGGCTACTTTACCAAGGTAGACTCCTAATCATGAACATATGCTATTTGTGGATCCACTAGCTAGGACATCAAGGCAACCTATAGTGGAACATAGTTTATGGGACATGAGGCTTCTACTAAGGCTTTTGGTAGGTCCCCCACCTCAAGTCCACTCGGGGCTAAGTGAAATCCCACGGAACACATACATAACATAAAATCATAATATCATATATCATAGTCATGTTCATAGTCATAGAGTAGCTTATTTTCATAACATACTTGTAATGTGAGAAGTGTCCTTTCATCATAGCTTATTTTCATAACATACTTAGAATTCATGATCATCATGGGAACACATAGTCATAATTCATACTTTGAAAATTTATGACCATAGCTTGAAGTTGAAATTAGGGCATGACATGAATGCATGAGCAATTGACTTAAAAATCATAAAATTAGCTTGAAGATATGCATGATCATAAACTTTATATCAGTCCATACATAATTCCTATAGTTAATATCATTTGGAAGTATAATTGAAAATGCTCATATTTTTATATCATGAACCCTAGAAATCAAAATAGGAGAATTCATGAAAAAACTCTTCAATTTAATTCAATAGTCATCAATTTATATCAAAATAGACTAATGCTCATAATTTAAATCAACATTCATGCAATTGAAATAAAGATCACCAAATCCATAAAATATCATACTTTAATTTGATAGAAAACTTGAGAAATTAATTGGGCCTCATGAAAGAAAGGATCTATGAATCAATACTCACATAACTTGAGTGAGAACACAAATTAATTGGGAAAAACTTGAGATTTTTGATAGAAAAATTGAGTGAATTTGTTTGACGTCTTCGATGGAAACCTTTGAGATCCTTTTTGTAGAGAGAGAAATATTTGATAGATGAATTGTAGAAAAATGAATTAAATTAGAGGTTTAGGTAGATTTATACAATTGAATTAGGTCCTAAAAAAGTCTAGGTTCATTAACTAATAATTTTGGAAAAGTCTAAAACATCCTAAAAAAACTTAATTTTGGCCAGAAAACCTTCCCAAGTCCATGACGCAGACCTGCCGTGGTCTACTTGGCCGATAAACTGTCCTAGGTCCACGACGCGGTCCTCTCATGGACTACTATATCTTGTGGAGCATCCCAAGTCCGTAACGCAGTCCTGTCGCAGACCACACTATTTTGTGATTTCTTCAAAAATCTTTCTTCCGTCTACGGGTCCTAAAAATCCACTGAGACCATTTTCCCGAAGGTTTTGACCCCCTGATCAATATTTCGAACTCATATTTTCCAAAAATATTAATGATAATATGTTACATTAGCGGCTTATTTCCAAGGCATTCTTAAGATATATATATATATATATATATATATATATATATTATATTTTTTTTATTTTTTTTTTTTAAAATTCCAAGGGATGTTACAAAAGGATGGGATAACTTATCTTAAGCTTAGCAATTTCTATTAGGATAAGTTATCCCTCCCTAGGTTGGAATAGTAATCCCTCGATAATTTATCTTGGGATAAAGCATGCAAAATAACAAAATAATCCCCCTTAAACTATCTTTGATAAACAACTTTTTAAATTAGTGCATATTAAATAATTTTTAACAACATTTATAAACCATTCACAACCTTAAGTATCATTTCTTTTATGATAATATATATTTCTATTAAAAGATTATATTTTATAAACATAATTTCTATTTATGTATATATTATAAGTTAAATTTATTTGTCTAATTCTTATGTATATTTATATTTTGATTTCTCTTAAAATGTTCAGTCCACTACTAAAATACATATTTTTAATTAAATAATTTATTAATCATTTAAAATTTAAATTTTAAATATCAATTAAAATGTAAATAACTTTAAATTATAGATAATTTTAATAATAAAATTTCTTTTAGCTTTACAATAACAATAACAATAACAATAACAATAACAATAACAATAACAATAACAATAACAATAACAATAACAATAACAATAACAATAACAATAACAATAACAATAATAATAATAATAATAATATTAATAATAATAATAATAAAAGAAAGAATAATAATAAAAATAATAACAATAATAATAATAATAATAATAATAATAATAATAATAATAATAATAACAACAACAATAATAATAATAATAATAATTCAGCATATATTACTCCTGTTTATAACAGATGATCTTTCTCAGGGTACAGATCTTTGCCTTAAATCTAGTATATATTACTCCTGATGTTCCTATTTATGGTCCAGAAAGAAATACAGCCTTATCTTTGCATACTCTAAGTGATACTTTTAGTGAAAAGGTTGTAGTAATGGTTAAGATTGACCCTAAGACAAATATTGTGCAAGCAATTGATAGGTAGTCTGATCCTACTGCATCCGACATGTATTTTGACCCTAATGAGGTGTCAGACTGAAATAAGATTTTGAATGATGATGCATCAAATTGATTTTAATCTAGGTTCTCTAGATCGACAACATATTCAAAATGAATTCCGTCTAAATAAATGGGACAAATTTAAAACTTGTTTTTTTGAGGCTTATAGCCAAGATGATTTAAAAAATATAGATAATTTGTACTTTATATCTAAAGTATGTACAAATGCAGATTTAACAGTATGAGTAATTTTTTCAAAAATACTAGAAGGTATCAACCCTTCTTGTATATAACTAACATCTGCTCCACTATCACTCATCGTAGTGCTAGTGATTGTGAATTCATTATTGATTAAAATAGTACGTTTAATATACCATCTATGAGCAGTTACAATCTGCAACATTCCTAAAAAAGAATTTTATTTAGAACTATCAATAAGTTCTTCAACCTTTTCGTCAACCTTACCTTTCCCTTTGTTAGTAGGACGTGTTGACGCAGAATCATCCTTCTCATCATTCTCTAATTGAGAAATCATGTGATCATGAATCATTTGATTCTTTTTAAGAGTCTTAATCTCATTTTTCAGTTTTTCAACTTCAATTTTTAAATCATTAAAAGAAGTGTCTCTTACTACAGTATCAGTCTTCTTGTCAAGACGAGCAAGAACTTCTTTTATCTAATAAGGTTTTGAATCTTAAAGATCAAAATTATTTTTTGATTTTTTGATTTAAAGGATTTAGAAGATTGGGAGCTAAATATCATATCAATAATCTTACTCCTCATATTTTCATCTGAAATTTCTTTCAGTAAGTCAATCACATTTTCATACGTAATTATATTGACATTTAAATTTTCAAATTATGATTGGAGTTTATAAAATTCATCAATTTTGAATGGACAATTAGCACCCCAATCAGCTGGTATGATATTATCATTATCAGAAAAGTAAAGGACCTCGACCTCACTTTCAGATCTAGATTCTGACTCAAAATAATAATCGGATTCTGAACCAGAAGTGTATAACAAGCCATATACTTTTTCATGAAGATCTTCTTCAAGATTGAGAGACTTAATCTTTTCAAGCTTACAATTCGGGGCAATATATCCATTCTGGCTGTACTTATAACATTTAACCTTAGTAAGATCTCTCTTAAAGAAGTTTTTTGTAAATCTATTAGATTTGCGGTAAGCTTTTCTAGCTTCACATTTTTCTTTACTTCATCGAGAAAGACGATGCTTTATGTAAGGTCTATCAGGGTCATCATCTTTATAACGTCTGTCTTTTTTAGACTTTTTATCCTTGCTATTAGAAGGACCAGCTACATGAATTGACCAGAGAAATCTCCTAGCTATGACCGCTATCTTTTCTTGTCGATCTTAAGCTGCTGAGCTAATTTTAGCTTGTTGCACAGATTTAATCCTTCTTGGATGTAAGTTCTAATTAACTGACCATAAGTGAACTGATCAAAGGGAATTTCAAAGAAATTTACCCTAAGAGTTTTCCTAACTCTTTCTGCAAATAATGTGGGAAGGCCATCGATAAACTTGGATTTCCAATAAGTCAAAATAATTTCAAGTAAGTCCATTATCCGACTTAAAAGGGTGTCTTTATACCACTTTAATTCCCCTAAATGCCTACACAGAAGGCCATTTAGTAGAGTTCTCAGAGTTTCATTCTGATTGGTAAATCTACCATTAAAATATTCTAATATAGTAAGGATTAGTGTATAAACTGAATCTTAACGAGTTTTTAAGCTAATTAGTTCAACCTTATTACCATTATCATCAATACCTTCTTCTTTTATTACATCTTTTACCACGGAAGTGGTAATGGCATTTTTAGTTTCATTGGATAAAAAATTATCCCACTAGCCACGCAGTTGGCCAGTAAATTCTGCAATCATTTTGCAAGTAGTATCATCAGAATTATTATTAGTAGATTGAAAGATAGTAGCATAAATCAACATACTATGCACAAGAATAGAGACTTGCCTATCAGTAAACCAATCAAGATTCAATTCATAAATTTGATCACCGTTATAAGCGATATTGGTTTGAATCTAATCTCTTTCCTCTATTATAACATCTTGAGGAGTAGGACGAAGATTAAATAAGTCATCATAGTAGGTTTAGTAGCATGCTGTCCATTCTTTATTGACCTATCTCATTCTCCTTGAACTTTTTCAATTCTTTTAATTTCAGAAATATCATTTTCAATTGGAAATTTATCAATTATTCCGATAAGTTTAGCACTTAGGTTAGAAAGGTTTATATCAAGAATTTTTTCTAAATCATTTAAAGACTTCGACTTAAAATCCTTTATTTCAATAGGTCGCTGAATATGAGTTGGAATATTAACATCAACTAATTTACTTCCTGAAGTAGAAGTTGTATCAGTTGCTTTTGAACTCATACTCATAGATTTGACCAAAATGATTTACTCGTCGAGGTTTAATCAAGTGAACTAAGATGTTCACCTATAACTTTAACATTTAAACTCAAATAATTATTTTGAGCAATCAAATTCTTTATCTTATTTATATTAATTTTAGCAACATCATTATCAATGAATTTTTGAAAAATCGAGAAAGTAAGACTCGTATTATTGGGTAAACTAAAAGGGTTTTGAGGATGGTAAACTTCTTTAATTAGATTACCACTTCCATCTTTAAAGGTTCTTTATTCTAAAACCTTTATGTATAAAGGTAACTTAGTGGTTATAAACCAAGGTACAAAATACATAATTTGATTATGCACTGTACAAGTTTCATAAAACTCTTGAGAAATATTATTTGAAATAGGATATGTAATCCATTTAAAAAATTTATTTAAAGGTTTATAATTAATAACCAATCTAGGAACACCACGCTCCTTTTCTGTTGCATTATTGACATAAAAAGTAGTGCATGACCAAGGAGACTTGGATGGCTATATTAAACCCTTTTGTAAAAGATTATCAATCACTTTTTTGCAAAATTCCACTAACTATCTATTCATTTGACAGGGACGTGACTTAGTGGGAACGTCATCTTCGTAAAATTTATCCTCATAAGGAAGAGTCACAATTTTTTTTTCTATTCAAAAAAATACTTGGATGATCGGCATAAATATTAATGGCCAGTAGTTCAGAAATCAATTTGATATTTTTTTGTACCTTACCAGGACGTAAAGTATCTAAAATATTCATGTTGTAAATTTTAAGCTGTAAAGAATCAACATGCTTCTATTTCATATTAATTAAATCATTAATATCTCTGGTAATTGGTTCAGTTGTAAATATAAAAGATATTTCTTATAACTAGCAACAAATCCTTTTGAATCAATTTTTGAGAAAGGATAAATGACATTAATAAAAGGAGTGCCAAGTATAATTAGAGGAGGCATTTGATATATTACTAATAAAAACAAATGAGTAATGCACACTTTATTCTGGTAAATATGAGTTTTACCATTACGACCAAGAATCGGAATACGCTAAGTCTCTCCCTCTCTCTCTAAAAACTTTCTTTGTAAAATAATCTATTGTAGATTAAATAAAAGTTCAAGTTTGGCAAAGCCTTCGTGTTCTTAAGGTAATTTTTAATTTCTAGTCCTTGTGCTATAATTCCTTTCTTCTTTCCATGGTCGTGACTATGTCTAGCTAGAAATCTCATATCTATGTTGGATATCTAATTTCTAACATGTTCATCATAAAAGACTCAGATTTAATTGAAATATAAGATATTTTTAATAGTTTCTTGGCATGCTCTGCACAATGTCAAAATCAGTAGTGAAAACCCGTACTATGATTTGCAGGATGCAGAAGTGTAGTATGAGTACCAATAAATGACACTTAGTAGGCATCGACCGACTGAACTCCAAAGATAAAAAAAATATAAAGAATATGTAAGAAAGGAGTATATATCACAAGTAACTAGCAAGAATATTACGGAAGCCTACAATAAGAAACATCAAATATAAGAGAGAGAAGATATGAAACAAACAAGTTAACTTAGGACGTACTTGGTGGCGCCAGTCCAAGACCTAAACACGACAACCCACTATGAAGGATGAAAACTAAGTGACAACCTACTAACAGAACTAAACACAGATATCACATAAAGGCCCAACGGACCATATCACTAGATCCCTGCACAAAAGATAAATAAATAAGAACAAGGGCAGTAATTACCTTCAAAAAAGTGACCACCCTTTATACTTCCACAAGTTCGCTAATAGTAAGATAATACCTCATGAGCCCTGTGTGCCCAGAAAGTTCAGTCACAAAAAGGTACACCTGTACGATATCCCATACTACTGGCAGGTACAAACAACTATGTTTGTGATAGGCAATGCATATATGAATGAAAGTCTTACAGTAAAACGAGTAGTATCATCTGTGCCAAGTGACTTATACCAAGATATATACACCTACTTCTAGTCCTAGTCAGGAAGTAGGACCCAAACGCCTCTCTAAGATCGCAATGGGGGGCTCAGGAGCGCCCATATAACCTGCCTGGTCCCCATCTAGGTCTTATATCAATATAGATGTCAATCTATATATCCGATCATCAAACTCTGCTTCATCGCGGTGATTGAAAAAAAAGTCAAATCAGTATAAAAAGGGTTGCAAATCTCTAAGACTGGGCCAGTAATATAAAATGAGCATATCCTCGATGCCTCGAATCAATATAATAAAATGAGCGCATCCTAGATGTGTCGATTTAATATCATAAAATGAGAGCATCCTAGATGCCTCTGGTCTACTGAAAATAGTAGTAATAAAGTTAGTATGACCCCAATTCAAAAATTAGTATAAACTAGTTTGGGTTATAACTCATCTTTGTCAAATCAATTACCAAGAACAATTGCATACACCGAAGTCGACTACATCCGTGAGAAAATAATTATCCAATGTAATGCATTTCATCATCAGCACCAAAACAACATGCACTATTACATACAATAATGACGCCATAAGCACCTTACCCTCTAAATCATGAAAATAGAGCTAACAAATGCAACTGACCGCTAATAAAGGCCTATAGCTCAACCCTACTCCTCTAACTCAATCATAAAGCCCAAAAGGGAACTCAACCCTAATTTGGTAACAAAGAGGAGGAAATGAGGGAAATAGGATCTCATCTACTGAATCAATACCTCTAGATCCAACGGGGAATATAACCTCGAGATTACAACCACAATTAGCACCGCCAAATGACAAAAGAAATCATAAGGGATTCTATCTCTAAATCCAAAAATGGGATCCAATAGTAATTCACAAGTCTGACTAGGTGAAAACCACTACACCAAGGCTATCAAAATAGCTTCTACAATATGGAAGGACACTAAGTCTCAGAAACTCCTGCCAACAACGGCTCATCAACTAAGGATCAATCCCAAAATCCATTCTATGGCACAACTTAATCAATCATCATAAACATCAGTCAAGTCACCTAAAATAGGCTAATCAAGGACCACTAAGGCATAATCAATAATCTTACAAACTAGACTAGAAGACTAATAAAGGAGACCTAGCTTATGGCTCACACCAGACAAAGAATCAAGAAAGTAGGAATCGAACCTAACCCATCACATACAATCCAAAGTACAAACTATTAAACAACACCTTATAAAGCTCAATCAAAAGAAAGGAGACTGTAGCCTACCAGAAGCCGAACACGTGCGCTCCAAGTCCACTTCCCAGTAGGTTTTTTCTCCAAAAATGACTCCAAATGACTCGACGCTATCAAAATGTTGATCACCTCATCAATATGAACCTTTTGACACTAAAATTGCATTTTTCGAAAATGGACACAAAATTGGGTTAAAAGAGGATTATGGTACCCGCAATTGGAATCCCTAAAAGGACTCTGTGAAAGGGTTCTAAAAACATTATTGAGCTTGTACCCCTAAATAGGGCAAAAATCAAAGCTCAAAATGAGAGAAAACATCCCAATAATTAATTTCACCATTAAATCCCTAACTACGCCTATGAAGCCCCTTTAAGGTTGATTTTTACCTCAAAATGCGGCCTTGCATGCTTCCCCGAACACACCAACACGTATCCATGACTAACCCAAACAACTAGAAATTAGAATCGCCTAAATCGGAGTTCTTTAGCTTCCAAAATCAAAGAATGAATATGGGGGTCAAGGGTGGTCATGTCTGGTGTTAAATTAAAAAACCATATACATAATGCATCGCGATTATGGAAGATTGGGTTGCAATTGCTACACCAAAATTAAATGACTATCACAATTGCCATTGTAAAACCTCACGATCGCGATGACTATTTGGTCCATCCCCACTGGAAACCTTCACGATTGTGGGCTAGGGCCTCACGATCATGATGGTTAATCTGAGTGCCCTTCTTTGATTATGGATATTTCATCACGATCGCAATGAAGAGAAACACTAACACCAGCAAAAAATGCACTAGCTCAAACTTGAGCTCTGAAAAAAGCTCTGATGGGATGCTTGGGATTCATTCGGAATATCATACGCGCCAACAGACTATGCTACCCTACCAAATTTGAAATTTTCAAATAAATAGCATAGTTAAATTTCCGTTCGAGATCATTCTGCCAAAAAGTGGGTCCCACACCCATGCACTAGTTTTGTCAAATTTATAAGGAGCGTCGAAATGAGATCGAAAGCCTCGAAAATCACATGAATGGTTATTCTAAACCAAACTCGATATTTTAGAGTTAACCGTGTTGAAGGAATTTCAATTCGAGCGTGTTTATTAAGAATATTGACCAAAGTCAACCTTCGGCTAAAGCTTAAAGGGTAAAATGCCTAATTGCTCAAACTCACACATAAAGGCTCAGGACTTTAGTCAAGGATGCTACTAGCCTAAAATGACTCTTTCGAAGCTCATGGAACCATCAGAATTCTATTCTGAGGTTGTTTTGCTGAAGTTTTGACCGAAGTCAACTGTTCAAACTACAAGAGCTCCAAAATAGGGAAATGGGCATAAAACCTAAACGAACGACCAGAAAATGGAGTTGTCAGCATAAACAAGTCATAAATGGCTTAGGGCTGCTACAAGAATTCTCTAAACACTGAAAAGATCGAAGAAGGACAAAAATTATGTGGCAATCATTACACAATCCTAAGAGGAATATGGTTTAGACATAGGTTTATTTTTTATTATTCATGTTCGTAGTCAAATTATTTCCTTAAAGAGGGGGGTTTTGTGTAAAAAATAATTAATAAATTCAATCGCAAGTATCAAATAATAAAGTAACAGTTGAATACGATGTAATTCAATAAGAGACAAAACTAGGGTGTATGTGTTCTCCATGAATTCTTAACTATGTTGAACCTTTTATTAACAATCATTTTCTAATATGTTATATGAAAAATCGGTAAGTTAATTTTACATAGGTCTTTGATCCGGAAAATAAGTGATTATCATCACGCAACTTGATCTATGTAGGGGTATATGCTTTAGTAACCCTTGCTAGTGATCCTAGATTAGCTATTCATTAATCTATTCAAGCTATTAGATGAGGATTGACAGCCTCAAATCTCGTTGTTAATCCTTTTTCCCATCTTTTGCCTCCTTGATTTGGAAAGTAAGGATAAGGCAAGTTCTAATGCAGGCCCTTGTTAAAAAGCAATCAAAATGAACAGAAAAATAATGCATGCATTCAAACTATTCAAGAATTATGTTTTATTAGTTCTACGATGTTAATTATTCATGGTTCCCACAACTCTAGTTATGAATTTAGCTACTCATAATCACGTAATAACAATTCATAATAATGTAGTTCAAATAATTCATGCACTTACAATAAAGAACAAGGAAATCCAAAGACTTCAATTGAAATTAGAAAATAAACATTGATAAAAGTCTCCACAAATTAAAGAATTATAGAAACAAGTAGTGTATTCTTAATCTTAAACCCAAAAATGTGCATAATAAAATAAGAAACCCAAGAAATCTATTTATAGACAACTAGTCCTAATTAAAACAAACTAGAAAAATCAGGAAATTTAGGTCGGTTAAGGTCCTACAACTCGTTCCTACGGATCATAGAAGTTAGGATGATTCGTAGACCCTAGTCGTCACACAACTTTAGGTTATTTCATTATCTTCTCTCTACGGGTGACTTTCTATGGATCATAATAATTCTTACAGCTCGTAGATTCAGTTGTTGGCTAAGTATTTTACTTTAGTTGTTCTGGTCAGTTTGTACAATTGGTCCTACGGCTCTTAGAATCTTCTACTTCTCGTATACCTCTTGTCATGACCGATCCTAGGGCCTAGACATGACATGGTGATGGGGAACTTGAAGTATTCCAACCAAGCCATCTTAGGATACATCGCATACATAAGATAAAAAAACATAATAAGATACATGGAAAATCAATTCAACATAGAAGTCAAAGAAAGTAACTCAATCCCAATATACAAAATGGACTACATCAACTTTTAACATCTAAACATGCATAAATAGACTTTGATGGTGGCTTAGGACAAACTCCAAGATCACTCGAATATTAGAAGAAATTCAAATAAACATAAGGAAATCTCATCCTCGATGAATGAGGACTCTCCAATCACAACTCAAGAATGATAAGTCAACTCTAGCCATGAATGCTAGGAGCGTGACTATTGACTATCCCTATATTATGAGACAATGTAGGCAAAATATGTGTTAGTACATAGATGATACTAAGTATGTGAGATATGCATAAAAAATTAATAAGTCATGAGCAATATAGAATTACATGACCAATCACAAATGAACATGAATAAAGCTTAAAACATTTGAAAACACATGAAAACTTATGGTCAATTCATCATAGAACTTCATAGTAAAACTTACATCTTTACATATAACTTGTGTGGGATACGAACTTTTACCGACATCTAAGACCATACGAGCTATAACATAGAATCCAATGTAACTCCCACATCAAGAAGAGAGAGTCTATTTTCCAAGGTAGACTTCGTGAAAATAACTTTAACTTTATGAGCTATATGTGGATCCACTAGCTAGGCCATAAGGCAACCTACGGGGGCAACATAGTTTGGGACTTAAGGTTGCTATTAGGATTCTCTTGGGTAACTAACTGCATTACTGGACCGAATTCCACCTAAAATTCCTCTCGGTGATTAGTCAATATTTCAACAGAATTCATTAGAAACCATAAAACATCATCAGTAAATTCATCATGAAAATAATCATAAGAGTAGCTCATTAACATTAGAGCTTCATAGGAATCCATAAACTTTGGTGAGAATTGTCCTTATCACCATCTTAAATCATAATTTGTGTGAGAATTGTCCTTATCACACCATAATAACTTTCTTGGATCATCATTGATCATCATTATAACTTTCATCATTCAATCATAAAATCTTAACTCTTTCATAAAAGTTTTCTTTGAAGATTATTGAACTTCATAATCATACTTCATGAAAAACATTATTGAAAAACAACTTCATGCATGGGAATTCATAATTTAACTTGAAATCATGCAATTAATGTAGAATCATGCTTATAATGATCATTGATAACAGTTAAAAATATAATTGAAGCGGCCCAATGCAATTCATTAAAAGTAGGGTTAGAAAGTAATTGAAATTCAAGAGATCTTGTGAGGAAGCCTTAGGACTCCATGGGTGAAAGGATCACATGGATCAATCCCCAGATACCTTGGTGAATTAACTCAGAAATTGAAGAAGAAACTAATTGCTCTTGAAACCCTATCTTGGAATTTGGAGAAGAACCTTGAGAGAATTTCTTAGTCTTACCGTACAGAATTTAGGAGAATGGTTTAGAATAAGAGGGGAATTTGAAGGGTTCAGGTACTTTTAGGTTTTGAACATTACTATAAAAGTGCTTAGGTTCATCGAATCGAACTTGGGAAAAGAAAATACTGCATTTATTAAATTCAGAATTTGAACCCTACGAATCGACTCCTATGACTCGTCTTCAAGTCTATGAGTCATAGTATTGACTCATCCTACACGGTAAACCCTGAGATTTGAGCCTTAAAATATACTTTTATGATTCTTGATTATGACTCATCAAATGGTTTACGGGTTATAGACCCAACTCATCCTGCAGGTTTGAAAACCTGCAAATTTTCCTGTCTCTGAAGTTTTGTTACGAGTCATCCTTATGACTAGTAAACAGGACTACAACTCATCCTGTGGAGTCGTAGGACTTTTTCTAAGGATGGTCCTGGGCAGGATCAAGATTTCCCTCTAGACTCATCCCTACTAGTCGTAGGAGTGACTAAAAGTCATCTGGGGAGTCGTAGACTCAGAGACAGTCACACCTTGGGATATTTTTCTTTTGTTTCGACTTTCCAACTTATGGAGTCTTACACCTCTTCATAACTTCTGGAATTTCCTTCATTCCTTTCCACTACTTCTACGACTTCCACCTACGGCTCATAGAACTTTCTATGGCTCATAGGTTGTCCTCATAAAAGTCAGATTGCACTAGTCAGTGTACTATATTTTCCTTATTCGATGCAATGACCTATTTTCCTGCAAAACAAACACAAATAACATCAAATCCACTAACATATGCTTAAAATACATGCAATTTTTTAAGTTTTAAGCATTACAAGTACCATATATTCATGGTACATCAACACCCTCAACATAAAATAATTGTTTGTCCTCAAGCGTCTCTACTAAGAAAAATAACATCAAGAATTTATGTCAATCACATGATACCAACTTATCACGACGCAATTTCTCAAGTGATGATGACACCTACTATAACCCACTAGTAAGCAAGCCAACCCATATCCCGAAATTATAAGTAATGTGATGTTAGGGTAGAAGACCAACAAATCTATCTAAAATAGTAAAAAAAAATAAGAGTATACATGAATGGCAAAGCAGCTAAATATATATAAAAATCAAAATGAATCCCTCCTAGAACTTGGAAGTCACCTGTACAGAGCTACTAGTAAAAAGAGTACAAGTCCCAAAAGTGGACCACAGAAACAAGTTGACTCAAAAAGAAAATGACAAGCAAAATATATATACAGAAGGAGGCGGGTAAATCTAGGATGCAATGTGCTCAACCTCTCCTCCGAACATGACTGCATCTAGCTTGAACTCAACGCTAGTAGCTATTACTCAGACATGTATCATAAGAACAAATGCAGAGTGTAGAATGAGTACAGAAACAATAGCTACATAGTAGGCATCACAGGCCGACCGAGCAAGATAAGATAAAGTAAACTGAAATGCGAGTAAAAGATCACAATCAAATACAAGACAAGAAGTAAGTGTAGGTATGTACATGAGCGTACTAACAAATAAAGCGAAAGAATCTAACTAACTTCACGGGCTCCCATAAAATTGACGGGTACGCTTGTGCACAAATAAGGAGTAACCACACACACTAACACTCATAAGCCCAACAGATGCAAGAATAGTTGAAGGAAAAAAACAACAGAACTAAAGGATTCCATTAATATCACTATTTTCTGGACTTGAACCAAACCATATCCAACTTTAACATCTCAACCCATAACTAAGAGTAGACTAAGACTTTTCCAAACATTCATCAGGAAATTAAGAATTTAACCACGTTTAAGCCAGACCATGAACTGAAACCAGTTAACTGTAGCTATTGAGTTGACATGATTGGCCTAGACCACTAACTTTAAATGGGTAGCTGTTGCCAAAGGTCGAGCACTGGTAAGCTAGACTATGGACTATAACCGAATAACTGTTGCTAGAAATCTTGAACACAAGTAAGCTAGACTATGGACTGGATTCGGGTATCTGTAGCTAAGAAACCAATCACAAGTAAGCTAGACCAGGGAATTTAACCGGGTAATTATAGCTAAGGAATCGAACACCAGTGAGCTGGACCACGGACTTTCATCGGGTAACTATAGCTAAGGTATCAAATCAATTCAGAACTAGCATCCTACCATGCTTATGGGGAGTGCCTCCAAACCAATTGCCAATAATATGTCATTCCAGCACAAACCAAATATACCGCGAATTACTGAGGAAACTTTCAAAAATCAAGGATCGAATGATACAAGGACAATAGGAGAATAGGTCATTATGTAGGTAAATTAACAAGTTGAGTTACTGTCTTATTAAGGCTTAGAATATTAGACTCAACTCTTTCATATCAGTCTATAGGGAGCTAACCATCCAAAATAACGTCGGAGAAGCTCGAAGGCCCAATGGCACTTACAATCATGCAAGTCTAAGAAAACACTAGTATAATCCTAGACTAAGACCAAACATGCTTCCAAACACGGAACCACAGGCACAGTATTCACCATAAGGCATGGATGATCAGCAATAATAGGAGTCATGATTACACAGTCTAATAACTACCCGAAATAAGGCATATGACATGTATTTAAGGAAATTAGCATGCTCATAACCCAAAACCCTCCATACTCATACAAATCAACATATAATTACCTAAACATGCTTAGTCTTATGAAGCAAAAATTGTAGCCTACCTAAAAGCAGATTGCGCGTACTCTAACTCACGAAATTGGAGCTTTTCCCTTCCTTGCAGCCTCCAAATGTTGTCATACTGTCAATAATACAGTCATAATGTTATTATGATAGTTATGAAACTAAAATTATCGAATTCGGAGACGGACTAATTTTGATGCCTAAAATTGGAAATGTGGGACCCGCATTCGAGATTCCAGAATTGACCCTAAAAATTGGTCCTACATGTCATTTCAAGCTCACAAATCAGATTTATATCGCAATTCGGGGTGGGAAACTATGTGGGATGAACATGCAACTAAAATTCACAAAATTTGACTAAAAAACCAGAAAAGGAAGCATCTTGATCACCTAATACCAAAAAAATGAGACCCTTCCAACCTTAAAAAAATATACTACGACTATCCTTGTGAAAAATCCCACAATCTAAAATCAAAAATCACTCAAAACGGAGTTAAATTGATGAAGTTACAACCTCCACCAAATCCATAAAATACAACTTTGAAAATCACTATAGCAGTAGCTAAAAATTGATTTCTTACCTCACACGAAGCTTCTCCTTGCATTTCTGAGCTTACCAAGAGATTCCTAAAGAAATTCCCTAGAAATTTGACCTAGGAATCCCCTAATTTGAAACTATGTTTAAAGTTTGAGGAATGAGCTGAAATTCATTTTGGTCTTTCATTAAAAGACGGGCTAATGGCCTTCACGAATGCGGCTACAGAGATCCGCAAATGCGGAGGCTTAGAAACTTAGCCTTCGCGAATGCGGCTAGAGGGTGCCAACTTGTCACGACCCGATTTCTCAGTCATGATGGCGCCTACTATAACTCATCCGTAGTCAAGTTGACCCATATCCCATAATTGTAAGTAATGCGATGCCAGGGTAGAAAACCAATAAATTAATCTAAAACCGTAATGAAAATTATAGGAGCATACATGAACGGTAGAAGCAGCTAAATATATAGACAAATCAAAATAAATCCCTCCCAGAAGCTAGAAGTCAACTGTACAGAGATACTAGAAAAAAGAGTACAAGTCCCAAAAGTGGACCACGGAAAAAAAGTTGTCTCATAAAGAAAAAGATACGAAAAATGTATATACAGAAGGAGACGGATAAATCCAAGATGCAATGTACTCACCCTTGCCTCAAAATACGACCATAATTGGCTTAAACTCAATGCCGGTAGCTATTGCGTGGACCTGCATCACGAAAATAGATGTAGAGTATAGTATGAGTACCAAAACAATAGGTACCCAGTAGGCATCATAGGCCGACCAAGCAAGATACGCTAAAGTAAACTAAAATGCAAGTAAACGATCACTATCAAAGACAGGACAAGAAGTAAATATAGGTATGTACATGAGCATACTAGAAAACAAAGAGAAAAAATCTAACCAACTCTGTTGGGCTCCCATAAACCCGATGGGTATGCTCGTGTATAAATAAGGAGTAACCACCTACATAAACTCCCATAAGACTGATAGATGCAAGAATAGTTGAAGGAGAAAAAAATGAAACTAAAGGATTCCATTAATATCACTATTTCTAGAACTTGAACCGAACCATATCCACCTCTAATATCTCAACCCATAACTGAGATTAGACGAAGACTTAATCGAAGATTTATCAGGAAATCAAGAATTTAACCACGTGTAAGATGGAACACAGACTGAAATTGGGTAACTATAGTTTTTTCTCTTAAGATTTGGAGGTACTACCTGTATGGAGTTCGATGTGAAATTTACACTGATCATAGGAATCTTCAATACATTATGAGCCATAGGGATCTTAATTCGAGGTAGTTCCATTTGATCGAGCTCCTAAAATACTACGACCTCTCTATTGTCTACCATCCGGGCAAGGTAAATGTAGTAAAGGATGCCTTGAGTCAGAAGGCAGTGATATGGGTAGTCTATCCTTCCTTTCTACTGTGGAGCAACCCTTAGTTTTGGACATCCAGTCCTTAGATAATAGGATGATTCGGCTTGATATTTTGGATTCCCGGTATATGTTAGCTTTTATGGGAGCTCAATCATCTCTATTGGACCTAATTCGTGGCCGTCGGTTTGAGGATGAGGATTTAGTTGTACTTCGAGATTGAGGTTTTGAGAGGTGACGCCAGCCTGACTACCTTAGATTCATATGGGGTTTTGAGGTTAGGTGGTTGACTTTGTGTTCCAAGAGTTCGGGGTGTGATTCAGATGATCCTTAGTGAGGCCCATGATTCTAGATATTCCATCCATCTAGGCACCGCTAAGATGTATCGTGACTTAAGGCAGCACTACTAGTGGAGCGGCATGAGGAGAGATATTAAGGAGTATGTGTCACATTGTTTGAGTTGTCAGTAGGTTAAGGCCAAGCATTTGAGGCATGGTGGCGAGCTTTAGAGATTACCCATTCCCAAGTGGAAATAGGAGAGCATCACCATGGATTTCATTATGGGGTTTCCCCACACTTCTCGTGGTCTTGATAGTATTTGCGTCATCTTGGATCAATTAGCCCACTTCCTTCCCGTTCATACTTCCTACAGTGTTGAGAGGTTAGCCCGTATCTATATTCGAGAGGTGGTTTGCCTTTATTGTGTGCTTGTTTACCCCATCTCATACTAGGGACACAGTTCATATCTAGCTTTTGGAGGACATTTCAAGAGGATTTGGGTACCTGTGTCAACCTTAGCATAGCTTTTCACCCACAGATTGATGGTCAGTCGGAGTACATGATTCAGGTTCTCGAGTATATGTTGCGGGCTTGTGTTATGAATTTTAGGGGTTAATGGGATCAGGTTTTGCCCTTGGCGAAGTTTACGTACAATAATAGCTACCCCATTTGAGACCTTATATGGTAGGCATTGTTTCTCTCCAATTGGTTTGTTTGAGTCTATAGAGCCCAGGTCGTGCGGTACAAACTTGATACAGGAGACCTTAGATCATGTGAGGGTGATTCAGCATAGGCTCAGGCCAGCTCAGAGAAGACACCGGAGTTATACGGATCGTAGGAGTAGGCCATTGAGATTTGTCATTGGTGACAGAGTATTCCTCTGTGTATCGCCCATGAACGGCGTGATGAGATTTGGGAGGCGGGGAAACCTTAGCCCCAACTATATTGGTCTTTTTGAGATATTGAGGACATTTGGTGAGGTTGCATATGAGTTAGCTTTGCCTACGGCCTTTTCAGTTATTCATCCTATTTTTCATATTTTGATGCTGCGGCAGTATGTTCCAGATGAATCCCATGTGACCCAGTATGACGCAGTTGACTTGGATGATTATTTGAGCTACATTGAGGAGCCATTTGTTATTTTGGCCAGAGATGTCAGAAGTTTCTCAATATGATTGTGCTAGACCATGAACATTAACCAGGTAGTTGTAGAAAAAGGTCGAGCACAGGTAAGCTCGACCGCAGACTATAATCGGGTAACTATAGCTAGAAAGCCTGAACATAAGTAAAGTGGACCACAGACTGGAATCGGGTATGTGTAGCTAAGGAACCGATCATAAGTAAGCAAGACCACTGAGCTGGACCACGGACTTCTACCGAGTAATTATAGCTAGCGAATCGAACCGATTCAGAATCAACGTCTAAGCTTGCGTCATGTAGAGTGTTTCCAAACCAAGTTCCATCAATATATCATTCCATCCCGAACAAAATATACCCCAAATCGCTGAGGAAACTTTCAAAAATGAAGGAATGAACGATACAGGGCTGATAGGAGAATAGGGCATTATGTAGGTAAATTCACAAGCTGAGTTACTGCCTTGCTAAGGCTCAGACTATTAGACTAAAGTTGGCCATATCAGTCTACAAGGAGCTAACCATCTAAAACGATGTCGGAGAAGCTCGAGGGCCCAACGGCACCCAAAATCGTGGAGGTCTAAGGCAACACTAGTGTAATCCTAGACTAAGGCCAAACATGCTTTCAAACATATAACCACATGCACAGTATTCACCACAAGGCATAGATGATCAACAATAATAGGAGTCATGCTAACACATTCCAATAATTACCCGAAATAAGGACCAGGACATGGATTCTAGGAAATTAACGTGCTCGACACCCAAGCCCCTACATACTCATACAAATTAATGTACAATTTCCTAAACATGCTCAGTCTTTTTAGGGGAAAACCGTATCCAACTTGAAAGTGAACCACGCACGCTCCACCTATCAAAATCGGTGCTTTTCCCTTCCGAGCGACCTCCGAATGCTGCCATGCTATCAACAATAGAGTCAAAACATTAATATGATTATTATGACACTAAAATTATCAAATTTGGAGAGGGACCAATTTCGGGGCCTAAAATGGGAAAAGTGGGAACCACATCCAAAATTTCAGAATTGACCCCAAAAATTGGTCTTACACATCATTCCAAGCTCACAAATCAGATTTATATCATAATTCAGGATGGAAAACTATGCGGGATAAGCATGCAACTAAAATTCACAAAATTCGACTAAAAGAACAAATATGGCAGCATCTTGATCACCTAATTCCGAAAAAACTAGACCCTTCCAACCTAAACAAAATACAGTACGACAATTCTTATTAAAATCTCCACAATCTAGCTTCAAAAATCACTTAACACGGAGTTAAATTGATCAAGCTACAAAATACACAAAATACAACTCCAAATATTACTATAGTAGTAGCTAAAAATCGATTTCTTACCTCATAAGAAGATTTTTCTCATGTTTCCAAGCTCACCAGGAGATTCCTCATGAAATTCCCTTGATATTTGACCTTGAAATCGCCTAATTTGAGTGTAAGATGAAGGAGAAAACTATGTTTAAAGTTTAAGAAATGAGTTGAAATTCGTTTTGGTATTTCATTAAGAGACCATGCCAATGGCCTTCGCGAATGCGGCTACTGTGCTCCGCGAATGTGGAGGCCAACAAATATGACCTTTGCGAATGCAGCGAGAGGGCCATGATCACGGAGGCCAAAGTCTCAAGCCTCCGCAAATGCAGCCAATGCTTTGCGGTCATGGGGACTATGATTGCGGAGAGCAAATGGTGTTGTACCAAATATCAGCAAAAGCTGAGTTTTTCACCAAGTTTAAATACTATGATGGAGTGCTCGAAATTCGTTCAGAATTTACTGCGTGCAAATAAATATGCTATCCTACTAAATTTGATATTTCAAACTTAATGGCGCAATCGAAATTCTCATATAAGGTCATTACAACTGATAGTGGGTCCCACACCCAAAGCCCATTTTGAGCCAAATTCCTCAATGGGCCTCCGAATTAAACTGAAAGCCTTGAAAAGTAAATGAAGTATCATTCTAGACCAAACTCGACATTCCAAAACTAATCGCACTATCAGAATTTTCATCCAAATGCCAAATGGTCTTAAACTCATACTGATTACCTCGGTACTCATGTTGACCATGTTACTAGCCTAATTTTGCTATTTTGGAGCTAAGGTAACTGTTAAATTTCCGTTCTGAGGTCATTTTCTGAAATATATGATCAAAGTCAACTTTTGAAGTTATAAAAGCTCTAAAATAGGGAAACGGGCCTAAAACCCAAATTAACGACCAGGTGACTGAACAGTCAGTGCCAACAAGTCATAAATGACTTTGGGTCACTACAGGAATTCTTTGAATGACATAATGAATGCATTATTTCAAAAATAACCTAGAGTGTCATAACAACAACCACTACTAAAACAACTTTCATCTGCGAAATTAAGAGTCAAAAAGTGCCTGAAAGCTTAAATAAGCTGGGAAACTGTGCCTGCATCTCATGCTCGGTCTCCTAGGTAGCTTCCTCAATTGGACGATGCCTCCGACAGACTTTAACAACAGGAATGGCTGTGGAACACAACTATCTAACATCTTTGTCCAAAATAGCAACTGGCTCCACAATATAGCTCAAACGATCCTCCAAGTCAATTGTGTCATACTGGATCACATGGTACTCGTCTTCTACATGCCGCCGCAGTATCGAAATATGAAAAATTGGATGAATAGCTAAAAAGGCAAGAGGCAAAGCTAACTCATATTCAACCTCGCCAAGAGTCCTCAATATCTCAAAAGGACTAATATACCAAGGGCTAAGCTTTCCCCTCCTCCCAAACTCATCATACCCTTCATGGGAGATACAGGGAGGAATAATCTATCACTAACGACAAATCTCAATGGATGACGCCTATAATTTCCATAACTTCAGTGTCTGCTCTGAGCTGTCCTAAGCCTATTCTGAATCACCTTCACATGATCTAAAGCCTTCTACATCAAGTTTGTACCATGCGGTCTGGGCTCTGTAGACTCAAACCAACAAACTGGAGAGTGACAATGCTTACCATATAAGGCCTCGAACGGGGCCATTTGAATACTGGAGTGGTATCTATTGTTGTACGCAAATTCCATCAAGGGAAAATACTTGTTACACCCCGTACTTTGGTACCTTGGAAGACTTCTTAAGCTTCTTAAGTTTCTGGGAAGGCTCTTAAGTTTGTTAGAAGTCATCATGTGAGTCAGATAATCTATAACGCTATCAAATAATCTTAAGGAAAGGAGAAGGAGATACTCAATAATAGAGAAGATTGTAAATAGGGTTACAAGAATCCGGAAGCAGTTGGAGGTCAAGTAATGAGTTGTAGGACTTGACTTACTTGTGAAAGCTATTACTTGTGACATTTTACATACTATGCTACTTGAGGATATACCAAGCTTGCGAAGCACGGATTACATAGGCTCTTGAAATGAGACGAGATGAAGAACCTATGAAAGGGAGCAAAAAATAGTTTTTGAACGTACGAAAGTAAAGCAAGTAGGTGACAAGAAAGAAGGTGACTCATATACTTGAGGTAGACCCCACATGCCATGTGGGAGCACGTAAGTGTCTGCATGGTGGGAGGTGTCACCCTAGGGGCTGACACGTGTGTCACGACCCAAGCCTAGGGCCTAGACGTGACATGGCGAATGAGAAACCCGAAAGTACCTCAAACAAGCCTCTTAGCATTCTTTTAGCCTTTCATAGGTAATGATGATAAATAGAGAAGCGGAAATCATAATAATAAATCTTCAACTTACATATGTCCAACAATACCTCTAACTATTAGATTTAATGGGGCTAAGACAAGTTCCTAGCTCACCCTCAATCATAATAGAAGAAATGCCATAATAAAATATCTTAACATATCATAAGCTAGAAAGACAAAGGAGTATTGTTCCCGGAACATGGGAACTCACCAAAAGTAGTCTTCAATGGAATATCAACTAGCCACGTGGAGGAGAACGAGGAGGAGCACCGATCCCTACATGGTGATATCATGTAGGCAAAAGAGTATGCGTTAGTACTTTGAATGTACTAAGTATGTAAGGATGCATGAACATTGAGAAAATATTATAACATTTATGTAATATGGAACATAATGTAATACATGCATAATAAATCATATGGATATCCTTTAAAACATTCATTTTGTGGGAAGCTAACCATAACCGACATTTAAGACCATGCGAGCTATTACATGGAATCCAACATAACCCCCTACGTTGGCCGGGGAGACTACTTGCCAGGTAGAACTCTGTCAACTTCATTCATTTCTTTAACTTTAACTTTAAGGGCTATTTATGGATCCATTAGCCTAAGCCTACAAGGGCTCCTATGTTGGCACATAGTTAATGAGACAAGGGGTTGCTACTAGGATTCCCTTACCGAATCCCACCTCAATGCCTCATTCGGTGCTAAGTCAATCCCACGGAATAGTTTAATACTTCAAAATATTCATAGCATATAACTTGAGAATTCAAACATCATATTCGGTAGAATAGCTCATTAAAACATTTGATAATTCAAATATGCAAGAATTGTCCTTATTGCATAAAGAATCCATCATTCATATCATTTCATCATTCTTTCATTTTATAAGACTCCCTTTTTGATCATACATATTGCTTTCATAAACATTTATTTGGAGTCAAAGCTTTCAAGTCAAACTTTATTAAAAATATAGTAAAACTAGGTGGGTTCAAATCACTTCAACTTGCAAATATGTATGGAAATAAATATACATAAATATTTTGAAATCCATTAATTAAAAATCATGCTTTAAACAACCCACCATGAATTTCAAGAACCTTTAAATAGATAAATAGAGGAATTACTTGTAAACCATCAATTCATACCTATGAAATTATGTTGCATCAAAATAGAGCAATAATCATTTGTTTAACCATGATTCATACTATTAAGTAAAAATAAGAATTTACCATAAGAAAATATTACTTGAAATCAAGATATTTAATTGAAAGAGTTTTTGGACTACATGGGTGGAAGAATTCATGGATAAACACCATATAACTTAGAGTAAAGCTTAAAGAAAATAAATATAATTTATCATATAATCAAAATAATTTAGACATGAGAGTGGAAGGAATACTCTCATTGAAGCCTTACATACCTGGAAACCGAAGCTTTAGTTGGTACCGGAAGACTTAATGAACACTCTTGAGTCCTAGCTTCTCTCCTTGCCGGAACGTTTTGTGTACTACCCGGAATATATGAATCACCGGAATAGTATTTCTTCACTACTAAGAACTAAAACTATATTTGAGAATGTGTATAGAGAGAAGATTTGCTTGAGAAAGCTTGATGAATAAAATGAGGAAATAAGGTGGGTATTTATAGGTGGGAAAGATGACCTAACAATAAATAAAATAATTATAAATAAAAATCTGAAAATTTAGTGGAATATATTGATGTCATGGATGATGTTAAATGGAGGACAATTTATGTCATGAGTGATGTCAAATGTATCTAGATCTTTCTATGGTAGGTGAAATGAGTTATCTTTGATAGAATACTCTTTTTGGGAGCTGCGTTTGACTAAGATAAATTCCTTATTAGGATTTGGTGTCTTCACAAGAATTGTAGATATGGAAGTCTAGTTTCATATCGTTCAAGAATCAACCAATTTGGATAAACCTACAGTGAGATATGATTTTTCTTCTATAAACACTCATTTCTGTAACAGCATCCTACCTTACAAAGATTAATTTATTTGATCTACGTAACCTCCGAATCTTAAAATATAGTCTTCATAAAAGTTGTAGGTAATTATCTTGTGGTTACTCAGAAATTTGAATCACTCAATTTGGATATTTCTATGAAAAGTTATGACCAAAATACAGAGGCTGTATCATGTTTAGGCAAAAATTGAAACATCGTATACAACTTTTTTTTAGGGGATATTACATTATCTCCCCCTTGGGAAAATTCGTCCTCGAATGAGAAAAGACTTAGCTTGAGTAGAGTAGAGTATTAACAAACAACCTATCATTAATGCAACAGTGTAATTTAAAATATCGTTTTAAAAAAATATTTCATAATTTTGCAAGCATATGACAAGAAAAGTTGAGATGTAAGGATTTCAAGTAATTGAGCAAGGACATCTTAATACCTTAGGTTTGGGTAGAGGGGAAAAGATGAGGGTATCTCTTAATCATATCCGCTTCCGCTTCCCATGTTGCACTTTCTATTTGTTGATTCCTCCAAAGGACTTTAACAGATGCAATTTCTTTGTTCCTCAATCTCTTAACTTGCCGGTCCAAAATTTCCACAGGAACTTCTTCATAGGTCAAGTTTTCTTCAATATTCACTACTGCCATAGGTATAATGGAACTAGAATCACCCACATGTTTTTTTAACATAGACACGTGAAACACCGGATGAACCATGGCCATTTCCAATGGTAATTCCAACTCATATGCAACCTTACCAACACGTCTCACGATTCTATAAGGCCCTACATATCTAGGGCTCAATTTCCCTTTCTTACCAAATCGAACCACACCTTTCATGGGTGAAACCTTCAGATACACCCAATCATCCACATTAAACTCAAGATCCCTTCTTCTAGTGTCAGAATAGGACTTTTGACGACTTTGAGCCGTCTTCAACCTTTCTCTAATGATCTTCACCTTCTCTAAAGCATCAAGTACCAAATCGGGGCCCAACAAGGTCATCTCACCTACTTTGTACCAACCTACCGGTGATCTACATCGTCTCCCATACAAAGCCTCAAACGGTGCCATCTCAATACTTGAGTGGTAACTATTATTATAGGCAAACTCGATGAGAGGTAGATGATCATCCCAATTCCCTTTAAACTCCAACACACAAGCCCTTAACATATCCTCTAGTGTTTGAATCGTCCTTTCGGCTTGCCCATCCGTTTGAGGATGGAATGCTGTGCTCAACTTTACCTTAGTACCGAGGCCTTTTTGAAATGATCTCCAGAAGTGAGAAGTGAATTGGGTACCACGATCCGAAATAATGGATAATGGCATACCATGCAACCTCACCAACTCCCGAATATACAACTTGGCATAGTCTTCGGCACTATAGGAAGTTTTAACCGGTAAGAAGTGAGCTGACTTAGTCATTCTATCAATAATTACCCAAATCGAGTCATGACGTTTCCGAGTATGAGGCAAACCCACTACAAAATCTATATTCACATTTTCCCATTTCCAAGTTGGGATTTCAATGTCTTGGGCTAGGCCACCCGGTCTTTGATGTTCGGCCTTCACTTGTTGACAATTTGTACATTCGGACACAAACCTTGCTATGTCCTTCTTCATGCCACCCCACCAATACAACTCCTTTAAGTCTCGGTACATTTTTGTTGAACCGGGATGAATGGAGTATCTAGAATTATGAGCCTCCATCAAGATCAAACTCCTTAGGCCATCAACATCTGGAACACATATCCGACCTTGGTAGTATAGAACCCCATCTTCCCCTTGGGAAAAGACTTCTATCTTCTTTTCCTTTACCAACTTCTTTAACTCGATAAACTTTGGGTCAAGATCTTGCTTTGATTTAACATCCACCACCAAAGAGGATTCAGAACTATTTTGAACAACCATACCCCCATCATTAGTACTACCCAACTTCACCCCTAATCTAGCCAATTGGTGAAAATCTTTCACCAACTCCCTCTTCCTTTCATCCACATGGGCCACACTCCCCATAGATATTCTACTAAGTGCATCAGCAACCACATTGGCTTTACTCGGATGATAGTGCACACTCATGTCATAGTCCTTAAGGAGTTCTAGCCACCTCCTTTGCCTTAGATTAAGGTCCTTTTGGGTAAACACATATTGAAGACTCTTATGATCAGTATAGACATCCACATGCACCCCATAGAGGTAATGCCTCCAAATCTTCAGAGCAAAAACAACAGCCGCCAATTCAAGGTCATGGGTAGGGTAGTTGCGCTCATGCACCTTTAATTGCCTAGAAGCATAGGCTATTACCTTGCCTTTTTGCATTAAGACACAACCTAAACCAATCTTTGAAGCATCACAATAAACTACAAACCCTTCTAATCCTTCTGGGAGAGTCAAAATAGGAGCAGAGGTAAGTCGATCTTTTAAGGTCTGGAAACTCTTCTCACACTCATCTGTCCATATGAATTTGGATTTCTTTTGGGTCAATTTTGTCATAGGAGATGAGATGGAAGAAAAGCCTTTGACGAACCGTCTATAGTACCCGGCTAGACCTAAGAAGCTCCTAATGTCTGAAGGAGATAATGGTCTAGGCCAATTTTTGACTGCCTCTATTTTCTTAGGATCAACCTTGATTCCATCACCGGACACTACGTGACCAAGAAATGCTACCTCCTTTAACCAAAATTCACACTTACTAAATTTTGCAAATAATTGTTTATCCCTCAATGTTTGAAGCACAACTCTCAAGTGATTTTTATGTTCTTCCTCACCCCGAGAGTAAATTAAAATATCATCGATGAAGACTACTACAAAGGTATCAAGGTAAGGTTTGAACACCCTATTCATCAAATCCATAAACACCGCCGGTGCATTCGTCAACCCAAAACTCATCACCACAAACTCATAGTGACCATACCTTGTTCAGAAGGCTATTTTGGGAATGTCACACTCCCTTACCCGTAGTTGGTGGTAGCCGGACCGAAGGTCGATCTTGGAGAAGTGACTTGCCCCTTGTAATTGATCAAACAAGTCATCTATTCTAGGGAGTGGGTACTTGTTCTTAATGGTCATCTTATTTAATTGCCGATAGTCTATGCACATTCGAAGTGACCCATCCTTCTTTCTTACAAATAGAACGGGAGCACCCCATGGCGAAATACTTGGTCTTATGAACCCCTTCTCTAACAAGTCCTTTAATTGTTCCTTCAGCTCTTTCAATTCTGCTGGGGCCATGCGGTAAGGAGGAATAGAGATAGGTTGGGTATCGGGGAGGATATCAATACCAAAATCAACTTCCCTTTCGGGAGGGATACCGGGAAGGTCATCAGGAAAGACATCGGGGAATTCATTGACTATAGGAACTGACTCAAGAGAAGGACTTTTGGAGTTGACATCCCTAACCCTCACAATATGGTAAATACATCCCTTAGAAATCATTTTGCGAGCCTTAAGATAAGAAATAAACTGACCCTTAACCACCGAATCACGACCCTGCCATTCAATAACAGGCTCATTTGGAAATTGGAACTTGACTCGACGATTCCTACAATCTTTGGAAGCATAAGATGCATGTAACCAATCCATCCCAAGAATGACATCGAAATCTACCATATCAAGCTCAATGAGATCACAAGGAATAACTTTATGCAAGATAGACACAAGGCAATCCCTATAGACCTTTCTAGCAATAACTGACTCACCAACGGGGGTAGACACCAAATAGGGCTCTAATAACATTTTAGGTAAAACATCAAATCTATTAGCAAGGAATGGAGTAACAAAAGATAAATTTGCACCCGGATCTAATAGTGCATACACATCAAAAGAAAAGACCTTTAACATACCGGTAATGACATTGGGTGCATCCTCAACCTCTTGTCTCCCATGCAAGGCGTAAAAGCGGTTGGTGCGTTGGACACCTCCTTGGACTTGTTGACCATGAGCAATTTGGCCTTAAGTCCTACCACCACCATCTCTACAATCCTTAGCATGGTGGCCCAGCTTGCCACACTTAAAGCATGCATTGGAACCAGCTAAGCATTCCCCTTTGTGAGTCCTTCCACACTTCTTGCAAGCAGGGAAAGTTTGAGTAGCAACATTCTCTCTTGGAATCATTGGTTTACCACTCTTGTCCTTGTTGAACCTTGGAGGAGGAGTATTGGTGGAACCTTGTCCCACAAATCGTTGCCCACCTTGACCTTTGCCATTGTTACCATAATCGGACCTTTGAGGGTTAAATCCTCCACCATCCACTCTAGCCTTTTTGAACCCCCTTGATCTTTCTCTAAGCTTCTCTTCTTCAATTTGTTCTGCGTAAGTCATTAACCGAGAGATATCCATCTCCTTGATCAACATGGCAGTTTTGCACTCCTTGGACACCAAGCTTGAGACACCAGAAATAAACTTGCTCATCCTAGCTCTTGGGTCGGAGACCATAAAAGGAGCATACTTTGACAACTTAGTGAATTTGAGAGCATACTCCCTCACGCTCATACTCCCTTGACGGAGGTTGATGAACTCTTGGATTTTGGCCTCCCTTAGCTCTAATGGGAAGAAGCGGTCTAGGAAGGCACCTTTGAACTCTTCCCATCCTATCGACCCTATTTCTTCATCCCTCTCAACAATCCATTGTTCGTACCATACTCGAGCCACACCTTTGAGTTGATAGGCCACTAGCTCGGCCTTCTCATTTGGTGGCACACCCATGATAGCCACAATCCGGTACACCTCATTAATGAACTCCATAGGGTCCTCATCTAGTTTAGAACCATCGAACTCGGGTGGACTCATCCTTTGGAAATCCCGAATCCTAGAGGCTGGATTTTGCATTTGGGGAGAAGGAACACCTAGATTCCCTTGGTTAGCTACGACTTGAGCTAACAAAGTAATAACACTGCGAAACTCGGCATGGGTTACCCCGTCCTCATGATGTTGGGCATTAGGAATCGGAGGAGTTTGGTCCTCATCGTCAACCCTTGCTCTTTGAGGTGGTCTTCCACGAGTCATTATCTAGAGAACAAAAAATGGGTCGTTAGTTAAAGGAAAGCTTAGGACACTCTAAGGCACGACATGAATTTGAAAGAAGTGAAAATTTTCCTAAATGCCTCATAGTCTCTTATTCATAATTGTGGCGCGCTTCACAACCATGAACAAGAACCTATTCGACGCGGCATGTTGGACTTCCAAGGATCATTCAAAACCTCGGGCTCTGATACCAAGTTTGTCACGACCCAAGCCTAGGGCCTAGACGTGACATGGCGAATGAGAAACCCGAAAGTACCTCAAACAAGCCTCTTAGCATTCTTTTAGCCTTTCATAGGTAATGATGATAAATAGAGAAGCGGAAATCATAATAATAAATCTTCAACTTACATATGTCCAACAATACCTCTAACTATTAGATTTAATGGGGCTAAGACAAGTTCCTAGCTCACCCTCAATCATAATAGAAGAAATGCCATAATAAAATATCTTAACATATCATAAGCTAGAAAGACAAAGGAGTATTGTTCCCGGAACATGGGAACTCACCAAAAGTAGTCTTCAATGGAATATCAACTAGCCACGTGGAGGAGAACGAGGAGGAGCACCGATCCCTACATGGTGATATCATGTAGGCAAAAGAGTATGCGTTAGTACTTTGAATGTACTAAGTATGTAAGGATGCATGAACATTGAGAAAATATTATAACATTTATGTAATATGGAACATAATGTAATACATGCATAATAAATCATATGGATATCCTTTAAAACATTCATTTTGTGGGAAGCTAACCATAACCGACATTTAAGACCATGCGAGCTATTACATGGAATCCAACATAACCCCCTACGTTGGCCGGGGAGACTACTTGCCAGGTAGAACTCCGTCAACTTCATTCATTTCTTTAACTTTAACTTTAAGGGCTATTTATGGATCCATTAGCCTAAGCCTACAAGGGCTCCTATGTTGGCACATAGTTAATGAGACAAGGGGTTGCTACTAGGATTCCCTTACCGAATCCCACCTCAATGCCTCATTCGGTGCTAAGTCAATCCCACGGAATAGTTTAATACTTCAAAATATTCATAGCATATAACTTGAGAATTCAAACATCATATTCGGTAGAATAGCTCATTAAAACATTTGATAATTCAAATATGCAAGAATTGTCCTTATTGCATAAAGAATCCATCATTCATATCATTTCATCATTCTTTCATTTTATAAGACTCCCTTTTTGATCATACATATTGCTTTCATAAACATTTATTTGGAGTCAAAGATTTCAAGTCAAACTTTATTAAAAATATAGTAAAACTAGGTGGGTTCAAATCACTTCAACTTGCAAATATGTATGGAAATAAATATACATAAATATTTTGAAATCCATTAATTAAAAATCATGCTTTAAACAACCCACCATGAATTTCAAGAACCTTTAAATAGATAAATAGAGGAATTACTTGTAAACCATCAATTCATACCTATGAAATTATGTTGCATCAAAATAGAGCAATAATCATTTGTTTAACCATGATTCATACTATTAAGTAAAAATAAGAATTTACCATAAGAAAATATTACTTGAAATCAAGATATTTAATTGAAAGAGTTTTTGGACTACATGGGTGGAAGAATTCATGGATAAACACCATATAACTTAGAGTAAAGCTTAAAGAAAATAAATATAATTTATCATATAATCAAAATAATTTAGACATGAGAGTGGAAGGAATACTCTCATTGAAGCCTTACATACCTGGAAACCGAAGCTTTAGTTGGTACCGGAAGACTTAATGAACACTCTTGAGTCCTAGCTTCTCTCCTTGCCGGAACGTTTTGTGTACTACCCGGAATATATGAATCACCGGAATAGTATTTCTTCACTACTAAGAACTAAAACTATATTTGAGAATGTGTATAGAGAGAAGATTTGCTTGAGAAAGCTTGATGAATAAAATGAGGAAATAAGGTGGGTATTTATAGGTGGGAAAGATGACCTAACAATAAATAAAATAATTATAAATAAAAATCTGAAAATTTAGTGGAATATATTGATGTCATGGATGATGTTAAATGGAGGACAATTTATGTCATGAGTGATGTCAAATGTATCTAGATCTTTCTATGGTAGGTGAAATGAGTTATCTTTGATAGAATACTCTTTTTGGGAGCTGCGTTTGACTAAGATAAATTCCTTATTAGGATTTGGTGTCTTCATAAGAATTGTAGATATGGAAGTATAGTTTCATATCGTTCAAGAATCAACCAATTTAGATAAACCTACAGTGAGATATGATTTTTCTTCTATAAACACTCATTTCCGTAACAGCATCCTACCTTACAAAGATTAATTTATTTGACCTACGTAACCTCCGAATCTTAAAATATAGTCTTCATAAAAGTTGTAGGTAATTATCTTGTGGTTACTCAGAAATTTGAATCACTCAATTTGGATATTTCTATGAAAAGTTATGACCAAAATACAGAGGCTGTATCATGTTTAGGCAAAAATTGAAACATCGTATACAACTTTTTTTTAGGGGATATTACAACGTGTCACCCCTAGGAGCTACCATGTGTCACTCTTTTAAAAAGTGTATATATACATGTAAAGATGACTAATCTCTCATCTTTGCTTCATTTTAGACTTGAAAAAAGTTAGGAGCAAACTTAAAAGAAATAGAGAGAGCTATGGCAGCAACCAAATAAGGTAAGCCCTCCATTTTCGATTCGAAAATTAATTATTTAAGGTATCCTACGATTAAATAACGGTGTTTGACCATATAGCAACGAGGAGGTTTTTGTTCTTGTTAAGAAACCCATTTTTAAATAGGACTGCTTTTGGTAATACTAGTATAACTCCTTGTGTAGAGATTTGTTTCGAGTGATTAAAGATATTTTGGAAAGCTATTTCATAGGGATATAACTGTCATTTACCCTCAAAAATCCATTTTTTCTTTTCTCTACTCGAAAAATGGTGATGAAGTATGGGGGAGGTGCTGCCCAGATTTTGTTTTGGAAATCCTACACGGACTACTATTGGTATTTTGGGCATATCGTTTTGTAAAAAATTATTGTAGGGGTGATTAGAAATTATATGATACCTTAAGACACATGTATATAACTTTCCTTTAGGCCACCAATCTCGTTTCCCTCAATTACCCTTTCGAAACTAAGCGACAATATAAGACAGTAGGCTGTCCAGAATTCACGTTTTGATAGTTTTGGCGAGTTTGATGAGTTTAACATAAGGTAAGGTCTTCCCTTCAAATTTAAAGTTTATGGTGTTTTTATAGGTTGTATTACACACCTTGTATGTTGCTGGAAGTGTAAAAATGTCATAGAAATTTTTAACGTTTGAAGCAAGCAAAATTGGAGTCGCTATAGTTAAATTGTAGTTGAAGTAAAGTGTTGTGCTTGTGGTGTGCTGATACAGGTGTGTGGTAGTGTGTTGCAGGGACTAAAACTATTCTAAAAGAGGTGTGGGGGTTTATTTTTGCAGACACATGACCCCTCATTTCGTATAATTAAAGGATTTGTGAAATAAAGACTAGAAACCCTATTTTGGTATCGTAATTTTCAGCAAGTTGTTTTGAGCTTATGTTGTGCAATGTTGCCATGTTTTAGTTGTATATGGGCTGTAGGTGGTTGTTGTTGGTTGGCTGTAGTGATTAGGGATCTAATTGGAAATTCGGATAGGGCATGTTATAGGGGAGCTGCTGCCCAATTTGCATTAACTCCTTAACTAACTAAGGAACTAGTCGAGAAGGCGAGCGAGGAGATGAGTTCTATGAATACTCGTATGTAACTTAAGATGCTGGAAAGTCGAGGGTTATGGATGCTCGTATTGCTTTCATGTTAAATAGGTTCAAGAGACGACGAGGCGAACTTGTTAAGAGTAATCTGTAAGAGGTATGTAAAGCTAACGTTTACTCCTTTTGGCATGTTTTTGGCATAAGTATGTAAAGATTATTCTTTCTCTTGGCATGTTTCAACATAAGTACGAAAAGCTAATATTTCTTTTGGCATGGTTTTATGAAACAAATATATGACTGTTTTTTGGTTCCAGGGAAGTTCCTATTCCTAGAGCCACTAGGATGGCCAATTTCTTAGTTTCCAAAGGACATTTTATTGCTCTTTGATACGAGTATATACTTCCAGAAGCTCCACTTTGATGTAATCCATAGTGACTTCCAAAAGGTACTTAATATGATTCTTGTCTTGACTTTGAACGATAGCTTATTTTAATTATTCCATTAAGCCCCATAATATATCTTGAAATATGGAAATGATTTCAGAAAGACTATTTTGACATAGACCATCGTGACATCTAAAAGACATGCACCGTGATTATCGCTCAATTTCTCTTATATGACTTGGCATCGGAGTTACGCTATCAAGTCTCTGGAAATATTTTGTATTTTATATTGCATATAGTTTCTCACTACTCCACTCGTGGATGCCTTAATGCTTTTTTCACCGAGCCTGGGTCAGGTTTTATTATCATGCGTACTTCTCTAAATTATTCGTCGTGCCCCGACGTGAGAGGGCAGCTACGACCTGTATATAGGTTTTGTGGAGTTATGATGTGCTGTGGAGCCAGTGAAGGGGCGGCGACCATGTTTTGTATTTGTTTACCGAGTCCCGTATTAGGGCCGGATATGGCATATGTTTTTCTGCATATATTATCTGTGGTTATGAAAAGCATTTTGATATTCTGGATATTTTGCTCACTTTTGTACATTCTACTCTGGTAATGACTTTACTTATTACAATCCATGCTTTATATACTAGGTACATTTTTTGTATTGACCCCCCTTTCTTCAGGGGGCTGTGTTTCATGCCCACAGGTACAGACGCTCGGTTTGCTGATCCGTTCGCCTAGGACATCCACCCTGTTGGTTGGCAGTGCTCCTTGTCTGGAGCCCTATTTTGGTATTAGCATTTTGTTCTACATTTGTACATATTGGTTAAGGGTACGACGGGGCCCTGTCCCGCCATATGATACTGTTAACACTCCTAGAGATCTGTAGACATATGTATGTGGGTTGTTGTGAGTTTGTTCAGTTGTAAATGTTTTTATGATATGGCAGCCTTATCGACTTGCGTGCCCTTTCATGATATGATATAAATGAAAGAGGCTACACGTACATGAAAATGTTATTACCCATTAGAGTTCTTATATATAGTTCTTATATTCGACAATTATGTATACGAGGGTCTGTCTGGCCTTTTTCTGTGCTTCTATTAAGTCGAGAGTCTTTCGGAAATAGTCGTCCTACATTGGTAGGAGTCGGGTATGCATACACTTTACCCTCTTCAGACCCCACAATATGGGATTTTACTGGGGTTGTTGTTGTTGTTATATATATACGAGGGTCTAGGTCGGACCCCAATCACGGCCTACGGAGTTGTGTCTTGACAATACTGATCCTAGTGACCCCCAAAATCTATAACACAAGCCCACAACATAATCTTGAGAACATGAATAGTGTACTCCAACTGACCATCAGTCTGCGGGTGAAAAGTTATTCTAAGGTCAACACAGGTACCCAACTCCTCCTAAAAGGTCCTCCAAAATCTAGATGTGAACTATGGACCCCGGTCTGAGATGATGGAAACAGGCACAGCATGAAGGCGAACCACCTCCCGAATGTAGATACGGGCTAACCTCTCAACACTGTAGGAAGTATGAACGAGGAAGAAGTGTGCTGACTTGTATAATCGATCCACCATGACCCAAATTCTATCAAGACCACGGGAAGTACGAGTCAACCCCACAACAAAATCCATGGTGATCCTCTCTTATTTCCACTTGGAAATGGGTAATTTCTGAAGCTCGCCACCAGACTTTACCTGTTTGGCCTTAACCTGCTAACAACTCAAATAATGCATCACATACTCCGTAATATCTTTCCTCATGCCGCTCCACTAGTAGTGTTGCCTCAAGTCACGATACATCTTAACGTGCCCGAATGGATGAAATATCTAGAATCATGGGCCTCACTAAGGATCAACTGAATCACACCTTCAACTCTCAGAACACAAAGTCAACCATCGAACCTCAAAACCCCATCTGAATCTAACGTAGCCAGGCCGGTGTCACCTCCTAAAACTTGATCTCAAAGTGTAATTAAATCCTCATCCTCAAATTGACGGTCATAAATTTGGTCCAATAGAAAGTACTGAGCTCCTACATAAGCTAACACATATTGGGAATCAGAAATATCAAGACAAATCATCCGGTTAGCTAAGGATTGGATGTCCAAAGCTAAGGGTAGGTTCGATCCACAGTACTTTAAACATAGTTTTCTCCTTCATCTTCT
The DNA here is from genome assembly GCF_947179165.1 of Solanum dulcamara. Lineage (NCBI taxonomy): Eukaryota > Viridiplantae > Streptophyta > Magnoliopsida > Solanales > Solanaceae > Solanum > Solanum dulcamara. The sequence continues at coordinate 48,839,789 of NC_077239.1, forward strand.
CCTCAAAATCTACGATTCCAAGGTTACATTTTAAGAAAATTTTGTGAGGAATCTCGTGGTGAGCTGAAAAATACAAGGAGAAGCTTTGTCTGAGATAAGAAATCGATTTTTAGCTACTGCTATAGTGATTTTCGAAGTTGTATTTTGTAGAAGTTGTAACTTGATAAATGTTACCCCATTTTGAGAGATTTTTGAGGCTAGATTGGGGGGGGGGGTTTCGCAAGGATTATTGTAGTGTAATTTATTTTGGTTGGAAGGGTATCATTGTTTTGGAATTATATGATCAAGATGTTGTCATATTTGGTCTTTTAGTCAAATTTTATGTATTTTACTTGCATGCTCATCCCACGTAGTCCCCCCCCCCAAAAAAAAATTATGATATAAATATGATTTGTGAGCTAGGAATGATGTGTAGGAAATATTTTTTGGGTCAATTACGGAATCTCAGATGCAGGTCCCTCTTTTCCAATTTTAGACCCAGAAATTAGTCCGTCTCTAAAATTTATTTTTAGTGTCATAATGATTGTATTAATGTTATGAATCTATTTGTTACACCCCACACTCTTGAGCTCAGAACGTCTTCTTAAGTTCCTTAGACACTATCATGTGAGCCGGATAAGCTACAACACTATCAAACAACTCTAAGGAAAGAAGATTGTGATACCTCGCGAGAAGGGATGTTGGAGATAGAGTCATAAGAATCTGAAAAGAGTTGGAGGCTAAGAAATGAGTCGTAGGACTCGATTTACCTACGTAAGACACTAAGTTAAGAGTCTTATACACTTAATTTGCTTAAGGATATATCAAGCTTACGTAGTACGGATTACATAGGCTCTTAAAGTGAGATGAAATTAAGAACCCGCGAAGAAGGGAAAAAGACGACGCATGGCAGCCAATGGAGGAGCAACATGTGGCATCACCTCAAGCAAGCAGGTGATGCACCTACTTAGGTTCAAGTAGGTGATGCAGCTGCTTGGGGGTGGTGGACCCCGCTGCCACGTGGCAACCCCTAATTGGCAGCATAATACGGTGGCCAATCATGCCTTGACACATGTCATCCTTAGGGGCTGACACGTGTAACCCCTTGGGACCACCCATATAAGTGATATGTATCTCAAACTTCAGCTTGTTCATCAAAATTTCCAGCAGCAACGTGAACAAAAAAACCCTAAAGCTAAGGAGAGAAAATTGCGACGGCTTTGGGAGCAAAATAGGTAAGTCCCGTTTTCGTTCCATAAATTAATTAATTAGCATATAATACAATGATATGGAAGTATTAGTAGTATAAAATTAGGATTTTTTGCAGCAAAAATCAGACAGCAAGCTGCCACAACGATTCAGCACGTAAATAAAATTCCGAGGCGCGATTTCGGCAAGTTTTAGTCAATTTCGGGAAAGGTAAGTGCTTCCCCTATAATATGAAGTTTATGATGTTAAATTATGGTGTATTACACACCTTAGGAGCTGCTGTAAGTTTGGGAAAAGGTTTGAAAAATTCAGCGTTCGGAATAAACGAATTTGGAATCGCTATAGTTAAGTTGTTGTCGAAATAAGGTGTTGTACGCATAGGGGCTGCTTCTGGTTGTGTTGTGGCATGTTGCAGGGTCTAAAAGTTATCTAAATGAGGTGTGGGAGATTCTGTTTGCACCCACATGACCCTCCGCTTTGCAATTAAAGAATTCGCGAAAGAAAGATTAAAAACTCTAGTTTTGGTATCTTAGTTTCGAGTTAATTGTCGGGGGTTTATATTGTGTAATTTTGATCGTAATATGTATATGTATGGTCTGCTGGTTCTATTTTTGGTTGGATGCAGGTTCTAAGTTCATGGTTGGGATTTCTTATAGGGCACAATATAGGGGAGGTGCTGTCCGATTTTCGTTAACATACTAACTAGTTAAGGAACTAGTCGAGAAAGCGAGCGAAGGGATGAATGTTATGAATACTCGTGGATAGTCTAAGTTGCTGAAAAGTCCAAGGTTGTTAATAATTACATTACTTCCATGTTAAATAGGTTTCGAGGACAACGATGTGGACGTGATTAAGAGAAGTCCATACAAGGTATGTGAAGCGTTCTTTTGGCATGTTTTGGTATAAGTATGTTGAACTATTCTTCTTTTCTTTTGGCATGTCTTAGATATAAGTTATGAATGATATGTACATGATATTTGGGATTCAATCCATTCGTAAAGCCCTGAGTATGAGTCGAGTCTCTTGTTTACTTTTTGATATTAGAACTTCCGTAATAGCTGAGTCATTGCCTCTTAGTCTTCTATGTGATGAAAATTAGTATTTGTAAAGCCTATTTTTTTTTTCTTTTGGAATGGCTTGATTTTGAGTTAAATGGTATATGATATAGGTTTAGAGGTAATTCCATTTATGAGCTCTGATTGTAACTCATGACTTGTAGTCACTCCTGAACATCAAGAGTCTGAAAGTAGTCAAACTACTATTCTCGAGCCTGCTATATAATGAATAGAAAGTAGAGGTACCAGCTCCTCTTTTTAGAGGCTCTGAAATGATAAATGCCGTTGATTGCATGAGTTGAGTCTTTGACTAGATAAATTGTGTTTCTGATTGCATGAATTATGTGGCATTATTTTGATGCATGTTTGTGATCCCTGAAGCCCCAACTGATATAAGCCCTAATGACATCTAAAGGGATACCTCGGATAATTACTCCCCCAGTCTTCAGGTGACGGTTCACTTGACTGTTTCATCGAGTCTTAGATAATGACTTAGTTGCATATGGTTTCTCACTACTCTACTCGTGCATACTGTAACCCATCCTTCCTCGAGTCCCATGATGGGCCGAGATATGTTATCGTGCACAGTGTTACTGCTTCTTTCACCGCGCCCCGGGACGGATGTGTATAGTTCCACGCACAAGGAGACGATGCCGTACGTGAGGTGTGATATATGTTATATGTTATGACGATACAATTATTCACCGAGTCCCAGGACGGCTGTAATATGATAGTATATGTGGTGAAATAAGGAAAGAACACCAAGTCCCTCCTTAGAGGGTCGGGTACATATGTATATTATGATGGTACGCTATAGACGTACACCACTCCATTCACCGAGTCCCTCACTAAAGGGCCGGATACTCTATGTAGGCATGCATATGAGATTAAAGCAATACATTGTGACCCTGAGCCCCGTAGTGAACCAGGTATAATATGATGATATACATGATAAGATGATACCGTATACGATGGTATGATACCGTATACGATGATATGATGAAATGAAATGCATTATGACACGATGATATGTGATTATGAAGTAATGATAATGACACTGAGTTCACTAGAGGGCCGGGCACAGTATATGATGGTGTATAGGATCACGTGTCCTAAGGTGCAGGTACAGTAATTTGTTAATTGTTATACTTATCCCCTGCATCCCTATTTCAGTTATGATCTCAGTTACGATGTGTTATGCTTTACATACTCAGTACATATATCGTACTGACCCCCCTTTTCTCGGGGGGGCTGCGTTTCATGCCCGCAGGTACAGATGTTTATTCTGGAGATCCATCAGCATAGGAGTTCCTCTCAGCTGTGTCGGAAGTGCTTCACTGTTCTGGAGCCTAAATTTTGATGCTGGTCACTTAATGTATATATTTGTACATTCAGGGGTACGATGGGGGCCTTGTTCCGCCATATGTTGTTGTTACTATTCTTAGAGGTCTGTAGACATATGTATATGTGGGTTGTTTGTGAGTTAGTTTCGATGTTGCCTATTCGATATGTTGTGAATGTTTTTGTTTTAGCAGCCTTGTCGGCTCGCGTGCCCTATTATGATATGATACAAATGAAAGAGGCTACATGTACATGAAAAAGTTTTAAACTATTGGGTTTTTTGTATATAGTATCACATCACACACGGTTCAACTTAAGAGTAGTTGATAAATACGCATAAGAGGGTCCAGGTCGGACCCTAGTTGCGGCCAATGGGGTTGGGTCGTGACAGAAGTGGTATCAGAGCAGTTCGTTCTTGGAGTGTCTACAGACCGTGTCTAGTAGAGTCTTGTTTATCGGTGTGTTGTGCACCACATCTATAGACAGGAGGCTACAGGACAGTTAGGATGTTACTTTCTTTCAGATCTAAGATCGTGCGGTAGAGCTATGTTATTAGGATGATCCCTCACTAATGTACCATTTTGTTTGCAGCAATGCCTCCAAAGAAAGCGACAGTTGCTCAGAAGGGAAAGTCAATAGCGGATGAAACACGTCAGACTTCGGGGGTTATTAAGGCTCATGCCCAGTCTATGCCGAGAATCATGCTCCAGTCGGCGAGCTCTACTACGCCGCCACCCCTAGAGGAGCCTAGAGCAGCAGTAGCTGCAGCCCCTAAGGCCCCAGTACCTAGGCCTCTAGCCCCACAACTAGGGCCAGAAGACAAGGCAATGAGGGATGCAGTTCAATTATTGACCAGATTAATGGCAGGGCAGGTTCAAAGGCATGGGCTGGGGATAAAGAGGCGATGCAGTGAGCGCCAGACTGATAAAGATTACGGCAGAGGCCAGCATAAGAAGGCTAAGTTGGCTGGTGATTCGGGGGAGCCTCAAGGCAGACAGCCTTACCATTATAGTCGATACCCTACCCAACCAGCTTGGAGGGTGCCTCTTCAGCCCCCAGGTGAAAGATTCAATAATACGGGATGTTCAGGAGTCGGTCAAAGCTCTAGGGTTTCGGGTTCACCAATAAGCAAAGGTTCGCGACAGTCAAAGACACCTTTGCCCCAGTGTCCTCACTGTGGCAAGACTCACTTTGGGGAATGTCGTCTTACTACAAGTGCTTGTTTCGCCTGCGGCTGTCAAGGCCATTTGGTGAGAGAGTGTCCGTTCAGAAAAAATTTAAGGGATGCAGCTCAACCTATTGGATCAATTGTTGGAGTTCCTTCTTCGTTGGCTACGTGCCCTAAAAGGCAGGATATTCATACCTCAGTAGGCCACGGTAGAGACCGCGGCAGACCTTCTAGTTCTAGGAACTCGTCGAACTGCATTGATGCTTTGGCAAGTGGACAGGATCAGGAGGTGTCGTCAAATGTAGTTCCAGGTATATTATTAATCTCCTCTCAGGATATATATGTATTAATAGACCTAGGCTTCACCTTGTTATATATGTATCTGTTGGCTATCAGTATTGGGTGCCCTGTGTGGCTGCGATATAATACGATAGGAATATATATGATGTTGGCCCTGTGAGGCATTGTTGGCATTTTCTGCGTGCAGGTGTTGAGATAGTAAGAAATATAGAGGAAACTCTGCCCAAATTTTCGTAGAAATAAAAAGAGAATGAGCTGCAGGGCTATAGTATGTCTTGAAACGTGGTTCTCGCAACAATGATGAGATTTGACTAAACAAGTATGGCTGACCTCGAGAAATGAGTTAATTGCTGAATTAATGGCAATAGAAACTAGGAGATCAATATTGATATAGTAGAACGAAGTTGGAAAGGAGCTATAAGCCAAGGAAGATGACTTATAAAAGACTGATAGATCGGAATAAAACGATATGTAGAGGCTTCTCCTGAATTGATACATAGGGATAAACTATGACAAGTTATGGTTGAAGGAAGTAACGGTATAACTAAGACAAGAGTACGAGAGATAAAGAATTGTGATGGATATGAAGTGTTAAGAAGACAACTACAAATTGAAAGTATAGTATGATGAAAAAGTAATAAGATAAGGCCCCTACTACCACGAAATTGATATGGTTTTAAGCAGGATTAGAAATGAGCCTTAAAGCACACGACAAAGATGCAAGCTCAGGAGACGTAAAGAAGTATGGTGTACACGTGACTCCACTCTAATGATTAGTGGTATCCACTGGAATAAAGTTAGTATAATGACGAAGTTTGAAACATGAGTCATTAAAGTATAAGTACACTCGAGTGGGGAATGTGCACCAATTATGAGCCCTCCCTAATTACTGATTGGGATGAATGGAATATGGCTTTGAATGTACTGCTACATTACGGATATTACTCGAATATCAATTGTTAGATGAAATTTTATACGATACATTGCGAATACTAAAGCACCATACGGGTATGCTAGGGTTTCCTAGAAAGGCAACCTAACGTGGGGATGATTTAATAGAAGATGTAGATATGGTACAGCACGTTAAATATGGTGGAGTGGAATCATTCACATATGAATGGATGAAAATAAACAGAGGATGACATGGGTACACCCTAAAAGGGGGGAAGTGGACAGGAGAAGTACAAGCGTAAGAGAAAATCAATTGATGCTATCGTATGTAAGTGGAAATGCTTAAACTTCAAACGAGACCCCATAAGGGATGGGCGTGATCATACTCACACTAATGCACCAAATTTTGTCAAAACTCCGAAGTTAAGCGTGCTCGAATGAGAGTAGCACTGGGATGGGTGACCCCCTGGGAAGTGAGAAAGAGAAAAAAACAAGTATGACAAAAAGAGATTATAAAAGCGGGTTAGTACAACGACACATATAGAACAGAGTAAGCCAAGAGCAGAAAAGATTATGACTGAAATACAATGTACCTCGTGAAAATGGCACAAGAATAGTTGTGCAACCTATGAATATTGCCATACTAAGAGCGAGGTCAAATGATTACTCGATAAAAGAAAGTCAGTAATAACAATGTGATTGCCATATTTAGAATCTATTCAGGAAAAGTGTAAGATGGTTCGAGGCAGAACTATTCAGATATAATCGGTATTAAGGACAAGAGCCATAGTGGAGCCTTGACCTCGACTAAAGGAGGTAAGCCACTACTATAGCAACGCTAAGGAATTTTCTGGACTGCTCTATGTCCGTACACACGTTTATGTAAGGATTACAATATGATGTATGGTAAGAAAACTAGAGAAAAGATCTGAGTAAAAGAGAAAGATAGCATACCTAAGGTATTACAAGTTGGATTAAGAGGAGTTGTATAATAGCTTAAGTTAAAAGAAGCATCAACAGTCTGATAGCCTATCTCAGAGAATGGAAACCCCAACTCAGAGGTGGAAAGCAGTTAATATGTATTATAATACGAGCTGACCTCGCATTCTAAGGAACTGGGAGTTCATACGGGCTATGGTAGATGGGCTGATAGAATCAACCTGTTCCCCTCCAGTTAGAAAGGCATATTCAGCTGAGGGTTCTGCGAAATGACATAGTAGGGAAACAATAAAATTTCACGGAGTCCCCACATCTATTATCTTAGATAGAAAAGTTCAATTTACAGCTAACTGCTGGAAATCATTTCGAAAGGGATTGAGGAACCCAGATGAATCTTAGTATGACATTTTGCCCTTCAATTAAGGGACAGGCCCAGATGTGACCCACTAAATTATTGATGAAGTAAAGCTTATTCCGGAACAAGATATCGATTAGCAGCCTAAAGTCAGCAAGAAGGGGATACATTGATCCTTCACAGAGCATTTTTAGAATAGATAAAGCTGCCTATGAGTGGGACCTACAGTCTGATTTGACACAATACATTCATTTTTCACAAATCAATGCTCCGTAAGAATGGGAATGACGCTCCCAGAATATTTCCCGTGGAGGAGGTCCACGTAACAGAGAGTTATCCTACGAGGGGCAAGCTATCTCCATCCGGGATCAGCAGATTAAAAGGGTTGCGAACTAAGGACATAACTTCCGTCAAGGTACTATGGCGGAATAAGAATCGTGAAGACATAAACTGGGAGGTTGAAAAGGACATGAAACATAAGTGTCCATACCTATTCCCGATGTCTACGTATAGCCCCAGTCTTGGAACTCGTATATTAATTTTTTGGACAATAATGTATGCCATTCCAGTAGAAAGGCATCTCCCTATGATCCATATAAAGTCTTAAGGAAAGTTTTATTCAACATTCGGGGACGAATGTTCTAAAGGGGGGAAGGATGTTACACCCCACACTCTTGAGCTCAGAACGTCTTCTTAAGTTCCTTAGACACTATCATGTGAGCCGGATAAGCTACAACACTATCAAACAACTCTAAGGAAAGAAGATTGTGATACCTCGCGAGAAGGGATGTTGGAGATAGAGTCATAAGAATCTGAAAAGAGTTGGAGGCTAAGAAATGAGTCGTAGGACTCGATTTACCTACGTAAGACACTAAGTTAAGAGTCTTATACACTTAAGTTGCTTAAGGATATATCAAGCTTACGTAGTACGGATTACATAGGCTCTTAAAGTGAGATGAAATTAAGAACCCGCGAGGAAGGGAAAAAGACGATGCATGGCAGCCAATGGAGGAGCGACATGTGGCATCACCTCAAGCAAGCAGGTGATGCACCTACTTAGGTTCAAGTAGGTGATGCAGCTGCTTGGGGGTGGTGGACCCCGCTGCCACGTGGCAGCCCCTAATTGGCAGCATAATACGGTGGCCAATCATGCCTTGACACATGTCATCCTTAGGGGTTGACACGTGTAACCCCTTGGGACCACCCATATAAGTGATATGTATCTCAAAATTCAGCTTGTTCATCAAAATTTCCAGCAGCAACGTGAACAAAAAAACCCTAAAGCTAAGGAGAGAAAATTGCGACGGCTTTGGGAGCAAAATAGGTAAGTCCCGTTTTCGTTCCATAAATTAATTAATTAGCATATAATACAATGATATGTAAGTATTAGTAGTATAAAATTAGGATTTTTTGCAGCAAAAATCAGACAGCAAGCTGCCACAACGATTCAGCACGTAAATAAAATTCCGAGGCGCGATTTCGGCAAGTTTTAGTCAATTTCGGGAAAGGTAAGTGCTTCCCCTATAATATGAAGTTTATGATGTTAAATTATGGTGTATTACACACCTTAGGAGCTGCTGGAAGTTTGGTAAAAGGTTTGAAAAGTTCAGCGTTCGGAATAAACGAATTTGGAATCGCTATAGTTAAGTTGTTGTCGAAATAAGGTGTTGTACGCGTAGGGGCTGCTTCTGGTTGTGTTGTGGCATGTTGCAGGGTCTAAAAGTTATCTAAATGAGGTGTGGGAGATTCTGTTTGCACCCACATGACCCTCCGCTTTGCAATTAAAGAATTCGCGAAAGAAAGATTAAAAACTCTAGTTTTGGTATCTTAGTTTCGAGTTAATTGTCGGGGGTTTATATTGTGTAATTTTGATCGTAATATGTATATGTATGGTCTGCTGGTTCTATTTTTGGTTGGATGCAGGTTCTAAGGTCATGGTTGGGATTTCTTATAGGGCACATTATAGGGGAGGTGCTGTCCGATTTTCGTTAACATACTAACTAGTTAAGGAACTAGTCGAGAAAGCGAGCGAAGGGATGAATGTTATGAATACTCGTGGATAGTCTAAGTTGCTGAAAAGTCCAAGGTTGTTAATACTTACATTACTTCCATGTTAAATAGGTTTCGAGGACAACGATGTGGACGTGATTAAGAGAAGTCCATACAAGGTATGTGAAGCGTTCTTTTGGCATGTTTTGGTATAAGTATGTCGAACTATTCTTCTTTTCTTTTGGCATGTCTTAGATATAAGTTATGAATGATATGTACATGATATTTGGGATTCAATCCATTCGTAAAGCCCTGAGTATGAGTCGAGTCTCTTGTTTACTTTTTGATATTAGAACTTCCGTAATAGCTGAGTCATTCCCTCTTAGTCTTCTATGTGATGAAAATTAGTATATGTAAAGCCTATTTTTTTTTCTTTTGGAATGGCTTGATTTTGAGTTAAATGGTATATGATATAGGTTTAGAGGTAATTCCATTTATGAGCTCTGATTGTAACTCATGACTTGTAGTCACTCCTGAACATCAAGAGTCTGAAAGTAGTCAAACTACTATTCTCGAGCCTGCTATATAATGAATAGAAAGTAGAGGTACCAGCTCCTCTTTTTAGAGGCTCTGAAATGATAAATGTCGTTGATTGCATGAGTTGAGTCTTTGACTAGATAAATTGTGTTTCTGATTGCATAAACTATATTTCTGATTGCATGAATTATGTGGCATTATTTTGATGCATGTTTGTGATCCCTGAAGCCCCAACTGATATAAGCCCTAATGACATCTAAAGGGATACCTCGGATAATTACTCCCCCAGTCTTCAGGTGACGGTTCACTTGACTGTTTCATCGAGTCTTAGATAATGACTTAGTTACATATGGTTTCTCACTACTCTACTCGTGCATACTGTAACCCATCCTTCCTCGAGTCCCATGATGGGCTGGGATATGTTATCGTGCACAGTGTTACTGCTTCTTTCACCGCGTCCCGGGCCAGATGTGTATAGTTCCACGCACGAGGAGACGATGCCGTACGTGAGGTGTGATATATGTTATATGTTATGACATTACAATTATTCACCGATTCCCGGGCCGGCTGTAATATGATAGTATATGTGGTGAAATAAGGAAAGAACACCGAGTCCCTCCTTAGAGGGCCGGGTACATATGTATATTATGATGGTACGCTATAGACGTACACCACTCCATTCACCGAATCCCTCACTAAAGGGCCGGATACTCTATGTAGGCATGCATATAAGATTAAAGCAATACATTGTGACCCTGAGCCCCGTAGTGAACCGGGTATAATACGATGATATACATGATAAGATGATACCGTATATGATGGTATGATACCGTATACGATGATATGATGAAATAAAATGCATTATGACACGATGATATGTGATTATGAAGTATTGATAATGACACTGAGTTCACTAGAGGGCCGGGCACAGTATATGATGGTGTATAGGATCACGTGTCCTAAGGTGCAGGTACAGTAATTTGTTAATTGTTATACTTATCCCCTACATCCCTATTTCAGTTATGATCTCAGTTACGATGTGTTATGCTTTACATACTCAGTACATATATCGTACTGACCCCCCTTTTCTCGGGGGGGCTGCGTTTCATGCCCGCAGGTACAGATGTTTATTCTGGAGATCCATCAGCATAGAAGTTCTTCTCAGCTGTGTCGGAAGTGCTTCACTGTTCTGGAGCCTAAATTTTGATGCTGGTCACTTAATGTATATATTTGTACATTCAGGGGTACGACGGGGGCCTTGTTCCGCCATATGTTGTTGTTACTATTCTTAGAGGTCTGTAGACATATGTATATGTGGGTTGTTTGTGAGTTAGTTTCGATGTTGCCTATTCGATATGTTGTGACTGTTTTTGTTATAGCAGCCTTGTCGGCTCACGTGCCCTTTCATGATATGATACAAATGAAAGAGGCTACATGTACATGAAAAAGTTTTAAACTATTGGGTTTTTTGTATATAGTATCACATCACACACGGTTCAACTTAAGTGTAGTTGATAAATACGCATAAGAGGGTCTAGGTCGGACCCTAGTTGCGGCCTACGGGGTTGGGTCATGACTCTATTGTTGATAGTGTGGCAGCATTCGGAAGACACTCAGAAGGGAAAAGGCCCGATTTTATGAGTTGGAGCACGCGTAGTTGGCTTTCAAGTAGGCTATGATTTTCCCCTTGTAAGACTGAGCATGTTTAGGAAATTGTACATTGATTTGTATGAGTATAGAGGGGTTTGGGTGTCGAGCATCCTAATTTCCTAGAATACATGTCCAAGGCCTTAATTTGGGTAATTATTGTACTGTATAAGCATGACTCCTATTAGTTTCACGACCCAATTTATGAGGTAATGATGGAACCTACTATAACCCATAAGTAGGCAAGCCAACCCATATCTCGAAACTGTAACTAATGGGATGTTAAGGTAGAAGACCAATAAATCTATCTAAAATAGTAACGAAAATAACAGGAGCATACATGAAAGACGGAAGCAACTAAATATATTTACAAATGAAATTGTATCCCTCCCAGAACCTAGAAGTCACCTGTATAGAGCTACTAGTAAAAAGAGTAAAAGTCCTAAAAGTGGACCACGGAAACAAAGTTGTATTAAAAAGAAAAGGACAAGCAAAATGTATATACAGAAGGAGATGAGTAAATCCAGGACGTAATGTGCTGATCCTCGCCTCCGAACACGACAGTAGGTAGCTCGAACTGAATACTGGTAGCTAGTACTCGGACATTCATGATAATATGAGTACCAAAACAACAGGTACCCAGTAGGCATCATAGGCCGACCGAGCAAGATAAGCTAAAGTAAACTGAAATACGAGTAAAAGATCAATATCAAAGATAGGACAAGAAGTAAATGTAGGTATGTACACAAGCGTACTAGCAAACAAAAAGAAAGAATCTAATTAACTCCGCTAGACTCCCATAAACTTGATGGGTACGCTCGTGCACAAATAAGGACTAACCACCTGTGCGGACTCCTATAAGCCCAACAGATGCAAGAATAGTTGAAGGAGAAAAAGAAAAGAACTAAGGGATTCCATTAATATCACTATTTCTCGGACTTAAACCGAACCATATCCAACTCTAACACCTCAACCCAGAAATGAGAGTAGACAAAGACTTAACCAAAGATTCATCAGGAAATCAGGAATTTAACAATATGCAAGATGGACAACAGACTGAAACCGGGTAACTGTAGCTAATGAGTTGACATGATTGGGTTAGAACGCGGACTTTAACCGGGTAGATCAAGCCAAAGGTAGAGCAAGGGTAAGCTAGACAGTGGAATGTAACCGGGTAACTATAGCTAGAAAGCCTGAACATAATTAAGCTGGACCACAGACTGGAACCAGGGATTTGTAGCTAAGGAACTGATCACAAGTAAGCTAGTCCATGGACTTTAACTGGGTAGCTGTAGCTAAGGAACCGAACACCCATGAGCTAGACCATAGATTTCCACTGGGTAACTATAGCTAAGGGATTGAACCGATTCAAAATTAACATCCAACCGTGCATCACAAGGAGTGCCTCCAAACCAAGGGCCATCAATATGTCATTCCATCTCAAACAAATATACCACGAATCGCTTAGGAAACTTTTGAAAATCAAGGACTGAAAGATACAGGGTCGATTGGAGAATAGGACATTATGGAGGTAAAATCACAAGCTGAGTTACTGCCTAGCTAAGGCTCAACCTATTAGATTCAAGTCTTCTATATCAGTTTACAGGGAGCTAACCATCCAAAATGACATCGAAGAAGCTCTAAGGTCGAACGACACCCAAAATCGTGCAAGTCTAAGGAAACACTAGTCTAATCCTAAACTAAGGCACAACATGCTTCCAAATATATAATCACATGCACAATATTCACCATAAGGCATGGATGATCAATAATAATAAGAGTCATGCTTACACAGTCAAATAATTACCCGAAATAAGGCCTTGGACATAGATTCTAGGAAATTAGCATGCTCTAAACCCAAACCCCTCCCTACTCATACAAATCAATGTATAATTTCCTAAACATGCTTAGTCTTACTATGGGAAAACTGAAGCCTACCTGAAAGCCAACCATGCGCGCTCCAACTCACAAAATCAGAGCTCCTTCTGAGTGGCCTTCGAATGCTACCATGCTATCAACAATAGAGTCGCAACATTAATATGATCGTTATTACAATAAAATTATCAAATTCGGAGATGGACCAACTTCGAGGCCTAAAATGGGAAACCTATGACTCGCGTCTAGGATTCTAAAATTAACCCCAATAATAGGTCCTACACATTATTCCAAGCTCACAAATAAGAATTATATCATAATTCGGGATGGAAAAATACACGGGATGAGCATGCAACTAAAATTCATAAAATTTGACTAAAAGACCAAAATTGGCAACATCTTGATCACCTAATTCTGAAAAAAAACGAGATCCTTCTAACCTAAAAGAAATATACTATGATTATCCTTGTAAAAAACCCCACAATGTGGCCTCAAAAATCACTCAAAAGAGAGTTAATTTGATGAAGTTAAAACCCCCACAAATCCACAAAATACAACTCTAAAAAGCACTATAGCAGTAGCTAAAACATAATTTCTTACCTCATACGAATCTTCGCATCACATTTCTGAGCTCACTTCAAGATTCATCACAAAATTCCCTTGAAATTTGACCTTGGAATCACCTCATTTGAGTTTAAGATGAAGGAGAAAACTATGTTTACAGTTTGAGGAATGAGCTGAAATTCGTTTTGTTCTTTCATTAAAAGACCAAGCCAATGGCCTTCGCGAACGTGGCTATAGTGCTCAGTGAACGCGGAGGCCAAGAAAATTCACGTTCGCGAACGCGGCCAGATGCCCGCGATCAGAGACTAAAGTCTCTTGACCTCTACATTCGCGGACCACTATAGTCGCATTCGCGAAGGCCAAGTCCTGGTCTTTTAATAAAAGACCAAGGACGATTTTCAGACTTTATTTCAAAGTTTCAACCTTGGTTTCTCCTTCAATTCAAGACCAAATTTGGTGATTTAAGGGTCTAAATTCAATAGTTTTTCATGAAAAATCTTATGATGATCTCGGAAATGTGAAAGAAGGCTTCGTGTGAGGTCAGGTTTTGATTTTAGCTATTAATTTTGGTAATTTTGGAATGGAATTTTAGTGCATTTTGGAGAATTGTATCTTGGCCAATTTAGCTTGGCTTTTAGTTATTTTTAAGTTTAAACTGTGGGTTTTTTGTAAGGAACATCTTGGTATATTTGGTTTGGGTCGGGGGGCATCGTTTGTGAGAATTAGCTTCGTAAAAGGACTGCCATGATCACCTCTTTATCTTTAATTTAGGAAATCATTGCATGATCATCTTGTGTTGTTTTTCCACCCCATTTTCTATTGTAATTTAATCCTTGAGCTTGGGGTGTTGTTTAGAACCATTTTTTGGGGTCAATTCTGTAATTCCAGACTCGGGTCCCACAACTCCCATTTTAGACCCCAAAATTGGTTTGTCTTCAAAAATTATGAAATTAGTGTCTAAACAACTGTAATGATGTTGTGATTCTATTTTTGGCAGCGTGATAGCATTTCGAGGCTGTTCGGAAGAGAAAAGCTTTGACATAGTGATTTAGAGTTCACATGTTCAGCCTACATGTAGGCTACGACTTTCCTTTCTTTAGATTGAGCCAGAATATGTGAAATCATGTTAAGATTGATGGAATTTAGGTTGGGTAGCTTATCTGTATATCTTAGGTGTTGGAAATCATGTTTTAGGATTTGATCGAGCATTTCGGGAAATTGAAAGCATGTGATCTCTCTGATGAATGTTAGTACTTTAAGTGAAGACGATTTCTTATATTTTGCATTATAGAGCATGTTGACCTTAGTATAGGCTATTGGAACTTGCTTTAGATTCCTTGACATCACTCTGATGGACTTAGATCCTTGTAGAATAGTGTACCAAGCTAGTTACACCCATTTCCATAATTCGATATAGTCATAACTTTAGAGATTCATCGGCAATACTAGACTTCGTGATTGTTTGACTTCGGCTCTGGTTCAAGTTTTGGCAGCATATCAGTTGACATATTAGGGAGGAGATTCTCGGTACTGTTGTTGTCTAGTTGGAAAGGAGAATATTTAGCACCATGGGATAAATTATCTACGAGCATCCGGGTACCTAGTACCAACATCCGTTCTGAATTATCTGTGAGCATCCTAGTACCTAGTCCCAACCTTCATTCTGAATTATCAAAGAGCATCCGAGTACCTAGACCCAACCTCTGTCAGCTTGCTAGTATGAAGATCATTAGGGTACCCATTCTTTGCCTCTATCATATTGATGTATTACGATAAGCATTTGGGTACCCAGTCTTAGTCTTAGCTATATTAGACATTTATACAAGTATCTGGGTCCCAATCCTGGCCTCGACCCCTAAGGCACCCCTAGTTTGTTGACTCTTGGAGATTCTGGGTTTGAAAATAATACAATTCTTTGGTTCCTAACATCGCATATTCTTGGTTCCCAGCCTTGGTAGTTGTAGCTATTCTGTGTACTCAGCGGGCTTATGGGAGTTCGTCCAGATTTTTATTTAACTTGTGCATGAGTGTCCCGACTGGACTTATGGGGGCCTAGTTGGGTATAGTTAGTTGTAGTTCTCGTAGACACTACTCTTTTCACTTTAGATGCTTATGATGATTCCTATTTAGTCTTATTCCTCTTCTTCATATTGTTTTACCTTTTCTGCTCAGTTGACCTATGAGTCCTAATGGGTACCTGTTGTCTTGGTACTCATACTACTCTCTACATCAACTTTCATGATGCAAGACTGAGCACCAGCTACTGCCATGGATAGATCGAGCCTATTGCAGTCAGCTTCGGAGACTAGGATGAGCACTTAGCATTTTGGATCATTTTTATCTCCTTCAGTATGGGGCCCCGTCTTTTACCTTTTGAGACTAGATAGTTGTTGTATATATTTCTGGTCCACTTTCGGGGCTTGTACTCATGTTTTATTTTGTTGTAGATCTATACTCATGACTTCAAGTTCTGAGAGGGATCTTTAGTTATTTATATCATGTTTTGGTTTGTTTCCTCTTATTGATTCTGCTTAATTTTTTAATTTTCCACTCTTGTTTAGTTTCTGCCCTTAACCCTATTACTTGACAATCCGGGTTTATAGGTTGGCTTACCTACTAATGGGTTATAGTAGGTAGGATTCAGGTTGTGATAGCTTTTCAACCCAAAACTCCCTCCACTTTTCATTCAAACCACAGTGCAATCATTATCTCAAATCAAGCTAACTTATGTAGATCAATTTATTACATCACAATACCAAAGGACAAATTCACATACACAAACAACAATCACCAAGTTTATGACTTTTTGATAATGTGACTTGTGCCTTGACTGAAAAGAAGTCCCGTTTTCACTAAGATATCAAAATATTTCTTTAAGAATTAGGATATGGTAAACACTCACTCTCACAAATGAAATAGGATAGGCATTTTAGTAGACAGTGATTTAAGTGATTAGGTGGTGGAGGTTAGGAGAGTCAATGATAGGATGATGTCGATTAAGGTGGCCGTTGAAGGAATCATGTTGAACATTATTAGTGTTTATGCGCCATAAGCGGGTTTAGGCGAGGATGATGAGAGGTGATTTTGGGAGGATTTAGAAGAGTTAGTAGAAGGCATACCGCCTACTGAGAAGCTTTTCGTGGGAGGGGATTTCAATAGGCACATCGGGTCTATTTTGTGAGCGTATGATGATGTGCATAAAGGCTTTGTCTATGGGGATAGAAATGGAGGAGAAGTTTTACTTTTGGATTTCGAAAGAGCTTTTGGGTTGGTTATAGCCAATTCGAGTTTCCCAAAGAAGGAGGACCACTTGATAACCTTCTATAGTTCGGTGACTAAGAGTTAGATAGATTTTTTACTCCTTAGGAAGGATGATAAAGGTTTGTGCAAAGAATGTAAGGTCATTTCGATCGTCAACCTTATGACCCAATATAAGCTCTTGGTGATAGATTTAGGGATCAAGATGAAGAGGAAGAAAAGGGTTGGGGATTACCGACCTAGGATCATATGGGGGACTTTGACCATGGCTAGTGCCTTAGAGATGGGAGAGAAATTGAAAGATATGGGGGCCTGGGATAGTAGTGGGGATGCGAACAGTATGTGGGATAGGGAAGCTAGTTATATTAGGGTTGTAGCAAGGAAAGTGTTGGGAGTCTCGAAAGGTAGTCGTAGTCGGCATCAAGGAGACTGGTGGTGGAATGGAGAAGTGCAAAGGAAGGTGGAAGCAAAGAAGATGGTGTATGCAAAGTTGATAGAATGCAAGGATGAGGTGGAGAAATTTGACGAATAGGAAACTTTATAATATAGTGAGGAAAGAGGTGAAGTCGGCAGTTTTGATGGCAAAAATGACAACTTTTGAATGCCTTTATACTGAACTAGAAGAGAAATGCGAGGATAGAAAATTGTTTAGGCTAGTCAAGGTGCGGGAGAGAAGGTCATGCGATGTGGATCAAGTGAAGTGCATTAAGGACGAGCATGGAAAAGTATTGGTAGAGGAGACCCTCATTAAACAT
Source organism: Solanum dulcamara (assembly GCF_947179165.1). Taxonomy (NCBI): domain Eukaryota; kingdom Viridiplantae; phylum Streptophyta; class Magnoliopsida; order Solanales; family Solanaceae; genus Solanum; species Solanum dulcamara. Next base: position 48,857,651 of record NC_077239.1, read on the forward strand.
AGATGCCAGTCATACTTCCATAAACTCTTGAATGAAGAAGGAGACAGAGAGATTTTTTAATATATAGGGAGGCGTCACAATTTTAGGTATTGCAAGAGTATTACAGTCAAAGAGGTTAAGGGTGTTGTGCGTAGGATGCGTTAGGAAAGAGCGACCAAATCTGATGAGATTTCTGGGGAATTTTGGAAGAACACGAGCTCAATAGGTTTGGAGTGGCTAACTAGGTTATTTAATTTCATCTTTAAAATGGCAACAATGCCTGAAGAATGGAGGTCAAGTGTAATGATCCCTCTATACAAAAACAAGGGGGATATCTAGAGCTGCAATAACTATAGAGGTATCAAGCTTCTAAGCCATACTATGAAAGTATGGGAAAGAGTGGTGGAGATGAGGGTGAGGAGATGTGTGTCTATTACATATAACCAATTCAAATTTGTACTGGGATGCTCAACTACAGAATCCATCCATCTTATGAGGAGACTGGTGGAGCAGTATAGGAAGAGGAAGAGGAACTTACATATGGTATTTATTAACCAAGAAAAGGCTTATGATATAGTTCCACGAGAGATACTATGGAGATGTTTGGAGGCTAAAGGTGTACCTGTAGCGTACATTAGGGTAATCAAGGACATATATGAGGGTGCCAAAACCAGGGTAAGGACAGTAGGAGGGGACTCAGAGCACTTTCTAGTTGTGATGGGGTTGTACCAAGGATCAGCTCTTAGTCTATTTGTATTTGCCTTGGTGATGGATAGATTGACGCAATAAATTCAAGGTGAGGTGAAATGGTATAAGCTTTTCGCGGATGACATAATCTTAATCGATGAGACTCATAGTGGAGTTAACACTAAGATGGAGGATTGGAGACATACCTTGGAGTCTAAAGGGCTTAAGGTGAGTAGGACTAAGACGGAGTACTTAAAGTGCAAGTTCAGTGAGATACCGCAGGAGGTTGGCACGGAAGTTAAGTTTGGTGACCAGGCCATCAAAAAGAAAAGTAGTGTCAAGTACCTTGGGTCTATCATGCAAGGCTGTGGGGAGATTGATGATGATGTCACACATCATATTGGGACATGATGGATGAAATGGAGGCTCACTTCTGGTGTGCTATGTGACAAGAAGATGCCACCAAAACTTAAGGACAAATTCTATAAAGTGGTGGTTAGATCGGCTATGTTATAGAGGCAGAGTGTTGGCCAGTTAAGGTATCTCACGTTCAAAAGATGAAAGTTGTCGCGATGAGAATGTTGAGATGTATTTGTGGGCATACCAGGAGTGACAAGATTAGAAATGAGGCTATTTAGGACAAGGTATGAGTAGCCTTGATGGAAGACAATATGTGAGAAGTGCGACTGATATGGTTTGGGCATGTGAAGAGGAGAGACACAGATATCTGCGGAGGTGTGAACGGTTGTCCATGGATGGTTTCAGAAGAGGTAGGGGTAGGCCAAAGAAATATTGGGGAGAGTTTATTAGACAAGACATGGCGTAGTTACAGCTTATCGAGGATATGACCTTAGATAGGAGGGTGTGGAAGACCATATTAGGGTAGAAGAATAGTACAAAGTCTCATTATTCTTCCTTATTAGTAGGCACATTAACGCACTATAACGCTTTGAACTTCTTGTACTTCTTATATACCACTCTCTGTACTTTGATTACTCTATTCTATTTGTATTGCTTTCGTTATTTGCTTTCATATAACTCTTTGAACTTCTTGTACTTCTTAGCAGTATCTGACCTCTTTTTATGCTTCTATTGAGCTGAGGGTCTCTCAGAAACAACCATCCTACCTTGATAGAAGTAAGGTTTGCATACACTTTACCTTCCTCTGACTCTACATTATGGGATTTCACTGGGTTGTTATTGTTGTTGAATAATTGAATTAGGATCACTATAGGACATTTTTTGACTTTAACGTTTAGTTGTGATATATTTGGATTTTAGTGACTTATTTCCCTCCTAGACACAACATTAACTTTATTCCACATTTTACAACCCATAACTTATTTCACCACTATGTTTTACTTTTAGTTAGGCTCGAGAGTGGCTTTCTTTTACCCTTTTCTCAATGCTTCTTATGATTTTTGATTTCATTGCTTTCTTGCTCATTTATACTATTATTTTATTATGGTCACACCCCATTTTTTCCTTTTTTCTCTCATTACACATCTCTTTTCATACCCCTTATTTTCTTGCTATCCTCTATATTAGCCACCCTTAACTTAGGTTTTTAGCCTGAGTTGAGGTGCACATTATTCTAGGAGGGACCAGTTCCAAAACAAAGGTTCACAATCAATGACGGGGAAGGTGAATTGTGTTTGTTTGAATCAAAAGGTCTTTTTAGGCTCAAATCTTTGGTTCAAAAGGGTATACTGTTATTTGGTTGGTTGTTTTCAGGATAAGTGGACTATTTGAACAATGTTCTATGATCCTTTCCTAAGCAATACTTTAATTATCATAATACGACCAATGGGGCAAGTTCTAGATTGACACAAATAGTAAGAATATACAAAATACCGCACACACACTTGGCATCAAGTTCCATTATCAATCATCACTTTTTGGTTCATATTTCAGCTTAATTTATGCATATCTTATTAGTTTGTATCATGTAATACAAGGATCCTACATACTTAACCAATCAAAGAAACAGATACAATATTTTATCAAATTTTTAAAAGGATCTATTTTGCCGTTTTAAACATTATAACCATCATGCCATAAATTTCTATTATTATTTTACATTTACATCCTAAACATACCAGTTCAACATAAATAAAAAGTCCTTGGAGAAATAACACAGGCAAGAAAACCCCAAAGACTTGGTCGAGTGTAAGCTACTCAAACTTCACATATATACTCATTATGATAATAATCACCCTATCCCCTCATGAAAGGTCATGCGTTGTTCCCAATGCACTATATCAAAAGTAAATACAAAGGGCAAGACAAACCTATGGTGCATATGCACCAAAGTACTAAAGAGAGGATATCAAGTCCAATAGTGTGGAACCCGATATGTCAGCATGCGTATCCATCTGAAAAAATAGGGCAACATCAATAGTGTCCCTCAAACTCGAATCTCTACTTGACCATTGTCGCCCTCTAGCTAATCGCACTATCTTATCATGTCTAGAAGCTCATCAAGGCTCGGTAAGGTACATATTTTTTCATCCTTGTAGCATGTGCCTCGGCATTAGAATAAATGTCTATCTCCTCACAGAGGCATTTATCAACTGCCCGTGGTGGCTCTTCCTCTGCAAAGAGATTCATAACGAAGGGAGTGAGGGTAGGCAAGGATGGGCACGACGGTGCTAGCATGGTATCCAAAGTGGTAACCTTGGACTGGAGACTCTCTATCTAAGTCTGAATGATCATCAAATATAGGCTCGGTACAGTCCTAAAGTATGCAGCCACTCTCTGCTTGGAAGCATCTATCTAGCCATGCATACGCCAGACTCGCTAGTCCAATGCATCCTTGAGCTTTGTGGCAGCCCACTCCTCTAATTTTTCTATCACTTTCAGGACCCAGGGCTTAAGTTGTTGGAATAGTGTGGCCAACTAAGTCTCAGTATATGTCTACTGTAATACCAAATAATGATATTTAGCCAAAATGGTGAATAGGCTGGCTGAATGTAACTGTAAAATGAAAGATGGAGGACTGGTAGTAGGTGGTGCAGTCGAGGTATCAACTCCACTCTGCACCCAGTCATAGCCTCCTTAGTAGGTACAGCTCTGTAGGCACTCGATTATATGGCCTGTCCGTCAAACATCTCGGGCAGTCGCACCTTAGGCCATGGGGCTCATCATTGGTAACTGGATATATATCATCTTTTATCAACCCTATCTCTTTTGTCTGATTCACCTCAATTAAATTATCCACCCCTTTTATCAAAGGCACCATCAACTCTCGACATAGAGTGAAAATTAAGAATGGGATAGTGGTCTTCCATATGATGGCCCACTCATAAATCTCAGTGATGATGATTTTAAAACATTTGACCTCATACCCAACCATTAGATAAGCTACCATCACTGCTTTATCTGGAGCCAAATAATTATCGATCGTGGTGGGGCAAAGCCGGTATCTAACGATGGGCCACCAAAACTTAGCTGTAAAATTTAATGACACTCTTTTGATTGGGGTATTATGGGATAACCACTCAATGTCTATACCATGCTTGGCAATGTGTTAGGCAATCCATCGTATCAACTCAGCTATACCGTGCTCGGCAATGTGTCAGGCAATCCATTGCATCAACTCCTCTCGCAGTGCCAAGTCTGTCATTACATTTCAGTTATGAACAATTTTTATTTGATGGTTAAACTCATCTATCATGGAAGGCTTTTGAACATTCGGGCCATAGAGAACCCATCAAACAGTTTCCTCTAAAAGACCAATCAGGAATTCTTAAATGAATATGGTAAAAGTAGGACTGCTCTAATTCTTTAGATTTGGCCAATGCTTTTTTTTTATCATGGCCACATATCAATCATAGAATTCTTGGACCATCATTGGGCTATATTTTCCTAAGGGGGATACCATCTAGTCACAACAATGTCGTTAGAACATATCTTGAATTTCTGGAACCGCATCGAGTCTGAACATCAACACTCGTGGCTCCTCAGTAATGGGTCTTCTAGAATGATGTCGATCATTCAATTCTCTTTCCATCTACTAGAAGTCAAACATTCCCTTGATGCACCACTGGTTAGGTTGCCCTATTAATTGAATGGGTATGGATGGGCGTTCTGGTGTCAAACCTCCCATAGATACGAACCCAAATGTAGACTAGGAACCCAATTCATCATCACTTCCCTCTGTTACTGAGTGGTACCCCTCTTAAGATTAGGAGCACGTGGAAAGTTGGATCAGCCACGTACATGGGTTCTAGAACCGTTGTGAGTTGTTCTCTTCAGTTTCATATCATTTGGGGTTTGACAAGGGGTGGGACTAACTTGGTATTCCTCCCTCGACCCACTAGCCTCATCGTCAGTTGGATCGTCTTATAGAAGGGATTTTAATTATTCAGTCACGGCCCTTTTGGATGAGGTGACCGATGTTCTTCCACATTTCGGGGTCGATTTGGGAGGCATTTAGTACCTATGGAACAAATATTAGTACCCATAACAAGGAAGAATTCAAAGAGTTCGAAAAAAATACAAAAATTTAAATGTAGACACTAGATTTTTTTGGTCGTACGATAGGGTGTCTACAGACCATAGAAGATTCTATGAACCATAAGACCCTATCATAGAAAGTAGACACAAAAATGAGGCTACTAGAAGTATTTCGTGGATTGACACTACGGTCCGTAGAATTTTCTACGGATCGTAGGTTCAATCATAAAACCCTTCCTTGTGCCACTGGTTTGGAAATTTTAAATTGTATGAGTCTATTCTATGAGCCGTAGAAAAGTCTACAACCCATAGAAAGTGCTCATAAAATTAATGTACCAAAACTTTAACTACTGGTATATACTTTTAATTTGTACAAGTTCTATCCATGGGCCATAGAAAATTCTATAACTCATAGAAAAATTTATAGTGTTTGAAACTTGTGAAGTTAAATCAGGTCGTAGGCGAACCTATGATCCATAGAAAACCATCATAGACATGAATCCAAGCTTAATGCTGCTCTTCAACAATGCGAAACTTAGTTTATTCAAACTAAATCAGCCCATCAAACTTGTTTTCAGAATTCCACCCAAATTTTCACAACCCAACATCCTTAGATTTGATTTTTCCTTAATTCCCCATTTTGAAATTTCAATTGGAACCCTCTAGTAGGCTATCGATTTTACCAGATCAAAGAATGGTACTCTACTAGTCAAGTTCATACCTTACTTGAGTGGAGTATTTGTGTTTTATGAGTATGATGAGAATCAAACCCGACCTTAGTTCAAACTAAGCTTTGTATAGTCCCAATACTTTACACTATTTCTGCTTTTTTAGGGAAATTAGAGGATTTGTTTGTTGGTGTAGTAGGTGCTGGTGATGGAAATGGGGGGATGGTGATTTTGGAGGGAATTTATGGGGAAATTTCAATGGAGTTTGGGATTTAGTGTTTGTGTGTAGTGATATTGAAAATGGGGAGGGGGGGAATTTTAAATCATTAGGGCTTTTATTTTCTTATAGACGTAGGTCAGGTTAAATTGGACTTTTAAAAGAACTGGGTGTTTACGAGGCCTATCTAAGAAATGTAGAAATTTCTACAATCTGTAGGTAGGTCTAGGAAACATACTTTGGGTCTACGCGTCTAGACTACCGGCCATAGACTTTTCTACGATCCGTAGAGTACACTCGTAGACTTAAAGCTTGTTTAGGGCTTTAGAAATATGGCTTCTTTGACTCAAGTCTACGATCTATAGGTAAACCTACGACCCTTAGAACCTATTCACAGGGCAATCTGTACTTAATTTTTCAGATTTAACTTTTGTTCCTTGAACACAACCATATTGAGGCCTACTTTTTGTCCTTTTCTTGACTCTATTTTGACACAGACCCTATACTATCCTAAAAATGTATACTAAAAAGTGAAAAATTACATTGAAATAATCAAAAACATATCATGGGTTGCCACACAAGAAAAGCATGAATTAACGTCGCAGCATGACTGAGGTTCTTTGATTACTCAGACTTTACCAAATGCTAATACTTCCACAGCTTTGATCTCATACTCGGTGCCCATATACTCTTTGATCCTTTGTCCATTCACATCAAAATTCATTTCATCTTTGTTCTCCAATTCGAACACACCATATGGGAAGACATGAATTACTCGTAATGGTCCTACCCACTTTTACTTGAACTTTCCATGAAATAAGCATATCCTTGAGTTAAAGAGAAGGACAAAATCTTCGGGTGCAAATGTTTGCTTTTTGATCTTTTGGTTGTGGTACTTATTCATCCTCTCTTTATACAAGGTTGAACTTTCATACGCGTTTAGTAGAAACTCATCAAACTCATTGATTTGATTTATTCTTTACTTTGATGCAGTATCCCAATCCAAGTTCAACTTCTTTCATGCCCAGAAGGCTTTATGCTCCACCTCTACGGTAGATGGCAAGACTTCCCAAACACAAGTTGGTAAGGTGAAATACCTATGGGTGTCTAGAATGTGGTGCAATATGCCCATAAAGCATCATCAAGATTTCTCGACCAATCGATTCTATTTACGTTCACTATCTTTGCAAGTATTCACTTGAGTTTGCGGTTGGAGACCTTTACTTGCCCACTAGTATGTAGCTGGTAAGGAGTCGCTACACTATGTTGAACCCCATACTTCTTGAGAAATATTTTGACCAATCGATTGCAAAAGTGGAAACCTCCATCGCTGATTAAATCCCTTGGTGTACCAAATCTAGAGAAGATATTTTGCGTTATAAAGGTAGTGACATTCTTTGCTTCATTGTTGGGACGTGCGGCAGCTTCTACCCATTTAGACATATAGTCAACCTCAACACATATGTACTTCCTCCAATTCAGACACACAAATGGTCCCATAAAATCAAGCCCCCATACATCAAACAATTGAATTACTAGAATAGAAGTGAGTGAGAGTTCATGCTTTCTTGAAGTACCTCCTTCTCTTTGATAATAGTCACAAGATTTGGCGAAATCATGAGCATCTTGATGAACTGTTGGCCAGTAGTACCCATACTGAAAGATCTTATAGATTGTCCAGATACCACTATGATGACCTCTAATAGGTGATGAATGACATGCTTCCAAGTTGGAAGGAACCATATTAGTTACCAAGTAATTAGCAACACTGGTAAACTATGGGATTAGATTGTGTGATGCTGCCAGACTTGCTCATCAACAAAAATGTCGTCTATCTCAACTCCATCTTCTAACTTTAGCATTGCATCTTTCTCAATTTAGACAAATGATCGGCAACCTAATTTTTAGTCCTTTTTTGTTCTTTCACCTCGAAGTCAATCTCTTACAGAAGTAGAACTCAACGAATCAGTCTCGTCTTAGCATCTTTCTTTTCCATGAGGTATATTAATGCAACATGGTTAGTGTGTACAATGGTGAATACTACGGTAAGAAACTTTTATTCGGTCACAGTGTAGTTTGTTTGATCAAGATTTAGGGCTTTGCTAGCATAGTAGATGGGATGTAGAATATTCTCATGCCTTTGTCCTAGTACTACCCCAAGTGATAACCTTCTTGCATCACACATAACCTTGAATGATTGTTCCCAATAAGGTGCAATGATGATAGGTCGTGAAATCAACTTCTGTTTCTACTCTTCAAACGCCTTTAGACAGGCTTCATCAAAAGCAAACTTTATCTCCTTCTCGACTATCTTGCATAGTGGAGGAGCTCTTTTGGAGAAATTTTTGATAAAGCAACAATAGAACTCGGTATGTCCTAAGAAGATTCTAATGCCTTTGATAAAGATAGGATGGGAAAAATTTCAATTACCTTGATCTTTGCATGATCCATGTCAATTCCTTTGTTTGGGATCTTATGTCCCAGCATTATCCCCTCTTTTACCATGAAGTGACACTTCTCCCAATTTAGTAGAAGATTATATTTTTCAAACATTTTGAGTAAGTCACTAAGATGCGCCAAGCAATCATTGAATGAGTGACCACCCACTAAAACATTATCTATGAAAACTTTGATTGTGTCCTCAATCATGTATTAAAATATGGACATCATACAATGTTGAAAGGTCATCGATGTATTACACAATACGAATGGCATTCTTTTGAAGACGAATGTCCCATATGGGCAAGTGAAAGTAGTTTTCTCTTCATCTTTAGGTGCAATGGAAATCTAATTATTGCCTAAGTAAGCATCAAGAAAATAATACCATCCTTTTACAGCAAAAAAGTGTAGCATTTTATCCATGAATGGCATCGAGAAGTGATATTTTTCTATCCATGCATTCAACTTGCGATAATTCATACATACTCTCCAACTCGTGATAAGATTCATTGGGATGAGCTCTTTCTTTGCGTTTGGTACCACAGTAATTCCACCTTTTTTGGCATACATTGGACAGGCCTTATCCATTTACTATCAGCAATCGAGTAAACTACTCTAGCATCTAACCACTTGAAAATATCCTTCTTGACTACCTCTAGCATGGATGGATTAAGTCGCCTTTGGTGCTTAATGCTCAGTTTATAGTATGGCAAGAGTTGGATTTTGTAAGAACATATGTCCGATGGGATGCCTATGATGTCAGCTATAGAACATCCAATTGCTTGTTTGAAGCATCTTAAAATAGATGTTAATTCTTCCACTTGCCTTTGGTTAAGATCAATAGCAATGTTGACTTGCAAAGTGTTGTTGGGCCCAAAGAACGCATTATGTAAGTGACAAGGGAGATCCTTGAGTCTAACATCAAAGGTTCGTCAATGGATGGTTTTGCAGGAGTGGTTGCTCTATTGTTTAAATCTAAATCAAGTCTCTCTGGAGAAAATTTGTATTTCCCTAGGACATTTGAGTGCACCAACAATCTCTAGTACTCTCCAATGAGATCCCCATCGAAATTCATAATGAGCGCAGCTAATTCTTCAACACCTAATCACTCCTCAATCATTACCTCAGGTTGTACTTCATCAACAACATCAATCAAAGAAATCACATGCAAATGTTTTTGATATTTTATTGCTCGGCATATATTGAAGACCACTTCTTTATTATTCATTCTAAACTTTAATTGACCAATCTCCATATCGACCAAAGTATGTCCAGTGGCCAAGTATGGTTTTCCAAGAATAATAGGAACCTCAAAATCTACCTCGCAGTCAATAATAATGGGATCCGCTAGGAATATGAATGATTCAATATTCACTACTATATCATAAGAATGGCCACGAGCTTATTCACAGTACGATCTGCCATCAAGGGCAACATTGACATCAATTTGTGAGGTCCTAAGCCCAGTTGTCTAAAGACAGCTAGCAGCATCTAATTAATACTAGCCTCCAAGCCACACAAAGCTTTGGAAAAGTTGAACGCTCAAATAGTACATAGTATGGTGAATGCTTCATGATCCTCTTTTTTCTACACAAGATAGCGAGTAGCTATTGCACTATAATAATGCAAGTTGTCGGCTACTTCAAAGCTCACAGTTCTCTTCTTTGTAACAAGATCCTTTATAAACTTTGCGTACCCAGGCATTTGCTATAAGGCTTCAATCAGAGGAATATTAACCAAACTTTTCTTCAACATGGAAATGAATTTGAGATACTTTCCATCCTCAGCTTTCTTTCTCAATCTCTACAGAAAAGGTAAGGGAAGTCATTTCATTGGAATTGGAGTTGGAGTAGCATTTTTCTGATTGTCATCCTCTACATGAAGCATTTCATCTCCCTTCTTAGGTTGTTCGGTGCTCACTTTCTCGCCTTCTACTTTCTCCTCAGATTTGCTAATTTTCTCATCTCCACTCGAATTAGAATCATATGCATCATCCTAAATTACTAGAATTGGTGGATCCGACCATTCGAACACAACTTTGGGTGATTAAAGCCCTGTACTTCCCATCATTTTTAGGATTTTGAATTGTATTACTTAGGAGAGTTCCTTTATGGCATAGATTCAAAGACAAAGAAATCTAATCCAACTTTTGTTTAATAAGCTTGATGTGTGTGACATGTGACTCTACTTTATAGTTCATCCCCAAAAGATCATAATATATCTCCTTAAGATTCTCCTCAGTAGAGTCATACTTTTTCATCATCTTTTTCATCATGTCCTCAATCCTTGCAAGTCCAGAACCCCCTTCTTGATTTTCGAGCAAGACATATGCACCACTCTTGTTGTTATCTCTCCTTCCCCAATCACCTTCTCTATATTGCACATGGTTTCAATTATTATATCCATCTTGGATGTAGTTTTTCTCATATTGTAGTTCTCCTCATGATAGTAGTTGTTGTAGTGGTTGTAATAGCCTTCCCTATTGAAGTTTCTCTAGGTCCGACCTTGATTTCCTTGACCTTGGCATAAAGAATCCTGATTGGAAGCTTGGGGGTTAATTTAGAAACCCCTTGGTTGTTCATTCATATAGTATTCATCTTCCTCATACTCATACTCATCATGAAATAGTGCTCTACCTTGTTGGTCTATTGCATTGACTTTTTCATAACCCAAATTTTTGAATGCCAGTTTATATTCACTCCTCAATTGTGTTATCTCTTACAGCACTTCTTTATTTGCTAATGTTGAATTCTGGTTAGTGCCAACTACAAAGGTAATCTTCTAAGTCTCGGTATCCCTTGTGCTCCATGCTCTGTTGGTTTTCGTAACACATTCAAGTTTCTTAGTGGCTTCCTCAAAAGTGTTGTCCATGAAGGCTCTTCTAATAATGGTATTGGCCACAGCTTTCCCATTTCCATTGAGTGCTCGATAGAATATCTCAAGAAGTGACTCATCGGGAATTCTATGATTTGGCACACTTCTTAAATACTTAACAAATCATTCCCAATCAACACTAATTGACTCTACAGGCATCTATTGGAATTTGTTGATCCTATCCTTCAAGTTTAGCTTCTTTGACAATGGAAAGTATTTCTCAATGAAAGATCCATGTAACTACTCCCAAGTAGTGTTTGAATTGTATGGTAGCTCAGTCAACCAAATAGTAGCGTCACAATTGAGTGATAGTGGGAAAACCACAGTCCGATGACGTCTATCGTCAGGCCCGAATTCCCAACACTACTCTTGCAAATGTATACCATATTATTAAGATGGGTGAATAGATCCTTATATGGCAGGCCACCAAATAGTCCTCAATTATAAATTATTTGAATCAAGACACTCAAAATATTGAAATTTGCGCCAAGAGGCAATGTCGATAGCACAATGGCACCAGTAGTTCTGATGGTGTCGCAGTTGACCTCATAGTTATTCCATTTGCCAAATTCAGCTCATTGTTTGGATGGAGGAGTTTCTCTCACCACTAGTGGGTTGTTGAGAACATTTTGTGAAGATACTGAGGAGGGTTTTGATGTGCATTCTGAGTTGTTCTGCGACTTCTGCTTTAGTTTCCTTTCCATCATTGTTCGCCATTCATCTTAGTGCTCTCTAAATTTCGGGGTTGAATGGAATTAGGGGAATGCCTTTACTCTACGTACTTGGCATATACTAGATTTCAAACTTGTTTAAGCACAAACAAAAAGAAAAGAAAAATTGAAATCAAGAAATAATGATTACAAATCAAATAATAAGAATCAATCTAATCTAAAAGCCCTATTCCTCGGCACCGGCACCAAAATTTGATACACCCAAATTACACCTCCCTAAAGAAGTATAAAGCGGTCATTGATCATATATAGAACCTAACAAAGGTTAGTATCAATCCCACGATGAATATGATTTATATTTATATTAATCTTTTATTATTCGTGTTCGTATTCGAATTATTTCCTTAAAGAGGGGAGTTTTGTATAAAAAATAATTAATAAATTCAATCATAAGTATCAAGCAATAAAGTAACAATTTAATATGATGTAATTCAATGAGAGATGAAACTAGGGTGTATGTGTTCTCCACAAATTCTTAACTATGTCGAACCTTTTATTAGCAATCCTTTTCTAGTGTGTTACATGTAGAATCGGTAAGTTAATTTCACCTAGGTCCTTGATATAGAAAATAAGAGATTATCACCACGCAACTTGATCCGTCTACTCGCATATACTCTACTAACCTTTACCAGTGATCCCAGATTAGATATTCCTTGATCGTTCAAGCTATTAAATGAGGGTTGATAGCTTCAAATCTCGTTGTTAATCCTTTTTTCTATCTGTTTCCTCTTTGATCCAGAAAGTAAGGTTAAGGTAAGTTCTAACATGGGACCTCATTAAAAACAATCAAAATGAATGGAAAAATAATGCATGCATGCACACTATTCAAGAATTATATTTTATTAGTTCTACGATATTAATTTTTCATAGTTTCCACAATCCTAGTTGTGGATTTAGCTATTCATAAACATGTAATAACAATTCATGATAATGTATTTCAAATAATTCATTCACTTACAATAAAGAGTAAGAAAATCTAAATTCTTCAGTTGAAATCAAAAAATAAACGTTGATAACAAACTCCATGAATTCAAGAAGCCAAAAGTAGTTTATACCTTAATCTTAAACCCAAAAATGTGCATAATACAATACTAATCTTCTACGTCTCGTATACCTCTTTGTAACTTCTGGACTTGCTTTCATTCCTATCCATTGCTTCTACGATTGATACCTACGGCTCATAGAACTTTATACGGCTCGTAGGTTGGCCTCGTAGAAGTCAAATTGCACCAGTCAGTGTACTATATTTCCATCTTTCAATGCAATGACCTATTTTCCTGCAAAACAAACACAAATGACATTAAATCTACTAACATATGCTTAAAAGACATAAAATTTCTTAAGTTTTAAGCATTACAAGTACTGTAACTTCACGGTATATCAATGCATATACAAAAATATTTAAGTTAAATAAGATAAAAAAATTATTTTTAAGAATGAATAACTATAGCTTGCAAAGAAAATGTAAAAAAAACTACATAAGGTGGAGGGTATTTGTAAACAAAAAACTTATTCATAGAAATTATGCAATGAATATAATTTTGAATATGACAAAGCAAATAGGAAATAAAAAATACTCCTAGCTTAACTAATTCTAGCATACCTTATCCTACCATAACTTATCCCAACATTACTAATCCCAGCATAACTTATATCAAAACCAAACAACTCTTTAGAGTTCATTGAGTTCATCTTTCTGAGTAATGTTTTAAAGAGTATTTTGATATACATTCAAACATTTATTTTGAGATACATGGAGTTATTTTCAAAGTATTTTAAATGTTCACCATTATAACACTATTTTTGTTGGTTGAGTCTTCTGCTGAGTAGTTAGTCAAGCCAAGTATTCGCTCGACAACCAACAATGGTATTTAAGTGCTGGCCACACCTAGGGTGTAGACTTAGGCGTGACAACATTACTGTAGGACTTTTGACAACTTTGCGCAGTTTTCAACTTTTCTTGGATAATCTTTACTTTTTTCATAGCTTGTTGAATCTAATTTTCCCTATCGATTCAGCTTTAGCAACTTCGAACCAACCAATTGGTGATCTACACCTCCTCCCATAAAGAGCCTCATAAGGAGTCATTTGAATACTTGAGTTATAAATATTGTTGTATGCAAACTCAATAAGATGCAAGTGATCATCCCAACTACCTTTAAAGTCAATGACGCAAGATCTCATCATGTCTTCAAGAGTCTAAATCATATGCTCTGCTTGACCATTTATCTAAGGATGGAAGGAGGTACTAAGATTTATCTTCAAGCCTAAAACTTTTTTGAATAACTTTCTGTTGAGATGTAAAGAACTCAGTTAAAGGAGTTAGGGAAATTAGTTAGAAGCAGGGGTACTATGGTCATTTCCAGCCTTCCTAGTTAAACTAACTAACTACCAATTAGTTAGATAGTTGGCTTAAGTAACTAGTTATATATATAGTTGTATGTGTGTAGTTTGGGACCAAGGGGCACTTTGATCCCCATTTGTGAAAATATCTTCTGTTAATTCTCTCAACCTCTCTTCTTCTCCTTCATCTTTTTCATCGTCTTCAGCACTCATTCATACCTTATTTCTATCACAACTGCACTATAACTAGAAAAGTTCATGGTATCAGAGCCCTTACCACAGTAATTGCTATGAAGAGTTGTTCATAGTTGAGTCAAAAACTCTAGACAAGAGTCAAAGATTCGTCTGATCAAAAAAAAAGTTGGATCCAAGCTCAGTCGAAGCTGAAATCTGCAAACAACAAGTGTTTCTGCAGCAAAACTTCAAAGAAAAAGGTTGAAGAAAATAGAAGGTCTCGATCTATCTCAAAACGTCAATGTTCAACGAGTTGGTGTACCTATTTCTACAAGCTCTGCAAGTAGCAATGGGCAAGGTATTGACTACAATCACCCTTTATTTCTTAGTCCTACAGATGTGAGTGGAATTAGTATCATATCATTCTAGTTGCAAGGTGTGGAAAATTACACCTTGTGGAATCGATCAATTAAACTTGCGTTGTTAGGAAGAAACAAACTTGGGCTAGTGAATGGAACATGCAGGAAGGAAATGTTTGGTGAAGAACTGTGGGGCCAATGGGAAAGGGTGAATGTAATTATGCTGTCGTGGCTGATGAACTCAATTTCAAAGAGTTTGCTTAGTGGAATTGCATTTTTTTCAAGTGCCTCAAGTGTGTGGACTGACTTGCAAGAGAGGTTTTGTCACGATCCAACCCCATAGGCCGCGACTGGGGTCCGACTTGTACCCCTATATATATACCTATCAGTTGTAGTCAAATTGAACTATGAACAAAGTGATACTATTCACAAAAACCCCAATGAGTTAAAACTTTTTTGGGTATGTGTGGATTCTATCATTCTTGTCATATCATGAAAGGGTTTGCAAGACGACAAAGCTTCTATAACATAAAAATATCTACAATATTTTGTATAGGCACAATCGAATCAAACTCGCAAACAACCCACATACATATGTCTACAGACCTCTAAGAATAGTAACAGCAACATATGGTGGGACAGGGACCCCGCCGTACCCCTTGACAAATAAATATATACATATTACATGACTAGTATAAAAAGTGAAGCTCTGGAACAGTGGAGTGCTCCCAACATCGCTGAGTGGAAACTCTAAGCTGACGGATCTCTAATATGAACATCTGTACCTACGGGCATGAAATGCAGCCCTCCAGAGAATGGGGGGTCAGTACGACATATGTACTGAGTATATAGAGCATAATATATCATAACTGAAACAAATAATAAAATGGGAATGCAGGAAATCAAGTATAGCATTTAGTAGGGTATTGTACCTGCACCTTACAAAATAAAGTCTTGCATACCATTATCACGTACCATATCCAGCCCATTGTGAGGCTTAGAGTTGCAAATGTATAGACATATCATTATGTGCAATCCTATCTATTACACCCGGCCCTTTAGTGAGGGACTCAGTGAACAATCGTCTCATTATTTATCATGCCCAGCCCTTCATGGGACACGGTGTATAATCATTTCATCATTTATCATTCTTGGTCCTTCATGGGATGCGGTGAATAATCATTTCATCATTTATCATGCCCGATCCTTCATGGGATGCGGTGAATTTATCATGCCTGACCCTTCATGGGGCGCAGTGAATAATCATGCCCGGCCCTTCATAGGGTGCGGTGAATTTATCATGCCCGGCCCTTCACGAGATGCGGTAAATTTATGTATTATTAGCATGTACGAGTATAGTAGTGAGAAACCATACAACATTTAAATTATTATCGGAGACTCAATGAAGTCATCAAGTGAACCGTCACTAGGGACTATATCAAATGGAGCCTCAATGGCATAGTCGTATGTTACTATGGTATGAACCATTTTATAGAAGTTCGAGTATTGGCTATCTCAGAGCCTTTTAAAAAGAGGAGCTTTTTCGTATCAATCACTATTAAACCATATAGAGGACTTGAGGAATAGGAGCTTAACTTCTTTAAGAGTCTTACCATCCATAGGTAAACCAGAAACATGTATCAAGGAACTGCCAAACAGCTTATGGAATCAAGGACATTTGTCATCGTAGAGTCCTTAAGAATAAGAGCCTACACATCCAATTACTATCGCACATATAGAAGGCTTAAGGGTGATAGCTCAACTACCTTAAGAGCCTTAACATTCAGAAATAAATACGAGTCGCAAGTTATACTCAGAGCTTATGAGTAGAATTACCCTCAAAGCACATATTACATTTCACTTATATCTAAGACATGTAGAAAGAAAAGAGAAGATAGCTTTACATACTTATGTCAAAAATATGCCAAGATAAATCTTCACATACCTCTTACGTATTTCTCTTAATCACATTCACGTCGTCGTCCTCCAACCCCGAAATTGGCCAAAACTCGCCAAACTAGCCTTGGAAGTTTCTTGTCGTGCTGAAACTGTAGCGGACTATTTGTATTTATTACACCCCACACTCTTGAGCTCGGAATGTCTTCTTAAATTCGTTAGACATTATCATGTGAGTCTTATAAGCTATGACACTATCAAATGACTCTAAGGAAGGGAGAATGTGATACGATACCCTAAAGGAGGGAAGGTTGGAAATGAGGTCATGAGAAGTCGGAAGGAGTTGGAGGATAAGTAAAGATATGTAGGACTCAATTTACCTACGTAAGATAGTAATTTAGAAGCCTTACATACTTAATTTACGTGAGTACATACCAAGCTTACGTAGCATGGATTACATAGGTACGTAAAATAAGACGAGATTACAAACCCATGAGGTAAAGGGGAGAATGACACATGGAAGCATAGGGAGATGACACATGGAAGAAGGTGACCCACCTACTTGGGGTCAAGTAGGTGACCCACCTGCTTGGGGGGTGGACCCCACTGCCACGTGGCAGCCCCTAGTTTGCAGCATATTACGATGGCCAATCATGGCTTGAAAAGTGTCACCCTAAGGGGCTAACATGTGTCACCTCCAAGGAATACCATATATACATGTTAAAATGACACTTAGATTCAGTTAAATTATCAAAAACCTGTAGAAAAACACCAAAAACTTCAGCAACACAAAGAAAAGAAAACCCTAAGCTAAGAGAGAAAAGGGTGACGGCCTAGGAGGAAAAATAAGGTAAGTCCCGATTTCGTTCTGTAAATTAATTATCTAGCATATACCAAGATGGTATGGAGTTATTAGAAGTATAAAATCATGGCTTGGTGCAGCCAAAACGGACAGCAAGCAGTCCACGCAGTTCAGCGCGACTAAAGAAGTTTTGAGGCATAATTTTGGTGAGTTTTGGCCAATTTCGGGAAAGGTAAGGTCTTACCTTCTAATTTGAAGTTTATGGGTTTTTATGTAGTGTATTATATACCTTTTATACTGCTGTAAGTATAAATAAAGTCATGGGAATGCTCGACGATAGAAACAATCAAAATTAAAGTCGTCGTAGTTAAATTGTAGTCAAAATGAGGCGTTGTGTGTGTGGAGGATGCTAATTGTTATGTGGTGTGTGTTTCAGGGACTAAATGTGTCCTAAAATATGTTTGGGAGATTCTGGTTGTATCCACATAAACCCCCCTTCTTCGTACGGTTAAAAGTTTCGCAAAATAGAAATTAGAAACCCTATTTTGGATATCGTAATTTCAAGTGAGTCGTTCGGAGGTTGTAATGTATAATGTTGTCATGTTTTATATATATATGAGCTGATGGTTATGTATTTGTTTGGAATTAGGTATTAGGAACGTAATTGGGAATTCGAATAGGGCACATTATAGAGGAGGTGTTGCCCGATTTTTGTTAACGCCTTAACTAGCTAAAGAACTAGTCGGGAAGACGAGCGAGGGGTTGAGTTCTATGAATACTCATATGTAACCTAAGATGATGGAAAGCCAAGGGTTATTAATATTCATGTTGCTTTTATATTACTTAGGTTCAGAGGATGATGAGATGAACGAGATAAAGAGTAACCCATAAGAGGTATGTAAAGCTTATTCCTTCTCTTGGCATGTCTTTGGCATAAGTATATAAAGCTATTCTTCTTTATTTTGGCATGTCTTAGATATAAGTTATGAATGGTTTGTATATGGAACTTGGGGATAATTCCATTTGTAAAGCTCCGAGTACAGTCCATAATTCTTATCAACTTCGTAATGGTAGAACTCTTGTAATAGTTGGCTATTGCCTTTTTAAGGCTTCTATAGGATAAAAGGTAATATATATAGAGCCTATTGACTCGTGTTCACTTCTAAATTCTAAGGCTCTTAAGGTAGCTGAGCTATCACCCTTGAGCCTTCTATACAGAAAATAGTAATCGGATGCATGGAAAGCATGAACTATAACTCCTATTCATTTCTTAATATCAAAGTTCTTGAAGTAGTTGAACTGCTATCCTCGATTCCCTATATGATGAATAATAATTGAATGTATGAGCTACCGTGCCTAAGAACTCTATAATGACAAGTATCTCTGATTGCATAAGCCGTTTGGTGTTACCTTAATAAAAGTCTAGGACTCTTGAGACTCCGTCGATATGGCCCCTAATGGCATTTAGAGGATACTTGAGATGATGATCATTTTGATCCTCAAATGATAGCCCATGACGATTGTTATATCGAGTCTCGGATGATGAGATAATTGCATATGGTTCCACGTTACTCTACTTATGCAGGTTGTTAATACATTACTCACCGCATCCCATGAAGGGCCAGGCAAGATAAATTCACCGCGTCCCATGAAAGGCTGGGCAGGATAAACTCACCGCGTCCTATGAAGGTCCGGGCATGATAAATTCACCGCATTCCATGATGGGTAGGGCATGATAAACGATAAAATGCTGATTCACCGCATCCCCTGAAGGGACGGGCATGATATATGATAAAATGATTATTCACCGCGCCCTATGTAGGGCCGGACATGATATATGATGAAATTATTATTCACCGCATCCTATGAAGGGCCGGGCATGATACACAATGACATAAAAGCTTTACTGAGTCCCTCACTAAAGGGCCGAATATAGTCTGTAGGCATGCATATGGAAATATAATGACACACTTGTAGTACCAAGTCCCATAGCAGGCCAGGTATGGTATGTAAGTAAGGTATACATGCCCTCATATCATAAGATGCAGGTAGAAATTCGTTAACTATTATATTTGTTTCCTGCATCCCTACTTCACTTGTTAGCTCATTTATGTGTTATTATGCTTTATATACTCAATACATATATTGTACTGACCCTCTATTCTCCGAAGGGCTGCATTTCATGACCGCAGGTACAGATGTTCATTTTGGAGATCTGCTAGCTTAAGGTTTCCACTTAGCGATGTTGGAAGCGTTCTACTATTCCAGAGCCTAACTTTTGATACTAGTCATGTAATATGTATGTATTTAATTATCCAGGGGTACGGCGGGGGCCCTATCCTGCCATATGTTGCTGTTATTATTCTTAGAGGTCTGTAGATATATGTATATGTGGGTTGATTATAAGTTTGTTTTGACTATGCCTATATGGCATGTTGTAACTATTTTTATGTTATGGCAGCCTCGTCGACTCGCGTGTCCTTTGATGATATGATACGAATGAAAGAGGCTATATGTACATGAACAAGTTTTAAACTATTAAGGTTTTTGTGTATAGTATCACATCACACGCGGTTCAACTTAAGTGTAGCTGGTAGATACGCATAAGGGGGTCCAGGTCGGACTGTAGTCGCGGCCTACGGGGTTGGGTCGTGACAGTATCGCTCCTTCACTATCCCAAATTGAAATTTATTATTATTAAACTTCTTCATAGCACTATGGGACACCCCAAATAATTAACTCATGGAATAAAAGTCGGAGGCTTACTATGGCAGCCCCAAACCCGTAGGCCTCTCCCTTTGGGTTTTTAAGTTTTCCTTTAACTTTCTCTTGTTTGTTCCAAGTGTAAAGCTGAAGATATAGTTCCGTAGG
This sequence comes from Solanum dulcamara, assembly GCF_947179165.1. NCBI lineage: Eukaryota > Viridiplantae > Streptophyta > Magnoliopsida > Solanales > Solanaceae > Solanum > Solanum dulcamara. The sequence continues at coordinate 48,878,149 of NC_077239.1, forward strand.
CATCTGAAGATATATATATACATATCCACGTGGTTGATGAACACCGTATATAATTAATTTATAGAGGAAAAATTGAAGAACTTACCTTTAATTCTTCCAAACCATGGTTGCCTTTTTTTTTTTGTTCTCTATGTTTTTTCCTCTCCCTTGGCTGCTGTTTTGGATAGATAATGAAGTCCTTAGTCACAATATACACGTACATATGTTTCCTTAGGATGTGACATGTGCTATCCTCATAAGGTGATACGTGTCCAACCCTTATTGGACCAACATAACTATGCAACCAATTAAGGGCTGCCACATGTCCTTGGTAGGGCTCACCCCCAAGTAGGTGGGTCACCTACTTGACCCCAAGCAGGTGGGTCACCTTCTTCCACATGGCACTTTCCCATACTTCCATGTGGCACCTCCTCTTGCTGCCACATATCATCTTCTCCTCTTTCCCGTGGATTCATAATCTCATCTTATTTTAAGAACCCGTGTAATCCTTACTACGTATGCTTGGTATGTACTCAAGTAGCTTAAGTATGCCAAGTTTCTAAGTTAGTATCTTACATAGGTAAATAGAGTCCTACGACTCGTTACTTGGCCTCCAACTTCTTCCAGATTCTTATAACCGTATTTGCAATCTTCTTTACTATGGGCTATCACATTCTCCCTTCCTTAGAGTCATTTGATAGCGTCATAGGTTATTTGACTCACTTGATAACTTCTAAGAAGGTTAAGAGATATTCCGAGCTCAAGAGTGTGGGGTGTAACATCCTTCCCCTCTTTAGAACATTCGTCCCCGAATGTTAAACAAAACCTCTCTTAGAAATTTAGACAGATTGTAAGTTGTTATTGCCATAACACATACTTCTATCCAAGTACTTAATATACGAGTTTCAGGAGTTAGGGTTACCTGTAGACATCGGGGCTAGGTATGAATACTTGTGTTTCCTGTCCTCTTCAATTTCCCAGGTCATCTCTTTTCTAGTTTTGGTTTTGCCACAATATCTTGGTGGAAGGCAGGGCTTTAGTCCACAATTTTCTAACCCATCGATCCAGGATGACGATGGGTTTCTCTTTATCGGGTAACTCCTTTATTACATTGACTTCATCCATGGAGAATATTCTGGAAGGGTTCACTTATGTAGTTACGAAAAAATGACTGATAGAAAACTGGACGTATTGTTTTTAAACTGGATAGTAGGGCCAAATTCAAAGGCAATTTGATAAGTGATAGATAACCATCTCAACTACCTTTGAAGTTAACAACACCATCTCACCACATATCCTCTAGCGTTTATGTGGTACGCTTAGCCTGTTTATCCATTTTGATGGTGAAAGGCAGTACTAAGACCTACCTATATTCCTGATCTCTCCTTAGATTGATATTCAAGTGCTAGTTGTACTTTAAGTCTCTATACTCAAGACAATAGTTGTGGGGACCTCATGTATACTCAATCCTTAGGGTTGGCTGCTGAATAGCGCTAAAGTCCCCTTGTATAATGGCTTTCATAGTCATTATGTGCTCTATCTACCACTACCTGATATAATTCCGAAGGAATTTGGCATATGAGTTTGCCATCTTTTGGTAACCAGTTATTTCTGCTCGTTCTGCTTAAACCATTTCATAATTTTCCTTACTCTCGCTTGTAACCTTCTAGACACATTACCTCATGTCATTCTTTACTTTACAAGAATATAAAACGGTACAAGAAATATCCTATCGTTATCTCGCTAGTTCTCATGTTTTACCTAGCCTTTTTATCCCTTATCCTACAATCAATGTCGGGGTAGATACTTGGTCCAATCATGGAAATGTCTTACTTTGCCCGTAGTACTAATTTTATCTCGATAGTTTGGCTTAACCTATCTTCGCATTTATTGGTAAGGTATCCCAAAATATCACAACCGCATTATCATTATTGAACTCTTATTCCTTCTATCATGTACTTACTCACCTAGCCTGATGCTTGTATATACATATCCGTAGGTTGCACAGCTATTCTGATGCAACTTGTAGAAGGTAGACGTAGTCTTTTCATCCCCTGGCTCATTTTACTGTACACATCTTATTTAAATTGGCACTTGCTTGTCCCATCTTTGTTTTTTGAAATTTTCATTATTATATATAAAAGTAATAGTACAAGTACAAGGAGGGGGACATGAGACCTTACCTTTGAACCTAAGATGGATGATAACTTAAGAGACGACTCCTCTCGATACAATGCGATTAAGAAAAAATGTAAATAAGGAAAATTCTCCCCTTCCATGTAAATATGAGGAAGAAACCTACACTAGTCCATTCAACTAAGCTACATTCAGATAGCTAAACTGAAGAAGAACAGGTATACGAAACTTCCAATTTTCATGGATCGAGATCGTTCATGTCATCTTTGTCCTTCTTAATATTTTCATACCGAGTTTGTCTATAAGTCATGTGATCATCATGCAAAGGTAGTGCATGGTGCTACTGATTTGGATATGTAGAAAGTATACTTCATTGATGAAACTTAAGTCGGCTAACTTTTTCAAGGTCGCTCGACTAACGTTTCGAAGTATCCGTTTGAGTTGCAACTTCTTGGGCTCTGCTGGTATTGGTTCAAGAAATCCAAATTCAGTTGTAAATCCAATACAAGGCTCAAGGTAACAGAACACCTGTACCAAGAGACACACAACAGTGAACAAAAAAATGAAAACTAGTTTCATTTTTGATGGTTGTTATGTATGGCTTCAATTATTGGATGTTGTGTTGCTGGTATGGATTCTTGTTTTTGGTGGATGGTCCATCAACCTGTATTCAAGAGAAGGCCCAAGAGTTGTTGTGAGTGATGTGCATCCCAGTTGCACCAAGAATCGAGCAAGAAGCCATTTTCTGAACTTTTTAATTCTAAAGGTGTTGTCATTTGCTTGTTGTTGCTGAGAGATTCAGTTTTATATATATTTTGTATAGAAACAATCAACCAAAAACCAAACCAGATCAGGTAATTGGGAGGGACTTCCAAATCTGATAGTTGTTGAGTGATTATTATTGGTTGTTGTGTAGAGTGCTAGAAGTTATTGTTGTTTTTGTGTGCTATTTCTTGTCCCATATACCTCCTCCAATTTGCATATGAAACTGTACAAACAAAATAAAACAAACACATAAACAACAGTCCAAGAGTGTACTTGTTGTAATGTCATCTACACAGGGTGTTGGGCCTGCTTTGTTTATCTTGTTGATGTTGTTGATAGTTCCTGATTCCTGAGTGTGGAAATCTGTTGAAGGATTAAAATCTGGAACTTCTTTGGTGTAGCTTTTGTAACTCCATATATAGCCCTGAAGTTCTTGTGATTGTCTTTTGTATGTTCTGTAATTCCATAACCAATTGTTGGTTCAATTCCTTAATGCACCTCTAGCAACCTGTAGATGAACATAGGAATGGTCCATCTTATTGTTGCCTAGGTATAGTGAGTACATATTGGATGTCTTCATTGTTGCAATCTGGAGTTGTTGGTTGCTGTAACTTGTTGGTAGTATGGTGTTTCAGTTGAGAAACTAAAATAAGAAAGCAAACAAACTCAAGCAACCAGGTGGGGCTTTGCATCTTCAGTGGATTGAGCCAAATGTGATAGTTGTGGATTGTTGTTGATACAGTATCTCTTGTTGTTATTGTTTTTGGATGTAGTAGCTCCATAGTGCAGTAACTTTGGTAGTGTTGCATCTCTGAAGTGTGTTGTTCCTTGAAGAAAGTGTGTTGGTTGTTACCTCCCAGCAAAATGCCTCCTCCAGGTTGCAACTTCATTTTGGTTGCTATAGGTTCATGATAATTGTTGGTGTTGTTGTGTGATGTCCTTGGTGAGTGTTTTTGCACCTTTGCATTAGATACCATCTTCATAGAAACAATCAAACAAGAAACAAAAAACAACCAATCAAACAAGGACCAACAACCAGTGCGACAAAGCATTAAAGTTTCTGCACAAAAAATCAAACAAGAAGGTAATTCCAAATAATGGGTCAAATGTTGCAGTCCATCACTGTGGCTCTGCTCCTCTGTGTTGCAGGTTGTGGGAAGTTGTTGATGATAGTTATTATTCATGGAAGTTGTTATTAGCTCCTTACTGTACCTACACAAACAAACAAACAAACAGATATCCAAGCAAGGACTTATAAGTGTTCCTTGTGAGTTACAGGTTGCTGTGATTGTTGTTGGATGATGTGATTGTTAGATGATGTATCATATAAGGTAAAAATGTTGCACATGGAGAAATCTATAGCTTTGCACCATTCTTGCTTCTCCAATACATGGCCCAAGCTGTCAACTGATGCACCATACCACTGCTGAACCAAAAACTAACAAGATTGGGCCTCCAACCCAAATGCATGTACCTGTACAGCCAATAAGAAAAGGATAAAAAGGTAAAAACAACTCTATTCCTTACCTCTAATGGTAAGTTAGTTATTTTAAGAAAGTAATAAATAAGGGAGACTCTCCCTTTTACAATGGTTCTAAAGATGGAATCTTCAAGGTAGTTATAACTATGCATAGTAATACCCATATTGAAGAATGAGTTAGAACATCAGTGAAGAGTTTAGGGGGGTTTCTTGATTCTCTTGAGCTTCCTTCTTCTGAAACTAGCCATACCCAACTTTTCTGTCACGACCCAACCCCGTGGGTCGCGATTGGGGTACGAACCTAGACCCCTGTATACGTAACTTTCAAATATAACCAAATTGAACTACGGGTAATGTGATAAAACCCCCAAAAACCCAAATAGGTTAAAACTTTTTCATGTTCATGTAGCCTCCTTCATTCATATCGTATCATGGAAGAGAATGCAAGCCGACAAGGCTGCCATAACGTAAAAACATTTACAATATGTCGTATAGGCACAGCCGAAATAAACTCATGAACAACCCATACATACATGTCTAAATACCTCTAAGAATAGTACGGAAACATATGGCAAGACAGGGCCCCCACCGTACCCCTGAATAAACAAATACATATATACACCGGAGGACCAGTACAAAAAACTAGACACCAGAATAGTGGAGCACCTCCAATCATAGGTTAGCGGAAATCCTGAGCTAGCGGATCTCTGAAATGAATGTCTGTACCTATGGGCATGAAATGCAGCCCCCCCGAAGAAAGGGGGGACAGTACGATACATGTACTGAGTATATAAGCATAACATAACTGAGATAACAACTGAAACAGGGATGCAGGAAACCAAGGATAACGTTTACTAGGGTACTGTACCTGCACCTCACAAAATAAAGTCCTGTATATTATTATCACGTACCGTATCCGGCCCGCTCGGGGACTTGGTGTTACAAATAAATCATCTATCATGATAGGCATATATATGCTATTAGCGCTGTAGAACGTATAGCCCTATCCATGTATATAGCAAACACATTCCAAGAAACGATGTCCCGATCCACATATCATGTAATAATGTCGAGAAACGATGGCCCGATCTATATATTGCATGATAATGCCGAGGTACGACAGCCCGATCCATATATTACATGATGATGCCGAGGTACGATGTCCCGATCCGTATAATGCATAATAATGTCGAGGTACGATGGCCCAATCTGTAAAATGCATAATAATGTCGATGTACGATGGCCTGATCCGTATAATGCATAATCTGTCGTGGAACGTACGACCCGATCCTTACATAGCAAAATATGTTGAGGTACGTTTGGACCGATCCATATATATATCATAATGCATATACGTGCATGCAAAACTCTGTAACATATCAAACATCCCTTAGATATCATTATATAGCATGTTTAAGAGCCCCTAGGTATAGGAGCTTACACATCCCAACACTATTCAACCTATAGGAGGCTCAAGGGTCGTAGTTCAACTACTTCAAGGCCCTTATCATTCAAAAATAGGTACAAGTCATGAGTTACATACAGAATCTATAAATGGGGCTATATCCAAATCCATGTCCTATAGAACCTTTAGTCTAGTCTTTCTAGAAGCAGGAAAAGACAAGTTTTACATGTACCACTTCCTATCACATGAAAGACTTGAAAAGTAATGACTCAACTTGTTACAGGAGTTCTAATCAGTAGGAAGTGAACAAGAGTCTTAACTCACCCTCTGAGTTTTAAGAGTGGAATAACTTCAAACTTCATATACACAATACTTACATCTAAGTCATGTAAAAAGAGAGGAAGAATAACTTTACATACACTACTTCTCAGTATATAGAAGACTTGAGGAATGGAAGCTTAACTACTTTAAGAGTCTTAACATTCAACAGTGAACACGAATTATGAATCATGAATCATGTTCAGAGCTCATGAATAGAGTTATCCCAAGCTTCATACACATATCACTTGTCACATAGATCTAGGACATTCCCAAAAGAAAGAACAGATAGGCTTTACATACTTTTACCAAAACATGCCAAAAGAAGGAATAGCTTTACATACTTATGCCAAAAGCATGCCAAAAGAAAGCTTCACATACCTCGTATGGACTTCTCTTAATCACGTTCACGTCATCGCCCTCCAACCTTATTTAACATGTAATAAATGCGAGTATCAACAACCTTAACTTTTCTGTGCCTTAAGTTTCACCTTAGTATTCATGGAATCTATTTCCTTTTTCATCTCCTTAACTAGTTCTTTAATTAGTTAAGGCGTTAACGAAAATTGGGCAGCACCTCCCCTATAATGTGCCCTATCTAAATTTCTAATTTCACTCCTAATACCTACATTCAACCAACAACAACAACCTGAAGCATATTTTTAAGCATTTCACATCAACAATATACAACATAAGCTCCAAACGACTCGCTCGGAGCTACAATATCATAATAGGGTGTCTAGCCTTTATTTTATAACACCTTTAATTATACGAAATGAGGGGTCATATGGATGAAAAAAGAAGTAACCCTAACCCTTTTAGAACATATTTAGGCCCTGCAACAAAATACCACACTCCTGCAGAAGCACCTCACAAGAACAACACTTTATTTCGACGATAATTCACCTCTAGCGACTCCAATTTAGTTTGTTTCAAACGTCAAGCGTTCCTATGATATTTCTACAATTACAGACACATATAGGTAGTGTAACATGCTCCATAACAATACCATAAAGCTCAAATTAAAAGAATAAACCTTACCTTACCCGAAATTGGCCAAAATTGCAAAATTGCAACTCGGAAACTTTTCAAACTTGCTGAAATCGCGCGGACTGCTTATTATCCGTTTGGTTTTGCTCCAAGAAATGATTTTTCATTATTAACACCTTAATATCATTTCCAAATCCTTACAAAAACGTAGGAGAATAAAACCAATCCATACCTTAACAAACGGCTTCCCAAACTTGCTGAAAATTAACTTCGGAAACCCCCTTAACGTGCTGAAAGTTGCGGACTGTTTGTGCCACTTCTCCGCTGCCCCCAAATTGGAATTTCTTGCTATAACACATCATTATACAACTTTTCTATACCTTAAAGAACTAATTCACGGAACGAAAGTCGGGGGCTCGCCTTTTGGAGACCAAACCCGTAACCCTCTCTTTTTGGCTTTCTAAGTTTTCCTTCAACTTTTTCTTGTTTGTTCCAAGTGTAAAACTGAAACCATGGTTCCGTAGGCATCCTAATACACATATATACACCTCCACATATTTAAGTAACACTGTATATACTTAATTTATGGAGCAAAAGTGGAAGCTTACCTTTGTTTTCCTTGTTGCCGCCATAATACTCTCTCTTAGTCTTAGGTTTGTTTTTTTCCTTTTGTTCACATTTTTGGCTGAAATTTTGGATAATTAAATGACTACGAGTCATTTTAACATGTATATATGGGCTTACTTGGAGGTGAAACATGTCATCTCCTTAGGGTGACACATGTCGAGTTATGATTTGCCACCGTATTATACTACCGACTAGGGGATGCCATGTGGCAGTGGGGTCCACCCCCCAAGCAGGTGGGTCACCTACTTGAACCCAAGCAGGTGGGTCACCTACTTGCTTGAGGTGATGCCACATGTTGCTTCTTCATTGGCTACCACATGTTGTCTTTTCCCCTTCCTCGTGGGTTCGTAATCTCATCTTATTTTATGTACCTATGTAATCCTTGCTACGTAATTTTGATATATCCTTAAGTAGCTCAAGTGCATACAACTTTTAACTTAGTAGCTTACGTAGGTAAATCGAGTCCTACGACTCATTTCTTAGCCTCCAACTCTTTCCAGATTCTCACGACTCTATTTCTATCCTTCCCTCTCACGAGGCATCACATTCTCCCTTCTTTAGAGTTATTTGGTAACGTGATAGATAATAGGGATCACATGGCGATTTTCAAGAAGCTTACAAACACGTCTCAAGGTACAAAAGTATGGGATATAACATTGTCAAGTTCTAAGTGTGCTCTAGCTTCTTTGGGGAGGTCCTGATTGGTGAATTAAAGTTTTAGAGAAGTGCATTTGTGATGGTGCTTTGATAAAGCATCAGCAATGGAATTGGCTTCTCTGAAGGTATGGTTGCATTTGAAGATTTGAAATTGGTTGATGATGTTATTCAACTTGTCTAGGAGCTTTTTGATGGACCAGGGGGGTTTTGCTTGTTGCTACAGCCACCTGATGAGAAGCTCAGAGTCCACTTCCAGCTCTACCTAGGAGTATCCAAGCTGAAGGCACCAAGAAAGGCCAAAGATAGCAGCTTCAATCTCAGCTTGGTTGTTTTAACCTTTACCAAAAGGGGCAACAAAGGCAAACATGAGATGTGAATGAGCATTTCTAAGAATTCCACCTCCACCTATGTTGCCAGGGTTGTCAAGGGCACTACCATCAGTGTTCAATTTGACCATGTGGCCAGTTGGTTTAATCCAGCTCACATGAGTGATTTTGATAGCATGTGAACACTGATCAATCAAAAGGACCAGTTCCTTCCAGCTGGTTGGCTAAGTAATATAGGGGAAAGCAGTATTGAGCAAGTTATGAGTATCTTTGTAGATAGAGAACTTGACTCTAGCAATATTGGAAATATTTCCACCATATTTAGAGGCACATCTGTTTTTCCAAAGGTTCCAACAAATGAAGATGGGGGTAGCTTGTAAGATGAGCTTGTGGTCCTGATTCTTGTGCTTTGATGTCCACCATCTCATTAACAGGGTTCTGAGGGGTGTGTACTCTTTATTAATGCCCAAAGAATCAGAGAAAAACTTCTAAATGTTAGTAGCAAATGATCCAGCAACAAAGTTGTGATCAATGGTGTCTTGGCCAGGAGTGTAACAGCAATAGCATTGAGAGGGAGCTTTTCCAAATTTGGTAAGCTTCTTATTGGTGGGTAATTTCCCTCTAAGGGCTCTCCATACCAGGAAGGAACATTTGAAGGGATGAGCTTGTGCCAGGTAGAAGTGTTGAGTCTAGTCTTGGGTCTTTTATCTCTAATAAGATCCCAAGTATAGAGCAACTAAACTCCCTAGTGCTATTAAGTGTCCAACAAGGTTGGTCTTGTTAGAGGGGTTCATAGTTCATGTAGGTAGCAAGAATGGTAGAAACAAATTGTGGAGGGGCTTTTTGAATGATAAGATCAACATTCCTTATTCATTCTTTGCTCTTCTCGTGTCCTATCACAGAAGGTTTTGTATTCCTTTTCCTTAGTCATTTCTCTATAGCAACGTCATTTGCAACCAACTCTATAGCCATCATGTTGGCTTTTAGTCTAGCATAATGTCATTATCCTTCATAGTGCCTCTTTAGTTATTCGATATCCTTTCACTACTATACCCTTTTTTATTTATACGCACCCACCTTCTAGCGTTATGTCATTCGAGGTTTTGTTAAAACTTCTTAACACTGTCTTACTTACCATTTTGACTTCTATCCAATTATTGGTGTCTTCCAAACCTTTCTCACTTGATTCAGTCCGAGTTTTTATTGAAACTTAAATGTCCATCACAAATATGTTTCCATATCAATTGTCTTCACCTTACCTTTGCAATTTTCTCATTGACTTCCGCCCCTTTAGTTCGTACTCATTTTCAATTCATAACATCTCTATGGGGTGCTTCTGTGAGAATTTATTTCTCCAATTAGTTAGTGGAGAACTAATAAATTGTTATCTTAGAGCACTTTCCAACCACCGTTAGAAAAACTAGAATCCCTTAAACCATCACAGTACTTCTTAACACTTGACCCACATGGTCTCCCTTTGAGTTTATCCTCGATTCATGAACAACTTATCTAATTTACAACTAAGAGTTGGGTCTTGTCACTTTTCAAGAAAAGTGAAACTCAATTGCTAGAGGTCTTACCATTCAACCTGAGCCCCTCTTTTTTTGTTTCCTACAGCACAAATATGGCTGAGATACCGTGGTCTGAACTTTACTACCCAGATAGGCTTTCGTTTCTCCAAAATAAAATTCCCCAAGTAAAAAGAGTGCTCCTTATGAACGATATGGAGAGTACTTTCTACAGCGTTAGTTAGACATAATATAGGTACTCGGTATCAACTTCCAGGATATTTTATGAAGCTATGTTTCATTCCCTTTCCTTGTTCTGGGAATATTTCGGCAGAGTTTCCTCTATACCCCTTAATATTCCAAAACCTGCATGCAGAAAATACTAACAATATCTCACAGGGCCAACACATATATATCTATTTATAGCATATCACAGCCACACAGGGCTTTCAATATCACCTCATATCGAAGCCATACAAGGATTTTAATATCAACAATAGTATAGAAATAATGGACTTACCTCTTATGTCTAACTTCGAACTGTATCTGTTGCGCTTTTCTGTCTCTTTTTCCCTTCAGTTTTCGACTTTACATTTCCATCACGTATCAATACCTTACCCAACAGATATCATTCGTGCCTTTACATACCTGCGTGCTCCATAACTTCCCATGTCGTCAATTACTTCATTTTGTTGATGTCGTCCTTCTGTTAACATCCACGATTAGTATAAAGAATTGTCCTAAAACTCGGATCTATAGCACGATCTCAGATGTAAAAGAAAAGGTAACAATCTAAATATCATGTAGCCTCTTGCTTATAGATGTGGAGCACAACACATCGATAATAAAGACTCTACTAGACACGGTCTGCAAACAATCCAAGGATGAACTGCTCTGATACCACTTCTATCATGACCCAACCCCGTAGGCCGCAACTGGAGTCTGACCTGGACCCCATATACATACCTATTAGCTGTAGTCAAATTGAACTATGAATAAAGTGATACTACTCACAAAAACCCTAATGAGTTAAAACTTTTTTGGGTACGTGTAGATTCTTTCATTCGTGTCATATCATGAAAGGGCATGCAAGCCAACAAGGCTGCTGTAACATAAAACATCTACAATATTCTGTATAGACACAGCCAAAACAAACTCACAAACAACCCATATATAAATGTCTATAGACCTTTAAGAATAGTAACAACAACATATGGCGGGACAGGGCCCCCGTCGTACCCTTTGACAAATGAATATATACATATTACATGACCAGTATCAAAAGTGAGGCTTTGGAACAGTGGAGTGCTCCCAACATCGCTGACTGGAAACTCTAAGCTGGCGGATTTCCAATATGAACATTTGTACCTACGGGTATGAAATACATCCCCCCAGAGAATGGGGGGTCAGTACGACATATGTACTGAGTATATAGAGCATAACATATCATAACTGAAACAAATACTGAAATGGGGATGTAGGAAATCAAGTATAGCATTTAGTAGGGTACTGTACCTGCATCTCACAAAATGTATAGACATATCATTATATGCAAGCCTATCTATTACACTCAGCCCTTTAGTGAGGGACTCGATGAATAATCATCTCATCATTTATCAGGCCTGGCCCTTCATGGGACACGGTGAATAATTATTTTGTCATTTATCATTCCCAGTCCTTCATGAGACACGATGAATAATTATTTCATCATATATCATGCCCAGACCTTCATGGGATGTGGTGAATTTATCATGCCCACCCCTTTATGGGGTACGGTGAATAATCATGCCCAGCCCTTCAGGGGGCGCGATGAATTTATCATGCCTGGTCCTTCATGGAATGTGGTGAATTTATGTATTATTAGCATACATGAGCAGAGTAGTAAGAAACCATACAACATTTAAATCATTATCGGAGACTCAATGAAGTCATCAAGTGAACCGTCACTAGGGACTATATCAAATGGAGCCTCAACGGCATAGTCATATGTTACTATGGTATGAACCATCTTAGAGAAGTTCGAGTATTGGCTATCTCAAAGCCTTTTAAAAAGAGGAGCTATTTTGTATCAATCACTATTAAACCGTATAGAGGACTTGAGGAATGGGAGATTAACTCTTTTAAAAGTCTTACCATCCATAGGTGAACAAGAAACATGTATCAAGGAACTGCCAAACAGCTTAATGAATCAAGGACATTTGTCATCGTAGAGTCCTTAAGAATAGGAGCCTACACATCCAATTACTATCGCACATATAGAAGGCTTGAGGGTGATATCTCAACTACCTTAAGAGCCTTAACATTCAAAAATAAATACGAGTCGCAAGTTATACTCGGAGCTTATGAGTAGAATTACCCTCAAAGCACATATTACATTTCACTTATATCTAAGACATGCAGAAAGAAAAGAGAAGATAGCTTTACATACTTATATCAAAAACATGCCAAGATAAATCTTCACATACCTCTTACGGATTTCTCTTAATCACATTCATGTCGTCGTCCTCCAACCCTAAAATTGGCCAAAACTCGCTAAACTAGCCTCAGAAGTTTCTTGTCATGCTGAAACTATAGCGGACTATTTGTATCGCTCCTTCGCTGTCCCAAATTGATTTTTTTTGTTATTAAACATCATCATATCACTGTGGGACACCTCAAATAATTAACTCATGGAACGAAAGTCAGAGGCTTACTATGGCAGCCCCAAACCCGTAGCCCTCTCTCTTTGGCTTTCTAAGTTTTCCTTCAACTTTCCCATGTTTGTTCCAAGTGTAAAGCTGAAGATATAGTTCCGTAGGCATCTTAAGATACATATATATATCTCCACATCATTGAGGAACACCATTTCTTTTTTGTTCTCTACATTTTTTCCTCTCCCTTGGCAACTATTTTGGATAGATAATGAAGTCCTTAGTCACAATATACATATATATATGTTGCCTTAGGAGGTGACACGTAGAATCCTCATAGGGTGACATATGTCCAACCCTTATTGGACTAATGTAACTATGCAACCAATTAGGGGCTTTCATATGTACTTGGTGGGGCCCACCCCTAAGTAGGTGGGTCACCTACTTGACCCCAAGCAGGTGAGTCACCTTCTTCCACGTGGCACTTTCCTAGGCTGCCACGTGGCACCTCCTCTTGCTGCTATGTATCATCTTTTCCTCTTCCCCATGGGTTCGTAATCTCATCTTATTTTAAGAACACGTGTAATCCTTACTATGTAAACTTGGTATGTACTCAAGTGGCTTAAGTATTCTAAGCTTCTAAGTTAGTAGCTTACATAGATAAATCGAGTCCTACGACTCGTTACTTGGCCTCCAACTTATTCCAGATTCTTATAACTGTATTTGCAATCTTCTTTACTATGGGGTATCACATTCTTCCTTCTTTAGAGTCATTTGATAGCGTCGTAGGTTATTCGACTCACTTGATATCTTCTAAGAAGCTTAAGAGACATTCCTAGCTCAAAAGTGTGGGGTGTAACAGGTTTGATAGAATTGATGGATCAAGAACTTATAGTTTACACAAAGAAATAGCTACTCTGCAATAAGGAACATCATCTATATCAGTATATTATATGAAGCTAAAAGCATTGTGGGATGAATTTGAAGTGTTAGTGCCCTCACCTTGTTGCAATTGTGAAAAATCAGAGGATTTGTAGCTCACATGAATAGACAAAAGTTATACCAATTTCTAATGGGACTGAATGACTCATATCATCAAGCTAGGAGTCAGATTCTCATGATAGATCCTCTACCAACTATCATCCAAGCATATGCTATGATAGTAGGAGATGAGAGTCAAAAGGCTATTGTTACAAGCATCAACAATTTATGACTACACTCATCCATTCCGGATTCAGTTGCTATGTAATCTAGAGTTGGAAGCAGTTCAGGCAGTAGTAATAGTTTCAAGAAGAATACATTTCTAATATGTGATTTTTGTAAGTGTAGAGGTCATACCAAAGAGTCCTGCTATAAGGTTGTTGGGTATCCACTAGATTTCAAGTCCAAAAGGAAGATACAAAGTGCAAACATTGCCTGTGCTGACACTACTAGTCAGGCTAATTTCTCTTATGGCTTGAATACAAATGTGACTGATGAATCAATGTGGGGCAGAAATATCACAGCATAGCATACTGCAGACAAAACACCAGCTAAAAGGTCTACTTCTAACAAGACTATAAGCCAAGTAGAGAAAGATGTCAAGCAACTACTTCAAGGTTGTACATTCACAAAAGATCAGTATGAATAAATTCTCAAGATGATGATCAACAGTCAGGTTCAAGAGACACTGCTCCTAACTGCAATAAGGCAAACAATGCAGGTAAGGCCTTATTTGTAACTTAAAATAGTGATGTATGGATTGTAGATACAGGTGCAACAAACTATATGGTGTCCAAGTTGGAAATGCTACTAAAGGAGTCTATGATAAAGGTTGACACTCCTAAGAATGTGTGTCTACCAAATGGTGGTATCACTCAAGTAACTCACCTTGGGTCTTGTAGTCTACCATCTAAAATTGTGATAACTAATGTGTTCCATATACTAGAGTTCAAGTATAACTTACTATCTGTCAGCAAAATAACCAAGGAATTAGGTTGCTCAGTGTCCTTCTTCCCTGATTTCTGTGTGTTCTAGGAATTTTACACTAGGAAGGTGAAGGAAGTTGGTAGAGAAGAGGGAGGCTTATATCTGTTGTGGAGACAACTAACTTAAGGTAATGCAAGCAACACTACTATAGATTCTACTTATACTGTTGATGCTGCTTATTCAATAAGCAAGGAGGCAAACATAGAACTATGGCATCAAAGACTTGGGCATGTCTCTTCAGTTGTAATTGCTAAGATGTTTACTATAAATAAAGTCAATATGTGTAAGGTGTCTAAGTGCTTAGTATGTCCATTTGCAAAACAAACTAGACCTGTTTTTCCTTCCAGCATAATCAAAAGTAGTAGTTGTTTTGACTTGATACATGTTGACCTTTGGGGACCATATAATACAACTACCTTTGATGGCAATAAGTACTTTCTTACAATAGTTGATGAATTTTCAAGAATGACTTGGCTGTTCTTACTTAAACAAAAATCATATGTGTGTGTATCCCTTAAACCTTTCCTGCAGTATACTAAGAATCAATTTCGCAAAGTAGTCAAAGTCCTAAGGTCTGATAATGGTACTGAGTTTGTTAACTTAGTATGTGATAGTATGTTCAAATCACTGGGAATTATACATCAACAATCTTGTCCTTACACTCCTCAACAAAATGGTGTAGCTGAGAGGAAACATACACATCTACTAAAAGTAAGAAGAGCCCTCATATTTCAAGCAAAAATTCCTATCAGATTTCGGGGTCACTATGTAGTAGTTGCTTCTTATCTGATTAAAAGACTTCCGAGTAGTGTGCTTGAGTTCAAAACTCCTTATGAAAGACTATATGGTAGAAAACCAGTGCTATCTCATCTGAGGACAATTGGTTGTCTAGCCCTACCAAAGAACCTCACTGAACATGATAAACTCATGCCCAGATCAAAGGCAAATGTTCACATGGGATATTTTGAAGTGCATAAAGGATATATTCTGTTTGACTTGAACAATAGCTCTTTCTTCGTCAGTAGAGATGTTACCTTTAGAGAAGACATATTTCTATTTGCCAAAGATGACAATTCTTCCCAATAGCAACTCTTTGTACAGAACCTGCAAGGACTAGGTGACACAGATCAACAACTTCATCAATTGACTCCATTAATAGTTCCAGGTGATGTTCCATCTGTGATAACAGAAAGGGATGCATGAGTGGATCCAGGTGGTTGTGAGCAAGTCTGTGTGCAGCAACCTGATCCATACACTGATGCAAGTGGCTCTGAGGTACCTCATACATGAAATCCAACTATCACTAGAAGATCTACAAGATCTAAGCAGCCTCCTATAAGGCTAAAGGATTTTGTTTCCGTGAATGTTCAATATCTCTTGTCCAATTATGTAAGCTATTCTCATCTCTCACCCTCTTACCAGTGTTTTATTGCTGCTACCTCATCTGAGATAGAACCAACCATCTATGGAGAAGCAGTCAAGGATCTAAGATGGGTAGAAGTTATGCAGGCAGATATCCAAGCCTTAGAAAGCAACAATACCTAGGAGATCACTTCATTACCTGTAGGAAAAAGGCCTATTGGTTATAGGTGGATATACAAAGTCAAATACAAATTCACAGGTGAAATAGAGAGATTCAAAGCAAGGTTAGCTGCAAAGGGATATTGTCAACAAGAAGGCATTGATTACAAGAAAACATTTTCTCCTATTGTAAAGATGGTGACTGACAGAACTATTCTCTCTATTGCAGCTTCCATAAAATGGCATATTCATCAAATGGATGTGTTCAATGCCTTCCTACATGGAGACCTGGAGGATGAAATTTATATGCAGCTTCGTCAGGGATTTGTCAGTCAAGAGGAAAAGGTGTGTAGACTAACAAAGTCCCTCTATGGGCTCAAGCAAGCTCCAAGGTAGTGGAACCACAAACTCACTGAAGCTCTCACTTCCCTCAAGTTCAAACAAAGTCAATATGATTACTCCTTATTCATCAACAAGTTAGTAGAAGGTATTGTAATTGTACTTGTGTATGTAGATGATATGTTAATAACTGGTAGCAGCCTAAGGCTGATAGAAGACACAAAGTAGGCTTTACAAAGAGCCTTCAAGATGAAAGACTTAGGGGAGCTCAAATACCTCCTGGGGATTGAATTTACAAGAACCACAAAAGGTATACTCATGCATCAGAGGAAGTATACTCTTGAACTTATAGTTGAGGTAGGGATGACTACAACCAAGCCAGCAGGAACTCCTATAGACACCAACATCAAGCTCCCATCAAGGTAATATGATGATCATGTGATCAAGAAGTAAGAAGAATTAGAAGATCCTCTGACAGATCAAGCTCCTCAACATGACAAGGCCAGACATCTCCTTTAGCACTCAGACACTGAGTCAGTTTCTAAACCAGCCAAAAAAATCCCACATGGAGGTTGTACTAAGAGTTGTTAAGTACTTAAAGAGGCAACCTGGACAAGGTATATTATTGTCCAGTCAGTCAGATAGGCAGTTCACTGCATTTTGTGATGCAGATTGGGCTGCTTGTCCATTAACCAGGAAGTCAGTCACTGGGTACATGATCAAGATGGGAAAGTCCCTGGTCTCATGGAAGGCCAAGAAACAAACCACAATATCAAAGAGTTCAGCTGAAGCTGAATATAGAAGTATGACCTCTACTGTATCAGAACTTGTATGGCTGCTAGGCATGTTGAAAGAAGTGGAGGCTGAAGTTGAGCTACCTGTACAAATGTATAGTGATAGCAAAGCTGTAATTCAGATTACAGCAAATCCAGTATATCATGAAAGAACAAAACATATAGAAATAGATTGTCACTTCATTAGAGAAAAGTTGCAGCAAGGCTTGATCAAAGTAAACTACATACCAACTTAAGAACAACCTGCAGATTTATTAACCAAAGGGTTGTCTAGAGTTCAACATGAGCATCTCTTGTCCAAGCTAGGAGTTTTGAACATTTTTGCACCTCCTAGCTTGAAGGGGAGTGTTGAGATGTAAAGAAGTCAGTTAAAGGAGTTAGGGAAATTAGTTAGAAGCAGGGGTACTATGGTCATTTCCAGCCTTCCTAGTTAAACTAACTAACTACTAATTAGTTAGATAGTTAGCTTAAGTAACTAGCTATATATATAGCTGTATGTGTGTAGTTTGGGACTAAGGGGCATTTTGAGCCCCATTTGTGAAAATATCTTCTGTAAATTCTCTCAACCTCTCTTCTTCTTCTTCATCTTCTTCATCGTCTTCATCACTCACTCATGCCTTACTTTCTGTCACAACTGCACTGTAACTAGAAAAGATCACTTTCAAAATTGAGCAGTGAATTGAGCACCTCTGTTTGAGATGATAGACAAGAGAACTCTGAGAAGTCTTACTATCTCACGAATATACAATCTTGCATAATCCTCTGTTGAATCTGTAGTCTGGACCGACAAGAAGTGAGCAGTGTATTGAGCACCTTTGTTTGAGCTAATTTTGAGTAAAGATGAATATTTATTATGCATATTATGTCTGACTCATGATTTGTGTGTTTCATATTAAATGCCACATCTGTGAATAATAAATTATGGTGTACATCTATCAAGATAGATGCTTTTTGTAAAGGTTAATTGAGTAAGTATTTCAGTCCCACCCTCGTCACAATCTTATTAGGAGCAGCTGATGATACTTACTAGGTACATATTGATGCACTCAATACTAATTACATATTCCTTGAACTAGTGGAATGTGTGTGCCGGTCTAGGAGCTGCTCAGAGATTCAGAGATAAGGGGCTTGGCCTAGTTTGCAGCGTCGTGGACTCTCTCCTTTGTTTTATCTGTTGTTCTTTAGACCAAATAGTATTTATTTTGTGAGACAAACCTATTCTTATTAGCTGATCATGACTTATAGCATTACTTGGGGATAATTTAGTCTTTCTGCATCATTATGATTTTAAACTAATGTTGTTGAGCTTATTACTTGCTTTCAAATTTATACATGTTTTTATATGACTAAAATAAGAATCGTATGTTATTGAGTTTGCCTGACGAATTTGGGGTTATGTGTCAATACAGCTCATGTAAATTGGGTTGTGACGTAAATTAGAACGCAAAACTAAGAATATATTTTCTATATCTCAATTTATGTGACATCATTTGATTGGTCACGAAGTTTAGAAAATAACAGAAGATTTTGTTATGTTTACCAAATTATCCGTATTAAAGTCATTTTAATAATAACTTTTAGTTAATTTTTCTTCACAATAAAATGTTAAGTGAGACTCAGTAAAATGTGAATGGTGTCACTAAATATTCGTCAAACAAGGAAAGATTACAATTTTTTTTTGGATGGACTAAACAAAAAGGTGTCCCATAAATTGGGATGGTCAAGTTAATACAATTTAAAGTCTTGTTGATGTAAGAGAAAATCACAGCACATGTGTATTTAAAAACCTATATTACAAGTCATAAATGTACTTTTTAATATTTACTAAAATAAGGATTTAATTACAAGTCACAACATATTAGGACTATTTTGAATTAAAGTAATTTTTATTTAATGGACTTGTATTATCGTATTTAGGCTCATTATACGAAAGAAAAATACGGTTAATTAATATCGATAATTATTAACTTACTACAATCTAGAAACTAATGGCACGTCCTCCAATTTTCAAGAAGAAAATTAATATTTCATTTTCTCCCCATAGTTCCTCGAATTTTCAGAAAGAAGAATAAAACTCTCATTCTCTCTCCCCATATTTCTCCCAAAAAATATAATAGTCAATCCCCTCTCTTCCATTTTTTATTTCTTATCAATTCTATTTCGTGTGTATCGGTTTTGCATTTTGCTGGGGATTTTCTTCATAATGGATTTCTTTTTTCTATGTTCTTTTCTGAAAATTATGTCTAAAAAATAAAAAAATCAACATACCGTTAGAACCTCAATTGGTTATAAAGAATAGCCCTAGTTTGATGTATCAGTCAAGCTTTGACTTGCTTGCATTCACACAAACATCGATGAAGAATATGAGTAATACAGAAAGGGAAAATCGATCAATAAAAGCGATGATTGTGCCAATGTTGTCAATGAAATCAAATTTAAAAACTAGAAGGATAAAACGAGAAAGTAAAATGTTTTTGCATCTCATATGGAAGATGAATCAAACCCTGACTTTTTACAAGAATCGAACATAAAAGAGGTAGGCTTAATAAGGAGGAAACTTCAGAAGTGAGAAAATCTAAGTCTAGTGTGACAACATGGCCAGACTGTCGTGAAGGAATCCAAGTTAAAAATTAAAAAAAAAAAAAACAAGAAAGAAAAAAAAGACGCATGTTATGGAGGACTCCAAGTTGAAAAAAGTCGAGCCAAGTTGACAATTTGCAATAATGTTGGCAGTCAAATTTTGATATTAAAACGGATGCCCCACAAATATGTATGCTAATAAATTTGTACTAGTGTATAGAAACGGTATAAAATATGGTAACCACGCTTTAGTTTAGTCTATCCCTTTGAAATCAGTTTATATATCATTAGATACACTAATTGATATTTATGTCGGGTTCTTAATTTATGCATTTGGTATTAAAATGGGTATCAAAGATTTTATTTTATTTTTGTGAGAATTAATATGTTGAAACATGTTTACATACCCATTTCATACCCTAAATAATAGTCATTTTGATTTCTCAATGTTGAAACCAGTTTGTATAACAATGGTATAGACTAAACGATTGGTCAGTAGCTGGTTAGAATTATGGAGGTATCAGTAATGTAAGGACTAGTTATGAGTAAATATTTGTATTATTTTATACAGGTATTAGTAATGTAAGAATTAATTATTCATATATTAATTATATATGTATTAGCTATATCATTTTCTATCCTAATAATATAATACATAAATTCCTTCATAACCTATACATGTATCTAAATTGTCAACCAAAGGTCATACTAATTTTATATATGAATAACTTATTTTCTGTCTATCTATCAAACGTCGTATAAATTATATGAAAATTAATACATAAAATAATACATAGATTTTCCCATAACCTATATATGTATTAGTTATGCGAGTTTCTAAATTGTCAACCAAAGGTCATACTAACTTTATATATGAATAACTTATTTTCTATCTATCTACCAAACGTCGTATAAATTATACGGAAATTAATTAATTATTAACATACAAATTTACTGGGTATCAGTTTCATATCATAATTCGACCACCAATATTATTGCAAATTCATAACCCAGAATTGACTACTAAGGATATTGTATGCAAAAAAAATAACCAAGTAAATCAAGATCACTGCATACAAACATTAAAATAAACATTTATTGTAAAAAAATCTTTTTTAAGAAATGTTGTATTTTATGGGGTTTTGAAGCAAGACGAAAAATAAATTGAATAATTATGAGAGAATCCTTAACCGAAATAAGGATTGCCAGCAAATCTGTTAGATAAACTCGTTGATTAATAACCAAAAAATATTGACCAACAAATTGGGGAAAAATCGGGAGATTGATATCTCGTCAGCTACTAAACTTTTTATTTAAGAAAATTTGCATCCATTTTTTTGTCGAATTTATTTTTATTTTTATGTTTTTACTCTTTTTTTGTTTGTTTGTTTACTTTTTAGTTAGATTTTGGTACAAATTTACCTCTATGTTGCATCAAGACTGAATAAAAATTACTATATTTCATGATAAAACTTCAGGAAGTAGCAAAATCCTGAATGTCAAACTAGAAGAAACACACTGTATTTTAAGGAAGTTCCATATCAAGAAGAAAAGTAAATCAGATAATTATGAGAGAGAATCAATAACAGAAGAAGGAATGCCAATAAATTTGTTGGAAAAAATCATTGTTGGAAAACAAAAAAAAAACATGCACTACATATTGGGAGAAAAATCAAGTATTGATATTTCCTCTCAATTTCAAATCTGTTATAAAATAAGTTATAGGAACAAAGACAATATAATAAGCACAAAGAAAGAGAGAGAACTGTCTATTAGTTTCGTTGTTTGGCATGCCTATTTATTGCCAAAATGAAATGAACATAATAGTTCCTTGGTCACAAATCACAAAGATGATGGTCACAAATCAAAAAAAAGAAATGTGATTGGAATGAAGAAAAGAGGATGGGTCCCATCTTACATGGGCATCAACCTCTAATTTTACAATACTCCCCTTTGAATGTCCATGTAAAAGGTTCTAATGAAAGAACAAAAATATACATAGTCATTCCTAATATGCATTATTAAAAATCTTGCTAAGAAAATTCAGTGGGACAAAATCTCGACTAAGGAAAATAAAGTGCAGCGCGTATTCTATTCTCCCTTATGAAAACCACGATTCAAATGGTTAGGTTTTAGCATTCCAATCTTGTATACCATCTTTTCAAGAGTTGAGGGTAGTAAAGATTTGGTGAATAAATCGACTGAAATATCACTTGAACGGATTTGTTGTGTATCAATATCACCATTCTTCTGGAGATCATGTCTGAAGAATAATTTTGGTGAAATGTGTTTTGTTTTATCTCCTTTTATGAAGCCTTCTTTCAATTGAGCTATGCACACATCATTGTCTTCGAACATGACCATAGGTACTTTGACATCATATTTCAGGCTACATCTTTCTTTGATGAATTATATCAGTGATATCAACCACACATATTATCTACTTACTTCATGAATCGCTATTATCTCAACATGATTTGAAGAAGTAGAAGCAATGGACTATTTCGTAAATCTCCATGCTATAGCAGTTCCTTCGTAAGTGAACAGATAGCATGTTTAAGATCAAGTTTTATGTGGGTCCGATAAAAAACATGAATCTGCATAACCAACAAGGTCTACACAACCTTTGTCAGTATAAAAAAAACTCATATCAACAGTCCCCTTTAGATATCGCATAATATATTTAACACATTTCCAATGTCATCGCGTCGGAGAAGAACTTGTAATGACCCTCCAGGTCATTTTTGAATTTAAGAATTCATATTGTCATTTAGAGCGTTCCTATAGCGATCCCAAGTCATTTATGACTTGCTGGCATTGACTGTTCAGTCGTCTGGTCGTTCGTTTGGGTTTTAGGCTTGTTTCTCCTATTTTGGAGCTTTTCTAACTTGAGAAGTTGACTTTAGTCATAAATTCAAGAAAACGATATCAGAAAGGAATTTTGACAGTTTCATCATCTCGAAAATAGCCAAATTAGGCTGGTAGCGTGGTTGACACAAATACCGAGGCAATCAGTATGAGTTTAGGAATATTTGATGCTCTTGCCTTTAAAATTTGGCCTATAGTTGACTTTGATCAACATTTTCAGAAAATGCACTCGAATTAAAATTTGGACAGAGTGGTTAGTTTTGGAATATCGATTTTGGTCTAAAACGACCCTTCATTCATTTTCCGAGGTTATCGATCTAATCCCAAGGTCCGTTGTGGATTTTGGCTCAAAATGGTCCTTGGGTGTGAGACCCACCTTCAGTCGTATCAACCTCGTATGAAAATTTCAATTGAGGTCATTGAGTCTGGAACCTCGAATTTGGTGGGATAGAATATCTCATAGACACACATGAGATTTTGAACGAATTTTGAGCACCTCGTCGGAATATTTAAACTTGAGAAATATCAGCTTTTTAACTGATATCTAGTGTAACTAAAATTATTCTCCGCGATCGCAGGCCCTCTTCCACGTTCACGGAGGTTCAGAAAATTGGTCGCCGCATTCGTGGAGCCATGGCCACATTCACGGAGGTATGTCTCCTTTGCCTCTGCGTTCACGGAGCCTTGACCGCATTCGCAGAGATGTTAGTCTTTTGCCTCTGCGTCACAGGCCTTTGGCCGCATTCGAGAAGGCCAAGCACACTGGCCTCCGCGTTCGCGAGTCACTTCGGTCGTGTTCGCGAAGGCCAAAGTCCTGGTCTTTTAATAAAATACCAAGGATGATTTCAGCATCACTTCTAAAATTCCAACTTCGATTTCTCCTCCATTTCTCAAACAAAAATTGATGATTTAAGGTCTAAATTCAAGAGATTTTTTAAGGAATCCAGTAGTGAGCTCAAAAACTTGAGGGGAAGCTTCGTGTGAGGTAACTTTATGCAATTAGCTATTATTCTAGTCATTTTTGGATTAAAGTTTTGTTGAGCTTGGAAACTTGAAGGGAAGCTTTGTGTGAGGTTAATTCGTTTGGATTGGGATAGTTTCATTTTTGAGAAATTATTGATCAAAGTCGCTGCCATTTTTACCTTTTTAGTTTAAATTATGAGAATTTTCGTTGCATTCCTATTTCGTGTCATTTTCCTACCCCGTACTATTTATCAAATTGATTTGTGAACTTGGTTTTTTGAGTCAATTTCAAAATTTTGGATGTAGGTTCGACATTTTCCATTTTGGATTTCGAAATTGGCCCATCCCTAAATTCGATAATTGTAGTTTCATAACGACCGTATTAACTTCGGAGGCCACTTGAAAGGGAAAAGATTTGGTTTCATGAGTTGGAGCACGTGCGGTCGGCCTACATGTAATCTACGGTTTTCCCTTTGTTAGACTGAGCATGTTTAGACAATTGTATATTGAATTGTATAAGTTTGGAGGGGTTTGGATGTCGAGCATGCGGAATTCCTAGATTCCATGCCCTATGTGTTATTTTCTGGAAATGGTTGGACTATGTAAGCATGACTCTTGTTAATGTTGATCAGCCATGCCTTGTGGTGAATGTCGAGCCTGTGGTTATATGTTGGAAGCATGTTAGGCCTTAGTCTAGGCTTAGACTAGTGATTGCCTTAGACTTGTGCGAGTTTGGTGTAGTTGGGCCTTAGAACTTCTCCAACGTAGTTTCGGACGGTTAGCTTCCTGTAGAATGATATATCAGACTTGAGTCTGATCGTCTCAGCTATATCTAGGCGGTAACACAGCTTGTGACCTTACCTCCATAAGGCCATGTTCTCCTAACAGTCTTGTATTGCTTGGTTCTTGATTCTTAGGAGTCTTCTCCACGATTCGGGTTATATTTGGTTCGGGATAGAGTGTTGCATTGATGAGACTCAGTTTGGGGGCACTCCCTATGACATACAGTTGGTCATTGCTTTTAATTCGGTTCACTCCCCTAGCTACAATTACCAGGCTAAAGACTGTGGTCCAACTTACTTATGTTCAGCTCCTTAGCTACAGTTACTCAGTTGAAGTCTGTGGTCTAGCTTACTTGTGATCAACATCCTTAGCTACAGATATCCGATTGAAGTCTGTGGTCTAGCTTACCCGTGTTCAACCCTTGTCTATATTTACCCAGTCGAAGTCCGTGGTCTAGCTTACTCGTGTCGACTCATTAGCTATAGCTACCCAGTCGAAGTCTGTGGTATAGCTTACACGTGGTTCAATTCCTGATTCCCAGATGAATCTTCGGTTCAATGTCTTCATCTACTCTCAGCTGTGGGTTGAGGTATTAGGGTTGGGAATGGCTCAGTTCAAGTCTGGCAGATGGCGATATTATTCGAATCCTTTTGGCTCCGTTCATTTTCCTTCATCTATTCTTTCATCTTTCAGGCTTATGGGAGTCTATACAGGTTATTACCTTGTACTTGTGCATGAGCGTACCCGTCGGGTTTATGGGAGCCTAGCGGATTTAGTTAGATTCTTTCTCTTTGTTTGTTAGTACGCTCGCGTACATACCTACATTTACTTCTTCCCTGTTTTTGGTTGTGATCTTTTACTCACATTTCAATTTACTTTTGCTTATCTTGCTCAGCCGGCCTATGATACTTACTGGGTACCTATTATTTTGGTACTCATACTATACTCTGTATCTGTTTTTGTGATGTAGGTCTAAGTATTAGCTACCGATGATTATTCGAACCAGTTGTGGTCTTGATCGGAGGTGAGGGTGAGCACATTGCATCCTGTATTTACCCATCTTTCTCTATATATACATTTTTCCTATCTTTTGCTTTTTGCGACAACTCTGTTCTTGTGGTCCACTTTTGGGACTTTTATTCTTTTACTAGTAGCTTTGCACATGTGACTTCCAGGTTGTGGGAGGGATCCTTTTTGTTTGTATATATTTAGTTGCTTCCGCCCCTTCATGTATGCTTTTATTATTACTTTACTGTTTTAGATTGTATTGCTAGTCTTCTACCCTGACATCCTATTACTTGTAGTTTCGGGATATGGGTTGATTTGCCTATTGGTGGGTCATAGTAGGCGCCATCCTGACCTGAGAAATCAGGTTGTGACAAGTTCGTATAAGAGCCTCAGGTTCATGGGTCTCACTTATATAGAGCTAACTTCTAGTAGAGTCCTGCGGATCAGCGCGGAGACGTCCGTGATTTATCTTCAGGAGGCTAGAGGATATCTTTAGGAATGTGTCTCTTTTGTATCACTGTCGTGCAATGTGTGTCTTGTTGGTTTCTGGAAATCTCACTTGTTCCACTCTTTCATAGGATGGCTCAGACGAGCGCTTGAGGTAGTGATCGACCTAGGGGTCATACCAGGGCTGCAACACCAGCCCAAGATCGAGAGTAGACTCCGGAGCTGGAGGTAGAGCCACCAGTAGCTCCAGTTCAGTAGCCAATGGGCCTTAGACCGCCCCAGCCACCAGTCGAGCCAGCTACAGATCCAAACTTACAAGCGATGTTCGTCCGGATTTTGTCTATCATTGGGGGTATGAGGCATGCCCCAGCTCTATCTACTCCAGTGCTGCAGGACCAGCCTGCACTAGAGGCACTAATCGACCAAGAACCATTGACACCCGGCGCTCAGCCAAATGATTTATAGGGTGCCATGCCTCTAGGGGAGAAGAAGATGCTTGAGGTGTTCCTTAGAGTGTCACCGCCGACGTTTTCTAGGGCTATGGGTGAGGATATCCATGAGTTTCTACTCACTTGCCAAGAGAGGCTGTAGACCTTGGGTCTAATGGAGTTGAGAGGAGCCGACTTCACTGCTTACCAGCTAGATGGTTCTGCCCGACAGTGGTGACGTACATACTTAGAGACAAGGCTAGTTGGGTCCCCATCGGTGACATGGGCTTAGTTTTTAGAGGCCTTTTTGGCCTGGTTTATTCTCAGAAGCGTGAGAGATCAGCTCTGAGATTATTTTTCACAATTGGAGTAGGGCTCCATGACAATATCAAAGTACAAGGCCCGATTCCACGAGCTCTCCAAGCATGCCTCCACAATCTTACCCATAGAGGAGGAGAAAGTTTGGTGCTTTGTCAGAGGATTGAGGCTCCAGTTGCATATCGAGACCCAGTCTTCAGTCTCAGCGGGCCGCTTATTTTTGAAGGTGGTAGACCATGTATGCACACTCGAGCAGCTCCATCACAAGGCCCAAGGGGGGTAGCGGCAAGAGAGCTAGACATGAGAATAGTCATGATGGGTGTCCCTTTAGACCCCGAGAGTCCTATGACAGATATCGCCTGAGATTTCTATGGGGTCAGTCTAGTTGCCCCTTCCATGCCTCTTTTCAGACTTCAGTGTCGGTCTGAGCAGGGCCGAAGCGGTTCCAAGATAAGTTCTTTTGGCCAAGATAGCCAACCTCCAGTTTTCAATAGTTATTCACAGGGGTGCTATGAGTGCGGAGAGATAGATCATTGGTCCCGCGAGTTCCCTCATTGCAAGCTAGCCTTACCAGCTCTATAGACAAATAGACTTGCACTAGCACCAGCACCTCTAATTAGAGGCGGAGGCTAGGGCCAGGACCGCAGGGGTTGTCATCAAGGTGCATAGGGAGGTCCCCGGGGAGGCAGGCTAGGAGGCAAAGTTGATGCGTAGGGTAGAGGAGCCTAGGCACAATTCTATGCAAATCTAGCTAGAGCAGAGGATGAGGCTTCGGATGATGTGATCACAGTATGGTTTTATTATGCCATCAGTCTACATCCGCTTTATTTGATCCAGGCTCCACGTATTCTTATATATCTATACATTGTGCTCCTCGACTGAGTATGAGCCCGAAGTCATTAGTTGTGTCGTTGCTTGTTTCGACCCTGGTAGGTGATTCTTTAGTAGTAGATCAGGTCTTTAGATCCTGTGTGGTGACTATTCAGGGGCATGACACTAGGGTTGAACTCATTTTGCTTGATATGGTGTATTTTGATTTAATTCTGGGCATGGAGTGGTTATCCCTTCACCTTGCGATCTTGGATTGCTATGCCAAGACCATTACCTTAGCCATGCTTAGTATTTTGTTGGTAGTGTGGTACGGATCTTGCAGTTGTACGCTGGTTAGGGTGATCTCTTTTTTTTAGGCCCGGAGGTTAGTGGCTAGTGGGTTTTTGGCATACTTGGCTTGTGTTAGAGATGTGAGTAAGAAGGGCCCTATAGTTGATTCAGCACCTACAGTCCGAGAGTTTGCAGATATGCTTCCTGCTGATCTGTTTGGCCTCTCTGCTGACCATGATATTGACTTTTCTATTGACGTAGAGCTGGGTACTCATCCTATTTCCATCCCACCATAACGTATGGCCCCCGTAGAGCTTAAGGAACTCAGTGTCCAGCTTTAAGATCTCTTAGATAAGGGATTCATTCAGCCTAGTGTATCGCCTTGGGGTTCCCCAGTTTTATTCGTTAAGAAGAAGGATGGTACTGTGCGGACATGCATCGACTACAAGCAGTTGAACAAGGTGACGGTGAAGAACCATTACCCCATGCCTAGGATTGATGACTTATTCGATAAGCTTCAGGGTATCGTGGTGTTTTCTAAGATCGATTTGAGATCCGGCTACCACCAATTAAGGATTAGGGACACGGACGTCCCTAAGACTGTATTTAGGACTCGTTACGACCATTACGAGTTCATAGTGATGCCTTTTGGGTTGACTAACGGCCCTACCACGTTCATAGACCTTATAACCCGAGTGTTTAGGCCATACTTGCACTCATTTGTCATAGTCTTCATCAATGACATTCTGGTATACTCGCGGAGCCGGGAAGAGCATGAGTAACATTGAGAGTAGTGCTCTAGACTTTGAGAGATCAGCGACTTTATAACAAGTTCTCAAAGTGCGAGTTTTGGCTTGAGTTCATAGCACTTTTGGGTCACGTGGTGTCCAAGGATGGAATTATGGTGGATCCGGCTAAGATTGAGGTTATTCGTGAATGGGCCAAACCCACCTCTATGACTGAAATTCGTAGCTTCATCGGATTGGCAAGGCACTACAGGCGCTTTGTTGAGGAGTTTTCTACTATAGTGGCACCTCTAACTCAGTTGACTCACTAGGATGTTCCATTTATGTGGTCGGAGGAGTGTGAGAGGAGCTTTTTGAGACTCAAGGAGTTGCTTACCACCGCTCTTATATTGACTATTCCAGTTAAGGGCAAGGGATTCACCATTCATTGTGATGCATCCGTCGTTAGTTTGGGTTCTATATTGATACAGCAGGGCCGGGTTATTGCTTATGCGTCTAAGCAGCTTAAGTTGTATGAGCGCAACTACCCAACTCATGATTTGGAGTTGGTGGTGCACTACTTGTATGGAGTTCGATGTGAGATTTACACTGATCATAGGAGCCTTCAGTATATTATGTTCTAGAGGGATCTTAATTTGAGGCAACGCTACTAGATTGAGCTTTTGGAGGACTATGACCTCTCTATTCTCTAACATTCGGGCAAGGCGAATGTAGTAGTAGATGCCTTGAGTTGGAAGGCGGTGAGTATGGGTAGCCTAGACTTCATTTCTACTATGGTATGATCATTAGCTTTGGACATCCAGTCCTTAGCTAACCATATGATTCGACTTGACATCTTTGATTCTCGGTGTGTGTTAGCTTATGCGGGAACTCAGTCATTTCTGTTGGATCGAATTCATAGCCGTTAGTTTGAGGATGAAGAATTAGTTGCATTGCGAGAGCTTGTTTTAAGAGATGACGCCGGTCTGGCTACCATAGACTCAAAGGGAATTTTGAGGTTTGGTGGTCGTCTCTGTGTTTTGAGAGTTGGTGGTTTAATTCAAATGATCCTTAGCGAGGACCATAACTCCAAATATTTTATCCATCCGGGCACTGCTAAGATGTATCATAACTTGAGGCAGAACTACTTATAGAGCGGCATGAGGAGAGATATTAAGGATCATGTGTCGCATTGTTTGAGTTGTCAGTAGATTAAGGCCGAGCATTTGAGGCCTAGTGGCGATCTTCATAGATTGCCTATTCCTGAGTAGAAATGGGAGAGGATCACTATAGACTTCATTATAGAGTTACCTCGCACTTCCCGCGGTCTTGATAATATTTGGGTCATCGTGGATCGATTGACCAAGTCAACACACTTCCTTCCCATTCATACTTCGTACAATGCTGAGAGGTTAGCCCGTATCTACATCCGGGAGGTGGTTTTCCTTCATGGTGTGTTGCTTCTCTTATCTCAAACTGGGCCTCCCAGTTCACATCTAGCTTTTGGAGGACTTTTTAGGAGGAGTTGGGTACTCATGTCAACCTTAGCATAACTTTCCACCGACAGACTAATGATCAGTAGGAGCGCACTATACAAGTTCTCAAGGATATGTTGTAGGCTTGTGTCATAGATTTTGGAAGTCAGTGGGATCCATTCTTTCCCTTGGTGGAGTTTGTGTACAATAACAGCTACCACTCGAGTATTTAGATTGACCTGTTTGAGGCCTTATATGGTAGGCATTGTCGCTCTCCGGTTGGTTGGTTTGAGTCTACGGAGCCTAGGTCGTGGGATAAAGACTTGATGCAGGAGGCCTTAGATCCTGTGAGGTGATTCAGGATAGGCTCAGGACAGCTCAGAGTAGACATCGGAGCTATGCGGATTGTACGCGTTGACCGTTGAGGTTTGCCATTGGTGATAGGGTATTCCTCCATATATCTCCCATGAAGGGCGTGATGAGATTTAGGAGGCAGGGCAATCTTAGACCCAGGTATATTGGCCTTTTTAAGATATTAAGGACAGTTGGTGAGGTTGCATATGAGTTATCATTTTCCCTGGCCTTTTCATCTATTCATCCAGTTTTCCATGTTTCGATGTTGTGCTGGTATGTTCCAGATGAGTCCCATGTGCTTCGGTATGACACAGTTGACTTGGATGATCGTTTGAGATATATTGAGGAGATAGGTTCTATTTTGGCTAGAGATGTCAAGCAATTGCATTCTAGAGACATTCATATGGTTAAGGTATGTTGGAGGCATCATTCATTCGAAGAGGCTACCTGGGAGACCGAGCATGAGATGCGAGCACAGTTCCCCAACTTATTTCAGCCTTCAGGAACTTCCTGACTCTTACTTTCGCAGACAAAAGTTCTTTTAGTAGTGGATGTTGTAATGACCCTCTAGGTTATTTTTGAATTTAAGCATTCATTTAGTCGTTTAGAGCATTCATGTAGCAACCCCAAGTCATTTAGGACTTGCTGGCATAGACTGTTCGGTCGCCTGGTCGCTTGTTTGGATTTTAGGCCTGTTTCCCTTATTTTGGGGCTTTTATAACTTGAAAAGTTGACCACGGTCATAACATCAAGAAAATAACCTCAGAACAAAATTCTAACAGTTCCATCATCTCTGAAATGGCCAAATTAGGCTAGTAGCGTTGTCGGTACAAGTACCGAGGCAATCGGTATGAATTTAGGACCATTTAGCACTTTTGTCTTTGAAATTTGGTCTATAGTTGACTTTGGTCAATATTCTTGGAAAACACGCTAGGATGAAAATTCTAATAGCACGTTTAGTTCTAGAATCTCAACTTTGGTCTAGAACGACCCTTCATTCATTTCCCGAGGCAGTAGTGAACATGTGGCAGAATACTATGGAGCTAATCTTTAGTCGGTGAATTTTATGGGTAATACATCTAAGGGTGGAGGTAATCAGAACTATGGAAATACTTACAACCCAAATTGGAGAAACCATTTGAATTTCTCATGGGTGGAAATCAGCAAAACCAACATCAAGGGCAGACACAATTCAGAGCAAAAGAAAGCAGGCAGTAGTACAAAAATCAAGGTCATGGCCAATATACACCACAAGGAGGAGGCCGACTCTATAACTAGCAAGACCAGAGTAACCAATAATCAAGCAGTGCAGGAAACATGAGTGTGGAAGACATGCTTAAAACTCATGTATGATCAAGCTAAGCTAGCTGCAGATGTTCGTCAATACCAAATCACTACTCAAAATTTAGAGAAAGAGGTGGGACAGCTATCAAGTTCTTAAAATTCTTGCCCGTAAAGTGGTTTCCCAGGTAACACTAATCCAAACCCTAAATAGGTAAATACTTCAAACACACGAAGCGGATGAGCATTAGTTGAGCTAGAGCCATAAACAAAAGGTAGTGAAGGTAAAGGTAAAGTTGTGGAGATTGAAGCTAGTGAATCTAGCTGACCACACATGGAGCAAAAGCAAAAAATAAAACCACCTCTCCCATTTCCATAAAAATTTAAAAAGAAAAAAGAGGAGGAATATTTTGAAAAATTCATAGACATGCTTAAAAAGGTACAATTAACTTACCTTTGATTGATGTGTTGCAGGGCATTCCAAAATATATCAAGTTTGTCAAAGATATTGTGGCCGAGAAGAGAAATTTAGTTGAATTTGAAACAGCGGCACTCGTTGAAGAGTTTAGTTCAAGAATCTTGAACCAACTTAAGCTTTTAGCTAAACAAAAAGATCCAGGTAGTTTCACAGTAAAGGTAACTATTGGTAAGTACAGTAATTTAAGAGGTCTCTGTGATCTAGGTTCTAGTATAAACTTAATGCCTAGATCTATGCTTAAGAAATTAGGTTTGGGAGAACTCAAATAAACCACCATTTTGCTACAATTAGCTGATCGTTCTGTAGCAAGACCTGACGGTATTATTGAGGATGTGTTAGTTCAAGTGGGATCCCTCATCTTTCTTGTTGATTTTGTTATATTAGATTTTGAGCCTCACCTTGATGTTTCTTTTATCTTGGGGCATCCATTCTTAGCAACAGGCAGTGCACTTAATGATGTGGCAGTAGGTAGATTGACTATGAGAGGACATGACAAAGTAGAGGTGTTTGATGTATATCAGGCACTGGAGTTGTCTGTAGTTTGAAAAGCTGTCTGCAATAATTGTCATCGATGAGGAAGTCTCAGCTTAATACATTTTAGCAAAAGATCCTTAGGAAAGAGTCGTGATGGGTTAAGATATTGAAGAGGACATGGAATCCATCTCTGGAAGAAGCTCCTAACTTAGAGTTGTAGTAATTGCCAGCACATCTCAGGTACATTTTTCTTGGAGTGAATGATACCTTACTTATAATTCTTTCGTCTGCTTTGTCTGAGATGCAGGTCACAACAGCACTTAAGTTATTAAATAGACATAAGAAGGCAATTGGATTACAAATGGATAATCTTTATGGTATCAACTCTGCTTTGTGCATGCATAGAATTTTCATGGAAGAGGGATATAAGGCTAGTGCACAACCACAATGGTGGTTGAACCCCATCATAAAAGAGGTGGTAAAGAAAGAAATAATTAAGTGTCTAGATGCAAACATAATATACTTAATCTCTGAAAGTAAGTAGGTAATCCCAGTTCAGCGTGTACCAAAGAAAAGGGGCATGACTATGGTGACTAATGAGAAGAATGAGTTAATCCCCATAAGAACAGTACCTGGTTGGCGTATATGCATGAACTACAAAAAGTTAAATGAAGCCACAGGGAAAGATCACTAACTTGTACCTTTTATTGACCAAATTTTTGATAGGTTAGCAGGCCAAGAATACTATTGTTTCTCGGACGGATACTCAGGTTACAATCAGATTACCATTACACTGGAGGACCAGGAAAAGACAACGTTCACATTCCTATATGGAACATATGCATTTAAGAGTATGCCATTTGGTCTTTGCAATGCTCCCGCCACTTTTCAGAGGTGCATGATTGTTATATTTTATGATATGGTGGAAAAGTTTGTAGAGATTTTTATGGATGACTTTTCAGTCTTTGGAGAGTCTTTTGATCTTTTTTTGCAAAATCTAGAGAAAGTACTAGCAAGGTGTGAGGAAACAAATCTCATCTTAAACTGGGAGAAATGTTATTTCTTGGTAAATGGGGTATTGTGTTGGGACACAAAGTTTCAAAATATGGTTTGGAGGTAGACAAAGCGAAAATTGAAGTAATTGAGAAGCTTCCACCATCTATTTCAGTTAAAGGTGTCCGCAGTTTTCTAGGTCATGACGGGTTCTACCGACGACAAATAAAGGAGAAAAAATTTCACTCCATATATAATGCCAGCAAGACTTTGACTCTGCTTAGGCCAACAACATGGTCATAGAGAAGGAAATACTAGCATTAGTTTATGCGTTTGATAAATTCCGCTCTTACCTGGTAGGTACAAAAGTGATTGTTTATACTAACCATGCAGCCCTCAGGTATTTATTCAACAAAAAGGATGCAAAATCTAGATTAATCAGATAGATCTTACTACTGTAAGAATTTGATATTGAAATCAAATATAGGAGGGGATGCGAAATCAAATAGTAGACAACCTATCAAGATTAGAGGATTCATCCCATGTAGGTGAGAAAAAGTCGATAAAGGAAGAGTTTTCAAATGAGCAACTATTGTCAATGGAGGTATAAGTACTCTCATGGTATGCAGCTTTTGTAAACTACATTGTGAGTGGAGTATTTCCCCCCGGAGCAAACTCCCAACAAAAGAAGAGGCTAATATATGAAGCAAAGTTCTATATATGGGATGAACCTTATTTGTTCAACAAAGATATTGATCAGATGATAAGGAGATATGTGCCTGAGTCTAAAGTTCAACAAATTCTACACAGTTGCCATTCTTCTGCTTATGGTGGACATCACGGAGGCGAACAAACAGCCCATAAGGTATTGCAGTTAGGTTTCTTTTGGCCTAATTTATTTAAATATGCTGTAGGATTTGTGAAGAGCTGTGAGCAATGCCAAAGTTTGAGAAAAACATCAAGAAGGCACGAGATGCTATTGAATAACATCTTGGAGTTAGAGATCTTTGATGTGTGGGGAATTGACTTCATGGGTCCCTTCACATAATCATATGGAAATCAGTATATACTGGTGGCAGTTGATTATGTTTCCAAATAGGTCGAGGCCATTGCATTTCAAACCAATGACTCTAAAGTGGTAAGTCGCTTCCTCAAGAAGCATATTTTCACAAGGTTTGGCACTCCAAGGGCTATCATCAGCAATGGAGGTAAGCATTTTATAAATCAAACGATAAAGAATCTATTAGCTAAATTTGGTGTCAGGCAAGGCCGTCATGACATATCACCCCCAAACTAGCGGACAGGTTGAGGTATCAAATCGTGAGGTAAAGCAAATCCTTCAAAAAAACTGTAAATGCTACAAGGAAGGATTGTGCTATCAAACTAAATGAAGCGCTCTGGGCCTACCGGACTACATACAAAACACTAATTGGCACTTCACCATACCATATGGTGTTTGGAAAAGCATGTCACCTACCGATAGAATTGGACAACCAAACATATTGGGCCATCAAAAAGTTGAACCTAGACCCAGAATTGGAAGGTAGAAAGTATATGGATCAGCTCTATGAATTGGAGGAATTTAGACTCCACGATTATGAGAATGCAAAGATGTATAAAGAAAAGACAAAGCGTAGGCATGAAAAGCATATAGTCGCCCGAACTTTTAAGCTAGGTCAAAAAGTCTTGCTTTTAAACTCGCATTTGTGTCTTTTTCCAGGTAAGCTTCGATCAAAATGGAGTGTACCATTTGATGTGGTGTGAATGTCGGCATACGAAGCTATGGAACTATGGAATTGCGCCAAATCGACCACCTTCGTAGTGAATGTCTAGCGTGTTAAGCTTTATTTTGGGCAAGATGTCGATCGTGAGCAAGAAATAATTAAGCTCGAGAATGAATGAAGCTACAACTAATTAATA
Source organism: Solanum dulcamara (assembly GCF_947179165.1). Lineage (NCBI taxonomy): Eukaryota > Viridiplantae > Streptophyta > Magnoliopsida > Solanales > Solanaceae > Solanum > Solanum dulcamara. The sequence goes on from NC_077239.1 coordinate 48,913,788, forward strand.
TCTTTAATTACATGTAAACTAGTTTTTAAACATAAAATCATCTCTTTGATTCTTCAAATTAAGTAACAACAAGCAATTTCTTCTATTTTTGTTACTTAGTTTTTTTAGTTCGATTTTTTATACTTCTTTTCTTCTACCTTTTTTATCTTAATTTGTAGATAACTTCTTGATTCAAGTACATTAGTTTTATTTGGGTCGTCCATCTTTCAAGAATCCACTCCGCCACAAAGGATAGGTGACATTGAATTGATTAAATGGAGTAAGTTTTATTTGGGACGACGCCATAGAAGGGGATTTGAGAGTTACATATGAGTGACGAGGCTTTTACTACTAATCTCATTTGTTGAGTTTATAGGTATCATGTCTAATACAATTCTAATTGGAGAGGGCTTGGAGAACATCATGGAGGCTATCACCAACCTCTCCAAGCCAATAGCCGAAATGAATGGAAGGATGGAAAGTATGGAGGAAAGGTCGATATAGGTGGAGAATGAGAATAGAGGGAAATCAATTTAGCCTAAATATAAGAAGATGGGGAGGGCGTCAGTGCATTCCACCACCATTACACTAGACAAGCTCATAATCTATGTTTTGCTCCACAAAACCAAACCTGAAACTACTAACGCCCTACTTTCCAAATGAACAACCCTCCAAATCACCTAAGACAACCTAGACCACATATAAACCCACAACCCTATCACCCCCCACAAGAAAACCTTCATTTTATGAAAAACCAAACACAATACCAAACTCCATTCCGCAATGCTTCCAATGCATCTTTTCATGAAACTTACATATCACCTCCCCAAAATGCACCACAAATGCCTTACTAAGATAACCAATACAAAAATACTCTCTATGATGAAATGCATGAGGAGCTCAATAATAATGAGTTTTGGGAACATGGGAGTAGGGATGGGTATGGAGTGCCAAGGGAAGGAGTACGACTCCAGGATTTTAGGAGGGAACAAGGCATGAAAGATCGAGAATATCTAAATATAAGAGATAGGATAGGAAATAGAGGAGATAGGAAGAGATATAGAGGTGATAGGATGGGAAATAGAGGTAATAGGTTTGGGGAGAAGAATGATCCAGATAGGGGCTTGAACACTATCAAGGTCACACTTCCAAGGTTCAAAGGAAGTAGTGAGCCCGATGAGTTCTTAGAATGGAAAATTCAAAGTGAGAGAATATTTCTCACTAATAATATCTCAGAAACTTTGAAGGCAAAGTATGCTCTCATGCAATTTGAGGGGTAGGCATCAACTTGGTGGGAGTCCAAGAGAAGGAAAGGGAAAGCCATCATAATTTGAGTTACCTACTTGGCAAGAGTTGATTGCTCTTATGGAATTGAGATATTTTACTCCAAAATACTATCAAGTGGTGCTAAAGAAGGTGTTTATATTGAGGCATGGTACCAAAAGTGTTGAAGAATATTATGTTATGATAAGTTGAAAAACTTGCAGATGAAGTCTAAAATTGTAGAGAACATGCAATATACGGTGATCTGATTTGTAGAAAACTTGAGGTATGATATCTTGAAGCCTTTGAAGCTTAAACAGTATGAGACTCTTGAAGCGTCTTTCCATGATGCCTCAAAGGTAGAAGCGGATTTGAAAGAAGAAAGTTCATTCAAGGCCAAAATTTCTTTAACTTCCACATGGGACAAAGGTAAAGATAATTGGAAGACGACATCTTCTAAGGATCAACCTAAGGGAGGTTCTCAAGATACTGAAGTCAAGCTTGATTACAAATACAAGGTAAGTGAGCAACTACAAGGAGGTAACTACGTTAAACCTAACTTTCCTCGTCCCTCAACAATTTAATGCTTTAGATGTCAAAGGTGGGGACATGTTGCTAGAGAGTGTCCGAATAAGAGGATATTTTTTTCTCTTTGGGATGGGTATAAGACCGAGTATGAAGAAGAGGGAAAAGAAAACAATGAGGGAGAGGAAGATAGAAGTGAAGGAGAGGGAGATGCTTCAGGGGATAAAGAAAAGAGGTTGGATGAAAGGGTTAATTTTGCTTGCTTCATTGAGAAGGGAAAACCTTTGGTTTATGATGATGATGACCTAGAGGTGAATACCAATCTTTCATGTGTTGTGAGGAGAATTATGGGAGATATTGCGAAGGAAAAACTTAATCAAAGAGAGAATCTATTTCATGCTAGGTGTAAAATCCTAGATAAGGTGTGTTATTTGATTATTGATAGAGGAAGTTGCACTAATTTGGTGAGTAGTTCTTTGGTGGAGCGTATGCAAATACCAACAAGAAAGTATTCCAATCCTTACAAGCTACAATTGCTCAATGAGAGTGAGGAAATGAAGGTCCTCAAACAAGCAATCATTTGGTTTAGTGTGGGAAAGTACAATGATGAATTGGTTTGTGATGTTGTACCCATGTTGGCTTGTCATATATTGTTGGGAAGACCATGGCAATTTGATAAAGATGTTGTACATTAAGGGAGATCCAAAAAATACACTTTTTTTGATTGAAGGCAAAAAGTATGTGCTTTTACCTCTCAATCCATATCAAGTGAGTTAGGACTATCGGACTATCAAGGAGCTTCAGGAGAGGATAAGGATGGAAGAAGTAAAAGGTGAGGGCAAAAGTTCCACTATTATTCCAAAGGAGGGAAGTGCCTTGGCTAAAAATAAGAAGAATATGTGCATGATAGCAAAGACAAACAAGTGTTTAAAGGGTGTGGATGAGGAATGTTTTCTAGTGTTCCTTGTCAACACTAGTCTTTTATTGCATGCTAACCAAGATACTAAAACTTTGCCTAGTATTGTTTCTTCTCTTTTGAAGGGCTATAATGAGCTATTTCCCGAAGATATGCCCATGGGATTACCACCTTTGAGGGGAATTGAGCACCAAATAGATTTTGTATCTTGGTCAGAAATTCCCAATCGTTCAGCCTATAGGAGTAATCCAGAAGAAACCAAGGAGCTAAAAAGGAAAGTGAAAGAGCTTCTTGAAAATGGGTTGATCAAATAAATCCTAAGTCCTTGTGCCATACCGGTAATTGTTGTTCCCAAAAATTATGGTACTTGGAGGATGTGTATTGATTTATAGCCATAAACAAGATCACGGTGAAGTATCGACATCCAATTCCTAGGCTTGATGAAATTATTGATGAGTTATGTGGCTCAAGTGTATTCTCCAAAATTTCTCTTCTAAGTGGATACCATCAAATTCGTATGAAATTGGGTGACGAGTGAAAGATGATTTCAAAACAAAGTTTGGGTTGTATGAATGGCTTGTGATGCCCTTTGGGTTGACAAATGCTCCAAGCACTTTCATGAGATTGATGAACCATGTTTTCAAACCTTTCATCAACAAATTTGTTGTGGTGTATTTTGATGACATACACTACAACAAATATGATATTTAGCTACGAAAATTTTAGCTACGACATAAAACTCATCACAAATTATTCACTTTTTGTGAAAAAAAAAATTTCATGTTTAAATATGCAAGTCAAATATTTTTAGTAACGAAATACATAATTTCGTTGCAAACATTTGGTCTACTAGAGTTTCCCACCAAAAATAAGTTGGTGCCATTTATTGAGTAACATTAACCACGAATGTTACATTATTGGTCACATATTAGTTTGTAACTAATAATTCTCCCAATTGGTGACAAATTAATAATTGTCTTAAAATTAGTTACATTTTAGGTACAAAAAAATTTCATCACAAAAAATATGTTAATACAATGGAGACAAATTATAATTTATAGTTACACATTGTAAGTTTTTGCCACAAAATTTATATTTAATGGTGACCTTTAGATTTTGTCACGAATAGTAAAAATAAATAGTGACATCCATTTATTGCCTCTAATCAACATGTGATTTAGTGACAACAATGTTTGTCATAAAATATGCAATGCATTAAATAGTGACGAGTTAAAACTTGTAATTGAATAATTGTCATGACCTGATTTCTCAGGTCATAATGGCTCCTACTATGACCCACCAGTAGGCAAGCTGATCGATATCCCGGAACTACGAGTAACTAGATGTCAGGGTAGAAGATCAGCAATTTAATCCAAGACAGTATAATAATAAGAGCATACATGAACGGGCGGAAGAAAAAAGATATATACAAAAAAGGATCCCTCCAAGAACCTGGAAGTCACATGTACAGATCTACAAAATAAAAGAGTACAAGTCCCAATAGTTGACCATGTAAATAGAGCTATCTCAAAAAGCAAAAGACAGACAAAATGTATATATAGAGGGGGATGGGTAAATCCAGGACACAATGCACTCATTCTTTCCTCCGATCACAATCGTAGTTGGCTCGAATCAACTCTGGTAGCTAGTACTCAGACCTGCATCACAAAAATAGACGCAGAGTATAGTATGAGTACCAAAATAACAGGTACCCAGTAGGCATCATAGGTCGACTAAGCAAGATAAACAAAAGTAAACTAAAATGCGAGTAAAAGATCACAACCAAAGACAAGGCAAAGAGTAAATGTAGGTATCTACATGAGCGTGGTAACAAACAAAGAGAAACAATCTAACTAAATATGTCGGACCCCCATAAACCTGACAGGTACGCTCGTGCATAAGCATATGGTAACAACCTGAATGGACCCCCATAAGCCCTACATAAGAAAAGAAAATCTGAAGTAAAAAGGATTCTAATAATATCCCCATTTCCCGAAGTAGAACCGAACTATTTCCAAACTCTAATACCTCAACCCGAAGCTCAGAGTCTATAAAGATATTAAATCGATGATTCATCAAGGAATTAAGAATTGAACCATGTGTAAGCTAGACCATGAACTTCAATTGGGCAATTGTAGCTAATGAGTCAATATGAGTAAGCTGGACCACAGAATTCGACCGGGTAACTGTAGCCATGGGTCAAACACGGGTAAGCTAGACGGACTTCAATCGGATAAGTGTAGCTAAGGAGCCTGATCATAATTAAGCTAGACCATGGACTTCAGCCAGTTAACTCTAGCTAAGGAGCCTAACACAAGCAAGTTGGACCACAGACTTTAACTAGGTAATTGTAGCCAAGGAACCGGACAAAAGTAAGCTAGACTATGGGCTTGAACTCGGTAACTATAGCTAAGGGTTCGAACCGAATTAGAATCAGCAACCAACCGAGCGTCATGGAGAGTACCCCCAAACCAAGTGTCATTAATGCACCACTCCAGCCTGAACCATATTTAACCCGAATCATCGAGAAGACTTCCAAAAATCAAGAACTAAGCGATACATGACTAATGGGAGAATAGGGCAATGTGAAGGTAAGGTCAAAAGCAGTGTTACTACCAAGATAAGGCTCAAACTATCAGACTCAAGTATGTTATATCATTCTACAGAGAGCTAACCGTCCGTAACAATATCGGAGAAACTCTAAGGACCAACGACACCAAAGTCACACAAGTTTAAGGCAATCACTAGACTAAGCCTAGACTAAGGCCCAACATGGTTACCAACATATAATCATAGGCAAATTTTAACTCCAGTAATTATTTAAGCTAATTTTGACATTAAAGTGGATATTTCTTGATGATATAATCAACTACTACTTACTCGAATTTTGTTATATGAGAAAAAAAACTTTATTTCATTAAATCATGACAGTATTATGATAGATTATCTTAGGATAGTTTAGTTAATGTCCATGACATTTTATATATTTAAGCATATCCTTCTAATAATGGTAATCAAGGTGAGATTGATTGTTTTTTTAAAAAAAATCAAAAAGTTGGGCAGCCACTAAACTTTTCAACAATATTGAGTGATGGATATCACTTCTATATTATATCATAATGAAGCTCCACTAAGAGGTTCACTTATTTTAGACTAAAGGACGTTTATAGGTCATTTGAAAATGACTTATTTTAAAAAAATCTGAAGAACAACCTACTCCTTTTAGCTGAAACTCAAGATACACTCTACATCTTGGTAAGTGTTCAAATCTATTTTTGGGACTATATAGCCAGTAGTAATTCTTGAAAATATCATTGTGTAGACCTTTGAATTTAGCAAATCTTTTCGAAAGCTAACTTAGATACCTACAACTCTTATGTTTATGGTGGAGCCTACATCTGCTGTTATTAAGTCGAAAAAAGAGGATGAAATGTAAGATAAGTTCTGTCCAGATTTTTGATTTAAAAATTCCTCATGTATAACGGTTAGTGTTTTGATGATATCTTTTTGTATAAAATGGTTTTGTGGTGATTTATTTTGGATTACAAATTTAAGGCATAAATCTAAAAGTGTTATGAAGGAAATAAAATCCATTTTTTCCGATTTTATTTTCAAAATTTAGATACAACCAGACAAGTTCTGTCCAGATTCTTGAGTTAAACATCCCTCATGTATAACTGTAAATGTTTTGATGATATATTTTTATAAAAAATGAGTTTTGCATTGATTTCTTTTGTATTGAAAACTTAAGACATAGATATAGAAGTTTTATAAAGGAAATAAGATCCAGGTTTTCCATTTTTATTTTCAAATTTTAGTTAAAACCTGAGGTACTTGACTTGCCGAAGTTTGTTTTGGTAACATAATTCGGTTGAAAATATTTAGGCATACTTTTACTGATAAATCTTATTTTATGTCAATAGTATGGATATTGTGGAAATTAAAGAGTACATTTTATGGTATTTTCAAGGTTGTCTATATCATGTACAAGTTGAGGAACTTGAGACATTGGTTGGTCTATGGTTTGAACTCTTGAAGTCGTGTTGGATTATTGTATTTTAAAAGGCTGAAGTTTGTATATAAACTCTTGTTATATGCTAGTATATTTGAAAACCTATCTTGGTATGCTTATTATTTCTTTAAATTTGTATTGTCATATTGGTATATTTGGAAATTTGTAAGACACTTGCTTAACTCGCCCACTTGTACGGATTGCTCGATCACTTCACATTCTTGTGGACTTTGTCCTTCTTATGGCTATAAATTTGTCACTATTGGCATGTCTCTTATTTCGTACCCTTTTTCATCTAGATTATGGATTTTTATTTCGTCTTAAGTATGGAAGTTGTCCATTTTAAGTACGAATTAGGAAGCCATTTTTAATGTGGTTCTTGATTCTCTTAATTATTTGATCTTTACCCTTATTGATATAGGGCTCCGGTCCTTCTTGATACTTGATCATGTTTGGTGTGATGGCATGACATATATATTGGGCGAAACTTGGTGCTAAATCTTGTAAATGTGCTTTTATGAATTATTGACACTTAAGCTTTTACATATAGAACTTGATACTCGTGATATATTTGTTGGCTTGATTTATTTATTATGTGTACATTTGTGCTGCTCATGACTTGAAAAAATAAATTGGAGAACCTAAAGGCTTCAAACTTGTAGTTTTGTACCACTAAGCTTTATGCTTAGTGATACTTTTTTCTATCGTAGGAAATGTTCGAGAAGATGCTTGAGGTTGGCCATTGGAGATAAAGTTTTTTGGGTTCTTTAAGGAAGATCACATTTGCATATAGGCATCTATATTTTGTATTATTGTGGGACATGTGTATGATCTATGGGGTGCTTTTGTATATGTATTTATATATTATTTGTGATGGTTGATCCATTCATGACACTATGGGTTGTAACTTAAAGTTGGTTGCTTGTTTTGTTATTTTGGGGCATGTAAATTTCCAAATCTTATGATGTACTAAATTTACCTTTAGAGTTGGAATATTTGGATAAACCATGAATTAGTTAACCTTGAGTACTTATAAGTTGGTAATAGTTTATAGCATGAATTGTAGTGATAAGGAATAATATATAGATGTCTCGTAAGTTAGTTACTTAAATTATTTTGAAAAGTCGCCCTATCCTAAATTGGAATTTTTATTTGATTTAATTGAGATCAAATAATTTTAAACTGGCTAAAAACATACACCTTTAACTATTTTTAAATGGGCCAAATTTCACTACTAGATTATATAAATATACCTTACGGAAAGTTCTTTTTTAAATGTCACGAGTTTTACATACATTTTTTAAGTTGTAGCATCCTCTTTGGAGGGTCACTACAAGTGTTGGTATCAGATCCTAGGTTTGTGGTTCTAGGAATTTTGTTGTGATTTGCTTACACAGTTCTTTTTTTGGAATGTTTAGGCTATATTATTTGATCACTATAAGGTAAATAGTATATTTAATGCATATAAGTTTCATTTGCATCATATCCATGTCTCTAATGAAATGTGATCTTCACTTTTGAAGTAGTTAAGTTATGGACTCTTCTTCTCGTAGACCTATGGAAGATGCTCGTGAAGATACAGGTGACTCTTATTCCTAACCTCATACAATAGAAGGGGTTGGCGAACAATCCTCGAGTCAATATATTCCCCATACTAGTGGGTCTGGTGGGGGAAATTAATTAGGAGTAAGAGTTGGTCCACATTCTCACATGAGCCCTGGTGCTCAAGTTATAAATCCTTCTTTTCAACAGATGGTTGAATTTTTTCACCATATGGCTGAAAAGATTCATGATCCCAATAGGTTAAACTTTGAAAAAATGAAGAAAATGAGTGGAGTTGAGTTTGAAGGCACAGTTGATCCCACTAATACTAAATAATGGCTTGAGCTCATAGAGAGGGTGTTTGAGTAGTTGGGGTGTTCAGATGTTGCCAAATTCAAGTATGCCATCTCGTTATTGAAGAATGATGCTTATGATTGATGGGTAAGTGTGCCAAATGCAAAAGCAAAACCTCCAATTCTTACTTGGGATGGTTTTGTTAAAGAATTTCATATGAAGTATGTCCCGCCTGCTTATTCTGATGCTAAGAAAAATAAGTTTTTGAATATAAGGCAATGAGGCATGTCTATCGCTGAGTATCAATAAAATTTTCTTAGACTCTCTCATTATGCTGGAGGAATTATTAACGAGGAAAAATATAAATGCAGGAGGTTTGAAGATGTCCTGAACGATTCCATCAGAAAGAATGTGGCAATCCTGCAACATAAGAACTTTTGTAAATTAGTTTCTTCTGTTTTTACTTGGGAAAGACTTGATAAGGAAGAAGCTAGTAGACATGAGAATAGATTCTAGAAGCCTAGGTCAGATTTTGGAGATCCATCTAGAAAGGGAAAGTTTGATTCTAAGGCTGGTAGTGTCAACAAGTCAGATTAATAGAAGCAAAACAGACTAAATTTTTCTACAGCTAGTACTCCAAGTTCTAGCCAAGACAAGACTCGCATTTCCATTTTTGCAGAATGTGGAAAGAATCATTATGATTCTTGTAGGAGAGCTTTTGGTGCATGATTTAATTGTGGCATCTTTGATCATAAAGTGAAGGACTATCCCAATCCTAAAAATGTTCCTTCCTTACGCACTGAGTGCTCATTTAAGAAGTTTTCTAATAATCCTCCTCAAACCAATAGAGGTGCAAGGCCTAAAAACAACAAGCAGTGGGGGGAGTGGAGAAAATCAAGCTAGCAAGTCCAGAGCTACTACACTAGCTTATACTATAGGGCAGAGAGATGATCAAGAGGGAAAGGATGTGGTTGTCGGTAAATTTTACTTATATGGCTTATCTGTGTTTACACTATTTGATCCTGGCTCTACACATTCCTATATTTGTTCAATACTTGTTCTTCCTGAAAATGTGAAATCTATGAGACTTAACTTTGACGTTCTAGTTGAAAGTCCTTTGGGGTAACAAGTTATTTGTAATCAAATTTACCAAGCTTGTCCCTTCATGATTCAAAACCTGGTCTTTCCTGCCAATTTGATTGAAATGCCTTTCCATGATTTTGATATTATTATCGATATGTATCAGCTTTATAAATATCATGCAGTAGTAGATTGTAGATCTAAGCATGTGACTTTTAAGGACCCTATATTTTCACACATTATTGTAAAAGGTGAAAGATTATTGTCATCTAATATTATTTCTGCGGCCTTAGCATCAAAGATGATTCATCAAGGTAGTAGTGCATATCTTGCTCACATAATTGATATACGTGTGGAGAGTCCTAGTCTTAAAGATATACCTACTATTATGTGACTTACCTGAAGTATTTCCAGAAAATCTTCCTGGATTGCCACTAGAAAGAGAAGTTGAATTTTTGATCGATCTCATTCCTGGATCTACTCCTATTTCTATCACTCCTTATAGAATGGCACCAACAGAATTAAGGGAATTGAAAACTCAATTGCAAGAACTTCTTGAAAAACGTTTTATTCAACCAAGTGTTTCTCCTTGGGGAGCCCCTCTGCTATTTATGAAGAAGAAAGATGGTACTCTTAGACTTTGTATTGACTATAGACAATTGAAAAAAAATAAAAATCAAGAACAGATATCCATTACCAAGGATTGATGATTTTTTTGACCAGTTGAAGGATACAAATTTATTCTCAAAGATTGATTTAAGGTCTGGGTATCACCTACTGCGTGTTAGAAAGGAAGAAGTTCCTAAAATTGCTTTTAGAACTCGATACGGTCATTATGAATTCTTAGTGATGCCATTCGAATTGACTAATGCTCTTGCAATATTCATACATATAATGAATAGAGTATTTAAGCCTTATCTTGATCAATTTGTGGTGGTATTTATAGATGATATTTTAATATATTCCAAGAGTAAAGAAGAGCATGATAAATATCTTCGAATTATTTTGCAAACTTTAAAGGAGAAATAACTTTATGCTAAACTTTCAAAGTGTGAATTTTGGATTAATGAAGTGATTTTTTTGGGACATGTTGTGTCAGCAAAAGGTGTGAAGGTGGATTCTAGTAAAATTGAAGCAATTGTTGAATGGAAAACTCTCAAAAGTCCTATTGAGGTAAAAAGTGTCTTGAGTTTAGCAGGATACTATAGAAGGTTTGTGAAATGCTTCTCCATTATAGTCTCTCCTTTGACGAGACTTTTAAAGAAGGAAGTAAAGTTTACTTGGGATGACAAGTGCCAAGAGAGATTTGAAACGCTCAAATCCTTGTTGACATAATCTCCTATACTTACTCTACCAATAGAGGGGAAAAAGTGCGTGATATATAGTGACGCTTCTCATCGTGGTTTGGGATGTGTTTTGATGCAAGAAGAAAAGTTATTTCTTATGTATCTCGGAAATTAAAACCATATGAATTGAATTATCCTACTCATGATCTAGAACTTGCTGTTATAGTGTTTGCCTATATGGAGGTATTATTTGTATGGAGAAAAGTGTCATATATTCACTGATGACAAGAGCTTAAAATACTTGGGTATGCAGAAAGATCTGAACTTAAGACAGCATAGATGGCTTGAACTCATCAAAGATTATGGCTGCATGATTGACTATCACCCAGGTAAAGCTAATATGGTTGCAGACTTGTTAAGTCGCAAATCCTTTGTAAGCTTGCATCTGAATCCTTTGACTTTGCTTGTGGAGTTAAGAGCCATGAATGTCCATTTTACATTTGATCTATATGGTTTGGTGGTTGCTAATTTGCAAGTCAAGCCAATATTGCGTGAACAGGTGAAAGAAGCACAAAAGTTAGATGAGAAACTCATAAAATTGACCAAAGAAGTTCAAAAGGGGGAAAAGAAAGATTTTACATCAAAGGAGGATGGTGTCTTATTATATCAAAATAGGTTATGCATTCCTAATGATGACAAATTGAGGAGAGAAATCTTGAATGAAGCACATACTGCACCATATGCAATGCATCCTAGAAATACGAAGATGTACCAGACTATCAAAGAACACTATTGGTGGAATGGTATGAAGAAAGACATTGTAGAGTTTATTTTGAAATGTTTCGTTTGTCAACAAGTAAAGGCAGAACATCAGGTTCCAATTGGGTTGCTACAACCCTTGTCAATATTGGAATGGAAATAGAAGAAAATAACTATGGACTTTGTTGCTGTACTTCCTTGCACTCAAAGAAATCATAATGCAATATGGGTAATAGTGGATAGACTCACAAAGAGTGCTCACTTCTTGGCAGTCAAAATAGATTACCCACTTGAGCATTTAGTAGAATTGTACATTAATGAGATTGTAAGACTGCATGGGATCCTTGTTTCCATTGTATCTTACTGAGACCCAAGATTTACATCTAGATTTTGGGGTAGCTTGCAGGAAGCCTTGGGTACTAAGTTGAATTTTAGCACTTCGTTTCCTCCTCAAACAGACAAACAGTTGGAAAGAGTAATACAAATTTTGGAGGATATGCTTTAAGATTGCGTTATTGAGTTTGAGGGTAGTTGTGACAAACACTTTGCTTTGATAGAATTTGCTTACAATAATAGCTACCAACCATGTATTGAGATGCCTCCCTATGAAGCCTTATATGGAAGGAAATTTTGGACCCCTCTTTGTTGGAGTGAAGTTAGTGAAAGAAAGCTTGTTGGTCTTGAAATTGTGCAACAAACAGAAGACAGGGTAAAAGTGATTAGTGATCGTCTAAAAATTGCTTCTGATAGACAAAAGTCATAAGCTGACCTTAAAAGGCGTGATATTGAGCATCAAGTTGGCGATAAAGTATTCTTAAAGGTTTCTCTATGGAAAAGGATTATGAGATTTGGCCAAACAAGAAAATTTAGTCCTTGATTTATCGGACCTTATGAGATACTAGAAAGAGTGGGACCAGTTGCATATAAATTAGCTTTACTGCCTGAGTTGGACAAGATCCACAATGTCTTCCATGTTTCGATGCTCAGAAGAGTTCTAATCTATCTCAAGTTCTTTCAGTCGAATCTATTGAGGTTAATCCAGATTTGATGTATAATGAAGAACCCATCCTGATTCAAGCTCATGAAATGAAGAAACTTAGAAACAAGAGAATTCCTTAGTGAAGGTACTTTGGAGGAACCATTCTGGAAGAGAAACCATCTGGGAGCGAGAAAAAGACATGAGGACATAATATCCATACTTCTTCCGAGTCTAAAACAAGGTAAATTTCGACACATAATTTTTTAAGGGGGAGAGAGTTGTAATGCCCCTAATTATTTAATAAAATTTTCACATTAAAGTGTATATTTCTTGATGATATGATCAACTACTACTTACTCGAATTTTGTTACATGAGAAAAAAAAAGTTTATTTCATTAAATCGTGACAGTATTATGACGGATTGTCTTAGGGTAGTTTAGTAAATGTCCATGACATTTTATATATATAAGCACATCCTTCTAATAATGGTAATCAAGGTGGGATTGATTATTTTTTAAAAAAAATGACAAAGTTGGGTAGCCACTAAACTTTTCAGCAATATTGAGTGATGTATATCACTTTTATATTATATCATAGTAAAGCTCCACTAAGAGGATCACTTATTTTAGACTAAAGGAAGTTTATAGGTTATTTACAATGAATTATTTCACAAAAATCTGAAGAACAACCTACTCCTTTTAGATGGAACTCAAGATACACTCTACATCATGGTAAGTGTTCGAATCCGTTTTTGGGACTATGTAGTCAGTAGTAATTCTTGAATATCTCATTTTCTATACTTTTGATTTTAGCAAATAAATATGTTTTGGAAATCTAACGCACGTACCTACAACTCTTATGTTATTCTAGAGCCTATATCTATTGTTATTAAGTTGAAAAAAGAGGATGCAACATAAGACAAGTTCTGTCTAGATTCTTCGTTTAAAAATCTCTCATGTATAACGGTTAGTGTTTTGATGATATCTTTTTGTACAAAATGGGTTTTGTGGTGATTTCCTTTGGATTATAAACGTAATACATATATATAAAAGTGTCATGAAGGAAATAAAATACACTTTGCCAATTTTATTTTTAAAATTTAGATACAACCAGACAAGTTTTGTCCAGATTCTTGAGTTAAACATCCCTCATGTATAACTATTAGTGTTTTGATGATATCGTTTTGTAAAAAATGACCTTTTCATTGATTTCTTTTGTATTGAAAACTTAAGACATAGATCTAAAAGTTTTATGCAGGGCATAAGGTACAAGTTTATCATTTTTATTTTCAAATTTTAGTTACAACCTGAGGTACTTGGCTTGTCGAAGTTACTGTTTTGGTAACATAATTCAGTTGACCATGGACTTCAGCCAGTTAACTCTAGCTAAGGAGCCTAACACAAGCAAGTTGGACCACAGACTTTAACTAGGTAATTGTAGCCAAGGAACCGGACAAAAGTAAGCTAGACTATGGGCTTGAACTCGGTAACTATAGCTAAGGGTTCGAACCGAATTAGAATCAGCAACCAACCGAGCGTCATGGAGAGTACCCCCAAACCAAGTGTCATTAATGCACCACTCCAGCCTGAACCATATTTAACCCGAATCATCGAGAAGACTTCCAAAAATCAAGAACTAAGCGATACATGACTAATGGGAGAATAGGGCAATGTGAAGGTAAGGTCAAAAGCAGTGTTACTACCAAGATAAGGCTCAAACTATCAGACTCAAGTATGTTATATCATTCTACAGAGAGCTAACCGTCCGTAACAATATCGGAGAAACTCTAAGGACCAACGACACCAAAGTCACACAAGTTTAAGGCAATCACTAGACTAAGCCTAGACTAAGGCCCAACATGGTTACCAACATATAATCATAGGCAAATTTTAACTCCAGTAATTATTTAAGCTAATTTTGACATTAAAGTGGATATTTCTTGATGATATAATCAACTACTACTTACTCGAATTTTGTTATATGAGAAAAAAAACTTTATTTCATTAAATCATGACAGTATTATGATAGATTATCTTAGGATAGTTTAGTTAATGTCCATGACATTTTATATATTTAAGCATATCCTTCTAATAATGGTAATCAAGGTGAGATTGATTGTTTTTTTAAAAAAAATGAAAAAGTTGGGCAGCCACTAAACTTTTCAACAATATTGAGTGATGGATATCACTTCTATATTATATCATAATGAAGCTCCACTAAGAGGTTCACTTATTTTAGACTAAAGGACGTTTATAGGTCATTTGAAAATGACTTATTTTAAAAAAATCTGAAGAACAACCTACTCCTTTTAGCTGAAACTCAAGATACACTCTACATCTTGGTAAGTGTTCAAATCCATTTTTGGGACTATATAGCTAGTAGTAATTCTTGAATATCTCATTGTGTAGACCTTTGAATTTAGAAAATCTTTTCGAAAGCTAACTTAGATACCTACAACTCTTATGTTTATGGTGGAGCCTACATCTGCTGTTATTAAGTCGAAAAAAGAGGATGAAATGTAAGATAAGTTATGTCCAGATTTTTGATTTAAAAATTCCTCATGTATAACGGTTAGTGTTTTGATGATATCTTTTTGTATAAAATGGTTTTGTGGTGATTTATTTTGGATTACAAATTTAAGGCATAAATCTAAAAGTGTTATGAAGGAAATAAAATCCATTTTTTCCGATTTTATTTTCAAAATTTAGATACAACCAGACAAGTTCTGTCCAGATTCTTGAGTTAAGCATCCCTCATGTATAACTGTAAATGTTTTGATGATATATTTTTATAAAAAATGAGTTTTGCATTGATTTCTTTTGTATTGAAAACTTAAGACATAGATATAGAAGTTTTATGAAGGAAATAAGATCCAGGTTTTCCATTTTTATTTTCAAATTTTAGTTAAAACCTGAGGTACTTGACTTGCCGAAGTTTGTTTTGGTAACATAATTCGGTTGAAAATATTTAGGCATACTTTTACTGATAAATCTTATTTTATGTCAATAGTATGGATATTGTGGAAATTAAAGAGTACATTTTATGGTATTTTCAAGGATGTCTATATCATGTACAAGTTCAGGAACTTGAGACATTGGTTGGTCTACGGTTTGAACTCTTGAAGTCGTGTTGGATTATTGTATTTTAAAAGGCTGAAGTTTATATATAAACTCTTGTTATCTGCTAGTATATTTGAAAACCTATCTTGGTATGCTTATTATTTCTTTAAATTTGTATTGTCATGTTGGTATATTTGGAAATTTGTAAGACACTTGCTTAACTCGCCCACTTGTACGGATTGCTCGATCACTTCACATTCTTGTGGACTTTGTCCTTCTTATGGCTATAAATTTGTCACTATTGGCATGTCTCTTATTTCGTACCCTTTTTCATCTAGATTATGGATTTTTATTTCGTCTTAAGTATGGAAGTTGTCCATTTTAAGTACGAATTAGGAAGCCATTTTTAATGTGGTTCTTGATTCTCTTAATTATTTGATTTTTACCCTTATTGATATAGGGCTCCGGTCCTTCTTGATACTTGATCATGTTTGGTGTGATGGCATGACATATATATTGGGCAAAACTTGGTGCTAAATCTTGT
This sequence comes from Solanum dulcamara, assembly GCF_947179165.1. Classification (NCBI taxonomy): domain Eukaryota; kingdom Viridiplantae; phylum Streptophyta; class Magnoliopsida; order Solanales; family Solanaceae; genus Solanum; species Solanum dulcamara. Next base: position 48,930,026 of record NC_077239.1, read on the forward strand.
AAATATGCTTTTATGAATTATTGACACTTAAGCTTTTACATATAGAACTTGATACTCGTGATATATTTGTTGGCTTGATTTATTTATTATGTGTACATTTGTGCTGCTCATGACTTGAAAAAATAAATTGGAGAACCTAAAGGCTTCAAACTTGTAGTTTTGTACCACTAAGCTTTATGCTTAGTGATACTTTTTTCTATCGTAGGAAATGTTCGAGAAGATGCTTGAGGTTGGCCATTAGAGATAAAGTTTTTTGGGTTCTTTAAGGAAGATCACATTTGCATATAGGCATCTATATTTTGTATTATTGTGGGACATGTGTATGATCTATGGGGTGCTTTTGTATATGTATTTATATATTATTTGTGATGGTTGATCCATTCATGACACTATGGGTTGTAACTTAAAGTTGGTTGCTTGTTTTGTTATTTTGGGGCATGTAAATTTCCAAATCTTATGATGTACTAAATTTACCTTTAGAGTTGGATTATTTGGATAAACCATGAATTAGTTAACCTTGAGTACTTATAAGTTGGTAATAGTTTATAGCATGAATTGTAGTGATAAGGAATAATATATAGATGTCTCGTAAGTTAGTTACTTAAATTATTTTGAAAAGTCGCCCTATCCTAAATTGGAATTTTTATTTGATTTAATTGAGATCAAATAATTTTAAACTGGCTAAAAACATACACCTTTAACTATTTTTAAATGGGCCAAATTTCACTACTAGATTATATAAATATACCTTACGGAAAGTTCTTTTTTAAATGTCACGAGTTTTACATACATTTTTAAGTTGTAGCATCCTCTTTGGAGGGTCACTACAAGTGTTGGTATCAGATCCTAGGTTTGTGGTTCTAGGAATTTTGTTCTGATTTGCTTACATAGTTCTTTTTTTGGAATGTTTAGGCTATATTATTTGATCACTATAAGGTAAATAGTATATTTAATGCATATAAGTTTCATTTGCATCATATCCATGTCTCTAATGAAATGTGATCTTCACTTTTGAAGTAGTTAAGTTATGGACTCTTCTTCTCGTAGACCTATGGAAGATGCTCGTGAAGATACAGGTGACTCTTATTCCTAACCTCATACAATAGAAGGGGTTGGCGAACAATCCTCGAGTCAATATATTCCCCATACTAGTGGGTCTGGTGGGGGAAATTAATTAGGAGTAAGAGTTGGTCCACATTCTCACATGAGCCCTGGTGCTCAAGTTATAAATCCTTCTTTTCAACAGATGGTTGAATTTTTTCACCATATGGCTGAAAAGATTCATGATCCCAATAGGTTAAACTTTGAAAAAATGAAGAAAATGAGTGGAGTTGAGTTTGAAGGCACAGTTGATCCCACTAATACTAAATAATGGCTTGAGCTCATAGAGAGGGTGTTTGAGTAGTTGGGGTGTTCAGATGTTGCCAAATTCAAGTATGCCATCTCGTTATTGAAGAATGATGCTTATGATTGATGGGTAAGTGTGCCAAATGCAAAAGCAAAACCTCCAATTCTTACTTGGGATGGTTTTGTTAAAGAATTTCATATGAAGTATGTCCCGCCTGCTTATTCTGATGCTAAGAAAAATAAGTTTTTGAATATAAGGCAATGAGGCATGTCTATCGCTGAGTATCAATAAAATTTTCTTAGACTCTCTCATTATGCTGGAGGAATTATTAACGAGGAAAAATATAAATGCAGGAGGTTTGAAGATGTCCTGAACGATTCCATCAGAAAGAATGTGGCAATCCTGCAACATAAGAACTTTTGTAAATTAGTTTCTTCTGTTTTTACTTGGGAAAGACTTGATAAGGAAGAAGCTAGTAGACATGAGAATAGATTCTAGAAGCCTAGGTCAGATTTTGGAGATCCATCTAGAAAGGGAAAGTTTGATTCTAAGGCTGGTAGTGTCAACAAGTCAGATTAATAGAAGCAAAACAGACTAAATTTTTCTACAGCTAGTACTCCAAGTTCTAGCCAAGACAAGACTCGCATTTCCATTTTTGCAGAATGTGGAAAGAATCATTATGATTCTTGTAGGAGAGCTTTTGGTGCATGATTTAATTGTGGCATCTTTGATCATAAAGTGAAGGACTATCCCAATCCTAAAAATGTTCCTTCCTTACGCACTGAGTGCTCATTTAAGAAGTTTTCTAATAATCCTCCTCAAACCAATAGAGGTGCAAGGCCTAAAAACAACAAGCAGTGGGGGGAGTGGAGAAAATCAAGCTAGCAAGTCCAGAGCTACTACACTAGCTTATACTATAGGGCAGAGAGATGATCAAGAGGGAAAGGATGTGGTTGTCGGTAAATTTTACTTATATGTCTTATCTGTGTTTACACTATTTGATCCTGGCTCTACACATTCCTATATTTGTTCAATACTTGTTCTTCCTGAAAATGTGAAATCTATGAGACTTAACTTTGACGTTCTAGTTGAAAGTCCTTTGGGGTACCAAGTTATTTGTAATCAAATTTACCAAGCTTGTCCCTTCATGATTCAAAACCTGGTCTTTCCTGCCAATTTGATTGAAATGCCTTTCCATGATTTTGATATTATTATCGATATGTATCAGCTTTATAAATATCATGCAGTAATAGATTGTAGATCTAAGCATGTGACTTTTAAAGACCCTATATTTTCACACATTATTGTAAAAGGTGAAAGATTATTGTCATCTAATATTATTTCTGCGGCCTTAGCATCAAAGATGATTCATCAAGGTAGTAGTGCATATCTTGCTCACATAATTGATATACGTGTGGAGAGTCCTAGTCTTAAAGATATACCTACTATTATGTGACTTACCTGAAGTATTTCCAGAAAATCTTCCTGGATTGCCACTAGAAAGAGAAGTTGAATTTTTGATCGATCTCATTCCTGGATCTACTCCTATTTCTATCACTCCTTATAGAATGGCACCAACAGAATTAAGGGAATTGAAAACTCAATTGCAAGAAATTCTTGAAAAACGTTTTATTCAACCAAGTGTTTCTCCTTGGGGAGCCTCTCTGCTATTTATGAAGAAGAAAGATGGTACTCTTAGACTTTGTATTGACTATAGACAATTGAAAAAAAATAAAAATCAAGAACAGATATCCATTACCAAGGATTGATGATTTTTTTGACCAGTTGAAGGATACAAATTTATTCTCAAAGATTGATTTAAGGTCTGGGTATCACCAACTGCGTATTAGAAAGGAAGAAGTTCCTAAAACTGCTTTTAGAACTCGATACGGTCATTATGAATTCTTAGTGATGCCATTCGAATTGACTAATGCTCTTGCAATATTCATAAATATAATGAATAGAGTATTTAAGCCTTATCTTGATCAATTTGTGGTGGTATTTATAGATGATATTTTAATATATTCCAAGAGTAAAGAAGAGCATGATAAATATCTTCGAATTATTTTGCAAACTTTGAAGGAGAAATAACTTTATGCTAAACTTTCAAAGTGTGAATTTTGGATTAATGAAGTGATTTTTTTGGGACATGTTGTGTCAGCAAAAGGTGTGAAGGTGGATTCTAGTAAAATTGAAGCAATTGTTGAATGGAAAACTCCCAAAAGTCCTATTGAGGTAAAAAGTTTCTTGAGTTTAGCAGGATACTATAGAAGGTTTGTGAAATGCTTCTCCATTATAGTCTCTCCTTTGACGAGACTTTTAAAGAAGGAAGTAAAGTTTACTTGGGATGACAAGTGCCAAGAGAGATTTGAAACGCTCAAATCCTTGTTGACATAATCTCCTATACTTACTCTACCAATAGAGGGGAAAGAGTGCGTGATATATAGTGACGCTTCTCATCGTGGTTTGGGATGTGTTTTGATGCAAGAAGAAAAGTTATTTCTTATGTATCTCAGAAATTAAAACCATATGAATTGAATTATCCTACTCATGATCTAGAACTTGCTGTTATAGTGTTCGCCTATATGGAGGTATTATTTGTATGGAGAAAAGTGTCATATATTCACTGATGACAAGAGCTTAAAATACTTGGGTACGCAGAAAGATCTGAACTTAAGACAGCATAGATGGCTTGAACTCATCAAAGATTATGGCTGCATGATTGACTATCACCCAGGTAAAGCTAATATGGTTGCAGACTTGTTAAGTCGCAAATCCTTTGTAAGCTTGCATCTGAATCCTTTGACTTTGCTTGTGGAGTTAAGAGCCATGAATGTCCATTTTACATTTGATCTATATGGTTTGGTGGTTGCTAATTTGCAAGTCAAGCCAATATTGCGTGAACAGGTGAAAGAAGCACAAAAGTTAGATGAGAAACTCATAAAATTGACCAAAGAAGTTCAAAAGGGGGAAAAGAAAGATTTTACATCAAAGGAGGATGGTGTCTTATTATATCAAAATAGGTTATGCATTCCTAATGATGACAAATTGAGGAGAGAAATCTTGAATGAAGCACATACTGCACCATATGCAATGCATCCTAGAAATACGAAGATGTACCAGACTATCAAAGAACACTATTGGTGGAATGGTATGAAGAAAGACATTGTAGAGTTTATTTTGAAATGTTTCGTTTGTCAACAAGTAAAGGCAGAACATCAGGTTCCAATTGGGTTGCTACAACCCTTGTCAATATTGGAATGGAAATAGAAGAAAATAACTATGGACTTTGTTGCTGTACTTCCTTGCACTCAAAGAAATCATAATGCAATATGGGTAATAGTGGATAGACTCACAAAGAGTGCTCACTTCTTGGCAGTCAAAATAGATTACCCACTTGAGCATTTAGTAGAATTGTACATTAATGAGATTGTAAGACTGCATGGGATCCTTGTTTCCATTGTATCTTACTGAGACCCAAGATTTACATCTAGATTTTGGGGTAGCTTGCAGGAAGCCTTGGGTACTAAGTTGAATTTTAGCACTTCGTTTCCTCCTCAAACAGACAAACAGTTGGAAAGAGTAATACAAATTTTGGAGGATATGCTTTAAGATTGCGTTATTGAGTTTGAGGGTAGTTGTGACAAACACTTTGCTTTGATAGAATTTGCTTACAATAATAGCTACCAACCATGTATTGAGATGCCTCCCTATGAAGCCTTATATGGAAGGAAATTTTGGACCCCTCTTTGTTGGAGTGAAGTTAGTGAAAGAAAGCTTGTTGGTCTTGAAATTGTGCAACAAACAGAAGACAGGGTAAAAGTGATTAGTGATCGTCTAAAAATTGCTTCTGATAGACAAAAGTCATAAGCTGACCTTAAAAGGCGTGATATTGAGCATCAAGTTGGCGATAAAGTATTCTTAAAGGTTTCTCTATGGAAAAGGATTATGAGATTTGGCCAAACAAGAAAATTTAGTCCTTGATTTATCGGACCTTATGAGATACTAGAAAGAGTGGGACCAGTTGCATATAAATTAGCTTTACTGCCTGAGTTGGACAAGATCCACAATGTCTTCCATGTTTCGATGCTCAGAAGAGTTCTAATCTATCTCAAGTTCTTTCAGTCGAATCTATTGAGGTTAATCCAGATTTGATGTATAATGAAGAACCCATCCTGATTCAAGCTCATGAAATGAAGAAACTTAGAAACAAGAGAATTCCTTAGTGAAGGTACTTTGGAGGAACCATTCTGGAAGAGAAACCATCTGGGAGCGAGAAAAAGACATGAGGACATAATATCCATACTTCTTCCGAGTCTAAAACAAGGTAAATTTCGACACATAATTTTTTAAGGGGGAGAGAGTTGTAATGCCCCTAATTATTTAATAAAATTTTCACATTAAAGTGTATATTTCTTGATGATATGATCAACTACTACTTACTCGAATTTTGTTACATGAGAAAAAAAAAGTTTATTTCATTAAATCGTGACAGTATTATGACGGATTGTCTTAGGGTAGTTTAGTAAATGTCCATGACATTTTATATATATAAGCACATCCTTCTAATAATGGTAATCAAGGTGGGATTGATTATTTTTTTAAAAAAATGACAAAGTTGGGTAGCCACTAAACTTTTCAGCAATATTGAGTGATGTATATCACTTTTATATTATATCATAGTGAAGCTCCACTAAGAGGATCACTTATTTTAGACTAAAGGAAGTTTATAGGTTATTTACAATGAATTATTTCACAAAAATCTGAAGAACAACCTACTCCTTTTAGATGGAACTCAAGATACACTCTACATCATGGTAAGTGTTCAAATCCGTTTTTGGGACTATGTAGTCAGTAGTAATTCTTGAATATCTCATTTTCTATACCTTTGATTTTAGCAAATAAATATGTTTTGGAAATCTAACGCACGTACCTACAACTCTTATGTTATTCTAGAGCCTATATCTGTTGTTATTAAGTTGAAAAAAAAGGATGAAACATAAGACAAGTTCTGTCTAGATTTTTCGTTTAAAAATCCCTCATGTATAACGGTTAGTGTTTTGATGATATCTTTTTGTACAAAATGGGTTTTGTGGTGATTTTCTTTGGATTATAAACGTAATACATAGATATAAAAGTGTCATGAAGGAAATAAAATACACTTTGCCAATTTTATTTTTAAAATTTAGATACAACCAGACAAGTTTTGTCCAGATTCTTGAGTTAAACATCCCTCATGTATAACTATTAGTGTTTTGATGATATCGTTTTGTAAAAAATGACCTTTTCATTGATTTCTTTTGTATTGAAAACTTAAGACATAGATCTAAAAGTGTTATGCAGGGCATAAGGTACAGGTTTATCATTTTTATTTTCAAATTTTAGTTACAACCTGAGGACTTGGCTTGTCGAAGTTACTGTTTTGGTAACATAATTTAGTTGAAAATATTTTAGGCTTACTTTTACAGATAAATCTTGTTTTATTTCAATATATTATGGATATTCTGGAAATTAAAGAGGACATTTAATGGTATTTTCAAGATTTTTTATATCATGTACAAAGTGAGGAACTTGAGATATTGGTTGGTATAGGGTTTGAACTCTTGAAGTCATGTTGGATTGTTGTATGCTAAAAGGCTGAAGTTTTTGTATAAAATCTTATTACCTACTAGTATATTTGAAAGCCTATCTTGGTATGTTTGTTATTTCTTAAAACTTGTATTGTTATGTTGGTATATTTAAAAATTTGCAAGACACTTGTTTAACTTGCCCACTTGTACGGATTGCTCGATTACTTGACATTCTTGTGGAATTTTTCCTTCTTATAGATGTGACTTGCTCACTATTTTCATTTCTCTTATTTCAGACCCTTTCCCATCTTGATTATGGATTTTTAATGCGTATTAAGTATGGAAGTTGTCCATTTTAAATAGAATTAGGAAGCCATTTTTAATATAGTTCTTGGTTCTGTTGATTATTGGGTGTTTACCCTTCTTGATACAGGGCTCCAATCCTTCTTGATATTTGATCATGTTTGGTGTGACAGCATGAATTATTGACTATTAAACTTTTACATATAGAACTTGATACTCGTGATATATTTGTTGGCTTGATTTATTTATTATGTTACATTTGTGCTACTCAAGAGTTGAGAAAATAAATTGGAGAACCTAAAGGCTTCAAACTTGTAGCTTTGCACCACTAAGCTTTATTGTTAGCGATAGTTTTTTCTATTGTTGGAAATGTCCAAGAAGATGCTTGAGGTTGGCCATTGGAGATAAAGTTTTTTGAAGCTTTAAGGAAGATCACATTTGCATATAAGCATCTATATTTTGTAAAGTATTTTGGGACATGTATATGATCTATGAGGTGCTTGTGTATATGTATTTATGTATGTATTTGTGAGAGTTGATCCATTCATGACACTATGGGTTGTAACTTAAATTTGGTTGCTTGTTTTGTTATTTTGGGGCATGTAAATCTCCAAGTCTTATGATGTACTAAATTTACATTTGGAGTTGGAATATTTGGATGATGCATGAATTAGTTAACCTTGGGTATTTATAAGTTGGTAATAGTTTATAGCATAAATTGTAGTGATAAGGAATAATACATGGATGTCTCATAAGTTAGTTTCTTACATTATTTTGAAAAGTCGCCTGTCCTAAATTGGAACTTTTATTTGATTTAATTAAGATCAAAGAATTTTAAACTAGCTAAAAACTTATACCTTTAACTATTTTTAAATGGGCCAAATTTCACTACGAGATTATATAAATATGTCCTACGGGACGTTCTGTTTTAAATGTCATGATTTTATATATGTTTTTTTAAGTAGTAGCATCCTCCCTTGAGGGTCGCTACACAAATCATACAACATAAGGCATGACTGAACGATAAGAGTAGGAATCATGCTTAGACAGTCCAACAATTTCCCAAAAATAACACCTAAGGCATGGCATCTAGGAATTTAGCATGCTCGACACCCAAACCCCTCCAAACTCGTACAATTCAATATACAATTTCCTAAACATGCTCAGTCTAATGAGGGGAAAACCGTAGCCTACCTGTAGGCCAATCGAGTGCGCTCCAACTCAAGAAATTGGAGTCTTTCCCTTCCGAGCGGCCTCCAAATCCTGCCATGTTATCAACCATAGAATCACAACATTAATATGATCGTTATGACACTAAAATTATCGAATTTGGAGATAGGCTAATTTTGGAGTCAAAAATCGAGAATTATGGGACCCACTCCATAAATCACAGAATTGATTCCGTGAATAGGCTCCAACTACTACATCAAGCTCATGTTCAAAAAAGGAACATAATTCACACACCAAACAGGCCGCAAACATAGCATGCATTCATGATCAACTACAAAGCTCAAGACCACTAGAACGCAGGAAAATGGAGAAATTACCTCAAAGGAAGCCTCAACTCCTAATTCAGAAAACACTACTAGGTTCCCCTAAAAAATCTACGCAAGCTAGCCTTTTGAATAGCCCAAATCGCCCAAGAATTGAAGGAGAAAACAAGGGTTGAATTTGATACAAAAATCTACAAAATTAGTCTGAAGAATGACCCTCAGGTATCAAAAAAATGAACACCCGGCGATCGCTTAAGCGACACCCACCAAAAAATCGGGCATCACTTTAGCGACGCCTAGTCACTTTAGTGACAGGGTTGTCGCTTCAGCGAAACCCACCTAAAAGGATTGGTCGCTTTAGCGAGCTCTTGGATGCTTAAATGACACTCACTTTAATGACCTGGGGTTTCTTACGCAATGGAACCAGACACAGCTGATGCAAGAAAGAGCTTAGCATGCCAAATCCTCAAATAAGATGCTCGGGATTCGTTTAGAATCCCGTGCGCGTAAATGAGATATGATATCCCACCAAATTCGATATTTTAGACTCAATCGCACATTTAAAATTCCTATACAAGGTCATTTTAATGAAAAAGTAGGTCCCACACCTAGTGATATTTTGAGCTTATTTCCACAACAAGCCTCGGAATTAGATAAGAAGCCTCGAAATGAAAACGTAGGGTCATTCTAAACCAAACTTGACATTCTGGAGCTAACGACGCTGTCAGAATTTTCATCCAAGCCTGTTTTCCAAGGATGTTGACCAAAGTCAACTACAGGCCAAATTTCAAAGGCAAAAGTGTCAAATGGTCCAAAACTCATATCGATTGTCTCGGTACTCATGTCGACCTTGCTATTAGCCTAATTTGGCCATTCTGGAGCTGATGAAACCATCAAAATTCCATTCTGAAGTCATTTTCCTAAAGTTATGACCGACGCCGACTTTTCAAGTTTTAAAAACTCTAAAATAGGAAAACGGGCCTAAAACTTAAACGAACGACCAGGCGATCGAACTGCCAGTGCCAGCAAGTCATAAATAACTTAGGGTCGCTATAGAAACACTCTAAATGAAGGATTGAAGACTTAAATTCAAAAATGACTGTTGGTCGTTACAATAATTCAACTATTTTCTACAAAAAATATTATAGCTAAATATAATATGATATATAGCTACGATTATTTATGGATTGACAAATAGTTATTATAGTGTCCTTCAGACAACAAGAAAAAATCATAGAATGATGTGGTAACACCCAACTATATCTTATAAAAAGGCAAGTATCAATACAAATATATTTCTTAATGTGAGTCGAAATAATAACAATACAAAGAGAAATTAATCGAAGCTAACGTCGACTAGCAAAGGTGTAGAATATTCTATCGATTTTTATTAACTATTTACCACCACCATAAAATTGAAAAAAAATAATGAAAGCAAGAATGAAAGATACTAAGCAAATAAAATTTCAAATATGTATATTATGATAAGACACTATAATAGTAAAAAAATGTATACACACCCGAAATGTGCCCAAACACCAACGATCTACACAAATGACCCCTGGCCTATAACCTAAGCTTGCCTATGGCCTGACTTGTATCCAACCAAATCCAGGCATCTAGCCCAAGGATATATAGCACACAATTATGTCTCCTAAATTCTTAACCTCGTACAATACATGTTTAGTCTCACCTCAACTCGCATCAACTCTCTTTGATCGAGTCTTAAAAGAATAAGATGCATGTCTAATAATTTTCACCACAACCTTCATAACAACCTCTACAATATAAGAGAAGATGATATCGACCCTAATAACTAATTCAGTTCTACAAACAAATCAAAGACCTATAAGTTAGTCGTGGACTCCAAGAACTTACACGATTATAATTACAAGATGAACGACTACTTAAAGGAGTTTAACTACTCTCATACAAGACATATAATAGCATACTTGACTACACTTTATTTTCATTGTCTTACACTTGCATTCTCACAAAAGAACGATGCATTTACACTTTTAGCTTCCATCGAGATTCTTAACTTGTACCACTATATCGCTTATTTACTTGTAAACTTTAGCTTAGTCCCACATCCCTAGAAGGCTCTATTGTACTACGTATAGTTACTCATCAATAATACAAATACTCTCTTATCTCTCTTTTACTTTACTGTTCTCCATTTCAATATCGTTATATAAATTCGGCATTTAAATTTTAATGCACGTGTTAATATTCAGGTATTTTTTCACGACCCACAATGGGCGATGAGTGGCACCCACACTTAACCTCTTGGGTGGGAGAACCAATGATACAAACCCCAACTAATAACAATAACGCGGAAGCTCAAATAAATATATTTTCCCCAAAACCTGAAAGTCATCACATGATGGACATCTAAATTCTAAAACTAAGTCTCGAATAATCAAACACCAAATAAATAAATAACATAACGTGTCCAAAAACTAAGAATACCATGCCATGACAAGAGATTCGATCACCAGCTAGAAGGATAGCTCACCCTGAAATCTTATGAACTGGAGACTGACTAGAGCTGAGGTCGAGTCGAAGTCGGTAGAACACTCGCTGCACCCCACAAAATAAAACAAGAAAAGATACAAGTAGGGGTCAGTACAGGACAACATGTACTGAGTAGGTCTCATCGACCGACTCAAAATAGGAATCAATATGCAACAAGTAATAGCGGGAAATCAATCATAGCACTTAACAGGTGGCAACCAACAAGATCAAGATCAAGTGACAACACAATGAATAATTTCATAACCAATCAACAATATTAAGATCACACATGAGGACTCAAGCCTCCATATCACTCTTTTGGAAAATGAGTTATTGGAGATTGGGTAGTATTAAGTCATTTTAATTTATTTTCCTTTAATATTATCGTGCCGGAACGTGACACCCGATCCAAATATATCATGTCAGAGCGTGACACCGGATCCAAATATACTATATTAGAATGTGACATCCGATCCAAATATACTATGTCGGAACGTGACACCCGATCCAATTATACCATGTTGGAACGTGACACTCGATCCAAATATACCGTGTCGGAATGTGACACCCGATCCAAATATAATTAATTTATCATTCTTCATGATTACATTCCACTTTATTAACAATATTTCATCAAGCCTTCTTTATTCAAGGCACAATTTTTGATAGGGCAAGTTCAAGATTATGTACTTCATGGCCTCGGGATTTTAGACCAATCACAACAACATATCAACCATCCAAACCACAATAATTAAATGCATATTAAACTTCACACATTACTCAATGAATATCAATCACTATTAAGAGTCTATCTATGATATAGAATAAAAATCATAACCTACCTCAATCGAAAAACCGAAGTAAAGCAAGCTAATCCACCAATGTCTTTCCCCTTCTTCAATGCCTCAGACCAATCTCAATCTATCAAATATATGATATTTATAAGTAAACTAATCCGTAAAACCAATATTATATATATGTTTAACCTAGCCCCAATAACTCACCCAATTCTATTAACACGTTCCTAATCTTGATGTCACTTAACATGTCAACTCCCATATTTTATGAATTTCAAAACTAGGGTTAAACCTCAATTAAATTAAATAATCACTTTAAAACTTAAGCCTCTCATAACTCTTCCGAATGATCAAAATATGTTCAAATACATAATCTTCATAAGAATACGAATCCAATGACACCCACAAAGCTATATTTATTTTCGGATAAAAAAATTAGGTCAAAAGGTCATTCCGAGTCATTGAAGTCAAATCTGAAATTTTTTTTCCGAATATGTTCACTCATGATAAAATAAATTCACATGTCAAATTTCAGCTAAAACGGATCGTAATTCGACCCCCAAATCAAGATTTTATGTGAAGAACCCTAGGGTCATATTTCCTTATTTTAGCATTATTTCTCCACCAATATACCCTAAAAATATGTTCATAATCACATAAAAATTTAATGAAAAGGATGAGAATAATTACCTTGACGCTTTGGAATGAAAATTCATATTTTTCTCTTCTCCTTTATTTTTCTTTTCTCCTTTATTTTATTTCTTCCTCCGTATTTGTTTTCCCATCTTCTGCTTCTGTTTGTCGCTGTTCTCCTCTTCTTCTTCTTTTTTTCTCAAACTAATTATGTAAAAAATTTATAAACCCTATCCTTTTCCTTTAATAATTGGTATATAGTATTAATTAAATTAACACTTTAACCCATTAATTTAATTAGTTATTTAAATTCACCCTTCAACTAAATAATCATACTTATTGAATAATCCAAAATATCCATTAAAACTTTATGGAATGAGTCTTTTATGAATTAAAAAGTTCTAGTTCTCAAAACGACCTTATGGGACATTACAACAGATACCAATTTACCCACCGTTCGTCTCCGAACGGTCAAAAGAAGAGTGAGGGTTGAAAAGGGTACCTTACTCAACGAACATATGTGGATATCTTCCACGCATATCCGCCTCAGTCTCCCAAGTGGACTCCTCAACTGGACGATTCCTCCACTAGACCTTCACAGACGCAATCTCCCTTTACCTCAACTTGCGGACCTCCCTATCAAGAATAGCTACAGGCTCCTCCTCGTAAGACAATTTCTCATCAAGCAAGACTGAATCCCAGCAAATAATATAGTTGTTATCACCATGATATTTCTTTAGCATATACACATGAAACACTGGGTGCACTCCAAACAACCCTGGAGGTAAAGTCAATTCGTAGGCCACCTCTCCAACACGCTTAAGAACTTCAAACGGCCCAATGTACCTTGGATTGAGCTTACCTCACTTACCAAATCTCACCACACCCTTCACGGGTGAAACCTTCAACAACACTTGCTCTCCCTCCATAAACTCCATGTTCTTGACCTTTCGGTCTGCATACTCCTTCTGTCTGCTCTGAGCTGCTAGAAGCTTCTCCTGAATGAATTTCACCTTCTCTAATGATTCCCTCAAAAGATCAGTTCTCCAAGGTCTCTCCTCAAATGCATCAAACCAACCAATAGGAGACCTACATCTTCTCTTATACAATCCCTCAAACGGAGCCATATCAATACTCAAGTGATAACTATTATTATACGAAAACTCTTCTAAGGGTAGGAACTGATCCCAATGACCACCAAAATCTATCACACATGCATGAAGCATATCCTCTAGCACTTGAATTGTCCTCTCAGACTGCCCATCGGTTTGAGGGTGAAATGCATTACTAAGGTCCAATCTAGTACCTAACTCAGCATGCAAGGTCCTCCAAAAGTTAAAATTAAATTGCATACCTCTATCTGATATGATAGAAATCGTAACTCCATGTAATCAAACAATCTCTCGGATATCGAGTTTGGCTAACTTCTCTGCATCATAAGTCACCTTTACTGAAATAAAGTGAGCAGACTTAGTTAGCCTATCAACAATCACCTATATCGAATCAAACTTACCCAATATCTTTGGAAGACCAAACACAAAATTCATTGCAATCATTTCCCACTTCCATTCCGAAATGGGCATTCTTTGAAGTGTCCCTCCAGGCCTTTGGTGCTCATATTTTACCTGCTGACAATTTGGACAATGGGCAAAAAAATCAATAATGTCACGCTTCATTCTACTCCACCAATAATGTTGTCTCAGATCGCGATACATCTTAGTTGCACTAGGATGTATAGAATACCTCGAATTGTGAGCCTCTGTAAGAATAGTCTGAATTAAATTATCAATATGGGGCACACATACCCGCCCCTTAATCCTCAAGGTGCTTATCTCATCGATCACAGCCTTTTTGTCCGCTCCCTACAAGACTATATCACGAATCCAGCTCAGCTTCTCATCCTCAAATTGCTTTTATTTAATCTTGTCAAGAAAAGGAGATCTTGCCTCCACACAGGCCAAGAATCCTCTTTTCTCGGTTACTTCCAGCCTCATAAAGTCATTAGCCAGAGTTTGAACCTCTCTATCTAATGGACGTTTAGAAACCTGCAAATCAGCTAAACTTTCCATGCTCCCTGCTTTTCTACTCAAGGCATCGGCCACTACATTAGCTTTTCCTGGGTGATAAAGAATAGTGATATCGTAGTCCTTTAGCAATTCCATCCATCTCCTCTGCCTCAAATTTTGGTCTTTCTGAGTGAGCACATGTTATAAGCTGCGATGATCTGTTTACACTTCACACTTTACCCCATATAGATAATGTCTCCACTGCTTCAATGTAAATATGACCACAGCCAACTCTAAATCGTGAGTGGGGTAATTACGTTCATGCACCTTCAATTTTCTTGAAGCATAGGCAATTACATTCTTCTTCTGCATTAGCACTGCACCTAAACCAGAATATGATACATCACAATAAACAATAAAATTCTTACCTTCTACTGGCAGGGCAAGAATTGGTGCAGTAGTCAATAAGGTCTTGAGTTTCAGAAAGCTCTCTTCACACTCGTCCGACCATACAAATAGAACTTTCTGCTTGGTCAGATTGGTCAGCTAGGAAGCAATGGAAGCAAATCCCTTGACTAACCGGCGGTAGTAGCTAGCCAAACCAATAAAGCCCCTTACCTTTGAGACATTGATGGGTCTTGCTCAACTCTTCACTGCTTCAATCTTTTGAGGATCCATCTCACTCCATCCTTAGAAACCATGTGCCCTAAGAAAGACACTGAATCAAGTCAGAACTCGCATTTGGAAAATTTGGCATATAGCCTTTTCTCCCTTAACAATCCCAAAACAATCCTCAGATGCTCTTTATGTTCTTTTCTGCTATTTGAGTAGATCAATATATAATCAATAAAAACAATAACAAAGAGACCTAAATATAGCTTAAAGATTCCATTCATCAGACTCATTAAAGTAGCAGGTGCATTTGTAAGTCCAAAAGACATTACCAAAAATTCATAGTGTCCATACCTGGTTCGAATTGCAGTTTTCAGTACATTTGCTACCCGTATTTTCAGCTGATGGTAACCGGACCTCAAATTAATTTTTGAGAAAACATAAGCACCCTACAACTGATCGAATAAGTCATCAATGCGAGAAAGGGGATACCTATTTTTAATAGTCACCTTGTTCAGCTGCCTGTAGTCTATGCACATACGAAGGATACCATCATTTTTCTTTACAAATAAAACTGAAGCACCCCAATGAGAGGCACTTGATCTAATAAAACATCTACCCAACAACTCCTGAAGTTGGGCCTTCAACTCCCTCAACTCAGCTGGGGCCATTCCATAAGGTGGAGTGGAAATAGGGCGAGTGTCGAGGTCCAGGTCGATACAAAAATCTATATCCCTATCAGGTGGCATACCAGGTAAGTCTGCAGGGAAAAGATCCATAAACTCACGCACTATCGAAATAGACTCAATAGATGGCACTTTAGAACTATCATCCCTGAGATATGCTAGGAAGGCTAAACAATCCTTACTTACCAACCTCTTAGCACGAAGAAAAGAGATAATCCGAACTAGAGCTGGAAAATAATCACCCTCCCATACCAATTGGTCCATCCCAGACTTGGCTAATGTCACAGTCTTAGCATTTCAATCTAAGGTAGCAAAATTTGTAGAGAGCCAAGTCATACCCAAGATTACATCAAAGTCAACCATCTCTAGAATAATCAAATCTACATAAGTTCTGCTCTCCACAAAAGTCACAAGGCAAGACCTATACACTTTCTCAACTAGCACAGACTTACCAACAGTAGTAGAAACACAAATAGGCATGTTAAGTAAGTCACAATATAAATCAAGTCCATCAGCAAATACGGAAGATACATAAGAAAATATGGATCCAGGATCAAATAATATGAAAGCCAAGTTATCGCAAACCAGAAGAGTGCATGTGATAATAGCATCGACTGTCTCTGCCTCTGACCTCCCGGGGAAAGCATAACAATGGGCTCTGTTGAGAAGCTATCTGGCTTCACCCCCTCCACCTCTATCACAAAATCAACCACTTCCAAAGGTCTAACCAAATTTTATATGTACGTTCTTACTAAAATCTTCAATTGCCTTTACCCAAGTTTACTTGTTGGGTAATCCCTTTTGGGGGCCAAATACCTCCGATCTCTACCGTAGGTGCCAAAGAAGTATGAGAAGAAGTACCCATAATCTTGTCATTCCTATACTGATCCACTTTCTTGGAGCTTACGACGAAGTCACCGATCCTTATTTAGAATATTTGGAATATACTCAATAACCTAAATGCATTAATCGTATCTAAGATTCATTATACCTATCGAGAAGACCGTACCTCAAATGACTCGCACCTTCCTACTCATTGAATAACAATAAAACATTATCAAATTCGACCCATTTTATCTCTATCCCAAGCGATATACATTCTTTCATAGGTCAGGTCGCTAGCAGAAGTAACACAATCCATAATCTAACCAAGTAAGCATCGATATCATTATAGTGGCGATATCCTGACCCTTTTTGATATACACTCAATCTATGAAACTGCAATAGAGATTCTGACCACAATCCTTTCACAAAGTGGCAAAATCCGCTCTTCTGGACTGAAGCAAAGTTGCATATTTGGATAAGGCACGAAACCTAGTCTCACAGGCTACAATGAATATCTTTCCTTGCTCTATATTTTGGAACTCATCTCCCCTCTTGTCCCTCTAGGTCCGGGGGATATACTTTTCTATGAAGAAGTCAGAAGACGTTGCCTAGCTACCTGATCTCTGCCCCTGGTGGGCTTTCTCCTACGACCTCTACCATGATCTCTCGTCACTAACCCCCTCTAGCTACAACCCTAATGGCTGGCTCAGGCGATGCTATTATTTTAGTTCTAAACATTTGCGAAAATAGAGTGAAGAAGGTTAGATACCAATTTGTATCACCTAGATACCAATTGGATTCAAGTAATAGCACAAAAGAAAGAAGGAATGGAGTTTTCCTAAAGTCTCGTAGCCTCTCGAAGAAAAGTAAAGGTGTCCCCGTACAGTTCCGCAAGACTCTACTAGACTTGTCCTTGTGTGATGAGATCACCGAACCTAAAGCTCTGATACCAAGTTTGTCATGATCCAAAATGGGCCATGAGTGACACCCACACTTAACCTCTTGGGTGGAAGAACCAACGATACAAACCCCAACTAATAACAATAACGCGAAAGCTCAAATAAATACATTTTCCCCAAAACCTAAAAGTCATCACATGAAGGACATCTAAATTCTAAAACTAAGTCTTGAATTATCAAACACCAAATAAATAAATAACATAACGTGTCCAAAAACTAAGAACATTATGCTATGATAAGAGATTCGATCGCCAGCTAGAAGGATAGCTCACCCTGAAATCTTATGAACTGGAGACTGACTAGAGCTGAGGTCGAGTCAAAGTCGGTGGAACACTCGCTGCACCTCACAAAATAAAACAAGAAAATATACAAGTAGGGGTCAGTACAGGACAATATGTACTGAGTAGGTATCATCGGCCGACTCAAAATAGGAATCAATATGCAACAAGTAATAGCGGGAAATCAACCGTAGAACTTAACAGGTGGAATCCAACAAAATCAAGATCAAGTGACAACACAATGAATAATTTCATAACCAATCAACAATATTAAGATCACACATGAGGACTCAAGCCTCCATATCACTCTTTTGGAAAATGAGTTATTAGAGATTGGGTAGTATTAAGTCATTTTAGTTTATTTTCCTTTAATATTACCGTGTCGGAACGTGACACCCGATCCAAATATACCATGTCAGAGCGTGACACCCGATCCAAATATACCATGTCAGAATGTGACATCCGATCTAAATATACTGTGTCGGAATATGACACCCGATCCAATTATACCGTATCGGAACGTGACACCCGATCCAAATATACCGTGTCGGAATGTGACACCCGATCCAAATATAATTAATTTATCATTCTTCATGATTACATTCCACTTCATTAACAATATTTCATCAAGCCTTCTTTATTCAAGGCACCATTTTTGATAGGGCAAGTTCAAGATTATGGATTTCATGGCCTCGGGATTTTAGACCAATCACAACAACATATCAACCATCCAAACCATAATAATTAAATGCGTAGTAAACTTCACACATTACTCAATGAATATCAATCACTATTAAGAGTCTATCTAATAAAAACCATAACCTACCTCAATCGAAAAACCGAAGTAAAGCAAGCTAATCCACCAATGTTTTTCCCCTTCTTCAATGCCTCAGACCAATCTCAATCTATCAAATATATAATATTTATAAGTAAACTAATCCGTAAACACCAATATTATATATATGTTTAACCTAGCCCCAATAACTCACCCAATTCTATAAACACGTTCCTAATCTTGATGCCACTTAACATGTCAACTCCCATATTTTATGAATTTCAAAACTAGGGTTAAACTTCAATTAAATTAAATATTTACTTTAAAACTTGAGCCTCTTGTAACGCTTCCGAATGATCAAAATATGTTCAAATACATAATCTTCATAAGAATACGAATCCAATGACACCCATATAGCTATATTTATTTTTGGATAAAAAAATTGGGTCAAAACGTCATCCCGAGTCATTGAAGTCAAATCTGAAATTTTCTTTCCGATTATGTTCACTCATGATAAAATAAATTTACATGTCAAATTTCAGCTAAAACGGATCGTAATTCGACCCCCAAATTAAGATTTTATGTGAAGAACCCTATGGTCATATTTCCTTATTTTAGCATTATTTCTCCACCAATATACCCTAAAAATATGTTCATAATCACATAAAAATTTAATGAAAAGGATGAGAATAATTACTTTGACGCTTTGGAATAAAAATTCCTATTCTTCTCTTCTCCTTTATTTTTCTTTTCCGCTTTCTTTTCTTTCTTCCTCCGTATTTTTTTCCCAGCTTCTGCTTCTGTTCGTCGCTGTTCTCCTCTTCTTCTTTTTTTCTCAAACTAATTATGTATAAAAAATTTATAAACCCTATTCTTTTCCTTTAATAATTGGTATATAGTATTAATTAAATTAACACTTTAATCCATTAATTTAATTAGTTATTTAAATTCACCCCTCAACTAAATTATCATACTTATTGAATAATCCAAAATATCCATTAAAAATTTACGGAATGAGTTTTTTATGAAATAAAAAGTTCTAGTTCTCAAAACGACCTAATGGGTCGTTAGATATTTGGATTTAAACATCTTAATTTTGATAAGTTAAAATCAAATGAGATATTTTAATGGGTCTAAATTAGATATGTATAACTAATATATATAACAATTTTTTATATCATTAAAATGATATTCATTTAAAGATGTACTTACAAAGCTAACCGTCACTACTCACAACTATTGTCCTTAGGCTTAACCTGCACCACCACCACTAATTATCAGAAATAACTTTCATCATCACTAGCCATTATTTATAACCATCATCACCAACTACTATTACTATAACCATCAGTAATTACTACATATAATCACACCATCAATCACATTACTATATATCTTCAACCACATTTATAAGTTATCACCACCTTATCATTATCATTACCATCCACCATGATTATCAGTTGCCATCACTGATTACTCCATCATTGTTAACTACTATTGTCATCCAAAATCATTACTACCTAACTACATACCCTAAATTAGCACCTACAATCACTATCACCATTTTTGAAGTAAGAATGAGATATAAGTAATAAAATACAATGACTAAATGTACCAGTATACACATACTACCGCGAAAGGTATTATGCAATCCATGGAGGACTTGTGAGGTCTATATACTCACCCGGAACTAGGTCCAACAAAATCACATTAGGAACTAGTCAATGTAGGCTATAATCTCATCACTCCATCTAAAATTAGATCTAAAAAAATATCTTCTTGACCAAATATTGGCCGTTGTCAATCTTATTTTCGTAATTCAACTAGCAATTAATTCAATGGTCCAAACACTCCCGAGCCCCTCAGGATTCGTCCAAAATTTATGACCAATTATAAATCATCTTTCAGACTTAATGTAATTGTACAAATAAAATTTCAAGCCTTTTTATTCATTTTATTGACTTTGGTCAAACTTCAACTGCCCAAACTTTCAATCTAAGAATTTCTTCTTCGAAACGCACCCGATTGCCTCAAGATTTTTGTCACCCATCTCTGCAAGTTATAAAACACGAAAGGTCCTTTAGGAAAAACGTATTCTGAAGCTCAAAATGACCATGTGGGTCATTCCAATTTTGATGATATAACAATAGATTTATTAGTGGAGTATTTTATAGAAATTTTATGTTTGTTAATTTCCAATAAGTGTCATATATTCTAATATAATGAAAAAAAACTGCCTTGATTATTTAGTATTCATATCTTAATATAAAATCTTAATTCAAATCTCTAAAGACTATTTGTTTTCAAATTGTGATAAAAAAAATTGTCTATGATCTATCTCATAAGCTAAAAAAATATCTAGTAAAAAATTTTGATGATAAAATTACGATTGTATCTGGATCACATAATTTGATTTATTGTTTTTCAGTTTTGCGCCAAAAAGTCTGGTCATAATTCTATCACTGTATTTGTTAAGAAAAATTTATCAATCATTTTTCTATTTCATTCTCGTTGCTTCACATCTTTGTCCAAAATATTACTGAGTTAAAAGTTCACAACACAAAATTAAGAGATAATCTCTCTGTTCTTTATTAGTTATCTATTTTTTCCTTTACATATGTCTTTTAGAAAAATCATAAATAAGAAGGTTAGTTTTAGTAATTTACTCCTTAAAAGAATAGTTAGAAACTTTACAAACTTGTTTACACTTAAAAAAAATTAATTATAAGAGTAAAATGAAAAAAAAATTAATTAATTCTATCTTAATTTTTTCATTAATTGACAAGTAATTTAGGACAACTTTTTTTTTTGTAATGTAGCCACTAATATGAAATTAAGGGAGATGAAATATAATCTTAAACTGAATGGGAAGTCATTAAATGAGAGGTCATAAGTAGAACATTTTATTTTAGAGGAAAAGTGAAACAACAAAAATTGACTTTCCATTAATTTTTTATCTTCCCTCCAATATTTTCGTGTAACACCCCCACCCCATATTACCCCCCTGTAAATCCACGAACTCCCACCCACTAAATACTCTACACTTTTAACTCCTGCAGTAGATAGAAGTTTTCATATTTCCACAATATTTTTGTCTTATGAATACTGCAACTCAAATTCTATCGAAATCTTGATTAATCAGGTAAGTTATTGATGGCTCTCTTTTTGTTCTCGTTATATTCAAAATTCAACCACATCATCAAACTTTGTCAGCGCCAGCATAGTGAAGGTTCTATCTTTCATCTATTTTTTCCTTTCTATGTTATAATTTTTTAATATAATTTTCTAATTTATTTTAATTTACTCATTTTATGCATCTCGTCTTCTGTTTTAGATCGTGTTCAATTCTTTTGTAATTCTTGTACTATATATATCAGTCATTTATGATTAATGTTGTGTAATTGTGATAGAGTAGTTTAATGAAGTGACTGTTGAAATACCATTTATTTACTAGACATATTTATTAAGAAAAAGTAAACTATGCTTTATAATTTTAATAAATTTATTGTTTTTTGTTAAAAATAACAGGAACATGGTATAGAGTATCTCAACACTAATGAGTTCGATGACTATTACTATAACTATTAACCCAAAAAAGACTATTACAACAACTAATTGTTACTTTGTTAGATTTATGATTGAAATTTGGAGATATATTTTGTTTAAATCACGAAATAAAAAAGTTTATATCAAATTAAATGTATTCTTCTTTTATACAGGTACATAAAATTGAAAATTGATTCAAGACTGAAGTTATTAGATAACTGAAGCTACGTCCACACATGAGGAAGCAACACACTTTTTCTATATTTTAATTTATCAATATTCATGTATTTAAGTTAGACTTTTTATGTTAATTACAACTATATGATTTTGTATGCATTTTTTGGTATTACATTTCTGTTCTCAATTTTCATTGTCATGATCATGTTTTGATTTATAAGATAATTTTTAAAAATGAAATATATGTGCAAGTTTTAATGAACTATTTAACTAAAGATTTTAGTTAGTATGATTACAATTTGTTCAGTATATACAATTTTCAAACAATTTTATTTTTAAAATCATTAATTTTTTGGTGATGATTGTTTAGATATTAATTGAAGACAATTACATTTTTTGTCACAAAAATATCTTGTTTATCTATGATAATATTGTTATATCACCATTTATCACAAATTGTGCATCGGGTGTCAAGAAAATAATTTGTTCCAAATGGTCTAATTAATAACGTAACTACTATTTTAACAATATAACTTAATATTTGATGACAATTGAAATTGTCCCCAATTAATACAACGTATAGCGACAAAATAGTTTTATCACTATAGCATCATTTTTAAAGTCACAAAATAATTTTTCACTGGATTTTTTTTGTCTTTTAAGACAAACAAATTTGTCACTAATATAAAGATTTAGAGACAAATGTTTTGTTTGTACATAAAACATATACCTTTTAATGACGTAATTGCATTCTTTTAACTACAGTTTTTGCATAGGCTTAAGGACAATTGGCATCGTCACTAATTAAAATTATAATTAGTGACAAATTATATTTGTCGGTATTAAAGACTTTTTAGTGACAACATAATGCTTTTTAACTACAAAATTTATACTATTTTATAACAAATAGGTTCGTCACAAATATTATGCATTTAGAGACGAATTCTTTTTTTCGTAGTTGATAAAATTTTATTTAGCGATGAAACATTAAATCGCCTTTATATACTTTTAGTGACCCACCTTTAGAGACAAACGATTGACGAAATATTTTTCATCACACAAGATTTTTCGTGACAAAATATGATTTTAGAGTGACAAAATAATTTGTCACTGATGATCAAATTTGTTGTAGTGATACTTATGTATAGCAAGACAATTGAGGAACATGTGTCCCATTTGAAACAAGTGATTGATGTCCTACTACAAGAGCATCTCTTTGCGAATCTCAATAAATGTTCATATTGTGTTGAGAAGGTTGTGTTTTTGGGTTTTGTGGTTAGTGCAAATGGGATAGAGGTTGATGACGAGAAGGTAGAGTCCAACAAGATTTGGCCAATCCCGACCAATGCAACCGTGGTAAGAAGTTTTCATGGATTAGCAAGCTTTTACCGGCTTTAGTTCAATTGCTTCTCCTGTGACCGAATTGATCAAGAAATATGTTCCTTTTATGTGGGGAGAAGAATAAGAGAAGTCCTTTCAAGCCTTGAAATTGATGTTAATTTCTTTACCCTTTCTCCAACTACCCAACTATGACAAGGCCTTTGAAATTGAATGTTAAGCTTCGGGTGCTAGTATAGGCAGTGTATTGATGAAAGAAGGAAAACCATTGGCTTACTTCAGTGAAAAGCTAAAGGGAGCTACTTTCAAGTACTCAACTTATGACAAGGAATTGTATGCACTTGTACGGGTGTTGGCTCATTGGAAACTCTATTTGTGGCATAAAGAGTTTGTAATAAGGACCGATCATGTGTAAAGCATCTTAAGGGGCAATCCAAGTTGAAAAAGTGATATGCTAAGTCTGTTGAGTTCATTAAAGCATTTTTATATGTACTCAACTACAAGCAATGCAAGGAGAATGTGGTAGAAGATGCTTTATCAAGAAGGTTTGTGTTGGTCAATACATTGCTTTCCAAGATGATGGGATTCAGATTCTTGAAGGGATTCTATTCTATGGATTTTGATTTCAAGGAAACTTTTGATAATCTTAGTCAAGGGAAGCGGGTTGATAAGTTTCAATTGGTTGATGGCTTCTTGTTCAAGGATAGGCGAGTTTGTGTACCCATGAGCTCATGGAGAGAATTATTTGTCAAGGAGGCTCATAGTGGTGGTTTGATGGGACACTTTACGGTACCCAAATAACTTGATATTCTAAAGGAAAAATTCTTTTGGCCAAAGATGAAGTATGATGTGGAGCGGATTTGTGGACAATGCC
Source organism: Solanum dulcamara (assembly GCF_947179165.1). Lineage (NCBI taxonomy): Eukaryota > Viridiplantae > Streptophyta > Magnoliopsida > Solanales > Solanaceae > Solanum > Solanum dulcamara. The sequence continues at coordinate 48,954,763 of NC_077239.1, forward strand.
TCGAATGCAAGTAAGCAAAATCCACAACTTGACCACAAGGTAAGTATACTCATCTTCCTACTCCTAGTGGTCCATGGATGGACATTCCTATGGATTTTGTGTTGTGACTTCCTATGACTAAAAGAGGACATGATAGCATATTTGTGGTAGTGGATAGATTTTTTAAAATGACTCATTTCATTCCATGCCATAAATGTGATGATGCATCCCATGCTGCATACTTATTTGTCATCAATGTGCTTAAATTGCATGGAGTCCCTAAAATCATTGTTAGTGATAGGGACTCCAAATTTCTTAGTCATTTTTGGAAGAGTTTATGGGGTAACTTGGTACCAAACTTATTTTTTCTACTTCAAGCCATCCTCAAACGGATGGACAAATCGAAGTAGTCAACCGGACTCTTGGAAGCATGCTTCAATGCATGATTAGGGTAACCCCAACTTGTCACGACCTGATCATTAGGTCATGATGATATCTACTATAACACACTAGTAGGTAAGCCAACCCGTAAACCCAAAATGACAAGCAATGGGTTTGAGGGAAAGAACTAAACAAGAGTGGAAATTATAAAATAAGCAGAATAAATAAGTGGAAGCAAACCCAAACATGATATAACAATTAAAGATCCCCCCACGAACCTGAAAGTCACAAATACAGAGCTACTACAAAATAAAAGACTAGTACAGTCCCAAAAGTATACAAAAAATATATACAACAACTGGCTAGTCTCAAAGGGTAAAAGACAGGCTATCCATATTGAAGGACACAAAGATGATCCAAAATGCCAAGTGCTCACTCTAGTCTTCAAAATTAAATGCAACGGGTTCTATCTATCCACAGCGGTAGCTGGTGCTCAGTCCTGCATCACCAAATTAGATGCACAGTATAATATGAGTACGAAAAAATTAGTGCCCAGTAGGCATCATAGGCCGACTAAGCAGAAAAGGTAAAAAGAAATATGAAAAAGAGGAATAAGCCTAAATAGGAATCATCATAAGCATTTTAAATTGAGAAGGGTACTATCTAGGAGATCTACAACTAACTATACCCAATGGGCCCCTCATAAGCCCATCTGACACACTCGTGCACAAGTTAAATAAAAACCCGAACGAACCCCCATAAGCCCATCGGATACACAGAATAACTACAACTACCAAGGCTAGGAACCAAAAATCAATGATGTCAGGAATTGAAGAGCTGTATAATTTCCAAATCCAGAATCTCCAAGAGTCAACGAACTAGGGGTGCCTTAGGGGTCGACCCCGGGATTGGGACCCAGATGCTCGCCCGAATGTTCAATGTGGCCAAGGCCGAGAATAGGTACCCGGATCCTTGCCATAATATATTGGTGTGGTCGAGGCCAGGACTGGGTACCCAGATGCTCGCTCGAATGTTCAACGTGGCCAACGCCAGGACTGTCTACCCGGATGCTTGCCATAATATATGAAATCCAATAATCGATTGGCTTTAGAAAGGCAAAAGGCGGCTTGCCCACGCCCAATCAGAGTAGTTAGTGTGCTTGACTTCCTGGTCACGGATTAGTTCGTTCTATCATCAGAGGATTCGTTTGTGACTTTCCCATTTTCGAAGAGTTTTCAATCATTTCCTATGGGAGGGCGAAAGCTAACGTAAGTTGTTTCCAAGGGCGGGGTGAATGCTCAATCCAAGACATGAAAATGATCCAGACCGTTAGTCTCAAAAACTTTAGCATCGGTGCGGTCGAGACTAGGACAAGGTACCCAGATGCTCACCTTAACACATCGATATGATTGAGACCAGGGCTGGATACTCGGATGCTCATCATACTAGCAAGCCGGCAGAGGCTCGGTGCTCCCCAATAATTCAGAATAGAGGCCGGAACTAGGTATCCAGATGCTCATAGATAATTCATCCTATGGTGCTAAATATTTTCCTTTCAAACTAGATAACAATAGAATCGAGAGTCTCCACCCCAAAGTGCTAACTGATATGCTACTAAATCTTGAACCGAGCTGAAGAAAAATGATCATGAAATCTAGTATTTCCAATGCATCTCGAAGTCATAATTATACTGAGATATGGATGAGGGTGTTCTTAAGAGCAAGGGTATTGCCTAGCTAAGGCCAAACTACCAGGCACTAGCCCGCTACACCATTCTACAAGGATCTGAGTCCGCTGGAGCGACGTCGGGACAACTAAAGGAGGTTTACAACCTATACTAAGGCCAACTACTCCAAAATATCAACAACATTCTCATTCAACTCTCCTTACAATACTAACAAATAAGGACAAGATACACATGCTTTCAAATACCCGAAAAACCCAATAAAAATCCTAAAGCATAATTTCTAACACCTAAGATATACAATTAAGCTACCTAATCCAAATTCCAACTATTTTAGTATGGTTTCACATATTCTAACTCAATCTAAAGAAAGAAAAGTCGTAGCCTACCTGTAGGCTGAACACGCGAGCTCTAAATCACAATACCAGAGCCTTTTCCTTCCGAATTACCTCAGAATACTGCCACGCTGTCAAAAACAGAATTAAAATGCCGTTATGATCATCTAGACACTAATTTCATAGTTGTAAAAGATAGACCAATTTCGGGGTCTAAAATGGAAAATATGGGACTCACGTCCGACATTCTAGATTTGACCCCAAAAATAGGTTCTAAATGTCACCCCATTCTCACAAATCAATATTATCACACATTTCAGTGTGGGAAACTATGTGAAATGAGCATGCAACCATACTTCGCAAAATTCAATTAAAAGGTCAAAATGGTAGCTTCTTGATCATTGAATTATAGAAAAACGAGACCCTTCCAACCCAAAAGAATTAACTATAACGATCCTTGCAAAAAACCCTACAATATAGCTTCAAAATCCACTCAAAACTGACTTAAATTGATCAAGTTACAACCTTCACAACTTCCACAAAACAAAACTCTGAATATCACAATAGCAACAACTAAAATTGAATTCTTACCTTACACAAAGCTTCTTCTCGCATTTCCGAGCTCACCATTAGGTTCCTCACAAAATTTCCTTGAAATTAGACCTTTGAATCGCTAAATTTTCCCTGAAGATGATGGAGATATCAATGTTTAATGTTGGAGAGATAAGCTGAATTTCATCTTTGAACTTCATTAAAAGACCAGGCCAATGGCCTTAGCGAATGTGGATACAGTCCTCCGCAAAAGTAGAGGCCAAGGATATTTACCTTCGTAAATGCGGTGCTGAGCCCACAATCGCGTAGGCCAAAGGCTCAAGCCTCCGCAAAAAAGGCAAAAGGCTCGATCTATCTACAATGGTAGCTTGTGCTTGGTCCTACATCATGAAAGTAGATTCAGAGTGTAGTATGAGTACCAAGACAATAGGTACCCAGTAGGCATTATAGACCGACTAAGTATAAAAGGTAAAAAAACAATATGAAAAAGATGAATAAGCCTAAATAGGAATCATCATAAGCATCTAAATTGAAAAGGGTACTATCTACGAGAACTACAGCTAACTTAAGCCTATCGAGTACACACAATAGCTACAACTACCAAGACTAGGAACCAAGAATCTGCGATGTTAAGAATCAAAGAACTGTATCATTTCCAAACCCAGAATCTCCAAGAGTCAATGACCTAGGGAAACTTAGGGGTCAAGGTCGGGACTAGGACCCAGATGCTCACCCGAATGTTCAACGTGGCCAAGGACAGGACTGGGTACCCGAATCCTTGCCATAATACATTAGTGTGATCAAGGCCGGGATTGGTACCCGAATGCTCACATGAATATTCAATGTGGCCAAGACCAGGACTGGGTACCCGAATGCTTTCCATAATACATTGGTGCAGTCGAGGCCTGGATTAGGTACCCCGATGCTCATTATAACACATCGATATGATCAAGGCCAGGGCTAGATGCCCAGATTCTCATCATACTAGCAAGCCGACAAAGGCTAAGGATAGGTACCCGGATGCTCAAAGATAATTCATCCCATGATGCTGAATATTCTCCTTTCCGACTAGATAACAATAAAACCAAGAATCTCCTCCCTAATATGCCAACTGATGTGTCGCCAAAACTTGAACTGGAGTCAAATCCAAACGATCATGAAATCTTGTATTTTTAAAATATCTTAAATTCATAATTATACCGAGTTGTTGATAAGGGTGTTCTTACGAGAAAGGATATAGCCTAGCTAAGGCCAAACTACCAGGCACTAGTCCGCTACACCATTTTACAAGATCTAAGTTCGCTAGAGCGACACCGGGGCAACTAAAGCAGGTTTACAACCTATACTAAGGCCAACATACTCCACAATATCAAGAACATGGTCATTCAACTCTTCTTACAATACTAATAAATAACGACAAGATACACATGCTTCCAAATACCCTAAAACCCGGATAAAAAGCCTGAAGCATAATTTCTAACTCCTAAGATATACAATTAAGATACCCAACCCAAATTCTAACTATGTCAATATGCTTTCACACATTTTAACTCAATCTAAAGAAAGGAAAGTCGTAGCCTACCTGTAGTCTGAACAGCGAGCTCAAAATCACAGTATCGGAACCTTTCCCTTCTGAACGACCTTGGAACGCTGCCATACTATCCAAATAGAATCACAACATTGTTATGACTGTTTAGATACTAATTTTATAATTTTTGGAGACAGACTAATTTCGAGTTCTAAAATGCAAAATGTGGAATCCACATCCGAAATTCCGAATTTTACCCCAATAGGTTATTAACATCACCCCACACTCACAAATCAATATTATAACACAATTTGATGTGGGAAACTACATGGGACGAGCATGCAATCATAATTCACAAAATTCAATTAAAAGGTCAAAAATGGCAGCTTCTTGATCATCCAATTCTAGAAAAATGAGACCCTTTCAACCCAAAAAGATTATACTACAAAGATCCTTTTGAAAAAACCCTACAGTCTAGACTCAAAAATCACTCAAAACTGACAAAAATTGATCAAGTTACAACCTTCACTACTTCCACAAAACACAACTCCAAAAATCACAATAGCAGCGACTAAAATCGAATTCTTACCTCACACAAAGCTTCTCCTTGTTTTTCCGAGCTCACCACTAGGTTTCTTATGAAATTCCCTTAAAATTAGCGCTTTGAATCGCTGAATTTTACCTCAAGATAATGGAGATATCGATGTTTAAAGTTGTAGAGATAAGCTGAATTTCGTCTTTCAAATTCATTAAAAGACCAGGCCAATGGCCTTCGCAAACGCGGCTGTAGTGCTCTACGAATGCGGAGGCCAAGGAAATTAACATTCGCGAATGAAGCTCTATGTGCGCAATCGTGGAGGCCAAAGGATCAAGCCTCCAGAAATGCGGCCAGGGCTCTGCGATCGCGAAGTCCAAAATCATGGACCTCTACAAACCCCAGCCTGGGGCACGCAATCACGGAGAGTAAATGAAGTTATACCAGATATCAGTAAAAGCTGAGTTTCTATCCAAGTTCAAATACTCTGATGGGGTACTCAAAATTTGTTCAAAATCTCATGCGAGCAAATGAGATATGCCACCCCACCAAATTTGATGTTTCGGACTCAATGACGCAGTCAAAATATCCTTATGAAGTCGTTATGACTAAAAATAGGTCCCAAACGCCATTTTGACCTGAATTCCACAATGGGCCTCATGATTAGACCAAAATCTTCGGAAAGCGAACGAAGGGTCATTCTAGACCAAACTCAATATTTTAAAACTAACCGTGCTGTCAAAATTTTCATCCAAGTACAGTTTTCAAGAATGTTGACCAAAGGCAAGTATAGGCCAAATTTCAAAAGCAAAAGCGCCAAATGGTCTTAAACTCGTACCAGTTGCCTCGATGCCCATGTCGACCATGCTTCTAGCCTAATTTGGCTATTCTGGAGCTGATAAAACTATTAGAATCTCGTTCCTAGGTTATTTTCCTTAAGTTATGACCGAAGTCAACTTTTCAAGTTATAAAAGCTTTAAAAACAAGGAAATAGGTCTAAAACCCAAATGAACAACCAGCAACCATGCTACTTACGCCAGCTAGTCATAAATAACCTGAGGTCGCTATAGGAATGCTCTAAATGATGAAATGGAATAACTATTTGGAAAATGACCAGAAGGTTCATTACATAACTACTTGAGAGTATTGTTTACCCTTGATTGAATTAGCATATAACCGGTCTTTCCATTCTTCTATTGGAATATCCCCATTTGAAGCATGTTATGGCTTTAAACCTTTGTTCCCATTAACTATGAATCCTTTATATAGCAATGTTATTGTGAGCCTAGATGCCAAGAAAAGGGAAAAGGAGATGATGAACATTCATTCCAAGGTTAAAGAGGCCATTGAAAAGAAAAATTCAAAGATAGCCATTAGAAAGAATCATGGGAGAAAGGAAGTGATCTTCAAATCGGATGAATGGGTGTGGGAACGTTTTTTAAAAGGTGAGGTTTCCACAAGTTTGCAAAGGGAAGATAAGCCTAAGAGAAGATGTACCCTTCAAAGTACTCAAGCGAATCAATGACAATGCCTACATGGTCGACTTACCAAGTGAGTATAATGTTCAAAATATTTTCAATATTAGTGATTTATCTCCTTGTGTTGTAGGTGAGCCTTTTGATTCGAGGACGAATCCTTTTCAAGAAGGGGAGGATGATAACATAGACAACATAAATGACACCAACATTAGTGGCATGTATTCCTCAAGACCATTCACAAAGAGCCAAGCAAAGGATATCCAAGACCTATAAGATATGTTCATGAAAAAAGAAGTGTTAGAGGAGCTTGAAGGTCACCAAAGAAAAACATACAATGTGTGAAAGGTTTATCAAAGTGAAGAGGAAGAAGAAAATAGTTCATGAATTCAAGAACTCACAAAAGACGCAAACAAAACAAGGTCGTTATCTCATTAAGGGTAAAATTGTTAAAGAAAATATCTTCTTTACTTTCTTAGTATAAATTGTAGTTTTTCATTTTGGAAGACTTAGATTATTTTGAATATTGAACTCTCAAATTATAGTATTTTCTTAGTGAGTAATTAGGGTGAACTCTTGGAATTGTTAGTTAACTTCTTAGGTTTGATTAATCAAGTGTTACCTATTTGTGGTTCTTGGTTTCCTTGATTTTTCTTACTAGTATTTTGCATGGGTTGTTGAAATAAATTGGGAGATGGGGGTTTTAGCCCTTTGTTGCTCATAATTTTAATAGCTTGAATCTTAATCCACATATCCTTTTCTTTTTATTTTTTTTCCTTTTTATGATTCTTATCCGCAGTGAAAGGCACTGTGGTGGATCCCTGAAATGAATGGAAAGAAGAGGTAAAATGCATAGAAGGGTTCAGTGGTCATGGTGGGCACCACATACCGTAGACCCATTCATGAATTTGACCCCTCTAAGAACCCAAACATGCCGGACGACATGATAGGCCTCACGGACTATGAAGCTCTTCATGGGCCATGATGAGCCTTGTGGAAGTTGAGCCCTTAGAACTAAGTTCCCCTTCAAGAAAACGACCATCACCACGATCCGTGATAAGATTCACGTACCGTGGTGACCCTCCTTCCAAAGGTCCGAGCAGTTAAATTTAAGGGGTATTTTGGTCTTTTCTCTATTGGTTCATTAATGTATTTGGACAATTTTTGGGGATTTATTCCACTTATTAACAACCCTAAACCATACTAACTCTCTAATTCTCACCTTAATATCCAAATCACAAAATCTTCTTTAAAGCTCTCTCTCAAAGGTCTTCTCCTTCCTTAAGCAAATTTCAAGAAAATTCAAGTGCAAGTCTCCTTATTCACTGCATTTAGGGCTTCAAATTTATCAGGTTATGTGGGAATTTATCTATGGATACTTTAATCCATGGAATCCTAAGGTTTTATTTTAATTCTCTATATGAAATTCCCTAGGTTTTATTTTATTTCTCTATATGAAATTCCCTTCTAAAGCCTTAATTATGATATTATTGCATTGGGTCTTCTCAATTATGATTTAATTCTCTATTATTGATCCAATTATGCAAAATTCATATTACATTGCATGATTTCAAGTTGATTTTCACTAATCCATGCTATATGGTTTTTTCAAGTATGATTTCAAGGATTTATAATCATGATTTACGAATAATTTCTATGAATGGACTGCTAATGATTATCAATGCTTATAAATGATTCATGAAAGTAATGAATAATGATGAATTATGATATTATAATGATCCTCCAAGTTAGTTTTGAATTTAAGCATTAATTCCATCATTTAGAGCATTTCTGTAGAGACCCTGAGTTATTTAAGACTTGCTAGCACTGATTGTTTGGTCACCTGATCATTCATTTGAGTTTTAGACCTATTTTACTATTTTTAAGCTTTTACAACTTAAAAAGTTGACTTCGGTCATAACTTTAGGAAAATGACCTCATAACAGAATTTTGACAGTTCCATCAGCTTCAAAATGGCCAAATTAGGCTAGTATCATGGTGGGCAGAAGTACCGAGGCAATCGGTATGAGTTTAAGACAATTTTGTGCTTTTGCCCTTGAAATTTGACCTATACTTGACTTTGATCAATAATCTTAGAAGACACACTCGAATAAAAATTCTAACAATAGGATTAGTTCTGTAATATCGAATTTGATCTAGAATGACCCTTCATTTTTTTCCCAAGGATTCTCGTCTAATCTCGAGGCCCATTGTAGAATTTGGCTCAAATTAGCCCTTGGTTGTGGAACCCACTTTTAGTAGTAACGACCTCATATGAAAATTTTAACTGCACCATTGACTCTGGAACGTCGAATCTGGTAGGGTAGAATATTTTATTTGTGCGCACAGGATTCTGTATAAATTCTGAGCACCCCATCAGAATATTTGAACAAGAGAAATATCAGTTTTTTAGCTGATATCTAGTGCAAGAATTTTTATTCTCTATGATTGCGGGCCTTGGTCGTGTTCATGGGGGTCCATGAAGTTGTTATCCGCATTCGCAAAGCCCTGGCCGCATTCACGGAGGTGTAAGTCTCTGGCCTTTGTGAATGCGGGCCTCTGGCCGAGTTTGCGGAGCACTGTTGCTGTGTTCGCGAAGGCCAAAGTCCTCATTTTTTAATGAAAGAGCAAGAACGATTTCAGCTTTTCTACCAAACTTCCAACATCGATTTCTCCTTCATTACAAACTAAATTTTGGTTATTCAAAGGTCCAAGCTTAAGATAATTTTGTGGGTAATCTAGTGGTGATTCGGACACTTGAGAGAAAGCTTCGTGTGAGGTAAAATTTTATAATTAGCTACTGATTTGGTTATTTTTGGAGTGTTATTTTGTTGAATTTATGAAGATTGTATCTTGATCATATAAACTCTATTTTTAGTGATTTTTAAGGATACATTGTGGTTTTGTTTTTGCAAAGAACGTCATGGTATAATTTGTTTGTATTGGGAAAGTTTTGTTTGTTGAGAAATTGTTGATCAAGTTGCTGCCATTTTGATATTCTTAGCCCGAATTATGTTATTTTCGTTGCATGCTCATTTTGGCTAGTTTTCCAAATCCATACTGGTTATCAAATTGATTTGTGAGCTTGGGTGTTGTTTATAACCTATTTTTGGGGTCAGTTTTTGAATTCTGTATGCGAGTCCCACCTTGTCTGCTTCAGAACCCGAATTCAATAATGTTAGTGTCATAACGATCATATTAATGTTATGATTCTATATTGATAGCATGGTAGCATTTGGAGGCCGCTCAAAAGCGAAAAGCTTCAATTTCGTCAGTTGAAGCGCACGCGGTTGACCTACAGGTAGGTTACTATTTCCCCTCATTAGACTGAGCATGTTTAGGCAATTGTATGTTAAATTGTATAAGTTTGGAGGGTTTTGGGTGTCGAGCATGCTAAATTCCTAGGTTTCATGCCGTAGGTGCTATTTTCGGGAAATTATTGGACTATTTAAGCACGACCCCTATTGTTGTTGGTTGTTCCTATCCTGTGATGAATATTGTGCCTGTGGTTATATGTTTGGAAGTATATTTGGCCTTAGTCTAGGCTTAGACTAGTGATTGCCTTAGACTTGCCTGAGTTTGGTGTGGTTGGGCCTTATAACTTCTCCGACGTCATTTCAGTTGGTTAGCTCCCTGTAAAATGATATAGCAGACTTGAGTCTCATAGTCTTAGCTTTAACTAGGCAGTAACTCAGCTTGTGTCCTTACCTCCATAATGCCTTATTCTTCTATTAGTCCTATATCGCTTGGTTCTCGATTTTGGGAGTCATCTCGACTTTATGGGTTATATTTTATTTAGGCTAGAGTGGTGCATTGATGACACTCGGTTTGGGGGTACTCCCCGTGATGTACGGTTGATCGCTAATTCTAATTCGGTTTACTCCCCTAGCTATAGTTACCAGGTTAAAGTCCGTGGTCCAGCTTACTTGTGTTTAGCTCTTTAGGTATAGTTACCCGATTGAAGTCTGTGATGTAGCTTACTTGTGATCAAGATCCTTAGCTACATATAGCCGGTTGAAGTTCGTGGTCTAGCTTACCCGTGTTTTACCCTTGGCTATAGTTACCAGGTTAAAGTCTGTGGTCTAGCATACTCGTGTCGACTCGTTAGCTGCAATTACCCAGTTTTAGTCTGTGGTCCAACTTACACGTGGTTCAATTCCTAACTCCCTGATGAGTATTCGGTACAAGTATTCATCTACTCTTATCCTTGGGTTAAGGCATTATAGTTTTGAAAGGGTTCTGTTCAAGTCTGGTAAATGGTGACATTATTGGAATCCTTTGGCTCCGTTCACTTTTCCTTCAACTATTCTTGAATTTGTCGGGCTTGTGGGAGTCCGTACAGGTGGTTACTCCTTACTTGTGTATGAGTATACCCCTCAGGTTTATGGGAGCCTAGAGGAGCGTACCCATGTACATAGCTATACTTCATTCATGCCCTGTCTTTGGTTATGATCTGTTACTTGCATTTCAGTTACTTTTGCTTATTTTGCTCAGTCGGCCTATAATGCCTACTGTATACCTATTGTTTTGGTACTTATACTAGACTATGCTTTTGTTTTTGTGATGCAGGTCTGTGAACTAGCTACTAGGTTGATTTGAGCCAGTCGCGGTCGTGATTGGAGGAGAGGGTGAACACATTATGTCCTGAATTTACCCATCTTGCTCTGTATATAGATTTTACTTGTCTTTTATTTTTTTGAGGCAAGTCTGTTTCTGTGGTCGATTTCTCCCTCTATTTATAAACATTTTTCTTGTCTTTTATTTTTTTGAGACAGCTCTATTTTTGTGGTCCACTTTTGGGACTTGCACTCTTTTTAGTAGTAGCTCTGTACATGTGACTTCTAGGTTTTGGGAGGGATCTTTCTGTTTTGTATATATTTAGTTGCTTTCATCCATTCATGCATGCCCCTATTATTTCTTATTGTTTTTTATTGTATTTCTAGTCTTCAACCCTGACATTCCATTACTCACAGTTACGGAATATGGGTCGTCTTGCCTACTGGTGGATCATAGTAGAGACCATCATGACCTAAAAAATTGGGTTGTGACTGATATCAATGATGTTTTAAGTAGAGTATAAAGGGTGTGATGGGTTTTTCTCACATACTCATGTTAAAGAGGTGAAAGGCTTTTCTCACCAACTTATGGATACTTATGAATCAATTATGTTAATGAGTTACTCTTATGATTAGCTTATGATGATTGATATTTTATGTTGTCTTTCCTAATGATGTTAATGACTATGATATATGACTTTCCATTAGAATAATGACTAAGCACCGAGAATACTTTAATATGGGGTTCAATCCGGTAGTTCAAGTAGCTACCCAAGGGAAGTCTAGTAACAACCTTTAGTCCCTAACTATATTGTCCACGTAGGTTTCTTAAGCTAATATGGTCTACCTAGTGGATACATATATATCTCATGATGTTATGATGTTCTCATAGAGTATACCTTGGCAAAGTAGCCTTCCCTTTCTCGATGTAGAAGTTACATCGACTCCATGCTATAGCTCACATGGTATTATACGCCGATTAAAGGTCCTATCTCACACTAAAGTATATGAAATAGTAAGTTCTCATGATGATGTATTGATGCATTGACCACGCGACTTTGATATTTAAATGTTTTCAAAATTTTACTCATGTTTTAAGATATTGTCATATATCCCACGTGCATATTGTTTATGTCCTATAATCAATGTTATTGCATTCTCCTCTCATACTTAGGGCATTCTATGTATTAACAGATATTTTTGCCTATGTTGTATCATAATATAGGGTCCGACAATCACGCATATCCTCTCGTTCGTGGCTATAGTCTGTTACTACTCTCATTATTATTGAATCCTCATATTCTAAAGACATGATAGTTCATCTCTTCCTTATGTTTTTATAACTTTTCATCTTGTATATTGGATGACCTAGGAGCTTGTCTTATGCCCCCATCTAGATTAGTAGAGGCATTTTCAATATTCATGGAGTCTATTTTGTCTTTTCATTTGAGACTTATTCTCTTTTATTGAGACTATTCATGTTGAGACTTACTTTTGCATCTATGTTTTAGCTATATTGTTTTATCTACCTTATGTATGCTCATGAATGATATGGTAAGAGGCTTGGTTGGGGTCCCTCAGGATTCTAACTGACGTGTCATTTTTAGGACCTAGCTTGGCTCATGACAATGAAGTTGAGTTAGACATGGTCAACTTTGATGTCATTCTTGGCATTGACTGGTTGTATGCTTGTTATGCCTCAAGTTATTGTAGGACTCGAGTTGTCAAGTTTCAGTTTCTGAATGAGCCATATATTAAGTGGAAGGGTAGTCCAGCCTTGCCTAAGGTTCTATTCATTACATACCTTAAAGCCTGAAAGATACTCTCTAAGGGGTGTATCTACCATATTTTCAAAGTTAGAGATGATAGTGTGGAGATACCATCCTTTTAGTTAATTCTAGTCATAAATGAGTTTCACAAAGTCTTTCTAGAGGATTTTCCTGGAGTCCCTCCTGATAAGGAGATAGACTTTGGAATAGACATTATTCCCAATACTCAGCTAATTTGTATTCCACTAGATAGAATGGCCCCCATAGGATTAAAAGAATTCAAAGAGCAGTTGAAAGATCTCCTAGATAAAGAAAGCATAAGGACGAGTATCTCACCTTGGGGTTCTCCTGTCCTATTAATGCAAAAAAGATGGTTCTTTGAGGATATGTATTGACTACAGTTATTTGAAAAATGTCACCATAAAGAATAAGTACTATCATTCTGGAATGGATGACTTGTTCGACAAACTTCAAGGTGCCACCTATTTTTCCAAGATTAATCTAAGATCAGGCTATCATCAGCTGAAAGTGAGCAAAACTGACATTTCGAAGAAATATTTTAGAATTAGATATGGTCAATATGAGTTTCTAATTATGTCATTAGGTTTGACTAACACTCCTCTGCATTTACGGACATCATGAATAGAGTTTTCAAGACGTATCTAGACATGTTTGTTATCATTTTTATTGATGACATTCTTATCTATTCGAGAATAAGGAGGAGCATGCCAACCATCTTAGAATTGTTCTCCAATATCTCATGGAGAAAGAGTTATAAGCTAAGTTTTTGAATTGTGAGTTTTGGCTTGCATCTGTGGGATTCTTAGGCCACGTTATTTGAGGTGATTGTATTTAAGTGGATTTACAGAAAATTGAATCTATTAAGAATTGGCCCAGACCCACATCCCTGACTGATATAAGAAGTTTTTTGATTTGGTTGGTTACTATAAGAGGTTTATTAAAGGATTTTCATCTATATTATCGCTATTGACTAAGTCGATTCAGAAGAAGACTAAGTTTCAATTGTCTGATGCTTATGAGGAGAGCTTTCAAGAGTTGAAAATGAGGTTAACTACTGCTCCAGTTTTGTCCCTACCCGAGGGAACATATGACTTCGTCATTTATTGCGATGCTTCTGGAGTTGGATTGGGTTGTGTGTTGATGCATAAAGGCAAATTCATAGCTTATGCTTCTAGAAAGCTTTAGATTCACAAGAGGAATTATCCGACTCATTATCTATATTTTGAAGTTGTAGTATTTTCTATCAAGATCTGGCCTTATTATCTTTATGGAATGTATGTAGATGTGTTCACAAATCATATCAGCTTACAGTATGTATTTAGTCAGAAAGAGTTGAACCTTAGGTAGAGGAGATTGCTTGAGTTTCTGAATGTTTATGACATGGATATTCTCTACCATCTAGGTAAAGTTATGTTGTTGTTGATGATCTTAGTAGGTTATCCATGGGAAGTACCACTCATGTTGAGAAAGAGAAAAAAGGGTTAGAAAAGAAGAGCGTAGTGTTGCACGCTTGGGACTTTATCGTGTAGACTCTGACGAGGGAGGAGTTATTATTCAGAATGAGGTGGATTCTTCACTAGTTGTTGAGGTGAAAGAAAAGCAAGATCAAGGTCCTAATCTCATTCAGTTGAAAGAAGTTATTCATAAGAAGAAAGTGATGGCTTTTGCCAAAGGGGGAGATGGAGTACTGAGATATCAAGGTATATTCTGCATTCCAAGTATTGATCATCTCTAAGACAGAATACAGAATATTGGCAAAGGCCTATAGGTACAGATATTCAATTCATCGGGCTTTACAAAGATGTACCATGACTTAAGAGAAGTCTATTGGTGGAATAAAAGGAAGAGAGATATAACAGAGTTTGTATCCAAGTGCTCGAATTGCCAACAAGTCAAGTTGAGCATCAAAGGCCTTTTGGTATAACTTAGAATATAGATTTTACAAAATAGAAGTAGGAGTTGATCAACATGTATTTTATTACATTTTTATCTTGGTACCGCAGACAATATGATTCGATTTGGGTGATTGTGGATAGAATGACCAAATTTGCCCATTTCTTCCCCATTAAGACTTTAGATTTGGCCGAGGATTATGTAAGGTTGTATATTTGAGAGATATTCAGATTTCATGGAGTTCTCTTGTCCATCATCTCAGACAGAGGTACCCAATTCACCACATAGTTTTGGAGGTCATTTCAGTAAGAATTGGGTTCAAAGATGAATCTTAGTATGTTTTCAGTCCTCAAACATATGATCTAGTAGAGTGTACTAATCAGACTCTTGAGGATATGTTGACATCCTGTGGTATTGATTTCAAAGGTGATTGGGATGACAATTTACTTCTTATTGAGTTTACTTATAACAATAATTTCCATTTGAGCATTCAAATGGCTCCATATGAGGCTCTTTATGGGAGGAGATGTACATTGCCATTTGGTTGGTTCAAATTTAGTGAATATTAGTTGAAAGGTCCATACATGGTTCATCAAGCTATGAAGAAAGTAAAAATCATTAAAGTGAGGTTGAAAACTGTGCAAAGTCATCAGAAGTCCTACACTGATGTTAGGAGAAGATACTTGGTGTTTTAGGTAAGTGATTGGGTGTATATAAAAGTTTCACCCATGAAAAGTGTTATGAGATTTGAGAAGAAAGGGAAGTTGAGTCCCTCTGACATTGGTCCTTATAAGATTATAAAGAGGATTGGCAATGTCGCCTATGAGTTAGACCTTCCAGCAGAGTTAGATATCGTTCATCCAGTGTTTCATAAGAAATACTTGGGAGATCCTTCACTCATTGTTCCTACAAAAAATATTGGAGTGAATGGTAGATTGTCCTATGAGAAGGTTTCTGTCCAAATTCTTGATTAAGGTTTGTAAGTTGAGGACCAAAGAGGTCACCTTAGTCAAAGTTTTATGGTGAAATCATTTTGTTAAGGAGGCTATATGGGAATCCGATAAGGATATGAAATCCAATTATCTGCATCTATTCATTCCTCCAAGTGTTGATGATGAACATAATATTCTTATTTCTACCTTTGAATTAGTACCTTCTTGAGTTTGAGAAATTGAGAGAGTTATTCTTGATTTTGATATTTTAAGTTCTTGCATTGTATTTTTTCCGTGAGTAAATCATTAGCTTGGAAATAATTTAAGGACGAATCATCCCAATGGGGAGATATTGTAACACCCCGTACTATTCTAGCCTAGACTAAGTTCGAGAACCAAGAAAAAACCTGAGAATAGTGAGAAAGGCAGATTGACCAGTGTCCATAAATGGTACCTACGATCCGTAGGAGTACCTTTGAGTAATATGTATAGGTCACTCTTATTCTTGGTAAAAATCTCGTGGTAAAGGACCACTTCTACGAACCCCACCTTATGATTTGTATGGTATTCTATGAGCCATAAAAATGGCTCATTGAACCCATCTATACTTATCCAAATTTTAGTCTTCAAATTTCCTCCTACGACCTAGTTATGACTCGTTAAAGTTTGTACATACCATAGAGATGGACTCATAGACCCTACCCTCTGAAAGGCCATTAGAAATTCTCCTATGAGTTTTCAGAACGACCTGGCTTAGGATATATGACTCATAGAAAGGTGGTCGTAGAACCAATGTGAAAATTCTAAGATGTCCAACTTTTGGACCATGCCTTCTAAGATTGACCTTCTACGGTCAATAGGAAGGGGCCTGTAGCGGCCCAGATCCATTTTTAGTAAGGGGCATTTAAGTCTTTTCCACACCTTTCCCAAACTTAACACAAGTCATTTTGGGACTACATTTAGTCCCTTATCAGTAACCAAAGGGGTTTTTCACTCATTAACTTTTAGAAACTTTGAGAACAAGAATTCAAAGTAGGAAAAAGAGGTAAGGTACGAGAGTTTCACGCCAAGTCTTCAAATTTTGACTTGATAATCTTTGTTCCACATATGTGAGGGTATAATAACATTGGACTAAGTTTGTCCTCATGCCCTACATCTTCATACAGTCAAGTTAACACTTAAGTTTGAGTTTTAATTTAGATAAAGTTAATTCTTGGGTGTCTATTTAATTCCTTTTTGAATTGTAGTATGTATATTTTATTATACTTTGATGAGTTGAGTTTTTGAAGTTATGGATTAGTGTTTTCACTCACATGAACCCTAGTTGAGTTTTGCATTGAATATTTATCACTGTTTGAGTATAAAGGATAATTATTTTCACTATTAAATTAAGAAAGAGTTGAGCATGAGATGAGTTTGAATAAGTGTCACAACCCAAGCCTAGGGCCTAGAAATGATACGGCGAATGAGAAATCTGAAGATACCTCAACGAAGACTCGTAGTATTCAATTATCCTTTCATTGGTAATGTCAATAAATAAAAAAACATAAACAAGGGAAAGGAGGGACTATGGGAAAAACATCATAAATAAGAAACATAGTGGTCAAGATTTACCAAACATATGTCCAACAATACCTATAAATCTTAGGCTTGGTGGGGGCTAATACATACCTCTAGCTCACCTCAAAAAAATTGAAATAAAGTGTCATAATAGATGTATCAAGGTCTCAATATAGCATAATCTAGAAAGAAAAGGAGTATTGTTCCCAAAATATGGGAACTCACCAATAGTATCCTTCAAGCAATCCCAACTAGCCACGTGGGGGAGAACAAGGAGGAGTGTCGGTTCTTACATAGTGATATCATGTAGAAAAAAAAGTATGCATTAGTACTTTAAATGTACTATGTATGTAGACATGAAATACAATGGAAAACATTAGGACATTTATAAAGTAAAGTACATAAATGAGGGCATGCATGAGTAACCAAGTAGATAGCTTTTGAATCATACATATGTGGGTAGATGATTGCAACTGACATTAGACCATGTGAGCTATAACATGGAATCCAACGTAACCCCCTACATTGGGAGGGGAGACTATATGCCAAGGTAGAACTCCATCAACATTTATTTATTTAACATTAGATGGCCATTTGTGGATCCACTAGTCTAGCCTACAAGGGCTCCTATTGTGGCACATAGTTAGTAAAACTATAGGTTGTTATTAAGATTCCCTTACCAAGCCCCACCTCAAGACCCATTCAGTGCTAAGTCAAATCCCATGAAATAGTGTATCATAGTAACATAAACATACATATATTTTGAGATATCAAATCATCATTCGGTAGAATAGCTCCTTAAAACCTTTGGTTATTCAAGTATGCAAGAATTATCCTTATCGCATAAAGAATCCGTAACTTGGGTGAGGAAACCTCTCACCAACATTCATTCTTTCATTAAAAAGATTCCCATAATCATAGTCATTAGCTTTCACAAACATATAATTGGAGTCTATCACCTTCAAATCATACTTTAATGAAATATACAGTAAGACCAAGTGAATTCAAGTAAATTCAACTTTCAGCATCTATATAAATTAAATTATGCATAAATACTATGAAATTCATCAATTAAAATCATGCTTAATGCAACCCACCATAATCTTCAAAACCTTTATGGATATAAGTAGAGAAAATACTTGCAAACCATCAATCTGTGTATTTAAAATCATTTTGCATCAAAATAGACCAATAATCATAAGCTTAATCATGATTCAAGCTATCATGTTGAAATTAGAATCATCCATAAGAAAATCTAACTTGAAATCAAGAGATTTGATAAAAAGGGTTTGGACACCATGGATGGAAGAACCCATGTATAAAGACCAACATACCTTGGTAAATTTTGATCTTTAGATTGAGAAGGGAGACTTGATCTTGGAGAAACTCTAGAACTTGCTTGGAAATGAAGAAGACCTTTGAAAGGAGCCATGGGAGAGAAGGGTTTTGTGAATTTGGGACGTAATGAGAGAATGAAATGTTTGGGAATACTTAGGATCCATAAATAATGAGAATTTAGTCAAAAAAACATCCCCATTAGTTAATAAAATATAAGGAAGGAACAAAATACCCCTTCTCATAACTGGCCGAACAACCCTACAAATGGGTCCTTACGAATCATAGACTTTTCTATGATTCGTAGAAGGGACTCGTTCTGTAGGGTCTGGAAAAAACCATGAAAACTATGTGTCAAAAATTTTCCTACAACTCAACTTTATGACTCGTCAAAAGCTCTACGGCTCATCCTATGGAGTTTTAGAAAAGGTAATAGGCTTGGTTATGTGCAGAACTCAGGCCTTGCAACTACGACTCACTTCTATGAGTCGTCTTCACTTCTACGAGTCGTAACTTGACTCATAAACTCACTTCTTGGCTTATCCAAATTTCCAACCTTAGTAACAATCCTAAGATTCACTCCTAAAACTTGTAGGAGTTCCTATGACTCGTAGGTTGAGTCATAGACTCTGAACCAATCCATTTTCCTAAGTTTTTCCTTTATTTTGACTTCTCAACTTCCGAGGTCTTACAAGAAGTCTTTTGTTGTCTATTTTCAAGAATGATTAGTAATACATTTTAAACCTCTATTTTTGATATTGAATTAAGAAGTTAATGTGTGCGATTTAAATATATTATTGAGATAAGACATTACTTATATTTAAGAAAAGAGATGAGATAAGAAACATTGAGTAAATCGATGTAAAAGTCCAATAAGACTAGATGAGATGTATTTTGAGTGTTTCACTCACTTGATATGTATGAGCATGATAAGTATTTTGGGAGTACTATTGAACATCGACTTGGAAAAGAGTTTAGAAAAATCAATCCCTATAAACTATGTAGTCAGCGTAGGATAGGATCGTACCATTGATTCGAGTGATTCCTCATTGGACGACTGTGGGAACAACAATGCTTCATTGTATTATCAATAGCTCATAAGTTATTTTCTGTTAGAGAAACTCCCCAAGAAGTAAAGTATTATATTTCAAATGGAATAGGGTCAGAATTACGCTCGAACTATTTGAAATAGCTCAAATATACCCTTCAAATTTTTGGGTTCAAATATATCCTCGACGTTACCAAAAGAGACCATAAATATCCTTCCACTTAACGGTTGGCCGTTAAAGCTGATGTGACAGTGCCACATGGAAAAATATATCCACACACACAGCCACGTTGGCCTCTCTCCCCCTTCCTTTTTAGTTCAGGGGTATTCTTGACCCCTTTTTTATAATTTTAATTTTTTTTTCTAAATTTCATACACCACCACATACCCCCTCCACTCACAACCCCACCCACTTTTTTATTATTATTAATTACTTTTAAAAAAATATTTCTACAATACCATGTACCCCCAACAACTCCCCCCTCCACCCGAATATTTTTAAAAAGTTTTTAATTTTTTCTGAATTTTCTACACCACCACATAACTAGCCCCTCACCCCAAAAACAAATTATTAAAAAAGTTTTAAAAGTTATTTTTTTGGATTTTTACACCATCCACCCCAATAACCCCCTACCACACCCCACCATCCCCTCCATAAATTTAAATTTTTAACCACTCAAACTCTTAATTTTTATAATTTTTTTAAATATTTGTAACATTCTGGCGACATGGCCGAGAGGTAAATTAAATAAGATTGAATTTTATTTTATTTTTTACCCCACGACTCCCTTCCTCCACGACCAATACCCCTCACCCCTCCAAAAAAAATATTGAAAAGTTTTTTTCATTTTTGATTCTCAATACCCACTTCCTGAAAAAAAATTGTAAAACTTTAAAAAAATAGTTTTGGGGGGGGGGAGGGTTGAAGGGGGGGATTATGTGGTGTTGTAGAAACTTTTTTTAAAAAATAGTTAATAATTAAAAAAAGTGGGTGGTTTGTGGAGGGAGGAGGTATGTGGGGGTGTAGGAAAATTAGAAAAAATATATAAAAAGGGTTCAAAAATACCCTTGAACTAAAGAGGAAGAGGGAGAGAGGCTGATGTGACTGTCCATGTAGATATATTTTTCAATGTGGCACTTCCACGTCAGCGTTAATGGCCATCCGTTAGTAAAAACTTATTTGTGGTCTCTTTTGGCGATGGCGAGGGTATATTTCATCCCAAAAATAGTTGAAGGGTATATTTGAGCTATTTCGAATAGTTCGAGGGTAATTTTGACCCTTTTTCATATTTTAAATACTGAATTGCATCTAAAATTTCATATCTTTTAAAGCATTGTTTTACTATATTGCACGCTTTATTTGAACTATATTTCATTTTTGAGTTCTTGAGTTGGATATCTTGAGTAAGTTTCCTTTCGGCCATTTTACATACTATACATTTCATGTACTGATGTCATTCGACCTACATCATTTTATGATGCAGATACAGGTGTTAGATATCATCAACAGGCTCATCGTTTAGCATCTATCTACTCTAGCTTTGGTAAGACCTCTTTGCTTTCAAAGAAGCTCCTTCTTTATCAATTTTCTTTATTTATATTAGTTCCTAGAGGTAGTTGCGGTCTTATCTCAACACCTTATCCATAGAATGAATGTAGTTGATTCAATATGCGTCTTTCAAAGTCTATTTGAAAACTATGATTTTCATTATTGAGTTATGAAATTGAGTTATATTTTAATTCGAGCACTTTAAATTATTATCTAATGATTGAGGTGAATGTTTTTTGAATGCCCACTCGAGTTACTCTTTTCATGAGTTGAGTCTTTCGCTGAGTGAGTTAACCAGGCCAAGGATGCACTTCGCACCAACAATGGTTTTGAAGGGCTAGCCACGTCCAGGGTGTAGGGTCAAGGTGTAATGGGTCACCTCACCTAAGCTATAGATGATCGCTATTAAACAAACCTCCTCCTCTACCTACTAGTACAATCGGCTGAGAAGGTTACTGCTACTATTCAACTATCTACCCAATCTATCTATATTTTGGACCTCACTTATAAATGTTCCAAGCTTACCACACTTGAAGCAACTCGATCCAAAGTTGGGATCTGTAGTGAAATAAAAAAAGTAGAATATCATTTATGACCGGATGGTTGCGGACTAGTCCTAAATAGACCTTGAGATGATTGTCACATGCTCGACTAATAGGGCACCCAAAATACCTTTAAGAAGCTGGTATCAAAGGAACGGATCCCTTAATAAAGGATCCACTAAAACTATCTCCTTTTCTAGACTTCTTCCCCACAGACTTAACAAAAAAATCCTGTTTCACACGTTTCACATTCCTAACATGCCAAACCACCTTCTTGAAATTTTTTGCCGAAGGTAACCATCTACAAAGTTGAATCCACATGTTCATACCCTTAAAAATTTATATGATCCACTCCTCATCCACTGATAATAATTGTAAAGAATACCTAGATAAAGTGTGAAAATGACCCTCAATGATGTAATAGATAGGGTTCCCTTCTTTATGCTGGTAAAATTATCATGCCTCCTATCTCATAGAGTACAGGGAACATAATTCCCTAAAAATATGGAGTAAAAATAGGTACAAGTCTAAGAAAATGAACTAGCAGCCTTCACTAAACATATTCTCTCCACAATAACTTAGTGTCTCCCATCCACTAAAAACTAACAAACTCCACCCCATATCTCTCCATTGGCCCCATCTTATAGAGTCTCCCATGACATCCAATGATGAACTCATAAGCATTTTTAGAATTAGTACAATAGAAGATAGAAGCCTTTATCTTATTGAAACTCTAAAACATATCGTGCTCCTCTCCAGTCATCACTTGTCCAGTCACTGGCCTCAGAGATATACCTACATCATAAATCTCATCCAAACATAGAACCATAACTACAACATGTTGAACTCCTAAAAGTTGAAACATGGTAGTAGTGTAAACCATGGGAACTAGAGGCATAGTCCTATTACCTTCCAAGATGCCCATTCATGTCGACACCTGCACTATCACCTTTCAAAAAGCTAAACCATGTGCAACTATCTCTCAAACTTGTATCTCAACATCTTTAGTCACAATATCAAGAGTCTCTCTAGGTACAAGGGACCTATCCATCTCTTGCACATACTCAATAGCTGGGGCTCTAGCCTCAAGTCAGACTACTGCTCCACCTCTACCTCTAGCTACACCTTTGAACTTTCATCTACCATGAGTCATTGTAGAAACAAGTGTTACAAGAGCATCATCTCTAACCTCAGCTAATAGTTTTCTCACCATCGTTGAGAGACAAGACTCTACTAGACATGTTTTAGTATGATGATGTTGATGAACCTAGAGCTCTAATATTGTATGACCACACAGGTTGGAAAGTCAGAAAGAGAGATTCAAAAGGAGTTTCTAAGAAAATCTTAGCTTTTGAACCAGGTGATCTCCATGAGCTCAGTTCACAAGTCCTGAACTTTAGTACGGGTTGTACTTTCCTTCATGGTGGGAGCCCCAAAACCCAGTGGATCATAGGTGAAGTCTAGGAGAGGCACCATGTGCCATGGTGAGCACTACGAATCGTGGTAGCTCCTCGATTGACACCCTCTCAAACCCCTAGATAGCCTTCTCACCATGCCCACTACCACGGGTCATGGTGACCTTCATGGGCCGTGGTAGGACTCATAGGGAAGGAACCCTTGAAAAACCTAAGTTCAAAATATCCCAAGTCCATCGCCATGAACATGACTACGGCCCATATTGGCCATCACAGGTCATTGTGGAGGCTCGTCCAGGTGCTGAATCTAGTTTATGTTAGGAGTATTTTGGTTATTCCCTATGTTTTCATTAATTAATGTGGATGGTTTTGGGGAGTTTATATAACCAATAAACTAATTTAAGCCCTTAACCTTAACACTCTAAATCAAAAAAATTTCTCTAAAAGTGTGCTCTCTAAGTTTCCTTCTTCCTCAAGCAAATTCTAAGGATTTATTCAAGGTAAAGCTTCAATTCTCTACAATTTAGGGCTTCTAAAGGTCAAGAGATGTGAGAATTCATTCATGGACCCTTTTTACCCATGAAATCCCAAAGATTTCTTCTCAAATCTTTTATGATTTCTTCTTCCAAAAGCCCTAATCTTATGATTTGCATTGGGTCTTCTTAATTAAGATATGTGTTAATGCTATTAGCCTAATTATTCCAGATTCACATTACATTACATGCTCATAAGATGAAATTCAAATACTTGTTCTATATGCTACTTTCAAGCATGATTTATGAGTTATGGTCATGATTTTCAAGTTATCTCAATGAAAGTTTTAAGAATGATGTTCCAAGATGCTTTAAGCAAAGAAAGTTATGAATAATGTTCAATGATTCTATAAGAAAGGAATTCATGGTGCAATAAGGACAATTCTTGCACAATAATGTTAAAAGAGGTGATAAGGACAATGTTCACCAACTCATGGATTATTTATAAATCAAACAAGTTAATGAGCTATTCTTATTATTTAACTATCATGAAGTTGATAGATGATCTACTCTTATATTATGTTTATAAATATGGATTGATATTTATTATAATCTTTCCTAATGATGTTAATGACTTTGTTTTCACAAAAGTTCCATTGGGATAATGACATAGCACCGAGAGGACTTTAAGGTGGAGTTCAGTTCGGTAGCCATTGTAGTTAGCCAAGGGAATCCTAGTAGCAACCTTTAGTCCCAAACTACATTGCATGCGTACATTTAAAGATGCCAATATGGAGAAGCTAGTGTATCCACATAGAGGATAGTTAAAGAAAGTGCCATGTCATAGTATACCTTATCAAGGTAGCCCCTCCCTTCTTGATGTGAAGATCATTGGATTTCATTTAATAAATCACATGGTCTTAAGGGCCGGTTAAGGTCCTATCCTACACCAGTTAAAGAAAAGGTATAAATTTCTCATGATGATGATTTTTTGATGCATTGACCAATGTGTATGATGTTTTAATATTTTCATAGTTTTACTCATATTTTAAGATATTGGTCTTGAATCTCATGATTCATATTGATTATATCCTATATTTATTGTTCATGCATACTTCTCACATACTTAGTACTATATTGTGTCATAATGTAGGGTCTGACGATCATACTTATCCTCCATTTCATGGCTAGAGCTTAGTACTGGTGTTCTTATGGCGATTCCTCATGCTTCGAGGATAAGATATTTTATTTTCATTTGCATCATTTGAGTATTTCATTCTCTTATGTTGTCATGGGTGAGATAGGAGCTTGTATTATGCTCCCATCTAGTAGTAGACACATGTTGGTGTAAGACCCCAAAAGTTGAAAAGTTAAAACGAAAGAGGATTCAAGAAAATTTTGACTTCCTCAAGTGTACGACTCATAGATTTGTCCATGACTTATAAAATAATTCATAGAGGTAGTGTATAAGATTGGAATTTGGCTAATCCAGGAAGAGGGTTGATTAGTCAGTTGACAACTCATAGGAACTATGGTGACTTCTAGAAATGAGTCAATATATGGGTATGCTACAACCCAAATCGCTTATCCATAAGCTCACAGCGGACTCGAACCACTCATCTTCAACATAATAATTATATACTCACTACATATGCTATCCTCTCTAATTACCTCTCGGGACAACATATGAATCATACATATCCAAAATATATTTATTTAATAAAATCATCATATCATAGAGAATTATAAGTTCATGAGCCATAATATCAATAATTAATCAATTCAAATGGTTGCATGCTACATCTTACAAGCAATACTTAGTTTCATCAAAACAACCAACAATTACGTCTGAAGACCAAATCAACATGCAATACAACTCATATTATATAACAATAACTAAATAAAGTCTAACACTAAATAAACCATAACCTACCTCAATGTCACTACCCACAGTCTAGCCATGATGATGCCTATGACACCTCTAACATAGGAAAGCCTAAAACCCCAAAAGATAAATTTTGCAGAATGAAACCTCAAACTCATTAACAGTAAATGTGTAACTCGGATATATGTCCATGGGCCACTCTAAATAATACCTTAGACTTATCAATAGTAAAATGGTAAAATGTAGTCCGAACCTAAGTCAATGCGCCACCCACAATGGTACATCGGACTTATCAATAATAACCAAGAGTGTGATATAAAGCCATGTAACTAAATATGCTCAATGCTACCCAAGTCATGATTATTTCAAGAATTTCTCCAAATTAAACAAATAAATCCCATTTTAGATAGAAACTAAGAAAACATCATATATATATATATATATATATATGTATATTACCTTCAAAAATAAGTTCTTTCAATAAAGTACAACATAAGTCTTATCCCCTTCCCATTACTAAAAGTTAAGTCAATGTCGTTAACACAGGTAATTCGAATGAATACAATCCAACGGAAAATCAACACGCCACATATGCATCATAACAAAATAAGGTAAACACCACTCACATAGTAGCAGTACTAACTTGGAACTCCAACCAATCCAAGTATCAAGGCGTCGGTCCCAACAAGTACAAAATAAAGGGATAAAACCAAAGACAACAGTATCAAGGCAACAAATTTACTCAAGCATTCAAATCACGTTAGGACTAGGTTTGATATCACTTAAAAGCACACTAAGGAGCTAAATTTGTCAAGCAACCCAAAAGTCAACCTAAACTAACGCTAATGGCTAAATACTAACAAAAATTCTAGAATATGCCATTTCAATACTAAAGATCATGAAATCCTAGGTAGGATATGGTCTACTTGTTCTTAGATTTTTCTTCATAAGATAATATTTAGCATATGTTGAATGTGAGTTAGGATTGAAGATACTGGGTTTATGATTTTCCTTTCTTATCCTTATTTCTTGATTTTGTATGAGCCTTGACAAGTTTAGTATTGTGAGATCCTTAGTACAGTTGGTAATCTGTTACTTATACCTCAATTTAGGATTTTTAGCCTCTTTTGGTTGATATTTGATGCTTTATAGTAACTGGTATGTTTAGAACCTTTGAGTGAGTTTTGGTGATTATTGTTAGTATAGTTTCTTTCGGTGAGTATTTCTTTGGGTTGGTACCCTTTTTCTAGTGTCAAGACTGTGAGGTGGTTTTGGTATTAAAGAGATTCACCCTTATTAGGCTTGTAACTATTATGGGGTCCCTCTCCCTTTATTAGTTTTGGATCTTTCGATGCATATAATCATTGTAGGATGGAGTTAGCTGTGCTTTGTCCCTATGGATGGTATATTTAGGTAGATGTAGATGTTCTTGAGTTACTCTTTCAAATTTTGTTTCTTTATAATTCCTTTCATTGCGTGAATAGAGTTTTTCCTCCATATAATCATCATTGTGGAGTATTTTGGGCCTAAGGCCTTGTCAAGGACCAGCTGGATTCCAGGTTAGTTTTTTAGCTCTAGAAATGAGGTACTTACTAATTTATATTATATGTGATTTAGATGTACTGATTGGATAATGGTGGTGTATGTATTGCATTTGTTTCTCATTCTCACATATTTTATGGTACAATCCCCATGCATGCATTGGTTTTACCATCTTTTTTTGATGAAGTAAGGTTGTTTCCCTTTTAACTACAAAACTTATCTTTTAACGGGAGTCGTACCACATGGACAATTTTGAGAAACTAATTTTTGAGATTACAAAAAGTCAAGTATGTGCTAGTTTCCTACTTGGAAATGCTAGAGGCATCTAGGTTGTACTCACTTTTCACACGATCGATTAGAGAGTCGCTGACTCTCTCTATGATATTTTTGGTACTATGTGTATATATCCATTCACCATAATGGAGGGCATCCATGAGGATCTAGGATATGAGACCCAGATCAGGACCAGGTAGGTATATATGAATGTTCTCGAGTCCGTATGGATTCCTTGGTATTTTTGATCTATTGAATGAGAGGAGGGAGGCTCATGGTATCTACCTAACTAGACACGACTAAGGGGTAGGTGTATATACCTTAGTACTATGACACTACCAATTATTTTGAAAATGCATTTATTATGCGTTACCTATCACCAGCATAATTTGTTGTGGTATGTCCCTGTTAATCTTATAAAAGGATATGGGGTTTTAATTTGTATTGTGTACCTTTGGGGAACATAGGGGATTAGGGGTTGGTAAGGTCTTTGCTTGACTATTTGTGTACTTGTGATAGTACAAATGATGGTTTTTTTTTTGAATGTAGGTACTACCCTTGTTCCCTTCTATTTGACTATTTTTATGCATGGTTTGGTTTGGAATAGCCTCCTTAGCTCTTAAGTGATGTTTGTGGTTATTTCTTTTAGAATGTTTTTGGCTAGTTGTCTTCTTTAAAAGCGCTTTCTCTTGAATACGTTGATGGGCTAGCATATCTAGGTACATCCCTTACTTCTTTTATGTGTTTCCTTTGCTCTCCTTCCTTCAATCTATTTGTTTCTTATTTACAAGCTTTCTTTATTACTTTAGCTACATGTGATATATGCTCTTTTCTTACATGTCATTTATGTTTGCTTTATATTCAGAGTTCAGTCAGCCGATGCCTACTAAGTGTCACTTGTTGATACTTATACTACACTTCTGCACCCTGCAGATCATAGTACGGGTTCTCACTATTGGTTTGGACCTCATGCCGAGTAACGTTTGGGATTTAGAGACTAGGGTGATCTCTTGTCTTTCAGAGTTGCCTATCTCCTTTTATATTCTATGAGATTAGTCTTTAATTTTTTTTGAAGACAGTCTATACTTTTATCATGTATTTGTAAAAGATTGTACTTTTGTTTTGACTATAAGCTCAACTCCCAATTGATATCAGGTCTTAGGGGTTTATTTTATATATTGGTTTGATTCTCTCTCTTTCAAATTTTTGTTATTATTATTGTTATCTTTTGCATTCTTTGCTTTTGTGTGATAGCCCGTTGTCTTTGGGTCTAAGCTATGGGTTGGCATTTCTACTAGTGGGACGTATTAGGTGCTATCATGATTTGAGATTTTTGGATTGTGAAATTGGTCATAGACTGGTTATCCATCTACCATGTGGTTTGGATTGTTACGCTAAGATTGTTACCTTAGCCATGCCTAATATCCCTCTATTGTTGCGGCAAAGATGTTATAGTCTCACACAAACTGTAATATCTTCTTTATTTAGGCTCAGTAGTTTGTTTCTTCTGGTTGTTCAATTTACTTTGCCTATGTGCAAGATGTTAGTAGGGAGAGACCTTCAGTTGATTCGGTTCCAGTTGTTTGAGATTTTGTAGATGTGTTTCCCACAAACTTGTCTGGCCTTCCTCTAGAGTGTGATATTGATTTTTCCATAGATTCGGAGTCGGGTAACGATCCTATTTCTATTCCACCTTTATCGGACATGACCCCTAGAGAACAAGGAGCTCAGTGTTCGGCTTGAGGACCTCTTAGGTAAGTAGTTAATTCGACCAAGTGTATCACCACGGGGTGCTCCCACTCAGTTTGTGAAGAAGAAGTATGGGATTATGAGGATGTACATTGACTATAGACAACTGAACAAGGTAACGCTGAAGAATTATTATTACATGTCTTGCATTGATGACCCATTTGATCAACTTTAGGGTGCAACAATGTTTTCTAAGATTGACTTGATATCAGCTTACCATCAGCTTGGGATTAGGGCAGCGGACATCCTAAAAGCCATATTTAAAACTCATTATGGACACTATGAATTCCTAGTGATGTCTTTTGGGTTGACTAATTCCCCTGCTGCCTTCGTGGATTTAATAACTCATGTGTTAAGGACATACCTTGGCTCTTTTTTCATAGTCTTCATTGATAACATATTGGTATACTCACAAAGCCAGAGAGAACCTGAGCAGCACCTGCGGATTTTGCTCACAACTTTGAGAAATCAACGGTTTTATGTCAAGTTCTTAAAGTGCGAGTTTTAGCTTGAGTCTATAGCACTCTAGGGGCATATTGTAGATGGCATCATTATAGATCCAACAAAGATTAAGGTTATTTGTGATTGGGCTAGTCCTACCTCAGTGGTTGAGATTTATAGTTTTGTCAGAAAAGCGGGTTACAACTACAGATGCTTTGTTGAAGACTTATCTACTATTCCATCATCATTGACTCGATTGACTACCCAAGATGTTTCTTTTGAGTGGTCGGAGGAGTGTGAGACAAACTTTCTAAATCTCAAGAAGCTGCTTACTACCGCTCTAGTATTGACTCTTCCAATTTAGGGCAAGCGTTTCATGATATATTATGATGCATCCGACATTGGTTTGGTTTTTTATGCAACAAGGCTAGGTTATAACTTATG
The DNA here is from genome assembly GCF_947179165.1 of Solanum dulcamara. Classification (NCBI taxonomy): domain Eukaryota; kingdom Viridiplantae; phylum Streptophyta; class Magnoliopsida; order Solanales; family Solanaceae; genus Solanum; species Solanum dulcamara. Next base: position 48,984,659 of record NC_077239.1, read on the forward strand.
CATCGAGGTAGCTTAAGTTGCATAAGAGCAACTACCCCACTCATGACTTTAAATTAGCGGCGGTAGTTGTTAAGCTTAAGATCTGAAGGGACTACATGTATGGAGTTCATTGTGAGATCTACAATAGCCACATGATCCTTCAATACATTATGAGCCATAGGGGCCTTAATTCGAGTCAACGCCATTAGATTGAGCTCATGAAGAACTATAATCTCTTTATTCTCTACCAACTGAGGAAGGAGAATATATTAGCAAATGTCTTGAGCCGGAAGGTGGTGAGTAGGGGTAGTCTAGACTTTTTTTATGCTGTAGAGAAACCTTTGGCTTTGGACATTTAGTACTTACCGAACAATATAATTCAGTTGGATATTTTAGATTCCATATGGATGTTAACCTATGTGGGAGTTCAATCATCTCAGTTAAATCGGATTTGCACTCAGTAGTTGAGGATGGGGACTTGGTAGCCCTCTGAGAGCAGGTTCAGTGAGTTGATGTTGAATAATTTATCTTAGATTTAGACAGAATTTTGAGGTTTGATGGCCACTTATGTGTTTTGACAGTTAGGGTTCGATTCAATTGATCCTTAGTAAGGTCCTTGATTCCCGGTATTCTATACATTTGGGGACTACTAAGATGTATCATGACTTAAGGCAGCATTCTTAGTGGAGCGATATGAGGAGAGAAATTTTAGACAATGTGTCTCGTTGATTGTGTTGCCAGCAGGTAAAGGCCTAACATTTGAGGCCTAGTGGTGAGTTTCAGATATGACCCATTTCAGAATGGAAGTGGGATCAGATCAGAAAGTAAGATTTTATACAACTACTCAAATGGAAGTAGCATCAGCACAAGCAGTATGTACTGATAGGCATCATAGACCGACATACAATAATAAAAAATATATAATTACAATTATAAAATACATAAACAGACATTTGAACATAGTTAACACATTTAACATTCTTCATAACATTACAAGTCCTTTAACACATTCACGATTCAACCATAGACTCATCAAGAAATAGGTAGTTTAGGTCCACTTAGAATTTATAAGGGAATTTAAATAGCAATAATTACGAGGATACTACTCTTTTAACATCACTACACATCAACTAGCATGTATCATCATGAAACAATTAACAGACTATTAGCAACATAACTCTTCAAAATAAATTATCATTTGTGAAAAAGTAACAAGTCAATACATTTTTCATGATACAATAAGGTAATTTAACACACTTTGTATAATACATCAAATCAATGGAATTGATATCTATCCATGCCTCGCAGTTGCATAATCACTGCACCTACGAGGAATCAATCACATACCTCTCGAAATCATAAGTCTTACTCTTATCCGTACATACATACTAAAGAGTCTTATATTTTCCCATTTATCCATGTCCTACATGAGATCCTAGGTGTCCATGAATCATATGGGTATGCTACAACCCAAATCGCTTATCCATAAGCTCACAGCGGACTCGAACCACTCATCTTCAACATAGTAATTATATACTCACTACATATGCTATCCTCTCTAATTACCTCTCAGGACAACATATGAATCATACATATCCAAAATATGATTATTTAATAAAATCATCATATCATAGAGAATTATAAGTTCATGAGCCATAATATCAATAATTAATCAATTCAAATGGTTGCATGCTACATCTTACAAGCAATACTTAGTTTCATCAAAACAACCAACAATTACGTCTGAAGACCAAATCAACATGCAATACAACTCATATTATATAACAGTAACTAAATAAAGTCTAACACTAAATAAACCATAACCTACCTCAATGTCACTACCCACAGTCTAGCCATGATGACGCCTACGACACCTCTAACATAGCAAAGCCTAAAACCCCAAAAGATAAATTTTGCAGAATGAAACCTCAAACTCATTAACAGTAAATGTGTAACTCGGATATATGTCCATGGGCCACTCTAAATAATACCTCAGACTTATCAATAGTAAAATGGTAAAATGTAGTCCGAACCTAAGTCAATGCACCACCCACAATGGTACCTCGGACTTATCAATAATAACCAAGAGTGTGATATAAAGCCATGTAACTAAATATGCTCAGTGCTACCCAAGTCATGATTATTTCAAGAATTTCCCCAAATTAAACAAATAAATCCCATTTTAGGTAGAAACTAAGAAAATAGCATATATATATATATATAGATAGATAGATAGATAGATAGATAGATAGATATATATGTATATTACCTTCAAAAATAAGTTCTTTCAATAAAGTACAACATGAGTCTTATCCCCTTCCCATTACTAAAAGTTAAGTCAATGTCGTTAACACAGGTAATTCGCATGAATACAATCCAACAGAAAATCAACACGCCACATATGCATCATACCAAAATAAGGTAAACACCACTCACATAGTAGCAGTACTAACCTGGAACTCCAACCAATCCAAGTATCAAGGCGCCGGGCCCAACAAGTACAAAATAAAGGGATAAAACCAAAGACAACAGTATCAAGGTAACAAATTTACTCAAGCATTCAAATCACGTTAGGACTAGGTTTGATATAACTTAAAAGCACATTAAGGAGCTAAATTTGTCGAACAACCCAAAAGTCAACCTAAACTAACGCTAATGGTTAAATACTAACAAAAATTCTAGAATATGCCATTTCAATACTAAAGATCATGAAATCCTAGGTAGGATATGGTCTACTTGTTCTTAGATTTTTCTTTATAAGATAATATTTAGCATATGTTGAATGTGAGTTAGGATTGAAGATACTGGGTTTATGATTTTCCTTCCTTATCCTTATTTCTTGATTTTGTATGAGCCTTGACAAGTTTAGTATTGTGAGATCCTTAGTACAGTTGGTAATCTGTTACTTATGCCTCAATATAGGATTTTTAGCCTCTTTTGGTTGATATTTGATGCTTTATAGTAACTGGTATGTTTAGAACCTTCGAGTGAGATTTGGTGATTATTGTTAGTATAGTTTCTTTCGGTGAGTATTTCTTTGGGTTGGTACCCTTTTTCTAGTGTCAAGACTGTGAGGTGGTTTTGATATTATAGAGATTCACCCTTATTAGGCTTGTAACTATTACGGGGTCCCTCTCCCTTTATTAGTTTTGGATCTTTCGATGCATATAATCATTGTAGGATGGAGTTAGCTGTGCTTTGTCCCTATGGATGGTATATTTAGGTAGATGTAGATGTTCTTGAGTTACTCTTTCAAATTTTGTTTCTTTATAATTCCTTTCATTGCTTGAATAGAGTTTTTACTCCATATAAGGATTATTGTAGAGTATTTTGGGCCTAAGGCCTTGTTAAGGACCAGCTGGATTCCAGGTTAGTTTTTTCACTCTAGAAATGAGGTACTTACTAATTTATATTATATGTGATTTAGATGTACTGATTGGATAATGGTGGTGTATGTATTGCATTTGTTTCTCATTCTCACGTATTTTATGGTACAATCCCCATGCATGCATTGGTTTTACCGTCTTTTTTGAGGAAGTAAGGTTGTTGCCCTTTTAACTACTAAACTTATCTTTTAACGGGAGTCATACCACCTGGACAATTTTGAGAAACTAATTTTTGAGATTACAAAATATTAAGGATGTGCTAGTTTCCTACTTCGAAATGCTAGAGGCATCTAGGTTGTACTCACTTTTCACACGATCGATTAGAGAGTCGCTGACTCTCTCTATGATATTTTTGGTACTATGTGTATATATCCATTCACCATAACGGAGGGCATCCGTGAGGATCTAGGATATGAGACCTAGATAGGGACCAGGTAGGTATATATGAATGTTCTCGAGTCCCCATGGATTCCTTGGTATTTGTGATCTATTGAATGGTAGGAGGGAGGCTCATGGTATCTACCTAACTAGACACGACTAAGGGGTAGGTGTATATACCTTAGTACTATGACACTACCAATATTTTTGCAAATGCATTTATTATGCGTTGCCTATCACCAGCATAATTTATTGTGGTATGTCCCTGTTAATCTTATAAAAGGATATGGGGTTTTAATTTGTATTGTGTACCTTTGGGTAACATAGGGGATTAGGGGTTGGTAAGGTATTTACTTGACTATTTGTGTACTTGTGATAGTACAAATGATGGGTTTTTTTTGAAGGTAGGTACTACCCTTGTTCCCTTCTATTTGACTATTTTTATGCATGGTTTGGTTTGGAATAGCCTCCTTAGCTCTTAAGTGATGTTTGTGGTTATTTCTTTTAGAATGTTTTTGGCTAGTTGTCTTCTTTAAAAGCGCTTTCTCTTGAATACGTTGATGGGCTAGCATATCTAGGTTCATCCCTTACTTCTTTTATGTGTTTCCTTTGCTCTCCTTCCTTCAATCTATTTGTTTCTTATTTACAAGCTTTCTTTATTGCTTTATCTACATGTGATATATGCTCTTTTCTTACATGTCATTTATGTTTGCTTTATATTTCAGAGCTCAGTTGGTCGATGCCTACTAAGTGTCACTTGTTGATACTTATACTACACTTCTGCACCCTGCAGATCATAGTACGGGTTCTCACAATTGGTTTGGACCTCATGCCGAGTAACGTTTGGGATTTAGAGACTAGGGTGATCTCTTGTCTTTCAGAGTTGCCTATCTCCTTTTATATTCTATGAGATTAGTCTTTAATTTTTTTTGAAGACAGTCTATACTTTTATCATGTATTTGTAAAAGATTGTACTTTTGTTTTGACTATAAGCTCAACTCCCAACTGATATCAGGTCTTAGGGGTTTATTTTATATATTGGTTTGATTCTCTCTCTTTCAAATTTTTGTTATTATTATTGTTATCTTTTGCATTCTTTGCTTTTGTGTGATAGCCCGTTGTCTTTGGGTCTAAGCTATGGGTTGGCATTTCTACTAGTGGGACGTATTAGGTGCTATCATGATTTGAGATTTTTGGATTGTGAAATTGGTCATAGACTGGTTATCCATCTACCATGTGGTTTGGATTGTTATGCTAAGATTGTTACCTTAGCCATGCCTAATATCCCTCTATTGTTGCGGCAAGGATGTTATAGTCTCACACAAACTGTATTATCTTCTTTATTTAGGCTCAGCAGTTTGTTTCTTCTGTTTGTTCAATTTACTTTGCCTATGTGCAAGATGTTAGTAGGGAGAGACCTTCAGTTGATTCGGTTCCAGTTGTTTGAGATTTTGTAGATGTGTTTCCCACAAACTTGTCTGGCCTTCCTCTAGAGTGTGATATTGATTTTTCCATAGACTTAGAGTCGGGTAATGATCCTATTTCTATTCCACCTTTATCGGACGTGACCCATAGAGATCAAGGAGCTCAGTGTTCAGCTTGAGGACCTCTTAGGTAAGTAGTTAATTCGACCAAGTGTATCACCACATGGTGCTCCCATTCAGTTTGTGAAGAAGAAGTATGGGATTATGAGGATGTGCATTGACTATAGACAACTGAACAAGGTGACGCTGAAGAATTATTATTACATGCCTTGCATTGATGACCCATTTGATCAACTTTAGGGTGCAACAATGTTTTCTAAGATTGACTTGATATCAGCTTACCATTAGCTGGGGATTAGGAAAGCGGACATCCTAAAGGCCACATTTAAAACTCATTATCGACACTATGAATTCCTAGTGATGTCTTTTGGGTTGACTAATTCCCCTGCTGCCTTCATGGATTTAATAACTCATGTGTTCAGGACATACCTATGATCTTTTGTCATAGTCTTCATTGATAACATATTGGTATACTCACAAAGCCAGAGAGAACTTGAGCAGCACCTGCGGATTTTGCTCACAACTTTGAGAAATCAACGATTTTATGTCAAGTTCTCAAAGTGCGAGTTTTGGCTTGAGTCTATAGCACTCTAGGGGCATATGGTGGATGGTGTCATTATAGATCCAACAACGATTAAGGTTATTTGTGATTGGGCTATTCCTACCTTAGTTGTTGAGATTTATAGTTTCGTCAGAAAAGCGGGTTACAACTACAGATGCTTTGTTGAAGACTTATTACTATTCCATCATCATTGACTCAATTGACTACCCAAGATGTTTCTTTTGAGTTGTCGGAGGAGTGTGAGACAAATGTTTTGAATCTCAAGAAGCTGCTTACTACCGCTCTAGTATTGACTCTTCCAATTTAGGGCAAGCGTTTCATGATATATTATGATGCATCCGACATTGGTTTGGTTTTTTATGTAACAGGGCTAGGTTATAACTTATGCATCGAGGTAGATTAAGTTGCATAAGAGCAACTACCCCACTCGTGACTTTAAATTAGCAGCGGTAGTTGTTAAGCTTAAGATCTGAAGGCACTATATGTATGGAGTTCATTGTGAGATCTACAATAGCCACATGATCCTACAATACATTATGAGCCATAGGGACCTTAATTCGAGTCAACGCCATTAGATTGAGCTCATGAAGAACTATAATCTCTCTATTCTCTACCAACTGAGGAAGGAGAATATATTAGCAAATGTCTTGAGCCGGAAGGTGGTGAGTAGGGGTAGTCTAGACTTTTTTTATGCTGTAGAGAAACCTTTGGCTTTGGACATTTAGTACTTACCGAACAATATAATTCAGTTGGATATTTTAGATTCCATATGGATGTTAACCTATGTGGGAGTTCAATCATCTCAGTTAAATCGGATTTGTACTCAGTAGTTGAGGATGAGGACTTGGTAGCCCTCTGAGAGCAGGTTCAGTGAGTTGATGTTGAGTAATTTATCTTAGATTTAGAAAGAATTTTGAGGTTTGATGGCCACTTATATGTTTCGACAGTTAGGGTTCGATTCAATTGATCCTTAGTAAGGTCCTTGATTCCCGGTATTCTATACATTTGGGGACTACTAAGATGTATCATGACTTAAGGCAGCATTCTTAGTAGAGCGATATGAGGAGAGAAATTTTAGACAATATGTTTCGTTGATTGTGTTGCCAGTAGGTAAAGGCCTAACATTTGAGGCTTAGTGGTGAATTTCAGATATTACCCATTTCAAAATGGAAGTGGGATTGGATCACCATGGATTTTATGGTAGGTATGCCTCAGACTCCTAGAGGTGTTGATAGCACTTAGGTCATCATTGATTAATTGACCAAGTTAGCAAACTTTCTTCCCATCCAGTCTTCATTCAACATTGAGAGATTGGCTTGTATCTATATTTGGAAGGTGGTTCATCTTCTTGGTGTTCCTAAATCTATTATCTCAAACCTGGTTCACAGTTCACCTCTAGCTTTTTGAGGACTTTTCGGGAGGAGTTGGGCACCCATGTCATCCTTAGCATAACTTTTCACCCGTAGGCTGATGCCCTGTCAAAACACAGTATTCAGCTTTTTGAGGATATGTTACAGGCCTGCATTTATGAATTTAGAGGTCAGTGGGAACAATTTTTCCCTTTGGTGAAGTTTACATATAACAACACCTACCCACTCTAGTATTCAGATGGCCCCATTCGAGACCTTCTATGATAGTCGTTGTCTCTCTCTGGTTGGTTAGTTTTATTCTACTGAGCCTAGGCCACGCGGTACAGACATGTTTTTTGATGCATTAGATCATGTAAGTTTGATTCAGGACAGGCTCAAGATAGCTCAGAGTAGACACTAGAGTTCTATTGATCGTAGGCATCGGCCATTAAGGTTTATAGTTTGTGATAGAGTATTCCTCCCAATATCATTCCTTAATGGTGTGAGGAGCTAGTTTACATTCTAGCCAGATATGTAAGGCGGTTGCAATCTAGAGCCATTTCTATTTTTAAGGTTCGTTGGAGGCATCGTCCAATTTAGGAGGCTATAGGGGAGACAATAAAGAAGATGCGGGAACAGTTCCTTAGCTTATTTGAACTTTCAAGTACTTCTTGACGTTTACTTTCAAGAACGAAGGTCCTTTTTAGTAGTGGATGTTGTAATGACCCTACAAGTCATTTTTGCGTAAATGCCTTCTTTTTATTATTTAGAGTGTTCCTAGAGCGACCTCAACTCATTTATGACTTGATAGAACTGAATGTTTGGTTGCCTAGTCATTAATTTGGTTTTATGCCCATTTCCATATTTTAGAGATTTTGAAACTTAAATTATTGACTTTGATCAAAATGTCAGTTAAACATCTTCATAACGGAATTGTGATGGTTCCATTAGCTCTGAAATTGTCATTTTAGGCTAGTGGCATGGTTGTCTAAAGTCTCGAGGCTTTTAGTACGAGTTTGAATCATTAGGCATTTTACCTTTAAGCTTTGCCCTAAGTTTGACCTTGGTCAACGTTCTTGGTAAATGTGCTCGAATGAGAACTTTGTTAGTGTATTTAGCTCTGGAATATTGAGTTTGTCTAGAATGATCTTTCATGCGCTTCCTAATACTTTTAGTCTAATCCCGAGGCCCCTTGTAGAATTGGATAAAAATGACACTTGAATTTGGAACTCACTTTTTATTCAAAAGACCTTGGCTGGAAATTGTGATTACGCCATTGAGTCAAAAATATCAAATTTAGTAGGGTAGCAAAGTCCATTTGTGCGCACAGGGTTCTTAACGAATCCCGAGCACCCCATCGAAGAATTTGGAATTTCAAAAACCAATTGTTGTAGCATAATCTGTTTTGGCCTTTTCATTCCCAGGCCACCATGACCGCGGAGCTTAGGCTGGTAAGCTTCCACATTCACTAGCTAGGTGTTGTGATCACGAAACTCTGTTTCTTTAGCCTTCGTTCTCTCAAAGGGAAAGTCCTGAGATCTCCGTATTCATAGGCCACAGTGGACGTTTTCACGAAGTTTTTTGCATTGTGTCTTTTAATTAAAAGACAGACGCGACTAGCCTTCAACCCAATTTTTCAAAATCTCATAACTTGAGTTCTAGATCTCCATATCGGGTGAATCAAAGTGCCTGGCATCCAAATATTTTGTGGCTACATATTGGAGAATTTGGAGTTTGTCCGAAAACCTTTGAGGAAAAATTAGGCTTAAAGCTGCTACTAGCTCTCCTTTTTTAGCTTTCAATGTTAATATTTTTCATTAAGCTCATTTGGGCTATTCCAAGCTTTGAATTATGTTGCATTTTTGGACACAAGTTTGGGGAGCTAATTGGGACCTTTTTACAGAGTCAATTGAGGATTTCACAATGTCGGTCCCACATTTCCATTTTAGACTCAATAATTGGCTTGTCTCTATTTTATGTAATTTTAGTTTCTAAATGACCGTATTTAGGCTATGATCCTATTTTTGATACAATGGCAGCATTATGATGATGTTGAGACCATGTTTGGCCATAGTCTAGTTGTAGACTAGTGCTTGCCTTAGACTCACGTACTTTGGAGTTGAGAGGCCTTAGAACTTCTCCAACGTTGCTTTGGATGGCTTAGCTCCTTATAGACTGATGTAGCATACATGGATATGATAGACTGAGCCTTATATTGGTTGTAACTCAGCTATAGCGACCTTTCATCCATAACTCCCCTTTATACGGCTTGGTATCTTGTGATTGTGGTATCGGGTGTCGTACTGTAGTAGAGATTGGATTCGATTTGGGCTTGGAGTGCTGCGATTCCTTTGATATGGACGTCGTTCTATGGTGGTCTTATGATGATGGCTTGATTCTATTGGTTCACTTGGAGAGGTTTCATTCACGATTTGAGGTCTGGGCTATTTTCTTTCCAACTCTAGAAGCTTGTTATTCGCTTCGGAGTCGATACCTAGTGGTCGGGTACTATTTGTTCATTTGGGAGGTTTCATCCATGGTTCAATGTTTGAGCTCTGTACTTTCTTAATCATTATGGTTGTCTGTTATCCTCTATGGAGTTGATTCTTAGCAACTTGATGTTATTGGTTCTTTTGGAGGTCCTATCCACGGTTCGAGGTCCGAGCTACGCACCTTCAGGCTCAGGATTCACCATGTTCCATACTCAATGGTTATAACTATTCTGTGTATCCGTCGGGCTTATGCAATTCGCTCGGGTTCATATTTAAACTTGCACTCCTTGACTTCTTATATGTAGTATTCCTACTTTTCATATTGTTTTTATTTTTCAAGCTCAATCATCCTATGATGTCTACTAAGTACCTGTTATTTTGGTACTCATACTACACTCTACATTTATTTTTGTGATACAATTTGAGCACAAGCTACCAGCGCCAACATCGAGCTTGCTGCAGTCTGTTTCGGAGGCAAGGGTGAGCACATGGTGCTCTGGATTTACCTGTCTCCATCTATATATAGTTGACTAGTCTTTTGCTTTTTGAGACAAATCTTTGTTTCTGTGGTCCACTTTTTGGACTTGTGTTTGTTTGTAGTAGCTCTGTACTGGTGACTTTTAGGTTCTAGGAGGGATCTTATTTTGTATATATATTTTGGCTTGGTTCCGAATTATTCTTATGATATTCTTATGAATTACTTGTTTTTGTATAGTTTCTACCCTTAAATCCACTAGTTGTAGTTTCGAGTACAAATCGGTTTGTGTACTGATGGGTTATAGTAGGTGTCATCATGACTCAAGAAATCGGGTGGTGACACAACTAAAAATAATGATTTTTTTTAAGGGAACAGACCTTACACGAGGCTCCCACCTCTCGTGCGCGGCCAGGGGTTGAGCCGCTCACCCCCAAGCTGTATTATACATAAAAACAGAAAAATACACGGAGGGAGACATAAACCTAACCTCCAATCCTATGGTGGTTCATAAGCATACCATCCTACTAAGGGCAGCCAACTCATCCCCGATACAAGCACATGAAAAGAAAACCTAGAAACTATGCACCTAAAGGAAATGACTCCTCTCGATACAAAGAAACTAGGAAAGCATAAATAAGGGAGACTCTCCCTTTACATAAAATAAAGGAAAAATCTAAATAAAACTGGGGATGAATCCTCATAAATTCTATATATACAACAAAATTAGCGTAGACGATGAACATCAAATAACATGGCTAAGATATAACATGGAAAATCACAAACACTGCAATTGGGTGCTCAATCCAAGGATGCAACACAAAATAGTAGATCATGGAGGCTTTTTAATCTGTTTGGTCTTCCTCCGTCTGAAGCTGGGCAGGCCGACTCTATCTAGCATGTAGTAACCTCGAGTACCACGAGGTAGCTGCTGGAGGGTGGATGAAATTTTCTTTAAGTGTACGAAATGTTGCATAGATTAGAAGAAATATGCATTGATCAATGGATCTATCCTTAGGCCCTTATGAAATTATGAAGCACAAAGAAAAGAAAACCTATGCAATATAAAACAAATTTATTTGAATGAAGCACGGATTTTTAGTTCTTATTAATTCAAGCATCTAGCAATTATTTTCTTTCTCTAAGTTTTTATATAGACAATATGGTATGAACTTTGACTCTCCTTAATAGAGTTTCAGAGTGTATGTAAAATGAAGTTCTTATTAATTATTTAATTTTTTAGGAATGCAATTTTTTTATTAATATGTAATTTATATTATTTTTAAAGGGAAAAAATTATTTATTATTATCTATTTAAGTTCAAGAACTTATAATAAGTAAAATGCAATAATGTATTTTTTATTGATTGATGAGATATTCAGGTGCAACACATATACTAAATCTAGTCATAGTTAAAATACATCTTAATTTAATTTAATGTAAATCCCTACAATTTATATTGGACAAGTGTTACTCATATAAGTATGTATAGGACGAAATAGAGAGAGAATATAATGGAGAGGAGTCAAATTTAATTTTTCTCCAGATTTGTTAGGCGATGAAGTTGGGAGATATATGGTTATGCCCTTCCGCTACACCCTCTGTTGAATGATTCCTTAACAATGTAAAACAAGAAAGTGAAGGTTACATGTTACACATATAGAATAACAAAGAAAGAAGCAAAGAAGAGAAAAAAACTGATGCATCAGTAATCCAACCCTCACTCTTGAAAACAACAAAAAAAAAAAAGGAAAAAAGGTTCAGAGATACTTGTGTTACTTCCATTCTTGCATGCGGTAAAGACAAAAATTACATATAGTACTTATTGTTCTTTTGCTACTTCCATCATTGCATGCATAATACATCTTTCATTTCATTGAGGTTTTCTTATTACTAATTTAAGGAGTTTCTACAACATATTTTTAGTCTCTGCATCACCATGTCCGATCAAGTGGAAGAAATTGCTCCTGAATCATCAGCGAAAGGGAACGTTGATCAACATGATTATTCTTCTTCTTCATCCATTGAAGGCGATGACTTTCGACAACCCACCAATGACAAGTCTCACCTCTTTGGCCGCCAGAAACCTGTCCATGCAGCTCTAGGCGGTGGCAAACGTACATCTATCTTCCATGTTCTCTTTTTTGACTCTTCATAGCGTAACATCTTTCTATATATTCTTATTTTCATAGGATTATCATTGCATATTCAAAACAACAAGTTCTAAAAGAAATTTTGGTACATGTGCAAAAAGTATTTCTTTCTTGGTGTCTAGTAAAACAATGTCATATATATAAAACTTGAGGACTAATTATTTTAGCATTATATATGTCATTCTTGATTTTCTTTGTGTAAACTTACTATTATTTGGTAACAAAAACTCTTCTGTCAGCCGCTGATATTTTGTTGTGGAGGAACAAGCAGATTTCAGCAGGGATGCTTGCTGCTGCCACTGTCATTTGGCTTCTCTTTGAATGGATTGGTTATCATTTGCTCACTTTTATTTGTCATTCTCTCATACTTACCTTGGCCATCTTGTTCTTTTGGTCAAATATCTCCCACTTTGTCAACAAGTGAGTCTATCCTTTGTCTCAAAAACTTCACTTTGTCTTTCACTTACCATGATAATACTATTCTCTAGATTTTTATCATGCACTTGACATGATGTTTTGTACTTGAGGACTTGAAACTTTCATATATACACACTAACACAAAAGCGCGTAATATTAATTATCCAAATTCATTCACATGAAAAAATACATTATATGTTTTTAGTTGCTATGCTTCTAGCCTCTCCCACATGTGCAAAGTATGTACATTTAGGATAAGACCATTTGTACTCAATATCAGGACTCCTATGGAATTTCCAGAGCTTGTATTGCCAGAGAAGTTGTGGACACAGGTTGCTCTACTTTTGAGGGATAGATTCAACTGGGCATTTGGTGTCTTCTGGGAAGTGGCTTCTGGAAAGGATTTGAAGAAGTTTCTCTATGTACCTTTTTCCCACTACCTTTCACTATTGTATTATCGATAATTTCATGTAGTGCAACTTGCTAATAAGACTATAAATATGCAGACTATTTTAGGGTTGTGGATTGTGTCTATTGTTGGCAGCTGGTTTGATTTTCTGACTATTATTTACATCTGTAAGTTCTCCTACCTTTTCTTCTTTCAATCAGCTTCAGAAGCCGAGCTTATGAAAATATTCACCCATAGCATCATTTTTTTTTACGCGATCAGTATATTTTAACTTTTCGTAGCAGCTAACCTGCCTTATTTTCTAGGTTACTAATCACATTTTTTGTTGACCTTATATTGTAAACCTTTTTATATATAGAAGTTAAACATGCAATATACTGCTCATTTATACAAACTAGGTTTTCATACCTCAACTTGATTGCAGGAAACTTTCCCACAACTAACTTTTTTTTCATGATTAGTATATCTAATGCCTTACAGGAACTTACATAATTTCCAGTGACGGAATAACCATTTAGATGAGGAAGAGATAAGGAAGTTTAGGATAGCATAGACTTCATAATAAGTCATTGTCATCGGTAAGTCACAAAGATAACTAACTAGAATATTTGTTTTCTGGACAGTATTTGTCATGCTGTTGACAGTACCCTGGTTTTATGAGAAACATGAAGATCAAGTGGATACCTATGCACAGAAGGCTAAAAAAGAACTCAAGAGACAGTACAGTCATTTGGATGAGAAGGTTCTTCAAAAACTACCAAAAGTTCCTTTTGTCAAAGATAGTAAGCAGCAGTGACGACATTCTATTTCCAGGAAGATCACAACATCACAGAAGGAGTCTCCTTCTTCATTTTACAAGCAGTACTACCCAAAGAGTTCTTATGCTTCTGGATGTTACAAAAAAAGACTTTGTATGTTTCTCCGCAGTTAACATTGAGGGATTGCTAAGTGTATTCCCCCTTCAAGCCCTATTTATTCCTTTGTTTTTGGTTAGCTATACATAGGATTGACTCTCTACATGATCAAGTAACTTTCATTATTTTAATCAGTATCATATTTTAAACACAAGCACTTGTGAGAATTTACTTACCATTTGATCAACTTGAAAATTAAGTTTATACTAGGAACTGTGAGCACTAGTGACGAGCACTAGGGAGTAGTTATTATATTGCTCGTTCTTCTTCAGGAGCAAGAGTTAAACACTCTAGAACACTCACATCTAAGCCCATTGCCCTGCTGTAGGACTTCTAAGGGGTGACTAAAAATAAACAACATCAACAACAATTTTGAAGGACTAGATAAACAAACCTCCAGCATTTTGGTATTATTCTCTGAATACAACAACAACTCAATGGGGTCTGGGGAGGGTAAAGTGTATGCAGACCTTACTCATATCATACCAAGGTAGGACGGTTGTTACCAAAAGACCTTCGGCTCAATAAAAGCATAAAAAGAGGTCAGATAAGGCTAAAAGAAATTCAAAGTGATATGGAAAAAAAAATAACAAAAGCGACACAGATAAAATAGAGTAATCAAAGTACAGAAAGTAATACATGAATACACGAATGAAAAATTGATCCTTGAAGAACCTTAAATATTACTCTACTAAAGAAAATACAAAACACTTTTGGCTTCACATCAGACTTATCAGGTCAATCAAACAAAAAAAGGATTTTTTTTTGGTAAATATCTTTAAAATGTGTGTGTAAATATACAAGTACATATAAACCTAGCACTGAACTAGTCATTGACAAACTAATACAGCATTATGTTTTTGCGTTGAGCAAAAGGCACCCTATTTTAAGATTGACGAGAGAATAAAAATGTTGTCTTCAGGTCAGCGCGTACATATAGAGGTATATTTGAACTCAGCATTGAACTACAACAACATTAGTTTTTCCATAAAAACCAAAGCACAATTTTCCTCTATTGACAGTATAAAGGGTAGTTCTGTTCGTCTCTTATTACTTCCTTAATAGCAAAAATTAGGTTAGGTTTTAAGCATCAACAAGAAGGTACTGGTCATACAGTATTTTGCCAATACGCTAGAGATACCTTTACCAAGAGCCTACATTTGTGCTTCACAATTCATCTTTTCACATACTTGCGAAATGAAATGAAATGAATGTCATGCCTGATGAACAAAGAGTAGAGCAGAGTCGGAGTATGACAAACTTTGTTAAACTCAGAGAATATCCCTAAATTTGAGTAAAAGGAGTGCTATGATGTGTGAGATCCAGGGGATAAGAAAGGCTTCCACAACTCAAATTCGTACTTTGGATATGGAGCTACCCACTTGTATGGCATTTCAAATTCAACACTAACAGGAGTACATGCCAATGCTTCTGCTAGACAGTCAACTTCATACTTGTCCTGTAAAACTCTATCTAGTCTCAACTTCATGAACTTACAACACCCAAGAAACACCTTGTTGCACTGTCTGAATTCTGATGGTAAAAGAGGGTAACTAGTATTGGAAGTGAGTGTCCTTACATGATCCACAGGCCATTTATTGAGACAAGAGCTACTGCAGGTCTCTTGAGTCTGTTGGTAATTATAGGAAAATTATCCTAGAATTTAGGCTCAATGAAAAGTCAGAAATCATGTTCTTTGTTGCGTGGAGTTTTTAGTCAAAATCATTCTTAAAATATTACTTCTAAGTAAAAAACATCTTCTAACTGTTTAAAATTTAACAATTTTCATCTTCTGTTAGAATTTTTCAGAAAACTAACCGATCCTTCAAAAATCAAGTCACCAATTTGTATTTATTATTATAAAATACGCCAAAAATATTATCATGAACTTTAGGGCAATTGAGTTTAGTATTATGCAAAATCTTTTAATGAAAAAAAAAGATTACCCGAATTCTTTCTTTTTTTTCAGGTTTCTGATATATACGATTGACGTTGATACATCGTGATTAGATACATAAGTCTTTTTTATGATATATCGCTAGTTGATACAAACCAAACATTCTATCAATAAAACTTATGAATCAACTTATAACACTTAATATATCATGAACACAATAAAAATAACAGTAAAACTTGTGTTTTATTGATACATTTTGTGTTTGGTTAGTATCAACTAGCTATGTATTATGAAAATTACTTATGTATCAAATCGCGATGTATCAGCATCATTCTTATGTATCAGAAGAGAGACTTTTAAAATTTTTACAAATGCTAGAGAATAATTAAAAATATAGAAATATAAGGTGTGTAATTTGATAATTTTTCTTAAAAAGAATAAGCGTTTTGCTGATGATCAATATTGACAGTTTCATTGTTTGACGATGTCAAGATAATTACATAACATTTAAACTTATAAAGATGAACAATGTATGCTAGAACATGCAATTATTTTTACTTATTTTTTTTAGTTAAAAATCATGTAAATAACTGTATCTCAACTTAATTTTTTATGTATGATATTTTGCGTTTTTAAAAAATTAAAATGGTATTACATCTTAGTCAACTAATAGTGTCTCAATTTATGTATTTTCTTTTTAAAAAAATAATTGCCAAAAGAATATCATAAATTGATTAAAAGAGCTTATTTTTCTTAAAATAATTAATGTCAAATATCTCATATCAAAACGACTCATTGCACATGTACCTACACTAAACAACATATATTTTTCTAAAAAGAATCAATATTTTTTGTGTATTGAGTTGTTGCTTCTTTTTCCAAACAAGGCTTTGGGATTAATTTGTAAAGAATATAATTGACCCCACGTTTTACACATCGAACATACAAACTTTAATATACATATATATCAGAGTATATATGTCATCATGCAATGCATATAAGATTATATAAGAGAACAATCTAATATTAATTCTTAATCTACAAAGTGACATGACATGTAATGACCCTCTAGGTCATTTTCCTTACACTGCTTCTATTTCTTCATTTAGAGTATTTATAGTGATCCCAAATTATTTATGACCCGCTGGCGCTGGTAACTCGGTTGCTTGGTCATTCATTTGAATTTTGTGCAAGTTTCCACTTTGGAAGACCTTTTTAACTTTATGTGCGAGAAAACGGCCTCAAAATGGATTTCTGACAGTTCTATTAGCTTTAGCATGGCCATTAGGGTAGAAGCATGGTTGACTCGAGTCTTGGGGTTTCCGATGCAAGTTTAATTCATTTTTAGCATTTTAGCTTTGAAAATTGGCTAGCAGTTGACTTTGATCAACATTTTTGGAAAATGCACTCGGATGAAAATTCTGACAGTGTGGTTCTCTCTGGAATGTCGAGTTTGATATAGAATGACCTTTTGTTCGACTCATGAGGCTTCCGGACTCATTTTGAGCCCCACGGTAGCATAGTTCATTTGCGCGCACAGGGTTCCCAATGAATTCCGAGTACCCCATCAAAGACTTTAAAATTGAGAATAATCTGCTAGTGCGCTGGTGCCCCATATCTGGTGCACCCTCGCTCTATACAACACCTATTCTCATATTTTCTCCAAATTTCAAAATTGTATATCTTGAGCTATAGAGCTTTAAATTGGGTGATTCAAAAGGCAAACTTGTGAGATTTTTGGAGGAGAACGAGCTAAAGAGCTCAGAAACTAATTTGGGGTATTCAGTTGAGGCACAATCTTGATTTTGGCTGATACATTGGGTAATTTTTGGAGTGAATTTTTGAAGAACTTTGGAAATTAATTTCTTGGTATATATAAATCCGATTTTGATGATTCAAAGGTTGAAATTGAACGAATTTTGAGAGAAACGTGGTGGTAAGATCAGAAAGTTAATTGAAGGCTTCATTTTGGTAATTTTTTCGTCTTAAGCTGGTGTCCTATGCCATTTTTGGATTAGATTTTTGATGAATTTTGAGATTTGATATCTTGAGCATTTTGGATCCATTTTTAGTGATTCTTGAGGATAAATTATGGGGTTTTACACGAGGAACATCGGGGTGCGCTTAGTTTTAACTTTGGAGACTTCATTTATGGTATTTTCTCATAAATCGATGCTGCCAATGTTAATTTTTTAGTTATATTTGGATTTTTCTTGTGTTTTTCTTTTGAGGTGCTTCTAGGCCTCGAATTTTGTCCCATTTTGGGATATAGGCTTAGGTTTGTTTTGGACCGGTTCTTGGGGCCAATTTTGGAATTCTGGATATTTGTCCCACATTTTCCGTTTTAGATTCGATATTGGCCCATTTTTGAAAATTGTGATTTTAGTATCTAAAAGACCATAATGAAGTTGTGATTCTATTTTTGACAGTGTGAGAGCATTTAGAGGTTGTACAGAAAGGAAAAGCTTCGGCAAAGTGATTTGGAGCACCTGAGATCGGCCAACTGGTAGGCTACAACTTTTCTTTCTTTAGATTGAGCTGAATTTGTGAAATTATGTTGAAATAGTTGGAATGTTGGGTTGGGTATCTTATTTACATGCCTTAGGGTAGAAATCATATCTTAGGTCCTATTTTGATATTTTGGGTGTTGAAAAAATGTGACCCTTGTTGTTATTTGGTGGTTCTATTACCGGTTTTTATCTCATATTATTGGTATTGCGATGTATATTGGCCTTAATGTAGGTCAGTAGAAACTTGTTTTAGTTGTCTCAGCATCGCTCCAATAGGCCTAGATCCATGTAGAATGGCATAACATACTAGGGTATGGTCGTTGGGACTTAGACATGTAGTAATTGTGCTCTCATGAACAACCCTATCCAAAATTTCCTATGTTTGTGACTTTCGAGATTTGTCGGTATTCCTAGACCTTGTTTTGACTTATTTCGGTTCTTGTTGAAGCTCAAGTGTACGGGTGTTCATGGTTCGGTTTGGGTCGATTATTAATTAAAATCATAACCAAACCAATTTAATCGGTTATTAAATGTCTAAAACCATAACCAAACCAAGTAAAATAATAACCACGGGTTTGGTTATTGTCGGTTTGGTTCGGTTTGGTTCGGTTATTCGGTTTATGATTAGCTGAGATAATTCAAATATTCTCTCTCTACATTCTTCAAATTCTTACGAAGCTCTTTTTTCCTCACGGCCCACAAAGGTTCAAAACAGAAAAGGAAACAACTTAACATTCGAAACAAAAAAGAAAACAACTTAAAATCAATTTAAAATTTGAAAAACTTCTTACAAACCTTCTCAAAATTTGACAATCTTTTACTTGGGGTTGAGGAGTTGAGGTTGCTCTTGAACCTTCACTGTTAGTCTATGACTGTGGGTCTGTGACTTTGTGAGAAACTAACGTGAGAGGAATAAAAATGTAAAAGGAAAAAAGATACTGGGGTTTTAAAATTTTAACTTTTACCTTATGTTGCTGCCTGCTGCTTAAGTGTTTAGTGCTTATTAGGAATTTAAGATTTATAATTGAGGGTTTAGAATTGGGCTTGAGAGTTGGCTAATGGGCTTAGATTGTTGGACTTGAACTGCTGTTTAGTGTTTATTAGAATTTATAATTGGGTTTGAGAGTTGGGTTTGGATTGTTGGGCCTTAAAAATAAGTAGATTAATATTAAATTAATAATTAAAAGGTATAAAATATCTTTAATTATTTATGAAAAACTAATATTATACATATAAATAATTATAAATTTTATGTATATAATTATCGTTTTGGTTCGGTTATTTATTCAGTTATTTTTTCCTATAACCATAACCAAACCAAATATTATCGGTTATTCAAATTTAAAACCAAACCAAACCAAATCAAACCAAATGTCGGTTTTTTTATTCGGTTTGGTTAAATTTTCGGTTTGGTTTTGGTTTTAACCAAAACTGTGAACAGCCCTACTCAAGTGTATATGATAAGTTTGTTATTTATGAATTTAGATCTATAGAAGTTATACATTATATATTTGTGGCCTAGACTTGCTAAGGAAAGAGAGCTTTGGGTGATTTACTAGGCACCTGCTAGAAAAAGAAGTTGGATCGGCATCTGAATTAGATACTTGCGTGGAGCATCGGGGTACAAGCCCTGCCTCTACGGACTTACTACTTATATAGAGCATTAGGGTACAGGCCCTGCCGTTACTGATTCATTATTTATAAAAGAGCTTCGGGGTGTAGGCCCAACCTCTATTGAGTTGACTATTTATGGTGAGTATCGAGGTTGCAGGCCCTGCCCTCTTTAGCATAATCATTCTTTTGGCTCGACAAGCTTATGGTGGTTTACTTGGGTTTTACTTTAAATTGCACACATGAGTCCCAACGGGGCTTATAGTAGCCTTGTTGAGTGTACTTAGTATAGATCCCTTAGCTTATTTTAGCCTATCTTTAGGAATGATACTTTTACTTACTTTAGACATTATATTAAGACTCTTGTTGAGTTTATTGCTCTTTCTCATATTGTTTTTACCTTTTTTGCTCAGTCGGCCTATGATGCCTACTAAGTACCTTATATCTGCTACTCATACTACACTCTACATATACTTTCGTGATGCAGATTCGAGCACCAACTATCACTGTTGATAGATCCAGCTTGTTGTAGTCAGATTCGGAGACTAGGGTGAGTACTTACTATTTTGGGATCGTTTATATCTCCTTCAGCTTGGATGGCACGTCTTTCGTTTTTTGAGACTCGATAGTGTTGTATTTATATTTTTAGTCCACTTTTGGACTTGTAATCATCTGCATTTTGTTAGTGGTTCTAATACCAACTTTACATGACCCTATCTCTCAATCCGTAATGACACCTACCATAACCCCCCACCCTCATAGGTAAGCCAAAGTCATAACCTAAAACTACAAGTAATAGGTATAAGGGGGAAATACTAAACAGAACTAAGAGAAACAGAATAAAATATATACAAAATACAAAATTTTTGAATCCCTCCCAAAACCTTAAAGTTGTCATGACTCGATTTCTCAAGCCGTGATGGCACCTACTATAACCCATATGTAGGTGTCATCACGACTTGAGAAATTAGGTCATTCTTAGTTGGTATCAAAGCCCAGGCTTATCGATGTAATGACCCTCTAGGTTATTTTCCTAATATTATGTATGTTTTGGTATTTTGAGCATTTCTATAAAGGCCCTAGATCATTTATGACCTACTGGAGCCGGTAGTATGGTCGCCTAGTCGTTCGATTGGATTTTAGACCCATTTCACTATTTTAGAGCTTTTATAACTGAAAAAGTTGAATTCGGTCGTAACTTCTGGAAAATGACTTCAGAATAAAATTCTGACAATTTCATCAGCTTTGAAATGACCAAATTAGACTAGTAGCATGGTCGGCATGAGTACCGAGGCAATTGATACGATTTTGAGGCTATTTGGCGCTTTTGCTTTTGAAAATTTATCCCATGGTTGACTTTGGTCAACATTCTTGGTAAACCTACTCAGATAAAAATTCCAACACTGTAATTAGGTTCGGATGGTTGATTTTGGTCTAGAACGACCCTTCATTCGCATTCTAAGGCTTCCAATCTAATTCTGAGGTTGTTGTGGAATTTGACTCAAAATGGACCTTAGGTGTGGGACCCACTTTTAGTTGTAACAACTTCTTATGGAAATTTTGACTCCGTCATTGAGTCTAGAATGTCAAATTTTGTGGGATAGCATATCTCATTTGCACGCACATAATTTTGAATGAATTTTGAGCACTCCGTCGGAATACTTGAACTTGAGAAAACTTAGCTTTACAGCTGATATCTGGTGTATTAGAAGTTTTTCTCCATGATTGCGGGCCCTTGTCCTCCTTCGCAGAAGTCCAAGAAATTGTTCTCCACATTCACGGAGCCATGATCGTGTTTATGGACGTATTCCTCTTTTGCCTCTGCGTTTGTAGGGCATTGGCAGTGTTTGCGGAGGTATAAGTCTTCTACCTTCACGTTCACGAAGGATAAGATTGCTGACCTCCATGTTTGCAGGCCACTTAGGCCGCGTTCGCGAAGGCCAAGGTCCTGGTCTTTTCATAAAAGATCAAGGGCGATTTCAGCCAAAGCCTTTAACTTCCAACTTTGATTTCTCCTTGATTTCTCAACCAAAATCAGTGATAATTAGCTACTTTTTTAGTGGGGAATTCGGTGGTGAGCTCGAAAACTTGAGGGTCGGCTTTGTGTCAGGTAAATTTACGTAATTAGCTACTGTTTTAGTCATTTTTGGAATGAAATTTTGTTGAATTTTGGAAGTTTGTATCTTTACCAATTTAACTCCATTTTTAGTGATTTTTAGGCTAGACTGTGAGGTTTTTCACAAGAACTTCATGGTATGTTTGCTTTGGGGCATGGGGGTCTCATTTGTGACAAATAACTGTGTAAAGGTGTTGCCATGTTCATCTCTTTAGCTTAAAATTTGGTAAATTGTTGCATGATCGTCTTGCGTTGTGTTTCCAACCCGAATTGTGTTATAATTTGATCCTTGAGCTTAGGGTGCTGTTTAGAATTAATTTTTGGGGTTAATTCTGGAATTTCAGATATGTGTCCCACATTTCCCATTTTAGACACCAAAATTGGTCCGTATCCAAAAATTATGAAATTAGTGTCTAAACGATCATAAAGAAGTTTTGATTCTATTTTTGATAGCATGGCAATGTTATGAGGACGTTCGAAAGGGAAAAGCTTCGACACAGTGATTTAGAGCGCGGGTGTTCAACCCACAGGTAGGCTATGACTTTCCTTTCTTTAGATTGAACTGGAATATGTAAAAGCATTTTGAAATAGATGAAATTTGGGTTGGGTAGTTTAATTATATGGATTAGGTGTTAGAAATCATGTTATAGGCTTTTATTAGGTTTATCGATTAATTGGAAGCATGTGTTCCTTTTCATTAGTTGTTGGTATTGTAAATGGGTTGAATACTTATGTTGTTGATATTGTGGAGCATGTTGGTCTTATTAAAGGTTGTAAACTTGCCTTAATGTCCCCGACGTCGCTCCGACGAGCTTAGATCCTTGTAGAATGGCGTAGCAGGCTGGTGGCTAGTAGTTTGGCCTTAGCTAGGTAGTAACCTTGCTTTTATGAATAATCGTAGCCATACTTCAGCATGATTACGACTTTCAAGATGCGTTGGCAATACTAGACCTTGTGTGCTTTAGGTTTTGGCTCTAGTTCAACCCTTAGAGGCATCAGTTGACTTATTGAGAAGGAGATTCTCTGAACTATTATCGTCCAGTTAGAAAGGAGCATATTCGGCACCTTGGGAAAATCATCTTTGAGCATCCAGGTACCTATCCCCAACCTCTACTCTAAATTTTCATCGGAGAGCATCTAGGTACCCAGCCCCGGCCTCTACCGACTTCTAGTATGGCAAGCATCTGGGTACCCAGCTCGGCCTCGACCGTACCGATGTGTGATGGAAAGCATTCAGGTATTTATCCCTGGCCTTGACCATATAGTGAGCATATGGGTACCAAGCCCTGCCTCGACCACCTTGAATACTCTGATGAGCATTTGGGTCCAGTCTCGACCTCGACCCCTAAACTATTCCCGGTTCATTGATTTTTAGAGATTCTTGGTTTGAAAATGAAATGGTTCTTCAATTCTTAGCATTGCAGATTCTTGGTTCTTAACCTTGGTAGTTGTAGCTATTTTGTGTACTCGGCGGGCTTGTGGAGGTTCATTCGGGTTTTTATTTTAACTTGTGCATGAGTGTCCTGACTGGTCTTACAGGGGACCAATTAGGTGTAGTTAGCTGTAGTTCTCTTAGCTAGTACTTTTTCCACCTTAGATGCTTATTATGATTCCTATTTAGGCTTATTCTTCCTTTTCATAGTGTTCTTACCTTTTTTGCTATAATGACCCTCAAGGTCATTTTCATCCTTTCCAATCATTTCATTGTGTAGAGATTTTCTGTAGCGACCCCAAGTCATTTATGACTTGCTGGAATTGACCATTCAGTTTTTTGGTTGTTTGTTTGGGTTTTATGCCCATTTCCCTATTTTAGAGCTTTTGGAGTTTGAATGGTTGACTTTCATCAAAACTCTAGGAAAATGACCTCAAAACAAAATTTTGACGATTTCATCAGCTCTATAATGGCCAAATTAGGCTAGTAGCATGGTTGGTATGAGTATCGAGGCAATCAATGCGAGTTTGAGGCCATTTGGTGCTTTAGCCTTTGAAATTTGGCCTAAGGTTGACTTTGGTCAACATTCTTTGAAAACATTCTCAGATTGAAATTCTATCAGTGCGAATAGATCTGGAATGCTGATTTTGGTTTACAAAAACCATTCGTTCGTGTCCCAAAGTTTCCAATCTAATTTTGAGCCTCTTTGTAGAATTGGAAAAAATTATGCTTGGGTGTGAAACCCTCTTTTCTTTTGAGATAACCTTGAATGGAAATTTTGACTACATCATTGAGTCTGGAATATTGAATTTGGTGGTGTAGCATAGTCTATTTTCTCGCATGGGACCCCGAACGAATCTCGGGCACCCTGTCGATGTATTTTCCAACTTCAAGTTCAGCTGGTGCAGCCCTTGCTGGAGCACCTCTGATTTTTTCTCCACGTTTGCAAACCTGGTCCCTACGTTCGTGGAATAAAAATGTTTCCCTCCACATTCGCTGACCTGATCCCCGCGTTCGCGAAGAAGAATGAACTTTCCCTCCGCATTCGCTGACCTTATCCCCGCGTTCGAGGAGAAGAGGGAACTTTCCCTTCGCTTTTGCAGACCTGGTCCCTGCATTCATGGAGAAGAGGGTGCCTTCCCTACGCTTTTGTGTACCTAGTCCCCGCTTTCTTGAAGGTTTGTTAGCTGGTCTTTTAATTAAGACAAGCAGCCCTTCGTAGCCCCGACCCCCATTTCTTTTCTTTGATTTTTGGAGCTAGGGAGCGAGATCTGATTTGGGAGATTCCAAGTGAAATGGGTTCATGGGAATTGTGACTACGTGTTGGTATGTTCGGGGAAGCATGAAGATCATCGGTGTGAGTTAATTTCTTGCCCGAAGAGGCTGCCCAACCTTAGTTAGGGCTTTAATGGTGAAATTATATGTTGGGCTAATTTGGGACGTTTTGATCATTGATTAGTCCCTTATTTTGGGGTACAAGCTCAATAATATGTTTAGGATATTTTCATGGAGTCATTTTTGGGATTCTCATGACGGGTCCCACAGTTCTGTTTTTAACCCAATTTTGTACCCATCTTTGAAAAATGAGATATTATTGTCAAAACATTCATATTGATGAGGTGATCAATATTTTGATAGCGTGGAGGCAATTAGAGTTGATTTTGTAGTGGAAAGTTATCGGGAAGTGTACCTAGAGCCAGCGTGTTCGGCTTCGAGGTAGGCTAGGGTCTCTTATTCCTTGATTGAGCTTCAATAGGTATTGTTTGGTATAATTTGCTTGTGGTTTAGATTGTATGTGATAGGTTAGGCTTGACTCCTAAATTATTGTCTTGTTGTTCTGGTATGAGCCTTAGGCTATTTTGCCTTTATGAGATTTTCCGTCAAGTTGGTAAATTTATTAGTTATGCCTTAGTTTGTCTTTGTTTAACCTACTTTAGGTGACTTGATTGATGTTATGGTGGTCAGATGAATTGTTTTCCTTAGAATTGACTTTTGGAATGAAACTTGGTTGATGTAGCCGTTGTTGGCTAGAAGTTATGAGACTTAGTATCCTTCACTATTATAGCACCTATTTTGAAACCTTGGTGTAGTAGTTCTCACCCAGTTAGGCTTGTGAATTATTGTTGGATCCTATCTCTAGATTTAGAGATAGAATCCCCTATGCTTTCTTATCGCTGTTTGGCAGGGCTATCTGTGGTTGTGTATCTCGTGTTGATATTTCCTAGATGGATTTGGTGGTATTGATTGACTAGTTGAGCACCTGTTTCCTCATTTCCTCTTTTGTTATTACCCAGTTAGGGTTGAGTCCCCTTTTAGGCCTTGTGATTGAGTTAGAGGAGTAGAATGGAGCTTTAGGCCTTGATTTGAGGTCGGTTGCATTTGTTAGTCTTATTTTTATGCTCTAGAGTGTAAGGTACTTGTGGAGTCATTATTGTATATGATTGTGCGTGTTGTTTGGGGGAAGGTTATGGCATGCATTGCATTGGATCATTGTTTTCTCATATATGTAGTCGACCTCGATGCATGTATTGGTTCTTGGCATTGATTTGAGAAAGCTAGCATGAAACCCAAACTATCTTATATTAATTTTCAAATGGAGGTCGTACTACCTTTATTACTACTATTTTCAATGGAATGGAGGCATCGAGGATGCACTCATTTTATGACATTGATTCTAGGCATTGAGGATATGCTTATTTTGTGACATTGGATCAGTCGCATAGATTTTTGACCTTTATTATATTAATTTGACTGTTTATCTCCGATCATCTCGATGGAGCAAATTTTATGATCGGATACAGATTGATATAATACCTTGATCGAGACCATGCAGATATATAAGGGCGTTCTGAAGCCCCCCATAGAGATCCCATAGAGGCGCATGGGTCCTACTTCTTGCCAGGTCTGAAAGTAGGTGTATATATCTTGGTATAAGGCACTTGGCACGATGGTAATACTAGTTTTACTGCATTACTCTCATTCATAGATGCATTGCCTATAACCAACATAGTTGTTTGTACCTGTCGGTAGTATGGGATGCCGTATGGGTTTACCTGTTTGTGAGTGAACTTTCTAGGCACATAGGGGCTCAGGTGGTATTGACATACTATTTGCGAACTTGTGGCGGTATAAAGGGTGGTTTTTTGTTTAAAGGTAGTTACTGCCCGTTTTCTTATTTATCTATTTTTTTATGTGATATTTTTGCTTAGTTCTGTTAGTAGGTTGTTGCTTAGTTATCATCCTTCATAGTGGGTTTTCGTGTTTAGGTCTTGGGCTGGCACCATCAGGTACATCCTCGGTTTCCTTGTTTTTCCAATCTTCTCTCTTTCTTATACCAGATGTTTCTTATTGCAGGCTTCTGTATTATTCTTGTTAGTTACTTATGATTTATATTCCTTACACGTTATATATACTTGCATTATCTTTGGAGTTATTCAAAGTTGCCTATCTCCTTCTATTTTTTCTTAGGCTAGTGTTTATTTAGTATTCGGAGACAGTCCATATTATTATAACTATTATTGTATCTGTATAAAACTTGGTATTTCCTTATTTGATCTAGTGGCCCGACTATCGACTGATACTAGGTCTTGGGGGTTATCTTGTTGTATTGTTATTATTCTTTTTTTCTTCTTCTTATTATTATTCATTTCTATTCTTCCGCTTGTGATGGTCTATTGCCTATGGTTCTGGACTGTGGAGTTAGACTTACCTACTGATGGGTTGATAGCAGGTGTCATCATGACTTGAGCAATTGGGTCGTGATAGAGTGGTATTAGAGCTTATATTCTCCGGTATCATCGGCATATGAGCAAATGTCTAGTAGAGTCCTGCAGATTGGTGTAGAGACATCCGTATCCTATCTTTAGGAGGCGATAAGGCATTTTAGGGAGATTCTATTCTTGAACCCTTATCATGTGAAACTTATTTGATCAACTTCTAAATACTTTCTTAGAATTCATTCCTCCTTAGATGATTAGGATGAGCTTTTCGATGGGTGTGGCTGGAGCATCAGCACCTACTACCCAGGCTTCAATAGTGTCTGTGACCACCTCGGCTCCTTTGGATTCAGTATTGGAGATTCAACGTCTCGATGGGCATACACCATAAATAAGAGTAGTTTTAGGTGTATCGAGTGGGTCTCATCCTAGAGTTAGATCTGTTGGTCATCAACAAGGTTCTTCGCCAGATTTTAAGTATATGATTACATTTCTGTAGTGGGCCGGATAGACTCCCCCCTCGTTTTCTACCAAGCGAGGGTTGATTCAGGGGTTCATTGATGGATTGATTTTGCCGCTACACCTAGCATCATAGCACTTGAGAGCAATGGGGTCTATGTTTCCCTAAGTGGCCAGTTATGTGAGGTCTATGGATCATGCCTATATGAAGACTTACAAGGGTGGAGATGGGAATCCCATTGTCAGCGTAGTAGAGGTAACACCCCGCTTTGAGGTAGGCAGTATCCCAGTGAGGGTCAGCTTTATTCTAGATCTATCGAACCCATGGTGTGAGCACCTCAGTTTCTAAGAGGTCCAGTAGTAGGTTATGTTACTGTCACGACCCATCCCCATAGGCTGCGATTAGGGTTCGACCTGGACCCCCGTACATATATTTATCAGCTGTGGTCACATCGAATTATAGACACGTAATGCATATACATCAAGTGTAGGCAAACCAGACTACAAACAACATGATATGTACATGAGAACCCCTGTGGGTCATAGGATTTCATATATCTGTAGCCTCTTTCATTTGAATCATAACATGAAAGGGCATGCAAGCCGACAAGGCTGCCATAACGTAACAACACGTATAATACATCATATAGACCCAACAGAATAAACTGACATATACAACCCACATATACATGTCTGCAGACCTCTAACAATATTAATGACAATATATGATGGGACAGGGCCCCCACCGTACCCCTAAATAACAAAACCATACTATACATCAACGGCCAGTGCCAAAAACTAAGCTATGAGACAATGGGGCCTCTTCTAGCTGAGCTGAATAGAATCCTAAGCTGACGGACTCCCAAAACCTATATCTATACCTACAAATATGAAATGCAGCCCCCCCGAGAGAAGGGGGTTAGTATGACATATGTACTGAGTATGTAAACCATAACATAACACAACAGGAAGTATCTCTAAAATAGAGAAGAAGGGGATAAAATGTCATACAAGGAACTTGTACCTGTACTCAGTGATTTATGAAAGCATGCATGATCAAATTATACCATATAGCCGGCCCTACTAGGGATCCGGTGGATACATCTGTTAAACCATGATAGACCCAGTGCCATCACCACCTTATTACAATACATCATCATATATATACATACATGCCCTGGCCCTTTGGTCAAGGACTCAATGGATAATACAGTGAACTATGCACGAGTATATGCCCTAGCCCAGGACTCAGTGATAGAGGGGTTACAGTATGCACGAGTAGAGTAGTGAGTAACCATATGCAATTTAAAACTTTATCAAAAACTCGACAGAATAAGAAAGTTAAGTTTTTGCCTGAGGACCCGAGTAGTAGTATAGTCATCTCGAGTACCCTCTAAATGCCACATGGGCTATACCAATTGTAACCTCTGGGACCCTAAACATGTACCAATGTAAGGCCAAGTCGCTTATGGAATCAGAAACACTTTTTATCATATAGTCTTTAAGACTTGGAGCCTGTACATTTAGTACTTCCTTAACATATAGAAGTTCCCAAGGAAATAGTTCAACTATTATGGAGTTCAGTATTCAGAATTAAATAAGAGATGCTTAAGAATGGAATCACCTCGGAGCTCATATCATATTTAACTTACAACTAAAATATGCCAAAAAGAAAGAGAATAAGCTCTATATAGGCTGTACTTCCCTTCGTGTGGTCATCATGTACATATTTCATATCCATCCCATCCTGGGGATCGGTGAACAATTATGGAATCATAACCTCATTTTCATACCAAGTACATATCAAGAGAAAGGAGAGGTAGCTTTCCACACACTACTTTTTAATACGTAGAAGCCTCAACAGGCAATACTCAATTCTTGCAGGAATTCAAATACTAAGCAGTGGACAAGGATTATGAGGCATACTTGGAGTTCTAGGAATGGAATTATCCCCACATTTTACATACAATTCACTTACGGCTAAGGCTTTCCAAAAGGAAAGAAAGATAGCTTTACATACTTATTCCAAAAACATGCCAAGAGAAAGCTTCACATACCTCTTACGAGTTACTCTTTATCACATTTGCCTCGTCGTCCTTTGAACCTATTCAACACGGAAGCAATACGAATATCAACCATCCATGACTTTCAGCATCTTAAGTTGCACCCGAGTATTCATAGAACTCATTTCCTCGCTCGTCTCCTCGACTAGTTCTTTAGCTAGTTAAAGAGTTAACGAAAATCAGGCAGCACCTCCCCTATAACATGCCCTATACAAATTTCCAATTAGATACCTAATTACTACATCCAACCAAAAACAACAACCTGCAGCTCATATATAAATAAAACATGGAAACATTACACAACATAAGCTCCAAACAACTTGCTGAAAATTACGACACCAAAATAGGGTTTCTAGTCTTTATTTCGCAAAACCTTTAATTATACGAACCAAAGGGTCGTGTGGATGAAACCAGCATCTCTCACACATCTTTTAGAACACTTTTAGGACCTGAAACACACCCCCACATACCTTCAGAAGCACACCACAAGCACAACACCTTGCTTCGACTACAATTTACCTATAGCGACTCCAATTTAGCTTGTGTCGAATGTCAAGCATTTATATGACATTTTCATATTTACAGACACCTATAGGGCGTATAAAACACTCCATAACAATACCATAAAGTCCAAATTAAAAGGAGAAACCTTACCTTACCTGAAATTGGCCAAACTCACCAAAACTGCACCTCGGAAACTTCTTGATGTGCTGAATTGGGGCGGACTGTTTGTGTACCTTTTCCGCTGCCCTAAATTGGAATTTTATATTATTAAACACCAATATATAACCATGGAATACCTAAATAATTAATTCACAGTATGAAATCAGGCCTTACCTTTTTTTGCTCCAAACTCGTAGCCCCTCTAGCTTGTTCTCTCAAGCTTTCTTTTCAACTTTCTTCTAAGTTTCCAAGTGTAAAGCTGAAGATATGGTTCCGTAGGCATCGTAATATATATATATATATATATATACACCTCCATGTGGTTGAGTAATAATGTAGATAATTAATTTGTGGATAAAAAGTCGGAGACTTACTTTTAGAGGGAGCAACCCGTAGCTCCCCTCTTTTCTCCTCTCAACTTTTCTCTCTTCTTTGGCTGAAAACTTTAGATGGAAAATGAATTAAGAGTCAGAAAACAGGTATATATACACCTTCTTAGGAGGTAACACATGGCAGCCCCCTAGGGGTGACACGTGGCAGCCCCTTAGGGTGCCACCTCATCCAAGCTTCCAACCCAAAGCTGCCACATGGAAGCATGTGTTCCACCTCAAGTAGGTGATTCGCCTGCTTTCTTGTCACCTGCTAGCTTGCCTTTCGTAAGTTCGGAAACTAGTTTTTACTCTCTTTTATAGGTTCGTCATCTCGTCTCATTTTAAGAGCCTATGTAATCCGTATTTTGCAAGCTTGATATATCATCAAGTAGCTTAAGTATGTAAGACTTCTAAGTTAGTAGCTTACATAGGTAAATTGAGTCCTACGACTCATTACTTGGCCTTCAATTTCTTTCGGATTCTTATAACTCTATTTCCAACCTTCTCTACTATGGGGTATCACATTCTTCTTTTCTTAGGGTTGTTTGGTGGTGTAGTAGGTTATCTAACTCCCATGATAAATTCTAAAAAACTTAAGAGATATTTCGTTCTCAGAAATATGGGGTGTAATAGTTACCCACGTTAAAAGGAGTTCACGACATACTTCTCAGGGTTTGCTTTTTGGGCATTCAAGTTTTGGGGCTCATACTAATTCAACTGGTTCATCTTAGCGGGATGCATTTGGTGGAAAGTGTTATATATGCGGTAAGTTTGGGCATCCAGCTAGGGAGTGTCCTTTAGTCATACACCATAGGTGGCACTCTCGACATGATCGGGTTCATAGGGCTTAAGGAAAGTCAATTAGAGGTGGTACCTAGAGTGTTGTAGTTAGTAGTTTAGGTTTTAGTTCGAGGCCCAGCACATTCCATCCCATGCTTCTATAGGTCAGAGGTAGAGGGCGAGGCTCCAAGATCAATCATATTTGTATGAATTTATTTCTAGGACCTTCCTTTCTTGTAGTGCTTGGGTGTTGGGGTCTTCGTACCCACCAGTGATTACTTGACTTGTTAGATTTAGCTTATAATTCT
Source organism: Solanum dulcamara (assembly GCF_947179165.1). NCBI lineage: Eukaryota > Viridiplantae > Streptophyta > Magnoliopsida > Solanales > Solanaceae > Solanum > Solanum dulcamara. The sequence goes on from NC_077239.1 coordinate 49,016,643, forward strand.
GATCATTATCTTACTTGGACTTATATTGGCATGCTTATTTAGCCTGATTACTTGCCTATTGTTGCTATGATAACTTTACTTAAAACTATGTGTATGTGCTTATCTTTCTTAGGTGATTTGTTTTAGTAATGGATCATGTTGATTTTACTGTAATATGGAAGTAGTGGTAGAGTTATACCTTGGGGATGTTGAGCTTAGTTGTTTTCCTTAGTAGAGCTATGTTTAGTCACTTTAGAGGTTTCTTGGGTTAATCCTTTTCATTTCCTAGTTTTCCCCTTAGTGTGCTTAGCTGGTGTGAGGTTGTTGCCGAGAGAAGGGTGTGTCAGTAGTTATGGCCCTTGTGGTCTACTATGGATTTCATTCGTTCATTCTTTCTTATTTTCTATTCTTAGTTCTTAAGATGGCAAAGTTAAGATTTGCCTTTCAGATTTGGCTGGGTTGTCTCTTTATGGTAAGTTTGATGGTTAAGTGATTGGTTCAGCTAGTTATATGATGTGGTGTCAGATAGCTATGCGTGATTTGGGAAGGCTAGAATCAGAATTGCCTTTGTTTATTAAGTATGGTGATGTTTTAACTTGAAGTGTCATGTAAAAAGGGTTTATTGGAATTTATGTAAAAGATGGAGTAATACAGTTGTGATCGACCAACGGTTAGCTAAAAATGGGTGAATGTGGAGCGAGAGCATTCATATTGATGAGCCGTGGTTTATCAGTATTTCCTTGTTGTTCCCTTGTGACTATTGGATTTTTAGGTGGTTAATCACTACATCTCGAAAATTTCAGTTACAGGCTTGTTTTACTATAACCTGGACTATCTTCAATCTCGGTGATTCTGTGTTGTGCCTTAGTTCTACTGGTAAACTACAATGGGTTTGTTGATGGTTCAAGAGTCAAATTATTGATTTGGATCTTCTGTTGTGGCATACTTTGATTAATTCAGACCTTGGCTTCCTTGGGCAAAAGAAAGTTCTCTTAGAAGGCTTAGCTTGAGGATGGAGTTAAAGTAATTCCTAGAATCACCTCCTAATTTCTTGTTTGGGGTGCAAGGTTCGTATGTGTCATTGTGGTTAGCTGGTAATGTTCCTTGTGGTGTTTATTACGGTGGTTTGGTTTTATTTTGGGTCACTCTTTAAAAAGGGTTTATATTCTTGTTTGCTACTTGCTGGCTTAGCTTTTCTTGAGTTTGAGTGGTCAACTTAGACTTGCACTGGTAGGTCGACTTGTGGTATTTTTTACGATGTTCGGTTCCATTAAGTTACTTTTAGCAAGTTTAATATGCTAATAAATTACTTATTGGGTCAGTTTTTCTCTTGGATTGGTGGTTTACTCAGATTTGCACTGGTGGAGTGGTATATAGATTTATGGCATTAGTTTTGATTGCTTATGGGGTTAGTTTCTCATGTTGGTACAATTTTCTAAAAGTTCCATTGGCAACAAAGCGACATTGGAGGTAGTCTTAGTGCTATATTTCTACTCAAGGATTTAGTTGTTCCTTGGAGAAGACTTTTCAGTTTTGAAAGATATATTTCGGTGTGAATTTGAGGCCATTTGGCGCTTTAGCCTTTGAAATTTGTCTTAAGGTTGACTTTGGTCAACGTTCTTGGAAAATGTGCTCGGATTGAAATACTATCAGTATGGTTAGATCTTGAATGTCCATTTTGGTCTAGAGTGACCTTTCGTACGTGACTTGAGGCTTTTGGTCTCACTTCGAGTCTCTTTGTACAATTGACAAAATTTATACTTGGGTGGGACCCACTTTTGTTGAGACAACCTCAAATGATAATTTTGACTGCGTCATTATGTCTACAATGTCAAATTTGGTGAGGTATCATAGTCTGTTTGCTCGCACAGGATTCCGATCGAATCTCGAGCACCCTGCCGGAGTATTTTTCAACTCTAAGTTCAGCTAGTGCAACCCTTGCTGGTGCACCTCTGATTTTGTCACCATGTTTACGGACCTAGTCCCCACATTTACAAGGAAGAAGAAAGTTTCCTTCTGCATTCGCGACCTGGTCCCCATGTTCGCAGAGAAGAATAAACTTTTATTCTGCATTTGCGGAGAAGAGGGAGTTTTCCCTCTATATTTGCGGACCTGGTCCCTGCATTCACAATAGAGGGTTCCTTCCCTTTATGTTCGCGAAACTGGTCCCCAAGCTCGCAGAGGTTTGTTAGATGGTCTTTTAATTAAGACCAGCAACCCTTCTCAGCCTCGACCCCCATTTCCTTTCTTTGATTTTGGGAGCTAAAGAGATCCGATTTGGGCGATTCCAAGTGCATAGAGTTTGTGGGAGTTGTGAATACGTGTTGGTAGGTTTGGTAAGTGTGAAGATCGTCAGTTTGAGTTAATTTCTTGTCCAAAGGGGCTACCTAAGCTTAGTTAGGGCTTTAATGGTGAAATTATATGTTGGGCTGATTTGGGATGTTTTGAGCATCGATTGGTGACCCATTTTTGGGTACAAGCTCAATAATACATTTAGATCATTTTCACATAGTCATTTTTGATATTCCCATAGCAAGTCCCACAATTCCCTTTTTGATCCAATTTTGGGTTTGTCTCTAAAAAATTATGATTTTAGTGTCAAGACGTTCGTACTGACAACGTAATCAATATTTCGATAGCATGGAGGTAATTGGAATTGATTTTTTAGAAGAAAACTACCGGAAAGTGGACTTGAAGCGTGCGTGTTCGGCTTTGAGGTAGGCTACGTTCTTCTATTCCTTGATTAAGAGTCAATAGGTATTATTTATTATAAGTTGAGTGTGGTTTAGATTGTATGTGATGGGTTAGGCTTGACTCCTAAATTATTATCTCATTGTTCTAGTATAAGCCTTAGGCTAGTTTGCCTTTATGAGATTTCCCGTCTAGTTGGTAAGCTTATTAATTATGCCTTAGTTTGGCCTTGTTTAGCCTACTTTAGGTTGACTTGATTGATGTTATGGTGGTTGCTAGAATTATTTTCCTTAGAATTGATTTTCTGGAATGAAACTTAGTTGATGTAGCCATTGTTGGCCAGAAGTTATGAGACTTAGTATCCTTCACTATTATAGCACCTATTTTGAAATCTTGGTGTAGTGGTTGTCACCCAATTAAGCTTGTGAGTTATTGTTAGATCATATCTCTGGATTTAATGCTAGAATCCCCTATGCTTTCTTGTCGTCGTTAGTCGGGGCTATCTACAGTTATAAATCTCAAAGTGATATTTCCCAGATGGATTTAGAGGTATTGATTGACTAGTTGAACACCTATTTCCTCATTTCCTCCTTTTTGTTACCCAATTAGGGTTGAGTCCCCTTTTGGGCCTTATGATTGAGTTAGACCAGTAGAGTGGATCTTTAAGGCTTGATTTGAGGTCGGTTGCATTTGTTAGTCCTATTTTTATTCTCTAGAGTGTAAGGTGCTTATGGAGTTATTATTGTATGTGATTGTCGTGTTGTTTGGGTGCTGGTAATGGCATGTAGTGCATTAGATCACCATTTTCTCACAGATGTAGTCAACCTCGGTGCATGCATTAGTTCTTGGCATTGATTTGAGAAAAATAGGTAGTAACCCAAACTATTTTATACTGATTTTCAAATGGGGGTCGTACTACCTTTTTTACTACTATTTTCAGTGGACTTAAGGCATTGAGGATGCACTTATTTTATGACATAGATTTGAGGCATCGAGGATGCGCTCATTTTATGACACTGGCCTAGTCGTAGAGATTTCAAACCTTTTCTATACTGATTTGATTGTTTATCTCCATTCATCATGATAGAGTGAATTGTATGATCGGATACAGATTGATATAAGACCTATATCAGGACCAGACAAGTATATAGGGGCATTCCCGAGCCTCCCATAAAGATCCCATATAGGCGCATGGTTCCTATTCCTGTCCAGGACTGGAAATAGGTGTATATATCTTGGTATGAGGCACTTGGAATAGATGGTACTACTGGTTTTACTGCATTATTCTCATTCATATATGCATTGCCTATTACCAAACAGTTGTTTGTTCTTGTCGGTAGTATGGGATACCGTACGGGTTTACTTGTTTATGAGTGAACTTCCTGGGCACACAGGGGCTCAAGAGGTGTTGACTTACTATTTTCGAACTTGCGGTGGTAAAAATGGTGTCTTCTTTCTTTCTTATATCAGATGTTTCTTATTGCAGGCTTATATATTATTCTTATTAGTTACTTGTGATATATAATCCTTGCTTACATATTATTTATACTTGCTTTATCTTTCTAGCTCAGTCGACCGATGCTTACTGAGTGCCATTTATTGGTACTCATACTACACTTCTATACCCTGTAGATCATAGAACGAGTTTTTACTACTGATTGGATGTCGTGCGAAGCAGCTCTTAGATTTTGGAGACTTGGGTGAACTCTTGTGTTCATAGTTCCCTATCTCATTCTATTTTGGCTTGGGCTAATAATTATTTGGTATTCGGAGACAGTCTGTATTATTATTACTATTATTGTATTTGTATAAAACTTTGTATTTCCTTATTTGATCAAGTGGCTTGACTACCAACGATACCAGGTCTTGGGTTATCTTATTGTATATTCATTATTCTTCTTTTCTTCTTATAATTATTCATTTCTCTTCTTTCGCTTGTGATGGTCCATTGCCTATGGTTTCAGACTTGTAGGGTTAGAGGTACCTATTGGTGGATTTATAGTAGGTACCATTATGACTTCAGAAATCGTATCGTGATATCTTCTTAGTGGTCCTATGATGCCTACTTGGTACCTATTGTCTTAATAATCATACTAAACTATGTATTTATTTTTGTGATGCAGGACTAAGCACCATCCAACATCGTAGATAGATTGAGCTTGTTGCAGTCAACTCGAAGACCTGGATGAGCACTTGCCATTTTGAGATCATTTCTTTCTCCTTTGACTTGGATGACCCGTCTTTTGCATTTCTAAGAATAGCTAGTTGATGTATATAATTTTGGTCAACTTTTGGGACTTGTACTCGTCTCTTATGTTGTAACAGCTCTATATTTGTGACCTCAAGGTTTTGGGAGGGATCCATAGTTGTATATATCTAATTTTGGTTTTATTTCCTCTTATTTTTTTTTTCTATTATTAGAATTTCCTATTTGTGGTTAGTTTCTACCCTCAAATCCATTACTTACCATTCCAAGTTATGGGTTGGCCTACCGACTGGGGGTTTATAGTAGGTGCCATCACGACCTGAGAAATCAGGTCGTAACAAGTTGGTATCAGAGCCCTAGGTTCGTTGGTCTCACTTGTACTGAGCTAACGTGTAGTAGAGACTCGAGGATGGGTGTAGATATGTCCGTAACTTATCTTCAGGAGGCTATAGGTTGTCATTAGGAACGTTCTCTATGTTGTATCATTTTGTGCAGTTTTGTGTCTTAAATGTTTCCTGAAATCTCATTTGTTTCACTCTTTTACAGGGATGGTTCATATGCACAATACCACCAGTGGTGATGACCTACAAAGGCCGAGCAGGCCTAGATGTCAGCCCCGTAGCATAGGTAGGGGAGCAACACTAGATCCCGACCTAGAGATAGTTCCAAAGCATGTAGAGGAGCATCAGGATGTTCCTATTCCTCCATAGCTGGAGGGGCCACCAACAGCAGCACAACCTCCAACTACACCAGTTATAACCCCAGCATTGCAGGTAATGATTGCACAGCTCCTCACAGCAATTAGGGTTATACCACAGGTCCCAACTCCAGTAGCAGACATACCAGCATCGCAGGATCCACCCACCTAGCCAGCACCTGAGGTTCGGCTGGCTCCACTATTTGTTGCACCCCCGCCCACAATTGCAGAGGGTGTCATATCACTTCAGGAGTAGAAGATGTTGGGAGACTTTTAGAGGCTGTCACCCTCAATATATTCTTGAGCCATTAGAGAGGATGCCATTGAAATTTTGACTACTTGCCATACTTTGTGGTGTGTGCTTTACCTTTGGGTTATATATTTGGAAGCATGTTTTTCCTTAGTCTAAGCTTAGACCAGTGTTGCCTTAGACTTGCACATTGTTGGTGCCGTAGGGCCATAGAACTTCTCCGACGTCATTTCAGACAGCTTAGCTCCCTATAAACTGATATAGAAGACTTGAGTCTAATAGTCTAACCATTATCTAGGAAGTAACACAGCTTGGGAACCTTACCTTTATAATTTCCTACTTGGGAACCTTACCTCCATAATTTCCTATTCTTTTATCATTCCTGTATCGCCTGGTTCTTGGTTTTTGAAATCTTTTTGATGGTTCAGGTTAGATATGGTTCGGCTGGCATGATTCAATGATGGTGCTCAGTTTGGGGGGTATTACCCGTGATGCTTGTTTGGCTGCTGATCCTGATTCTCACTGATCCACATCAGTTCATGGTTCAAGTCCTTAATTAGCTCTATTGGGTGGGGTTCAAGCCCTAGCCTTGGTATTATCACCTCATTTCAAGTCCACCGTTCCTCACTTAGTCGTGGTTTAAGCCCACCACTTTTATTATTGCCTCAGTTTAAGTCTATCGCTCTTCACTTGTCCGTGGTTTGAGCCCACCACCTTTATATAGACTCAATTCAAGCCCGTCACTCCTTACTTGCTTTGGTCTGACTCCTTAGATACTTTAATCTGATTCAAGTACGAGGTCTCTTTTATACATGGTTCAAATCCACAATTATCTATCACCCGGTTCAAGTTCGTGGTTGCTTCCAAATCTCAATTGGGTCCCTAATCCTCTGATGAATCTTCAATTCAACTCCTTATTTACTCTCAGCTTTGGGTTAAAGTGTCAGGCTTTCGGGAGAGTTCAATTCAAGTCTGGGAAATTGGTGGCATTGTTGGAACTTTGTCGGGTCCGTTCATTTTACTTTAACTATCTTGACTCCTGTCGGGCTTATGGAAGTCTATTGAGATTGTTACCTTTAGATTTGTGCACGAGCGTACTTATTAGGTTTATAGGTCCCAACAGACTTAGCTAGTTTCTCTCTATTTATTTGTTGAGCATGCTCGTGTATATACCTACATTTACTTCTTGTCCTGCCTTTGGTAGTGATTTCTTTCTCGTATTTTAGTTTACTTTTGCTTATCTTACTTAGTCGGCCTATGATGCCTACTAGATACCTGTTATTTTGTTATTCACACTACACTCTGCATCTATTTTCGTGATGCAAGTTTGAGTACTAACTATCAATATTGATTTTGAGACAGCTGAAATCATCACTAGATATGAGGGTGCATAATGTTCTGGATTTACCTATCTCCCTCGGTATATATATTTTATCTATCATTTGCGCTATGAGACAGTTTTGTTTCTATGGTCCTCTTTAGGGACTTGTACTCTTTTTATAGTAGCTCTATACTTGTGACATCTAGGTTTTGGGAGGTATCTTTTTATTTGTGTATATTTTATTAGCTTCCGCCATTTAGTTATGTTTCTGTTGTTTCATGTTTATATTATTGGTATGGTTGGTGTTCTACTCTGACATTCCATTACTTACAGTTCTAGGATATGAGTCGGCTTGCCTACTAGTGGGTTTTATAGTAGGCACCATCATGACCTGAGAAATCGGATCATGAAAAATTAGTATCAAATCCCTACGTTCACTGGTTTTATTTGTACAAAGCTAACGTCTTGTATAGTACTGTGGATATATGCGGAGACGTCCATGACTTATCTTTGGGAGGCTTTTTAAGGATGTCTTTAGGAATGTGTCTCCTTTGTATCACTTTCGTGTAGTGTGTATCTTATTGATTTCTGGAAATCTCACTTGTTCCACTCTTTTACAGGATGGCTCGTACATGGTCAGTGTTAGAGGCCGACCTCAAGGTCGTTCCAGGCCTACAGTTCTAGCCTGGGATAGGGATCAGACTCAGAGTTAGAGGTGAAGCCACCAGTAGCTCCAGTACATCATCAACCGGTGAAGCTGGGACCAGCCCAACCACTGCCACTGCCTGCACACATTGTAGATACTGGCCTTTAGGTCATGCTCACTCAGATACTAGCTGCTATTGGGGGTATGCAGCGGGAAACAACTCTAGCTATTCTAGTACCGCAAGACCAGCCTATGCCAGTGGCATTAGTTGTTCTGCAATCATCGACACCTGCCATTCATCCTGATGATTTGGAGGGCATTATGACACTTTGGGAGAAGAAGATGCTCGAGGTGTTCCTTAGACTATCATTGTCGAGGTTTTCTAGGGCTGTGGATGACGATGCCCATGAGTTTTTACTTACTTGTCGAGAGAGGCTACAGACTTTGGTCCTAGTGAAGTCGAGGGGATCCAACTTTATTTTATATCAGCTAGACGATCATATGCTGTAATGGTTGCATTTGTATTTGGAGACTAGGACAGTTGGATCTCCACTAATGTCGTGGGTTGAGATTTTAGAGGCTTTCTTGGCCCGATTTATTTTCGGGGGCAACAGAGATCATCTCCAAGATTAGTTTTCATGGTTGGAGTAGGGCTCCATGATAGTATTGGAGTATGAGGCCCGATTCTATTAGTTCTCCAGGCATGCCTCCATGATATTACCTAGTAAGAAGGAGAGAGTTTAATGCTTCACCAGGGGATTGACACTCCAGTTACAGATTGAGACTCAGTCTTTAGTCTCAGTAGGCCACTTATTTTAGGATATGGATACCATGCCTACATGCTTAAGAAGCTTCGTTACGAGGCCTAAGAAGGTAAGAATAAGAGAGCTAGGCAAAAGGTTAGCCAAGACAGGCGCTGCTTTAAACCTAAGGAGTTCTATGACAGATCTCGCCAGAGATTTCAGCTGGGCCAATCCAACCGCCCCTTCTAGGACTCTTTTTATACTTCAAAGGGTAACCAACTCCGTCAGGGTGACTCTAGTGCCAGCCCTGGTTAGGGCTGAGGTGGTTCATAGACAGGTTCTTTTGACCGAAGTGGCCAACCTTTAGTTGTGAGCCGAAAGTCACAGGGATGTTGTGAGTGCGGAGAGCTAGATCATTGGTCCCATGAGTGCCCTCATCATAGGCCAGCTTTACCAGCTCTATAGGCAACTAGACCTGCGCCAGTAGCAGTATCTCCAGCTAGGTGTAGAGGCTGGGAAAGGACTATAGGGGTGGTCATCATGGTGCACAGGAAGGTCCACGAGAAGGCAGGGTCAATGCAAAGGGTAGAAGAGCCCAGACCTATTTTTTATATACCTTCAGCTAGAGTAGAGGCTGAGGTCTCAGATAATGTGATCATAGGTATAGTTTTATTATGTCATTAGCCAGTATTCGCTTTATTTGAAATAGGATCTCCCTATTTATATATATATATATATATGTATGTATATTATGCCACTTGATTGAGTATGAGTCCAAATCCCTTATTTGAGCCATTATGTATTTCGACTCTAGTAGGTGATTCTTTACTAGTGGATCAGGTCTTTAGATCCTGTGTGGTGACTATTCACAAGAGAAATACTAGGGTTGATCTAATCTTGATTAATATTATGGATTTTACTTGATTCTGGGCATGGACTGGTTATCCTCACCCTGCGGTCTTAGATTGCTATGCCAAGACCGTTACCTTAGCCTTGCTTGGTATTTTACCAGTGGTATAACAGGGCTTTTGTAGTTGCACACTAGTCGAAGTGATTTCTTTTATTAGGGTTTGAAAATTAGTAGCTATTAAGTGTTTTGCATATTTTTCTTGTGTTAGATATGTTGAGGGGTGGGCTCTATAGTTGATTCAGTGCCTTTATAGCTAGGTGCAACTTCTGGTAGGGGCTTGATATGGCTGGTGTGACTTAATGCTAATGCCGGAGACCTTTGTGGCTTGTCATAGCTATAGGTTTGGCTTAGTTTTGCTGTTTGGGAGCTTAGATGGCATATTTTGAGGTAAGGCATCGATCCTAGAGATATTTATCCCTCTATCTAATTATGAGCCATATCTCGATTGTTCGCTTTTGTTCAGCGGTAGGCTTAGGATGCCTCTATATCTATTATCTAATGATTGGGCCTGAGGCCATGCTTGAGGAGCAATTGGATTCCAGGTTAGTCCCTTCTTACCTTGGTGCTGAACTAGCTTTGCTTTGATTAGTAATCCTCCTCTGTCATTCTAGTTTTCTTGACTTAGATGGTTGTCTCCATTGCTTTGCATCATTGGGTTCATAGTTGAAAGGTTGGATGTCGAGGTAGTATAAGATGGAGGTGTAATATCTTTAGAGTTGTGGTAGATTTAGCTTGTCGATTCCTCTCTATGCCTTATTGGTATTTTTAGTCCTTAAGTTTTGGAGTTGATGTTTACTCTCTTTTACCAACTTGGTTAGTTTCTTTATGCCAGTCTTGGTGTTACAGATTTAATGGTACCTCTCGAGGTTTATGTTGTTTGTTAGAGTTGGAGCAGTGGCGTCTGTGGTTGGCTTCAGATGCACCTAAGTTGGAGGATGGGAAGTTAGTTAGAAGTTCGTTTTCAAGATGTTGTCAAAGTAATTCGTTGAATGTGTAATTTTGAATTTGTTCAGGATGAAAGGATTATTTCTAACATATTTGGTAGACTACGATATTTGTGAGTTGTAGTAGATACCCTTGAACCATTACCAATTGGTTATCCATGCTTGTGCGCTGGCGACCGACTTGGTTTCCCTAGGAATAGGAAGGTTGGCTAAGATGTAAGGCAACAAAGTAATTGGTGGGCATATTATGCAAATTTTTCAAAAGTTCCTATGGTAGAAGTAAGTTACTGGGGTTGAACTTAGTGCAGTCTTGTTGTTCGCGGGACAATTGTCCTTTAGAGTGAAGTGTTAAGTTCCAGAAGGTGATTTTCAACTTGGTTTTTTGGTTTTTGAAGTTGAGATTGGGATTTAGGGCTTTGCTCGGGTTGTCTCCTTGTTTTGGTTATTATCTTCCCCTCGATGTTCATATAGAGTAAGTAACAACTTAAAGGATTGGTGTTGTGGCATTATGTAAGAATGTTTTAGATGATGTTAGAGGTTTTTAGGATAGCTAAGGACTCACAGAATGCCCTTTGTAGGTAGAAGAAAATTAATTAGGAGCTTAAGGCAACTATTTGGAATTTTAAGTTGAGTTGGATCGTCCATGGTCCTGTATTTCTTATTTCGGTGGTTTCAGTGTAGTCTGGTCTTTCTTAGAGGAATCTTGTGTTTTCAGTCAAGTTTGGGCTAAGCGAGCGTGAGTTGGAGTCCAAAAAGGGATTTAGGGGAGCTTATTGGAGTTGGAAGTGAATATAAGGATTTCCTCTCAGCCTGAGTTCTGTGATGGCATTGTTCAACTCGAGAGGGTATCCGAGGTTCTAGTGAAGCATGCTGGACCAAAACCCTTATCCTTTCGTGCCTCCAGGCTGTGACTGAACTTTTACTTTTGTGGACAAAAGTTCTTTTAGTAGTAGATGATGTAATGACCCTGAAGGTCACTTTTAGATTTTTTCATAAAATGACCATATTAACCCTCCCTTTAGTTGCCCCTATTCGCTTCTGATTGGTACCGGGTGTTGGTTTTTAGAAAATCCTATGAAAAGTTGAATATTTGGAAATTTTGAGTTTTTATAAGATTTAAGTTTCCAAAGTGATACTTGGGGTCAACTAGAGCTACGGGTGTCAGAATGGATTTCTGTCAATTCCATCAGCTCCGAAATATGGAATTTGGTCTACGATAGTTTTTAAAATTACTTTTGGAGTTGTAACGAAGATTTGAGGTATTGAGTTGAGAATATGAGGAATTTTAGGCCAATGTTTGACTTTGGTCAATTTTTGGAGTTTCGATGCTCGAAATGGAAATTCCAAAGAATCCGTTGGATTCAGGGGATGGTTTTTGATCGAGAAGAAGTGTTTGTTGAATTTTTAGAGGTCTCAAGCCCATTTTGGTATTTTGAAGACCTGTTGGTTTAGTTGTGACTTTTTGAGTTTTGGGTCAAGGAGACCTCGAATTTAAATTATGATGGTTCCATCTGCATTGGATGGCCAAATTAGGCTAGTAGCATTATTGGCATAAGTACTGAGGCAATCGATATGAGTTTGGGCCATTTGGCTTTTTTAAACTTTGAAAGTTAAATTATGGTTGAATTTGGTCAACATTCTTGGAAAACACACTTGGATAAAAATTCAGACAACGCGATTAGTTTTGGAATGTTGCGTTTGTTCTAGAACGACCCTTTGTTCACTTTCCGAGGCTTCTGATCTAATATTGAGCCCCATTGTGGATTTTGGCTTAAAATAACACTTGGGTGTGGGACTCACTTTTCGTTAAAATGACCTTGTATGAGAATTGTGAATGAAATGTAGAATTTGTCTATGTAGCACATCTTGTTTATGAGAACGGGGTTTTGATCGAGTTTTGAGCATCTTGTCAGAGATTTTGGACTGTGCTAAAAAAAGGGTGCAATAGTGCACCACTGGCGCAAGCATAAAAACCCCATTTGAAAAGATTTTTCTCCAATTTCAAGTCCCCATATCTTGAGCTATAAAGCTCCAAATTGGGTGATTCAAAAGGAAAACCTGTGAGATTGTTTGAGGAGAACGCATTGGGTAGCTCGAAAACTAATTTGGGTCATTTGATTGAGGTAAAAATCTTGATTCTAGTTTCTGCATTATCCATTTTCAGACTAAAATTTTGAAGAACTTAGAGAATTAATTTCTTCATCTATAGAAACCCAATTTTGGCTATTCAAAAGTCTAACTTCAAGAGAATTCCTGAGGGAACGTGATAGTGAGCTTAGGGAGTGAATTAGAAGAGTCGTTGGGGTAAATTAGATCTTTAAACTACTGTATTCATCATTTTCATGTTGGAATTTTAATGAATTTTGGAGGATTGTTTCTTGGTCATTTTAGCTCTATTTTCAATGATTCTTGAGGCTAAATGTGGGGGTTTTCTACAAGGAACATCGTAGTATGCTTAGTTTGGGTCATTACAACTTCGTTTTTAACTAATTACTGCATGTAGATGCAGCTTTGCTTGTTTCCTTTCACTTGAAATATGGGAATTTTGATGAATGCGTGGTTGTACCTGATTCTATTATATGAATTGTGCTCCTTTTTGGAACACTAGATTAGTGTAGCATCTAGGACCTACTTTTGGGGTCAATTCTAAAATTTCGGATGCGGGTACTATATTTTTTGTCCATCTCAATTTTTTTTGAATTTAGTGTCTAAACGACCGTAACAACTTTGTAGTTCTATTTTTGACAGCATGGCAACATTCTAAGGCTGTTCAAAAAGGGAAAGCTCAAATTTTATAAGTTATAGTGCACGTGGTCGGCCTAGAGGTAGGCTACGATTTTCCTCCATTTATACTGAGCATATTTAGGCACTTGTATGCTAAATTACATGAGCTTGGAGGGGTTTGGGCGTCGAGCATGCTAAATTCCTAGAACTCATGTCCTAGTCAATACTTTTGAGAAATTATTGGACTGTTAAAGTGTGACTCCTATTGTTGTGGTTATCCCTACTTTGTGGTGCGTGTTGTACCTTTGGGTTATATATTTGAAAGCATATTTGGCCTTGCGTATTTTTGGTGATATTGGGCCTTAGAGCTTCTCTGACATCATTTTGGACCGCTTAGCTCCCTATAGACTGATATAGTAGACTTGAGTCTGATAGTCTAAGCTTTAGCTAGGCAATAACACAACTTGGGAACCTTCTTCTATCATTCCCGTATCCCCCGGTTCTTGGTTCTTAAAGTTTTTTTGATGTTTCTGGTTAGATTTAATTCTGCTGGAGTGATTCATTAATGGCGCTCAGTGTAATGACCCTAGGTAATTTTTGAATTAAACATTCATTACATCATTTAGAGTGTTCCTGTAGTGACCCTAAGTCATTTATGACTTGTTGGTACTGACTTTTCAGTCTCTTAGTCGTTCGTTTGGATTTTAGGCCCATTTCCTTATTTTGGAGCTTTTTTAAATTTAAAAGTTTACTTCGGTCATAACCTCAGGAATATAGTAGGGATCATAACTCATTCAAAAATTTAATAGAATTAAGGTTAGAACTCAAGTTTGAACTTATACTAACTGAATTGAGATGTAGAACACGAGGACAAACTCAGTCCAATGCTATGACTAGCCTTATATTCTTAGAAGAACGATTTTCTTGGCAAAACTTGAAAAATTCAATGGATATGCTAGAACCCTAGCCTTTTCACCTATCCAATCCTTGATCTAAGTCTTTGAAGTATTAATGAGGGAAAAAGGCTCATAGGGTAATGATAAGGGACTTAAATTAGTCCCAAAACATCAAGGTTTTAACTTGAAAAGGGTAGAAAAAGATAAAAATATCCCTCATTAACAACTGACGGGGCCATCTACAGGTGCCACCTATGGATTGTAGGTCCTTCTATGGGATGAAGGATCCTTCTCATGGAAGTTGGGTGCACTTTTTGGAGCTTACTGTATTGCGGGATTAGGTCTATGGGTCCCTTCTACAGGTGGTATACCCTATGGTTTGTAGGAACAAATTGTTGAATGGGTCTGAGATAGGGATTTAGGATCTAGTCTACGGGACTTTCTATGGTTCGTAAGACCCTCTAAAGATCGTAGAGTCCCTTCAACCTTAACATTAAATAACCATGTTTGAGAGCTTGGTTTATGGCTCAGGTATACAGTCTGCAGGACCTCCTATGACCCATAGGCTTTGTCAGTAGACTGGATCTCTTAAAAAAGTAGCTGAGGTTCATTTCCATGAGCCCACTTATGGTGCGTGGAAGCTTCTACCAAACTTAGGTAGGATCCATAGAAAGTTACCAAGTGACAAAAACTCAGCTTTTCTCTAGGCTTTTTGGACTGCTCTAAGTTAGAATATTTTGGGGTGTTACACTATCTCTGTAAGACCCTGGAAGTTGGAAAGTTGAATAAAGGAAAAGTTGTAGAAAATCGGTATGAGTTTACGACCATTTAGCACTTTTGCTTTTAAAATTTGGCCTATAGTTGACTTTTGTCAACATTCTAGGAAAACAGACTCGGATTAAAATTCTAACGGCATGGTTCGCTCCAGAATGATGAGTTTGGTCTAGAATGACCCTTCGTTCACTTTTTGAGGCTTCTGATCTAATCTTGATGCCCATTGTGTAAATTTTCTCAAAATAGGACTTTGGTGTGGGACCCACTTATTGTTAAAGTGACCTCATATAGGAAATTCAAATGTGCCATTGAGTCTATAACGTCATATTTGGTAGGGTAGCAACCTCGTTTGCGCGCATGGGGTTCCAAATGTGTTTAGTGTCGTCGCTTAAGTGATTCCTGATTGCTAAAGAGAGTGCCGCTAAAGCGGAAAGGAGCTCGCTAAAGCTATCAGCCCTTGGGTGTCACTTAAGTGACAACCCTATCGCTAAAGTGACTAGTCGCTTCAACGACCAGGTGTTGCTAAAGCGATGCCTGCCTTTTAGGTGGGTGGCGCTTAAGCGATCCCTGGGTGGTCGCTTAAGCGATATCAGAGGGTCATTCTTAAGACCTAATTTCTAGATTTTATATCAAACTTTAAACCTTGTTTTCTCCTACAATTCTTGGGCAATTCAAAAGTCTATCTTGCTTATATTTTCGAGGGAAACCCAGTGGTGTGTTCAGAATTAGGAGTTGAGGCTTCCTTTGAGGTAATATTTCCTTTTTCCCTTGTGTTTCTATGTCTTAGGCCTTGAAGTTAATCATTTATGCATGTTAGGTTTGAGTATGTTTTAGTGTGTAAATTGTGTTCCCTTGTGGAACATGATCTGGGGGTAATAGTTGGAGCCTATTCTCGAAGTCAATTCCGTGAGTTATGGAGTAGGTCCCATAATTTTTGATTTTTGACTCCGAAATTTACCCATCTCCAAATTTGATAATTTTAGTTTCATAACAACTGTGTTAACATTATGATTCTATATTGATAGCATGGCAACATTCAAAGGCTGCTTGAAAGGGAAAGGCTTCGATTTCATGAGTTGGAGCGAGTACGGTCAGCCTACAAGTAGGCTATAGTTTTCCCCTTGTGAGACTGAGCATGTTTAGGAAATTGTATATTGAATTATATGAGCTAGAGGGCTTAGGGTGCCGAACAAGCTAAATTCCTAAAATTTATGTCCTGGGCACTATTTTAGGAAATTATTGGACTATTTAAGCATTATTCCTACTATTGTTTGGACCGTTTTCGTCATCTACTTATCTATTTATTTACTCTAATATTCATGTCTGACCTTTTTCTATGCTTTTATTAAGCCGAGGGTCTTTCGGAAACAGCCGTCCTACATTGGTAGGAGTCAGGTCTGCGTACACTCTACCCTCCCCAAACCCCACGATGTGGGATTTCACTGGGTTGTTGTTGTTGTTGTTGTTGTATCGTTCATCCACGCCTTGTGAAGTATGCTTTGCCTGTGGTTATGTGTTTGGAAGCATTTCGGGCCTTTTTTTAGGTTTAGACTAGTGATTGACTTAGACTTGCATAATTTTAATATCGTTGGCCTTAGAACTTCTCTAACGTCATTTTGGACGGTTAGCTCCTTTTAGACTAATATAGTAGAATTGAGTCTGATAGTCCGAGCTTTAGCTAGGCAGTAACTCAGCTTGTGACCTTACCCTTATATTTTCCTATTCTCCTATCCGTTCGGTATCGCTTGGTTCTTGATTCTGGGAGACTTTGTGATGATTCTAGTTTTTTATGGTTTGGGAGGGAATGATATATTGATGGTAAACGATTTGAAGGCACTCCCAATGATGCTTTGTTGGTCACTGATTCTACTTCGATTCGATCCTTTAGCTACAGATACCCGAGTTAAGCCCGTTGCCTAGCTTACTTGTGTTGAGGCTCCTTAGCTACAGTTAATTGGTTAAAGTCCAAGTTCTAGCTTACTCCTATTCGACCCCTTGGCTATAATTACCCGATTGAAGTTCGTGGTCTAGCTTACTCGTGTTGACTTATTGGCTATAGTTACGCGCTTGAAGTTCGCGATTCAGCTTACACGTGGCTCAATTCTCGATTCCTTGATGAATCTTCAATTGAAGTCGTCATCTTCCCTCAGCATTAGATTAAGGTATGAGAGTTAAGAATGGTTTGATTCAAGTCCGAAAAGTGGTGATTCTATATTATTGGAATCCTTTTGGTTCCGTTCATTTTACTTTAGCTTTTCTTTTCTCCTGTCGGACTTATGGGGGTCCGTCTAGGTTGTTACCTTATATTTGTGCACGAGTGTGCCCATCGCGTTTATAGGAGCTTGATAGATTTAGCTAGATTGTTTCTCTTTGTTTGTTGAGTACGCTCATGTACATACATACATTTACTTCTTACCCTGACTTTGGTTATCGTCATTTACTCGCACTTTAGTTTACTTTTATTTATCTTGATCAATCGGCCTATGATGCCTACTGGGTACCTATTTTTTCAATACTCATTTTACACTCTATACCTGTTTTTGTGATGTAGTTTTGAGTACTAGCTACCAGTGTTATTCGAGCTAGCTACGAATCGTGATTGAAGGCAAGGGTGAGCATATTGCGTCCTGGATTAAGCCGTCTCCCTCTCTATATGTATTTTGACTGTCTTTTGCTTTTTGAGACAGTTCTATTTCCATGGTCCACTTGTGGGACTTGTACTCATTTTACTAGTAGCTATTTACATGTAACTTCTTAGTTTTGGGAGAGATATTTTGTTTGTATATATTTAGTTTCTTTCGCCTGTTCATGTATGCTTCTATTAGCTTTTTACTATTTTAGATTGGATTGCGGGTCTTCTACCCTAACATTCCATTACTCGCAGTTTCAGGATATCAGTTGGCTTGCCTATTGGTGGGTCACAGTAGACGTCATAATAACCTGAGAAATCGAGTCGTGACACTCAGTTTGGGGGGTATTGTCCGTGATGATTGGCCGCTGATCCTGATTCTGACTGACTCACATCGATTCGTGGTTCAAGTCCTCAAATCACTACACCAGGCGGGGTTCAAGCCCTGCCTTGGTATTCTCACTTTGGCTCAAGTCTGTTGCTTTTCACTTAGCCGTGGTTCGATCCCACCACCTTTATTATCGCCTCGGTTTAAGTCCGTCGCTCTTCACTTAGCCGTGGTTCGAGTCCACCGCCTTTATATAGCCTTGGTTCAAGTCTGTTGCTCCTTGCTTACTTTTATTTGACTCCTTAGGTACATTACCCAGTTCAATCCCATGGTCTCTCTTACATGTGGTCCAAACCCACAATTATCTACTACCCAGTTCAAGTTCGAGGTCTCTGTTATACGTGGTTTAAATCTAAGATTATCAATCACCCGATTCAAGTCCGTGATTACTTTCAAATCTCGATTCAGGTCCCTTATCCTGTGATGAATCTTCAGTTGAAGTCCTTCTTTACTCCCAGCTTGGGCTAAAGTGTTAGGATTTCGGGATGGTTTGGTTCAATTCCGAGAAACTGGTGGCTTTGTTAGAACTTTATCGGGCCCATTCATTTTAGTTCAACTCTCTTTTGTCCTGTCGGACTTAAGGGAGTCTGTTCAGGTTGTTACCTTCATACTTATCCACAAGCCTACCCGTCGATTTTATGGGGGCCCAGCGGACTTAGCTAGTTTCCCTCTCTTTATGTGTTGAGTACACTCATGTATATACCTGCATTTACTTCTTGTCCTACCTTTGGTTGTGATTACTTCTTACATTTCCGTTTTACTTTTTCTTCTGTTGATCGCCAGTTTATGATGCCTACTAGGTACCTATTATTTTGGTACTCATACTACACTCTACATCTATTTTCATGATGCAGGTCCGAGTAGTAACTGTCGGAGTTGATTTCGAGGCAGTTTCAGTCGTGACCAGAGAGGAGGGTGAGCACACAACGTTCTGGTTTTACCCATCTCCCTCTATATATATATAGTTTGTCTGTCTTTTGCGCTTTGAGACAGTCTTGTTTCTATGGTCTACTTTTGGGAACTGTATTCTTTTTGTAGTAGCTCTGTACTTGTGACTTCAAGGTTCTGCGAGAGATCTTTTTATTTATATATATTTCGTTAGCTTCCGTCGTTCAGTTATGTTTCTCTTGTTTCATGTTCATGTTAGTAACATGGTTGGTATTTTATCCTGACATCCCATTACTTACAGTTCTGGGATATGGGTCGGCTTGCCTACTAGTGTGTTGTATATTAGGCACCATTATTACCTGAGAAATCGGATTGTGATGACATGATAACTATTTATTTACTCTAAACATGCTTAGAGATACCACACTTAATACGGTTCTATATATGAATAAATATGCTATAAATATTGAATTATTCCCGGGGGTGCTTTTATATTTTAATAACATAATAACAGAGAGCTTCATTAAACATAATGGGCAACCAATTGAGATTCTAACTGGATGATTCACTTCACACCTATAGACAATAGATGTTTCAGTTTGGCATTTATTTTATAAATAGAAAAAAATGCCTGAATATAATTAAAATAATTTGGCATGTCAACATAATACGACTAACAATAAAAAAATTTAAACCAAATTAGTAGACATGTTCAAATGACTTAAAGTCATTTAATTCCTATAGTTATTCTTTCTAACACACACAAGTAGATCATGATAAGGTAAAGTAAGCGCAAGTAACACGTCAGATTTCCCTCCCCCCTTAGTTAAAAATGAATGACCTAGCACAACGTATCTTGTATCTAGCAATAACAAAGAGTTGAAAATATGAGTGTAGCAATTAAACTACAAAAGTATCATACCCGAACAGATCTGTAAGGATCCAACTTTATCAAAATACTCCGACCTCGCGTTCTTGGTTGATCCGTCTTTGACCACGGCCGTGTTTGTTTTCATCGTTGGCCAGAGTTGTTGAGGCGGAAAAATATTCCTTTTGTTGCTAATATTGTCGACTTTGCCCAAGGAAGAAAAGAATTATGGGAGTGATACTAGCCGATTCGCCAGTTACATGCGGCGGTGGCGCGATCTGGACAACATCTCTTCGCTGGAGACAAAATGGAGGAGAGAGAGGTAAGGGCATGGGAAGGGAGAAGAGTGGTAAAGGTGCAGTGGATTTGGGGTGTCATGCTTCTATTGTGTCACAGGAGAGTGGGGTTCTCGCCGGAGATGGAAGTGAAGACAGGCGGAGAAGGAGAAGAGGGATGGAGGCAGCTATTTTTTGTGAGGGTTCTGGGCGGTGGTCTTTCTCTCCAAGAAGAGGACGGGGAAAATGAGAAATCATTTATGGTTTGGAGGTATTAGAATTAAAAAAGGAATAAATTGGATAGATTAATCTCCACCGTTGGATCTAGGGGTGTGCAAAAATCAAACTGAAAAAGTGTTATTGGTTTATTGCTATTGGATTATTGGGTTAACGGTTAGTTAATGATTTTATAAAAAAGAATTATTGGGTTATCGGTTCGGTATTGATTTTATAATATTGGGTTATTGGAGAAAACGATAACCCATTAAGACTATAATGGATTAGTAATTTAATTTTTAGTCGTTTACTCATACGCAAATATAAAACAAAAATTATTAATATAAATCACTATATAATACTATTTAGTATTTAGTATTTTAGTATTTATCCTTTAGGCTTTGCCGCTTTAGGTTCAGTAGCATCCAAGTTTGCAAGTTGCTACGACGGCGGCTCTAGAATGCGTATATTTGTTAAATCAAAAATTGAACCGTTAAAGACTAAAAACCAATAAATCAAAAACCAATAACAAATATCTTATTGGTTTCGTTATCTATTTAGCGTATTTAAAAACCAAAAACCTATAAACTAAACTGATAATATATAAAATCGAACAAAACTGACCAACACACACCCCTAGTTGGATCAATTGAGACTCACAGTTAGGATTTACTATGGGCACTTGGGGCGGATACAGATATAAAAATGAGTTATCTGGATGGGTCAAAAGTGGGAATTGGGTTAGGATTTAAGATTACGCCACATTTGGTTCAATTGGGCTTAAATTGAAATGAATTAGAAGCAATTCGATTAGAATTGAAATAAAATTGAATAGAGAAGGTTATGATTTAAAAGTATGAAAAATTATAATTCCAAATTAAGAATTTATTAAATTAAATAAATATTATTTATACAAAAATAAAAATAATAATAATAAATAATAATTTAGGCATATCAAATATATAATTAATTGGATAAAATTAAACATATACTAAAATAGATAAGTTTTAAAAATACTTACTTAATCAAATTGCAGTCCAAAAATGGATTACAGGTCGGTCAAAATTTGGTATCAACACACTAAATTTAGTATATCTTCTATATATTATATTTATATTTATTTATAATTATATTACATTAAAGTAGGAGCTTCAACAATACAATAATAACTAAGTAATGAATTATAGGGGATAGAGGAGCAGATGTATTTAAGATGTGTAATTAAGAGACTTTAAGAGTGATTTTTTTAATTTTGCACATCAAAATTAATTTTAAAATAAGAAAAAAAATTAAAAAATGGAGAAAATAGATAAATGTAATTGGAAGTCATAGAGTGGCGTCATATCACTTTATCTATCTATGAGATTTATATTATAAATAAATAGATATAGTTGTTTTTGAATATTGATTTCACAAATTTCAGTATGCACACAGTTGGTAATCATATGAATGTTTACATCTATTATTCATAGGAACTTATACTTTATTATTTCATTTATAATAACTTACTTAAATTTTCAGTTTAATAATATTGACATTATTTTAAAAAGTAGTGTACGACATGGTTTGATATTCATGTGCAACGCGTGCGCATCAAAACTAGTGTATTAAAAGACGAGAGATAAAAAGACAACATTAACCTATATATATCTTTCACTACCAAATTATGCATATATGAATCAACAATTTTAGTTTTAGTTATACTTAGGAATTGCTCTAACGTAAGTTTTAATGTATTTTAATTTTTATCTTTGAATAGTAGCAATTTATCTAATGAGATCATGTATTGATGAATATTTATCTTGATTACACTTACTTATATGTGTTCTCCTCTCAATAAATTCAAATGAATTTATTTCTTTATAGGCTAAGATTTCTCATCTTATTGGTTAAAGGTTGTATATTTTTGCATTTCATAATTATTTCTTGCTCAATATTTGCTAAATTTTAATAATTCGTGCTATGTATATATCTTATATTTATCGGATTTCGAATGAATTCCGAGCTCCCTATTGTAGTTTTTAAGCCTGGTAGAAAAAAATAGTTTTTCAGCTGATATATATAGCTAGGGCAGGCCCATTTTAGCCTCATTTCTCAACGTTAACCCTTGATAACTCTCTTATTTAAAGTTCGATTTTAGTGATTAAAAGGTCCATCTTGTAGTTTTTTTTTCAAAAAATGCGTTGGTGAGCTCGAAATCTGATTTGAGGTCTCCATTTAAGGTAAATTTTCTCAATACCTTCTTCCAAGACCTTCTTTGTGAGCTTGATATTTGAAATTTTGTAGACTTGATATCTCAGCCAGTTTAGGTCTGATTTTGGTGATTCTTAAGACTATCTTGAGTGGTTTTTCAAGAAAATCGCATTGGCATGGTTGGAATTCATTTTTGAAGCTTCATTGGAGGTAAGAATTATATTTTAGCTATTTTCATAGCTTATTTTTGAGATCCATTTTTGTGAATTTTTTGATGATGATTTGTTGGCAAGTTTTGGTCGAATTTGGTGATTCGACAGCCTAGATTTTGGGGTTTTTCATGAGGATCATTGTGGTGTGGTTGGTTTCAGTAGTTAGGCTCTCGTTTCTGGTAATTTATTGTTATAGCCGCTGCCATATCTCTTATATGGTTATAAATTTGAAAAATTATTGCATTTTCTTGTTTGGGTTGTTCCGAGTTTCGAATTGTGTTTCACTTTGTAACACAAATTTGAAGTAGTGTTTAGGTCCTCTTAATAGAGTCAATTCCAGAATAATCAGAGCGGGTCCCACATTCCCATTTTTGACTTCAAAATTGGTCCATCTCTGTATATTTGTGTCTTTAGTGTCTAAACAACCAAAACGATGTTGTGATTTTCTTTTGATAGTGTGACAGAGATCCGAGGACATTTAGAAGGAAAAAGCTCTGGCGGAGTAGTTTGGAGAACCCGTATTAAGTCTACAGGTAGGCTACGACTTTCTTTCCTTTAGATTGAGCTTGAGAATGTGATTGCATGTTGATTAGTTGGAATTTGGGTTTGATAGCTATTGAATCATGTATAGATTTTTTAGAATTTATGTTTTAGGCCTATTTCAGGGATTATCGAGTAACTGTGAGCATGACTTGTACTATTATTTGATGCTCTATGCTATGTGGAGTATTTGTATATTTGTTTACTATTTATTGGAAGTGTTTTGATCCTTAGCCTAGTATGACTTGTGCTTTCCTTAGAACTATATGATTCAGACCCGATAGGTCTTAATTCCCCCCCGATGTTATTTTGGATGGCTTAGATCCTTGTCGATTCGTATAGAAAACTTTAGTCTAATAGTTTGAGCCTTAAATAGGTGATGCGCTTTCTCCGATTATAGTTTGACCTTATTTTTTTGATTCTATGATTTCATGAGTTACGTCATCAACACCAATTTCATTCAGCAATTTGAGGTTAGTTATGGATTCAACCGCGGGAATTAAATTGATTGGCTAAGTATGGATGGGATTTCATGGATTTTATGATTATGGATCGATTGGAACTCCTTCAGAAACTACATTAACACTTTGGTCAGGCATCCAAATTCATTCTCCTGCCCTAACCTTATTGATATTTCAAAGGGCATCCAGATTCAAGTTTCAGACTTTATCACTCGGATAATCATATAGAGTATCGGGTTAGAGGTCTGACCTCAGTTACTAGGTACTTGTAGGT
This sequence comes from Solanum dulcamara, assembly GCF_947179165.1. NCBI lineage: Eukaryota > Viridiplantae > Streptophyta > Magnoliopsida > Solanales > Solanaceae > Solanum > Solanum dulcamara. Next base: position 49,040,368 of record NC_077239.1, read on the forward strand.
TGTTACTTGGAAACTTTTAGGGAACATTCGGTGTAAGGTTCGACCTCCATTCAATCAGATTCTACTGGTGTTGGTTGAGGTTCTGGTTTGGTATACTCTGGTTTTAAGTCCTTAAATTTAGTTCTCTTTAGTCGTAGCTTTTATGTGTACTCATCAGGCTTATGGGGGTCTGTTAGGGTTTTTATTTAAACTTGTGCACGAGTGAACCCTCTAAGCTTATGGGGTCTAGTTAGTTATAGTTTAATTTGTAGATTACTTCAGTTAGTCATTTATACACTTGTGTGCATCTTATTATTACATTATAGCTTTCCGCTCTTGACCTCTATTTTGCTTTATTCCTTCTTTTCATAATGCCTTTACTTTTCAAGATCATTCGACCTATGATTTATACTAGGTACCTATTATTTTGGCACTCATACTACACTCTACATCTTTTTTATGAAGCAGGTCCGAGCACTAGTGGTCAGTGTTGATATCGATCCTAGAGCAGTCTGATCTAGAGATGGGGTGAGAACATGGCATTTTGTACTATTTCAGTCTCCATCTGTATATGTTGATTAGTCTTTTGCATTTTAAGACAGACCATTTTTTGGTGGTCCACTTTTGGGACTTGTACTGATTTTGTTAGTGGCTCTTTACTTATGACATCAAAGTTCTGGGAGAGATCTTCTTTTGTATATATATATTTTGGGTTGCTTCCTCTTATATATTATTTTTATCTTAGAATTGCCTATTCTTATTTAGTTCCTGCCCTCACACCCATTACTTGTCATTTCGGTTTATGCGTTGGCTTACTTATTGGTGGGTTATAGTAGGTGCCATCATGAATCGAGTAATCTGATCATGATAAGTTGGTATCAAAGCCCTAGGTTTACTGGTTTCACTTGTATAGATCAAACGTCTAGAAGAGTCCTACAGATCGATGCTGAAACATCAGTGACTTATCTTTGGGAGGCTACAGGATGTTGTTAGGAAAATTTCCTCTTTTGTCTTACTTTTGTGAAGAGTGTATCTTATTGGTTTCCTTGAATCTCACTTGTTTTACACTTTCAAAGAATGGCTCACACGTGAGGCACGATGGCCGAGGGTGGTGCACCCGAGCCTACAGATCAATCCCCAACCAAGGGTAGAGGCCAACATAAAGGTCGTGTAATGGATGGAACACCGACCCATTAAAGAGATGAGGCTCCTGAGCTCAAGGAGGAGACATATGCAACTTATGTGCTTCCACAGCCAGTGGGGCCAGGACCAACCCAACCACCACTCGTACCAGCTGCCTGACTGGAGATCTAGACTATACTTACTTTGATGTTGGCATCTATTGATAAGATGAGACAGGCACCAGCTCTAGCTCTAGTCCCGACACCATAGGGTTTGCATGCAGTAGTAGTCCTAGAGTGCCAGCCACCACTTACTCATGTGGTAGCACCACTAGTTATAGATGATGGGGTCATGCCACTATGTGAGAAGAAAATGCTCGAGGTATTCCAGAGGCTTTCACTACCTGTATTCACTGGAGTGACTGGGGAGGATGCCCATGAGGTCCTGACTACGTGGAAGGAGTAGCTTCAGTCCTTAGGCCTCGTGGAGTTGAGAGGAGCTGACTTCACAGCACATTAGTTTTGTAGGCCCGCCAAATAGTAGTAGTACTCATACTTGCAGTCTAGGATAACTGGGTCACCTCCAGTATCTTATGGTGATTTTTCAAGGACTTTCTTAGCCTAATAAAAGATAAGTAGCATCAAGGACAGGCTTCGTGACTAATTCTTCAAATTGGAGCAGCATTTCATGACCGTCTCAAAGTAGAGGTAAGGTTCCATGAGTTATCTCGCTATGCCACCATGATTCTACCCACGAAGGACCAGATACGATGATAGCTACAGTGGGCTATATTTTAGGTCCAGAGTTTACTATGATAGGCCCCGCCATAAGTTTTAGTAGGGTCAGTCTAGCTGGCCTTTTCAGTCGGCATTACCTTATTATTGAGGGTAGCTAGCGTTAGTAGGGTGGTCCTAACACGGGCTAGTGCTCGAGGGGATCAAACTTATTCCTATCCTACCGTGTCCTGGTTGTAATGGGTCATTCATCTTTAGGGTGTTATGATTGCGGGTCACTTGACCAGTGGTCCCAAGAGTGTGCCCAGCATGTGCAATGGGAAATTATTCTGCTACTCTTGTAGCTAGACCAGTGGCTACAGGGCCTCCTCTAGTTAGAGATAGAGCTCTAGATTAGGATCATCGGGATAGCCGATAGGGTGCTAGAGGTGGAGCACGTGAAAATAGGTCAGGAGGTAGGTATGATACACTAGGCAGAGGTGTATATGTCCATTTCTATGTAGCCCCAACGAGGGAGGAAGATGAGACATCTAATGATGTTATCATAGATTCACTCTTATTATGCCATCATCCTGCTACAGTTTTATTTAATCCTAGGTCCACCTTCTCGCATGCATATATTTATTTTGCTCTCCGATTGGGTATGAGGTCATAGTCCTTGGCAGAGCCAATTCATGATTCAACCCCAGTTGGTAAGTCTTTAGTAGCGGATTAGGTGTTACAGTCTTGCTTAGTGATCATCAAGTGTTATGATACTAGCGTTGACTTTAGTTTTCTAGACATACTAGATTTCGATGTGATTCTTGGCATGGATTGGTTATCCCCTTAGCATGATGTTTGTGAATTCTATGCCAAGATCTTTACCTTAGCCATCCCTGGCATCCCTCCGGTGTTATGGAAGGGTGTCTATAGTTGCACATCGATAGGTATTATGTTTTTTATGTAGGCTCGGCGGTTGGTTGCTTTGGGATTTCTAGCATACTTATCTTATGTACGTGATGATAGTAGAGATAGACCTTTAGTTGACTCAGTTCCTATAGTTAGATATTTTTTAGATTTGTTCCCTACAGACGTACCTGGCCTTTCTTAGAGCGTGATAGTTACTTTACCATAGATTTGGAGCTAGGCATCCGGTGTATTTCTATTCCACCTTATCGGATGACATATGCAGAGCTTAAGTAGTTTAGTGTTCAGCTTGAGGACCTCTTGGGTAAGGGGTTCATCCATCCGAGTTTGTCGCCATGGGGTGCTTTTATTTTTTCCGTTAAGAAGAAGGATGAAACTATAAGGATATGCATTGACTAAAGGCAATTGAATAAGGTGACGGTGAAGAACCACTACCCCATGCCTCGCATTGATGACCTATTTGATCAGCTTTAGGGTTCTGTAGTGATTTTTAAGATAGATTTGAGAGTTGGTTACCATTAGCTGAGGATTAGGGAAGTGGATATACCTAAGATCGCCTTTAGAACTCGTTTTGGCCACTATTAGTTCCTTATGATGTCTTTTGGGTTGACTAATGCCCTTGCCGCCTTCATGGACTTGATGACTCGAGTGTTTAGGCCATACGTTAATTCTTTTTTCATTGTCTTTATTAATGACATATTGGTATACTCAAAGAGCTGGAGTGATTATGAGAAGCATTGAGGATAGTGCTCCAGACCTTTAGAGACTAGCGTCTTTATGCCAATTTCTCAAAGTGTGAGTTTTGGGTTGAGTCTGTAGCATTCTTAGGACATGTGATGTATAAGGAGGGCATTATGGTTGATCCAGCGAAGATTGAGGCTATTCGTGATTGGGACAAGCCTACTTCTATTACTGACATTCGCATCTTCATCAGATTAGCGAGTTATTACAGACACTTTGTTGAGTTATTTTCTATTATTGTAGCCTCATTTACTCATTAGGATTCCGTTTGTATGGTCGAATGAGTGTGAGAGTAGATTTCTGAGGTTCAAGGAGTTGCTTACCACCACTCCTATATTGACTCTTCCTATTAAGGGTGAGGGCTTCACGGTATATTGTAATGCATCTGGTATTGGTTTGAGGTGTGTATTGGCGAAACATGACTGGGTTATTGCTTATGCATTGAGGAAGCTTAAGCTGCATGAGGGCAACTACCCCACCATATGGCTTATAGTTGGCAGCAATAGTTTTTGCCCTTAAGATCCGGAGGCACTGCCCATATGGAGTTTGTTGTGAGATATACACTGATCATATGAGCCTTCAGTACATTATGAGCCAGAAAGACCTTAATTTGAGGTAGCATCAGTGGATTGAGCTCTTGAAAGACTATGAGTAGTCCAACCTTTCTCTCTTTTTTGAAGTGACCATTGTCATTGGACATCCATTTCTTAGCTAACTAGATGAGTCATATTGATATCTCTGATTCCATATGGGTATTAGCCCATCTGAGTGTTCAGTCATCTTTGCTAGATCAGATTTGTGGTCGTCAGTTTGAAGATGAGTCTTTGGTGGCACTCAGAGTTGGGATGTTGGCAAACGACGTTAGATTCATATGGGGGGTTTTAGATTTGATGGATGGTTGTGTATTTCGAGGGTTGGGGTTTTTATTTAGTTGATCCTTAGTGAGTTTCATGATTCCAAATATTTTATCTACCCAGGCACAACTAAGATGTATTGTGATTTGAGGCAGCATTACTAGTGGAGCGGTATGAAGAGACACATCTCAAACTATGTTTCATGTTGTTTATGTTGCCAGCAGTTGAAGGACGAGCATTTGAGGACTAGTGGGGAGTTCTATAGATGTCCCATTTTGGAGTAGAAATAGGAGCATATCAGTATGGACTTCATTGTGGGGTTGCCTCAGACTTCTAGAGGTGTTGATAACATATGGGTCAACGTGGATCAATTGGCAAAGTCAGCACATTTCCTTTCTATTCATACTACTTTCAGTACTAAGAGGTTGGCTCGTATCTAAATTGAGAGGTAGTTCATCTTTATGGTGTGCCTGTTTCTATCATTTCAGACTGAGTTTCACGGTTCACTTCCAATTTTTGGAGGGCTTTCCAGGTGGTATTGGGAACCCATGTCCAATTTAGCATAACATTTCACCCACAGACATATGGCAGTTGGAGCGTACTATTCAGGTCCTTGTGGGCCTGTGTTATGGATTTTGGAGGTTAGTGGGACCATTTCTTGCCTTTAGGGGAGTTTGCATATAACAACAGCTACCACTCTAGTATTTTGATGGCCTCGTTCGAGGCCTTGTAAGTTAGGCATTGTCTCTCTCTGGTTGGTTTGTTTGAGTCTATAGAGTTGAGGCCATGTGGTATAGACTTGCTTCCAGAGGCCTTGGAGTAGACATCAGAGTTATGCGGATCACATGCATCGACTGTTGAGGTTTATAGTAGGTAATCGGGTATTTCTTCGAGTATTGCCCATAAAGGGCGTGATGAGGTTTTGGAGGTGGGGCAAGCTTAGCCCCAGGTATATAGGCCCTTTTGAGATTTTGAGTATAGTTGTTGAGGTTGCTTATGAGTTAGCTTTGCCTCCAACACTACCATCTATCCACCAAGTTTTCCATGTTTTGATGTTGCATCGATATATTCCATATGAGTCTCATGTGGTCCAGTATGATTCGGTTGAGTTGGATGATCGTCTAACCTTCGTAGAGGAGCTAGTTCCTATTTTAGCCAAAGATGTCAGGCAGTTGTGGTCGAGAGCCATTCCTATTGTTAAAATCCTTTGGAGGCATCGTTCAATCGAGGATGCTACTTGGGAGACTGAGTATGAGATGCGGGTCCAGTTTCCCGGCTTAGTTGAGCCTTCTAATATTCTTGACTCTTACTTTTGCCGATGAAAGTCCTTTTTAGTAGTTAATGTTGTAATGACCCTCCATCTCTATTTTTTCTTAATCCCTCCTTTTCGTTGTTTAGAAAAATCTTATAGTGACCTCAAGTTATTTGTCACTTGCTAGCATTGATTGTTCGGTCACTTGGTCGTTCAGTTGGGTTTTATGCCCGTTTCCCTGTTTTGAGCTTTTAAAACTTGAAAAGTTGACTTTAGTCAAAATATCAAGTTAACGACCTCAAAATGGAATTCTGATGATTCATAATCTCCGAAAAGGCCAAATCTTTGAAAAGGCCTAATTAGGCTAATAACATGGTCATTCAAGTACCGAGGCATTCGGTATGAGTGTATGGCCATTTAGCGTTTTAGCCGTTGAAATTTTGCCTACGATTGACTTTGGTCAACATTCTTGGAAAATGCACTCGGATAAAAATTTTATTTATGTGGTTCTATGATTTCAAGTTTGGTCTAGAATGACCCTTTGTTTGCTTCCCGAGGCTTTCAGTCTAATCCTAAGCCCCATTGTGGAAGTTTACAAAAAATGGCACTTGGGTATGGGATCCACTTTCAATCAAAATGACCTCTTACAGAAATTTCAACCCTGCCATTAAGTCCTGAACATCGAATATAGTAGGGTAGAATATCTTTTTTATTTTTATCGAGTTCCGAACAAATCTCAAGCATTCCATCGGAGATTTTAAATTTGGCAAAAAAATCAGCTTTTCAGCTGATATATTTATTAGCTGGTGCGGGCTCTTTTCAACGTCATATCACAACTTCAACCCTTCAAAACTCTCTTACTTCAAGTCCAATTTTAGTAATTCGAAGGTTCATATTTTGGGGTTTGTTTTGCAAGAAATGCATTGGTGTGCTCGGAAACTGATTTGAGATCTCCATTTGGTAAATTTCATGAAATACATGTTGCCACGACCCTTTTTGTGAGCTTTATTTTGAGAATTTTTGAGACATGATATCTCAACCATTTTAGGTCCGATTTCGGTAATTCTTGGGGATATCTTAAGTGGTTTTTCGAGTAGAATACGATGGTGTTGTTGGAAAGCATATTTGAAGCATCATTGGAGGTAAGTATTATCCTTTAGCTGCTTCCCTAGCTCATTTTTTAGCTCAATTTTAGGGAAATTTTAGAAGATGATTTCTTGGCCATTCTATGTCTGAATTCGGTGATTCAGGAGCCTATATTGTGGGGATTTTCATGAGGATCATTGTAGTGTGGTTGGTTTCAGCAGTTGGGCCCTTGTTTCTCATAATTTCTTAGTTATAGCTACTGCCATGTTTCTTTAATGGTGATAAATTTGTGAAATTTTTACATGTGCTTGTTTGAGCTATTCTGAGCCCCGAATTATGTTTCATTTTGGAATGCAAGTTCAGGGTAGTGTTTAGGAACACTTGATGCAGTCAATTCTAGAATTATTAGAGCAGGTCCCACATTCCCCTTTTTGACTCCAAAATTGGTCTATCTCTTTTTTGTGTCTTTAGTGTCTATACGATCATAACGATGTTGTGAATCTATTTTTGATAGCATAGCAGTGACCTAAGCTATTTGAAAGGGAAAAGATCTGGCATAATAGTTTGGAGTGTGCGTGTTCGACCTAAGGTACGACTTCCCTTTAGATTGATCTTGAAAATGTGATTGTATGTTGATTAGTTGGAATTTGGTTGGGTAGCTGTTGAATCATGCATATGTGTTTAGAATTCATGTTATGCCTATTTCAGGGATTATCGGGTAACTACAAGCATGCTTTGTACTATTATTTAATTCTCTATGCTATATGGAGTATTCGTATACTTGTTTACTATTTATTGAAAGTATTTTGGGCCTTAGCCTAGGTTTGACTATTTCTTTCTTTAGAACTGCATGATTCAGACCCGATAGGTCTTTGTTTTTCCCTGACGTCATTTCAGCTGGCTTAGATCCCTCTAGATTGGTATAGCATACTTGAGTCTGATAGTTTGAGCCTTAGCTAGGCAATGCACTTGCTACGATGATACTTTGACCTAATTTCTTTGATTATAGGATTTTGTGAGTTACGTTAGCAACACCAGTTTTATTACGTTATTAGAGGTTTGTTGTGGATTCAGCCTCGGGAATTAATTTATTGGCTAAATATGGATGGTTTTCCATAAAAGTTATGATTATGGATCTATTGGTACTCCTTTAGTAGTACACTAGCACCTTTGATGGGCATTTGGATTCATGCTCCGGCCCCGGCCTTATTGATATTTCAAAGAACATCCGAATTCAGGCTCCAGCCTCAATCACTCGGATAATCATATGAAGCATCCGGTTAGTGTTCCAGCCACACTTGATACTTGTAGTTGGTTACTTGGATAATTTTGGGGAGCATCTAGTGCGAGGTCAACCTCCGTTTAGTCAGATTGTGTTGGTATTGGTTGAGAATCTGGTTTTGTACACTCTGGTTTTGAGTCCTCAGATTCGGTTCTCTTTAGTCATAGATATTTTTTGCACTCATCGGGCTTATGGGTGTCCTTTTAGGTTTTTATTTAAACTTGCGCATGAGTAAACCTTCTGGGCTTATGGTTGTCCAGTTAGGTGTAGTTTAGTTTCCAGATTACTTTAGTTAGTCCTTTATACACTCGTGTGCATCTTATTATTACATTATAGCTTTTCTCTCTTGACCTTTATTATGCTCTATTCCTTCTTTTCATAATGCCTTTTCTTTTCAAGCTTAGTCGGTCTATGATGCCTTTTGGGTACCTGTTGTTTTATTACTCATACTACTCTCTGCATCTTTTTTTATGATGCAGGTTTGAGCACCAGTGGCAATATTGATATTGAGCATACAATTGTCTGATCCGAAGATGGGGTGAGCACATGGAGTTTTGTACTATTTTAGTCTTCATCTTTATATATTGACTAGTCTTTTGAATTTTGAGATAGTCTAGTTTTGGTGGTCCACTTTTGGGGCTTATATTCATTTTGTTAGTGGCTCTATATGAGTGATTTTTAGGTTTTGGGAGGGATCTTATTTTGTATATATATGTTTGGGTTGCTTCTGCTTATCTTTTATGTTTATCTCAAAATTGCCTATTCTTGTTTAGTTTCTACCCTCACACCCATTACTTGTCATTCTGGGTTACGGGTTCGCTTATCTATTAGTGGGTTATAGTAGGTGCCATCATGACTAGAGAAATCAGACTGTGACAGTGTAATGACCCTCCAGGTCATTTTCATTCTTTTTGATCTTTTCAGTATTTAGAGCTTTCCTATAGCGAATCAATCCATTTATGACTTATTGGCACTACAGTTCGATCACTTAGTCGGTCGTTTGGATTTTATACCCGATTCTCTGTTTTGGAGCTCTTAGAGTTTGAATGGTGGACTTTGGTAAAAATTCTAGGAAAGCAACCTTAGGATGGAATTCTTACAATTCCATCAGCTCCAAAATGGCCAAATTAGGCGTATATCATGGTCAACATTCTTTGTAAACAAGCTCAAATTGAAATTTCTTTAGTACAGACAACTCTTGAAAGTTCCTTTAAGGCTAATAGCATGCTCGCCTCGAGTCCCAAGCCATTTAGTGCGAGTTTGACCTATTAAGGCATTTTAGCCTTCACGCTTTAGCCTAAGATTGACTTTGGTCAACATTCTTGGTAAATGCACTCGAATTGAAATTCTATCAGCGTAGTTAGCTCTAGAATGTCTATTTTGGTCTAGGACGGCCTTTCGTGCATTTTTTGAAGCTTCCGGACTAATTTTGAGTCCCATTATGGAATTTGGCTTAAAATGGCATTGATGGTGGGACCCACATTTAATCTTAATGACCTTAGATGAAAACTCCAACTACGTCTTTGAGTCTAGAATGTTTCCTAGAGGATTGCACTTTTGGTTTGCATCGTTTGGACTCCGAATGATTTTAGAAGGCTTGTTCAAAGTTTTGGGACTCTTGGCCCTTTTTCTAGTTTTCTCTTGTAGTATTTGTTCTCTGTGTTCACGGGCATGAAGCTCTTCATTCACGGAGGGATAAATGGTTTTTTCTCCGCATTCGCAAGCTTGGAAGGTCCGCGTTCGCGGAGGTTTATCCGGGAAACTTAAAGACCCAATTTTCAGCTTATTCTCTCAACTTTAAACCACGTTTTCTTGAGCATTTCAAGTCCAAATTTGGCGATTCAAGAGGCTATCTTGAAGATAATTTCATGGGGAATCCATTGATGAGCTCAGAATCTTGATTAGAAGCTTCATGTGAGTTAATTTCCCAAATGGGCTGCCCTAGCTTAGATTCCAGCTTTAATGATGATTTTAATTATTCGGTTGTTTTCTCCCAATTTGAGCATCGATTTGTGCCTTATTTTGGTCTACAATCTCAATAATGCATTTAGAATCTTTTTATGAAGTCATTTTCGGGATTCCCATTGTAGGTCCCACAATTCAATTTTAGACCCTATTTTGGGCCATCTCCGAAAAATGCTAATTTAGTGTCAAAACTTTCGTATTGATGAGGTGATCAATATTTTAATAGTGTGGAGGCATTTGGAGTTGGTTTTGGAGTGAAAAGCTTTCAAGAAGTGGACTTATGTTCGACTTCGAGGTAGGTTACGATCTTCATTCCTTTGATTGAGCTTCATGAGGTATTATATAGTATGAATTGCTTGTGGTTTGGATTGTGTTTGATGCATTAGGCTAGATTCCTAGTTTATTATTTCTTTATCTTGGTATGAGCCTTAGGCTAGGTTGCCTTTTTGAGACTTCCAGTCAAGTTGGTAAGATTGTTGATTGTGCTTCAGTTTGGCCTTGATTAGCCTATTATAGGTGGCTTGTTCAATGTTTACACTGGATGGAAGATTTGTACCTTAGACTTGAGTTTGGGTTGAACCTTAGTAGATGTAGACATTGTTAGCGGGAATTTTTGAAACTTAGTGTTCTACTCTCTTGTATCACCTATTTTTTAAGCCTTGGTGTAGTGGTTTTCACCCAGGTAGGTGTGTGAATTACTGTTGGATCCCATTTCTATAGAGCTAGAATCCCCTATGCATTTTTTTGCCATTTGGCGGGGCTGATTGTGTTTGCATTCTCGGGGTTGTGATCCCAGTTACATCTAGAGGTATTAATTGACTAGTTGAGCACCTATTTCCTCATATCCTCCTCTTTATTACCTAGTTAGGGTCGAGTTTCCTTTTGTGCCTTGTGGTGGAGATAGAGGAGTAGATTTGAGCTTTAGGCCTTAGTTAGAGATCAGTTGAATTTATTAGCCTATTTTCATGCTCTAGAGGGTAAGGTGCTTGTGGTGTTATTGTTGTATGTGATTGTGCATGTTGTTTAGGTGCTGGTGATGGCATGCATTGCATTAGATCTTTTTTTACTCACAAATGTAGTTGACCCTAGTGCATGCATAGGTTCTTGGCATTGATTTGAGAAAGATGGTTTATAAGCCAAACTATTTTATACTAATTTTTTAATGGGGTCGTACTACCTTTATTACTACTATTTTCAGTGGATTGGAGGCATCGAGGATGCACTCATTTTATGATATTGATTCGAGGCATCGAGAATGTGCTCATTTTATAATATTGATTTGAGGCTTTGAGGATGTTCTCATTATATGATACTGGCATGGTCATAGAGATTTTCAGTAATTTTTATATTGATTTGACTTTTTATCTCCGATCACTGCGATAGAGTAGATTTTGATGATCAAATATACGAATTAGACCAAGCCCCCTATGGAAATCCCACAGAGGTGCATGGGTCCTACTTCCTGGCCAGGACTGGAAGTAGGTGTATATATCTTGGTATGAGGTACTTGGTATTGATGGTACTACTGTATGACTTTCATTCATATATGCATTGCCTATCACCAGTATAATTATTTGTACATGTCGGTAGTATGGGATGTCTTAAGAGTTTACCTATTTGTGAGTCAACTTCCTGGGCACATGATCTTGGGTGCATTCATGTGCCCAATAGCAAATAAAACCCATAATTCATAGTCAAGTTTAGAGCAAATTCCTAGAGTTTAGTTCATATTTTTGCATATTTGTGTATTTTTGTAACCAACCAACATGATTATACACTTTTAGGGCTAATTAAGAAAGAATGGATATTCAAAACATGATCGTATTGAAAATGGAGCTCAAAAGAGAAGTTGGGAACAAAATGTAAAGAAAAAGCATCATATTGAAGTGTGTCCGTGTCGCGCACTGAGCTTTGGTGATTTAATTCCAACACTTGAAATTTATTTGATTCAATAAAATTGTGCATGCCAGGTCTACGATGGGACCTCGTTCTAGGTAGAACAAATTTTCACTGACACAGATAATGTAAAATTACACTAAATTGAACCAAGTCCGCATTGCGAACTTCAGTGCGCTTACTTTAACTCCATGCTTTTGGTGCTATAAATAGCACCATTACATATTTTATTAAAAATGTAGATCAGATTATTGGATTTGTACTGAAGAAGACCAAGGAAGAACTACTTTTGGGTGATATTTTCTTCTTTTCTTTCAATTGAATTCAAGTTTTTATGGTATTAATAATTTATGTAAATATGTTACAAACTATGAGTGGCTAAACCCCATTGTTCTTGGGTTGTATCCACAAGATGAAGGTTTAAATCTTATTTGGTTTGGTTAAAAATGGGTTTTTGTAAGTGATTACTCATATATGCTTGTTTTGATTGTTTTAATACTTGATCACCATTAGAATAAATTTGGTGTCCACCTGGAACTCAGAAGACAGAAAGGGGATAGAACACTAGAATATAGGGAGCATGTTTGTTCTTGAATTGCCTAGAATAATTTGTGTATGGAATGACCATAAAACATATCTATACGCCATATTTGGTTACTAAACAAGATGATACACCATTTTTATTGGTCATGCTTATCCCCGCACAATGATGTAGTTAAGCTGTCGATAAAAGTAGGCAATTAGAGATCGAAAGATCATAATTGTAAAATTAACCCTGTAAATCAGTAATCAAAAGTCCTGTTGGATACCAAAGTAAAGGATGTTAGACTTGAAATCTATAAGTGCTACAACCGAGGGACTCTTCCTTAAATTGATAAAAAATTTCTAATATCTTTGAATCAATATCTTATATCATTTTTAGTATAATTATTTTAGCTATAAATAAACTCAACTCTTTCCAAACACACATGAATAAATTGATTCATTGAAAAGCTAATCAACGCCAGGACAGTACATGATGTGGCAGTACCACTCATAGCAAATGTCACCTTTGGCATTCAAAAGCTGCCAGCTAGAGTAAGATTTGAACTGAAACAGAACATGGTGCAACTATTGCACTCTAATGGGCAATTTACTGGTTTGCCTCATAAATATCCCCAAGTCCACATCCTTTGAGATTAGCGACACTTATACGCCTAATGAGGTATCTCCTGACTATGTGAGGTTAACATTGTTTCTCTTTTCTTTGTTGGGGAAGCTAAGAGGTGGTTGAAGTCGGAACCACCAAACTCAATCACTCCATTGAATGATTTGGCTCGCAAGTTTGTTATTAGATTATTTCCTTCGAGGAAAATAGCTAAGTTGAGGGCTGAAATTTTAAGTTTTAATCAAATATCTAGAGAAAATTTGTACCAATCTTGAGACAAGTTTAAATCTTTACTTATCAGTTTTCCTTAGCCTCATCAAGCTAAGGATGTGTTAGTCCATACCTTCATACAAAGGCTAGAACCCAGCACCAAAATTCTTCTTGACTCTGCAGTAGGTAGACAAGCACAAAAGAAGACATATGATGAGCTATATACATTGCTTAATCACATATCAGGGAAATCTTTAGTGGAACAGAGGAAATTATAGACCTATGGTTCAAAAAAAAGAAGTCATGTTAGAAGTTGATGCGGTGACAACATTGGCAACACAGATTGAAGCAATGTAAAATATGATGACAACGCATTTCAATACTTTAGCAAAAGGACAATAGCAAGCTTTGGTGAATATGGTTCAGCAACAACTCATGTGGTGCCAAGTGTGTGGCAGTAGTGAACATTTGACAGAATACTATGGAGCTAATCCTGAGTAGGTGAATTTCATGGGTAAGGCAACTAAGGGTGGAGGTAATTGGATCAATTGAAATACTTACAACCCAAATTGGAGAAACCATTAGAACTTCTCATGGGGTAGAAATCAACAAAAACTAACATCAAGGGTAGATCCAATTCAGACCATAAGGAAGTGGGCCATACTACAAAAATTAAGGCCAATGTCAATATAAACCACAAGGAGGAGGCCAACACTCTAATCAGCAAGACCAAAGTAACCAACAATCAAGTAGTGCAGGAAACATTTGTGTTGAAGACATGCTAAAGAAACTCATGAATGACCAAGCTAAGATAGCTACAGACGTTCGTTAGTATCAAATAACTACTTAAAATTTAGAGAAGCAGTTGGGACAGCTAGCAAGTGCTCATAATTCTCTCCCGCAATGTGGTTCAGCAGGTAACACTGATCCAAACCCCAAGTAGGTAAATATTGTGAGCACATGAAGTGGATGAGCACTATTTGAGCTATCACCACAAAGTAAAGGTAGTGAAGCGAAAGCTAAAGCTATGGAGATTGAACCTAGTGAATCTAGCCGACCACAAACGGAGCAACAGAAAAAAATAAAACCACTTCCCCCATTCCCATAAAAATTTAATAAGAAGAAAAAGGAGGAATATTTTGAAAATTTCATAGACATGCTTAAACAAGTACAAATTAACTTACCTTTGATTGATGTATTGCAGGGCATTCCAAAATATGCCAAGTTTGTCAAAGACATTGTGGCCGAAAAGAGCAAGTTAGTTGAATTTGAAATAGTGGTACTCACTAAAGAGTGTAGTTCAAGAATCTTGGACAAAGTTAATCTTCCAGCTAAACAAAAAGATCCAGGTAGTTTCATGGTACAGGTAACTATTGGTAAGTGCAGTAATGCAATAGGTCTCTGTGATCTAAGTGCTATCATAAACTTGATGCTTAGATCTATACTTAAGAAATTAGGTCCGGGAGAACTTAACTCAACCATCATTTTGTTACAATTAGTTGATTGTTCTATAGCTAGACCTGATTGAATTATTGAGGATGTGTTAGTTCAAGTGGGATCCCTCATCTTTCATATTGATTTTATTGTATTAGATTTTGAGTCTACCCCAGATGTTCCTTTTATCTTGGGGAATCCATTCTTAGAAATAGGTGGTGCACTTATTGACGTGGATGTAGGTAGATTAACTATGAGAGCATATGACAAAGTGGAGGTGTTCGATGTATATCAGGAACTGAAATTGCCTATAGTCTATGAAGAGTTGTCTGCTATGACTGTCATTGATGAGGAAGTCTCAACTTAATGCATTTTAGCAAAAGATCCTTAGGAAAGATTTGTGATGCATATAGTTATTGAAGAGGATATGGAAGCTAAAGAGTTTTCTAATGTTCTTGACATGTCAAATGTCATCAAGTGGAGAAAGAAAGTGAAACCTTTGAACAGAGAATTGGGTCCTTCACCCAAGCCATCTCTTGAAGAAGCTCCTAACTTGGAGTTGAAGCAACTGTCAGTATATCTCACGTATGCTTTTCTTGGAGTTAATAATATCTTACCTGTAATTTTTTCATTGGCTTTATTTGAGATGCAGGTCACAACAACACTTGAGGTATTAAAAAGGCACAAGAAGGCAATTGGATGGGAATTGGATGATCTCCATGGTATCAACTTTTTATGGAAGAAGGACATAAGGCTAGTGAACAACCACAATGCCAGTTAAAACGTATCATGAAAGAGGTGGTGAAGAAAGAGATAATTAAGTGGCTAGATGCAGGCATAATATACCCAAGCTCTGATAGTAAGTGGGTAAGCCCAGTTCAGTGTGTACCAATGAAAGGGGAAATAACTTTAGTGACTAATGAGAAGAATGAGTTAATCCCCACAAGAATAGTAATTAGTTGGCCTATATGCATGGACTACATAAAGTTAAGTGATGCTACAAGGAAAGATCACTACCCTGTGCCATTTATTGACCAAATGCTTAATAGGTTAGCAGGCCAAGAGTACTATTGTTTCTTGGATGGATATTCGGGTTACAAAGATTACTATTGCATTGGAGCACCAGGAAAAGACAACGTTCAAATACCCATATGGGATATATGCATTTAAGCATATGAGATTTGGTCTATGTAATGCTCCTGCCAATTTTCAAAGGTGCATGATTGCTATATTTCATAATATGGTGGAAGAGTTTGTAGAGATTTGTATGGATGACTTTTCATTATTTGGAGAGTCTTTTGATTTTTGTTTGCATAATCTAGAGAAAGTACTAGCAAGGTATGATAAAACAAATCTCATCTTAAACAAGGAAAAGTGTTATTTCTTCGTAAAGGAGGTATTATATTGGGACATGGAGTTTCAAAAGATGGTTTGAAGGTAGACAAAGCTAAAATTGAAGTAATTGAGAAGCTTCCACCACCAGTGAAAGGTGTTCACATTTTTCTAGTTCATGCCGGATTATATTGTTGATTCATCAAAGATCGCAAGACCCATGTGCTGCTTGTTAGAAAAGGAGGTACAATTTATTTTTGATGATAAATATTTGTAGGCCTTTAAACTCTAGAAGAAGAAGATGATTGAAGCCCCAATCCTGATAGATCCTAACTAGGAGCTACCTTTTGTATTGATGTGTGATACAAGTGACACATCAGTGGGAGAAGTGCTAGGACAAAAGAAGGAGAAAATGTGTGACTCCATCTATTATGCCAGCAAGATTCTCAACTCGGCTCGGGTCAACTACACTATCATAGAGAAGGAGATACTGGCATTGGTTTATGCATTTGATAAATTCCGCTCTTACCGTGTAGGTACAAAAGTGATTGTTTATACTAACCATACAACCCTCAGGTACTTATTCAACAATAAGGATGCGAAGCCTAGATTAATCAGATGGATCTTACTTCTCTAAGAATTTAATATTGAAATCAAAGATAGGAGGGGATGCAAAAATCAAATAGTAGACCACCTATCAAATTAGAGGATTCATCCCATTTAGGTGCTCAAAAGTCAATAAAGGAAGAGTTTTCGGATGAGCAACTATTGCAAAACAGAGGTACAAGAACTCCCATGGTATACAGATATTATGAACTACATAATGAGTGGAGTATTTCTCCCTGGAGCAAACTCCTAACAATAGAAGAGGCTAATATATGAAGCAAAGTTCTATATATGGGATGAACCTTATTTTTTCAAAAGAGGTGTTGATTAGATGATAAGGAGATATGTGCCTATATCTGAAGTTCAACAAGTTCAACATAATTTCCATTCATTTGCATATGGTGGACATCATGGAGGTGAATGAATAGCCCATAAGGTATTGCAGTTAGGTTTCTTTTGGCCTAATTTGTTTAAAGATATTGCAGGATTTGTGAAGAGCTGTAATCAATGCCAAAAGCTAGGCACAATATCAAGAAGGCGTGAGATGCGGTTGAATAACATCCTAGAGGTGGAGATGTTTGATGTGTGGGGAATAGACTTGATGGGTTCCTTTCTATCGTCATATGGAAATTAATATATATGGTGGCAGTTGATTATACATTTCTAAATAGGTTGAGTCTATTGCTTTGCCAACCAATGACTCTAAAGTGGTAAGTCATTTCCTCAAGAAGCATATTTTTACAAGGTTTGGCACTCTAAGGGCTATCATCAGTAATGGAGGTAAGCATTTTATATATCAAACAATAAAGAATATGTTCGCTAAGTTTGGTGTCAGGCATAAAGTCGCCATAGCATATCACCCCCAAACTAGTAGACAGGTTGAAGTATCAAATCTTGACGTGAAGAAAATCCTTTAGAAAATCATCAATATTACAAGAAAGGACTGGGCTACCAAGATAGATGAAGCGCTCTGGGCCTACCAGACTGCATATAAAATACCAATTGGCACTTCACCGTTCCATATGGTATTTGAAGAAGCATGTCACCTGCTGGTGGAACTAGAGCACCAAGCATATTGGGCCATCAAAAATTTGAACCTAGACCCGGAGTTTGCAGGTAAAAAGCATATGGATCATCACCATGGATGAATTCAAACTCCACGCTTATGAGTATGCAAAGATGTATAAAGATAAGATGAAGCGATGGAATAACAATCATATAGTCACTCGAACATTTGAGCCAAGATAAAAAGTCTTGCTCTTTTACTCGCATTGCGTCTTTTTCTAGGTAAGCTTCAATCAAAATGGAGTGGACCATTTGAGGTGATGCAAATGCTGGCACATGGAGCCGTGGAACTATAGAATCACACCAAATCGACCACATTTATGGTGAATGGCCAACGTGTTAAGCACTATTTTGTCAAGACATCGATCGTGAGGAAGAAAACATTAAGCTCGAGAATGAATGAAGCTACAACTGAATCATGCTGAGATATTAAATTAGGTGCTTTACGGGATGCAATCCATGAGGTAGTATAAAATATTTTTTATTAGAGGCTATAATGGATTTTTTTTCTAATTTGCTAAAATTTTATTTTGTTTTAGTGTATAATTAGACTAGAATAAGTTATACATGAAAACAAAATCAAAATAAAAAAAAAGTTTGGACGAGTCCTAAACAGTGTAGTCCGCAATATCTCCCCGTCGTGGACTTGCTCCATCACCGTACAAGTTTTGCCAAGTTATGTTTTTGAATATTTTTGGTGAAAATATGTTACAAGGAAAGTATGCACCAGGTCCGCGCGAACCTGGTTCATTTCTATATAAATTGAATTTTAAAATTTTGGAACGCTAAATGTGAGATCCACGACAAGTCCGCATTGCGGACTAGGGATATTTTTTGGGAATTTTCATTTAAAAAGATGGATTTAACCCATTCTTTATTATTTTTACGCAACCCATTCAGTTTTTAATACCTAAATAGACCCGTTTAACTCCTTATTTCCATAATATTACCCGACCCACATTCTTCTACTCTCAAGAATCCTCTCTTCTAAAGCAAATCCGTAACGCACACATCCAATTCAAAGCAAGATTTTGTGAATTTCTCCTTCAGACTAACATGGTATGTGTTCTTGAACTACTTTTAGGATATGAATGGTTGGAGTTTACATAAGTAAGTTCATAGGCTTTAGGTTTTCACTCAATGTAATTGATTCTCATTGTTCTTAGATTAAAATTATTCTGGGTGTGTAAAATTGCTGAAAAATTGATTGTCTTGGTTAATTGATTATGAGTTAAGTTCTTGAACTCTAATCAAAATTTTGATGTTACAAAAAATGGATGTTTGTGGTTGTTCTAGATAACGTATGTTGAATTCTTGAGTAAGCATACATAAGGTATTGTGTTGAAGTTGGTTTAATTTGTGAAAATAGTGTGGGGTGAGTTTTTATTATTCAAAATTTTGGGTTAAAAATATCCTTGAAGTTAGGGGAGGTAATTTAGGATAATGCTTTGTTGATTGAGTCATGTATACTTCTTTTAGAGGGGAATGCTAGAATAAAAAGGGCTTATATGAATTTGTATAGTATTGGATTTACTACAACAACAACAATAACCCAGTGAAATCCCACACGTGGGGTCTGGGGAAGGTCTTTCAAAAACAGTCATCCTACCTTGGTAAGAGTCAGATATGTTGATTAATTGAAGTATGTGATGGTTTGTTAGCATGTATGCACATATTATTTAAATGAAGGGAAGTCTGAATACCTTCATATCACTTATATGCTAATAAAATTCTTAAGTATGGGGTGCTGGCCTAAAGTTCGAATGCATGGCTAGGCTCTTGTATGTTTTGTTTTTGGGTGGCTTGTTCGTAGGAAAAAAAATGTCATCTAGCTGAAAGCCTGCAAAGGAACCAGCAAGCCCTAGCAGCAGAAAGAGAGAGAGAGGGGCACCTTTTATACCACCTTCCAATCCTATGCCTCGAGGTCAATCTCATCAGTTTGGCTTGAGAGAGGTACATCTAATAGGAATGAATTGGTATAAGTGACATACTAAATCTCACTATCTATCAAATATTCCCATTGATGAAGAAAGATTGGCCGGAGACTACCCACAAATCATGAGAAGAATAGAGGAACTTAATATGAATTTCTTGTTTGCTGACCCGATGCCGTACAATTCGCACTTGGTGAGGGAATTTTATGCAAATTATCAACTGGATCAGCGCACTCATTACATTACAGTGCAAGAAGTTGATGTTCCTTTATCTTCAATGGCCATCAACGAGATTTTAGGAACTCCTAAGTTGCCTACCACATCCTTGACTAAGTTGAATATTCAACCACCATACAGAGATGTTATTCATACTTTATGTGGGCCAGCTCACTAGAATAGTGGGTACATCACGGACTACGAGGCTACTATAACACATTCCCATATGCTCATCTTAATAAAGAAGCATGTGTATGGGTGAAAATTGTCATGCACAGCCTTATTCTAGGCATCCACTACACCAAAATAACATGGGACAGAGTGTGCTTGGTCTCTTCCCTTATGAAAGGGATGGATGTCAATGTTGGTGCTGTTATCAAATCAACCATACGTAAGTACAGAGTCCATCGAGGTAAAGGGTATGGATTCAGAGGCCTCATCACGGAGATATGCCTCAGGGCCGAGTCCCCGAGGACCAATATGATTTTATAGCCCCCTTACCTCCGAGTCTTATGATGTCACCAACATTAAGGGGGAACACTACATTTATGGCCTAATCCTCACTACTCCGGAGTGCATGAGGCATGATGATATGATAACAACCCGCATGTTTGGCCTAGAGAAGCTTCGACAGCGCATCAGAAAGTGTGCCTCAA
The DNA here is from genome assembly GCF_947179165.1 of Solanum dulcamara. NCBI lineage: Eukaryota > Viridiplantae > Streptophyta > Magnoliopsida > Solanales > Solanaceae > Solanum > Solanum dulcamara. Next base: position 49,060,785 of record NC_077239.1, read on the forward strand.
CTTAAGAAGAACTCTGCAAGGTAGAAAGATAATATCTACTAAACAAGCATGCTATGGTTGTCCTAGGACTTGGGCCTAATTTTTAAGAGCCTAGTGAAGATGACATCCCTACGGATCAGGATAAAAGGAGGACAGGCTCAGATGTGGAGTCAGATTTGGAGTCCACAGTGTTTGAGGACTGATGGATGAGTAGACAGGGAAGTCTACTACTTTTTTCTCCTGAGGATAGTGCCCAATTTTAAGTGTGGGGTGGAATATTTGTTTAATTTAAACTTTATCTATTTATCTTTGTCAGTATTGATGTTTTGGTTTTTGTGTTTATTTTTGTCAGTTTGATGTTTTGGTTTATCTAGATTAGTTTATATTTGTTAGTATTGATATTTTTGTTTATATTGAATGTTTGATGTCGTTTAATTTTTTTTTAATAAATGACTTTGGATTTCATGGAATTTTGTTTCGTTTCTTTAGCCATGGATAGTCCATTTGAAGCGTATATAAAAAAGAAAAAAAAAAATTTGTTAGATATTTGTAATATATATAAAGTATTTTTCCAGACTATTAGATTGCATAGGTAGCAGATGAAATGGTTAAAAAACATGAAATCAAAAACTGACTAAATTGAGACACCTAAGACTCTGTCGTTAGATTTTGAATAATGTAGAATTCATGTGATTGTGGTTGAAATTTCTAAGGAATTATCGTTTTAAAATTAAACATGTGCAGTTTGAGTAAGGTTAATTGTATAATATGCTTGCTGCTCTTGATTGCTAGAACTTGCCCCGTGTGTATGAGTAGTGAAAATATAGGAAGTTTAGAATTTAGGGAAAAAATCTTGGCAATTCTTTGGTAACCTTAAGTTCAAAACCACTTGTCGACCCACCTTTATGTAAAGTCATAGTTAGCCCTTTTGATCCTTTGACTTAATTCTTTGGCAGTCAAGTTTGAAGCCTATTCCCAATTTATTTTTGAGACAATAATTTTGATCCAAGAAGCCAAGCGATTTAGAAGAGAATAAGCAGAGAAATGAGGGGGGGGTTACAACATTGTGTTAATAAGAGTAAAACCATTGGTGCAAATAATTGAAATAAAATCTTGTGTTAGGAAAGACAAGCATGTGGAATGTGAAAAGAACGCCAACCACCTTATAATTGTAGAGAGTAAAGATAAAAAGGAATCCCCTACACAGATAAATTAATTGAAAGGGTAAGTTAAAGAAAGAACAAAGAGATGAGAATAAGGTTATGAAGTACTTGCATGGAATTACTGAAGGCAGTGTATTAAAAGCACTTGGGAATTGAGTCATTATACATGTCCAAGATTACCTACCGGTCCCTTATGCCACATTATAACCTGAAAAAGTCCTAAGTGATCCTTAAGACTTATCTACCTTAATAGAGCTACATAATATACTAAGGGCAAGCCTATGGTTCATCTTGAGCAACTTGTGACTTCATTTGTGAGATTTAACAATTTTTTTTAGATATCTATTGTTGTTGACAAGGACTGTAACTGCGAGAGTATGGATAATTATTTCTTAGTGAGAGCACATGTTTAATAAAAAATGGTAATTATGTATATATTTCAATTTAACAAGCTATATGAGTTTGTTTGATTACAGAGTCAACTCTCGCATTTATGTGGTGTTGAGTTAGTCAGTTGCGTAAACAAAATTAGACATGTGTGTGTAATGTAAGCTACTTGTGCAATCATTATGGTTTGGTAGAATTGCTTTATATATCATGTGTTGGGTATTGTAGGAATAAGACTAGGAGTTTGTTCGAGGATGAAGAAAGCTATAAGTGTGGGGTGTTGTTGTTGAGTACATTCATGTGCCCCATAGCAAATAAATTCAATAATTCATAGTCAAGTTTAGAGCAAATTCCTAGAGTTTAGTTCATATTTTCGCATATTTGTGTATTTTTATAACCAACCAACATAATTAGACACGTTCAAGGCTAATTAAAAATGAATGGACATTCAAATCATAATCAGATTGAAAGTGGAGTTCAAAAGAAAAGTTGGTGACAAAATACGAAGAAAATGCATCATATTGAAGTGTGTCCGTGTGTGCACTGAGCTTCAGTGATTGAACTCCAACACTTGGTTTTTATTTGACTAAATGGGATGGTGCGAACCAGGTACGCATCGTGGACCTAGCTCTAGGTAGAACAAATTTTCACCGACACAGATAAGGCAAAATTGCATTAAACTAGACTAAGTCCGCATCGCGGACTTCAGTGCACTTACTTTTACTCCATATTTTTTGGTGCTATAAATAACACCTTTATATACTTTATTAAAAAGTAGATCAGATTTTCGGATTTGGACTGATGGAGACGAAGGAAGAACTACCTTTGGGTGATATTTTTGTCTTTTCTGTCAATTGAATTCAGTTTTTTATGGTATTAATGATTTATGTAATTATGTTACAAACTATGAGTGGCTAAACCTCCTTGTTCTTGGGTTGTAGCCACAAGGTGAAGATTTAAATCTTATTTGCTTTCATTGAAAATGGGTTTTTGTAGGTGATTACTCCTATATTATTGTTTTGATTCTTGTAATACTTGATCACCATTAGAACAAATTTGTTGTCTAGCCGGAACTCGAAAGACGAAAAGGGAATAGAATACTAGAATATAGGGAGCATGTTTATTCTAAAATTGCCTAGAATAATTCATGTATGGAATGATCGTGACACATATATACACCATATTTGGTTACTAAACATGATGATATGATTAATGTATTTTTATTGGTTCATGCTTATCCCCGCTCAATGATGTAGTTAAGCTATCAATAAAAGTAGGCAATTTGAGGTCGGAAGATCATAGTTGTAAAATCAACCCTATGAATTAATAATCGAAAGACTCATTGGATACCAAGGTAAAGGATGTTAGACCTGAAATCTATAGGTGCTACATCCCAGGGACTATTCCTTAAATTGATAAAATTTCTCTAATATCTTTGAATCATTTTCTTATATCATTTTTAGGATAATCGTTTTAGATATAAATAAACTCAACTCTTTGAAAACACTCATGAATAATTTTATTCATTAAAAAGCTAACCAACACCTAATTAAACTTTCCTATGGGTTTGATATCCGGCTCTTAAAAAGGGTCACTATATTACTTTTGAGACGGCGTACACTTGCGTGTGTGTTTGGACGCAATAGCACACAGGGGCTTGGGAGGTATTCTTTGACTACTTGCGAACTTGCAGCGGTATAAAAGGTGGTCTCTTGTTTGAAGGTAGTTACTACCCTTTTTCTTATTTATCTAATCTTTTTCTGCTGGGATTTAGTTAATACGATCCTTTGGGCCTTTATGTGATATCTGTGTTACTTCTGTTACTAGGTTGTCTCTTAATGTCCTCCTTCATAATGAGTTGTCGAGTTTAGGTTCTGGGATGGCGCCACCAGGTATGTCCTTTCGATCCTTGCTTATTTCATATCTTCTACCTTCCTTGTATTAGATATTTTGTTATTGCAGGCTTTTGTATTATTCTTGTTAGTTACTTGTGGTTTATACTCCTTGCTTACATGTTCTTTATACGTTTTTTATATTTGGAGCTTCGTCGGTCAATACCTATAGGGTGCCACTTGTTGGTATACTACACTCCAGTACCCTATAGATCATAGTACGGGTTTTCACTACTGATTTGGATATCGTGCGGAGCAGCTCTTGGAGACTTCGGTAATCTTGTGATGCTCAAATTTTCCTATCTCCCTCTATTTTGGCTTGGACTAGTCTTTATTTTGTATTCGGACATAGTTGCACTATTATTGTATCTTTGTAAGCCTTGTATTCCTTTACTTTAGTTTAGTAGCTTAACTACCGATTGATACCAAGTCTTAGGGGTTATCATGTTGTATTGTTCTCATTCTTCTTTATTATTATTGTTATTATTATTCATTTCTTTTCTTCCACTTGTGATGGTTCGTTGTCTATGGTTCCGGACTGTGGGGTTAGGCTTATCTACTGGTGGGTTGATAGTAGGTTCAACATGAATTAAGAAATTTGGTAGTGACAGACAAGTACATACGACAAATTTCTTTCTAAGGTGATTTTATGCACTTGAACTTTAAATTCATAAACCAATTTTATTTTGATTTCTTCTATGATTTATAAATACTTCCTAGATTAAATTTATTGAATAGTATGATTAGTTATTGACACCGTGTCAATTTGAAAACTATTTTGAAGTTTATGTCTAAATCATATGGTCAAAATTTAATTTCTTAACTAGAAGTTAAAAAGAAAATAAAAATTCTACTATTACAAATAAATTGTTTGTATTGGTTCATAAAATTAATAACATACTTTACGTGACTAAGTTTCGTTTTTGAAAAGTAGCAATCAAGAAAGGAAAAATAAAAACAAACAATGATATTTGTATTTCAATAATTTATGTAAAGGGTATAATCTTTATAAAATCTAATGAAAAAGATATAATTCTATGATTTTTCTCCTAATGATCGTCAATTCAAGAGCTTTACTTTGTTCTTGAATAAATGAAATACTTGTGGAAATTTCACCATGATATAGAGCCAAGATTTGATCATAATTGAGAAGATATGGGAACTTACTGTGTATTGACCCTCCAGGTCATTTCCTCTATTTTCCGATCTTTTCAGCATTTAAAGCTTTTTCTGTTGTGATCCAAGTCATTTATACTTGTTGGGACTAACAATTCAGTCCTCTAGTCATGTGTTAGGATTCTGTGTAAGTTTTTGTATTTTGGAGATCCTAGAATTTGAATGGTGGAGAGGCATTCATTCCTAATCTGGTAGGTATTATACCCCGTACTTTTGTACCTTAGGACATTGTCTTAAGTCTCTTGAAAAGTTCCATGTGATCTAGGTTATCTACCACGCTATCAAATAACTCCAAGGAAAGGAGAATGAGATGCTTCATAATAGGGATGATTGGAAATAGGGTTATAAGAATTCGAAAGGAGTTCGAGGCCGAGAAATGAGTCGTAGGACTCGATTGACTTGCGTAAGCTACCAACTTGGATGTTCTACGTAATTAAGCTACTTGAATACACATCGAGCTTAAGTAGCAAGGACTATGCAGATTCCCGAAGTAAGATAAGATGACGAACCTATGAGAGGGAGCAAAAACTAGTTTTCGAACTTACAAAAGCGAAGCAAGTAGGTGACAAGTAAGCAGGTGACTCACCTACTTGATATGGACCCTACATGCCATGTGGCAGCATGTGAGTGGCCGTATGGTGTGAGGTGGCACCCTAGGGGGCTTCCACATATCACCCCTAGGGGCTGCCACGTGTCACCCTCTTAAAAAGGGTATATATACATGTAAAAATGACTAATCTCTCATCTTTGCTTCATTTTAGACTTGGAAAAGTTAGGAGCAAACTTGAAAGAAATAGAAAGAGCTACGGCAGCAACCAAATAAGGTAAGCCCTCCATTTTCAATTCGGAAATTAATTATTCAAGGTATCCTATGATTAAATAATTGTATGACCATATAAAATTTATCATTCGGGCAACAAGGAGGTTTTTGTTCTTGTTAAGAAACCCATTTTTGAATACAACTGATGTTAGTAATACTAGTATAACTCCTTGTGTAAAGCTTCATTTTGAGTGATTCAAGATATTTTGGAAATATATTTCATAGGGATATACCTTTAATTTAGCCTCAAAAATCCATTTTTTTATCTTCTCAAAAAAGGGTGATAAAGTATGGGGGAGGTGCTGCCCAGATTTTGTTTTGGAAATCCTACACGGACTGCTGTTGGTAATTTAGGCATATCATTTTATAAACAATTGTTGTAGGGGTGATTTGAAATTATATACTACCTTAAGACACATGTCTATAACTTTCCTTGAGGACATAAATTTTGTTTCCCTCAATTACCCCTTTGAAACTAAGCGACAATACAAGACAGTAGGCTGTCCAGAATTCACGTTTTGATAGGTTTGGCGGGTTTTGGCCAATTTCGGAAAAGATAAGGTATTTTTCTTTCAATTTGAAGTTTATAGTGTTGTTATAGGGTGGATTACAGCACTTGTACGCTGCTGGAAGTGTAATAATGTTATAGAAATGCTCGACGTTCGAAATAAACTAAATTAGAATCGCTATAGTTTAATTGTAGTCGAAATGAGGCGTTGTGCATGTGGTGGATGCTGTAGGTGTGTGGTGGTGTGTTTCATGTCCTAAGGAATTCTAAAAGAGTTGTGGGATATGTTGGTTGCAGCCACACAATCCCCCGCTTCGTACGGTTAAAGGTTTTATGAAATAACGACTAAAACCCTTATTTTGGTATCGTAGTTTCAAGTGAGTCATTTGGAGTTTATGTTGTATAATGTTGATGTGAATTACTTATACATATGGTGCAGGTTGTTATTGTTGGCTGTAGTGATTAAGGGTATTATTGGAAATTTGGATAGGGTATGTTATAGGGTAGGTACTGTCCGATTTTCATTAACTTCTTAACTAGTTAAGGAACTAGTCGAGAAAGAGAGCGAGGGGATGAGTTCTATGAATAATCGTGTGTAACCTAAGGCACTGGAAAGTCAAGGATTGTTGATATTAATATTGCTTTTGTGTTGAAAAGGTTCAAAGGACGATGAGGCAAATGAGACAAAGAGTAACCCATGACAGGTATGTAGAGCTACTCTTCTTTTTTTTTGGCATGTCTTAGGTATAGGTTATGAATGGTTTGTATATCAAAGGCGGAGATAATTCCACTCATGAAACTCCAAATGTAATTCATAAATTGTATTCACTTTGTGATGTTAAGACTCTTGTAATAGTTGAGTTATTTTCTTTCCAGACTGTTAGATCATGAACAGTAGTATATGTAAAGTCTGTCTGTTCTTCCTTTTGAAATGTCTTAAGTATAAATGTAATGGCATATGATATGAGGTGGATGTAGTTCTAGTTATAAGATTCGGGTATAACTTATGACTTCTATTCATTACTTGTTATTAGAATGCTTAAGTAGTTGAACTACTACCCTCGAGTCTCCTATCTGATGAATGATAATTGAATGCATCAGCTCTTATTCCTAAGGTCTCTGTGACGATAAATGTCTCTATCTCTATAAACTGTTTAACCTTGTCTCGATACATATTTATGATTCCTAAAACTCTAGCTAATATGATCTCAAACGGTGTTTAGAAGGTATTTAAGATGACTATTACTCTGGTCTTCAGGTAACGGTTCACTTGACTGTTTCATTGAGTCTCAGAGGATGACTTAGTTGCATATAGTTTCTCACTACTCTATTTGTTCATGCTGTAACCCTTCTTTCTTCGTGTCCCACGATGGGCCGGATATTATATCAAGCGCAGCTCTACTACTTCTTTCACCGCGTCTCAGGCCGGATGTGTATAGTTTTATGCACGAGGAGAGGATTCTGTATGTGAGGTGTGATATATGTTATATGTTATTATGATAAGATTATTTATCGAGTCTCGAGCCGGCTGTAATATGATAGCATGTGTGGCGAAATAAGGAAGGAACACCGAGTCCCTCCTTAGAGGGCCCGGTACGGTATGTATATTATGATGGTACGCTATATACGTACACTCCTCCATTCACCGAGTACCTCACTAAAGGGTTGGATACTTTATGTAATCATGCATATGGAAATATAGTAATACATTTGTGATCCCGAGCTCCATAATGAATTGGATGTAAAATAATGACATATACGGAAAGATTATACCTTATACGATGATGTGATGCCATATACAATGATATGATGAAGTAATATACATGTTAATATGATAAGACGATTATGACACCGAGTTCACTAGAGGGACGGGCATAAGGTATGATGATGTACATGACTACGTGTTCTAAAGTGCAGGTACAGTAATTTGTTAATTGTTATACTTGTCTCATGCATCCCCACTTCAGTTATTGTTTCAGCTATGATATGTTATGCCTTATATACTCAGTACATATGTCGTACTGACCCCCCATTCTCCGAAGGGCTGCATTTTATGCCAGCAGGTACAAATATTCATATTGGGGATCCGCCAGCTTAGGGTTTTTACTCAGCGATGTTGGGAGCGCTCCACTATTCCGGAACCTAACTTTTGATACTGGTTATGTAATATGTATATATTTATATATTCAAGGGTACGGCGGGGGCCTTGTCCCGCCATATGTGGCTGTTACTATTCCTAGAGGTTTGTAGACATATGGATGTGGGTTGTTTATGAGTTTGTTTTGACTGTGCCTATACGGCATGTTGTAAATATTTTTATGCTATGGAAGCCTCGTCGGCTCGCGTGCCTTTTCATGATATGATACAAATTAAAGAGGCGATATGTACATGAACAAGTTTTAAACTATTGAGGTTTTTGTGTATAGTATCACATCACACACGATTCAACTTAAGTGTAGCTGATAGATACGCATAAGAGGGTCTAGGTCGGACCCCAGTCGCGACCTACGGGGTTGGGTCGTGACAGTAGGGTCGAATGACTTTCTTTGCTCCAGTTTGACTTTGGTCAAAACTTTCATAAGACCACCTCAGAATGCAATTCTAATGACTCTGCTAGCTCCAAAACATTAATTTGGTCTAGTAGCACCTTTGTTTTTGTTTTTGAAGCTTTTGGGCTCAGTTCTAGCAACCTTGTGGCTTGTGGCTAAACATAAATTTTGGGTATGAGACCTACTTTTCATCGAAATGACCTCAGTTAGATGTTTTGACATCTCCATTGAGTCCATAATACTGAATTTGGTAGGATAGCATATCTCTTTTTCCTGCATGGGTTTTCAAAAAACTCCTGATCCCCCATTGCGAAAATTTTCACATTACAATTTGGGTTGGTGCAACACTTGACCTTGTTTGCATTCATGCTGCTTTGGCCAAATTTATGGTTGCAGTTATTTTGAAATCCACTTTCACGAGTTGAGGGTCGCATTCTCGGAGCTTTGGTTTCTTGGGCATCACTATCGCGAATGTCCAACCATGTTTGCAAAGTTCCAGAGAGTTGACCCTCTATGTTCACGGTCTAGGCGCCATGTTTGAGGAACTCTAGGGGGTCCGACCTTGTGTGTTCATTGGCCGGTCACCACATTTGCATAGGCCCGTTTTACTGGTCCGGGTTTAGGATACTCATCTAAAATTAATAAATGCTGAAATACCCAACTTAATAAAGTGGTAAATTTATATAAATAAGACAATAATTTGCAAAATCTAAGTAATTAATGCAACTCAATATAAAAATAATATTTTTACTCTTTCGGGATTTTTTCTAACCGACATCCATCACTATGAGCATCGTGATGATACAAAAAAATATTATCGTTGCGACAATCGTCTAATCTCTTGTCAGGTTAAGGGATGCAACTCATCTCTGAATCTAATAAAAGTCCATATTAGGGTCTAAAGTGAGGAGTCGCCCGAACCAATAATACGATCCTATCCTACGCTAGCTATGTAGTTTATAGGGTTCGTGTTTTTCTACACTCTTACCCAAATCTGTTGTCAATACTACTCCCAAATATATATTTATTATGCTCATATCTCAAGTGAGTGTATGTACTCAAAATAACTTATTTAGTCTCATGGACTTTACTCAGTTTAGCGCAACTCTACTCAACTGAAATCTCCTCTTTAAGATAGTTATACTTTCTCAATCTCAGTTAAATGCATGAAATATAGCTTTAAATGCTCAACTCAGTTTCAAAATAAATATTTGAATGTATTATAACTCAAACTCATTCAATCATAATGACCATGCTCAAAATCAATAAATGGAAAGACTCCTCAAGCTCTTTACTCATTACACTTGAACTCTAGCTTTTCCCCTTCTCTCTAATCCTTGCTCTCAAAATATTCTAGGTTTAATGTGATAAAGTCCGCATTGGGTACTAATAATGTACTTATTTTAGTCCAAAAACATCATGGTTTTGGTTTGGGAGAGCTGGGAAAAGACTAAACTAACCCTCATTAAAAATGACTTTGGTACGGGCTATTCTTTGGACTGTAGAACTTTCTACGGACCATAGAATACCATTTGTAGAAGTTGGGTTCCAAATTCGGACCTATTGGTTTGGGTGTCATTGGGCGTACTAGACTACTCTATGTATCAATGAAGTTTGAATTGAAAGCTCTGACTCCAAAATAAAAGTTTATGAAAGCAAATATTTTTTGATTAAAGGGAGTCTTATGAATTGAAAGAATGATTGAATAATGATGAAAGGGCTTCTTAGCCAAAGAATGGATTCTATGTGATAGGACAATTCTCATATATTTGAATCAAAGAAAGTTTTTATGAGCTATTCTACCTAATGATGTTTTGATGATCTAAAGCTATGTGAATGTTTATGTTATAATGATATCTATATACTATTCCATGGGATTTGACTTAACACCAAATGTAGAATGTAGATGGGGACTAGACCTAATGGGTCCTTAAGTAAAGTCTCATGTTGCATTAACTATGGTCCAACATAGGATCCCTTGTAGGATTAGGCTAGTGGATCCACAAAAGCCCTTAAAGTCAAAGTTAAAGAATGAATATAAAATTTGATGGAGTTCTACCTTGGCAAGTAGTCTCCCCTCTTCCAATGTGGGGGTTATGTTGAATTTCATGTAATAGCTCACATGGTCTTAAATATCGGTTGTGGTTGTTTACATGATTGATTATGCATGCATTACACTACGTTACATACTATATAAATGTTCAAATATTTCTTTAATGTTCATGCAAACCTACATACTTAGTACATTCAAAGTACTAACGCATACTCTTTTGCCTTCATGATATCACTATGTAGGGACTGGCGTTGCTCCACATTCTTCTCCTCGTGGTAGTTGATCGTTGAAGGCTACTAACTTGGTGAGTTATTATGTTTTGGGAGCAATACCCCTTCTCTTTTCTACCTAATGTTATGTAAAGACTTTTGGAATCTTTTTTTTATTACTCGTTCCATTTTATTATGAGGGTGAGCTAGGGACATGTCTTAGCCCCCGCCAAGTCTTTTAGTAGAGGTATGCTTGGACATAAATGTATGGTGTTTAAGTTTAATTTTACCTCCTATATTTTTCCCTTAGTCCCATTATCCCTTTATTTCCTCTTGTTATAGAATGTCATTACCTATGAAAAGCTGAATGAATGTCAAGAGGCTTGGGTGAGGTACCACCGGGTGTCTCATTCATCATGTCGTTCTAGGCCCTAGGGTTGGGTTGTGACACTGCAAAACTTAACATACAACCATTGTAATCTTATGATACCTCATAGAATATTATTCTTTACATAATAGACACTTTTAGTCTGAACCCAAAAGTACAGGTTAATTTACACCTTTCAAACAGGCGGGGTGCTACCCGAACCATTTCTTTAATCCTGAACCTTTATTTAAGGGATTCTTTTGAGTAAGTATCAATGATTTGTGAAAGTTTTTCTCATAATATGAAAGAAATAATGATTTAGATGCTTAGAAAGGTAAGTGTTTATATGAACTATGTTTAAGAATCATGATTTAAAAGGAGCTACTCTTATACGATTTTATGATATTTATTGGTACATGATTGTTGCCTTTCCTAATTTTATGATTTAATAATTGAATTTATCTATTCCGTTGATATTCGATTTAGCACCGAGAGGGTTTTGAGGTGGAGGATTGATAAGGGAGTCTCTAGTAGCAATGTCTAGTTCCAAACTATGTCCCCCGTAGGTTGTCATAATTGACTTAACTAGTGGATCCACAATAGCATTGATGAAATGATACGGAATCTATCTTGGGAAGTAGCCTCTTCTTTTTTTGTGTAGGAGTTACACCGGATTCCATGTTATATCTCGCATGGTCTTAATGTCAGTTAAGGTTAATATCCCACAAAATGAACTATGTTTTCCTTAAAGCTTTTCACTATGTATTTTAGTAGTTCATTGCCCTTATCTCATGATTTATGATTTACTTTAAGCTCTCAAAAGATTCTTGGTCGTGCATTTCATTTTTATGCCCACTATGAATTCTTATTTATGTTATGCATATTCCTCACAAACTTAGTACATTCCATAGACTAATACAGACTTGTCTCTCATAACATAGGGTCCAATGCTACTCATCACTCTTATGGCTAGTACAGATTGATGTTGACACTACATTGCTTGGTGAGTCCTCATGTTTCGAGGGTAAAATCATGATAGTTTCTTATTTCTCTCTTTCATAGCTTTTAGATATAGATGTTTGGGTGAGGTAGGTCTTTTCCTGTACCTCTGTCTATGTTAGTAGAGGCTTGTCAAACTAGACTAATATGATTTCCCTTTTTCTTTCGAATGTTATGTTTGGATTCTCTTTTATCGAGATTTCTACTTTTGAGACTTATCTTCCGCATCTAAGTTTACTCTATATTATCATGTTATATTAAGTCTTGCTATGTTCATTCTAAGAGGATTGTTTAGGGTATTTTGGGATCCTATTCACCATGTCACATCTAGGGTCTAGCTTGGGTCATGACAGATAGTTTCTCTAAAATCTAAACATTTGTTGTTGGCACTTTACGTGTTGAATCTCTAATACACTTTCGTAACATAAAAATATGAAAAACTTGGTGTACTGCCTCTAACGCTAGAGTTAACTCTAGCTCATAGTTAATTAGGCATAAATATCGCAAGATGCAGTAAGGCCCAATGTACCTAGGGCTCAACTTGCCCTTTTTCCCAAATCTCATCACGCCCTTCATAAGTGAAACTTTCAAAAAGACCCAATCATCAACATCAATCTCTAAGTATCATCGCCTAACATCCGTATATGATATATAAGCTATCACCAACCTCTCTCTAATTAACTTAACCTAATCCATGGTCTGCTGCACTAAGTCTGGCCAAACAACTCTAATTCTCCAACCTCAAAATAACCAAGAGGAGATTTACATTTTCTACCATATAAAGCCTCATATGGCGCCATACCGATGTTTGAATGATAGCTACTATTATAAGCAAACTCGGCAAGTAGTAAGTGATCATCCCAATTTCCCTTAACATCTAGCACACACGCCCATAGCATGTCCTCAAGAGTTTAGATCATATGTTTGGATAGGCCATCAATTTAAGGATGAAATATTGTACTAAGGTTCACCTGTGTCCCCAGGCCCTTCTAGAAAGCTTTCTATAAATGTGTTGTAAATTGTTCCCCTCTCTCTAAAATAATGAAATAATGATACAAGGAAACCATACAATCTAACAATCTTTCTATTATATATCCCTACATAATCTTTAGTTGAAAATATGGTCTTGTACGGCAAATAATAGGCTAATTTTGTCAACCTTTTGATAATCACCCAAGTAGAATCAAACTTTCCTCGCGAGAAGGCAAACTTGTAACAAAATCCATAATTATTGCCTCCCAATTCCATAATTAAATGGATATCTCTTAAGTCAATCAACAGTGTTTCTAGTGCTCGCCCTTCACCTACTGACTATTAGGACATTGTATTACGAACTCAACACTATCATTCTTCATCCCAAGACACCAGTAAATTTCTTTAATATCATAATACATCTTCATGGAATCTTGGTGAATAGAATAGCAGGAATAGTATTCTTCTATCATAATCTACTGTCGAAGAGCTGCAAAAGATGGACCACACAATCAATGTCCATATCTAAGGATTTTGTCTTCTACTCTAAAAACTCCAATCGCTGAGCCTTTCCCCTAAAGTGGTCAAAGTTGGGATCCTTGTGTTGTCATGCTTTCACCTACACTACTATAGATGATACAGTTAAGTCCTGAACTCTGACCCCATCAAAAGAATCTAATAATCTAACCCCTAAGATGGCTAGTTGATGAAGCTCTTGGACTATCTCCCGTTTGTAAACTCTCAGATACGATAAGCTAAAGTCCAGAGCTAAAAGGGTAAAAATAATAGATCCAAAATTCTAAAATATCAAACAAACCATGGAAGAAACCATAACGATAAAGATGCAGGGTCCCATGAGCCTTACCTAATGTCATGTACGACATTAATTCTGACAAACAAAAGGTGCATCATGATAGGTGCCTTATAAGGTACACTGACATTTGGGCTTTGCAAGTGACGTGGCTGCCCAATTCACCTAATGAAATGACACAATTCACTCAGGTCATGATGGAACCTACCATAACCCACTAGTAGGTAAGCCCAACCCATAGCTCGGAACTAGAGGTAACGGGCTATTAAGCGGAAGATAATCAAAAAAAAAGTAAGAGATCGACAATAATAAGAAGAAAGATATAACAATAGCAATATATATACATAGAACTATCCCTAAGACCTGGCATCAGACAATATTCAAGCAACTAATCAAAATAAGAGTACAAGGTTTTTACAAATATGAAAATAAATAAAGATTGTCTCGAAATCAAAGTAAAGACTAGTCCTAGCCCAAGTATATAGAAATCTACAACACTGAATGCCATAAGCTCACTAAATCTCCAAATCAAAAGTTGTTTTGCACAAGTATAAATCACAGGCCACAACTCATACTATAATCTGCAGGGTACCAAAGTGTAGTATGAGTATTGAATGGTACTCAGTAGGCATAGGCCAACCAAGCTCCACAGATAAAGCAAGTATGAACAACAGGTAAACAAGATAGGTACACACAAGTAACTACAAAAGAGATAACACAAGATAGAATAGGAAATAAGATAGAAGAATTAAGATTCTAGGAGAAAAGAAACAGAGTCAAGGGATGTACCTGAAGCGCAAGCCACAGCCTATTTACAATAAGGAAGTAATATAGAAGTCAACTAATCAAGGACAGAATGTGAATGATCACCGTTAATCACAGTCACCTAAGGGAGTACCAATCGACAAATCCAAACTATGACACCCTATTAACCAACTACAAAGATATAAGATAAGAACAGTTATAATCAAATAATAACTGATCGGACCCCATACCCCTGGAAGGTACAAACAATAACAAACATACCCCCAACCCCCATAAATTGGGGGACTAAACAACAAAGAAGTATCCAGGTGAAAGGTGATGTGTATGACTGCAAGTTTGTAGTAAGAACCAGTAACATCATCGCTGGTTCTCAGATTTCATAAATAACCAAGTGAATATACCCATCCAGGACCTCGACCAGCTAGGTAGGACCTATGTAGCTTCCACATCTGGTACAGTGGTACTCATGGACAAAGGGGGCCATTAGGGATGCGAGAAGTCTATATACGCTGCCTGGGCCTAAATCAGGTCTTATACATAACATATAATATCCCTGTCATGGTATAAGAGAGTGAGTAGCCAAGCCGATGCCAAAAAGGGTGACACCATGTCGGATAGTCAAGTAAAGGCTGAGAGCATCCCAGGTGAAACCGATGTAGAAAAAGGCAACGCTTTATTGAATATCAAGTAAAGGTTGAGTGTATCCTCAATGCGGCTGATGCTGCAAGTAGAAAAAGAGTACGTCCTCGACGTCTCATAAGTCTCAAAAACAAGTGTATTCAAGTGATCCAGGTGGTACAACTCCTGTTAAAACCAGTTTAAAAAATAATAAGACTATGAGAATGTACCTTTTAAGAATAGTAGTCAATATCCAATGAATGAACTAGGATCGTATAACAAAATATGTGAAAATGCTCAATCAATGCAAAGATGCCATCACTAGCACCTAAGCAAGGTACACTCAATCAGAAATGAAATACCAAATCTTACCACACTATCAAGATAAACAAAACTGACCTCAGATCTAATCACTCATCATACATGGCCTCATACCCAACAATATAACACTAGTCAATAAGGCATCACAAGCCTACTGCTTAATGTAAATAGAAGTAATTAAGAAATGTCTCGGAATCAAATAAGGGGAGAAATATCCCTTGGAACAACACCTTACCCCAAATATGCCACTTTAGCTCACAACCAAGCATCTCTAAACAAAACCTATGATAACGACTATCCACTAAAGTCTCGGGTACTAGCACAAGGAACACTATCTGAAACAAGCCTTATCGGCTATTCTTATATATAAGGGCAATAAAGCATATAATAAAGAATCTAAAGCTCAAACATAGCTTAAGGCCATCAATATCAATCCAAATAAGGATAATAATGCTAGTTACCATAAACAAGGCTCATAGCCTAAGCTAAGGATTTTACGGACTACTCTAATCTAAGGCTCAATCGAGAAACAAGAAAATGGAATGGAAGGAGGCAATTCTATACTCAGAAAGCACCAACCCAAATCACATGCAATTCATAATAAACAATATCTAATAAATCTTAGTCTAATTGGGAGACCGTAGCATACCTCAAAGTCGATCACGCTCACTTCGAATCCACTTATTTGACATTTTCCACCTCCAAATCACCTTTAATTTTTGCCATGCTAACAAAATTTTGATCACAATGTTAATATGGACGCTTTGACACCAAAACACATTAATTAGAGATAGATTCAAATTCGGGTCTAAAACGAGATTACGGGACTTGCATCGGAAATCCTAAAATTAACTCTATGAAAAGGTTCATTTTACCTTACTAAGATTGTTTCCCAAAATATGACACCATTCGATGCTCAAAATGAAGAAATCAGCCCAGGCAAGAAAACTTCATTAAAGCTAAAGGAAGGAGGGTTGGGCAGCCTATTGGGCATGAAATTTACCTCACTATGACTTTTTTCGAAGCTCCTCAAAAACTCCACTATGTAGCCACAATCCATACAAACACCCAGCACTTGAAATCGCCTCAAATGGAAGCTTCCTAGCTCCCAAAATCACCAAAATACGTAATGGGACTTCACTAAATTGCGTCTGTCTTTAACTTAAAAGACCAGATGAACTTGTTCTTCATAAAAGCGGAAGAAGAGGTCCCCGAACAAGGAGACTAGACCCACAAAGCTCCACGAATGTTGTAGGGCCATCACGAACATGGAGGGTCAGGACACAATGCCCTACAAATGTGGCAAGGGATATGCAAATGCGGAAGCCAACCCCTCAGACCTTTGCAAACATGGCCTCATGCCCGCGGACACGGAGACCAAAGCCACTAGCTTCCGCGAACGTGGCCTAGATAGCCTAAAATGACCCTTTCATAGAACCTTCAAAATTTCATTCTGAGACCATTTTCTTGGATTTTGGCTGAAGTCAACTGTTCAAATCTCTATGAGCTCCAAAACATAGAAATTGGCATAAAACTCAAACTAATGACAGGCAATCGAACTGTCATTCATAGTAGAGAAGCTTTAAACACGAAAAAGATCAAAAAATGGAAGAAATGACCTGGAGGATAATTACAATATCCACTACTAAAATGACTTTCGTCTGCAATAATCAATGGACTGGAAATGTTTGAAGGCACGAAATAATGAGGATATCAAGCCCACAGGCTCTATTAGACCCTCAGATACCCTCTCCAAACAAACAACGCTATCACCGAACTTAGGATGAGACAAAAATCCTCAAATTCAATTCAAGGCTCCAAAACTCATCCCAATCTTTTTTGGACTCCAACTTTCGATCAATTAACCCAAACTTGACCGAAAACACTAGATTCATTTGAAGGAAACCAAAACCTCACTAAAACTACTGAAATAAGAAACATAAGTCCATGGCATATGAAACTCAACTTATTATTCATAATACCTGCCTTATGCTTCAAATCCATCTTTTTTCTAAAAATGAAGGGCATTTTGTCAGTCCTTAGCTATCCCGAACATCTCCAACACCACCATAAACCTACTTATAGAACTATAGCATGCACCTCAAAAAATTTACATACTTTATTTGAGCATCAGGAATGACGACCACCAAAATAAAGAGATCAACCCAAGGCAAAGCCCAGAACCAAATCTCAACTTCAAAATCAATAGTCCAAGTTGTAGGTCAACTTTCTAAAATTGAACACTCCATACTAAAGGAAGATTATCCCACAAATAACAAGGTTGCATTGCGCTTAGCTCCAATGACCTTCTATTAAAGGAACTTCTAGAGAGACAACACCACTTGCCCTCGAACTACTCTACTAGTAAAAACATAATCCTACCACCCTATCCCAAGGGAAAACCAAGATGGTAGGTGGCGTATAAATATCGGCAACTAATCAGTAATTGTCCAAGGGCACCAACTCTTATCCACGAACACCATAAGCTATCGAATATAGCAAAACAAACCTTGCATCCTGAACAAAAACCAAGTTATAGCTTTCACGAATTACTTTGATCCCATCCTAAAAATAAACCTTCTAGGAAACTTCCCATCCTTCAGCTAGGCTACATCTAAACCTACCAACGAACACCGCTGCTCCAACTTAAAATGACAAATAAATCATTGAGAACTACCAACACAACCGTAGAGAACCAACAACAACAGTAGCAAGGAGCAATGAGAATTCACACTTCTCAAATTCCTAACTAGCCATAATCAGCACCAAAACCCTTAGAAGAGATGGCTTTCAAAAGATAAAACAAGTGGACCACAACTTCACACCGAGAATAAGACTAAGGCAAAGGGAAGAGATAGCTGACTAGGATTATTATAATATCATAGAAGGGAACACTACCTTTCTCACAACTCCCACAGCCACAAATCTCCCAACTGCCACTAAACCCAAATACCAAGACTGCCTTAAAGGAACCAACAAGGTAGGTAAAGAGAGCAACCTCAACTTCGCAGCATTAGGGTTGAAGATACTAATAAGGCATAAGAAAATATCTACAAGCGGGATCTCCCACAACCTAAAAAGGGCTACACCTATATTTACACACTGCCTCAATAGCCAACCGCTCACCTACAAATAGAATGATGCCAAGAAATAAAGACAATCGTCAAAGCCAGGTAAACTTTAATAGTAGAGAAGAAATACTAGTCAAATCAAAGCTAGCTATGTATACTGATAAGGAGAGCTACACGACCACTAATCCAATGGGTCAGCATACGACTTAGGTGATCATCTAAGCAAATTAAATCCTACAGCACCACATTTCCAAAATTAACAAAGCTAGTCTAGCCAACTATCTAACAAGGATTGGCACCACGGTAATATCAATAGGTAAGGGACATGAAAACAAAAAGCTAACTAGACCAAGTGCAAACTCATAACACAACAACTAAGGCAAAGGCACGAGGAGTTTCTCAACCACTACTTCTCAACATAGAAACTCGACTTAATTGATCAACTACTCAAAGAAATTAACTACGTCATTAAATCACATACACACATGTCCAAGTAAGGTTACCACCACAGTCATGAGATAAAAAAAAGTCAAAATAGCACAAATGGGTATGAAACTCTAAAACCACATAATATAGACAATAAATAACAAAATAATGAATTTACCCAAATACAATCGATACCTGGGCCCTTGACCTCTAATCGGCTTATAAGAGCATGGAATGAATCATGACTGACCTTGGCATAAATACCTAAAGTACCACCAGCAACCCTCTAAGAACTACCTCGAACTTAAGGTGATATAAAACCACAAACCTGACCTAGCTGAGTAAACTGCACACTGGTCTCGCACCGAGGACACTCTCTAGACCGGTGGCTAAGCTCTCCTTAGAAATGATAAGGTCCAACTACTCTAGCTTAGAGAGTAGTATGCAATGTCTAAAGATTAACTCCCGTCTAGTGCACTCCCTAGACAAGCGATTAAACTCCCCATAATTATAGCAACATCTATAGTCTGAAGCCTATTGTGAAGAATAGGATGAACTCTCCTGGCTTTCCCTAACAAATTGTGGAAAATCTCTAACACCTTGGGAACCACCCCTAGCTGACTGTACTAGGTTCCTGTGATAATCTCTAACAAAGTGGCCTACCTCGACACACTTAAAGCAATTGTCACCACTATCAACTTACTCAAAGGACTAGCTGGAATAAAATGAGCTCCAATACTTGAAGGCCCAAAGTGCTCACCCCAAGAAGTATGACCTAAACTTTGTCTGTCGTAGGCTCCACGGCCTACCTTAGAACCTCCTAGAACCTGAGGTGCTACAGTCATAGGCCTAATTGGTCAAAAAGAAGGATGACCCTTACTGAACTGATACTCACCTCGAAGTGGGATGTTGTCATCGTTGTACTGATAGTGAGTCCTCTTACCACTATCTCTGTAAGCTACAAGGCATCCCTGCTCTACGGACCTCACATGACTAATAACCTAGAGAAACGTAGACCCAACTTCTATTAAATGCTCTGACACCAAACAGAGTGGAAAAGATAACCCTCTAACGAACCCCTAACTCATGTCCTGATCTGTAAGGAATAGTGAAGGGGTAAGCCCTAGCCACTCAATAAATCCCAACATGTACTCAAATACGATGAACCCTATTAGGGACCAATTAACCCAACTTTATCCTAAGAAGCACCTGCAGCACCAATAACCACACCTCTCAGTGGTGTAGTCTCAAAAGAACTCTAGTATCCTAACATTGAATCTTGAGGAGTCAAGGTAGCCAAACTGCCCCCAAACTCTTTTTCTGCTGAAAAACACCCTTGATCTCAACTTCTACGCCTGATGGGGCCCTGTAGCCTGACCAAGTGTTGAAACTCTCATAGGATGTGTTGATGCTACATCCAAGCCCATCGAATACCTCGTGCTATCCATCTAAGAGAGAATAGATACCAAATAAGTAGTTTTAGAAGTCATTCGAAGCGAACACACATAATAAGGATTTAAAAACAGAGTTTCTTAAGAATGCCCAATAGCCTTCCGAAGATAGGACACAAATGTCAATGCACCATCTACAGGACTCTACTAGGCATTTTCTCTCAAACCAACGATACCGGTCAATCTACATCTCTAATACCAACTTTTCATAACCCAAATCACTCAGATCATAATGGCACCCACCACAACCTACCAGTAGGTAAGCCTAACTCATAACCCAAAATTAAAGGTAATGGCTTATTAAGCAAAAGATAATCAAAAGGAAAAAAGAGATCAACAACAATAAAAATAAAGAAAGAGTAATAGTGATATATATATATATATACAAGAAACCATCCCCAAGACCTGGCATCAGTTAATATTCGAGCATCTAATCAAAATAAGAGTACAAGGCTTTTACAATTATGAAAATAAATACAGACTATCTTAAAATTAAAGTAAATAATAGTCTTGTCCCAAGTAGATAGAAAATGACAACACTAAATGCCAGGAGCTCACCAAATTGCAAAATCAAAATTCCTCCATGGAAGTCCAAATCACCGACAATAACCTTTACTATGATCTGATGGATGCAAAAGTGTAGTATGAGTACCAAATAAATAGTACTCAGTAGACATACGTTGACTGAGCTCCATAGATAAAGCAAGTATGAACAATAGATAAACAAGGTAAGTACACACAAGTAACTACATAAGAGATAACACAAGATAAAACTGGAAATAAGAGAGAAGAATTAGGATGCCAGGAGAAAAGAAACAGAGTCAAAGGAAGTACCAAAAGCGCAAGCCAACAACCTATTTACAATAAGAAAGCACTATAGAGTCAGCTAATCAAAAATGGAATGCCGACAATTAATGTTACTCACATAGTCACCTAAGGACTAATTCAACCTAGCCTAGCAGGGAGTATGAATGGACAAATCCAAACTATGACCCCCTATTAACCAACTACAAATACAATAAAAGAGAAGCACAATTCTAATCAAATAATAACTAATCGGACACCCATACCCCTAGAAGGTACAAACAATAACAAACATATCCCCGAAGCCCATAAATTGGGGGACCAAATAGCAAATAGGTATACTGCTGATAGGTGATACATATGAATGCAGGTTTATAGTAAAAACCAGTAACATCATTGGTGGCTCTCAGAAATCAGTAATAACCATATAGACCCACCCCAGCCTTGTCCTGCCAGGTAGGACCTATGTAGCTCCCTCATCTGATACAGTGGTACTTATGGTCAGAGAGGCCCATAGAGGATGCAAGAAGTTTGTATACAGTGTCAGGGCCCAAATAAAGTCTTATACATAACATATAATTCCCTATTATGGTACCTGAGAGTGAGTATCCAAGTCGATGCAGAAATAGGCGATGCCGCACTGGATAGTTAAGTAAAGGCTGAGAGCATCCCCCATGCAGCTGATGTAGAAAAGGGCGACATTGTGCCAAATATCAAGTAAAAGCTAAGTGTATTCTCAATGCATCTGATGCTTTCGGTAGAAAAGGAGTATGTCTTCGATACCTTATAAGTATCAAAAACTAGTGCACAAAAGTGATCCAGGTGGTATGACTCCCATTAAAACCATTTTAAAAAATAGTAAAAGTGTGGGAATGTGCCTTCTCAAAATAGTAGTGAAATTCCAATGAATGAATTGGGATCGTACCAAAAAATATTTGAAGATGCTCAATTAATATAAGCATGCCATCACCAGCATCCAAACAAGGTACATGTAATCAATAATGTACTACAAAATCTTATCACACTATCAAGACAAAGGAAACTGACCTAGGATCTAATTTCTCCTCATACACGGCCTCGGGCACAATAATATAACACTAGTCAATAAAGCATCACAAGCCTACCACTAAACATAAAGTGAACTAATCGTGAAATGGCTCAGAATCACATAGGAAGAGAAATATCTCTTGGAATAATGCCTTACCCAAAATATGCCACTCTAGCTCACAACCGAGAACCGCTAAGCCAAACCTATGTCTATGATGAGCCACTAAATTCTCGGGCACTAGCACAAGTTACACCTTCCAAAACAAGCCATATTGAAAGTTATACTAAGCAATAAGGGAAATAAATCACATGATTAAGCATCTAAGGCTTAAACCTAGCATAAGGCCATCAATATCAGTCCTAATAAGGATAATAACGCTAATTCAATACCACAAACAAGGCTCATATCCTAAGTTAAGGATTTCACGAGACTACTCTAGTTTAAGGCTCAACCGGGGAATAATAAAATGGAATGGAAGGAGGAAACCCTGTACTCATTAAGTACCAACCAAAATCACATGCAATTTATACTAAATAGTAACTAATAAAGCTCAGTCCAACTAGAGAATATAACCTACCTCAAAGTCGATCATGCATGTTATGAATCCACTAATTTGAAGTAATCCACCTATGAATCACCTCAAATTGCCATCATATTAACAAAATATTGATCACGACATCAATACAGATGTTTTGACACCAAATTGCATTAATTAGAGACAGACCCAAAATCGGGTTTAAAATGGAATTGTGGGACTCGTACATGGAAATCCCAAAATCGACACTGTGAAAAGGTTCATTTTGTATAACTAAGTTCATGTCCAAAAATAAGACACAATTTGATGCTCAAAAATGAAGAAATCAGCTCATGCAAGAAAACTTCATTAAAGCGAAAGGAAAGGGGGTTGGGAAGCCTTTTGGACATGAAATTACCTCAATACAATGCTTTTTGAAGCTCCCCATACCTCCAATGCATATCCATGGTCCATATGAACACCCAGCACTTGAAATCACCTCAAACGGAGCTCCCTAACTCCCAAAATCACATAAATACGAAATAGGACCTAGTTGAATCGCGTCTCTCTTTTAACTTATAAGAAAAGATGAATTTGTTCTCTACAAATGCGGAGGAAGAGATCCACGAACACGAAGACTAGACCCATAAAGCTTAGTGAATGCGGCAAGGCCACCATGAATGTGAAGGGTTTGGCCACAAGGCTTCGCGAACGCAGAGGTCAACCCCTCAAACCTTCACAAACGCGCTCCCATGCCCATAAACATGGAGACCAAAGCCACTAGCTTCCGCAAATGCAACCTAGATGGGTGAACATGAAGACGAATTTGGGGCTGCACCAGATGATGCATATCAGCTAGTTTTTCCCAAACTAGGACTCTTCGATAGGAGCCCAATATTCGTTCAGAACCCCGTGCACGCAAATGAAATATTCTACCCCACAAAATTTCATATTCTCAACTCATTGGCGCGGTTAAAATTTCTATCCAAGGTCATCTTAATAAAAATTAGGTCCCACACCCAAGAGTCATATTTATGTCAAAATCCACAAGGGGGCTCAAAATTAGACAAAAAGACTCAAAAATCACACAAAAGGTCGTTCTAGACCAAACTTGATATTTCGGAGTTAGCTACCCTGACGAAATTTCAATTTGAGGAAATTTACCAAGAATTTTGACCAGGGTCAAACTTAGAACAAAGCTTAAAGTCTAAAATACTTAATGACTCAAACACATACCGAAGGCCTTGAGAAGCGAGCCAATCATACCACTTGCCTAAATAACCCTTTGAAAGTTAATGCAACCATCAAAATTCCATTCTAAGGCCATTTTCTTGGAGTTTTAATCGAAGTCAACTGTTCAAAATCTAATAGCTCCAAAAAATAGAAGCTCACCTAAAACTCAAACGAACGACCAGGTGATCGAACTGTCAATTTTAACAAGTTATTTATAACTTGGGGTTGCTATAGGAAAGCTCTAAATGCTGAAAAGATTGAAAAACAAAAAAAATAACCTAGAGGGTCATTACACCCAACATCCCACCCTTTGGAAATTTATTTTTATTTAGATTATGAGATGACCTTTTTCTATAATAATACAATAATTGTCATTGTTTTTTGGTACTCATATTACATTCCAATTGTTATTATGCATAAGATTGAACTCAAAATTTAAATTCATAATTTTATCATTTTACCACTGGAATGTAAAACAAGTATGAAAAAAATGGCATTTAATGTATTATTATAGCAAAAGGTCATCTCATAATCTAAATAAAGATAATCTTTCAACGGAAGGGAGGTTGGGTGAATTGAGAGTCCTCACGTCACCTGTAAAGTGTAGGAATCAGTGTGCCTTAAAAGACACCTGACATCATGCGCCTTTCTTTTGTCATAATTAACATCGTTAACGACATATGCGGTAAGACGCATGGAACCAATACGCCTTTACCATTTTAGTTCTTTCAATTTGTTTGTCATTTTAGAATTTTGGACCACTTTTTGCCCTTTTGGCTCTGGACTCTGACAAGCTATCCATAGACTTATGACTGAGGGCATCAACTACTACATTTTTCTTACTTGGATGATACAAGAAGTCCACATCATAATCTTTCAGCAACTCAAGCCATCGGCATTGTCGTAGATTCAACTTTTTTTGCCTTAAAATATATTAAGTCATCAGCATTATCGTAGATTCAACTCTTTCTGCCTCAAAATATATTTGAGACTCTTATGATCTGTATAGATTTCAATATGCATGTCATACAAGTAAATGCCTCTAAAATCATCAAGGCATGAATAATTGTGCCAACTCTAAATTATGGGTTAGGTAGTTTTTCTCGTGCTTCTTTAGCTGTATAGAACCATAAGTAATTACCTTACCATTTTTTATCAAAACACAATCCAACATGATGTTTAAAGCTCATAATACACCACATAGACCTCTGGACCATCTGGCAAGGTCAAAACTGGTGCTGAAGTTAGTTGTTTTTTTAGCTCATGAAAACTTTGTTCACAAGTTGCAGTACACAGAAACTTTGGTGCTTTCTAAGTTAGCTTAGTCAAAGGTGGATAAGGAAAAAAGAATCCCTCTATGAACCTCCTGTAATACCCTGTTAACCCTAGAAATCTATGAACTTCTCTTAAGGTCGTTGTGTCTAGGCCAAGTTTTCATGGCCTCAATCTTATGTAAGTCAACTTGTATAAAAGCATATCATATAATATGGCCATAGAAGGCTACAAAATGCAACTAGAACGCACACTTAAAGAACTTAGTATATAATCTCTAACCTCAGAGTACCTGAACCACTGCCTAGAGATGGTCTCAATGCTCCGACTTTGTAAGACCCTAAAAGTTGGAAAGTCATTATGAATTATACCAAATATGAATTATACCAAAATATGATGGATGGAATCCTACACATGTATCAATACATAATGATATAAGTTTTGGGAATCAAGAACATTAGCCATCCTAGTGTCTCTAAGAATAGGAGCTTCTTTGAAATTTATACATTCATCGTCCATTTATTTCATATGGATCATGTCAAAAGAAAGAAGGGTAGCTTTACATACCTTGAACTTTATCTAAATGTCCAATGTCTACTTCTCGAGCTTGTGGATCTAAAATTAAGATAACATAGGTCACAGTTCGATATCCACATCACTTACTAACTAATCCAAGTACGAATGAAACTTAACATAATTCGAGCAGCATTTCCCCTGCAAAATTAATATCCTCAAAATTCCAATTTAAAAAATCAATTAAAATATCAACAACAACAATACCAATAATTTCATATCAAACTAGAATTAAATTCATCCTTAAGTTACTTCGAAAATAGCCCAATATACATTCGGATGTCAATGCATATACACTTCTTTATTTTTGTATATCCATAGTATATCAACAATAACTACAGCCAATCTCCCAATATTCCAGCACATAAAATAGTTCATAACAACCACGAAACAGTCATAAAAATCTCATCACAAAACAGCCACAAATATCATACCAAACAGCTCCAAAATATCTTCACAAAATAGCCACGAAAATCATGTAAAACTGCGCCAAACAAAATAGTCTGATATACACTTTGTATACAATATCTTCATACACTTTAATCTTCTAAATTAAAGAACAATAACTCATCAACAATATTAAAAAAATATCAACAATTATTATATATCATAACTCAGCTAATTCCATCCATTTAATCCACCTAAAATAACCCCTTAATCTATAAATCTCAACAAAACAACAAACGAGTTTATAACGCTATTTTCTCTGTTCTAATCCATTAAAACTCTAAATAAACTTGTTAACAATGAAAAATAGACTTTAATATTACCTTAAGTATGCAGCAACTACATTAACCCTTATTGGCTGATTTTTTGCTCAAATTAAAGTCAACGCGACCTACAATATTTTTCTTTTCATGAGTTTCGAGATTCGGGGCTCAGATTTTGGTCAAAATTGGTGTTTATCTCTAAGATTCTCCTCTCTCTCTCTCTCTTTCTAGAAATTCCTGGATGTTTTGGTCTAAGCATGCTCCATTCATGGTTGCCGACTCAAGAGCTCATATGAGCAAGTTTATTTTGAGTGTTTCAAATTTGGTTGTCAAAGAATGTAGAACCACCATGTTGATGAAAAATATGGACATCTCAAGGTTAATGACTCATATCGAGCAAATCAAAGAGGAAACTCTATTGAGGCTTTCTCTAAAGGGGGATATGTTGTGCTTCGATATCAAGGTCATTTATTGTCCCTAATATTGATGGTTTGAGGGAGATAACATTGTCCAAATCTTATAGTTCTTATTTTCTATCCACCCGGGATCCACCAAGATGTATCATGATTTAAGGGAAGTGTATTAGTGGAATGGAATGAAGAAGGATATTTAGGAATTTGTGGCTAACTATCCAAATTGTCAATAAGTAAAGAGGTTGAGCACCAAAAACTGGGTGGTTTAGCTCAAGACATTGAAACTCCTACTTAGAAGAGGGAAAACTTGAATATGGACTTTATTACAGGTTTGTCTCATACTCACAGGAAACATAATTCGATTTAGGTTGTTGTGGACCGAATGACTAAGTCGATGCATTTTCTTCCCGTCAAGACTTTTTATTCGGCCGAGGATTATGCTAGATTTTACATTCGGTAGTTAGTAATGTTATATGGTATTCCTTTATCTATCATTTCTAAGCGAGGTGCTCAGTTCACATCTTAGTTTTGGAGATCATTTTAAAAGGGTCTTGGTACTCAAATTAAGCTTAGTATCATTTTTCACCCTCAAACCGATGGTCAAGCCAAATGGACTATTCAGACTTTGGAGGATATGTTGAGATCTTATGTGATTGGCTTCAAAGTTAATTGTAATGACCATTTTCCATTGATTTTGTTTGCTTACAACAACAATTATCATTCAAGTATCCAAATGGCTCCATTTGAGGCATTATATAGTAAGAGGTGTAAATATTCAATTGGATGGTTCGAGGTTAGTAAGGTCTCTTTGATAGGCCTGAGTTGGTTTATAAAGCTATGGAGAGAGTTTGACTCATTAAGGAGAGGTTGAAGACTGCCCAAAGCCAGCAAAAGTCCTATTCGGATGTGAGGATAATAGAGCTTGAGTTTGATGTTGATGATTGGGCTTACTTGAAAATATTACCTATGAAGGGTGTGATGTGTTTTGGCAAGAAGGGGAAGCTTAGTCCCTGTTATGTATGCCTATATCAAATTTTAAGATGTTTTGGTAAGGTGGCTTATGAGTACGATTTGCCTTTGGAATTGGCATCACTGTACTGGTGTTTTATGTCTCTTTGTTGAAAAAGTGTATTGGTGATCCTATCTCTATTGTGCCATTGGAGAGTATTAGTGTGAAAGAGATTCTATCTTATAAAGAGGTTTTAATTGAGATTTTAGACCGTTAAGTACGGAAGTTGAGGAATAAAGAAGTAGCTTTAGCTTCTGTCAAAGTCCTTCGGAGGAACCAACTAGTTGAGGATGCTACTTGGGAGGCTGAAGTCGATATGATGTCTCATTAACTTCATCTTTTTCCCTCCATTCCAGCTTGAGGTATTTAGTTTCCTCATGTTCAGTCTTTCGGATTCATGCATTTCGGTCATTCTCATGTTTCTATATGCATGTATGTTTATGAAATCAATTTTGAGTCATGTTTTAGTTTAGGGTTGATTACTACCTGGTTTATGCATTTTAATGTGTTGTTGCATTCATGTTGGGTTGTTAAATCTCTTTCCTTACTCTATTTATGCTAGCTTGAGTCTTATTCAAGGATGAATGTTTCCATAGGGGAGATATTGTAATACCCCGGATGTGGGAAAGTCGGAACAAGGAAAATATTGTAGAAACATTCATCTGGTGCAGTGTTCATAAGTCAAAATACAGACCTTAGCAAGTCCTAATGATCGTAGAAAGTCATATAGGCCGTAGGAGGGTCTCGTAGAAAAGGTCCTGAGACTTTTGAAAAATTGGCTAAGTGTCAGATCATTTGATGAGTGGGATCTATGAGCCGTACAAGGTCCTACAGACCATAGATTGGGGTCGTAGGAAGACTCCTGAGGAATGTCAATTTCCAATAGCTCGGGGTGAGTTCCATGAGGGGCCCAATGGACCGTAGAAAATTCTATGTGTTGTAGGATGACTCTTGGGATGAGGTTCAGGGTGTTGTATTTTTAAAATTTTAAAGTTGTACGGGATAAAGGAGTTAACAAATCGTAAGATGTTCGACGACTTGTAGACTAGGGTCATAGGGTCAAGGTGCAATTTCTAGTAGCCACTGATTGTGGAAATGGCTTCTGCGAACGCCTATGACAACCCATAGGAAACCCTACAATCCATAGGAAAGGGGTCGTAGGAGGGAAGTGCAATTTCAATAGATCTGGAATTTGGACACAAGTTCTATGAGTGCCTTCGATGATCCGTGGAGGACCTTACAGACCGTAGGTTCTGTTTGTAGGGTCTCTTCTATAGAATTTACCCAAGGTTATTTTGGACATTCCTCACTCTCTAACTCATAAACTACATCATTTTGGGTTAAATAAGACGACCTATAACTACCAATCCCTTCAAACTACCCCAGTTCCCTCTCATCCTCCTAAAATCACCTAAGGCACTCAAGGATTTCTCCCAAGAGTCTTCTTCTCCAAGTCAATCCAAGGTTGAAGGATTCAAGTCTCCATTTCAATTTCATAGATAAGTATCATCAAGGTATGTGGGAACTCATCCATGGATCATCTTCCATCAATGGAGTTCCAAATACTTCTCTCCTTTTTTATGAATTTCAATCCAATTGTTATATGGTTTTGATTATTTAGCATTGGGTTCACTCAATTATGTTTTTACTCAACTTCAATGATCTTATTATGCATAAATTGATGTTATTTAAATGATTACAAGAAGTTTCACATGATCCCATGCATTATACTTATTTTATAACTATGAACCATGATTTGAGATTTTATATACATCATGAATTTATGAAGTATTATTTCAAGGACGTTTTTACATAAAGTATCAATATGATTTTATGAAGTTAAAGTTTACTTCGGAAAAGAAGTAATATCATCATGAAGGATTTTCATGATTTATCCACTTTCAAGTTAGGTGTGATTTATATGAAAAGCTTATCATGATCTAGATGATTTTAATTAAGTATATCTTATAGCTTGATTGGGTCGAGGTTCATGATATGGTTTAAGAAACTATTCTTATTATTTTCAAAGTATCTATGATAAGTTTGGTTTTATAAGCTTATGACCATTTTCTATGACTATGCTATAATTTTTATTGATATTCTTGTTGAGAATTTACTTAGCACTGAGTGGACTAGGAGCAATCACCTAGATCCCATATCTACGTGCTACCTAGAATTTCCTAAATGGATAGTCTAAGCTTAAGCTAGTGGATCCATGTAAATGGTACTTACCTTGGCAAGTGGGACAACCTCTTTTCGATGTGGAGAAGACACTGAACTTCATGATATAGATATCATGGTTTATTTTGATTAATAGTATCTCTCACAAAGCTTTATGACTCCTTTATGCTGTGTTTATTTGATGAAATTCTTACGAGTTTGCATTGACCATGTCTTATTATTTAAATAATGCATTTAATGATTTTAACTATGTTTAGCTAGGTCATTGCATTATTGTGATTTTCGGCATGCATTGCATATTCTACATGCTTAGTACATTTCATGTACTAACATAAACTGTATTGCCTATATTATTTCATAATATAGGTCATGACTCTCATGCCCATTCTCGTGGCTAGTATAGGTCCCAGCTAGTATCACTTATTTTGGTAAATCCTCATGATTCGAGGATGAAAACACTATGTGATCTTTGATTTTCATACTTATTTCACGTTATTATGTTTTAGGTGAGTTAGGTCTTGTCCTATGCCTCCGTCTATGTGTAATATCCCCTAAAAACGTTGTATACGATGTTTCAATTTTTGCCTAAACATGATACAGCCTCTGTATTTTGGTCATAACTTTTCATAGAAATATCCAAATTGATTGATTCAAATTTCTGAGTAACCACAAGATCATTACCTACAACTTTTATGAAGACCATATTTTAAGATTCGGAGGTCAAGTAGGTCAAATAAATTAATCTTTGTAAGGTAGGATGCTGTTACGGAAATGAGTGTTTATAGAAGAAAAATCATATCTCACTGTAGGTTTATCCAAATTGGTTGATTCTTAAACGATATGAAACTAGACTTCCATATCTACAATTCTTATGAAGACACCAAATCCTAATAAGGAATTTATCTTATTCAAACGCAGCTTCCAAAAAGAGTATTCTGTCAAAGATAACTCATTTCACCTACCATAGAAAGATCTAGATACATTTGACATCACTCATGACATAAATTGTCCTCCATTTAACATCATCCATGACATCAATATATTCCACTAAATTTTCAGATTTTTATTTATAATTATTTTATTTATTGTTAGGTCATCTTTCCCACCTATAAATACCCACCTTATTTCCTCATTTTATTCATCAAGCTTTCTCAAGCAAATCTTCTCTCTATACACATTCTCAAATATAGTTTTAGTTCTTAGTAGTGAAGAAATACTATTCCGGTGATTCATATATTCCGGGTAGTACACAAAACGTTCCGGCAAGGAGAGAAGCTAGGACTCAAGAGTGTTCATTAAGTCTTTCGGTACCAACTAAAGCTTCGGTTTCCAGGTATGTAAGGTTTCAATGAGAGTATTCCTTCCACTCTCATGTCTAAATTATTTTGATTATATGATAAATTATAGTTATTTTCTTTAAGCTTTACTCTAAGTTATGTTGGTGTTTACCCATGAGTTATTCCATTCATATAGTCCAAAAACTCTTTCAATTAAATCTCTTGATTTCAAGTAATATTTTCTTATACTAATTCTTATTTTTACTTAATAGTATGAATTATGGTTAAATTAATGATTATTGATCTATTTTGATGCAACATAATTTCATATATATGAATTGATAGTTTGCAAGTAATTCCTCTATTTATGTATTTAAAGGTTCTTGAAATTCATGGTGGGTTGTTTAAAGCATGATTTTTAATTAATGAATTTTAAAGTATTTATATATATTCATTTACATACATATTTGCAAGTTGAAGTCATTTGATCCCACCTAGTTTTACTATGTTTTTAATAAAGTTTGACTTGAAAGCTTTGACTCCAAATAAATGTTTATGAAAGCAATATCTATGATCAAAAAGGGAGTCTTATGAAATGAAAGAATGATGAAATGATATGAATGATGGATTCTTTATGCAATAAGGACAATTCTTGCATATTTGAATTATCAAATGTTTTAATGAGCTATTCTACCGAATATGATGTTTGAATTCTCAAGTTATATGCTATAAATATTTTGAAGTATTAAACTATTCCGTGGGATTGACTTAGCACCGAATGAGGCATTGAGGTGGGATTCGGTAAGGGAATCCTAGTAGCAACCCCTTGTCTCATTAACTATGTGCCAACATAGGAGCCCTTGTAGGCTTAGGCTAATGGATCCATAAATAGCCCTTAAAGTTAAAGTTAAAGAAATGAATGAAGTTGACGGAGTTCTACCTGGCAAGTAGTCTCCCCGGCCAACGTAGGGGGTTATGTTGGATTCCATGTAATAGCTCGCATGGTCTTAAATGTCGGTTATGGTTAGCTTCCCACAAAATGAATGTTTTAAAGGATATCCATATGATTTATTATGCATGTATTACATTATGTTCCATATTACATAAATGTTATAATATTTTCTCAATGTTCATGCATCCTTACATACTTAGTACATTCAAAGTACTAACGCATACTCTTTTGCCTACATGATATCACCATGTAGGGATCGGTGCTCCTCCTCGTTCTCCTCCACGTGGCTAGTTGATATTCCATCGAAGACTACTTTTGGTGAGTTCCCATGTTCCGGGAACAATACTCCTTTGTCTTTCTAGCTTATGATATGTTAAGATATTTTATTATGGCATTTCTTCTATTATGATTGAGGGTGAGCTAGGAACTTGTCTTAGCCCCATTAAATCTAATAGTTAGAGGTATTGTTGGACATATGTAAGTTGAATATTTATTATTATGATTTCCGCTTGTCTATTTATCATCATTACCTATGAAAGGCTAAAAGAATGCTAAGAGGCTTGTTTGAGGTACTTTCGGGTTCCTCATTCGCTATGTCACGTCTAGGCCCTAGGCTTGGGTCGTGACAAACTTGGTATCAGAGCCCGAGGTTTTGAATGATCCTTGGAGTCCAACATACCGCGTCGAATAGGGTCTTGTTCATGGTTGTGAAGCGCGCCACAATTATGAATAAGAGACTATGAGGCGTTTAGGAAAATTTTCACTTCTTTCAAATTCATGTCGTGCCTTAGAGTGTCCTAAGCTTTCCTTTAACTAATTACCCATTTTGTGTTCTCTAGATAATGACTCGTGGAAGACCACCTCAAAGAGCAAGGATTGACAATGAGGACCAAACTCCTCCGATTCCTAATGCCCAACATCATGAGGATGGGGTAACCCATGCCGAGTTTCGCAGTGTTATTACTTTGTTAGCTCAAGTCGTAGCTAACCAAGGGAATCTAGGTGTTCCTCCTCCCCAAATGCAAAATCCAGCCTCTAGGATTCGGGATTTCCAAAGGATGAATCCGCCCGAGTTCGATGGTTCTAAACTAGATGAGGACCCTATGGAGTTCATTAATGAGGTATACCGGATTGTGGCTATCATGGGTGTGCCACCAAATGAGAAGGCTGAGCTAGTGGCCTATCAACTCAAAGGTGTGGCTCGAGTGTGGTACGAACAATGGATTGTTGAGAGGGATGAAGAAATAGGGTCGATAGGATGGGAAGAGTTCAAAGGTGCCTTCCTAGACCGCTTCTTCCCATTGGAGCTAAGGGAGGCCAAAATCCAAGAGTTCATCAACCTCCGTCAAGGAAGTATGAGTGTGAGGGAGTATGCTCTCAAATTCACTAAGTTGTCAAAGTATGCTCCCTTCATGGTCTCTGACCCAAGAGCTAGAATGAACAAGTTTATTTCCGGTGTCTCAGGCTTGGTGTCCAAGGAGTGCAAAACGGCCATGTTGATCAAGGAGATGGATATCTCTCGGTTAATGACTTACGCAGAACAAATTGAAGAAGAGAAGCTTAGAGAGAGATCAAGGGGGTTCAAGAAGGCTAGAGTGGATGGTGGAGGGTTTAACCCTCAAAGGTCCGATTATGGTAACAATGGCAAAGGCCAAGGTGGGCAACGATTTATGGGGCAAGGTTCCACCAATAATCCTCCTCCAAGGTTCAACAAGGACAAGAGTGGTAAACCAATGATTCCTAGAGAGAATGTTGCTACTCAAACTTTCCCTGCTTGCAAGAAGTGTGGAAGGACTCACAAAGGGGAATGCTTAGCTGGCTCCAATGCATGCTTTAAGTGTGGCAAGCTGGGCCACCATGCTAAGGATTGTAGAGATGGTGGTGGTAGGACTCAAGGACAAATTGCTCATGGTCAACAAGTCCAAGGAGGTGTCCAACGCACCAACCGCTTTTATGCCTTGCATGGGAGACAAGAGGTTGAGGATGCACCCAATGTCATTACCGGTATGTTAAAGGTCTTTTCTTTTGATGTGTATGCACTATTAGATCCGGGTGCAAATTTATCTTTTGTTACTCCATTCCTTGCTAATAGATTTGATGTTTTACCTGAAATGTTATTAGAGCCTTATTTGGTGTCTACCCCCGTTGGTGAGTCAGTTATTGCTAGAAAGGTCTATAGGGGTTGCCTTGTGTCTATCTTGCATAAAGTTATTCCTTGTGATCTCATTGAGCTTGATATGATAGATTTCGATGTCATTCTTGGGATGGATTGGTTACATGCATCTTATGCTTCCATAGATTGTAGGAATCATCGAGTCAAGTTCCAATTTCCAAATGAGCCTGTTATTGAATGGCAGGGTTGTGATTCGGTGGTTAAGGGTCAGTTTATTTCTTATCTTAAGGCTCGCAAAATGATTTCTAAGGGATGTATTTACCATATTGTGAGGGTTAGGGATGTCAACTCCAAAAGTCCTTCTCTTGAGTCAGTTCCTATAGTCAATGAATTCCTCGATGTCTTTCCTGATGACCTTCCCGGTGTCCCTCCCGAAAGGGAAGTTGATTTTGGTATTGATATCCTCCCCGATACCCAACCTATCTCTATTCCTCCTTACCGCATGGCCCCAGCAGAATTGAAAGAGCTAAAGGAACAATTAAAGGACTTGTTAGAGAAGGGGTTCATAAGACCAAGTATTTCGCCATGGGGTGCTCCCGTTCTATTTGTAAGAAAGAAGGATGGTTCACTTCGAATGTGCATAGACTATCGGCAATTAAATAAGATGACCATTAAGAACAAGTACCCACTCCCTAGAATAGATGACTTGTTTGATCAATTACAAGGGGCAAGTCACTTCTCCAAGATCGACCTTCGGTCCGGCTACCACCAACTACGGGTAAGGGAGTGTGATATTTCCAAAACAGCCTTCCGAACAAGGTATGGTCACTATGAGTTTGTGGTGATGAGTTTTGGGTTGACGAATGCACCGGCGGTGTTTATGGACTTGATGAATAGGGTGTTCAAACCTTACCTTGATACCTTTGTAGTAGTCTTCATTGATGATATTTTAATTTACTCTCGGGGTGAGGAAGAACATAAAAATCACTTGAGAGTTGTGCTTCAAACATTGAGGGATAAACAATTATTTGCAAAATTTAGTAAGTGTGAATTTTGGTTAAAGGAGGTAGCATTTCTTGGTCACGTAGTGTCCGGTGATGGAATCAAGGTTGATCCTAAGAAAATAGAGGCAGTCAAAAATTGGCCTAGACCATTATCTCCTTCAGACATTAGGAGCTTCTTAGGTCTAGCCGGGTACTATAGATGGTTCGTCAAAGGCTTTTCTTCCATCTCATCTCCTATGACAAAATTGACCCAAAAGAAATCCAAATTCATATGGACAGATGAGTGTGAGAAGAGTTTCCAGACCTTAAAAGATCGACTTACCTCTGCTCCTATTTTGACTCTCCCAGAAGGATTAGAAGGGTTTGTAGTTTATTGTGATGCTTCAAAGATTGGTTTAGGTTGTGTCTTAATGCAAAAGGGCAAGGTAATAGCCTATGCTTCTAGGCAATTAAAGGTGCATGAGCGCAACTACCCTACCCATGACCTTGAATTGGCGGCTGTTGTTTTTGCTTTGAAGATTTGGAGGCATTACCTCTATGGGGTGCATGTGGATGTCTATACTGATCATAAGAGTCTTCAATATGTGTTTACCCAAAAGGACCTTAATCTAAGGCAAAGGAGGTGGCTAGAACTCCTTAAGGACTATGACATGAGTGTGCACTATCATCCGGGTAAAGCCAATATGGTTGCTGATGCACTTAGTAGAATATCTATGGGGAGTGTGGCCTATGTGGATGAAAGGAAGAGGGAGTTGGTGAAAGATGTTCACCGATTGGCTAGATTAGGGGTGAAGTTGGGTAGTACTAATGATGGGGGTATGGTTGTTCAAAATAGTTCTGAATCCTCTTTGGTGGTGGATGTTAAATCAAAGCAAGATCTTGACCCAAAGTTTATCGAGTTAAAGAAGTTGGTAAAGGAAAAGAAGATAGAAGTCTTTTCCCAAGGGGGAGATGGGGTTCTATACTACCAAGGTCGGATATGTGTTCCATATGTTGATGGCCTAAGGAGTTTGATCTTGATGGAGGCTTATAATTCTAGATACTCCATTCATCCCGGTTCAACAAAAATGTACCGAGACTTAAAGGAGTTGTATTGGTGGGGTGGCATGAAGAAGGACATAGCAAGGTTTGTGTCCGAATGTACAAATTGTCAACAAGTGAAGGCTGAACATCAAAGACCGGGTGGCCTAGCCCAAGACATTGAAATCCCAACTTGGAAATGGGAAAATGTGAATATGGATTTTGTAGTGGGTTTGCCTCATACCCGGAAACGTCATGACTCGATTTGGATAATTATTGATAGAATGACTAAGTCAGCTCACTTCTTACCGGTTAAAACTTCCTATAGTGCCGAAGACTATGCCAAGTTGTATATTCGGGAGTTGGTGAGGTTGCATGGTGTGCCATTATCCATTATTTCGGATCGTGGTACCCAATTCACTTCTCACTTCTGGAGATCATTTCAAAAAGGCCTCGGTACTAAGGTAAAGTTGAGCACAGCATTCCATCCTCAAACGGATGGGCAAGCTGAAAGGACGATTCAAACACTAGAGGATATGTTAAGGGCTTGTGTGTTGGAGTTTAAAGGGAATTGGGATGATCATCTACCTCTCATCGAGTTTGCCTATAATAATAGTTACCACTCAAGTATTGAGATGGCACCATTTGAGGCTTTGTATGGGAGACGATGTAGATCACCGGTAGGTTGGTTCGAAGTAGGTGAGATGACCTTGTTGGGCCCCAATTTGGTACTTGATGCTTTAGAGAAGGTGAAGATCATTAGAGAAAGGTTGAAGACGGCTCAAAGTCATCAAAAGTCCTATTCTGACACTAGAAGAAGGGATCTTGAGTTTAATGTGGATGATTGGGTGTATCTGAAGGTTTCACCCATGAAAGGTGTGGTTCGATTTGGTAAGAAAGGGAAATTGAGCCCTAGATATGTAGGGCCTTATAGAATCGTGAGACGTGTTGGTAAGGTTGCATATGAGTTGGAATTACCATTGGAAATGGCCATGGTTCATCCGGTGTTTCACGTGTCTATGTTGAAAAAATATGTGGGTGATTCTAGTTCCATTGTACCTATGGCAGTAGTGAATATTGAAGAAAACTTGACCTATGAAGAAGTTCCTGTGGAAATTTTGGACCGGCAAGTTAAGAGATTGAGGAACAAAGAAATTGCATCTGTTAAAGTCCTTTGGAGGAATCAACAAATAGAAAGTGCAACATGGGAAGCGGAAGCGGATATGATTAAGAGATACCCTCATCTTTTCCCCTCTACCCAAACCTAAGGTATTAAGTTGTCCTTGCTCAATTACTTGAAATCCTTACATCTCAACTTTTCTAGTCACATGCTTGCAAAATTATGAAATATTTTTTTTTAAACGATTTTTTAAATTACACTGTTGCATTAATGATAGGTTGTTTGTTAATACTCTACTCTACTCAAGCTAAGTCTTTTCTCATTCGAGGACGAATGTTCCCAAGGGGGAGATAATGTAATATCCCCTAAAAACGTTGTATACGATGTTTCAATTTTTGCCTAAACATGATACAGCCTCTGTATTTTGGTCATAACTTTTCATAGAAATATCCAAATTGAGTGATTCAAATTTCTGAGTAACCACAAGATCATTACCTACAACTTTTATGAAGACCATATTTTAAGACTCGGAGGTTAAGTAGGTCAAATAAATTAATATTTGTAAGGTAGGATGCTATTACGGAAATGAGTGTTTATAGAAGAAAAATCATATCTCACTGTAGGTTTATCCAAATTGGTTGATTCTTAAACGATATGAAACTAGACTTCCATATCTACAATTCTTATGAAGACACCAAATCCTAATAAGGAATTTATCTTATTCAAACGCAGCTTCCAAAAAGAGTATTCTGTCAAAGATAACTCATTTCACCTACCATAGAAAGATCTAGATACATTTGACATCACTCATGACATAAATTGTCCTCCATTTAACATCATCCATGACATCAATATATTCCACTAAATTTTCAGATTTTTATTTATAATTATTTTATTTATTGTTAGGTCATCTTTCCCACCTATAAATACCCACCTTATTTCCTCATTTTATTCATCAAGCTTTCTCAAGCAAATCTTCTCTCTATACACATTCTCAAATATAGTTTTAGTTCTTAGTAGTGAAGAAATACTATTCCGGTGATTCATATATTCCGGGTAGTACACAAAACGTTCCGGCAAGGAGAGAAGCTAGGACTCAAGAGTATTCATTAAGTCTTTCGGTACCAACTAAAGCTTCGGTTTCCAGGTATGTAAGGTTTCAATGAGAGTATTCCTTCCACTCTCATGTCTAAATTATTTTGATTATATGATAAATTATAGTTATTTTCTTTAAGCTTTACTCTAAGTTATGTTGGTGTTTACCCATGAGTTATTCCATTCATATAGTCCAAAAACTCTTTCAATTAAGTCTCTTGATTTCAAGTAATATTTTCTTATACTAATTCTTATTTTTACTTAATAGTATGAATTATGGTTAAATTAATGATTATTGATCTATTTTGATGCAACATAATTTCATATATATGAATTGATAGTTTGCAAGTAATTCCTCTATTTATGTATTTAAAGGTTCTTGAAATTCATGGTGGGTTGTTTAAAGCATGATTTTTAATTAATGAATTTTAAAGTATTTATATATATTCATTTACATACATATTTGCAAGTTGAAGTCATTTGATCCCACCTAGTTTTACTATGTTTTTAATAAAGTTTGACTTGAAAGCTTTGACTCCAAATAAATGTTTATGAAAGCAATATCTATGATCAAAAAGGGAGTCTTATGAAATGAAAGAATGATGAAATGATATGAATGATGGATTCTTTATGCAATAAGGACAATTCTTGCATATTTGAATTATCAAATGTTTTAATGAGTTATTCTACCGAATATGATGTTTGAATTCTCAAGTTATATGCTATAAATATTTTGAAGTATTAAACTATTCCGTGGGATTGACTTAGCACCGAATGAGGCATTGAGGTGGGATTCGGTAAGGGAATCCTAGTAGACACCCCTTGTCTCATTAACTATGTGCCAACATAGGAGCCCTTGTAGGCTTAGGCTAATGGATCCATAAATAGCCCTTAAAGTTAAAGTTAAAGAAATGAATGAAGTTGACGGAGTTCTACCTGGCAAGTAGTCTCCCCGGCCAACGTAGGGGGTTATGTTGGATTCCATGTAATAGCTCGCATGGTCTTAAATGTCGGTTATGGTTAGCTTCCCACAAAATGAATGTTTTAAAGGATATCCATATGATTTATTATGCATGTATTACATTATGTTCCATATTACATAAATGTTATAATATTTTCTCAATGTTCATGCATCCTTACATACTTAGTACATTCAAAGTACTAACGCATACTCTTTTGCCTACATGATATCACCATGTAGGGATCGGTGCTCCTCCTCGTTCTCCTCCACGTGGCTAGTTGATATTCCATCGAAGACTACTTTTGGTGAGTTCCCATGTTCCGGGAACAATACTCCTTTGTCTTTCTAGCTTATGATATGTTAAGATATTTTATTATGGCATTTCTTCTATTATGATTGAGGGTGAGCTAGGAACTTGTCTTAGCCCCATTAAATCTAATAGTTAGAGGTATTGTTGGACATATGTAAGTTGAATATTTATTATTATGATTTCCGCTTGTCTATTTATCATCATTACCTATGAAAGGCTAAAAGAATGCTAAGAGGCTTGTTTGAGGTACTTTCGGGTTCCTCATTCGCTATGTCACGTCTAGGCCCTAGGCTTGGGTCGTGACACTATGTAGTAGAGGCTTGTCCGACTTCGTATGTATTTCCCTTATTCAGATATTATGTTTTGGGATTCTCTTTTATCGAGATTTTTATGTTTTGAGACTAACTTTTTGCATTAATTTTTACTCTTGATTTCCATGCAATATTATGCTAAGAGGCTTGATTAGGCTCCCTCAGAATTTTACTTATCGTGTCACGTCTAGGGCCTAGCTTGAGTCATGATAGACTCTAATTGTCACGATCCAATCTAGGGCCTAGTCGTAACACAGCGATTAAAACCCCAAAGAGCTCCAACCAAGCCTCTTGTACATATCATAAGCATACATAAGGTGAAATATAAGAGAGGAAACATGATAAGAGAGTCTAAAACATGAATAAAAATCTGAAAATGTCTTATGAAAACATAGACTCAAACATATGTCCAACTAGATGTCTCTAAACATGAGTATAAATGGGGGCTAAGACAGGTCCTTAGCTCACCCTCAATATACAAGGCAAATAAAAGTCTTTTGAAAAGGAAATAGTAACCAAGTTGAAACTAGTCCTTGGTTAATAAGGACTCACCATAACACCTTCGGATAGGAACGCCTACTAATTACATGGATGATTAGGATCTTCAAACTCAACCCCTACATTATGAGACAATGTAGGCACAAAGTATGCATTAGTACGTTGGAATGTACTAAGTATGAGGGCATGACATGCAACGTAAATCATGGAATGCAAAGGTCAAGTAAAACACATGATAAATTGGAATATATAAAGTCATGAGAAAATCATAATTGACCAAAGCATTTAAAAGAATAAGTTCAAAATCATAACATACTTAAAAGATCATACATATGTGGGATAGGAACCATAACCGACAATAAGACCATGCGAGCTATAACATGGAATCCGATGATCCCCACATCGAGAAGGAGGAGGCTACTTTGCCAAGGTAGACTCCTAATCATGAACATGTGTTATTTGTGGATCCACTAGCTAGGCCATAAAGCCAATCCTACGATGACACGTAGTTATGAGATCAAAGACTTTATATAAGGACGCCTTGCTTCCAACCCCACCTCAAGTCCACATTCGGTGCTAAGTCAAATTCCACAAAATACATACATAACATAAGATCATAATTTTATATATCATAGTCATGATAATAGGTTTAAAATCATAGAGTAGCTTATTTTCATAATATACTTGTAATGTGAGAATTTGCCCTTTCATCATTATAATCATATTTGCATAATTCATATTGTTAGGCCTTAAGTCGCCTTACTTCATAACTTTCATGAAAACCCATAATTTGAAACATACTTATAATTCATGATCATAATTAAAATACATGGTCATAATTCATACTTCGAAAATTCATGACCATAGCTTGAACTTGAAATTAGGGTATGACATGAATGCATGATCAATTTACTTGAAAATCATGAAATTTACTTGAAGATATGCATGATCATAAACTTTATATCAGCTCGTATATAATTCATATAGATAATATCCTTTAGAAGTATAAATCAAAAACTCATAATTTACATCATTAATCCTAGAAATCAAAATAGAAGAATTTATGAAAAAAAATCTTCAATTTAATTCAATAACCATCAATTTATATCAAAATAGACTCATTATCATATTTTAAATCAAAATTCATGCAACTGGAATAGAGATCACAAAATCCATAAATAACCTTGAGAAATTGATTAGGCTTCATGGATGAAAGGATTCATGAATCAATACTCACATACCTTGAGCGAGAACACCAATTAATTTGGAAGAACTTGAGAATTCCAATGGAGAAATTGAGTGAATTTGCTTGAAGTCTTCAATGGAAACCCTTAAGAGCCCTTTTTTGTAGAGAGAGAAATATTTGCTAGATGAATTGTAAAAGAATGAATAGATTAGAGGTTTAGGTTAATTTATATAGTTGAATTTGGTCCTAAAAACATCTAGGTTCATTAACTAATAATTTGGGAATAGTCTAGAACACCCATAAAAAAAATTCAATTCGGCCGGAAGACCTTCCCAAGTCTGTGACGCGGACCTGCCGCGATCAACTTGGTCGGAAAACTGTCCTAGGTCCGCGACGCGGTCCTGTCGCGGACCACACTATTTTGTGGATTCTTCAAAAATCTTTTTTCCGATCTACGAGTTCTAAAAATCCACCAAGACCGTTTTCCCGCAGGTTTTGACCCCTGATTGATATTCTAAACTTGAATTTTCCACAAAGATTAAGGATAATGCGTTACATGAGCGGCCTATTTCCCAGGCATTCTTAAGGTATTTTGTTACACCCCGCATTTTTGAACCTTGAAACGTATTCCTAGTCTTCTTGAAAGTGGCCATGAGATCCCTACTGTCCACATACATCAAACAACTCTAAGGAAAGAAGAATGCGATACCCCATGAGAGAGAAGGTTGGAAATAGAGTCGTGAGAATCTGGAAAGAGTTGGAGGCCAAACAATGAGTTATAGGACTCAATTTACCTACATAAGCTACTAATTTAGAAATCCTATACACTTGAGCTACTTAAATACATATCAAGCTTACGTAGCACGAATTACATAGGCTCTTAAAATAATACAAAATTACGAACCCATGAGGAAGAGAAGAGAAGGACGCATGGCAGCCTAGGAAGGCAACACGTGGCAGCACCTCAAGCAAGTAGGTGACCCACCTGCTTGGGGTCAAGTAAGTGACCCACCTACTTGGGGGTGGGCCCCACCAAGGACTTTATGGTGTTTTTATGGAGTGTGTTAAATTCCATATAGGTGGATGTAAATGTGAAAATGTCATAGAAATGCTTGACGTTGAAGACAATCTAAATTGGAGTCGTTATAGTTGAATTATCGTCGAAGTAAAGTGTTGTTCTTGTGGTGTGATGCTGCAGGTGTGGGGGGTGTTGCAGGGCCTAAAATTGTTCTAAAAGAGTGTGGGTGATTCTTTTTTCATCCACCCGACCCTTTGTTTCGTATAATTAAAGGCTTTGTGAAATAAAGACTAGAAACCTTATTTTGGTATCGTAGTTTCGAGCGAGTCGTTTGGAGTTTATGTTGTGTATTGTTGGGGTGAATTGCTTAAACATATGTTGTAGGTTATTGTTTTTGGTTGGCTGTAGTTATTAGGGGTGTAATTTTAAATTCGGATAGGGCACATTATAGGGGAGATGCTGCCCAATTTTTGCTAACGCCTTAACTAATTAAAAACCTAGTCGAGTAGACAAACAAGGACATAGGTTCCATGAATGCTAAAGTGCAACTGAAGGAACTGAAAAGTTTAAGGTTGTTGATACTCGCATTGCTTCCATATTAAATAGGTTTGGAGGACGACAACGTGGACGTGATTAAGAGAAGTCCATGCGAGGTATGTGAAGCTTCCTCTTG
Source organism: Solanum dulcamara (assembly GCF_947179165.1). Lineage (NCBI taxonomy): Eukaryota > Viridiplantae > Streptophyta > Magnoliopsida > Solanales > Solanaceae > Solanum > Solanum dulcamara. The sequence goes on from NC_077239.1 coordinate 49,104,617, forward strand.
GCATGTTTTGGAATAAGTATGTATAGCTATTTTTCATTCCTTTCGGCATGTCTTAGCCTTAAGTGAATTGTATGTGAACTGAGGGGATAATTCCATTCCCAGAACTCCAAGTACGCCTTATAATCCCTATCTACTGCTTAGTATTGGAACTCCTACAAAAATTGAGTATTGTCTGTTAGGGCTTCTCCGTGTTAAAAAGTATTGTGTGGAAAGCTACCTCTCCTTTGTCTTGATAGGTACTTAGTATGAAAATAAGATTATGATGCCATAATTTTTCACCGAGCCCCATGATGGGTCAGATACGAAATATGTGTGTGATGATCACCTGAAGGAAAGTACAGACTACATAGAGCTTATTCTGTTTCTTTTTGGCATGTCTTAGTTGTAAGTTAGATATGATATGAGCTCCGGAGTGATTCCATTCTTAAGCATATCTTATTTACTTCTAAATACTGAACTCTTATAGTAGTTGGGCTATCTCCCTGGAAACTTCTATGTATTAAGGAGATAATGAATGTACGGGCTCCAAGCCTTAAAGACTATATGGTACAAAGTGTTTCTGATTCCATAAATGATTTGGCCCTATGTTAATACATGTCTAGGGTCCCCGAGATTACAATTGATATAGCCCATAATGGCATTTGGAGGATGCTCGAGATGACTACACTACTACTCGGGTCCTCAGGCAAAAGCTTAACTTTCTTATTCTGTCGAGTCTCTGATAATGATTTAAATTGTATATGGTTACTCACTACTCTACTCGTGTATACTGTAAAAATTCTTCTCCTAGTCCCAAGCCAGTTATCAGAATCGTGATTAATTCCATTACATTGTCCACCGCCCCTCACTAGAGGGCCGGGTTACGTATGTATATATATGATGATGCGTTGTAATAAGGTGGTGATGGCACTGGGTCTATGGTGGTTTTACAGATGTATTCACCGGATCCCTGATAGGGCCGGCGATATGGTATAATTTGAACATGCATGTTTTTATGATTTACAGAATACAGGTATCGAGGTTTCTTTTACGATATATTTTTCCCCTGCTTCCCTGTCCCAATTATGTTATGTTATGTTTTACATACTCAGTACATATGTCATATTGACCCTCTTTCTTTGGGGGTTGCGTTTCATGCCCGCAGGTATAGATACAGGTTTTGGAAGTCCTTCAGCTTAGGATCCCACTCAGCTCAGCCGAAAGAGGTTCCATTGTATCGAAGCCTAGTTTTTGGTGCTGACTACTGATGTATAAAATTATTTTGTCTATTTAGGGGTACGACGGGGGCCCTGTCTCGCCATATATTGTGGTTAATATTTTTAGAGGTCTGCAGACATGTATGTATGGGTTGTATATGTCAGTTTGGTTCATCTGGGTCTATATGATGTATGGTATATGTTATTATGTTATAGTAGCCTTGTCAGCTTGTGTGCCCTTTCATGATGTGATACAAATGAAAGAGGCTACAGACTTATGAAAATGTTATCACCCAATAGGGTCATGTTGCATAGTATTATTTACAGTTCAACTTGGCCACAGTTGATAAACATGTATATAGGGGTCTAGGTCGGACCCCAGTCGTAGCCTACGGGGTAGGGTCATGATATTTTGTGGGCATATTTTTAGGGATGTTACAATATCTCCCCCTTGGGAACATTCGTCCTCGAATGAGATTCAACTAATACAGAAAAGACATGGAAAAAAGAATTTAGAAACCCGACATGGACATGATGACACTTTGAAAAATGCATAGAACGTGTAAACTTCATACTTAAAGTAAAACATAGTCCTTGAGAGAAATCATACATGAATATGAATGACATATGGAACTGAAGCATAGAAGTTTAATCGATTTGATCCTGAGCAACTTAGTACCTTTAGGCTTGAGTGAAAGGAAAGAGATAAGGATATCACTTCATCATGTCCGATTCCGCTTCCCACGTAGCACTCTCTTCTTGGTGATTCCTCCATAACACTTTGATGGATACGTCTTTATTTCTTAACCTCTTCACTTGCCGGTCTAAAATCTCAATCGGGATCTCTTCATAATTCAAACTCTCTTTAATACTCACATTCTCTATTGGCACAATAGAATTCGGATCACCCACAAACTTCCTCAACATTGACACATATACCTTAGGCTACTACACCTCTATAGGAAAATAGAGTACTACTCCTTACTACCCGTATTCATCAAACCGCTAAACCTAATAAATAAACACACAATGCATTGTGCATTCACCCATGTGCCATCATCACCACATTCAAGCCTAGTTATATAATGACTCTAATACACTCGCTTGAAACCCTTAACAAGAAGTCATCAATAGACTACTACAATCATTCACATATCTACAACCACACATTCAAGTCTACCATTTTAACCACTTTATGGCTCCCTTGAAGTCAACATCACTTAATAATTTTCGTGTCTACCCTAGCATCTCTACATCCTCATTGGTATTCATTCCTACGAAAGGTCACACCAATATATATTCCTACCTATCTATTGCCCACAACAAGGTCTCATCTAGCTCTTTCTCCCTTTTCTATAACCTCAAATGGGGCAAGCATGCCGCAGTTTATCGAAACACGAAATAGCCACTCTCTCTTCATCTATCATAACCCCAAACTAGAGCCTTAAGACAAGGGCTGAAGCTACCCTTAAATATTGAATCATGACCCTTCCATTATAGAATAGACTCATTTAGGAATTAAAACTTGACTCAATGAGATTTACAATCTATAGAAGCATAAAATACCAATCCATACCAATCGTTACCATTTTAAAAGGGGAATTCACACTTAGTGGATGAAGCACCACGCTAAGTTTGGAGACCCACAGAGGGGTAGGGTTGAGATCGCCTACGACTATCCTTATCATTCTTAGCAACCCTTGGACAATGCCTCAACTTGTGATCCTTCGCACCATAACCAAAACATACATCCAAACCGGCTAGACAATCTCCAGGATGGTACCGTCCACACTTTTGGCATGCGAGAAAAGCTCGACCACTATAATTGTCACCTTGATATCTAGGGTTAGGCACCCTATCCTTGCGATACTTAGGCACTGAAGTATTATCAAAAGATGATCCATTTTCAATCCAGGCCTTCTTAGTCATCTTAGGAACCTCCTTAAGCTTTTCCTCTTCAATTTGCTCAACATGAGTCATTAGTCTAGAGATATCCATTTCCTTTATTAACATGGCCGTCTTATATTCTTGAACAACCAAATTTGAAACCCCTGATATAAATTTACTCATTCAGGCTCGAGGGTCGGACACCAAAGTCGGAGCATACTTGGACAACTTCATAAAGTTGAGGGCATACTCCTTTACACTCATACTCCCTTGCTTCAAGTTGATAAATTCCATCACCTTCGCCTCCCTCAACTCTAAGTGAAAGAAACGGTCAAGAAATGCACCACCCTTAAAACTTTTCCAATCTATAGGACCCTCATTCACTCTTTCGGCCTTCCATTGGTTGTACCACACTTGAGCAACACCCTTGAGTTGGTAAGCCGCCAACTCCGCTTTTTCTTCTGAAGTCACTCCCATAATGCTCACTATCTTGTAGACCTCATCAATAAACTCTTGAGGATACTCATTGACTTTTGAGCCATGAAACTCTGGAGGATTCATTCGTGCAAAGTCCCTTATTCTCGAGGCCGGAGTAGGAATATTAGGAGGAGTCGCAACCCCTTGATTGGTCACTACTTGGGCTAGCATAGTAATGGTGGTTCGGAATTCCGCATTAGTCACTTGGTTTGGTAAAGGACCATTGTCTTGAGGAACCGGGGGAGGTTGGGCTTTATTAGCATTGTCTCCCCTTGGCGACTGTGGTCTTTTTGGAGCCATCTTTCTGAAAATTGCAAAGAAAGACTAGTAGGGAAAAGAAGTCTTATGGTAAAATCTATAGCACGATATGGATCATGAAAGAGGTGAGAATTCCTAAATACCTCATAGTCTCCTACTTATAAGTGTGGCGCGCTTCATACCCATGAATAAGACTCTACTTGACGTGGCATGTTGGACACCATAGGACACTTGAAAAACTTTGTGCTCTGATACCAAGTTTGTCACGACCCAATCTAGGGCCTAGTCGTAACACAGCGATTAAAACCCCAAAGAGCTCCAACCAAGCCTCTTGTACATATCATAAGCATACATAAGGTGAAATATAAGAGAGGAAACATGATAAGAGAGTCTAAAACATGAATAAAAATCTGAAAATGTCTTATGAAAACATAGACTCAAACATATGTCCAACTAGATGTCTCTAAACATGAGTATAAATGGGGGCTAAGACAGGTCCTTAGCTCACCCTCAATATACAAGGCAAATAAAAGTCTTTTGAAAAGGAAATAGTAACCAAGTTGAAACTAGTCCTTGGTTAATAAGGACTCACCATAACACCTTCGGATAGGAACGCCTACTAATTACATGGATGATTAGGATCTTCAAACTCAACCCCTACATTATGAGACAATGTAGGCACAAAGTATGCATTAGTACGTTGGAATGTACTAAGTATGAGGGCATGACATGCAACGTAAATCATGGAATGCAAAGGTCAAGTAAAACACATGATAAATTGGAATACATAAAGTCATGAGAAAATCATAATTGACCAAAGCATTTAAAAGAATAAGTTCAAAATCATAACATACTTAAAAGATCATACATATGTGGGATAGGAACCATAACCGACAATAAGACCATGCGAGCTATAACATGGAATCCGATGATCCCCACATCGAGAAGGAGGAGGCTACTTTGCCAAGGTAGACTCCTAATCATGAACATGTGTTATTTGTGGATCCACTAGCTAGGCCATAAAGCCAATCCTACGATGGCACGTAGTTATGAGATCAAAGACTTTATATAAGGACACCTTGCTTCCAACCCCACCTCAAGTCCACATTCGGTGCTAAGTCAAATTCCACAAAATACATACATAACATAAGATCATAATTTTATATATCATAGTCATGATAATAGGTTTAAAATCATAGAGTAGTTTATTTTCATAATATACTTGTAATGTGAGAATTTGCCCTTTCATCATTATAATCATATTTGCATAATTCATATTGTTAGGCCTTAAGTCGCCTTACTTCATAACTTTCATGAAAAAACATAATTTGAAACATACTTATAATTTATGATTATAATTAAAATACATGGTCATAATTCATACTTCGAAAATTCATGACCATAGCTTGAACTTGAAATTAGGGTATGACATGAATGCATGATCAATTTACTTGAAAATCATGAAATTTACTTGAAGATATGCATGATCATAAACTTTATATCAGCTCGTATATAATTCATATAGATAATATCCTTTAGAAGTATAAATCAAAAACTCATAATTTACATCATTAATCCTAGAAATCAAAATAGGAGAATTTATGAAAAAACTCTTCAATTTAATTCAATAACCATCAATTTATATCAAAATAGACTCATTATCATATTTTAAATCAAAATTCATGCAATTGGAATAGAGATCACAAAACTCATAAAATACCATACTTTAATTTAATAGAAAATCTTGAGAAATTGATTGGGCTTCATGGATGAAAGGATCCATGAATCAATACCCACATACCTTGAGTGAGAACACCAATTAATTTGGAAGAACTTCAGAATTCTGATAGAGAAATTGAGTGAATTTGCTTGAAGTCTTCAATAGAAACTCTTGAGAGCCCTTTTTTGTAGAGAGAAATATTTGATAGATGAATTGTAGAAGAATAAATAGAATTAGAGGTTTAGGTTAATTTATAGAGTTGAATTAGGTTCTAAAAACTTCAAGATTTATTAATTAATAATTTGAGAAAAGTCTAAAACACCCCTAAAAACACAATTCGGCTGGAAGACCTTCCCAGGTCCACGACGTGGACCTGTCGCTATCAACTTGGCCAGAAAACTGTCGCAGACCACACTATTTTGTGGATTCTTCAAAAATCTTTCTTCCAATCTACAAGTCCTAAAAATCCACCAAGACCATTTTCCTGCAGGTTTTGACCCCCTATTAGATATTTTGAACTCAGATTTTCCAAAATGATTAAGGATAATGTGTTACATGAGCGGCCTATTTCCAAGATATTCTTAAGGTATTTTGTGGACATTTTTTTTAGGGATGTTACACTAATTGTGAATGTACGAGGATATCATCAACAAACATAATCACGAACAAGTCTAAGAATGGTCTGAATATGTTATTCATTAGGTTCATAAATATTGTTGGGGGCATTTGTCAATCCGAAAGACATCACAAAAACTCAAAATAACAATATCTGGCCGTGAAAGCTATCCTTGGAATATTAATCTCCCTAACACACACCTAATGACACCCTGAATGTAAATTAATTTTTGAGAAAAATTAGGCACCTTGTAGCTGGTCAAACAATTCATCAATCATTGGTACTGGATATTTATTTTTTATAGTAGCCTTATTGAGCTATCGGTAGTCTATACACATGCACAATGAACCATCTTTCTTCAGTACAAATAATATTGGTGCACCCCACGACAACACACTCAATCTGATGAAGCGCTTATCTAACAAATCTTTTAGTTGCTCCTTCAATTCCTTCGTCCATACGTCCTTAAAATAGAGAGATATTTACATTTTCATGAAACTGTGCATGTATGTACATTGATGCGGGTTCCCCAAGACCCTAAATTGGATATGATATATATATATATATATATATATATATATATATATATATTAATCCTTCATGGATTTCAAGTTTCTAAACTCAAAACTTTAACAAAAATTACTCTTCATCGCAAGCTCATTATCGTGGTATAATTTTCTTGTCAAGTTAGGATTAATTTATTGATGCAGCAAGGAGACATATTTTTCATATTTATATTTCAAAATTTTGGTTGAGGTAATCTACTTCTTACCACCCTCCCTCGTAGTTCCATATCGTAGTATCATTTTTATAGATTTTCAAGGCATAGAGTGGTGTTTTTGATATTATGGTTGTGGAAAGCTCTGTTATCTTACTTAGTTTGGCTATTATTATTGTGTATTGATGGTTTTAAGGTATGTTAAGAGAATGAAGGGGGGGGGGGTCAGTGTGATTCTTATTAGAGCCGCATACGATAGTTGTGGAATTGAACGACGTGAAATACACCTTGTTATGTTGCCACGGGAGCCCGCCGTTCCTTTAAGATGTTGTTGAAATATCTTTATTGGATTTAGATGCTGTTTATTTTTGTTATTGGCCTCATTTTATACTTTGGACTTGGTTGGTCACTAGTGTAGCATTAACTCCTTATCGATTAGTTATGACTTATTCTTGCAGTCGTGTTGGTTTTCACATTGTTGTGTTACTTTTGATTGGTCAAGATTCATAGAAACACCTTTGGAGTTTTGGTTGAAAAGTATGAAAAAACTTTAATTTCCCTTCTGGCACGATCCTAATGGTCTAAGCTTGGTATGGATGGTATATTGTCATTATTAGACTTATAGCTTATCCTATTGGGTTGGTTACCACAATATGATATAATATCTATCAACAACACTCTACTCTTGCTTAGTGGCCTAGAAAAACATATTATGATTGTATTTAGAACAATTATGATTACTTGTTATTGCTGTGATGTTTTATCGTCCGGCTACCCTCTATGAGTTTGTTTGGCCTCAGCAGACAATAACACTACAAGGTTCTTAAGCCTACAAATTGATTGTTATACCGTGCATATGGACTAGGTAGATCGTGTCTATGCGCTGGATAGATTGTGCCTACAGGGTGGGTAGGTTGTACCTACGAGATGAGTAGGTTATACCTATGGGATAACATATAAGTATTGTATCATAGAGCCTCAAATTTGCATTGATTCATGGTACATATACATTCGGACAGTTCAGATCAAATTATCATTGGGATCCAAGTAGGGGGCTAATATGAGTATTTAGCGACTATTACACTCGCTGGGATTTAAAGTGATTATGTGATGTTTGTAGCTGCCGGGCTTATGGGGCCATGTCAGATTATTGTTTCTTATGTATTTATATTGTCTTATTGTAGGAAAATAATGTATTATAATTGTGTTTCACCCTGCCTTTTTTATTCTTTCCTTATACTTCAATTTTAGCTTTCAAATTTTCTTACATGTCCGATACATTATTTTGTATTGACACCCCTTGTCTGGGGCGTTGCATTCATGTTTGTAGATCCTGAGCGACGACCAAACAAACCTACTGAACAACACAACCGCCTATCCAGTTGATTGGTTGACTCCTTTCTTTCAAAGGTTGCTAGAGTCACAAAGGTTTGTTGTTTTGCTGTATATAAATTTTGAGGGGCTTTATTCCGTCCAAGTATTATATTCATAAAGGCTTGCACACTAGTGTGTTGGGTTGTATACCCATGTTATTGGCCATGTTAGCCTTGGTTGCTGGTTGGATGAAGTTTGATAGGTGTTTGGTATAAATATATCAATCAAAAATATGAATTTAGTTATTCAAAACTCGAAAAAGAAAGAGAAGGATTGGAACTCTATCACAATCTCGTACACTTGATAAAAGAATTTGCCAAGCAATAAACCTCCTAAATTAGAAATTATTTCTAAAGAAAGATTAAATGAAATAGATATATTATAAATTGAAAAAAAAACATTATGAAAAATCAATTATAAATTTTTTAAACATTTTCTATGTTAAAAAGGCTAAATAAATTAGATTTTTCAAACAAAATTATATATGATTCTTTTTATTTGTGTTAACAAAAAGCTTAAGATTTCACATTAAAATTTTACTTTGGACCATCATATTTATTGAGTCATCCTAAATATGTATTTATAGTATTCAGAATAATTTAAAAAAAGGAGCTCCAATTGAGCAAATCATTTTCTACTCTTGATTAAAAAGATAATTTTACTTTAACTACAACTAAAATCAAAAACAAAATTTAAGTAATTAGTAATATTAATATTGTGTACAATTCTTCACTAATTATAAAATATTTAATATTTCAATTTTAAAGTTATTCAAATTAAGAAAATCTAAGTTTGTAACACTACTTTGAATAGGTGGATTCAAGACTTAAATCTAATGCTTATGGAGTAATGTTACATCGAGTACTTATAATTCTGAGCGTGAATAACATATAAATATTATCCACCTAGATGTTTACAATTTTAAAATAAGCTAAATCATTTTCCTTCTTTTTGTGATTTCTTTTCTCATCAAGTGAAGTTTATGTCGTTGTTGAGTAAGGCCCATTCCTAATCTTTATAGGAATAAGAAAGCATAATGAGATAAATAAATCTTTAATTCTTCAGTAACTAATTAATGAAATTTAAGATTTTAAATTGAATGATCGTAAAATATCATTTCTTTAACTATTATTTGATAATAATGAGTGATAAATTTAAATCCTTTTAGAAAAATTTAAATGTTGGAGTTAAAATGAATCGTTCACACGCATTGTTCATATATTGTATTAATCATTGCAACGATTTGATTTGATTTTAAATTGAAGGCAACTATATTTTTTTTAATTTTTTTTTTCATTACATTGGAGTAGCAAAAAGGGAAATGAGAAAGGAGATTATCAGGTGAAAATCAAATCTTCTCCCTAACATAAACGGGAAGTTTGAATAACAACCAACTTTACAATTTTTACCTTAATATAAATAAACAAAATCAAAGAAAAAGCAAAAAAATGTATGATTTTTTATTTTCTACCCTATATTTGATATTTATATTAAAATTCTAATAATAAAATTTGAATTGCACATGATAAAATTCATTTAGAGGGATACTCCCGACAAGTAAAAAAATTGATAAAAAATAATCGTATTTGGGAGAGAATATAAATTTTAGGAAAGAAGAAGGGTGTTTCCACTAAAAGGGAGCCAATCAATTCAAATGAATGAAATAAATAAAAAAAAGAAATGAAAGAGGAGAGAGAGGAAAAAGGAAACCACAGGGCGGAGGTGGAGGAAGAGCCATAGCCATAGCAAGAAGCAGCAAGAAAGATAGAACCCTAACCACTTAAAGCAATTTGATTGATTCCAATTTGCAGATCCATCCGGTGGCAATTGCCCTGTTTTCAAGGGCAGTTGTGGGTCAGATCTATATTTCCCAATGGATGACTTCGATGTGTTAGCTAGAAACTTGGGTTTTCGATCCGCAGGAAAATCTGCACCAATGAGATCTGACGTCCGATCAGCCTCTTCTTCTGATCCTGATGGTATGCTATTCAACGATGTCTTCGGTGGCCCTTCTAAATTCACCAATACTAGTGCAAATAGCAATAACTCTGCCTCCATCAACGATTTCAATTACGATTCTATTTTCATATCCGGCAAGAACAATGATGACAACATCAAGACCTCCTCCTTCCCTGTCTATGACAAACCAGTGTACGACGATGATATATTCGACGGATTACCTGGAGTAAAGAGCAAATCAGTATCTTCTTCATCTACCCTGAGATTTGAGGACGACGTTTTTGCTACAATGACTTCCCCGCCCCAGCAAAGCCATAATAAGAGTCATTTTGATGATCTGTTGGGGAATTTGGGGAGGAATGAGAAGGTGGCAGAACCAAAGAGTAGTGATGGTTCCAGAGAGTTCGATGATTTACTAGCTGGCTTTGGAAGTGGCAGTCCTGGCACCAGTAGCAGGTATTTTTTTCATATCTTTCCGAGCTCCGTCCATATCAGATTGTATAGTTTTAGCTATATTTTGTGTAATTAGAAATTAATAACAAACGTGATCTTGCCGTTGTACCTAAGTTTTGTATTCAAGTGGAGCAGCATGGCGGCTGGCCAGGTCATTAACAAAACTGAATTTCATTGAGTTCCTAATATTTGGCAAGAAAAACATTCACAAGCACGTCTTATGAAAATCTTACTTGGCTGGAGATCAGTGGTTCAGAATTTGATTATTTGAATTTATCTCTGGATATCATAGAATTTGAAAGCTATATGAGCTCATTTACGAATTAATGTGTAGGAGAACTTGTACACTCCTCAGAGTTATTAAATGTGTTGCTGAATTACTTGAGCTATTAAATGTTATTAGCAATATGTTCATTCTGGCTTACATAATACCTTTATTTGAGGAATTGTTTCTGGTAACAGTTTGCTTGTCTGTATTTAAGGTTTTTCCTAATTCAAGTGATGCAGCTAAGCATTTGCATAGATAAACATGTGTTAGAGAGTATTGATTATGTAATGACGATTGTGTGTATACTGCTTACATATTATGATTGGCAGTTCGAAAATGGTTCTATATCTTATCTACTTATTGCCCCTTTGTTTTGTGGGTATGGAGAGGGTTTTGGGGTTGAAGTCTGAATACTTTTACTTCTGTACATTCATACAAAAGGGTCAAATTTGGGTACTGCTTAAGATTGAGAACATGATTAGCTCATCTGCTTTCTCTGGTGGACATGCGTACCACTTTAAGGGTATAAATACTTCTTTAGAGGGCTAACATGGTAACCTTGTCGCATTTAATATGAAGAATAGGTTGGCCATATGAAAATTTTGAATCGCTATCAAATTAATAGTCTTTGAAAATTGAGATCTTCATAAACATCTTTGCTAATATATGGAGTAATTTCCATTTATCGGGGTATTGCTTCTGATTTTCCAAATGTTGGTTGGGTGAAATATTGTCACCTCTAGTGGTGACAAATGAGCGGATTTGATCAGATTTGGGCAGATTGAAAATGAATTGAGCTAAAATGGATTGGATTACTATCCACCCATTGGTCCTAACTCACGTTACTCTCCTAAAGCCAAAAACTTTCTTTCTTTTCTTTTTCATGTTTCATATTTTTGAGTATTATGTTGTTACTCTGATAGAACTAAATCACTAATTGCACCATTTATTTTTTTTTATTTTTTTTGCAGTTTTCACATTGTTAATTTTGAAGCTTTAATAGTTTCGTTGCAAATCTTGTAAAACGGATTATGTTGGAACTAAATACATTACTTTTTTTTGTTTCTCTTTCCCTCTTTAGTGGATTAGTACATGTTCTTGAAGTTTTGTAATAGTAGAAGTTCTTGAAAATTTGTAAATAGCAGAAGAACTCGAAATTTGTATTGCATCTATGATCAATTCAAGTTTGTATGTTATTAAGGCACAATAAAATTGCTCTTCTTTAAATTTATGGTGTTTCTTTTCCCATTTAATTTTATGTGTTTGGATTGGAAATTATTTCTTTGAATTTTATCAATAAGGAATAAAGTTCCAAGAATCTAATAAAAGTGAAAATAACATATGAGCTCTTTAAAACTTTTTAAATCCTTCAAGAAAGTTTTTAATTGTGTTCCGCCAGATATCATAGGGATTAAAATTAGGATATATCAATAATTGATAGAACAAAAATGTTATTGACTCTATTCAATACTTACTTTATAGTGTTTAATTTAATAAGAAAGTGGGGTAATTAGAAAAACCTTATCAATACAAATATAGCTTTGGCGGGAATTACTGATAGGCTAACAATAAAAGGCATTTAGGGGATGATTATATGCTTGTTGATATTATAAGTTGAAGTGATTTCATTATTTAGAGTTTGCTTCGTTTGGCAACTAGAGAAGGGAGGAGGTAGGCGGTAAGAAAAAAATGTTTTTTTTTTGTAATACAATGTTCAACAGAAAATCAGAATAGGAAAAGAGCAAATTGATCTTTTCCTCCGAGGGGAATTGTGAAAAATTACAAGGAGAAGTATGGAAATTCTTTTCGTAATGAAGTATATTCTTCGTAATGTAAGGTTATTGTATCATCTTGTATATGCAAACAACATATGGACATCAGAATGAAATTTTTGAGTTGGTTTTCTAGTAAAATATGGATATCCATATCTGTCCATATTTGTACGAGTTAAAAATAGACGGAAGCCCATATTTACCCAATTGAAATATAAGTGATCCAACTTACTAAAATGTGGATAAATGGGCTGATTTTATAAATATGGGCTGAAATTGCCTACTCTAGTCACCTCCAACAGATAAGTGCAAAAATGCAATTTCTTTCGTGGAGGTGTTGAAGTCCTGTCAGCCGGGACAATTAGTGGTTCAACTGTATCCATTTAGTAGCTTGGATGTCTTGTTCAAAAGATGTTTCTTCATTTAATCAATTAGATTTTCATTGTCCATGCTTCTCTTAAATGTTACCAGAGTGAGCTGGAATCTGACGATTCAATTGTTCAATGTAAGTGGTATGTGTAAGATGAAAACAAGAGTAGGGAGGTTGCCAAACTGGACCACAATTAATAAACTGTATTTGGCATGTGGAGAAAATTTAATATTTGCATATCATTTGCTAATTAGAGTCGCTGATTAGATTAAATCATATGTACTCCTAATGCAGGAAATATATTGCTGCAACTCTGTTGTATTACATTTTGATTCGGTTATGATAAAAGCTGTGCTTTTACCACAGGTCATTTACAGATTCAACTTATCCCTCCAATCCAGCTGGAGATTCAAATGAAAGCTCTAGTATGCTGGATGACCCTTTTGTCGTGCTAGAGTCAACCTCCGTGCCAGCAAATTCTTCTCCCGGAGAGTTTTCAGATCCACTAGAAGAGATTGGTAAGCTTAGTAAATCTGGAACGGCAAAAACTGGTGCATCATCATTTAGTGGAGGGGTGTTTGATGATCTAGATCCACTTAGTGGTTTTAATAAGCCTGTTCGTCCACTTTCCCCTGAGAAGAAGACAGGAGGGAAGGACAGGAGCCCCTTAAAGGTGGGAGCAGGAAGGAGTGATGCACATAACTCTACTTCAAGAGAAAATATTGAGACACCGCCATTTAGATATTCTGAAAGTCACTCACAGAAAAAAGTGCCTGGGGATAGTTTTCAAGAGTCTCCCCATTTTAACATGCCATCAGAAGATCCTCTGACATCTTTGGGTGAAGCTGCTCCTCCATATGCAGATAATGATCTTCACGAAACAAACTTCCAAGTGGATATATCCCCAAGATCAGAGGATCAAGTACAGTCTTCTGATGATATATGGCTTACTGTATCAGAGATTCCTCTTTTTACACAACCTACAAGTGCTCCACCTCCGTCGCGACCACCGCCTCCAATACCACGGCGCAGTTCAAAGTCAGAGGCAAGTTTTTCCGCTTCTAATGCCAGGAAGGGTGAGGTGTACTCCTCTTCCCCTAATCACTACCAGTATTCTCAAAGTCCTAAGCCGGTTCGTCCTGCAATTAAAAGCCCTCCAGTCTCACAGTTGGATGAACTTGAGGATTTTGCCAGGGGTTGGTCTAAGAGTAGTATTGATGAAAATGCCGATGCTCTTTCTGGTGAAGAGATGAATGGAAACTCTGTAGCTGCTGCATCAGCAGCTGCAATGAAGGAGGTTATGGATAGAGCTGAGGCCAAATTTAGACATGCTAAGGAAGTTCGAGAAAGAGAATATGCAAAGTCTGCTAAGAGTAAGGAAGCAGTACATCTGGAAAGGGATGAACAAGCAATAAATGAAGTGCAAGAAAGAGAGTTTCGAGAAAACCAGGAGAGACTAGAAAATGAGAGGAGACAGTGGGAGAAGGAAGAGGAAGAAAGAGCACAAAGGAAGCTTGAGAGAGAAAGGCAGAGAGCCAGGGAGCTTGAAAAAGAAAGGGCTAGGCAAGCAGTAGAAAGGGCTACTAGGGAAGCACGTGAAAGAGCAGCAGCTGGGGCACGTGACAGAGCTGCTGCTGAAACCCGTTTAAAAGCAGAAAGAGCTGCTGTGGAGAAGGCTGCAGCTGAAGCTCGAGGACGGGCTGAAAAGGCTGCAGTTCAGAGAGCACAAGCAGAAGCTCGTGAAAGAGCTGCAGCAGAAGCTAAAGAAAGAGCTGAAAAAGCAGCTGCAGAAGCAAGGGAAAAAGAAGCACGTGAAAAAGCTTCTGCTGCGAAGGCCGAGGCTGAGGCACGAAGGCGAGCAGAACGAGCAGCAGTAGAAAGGGCAGCTGCAGAAGCTCGAGAAAGGGCAGCTGCTTCTGCAAGGATGAACCAACAAAGGAATGATAATGATCTTGAATCCTTTTTTAGTATGGGTAGAGCCAGTAGTGCTCCAAAGATGAGAACAAGTACTCCTGTGAGTAGCGAACACCATTAAGATATAGCATATTGTTCTTACTACAGTACTGTTTTTGATAAGTAATGATAAATATTTGTCGATCATGCTTGCTGACCTTTTACTTTGTTCGTTTCCATTTTAGGACAACATATTTGATCCACAGTTTCAGAATAAGGCAGGATCTGAATGGCCAAAATCAACAGCTGGTGTAGCCTCCTCCAACATGAGGAAAGCATCTTCTACGACTAGTTTCGTGGATGATCTTTCTTCTATTTTCAGAGGTACTTTCTTTTGTGTCTTCATGATCTAACATTGTGCATCTGATTTGGTTTTAAGTTGTTTCTCGTGGCTTTACTGTGTACTGTTGAACTTCGCCAGCTTCTGCATCATCTGGAGAGTTCCAAGATGTTGAAGGAGAAACTGAAGAAAGAAGAAGAGCAAGACTAGAACGCCATCAACGTACTCAGGAACGTGCGGTATGCATCCTGACAAATGATATCTTTCCTTCCGGTCATTGGATATTCAGTACAACATTCTGATTACAGCTTTTAGCATTTAGTATATTAGTGTTTGGCTGTTTGCACAGTAGGTTCTATGTATTTCTTCATAGTTGTTATGTATATGCTCAGGCTAAAGCTTTGGCTGAGAAGAATCAGCGTGACCTTCAAGTGCAGAGAGAGCAGGAAGAAAGACATGTAAGTTTTGTTTTGATAAATAACTTGCAAAATCTGTAATTAGGAATTTGGTTGCAGTTGATATACTCGCTCTGCCTCCCATTGCAGTATTATCAAAGGCAAAAATTGTAAGATGCACTGGGGATGGGACTTTAACCCCAAAGCACAAATAAAGTACGTGCTTTAACAAAGAAAACACACAAGAAATTTGTAGTTGGAAAATAATTGCTAAAAAATGAAACAACAATTATATGAATAAAGTAATTGAAGAAGTTACAACTAGTTGAAAAATTTATTGTTTGGTGCTGCTCTCTTCAAGATAGAGCAATGAGGCAAGGGCCGTACTACCTAGGTGCCTACTAAAATGCTGCCCAAGCGAGGCAAAGCGGTTAGTATATTTTGCACCTAATTTCAAGGTTTAAACGCTTCTCAAGCGAGTCTGACTACATCGTGACATGGAGCCTGTTTCGCCAATTGGTTTGGAGGCCAAAAACACCTTTTTTGGGGAAATTTGAGGTGTTCGACCAATAAGTAAAGCACTTTTAAGTAGAAGCAAAAATAGTTTTTTTTGCGGTTGGGAAGAAGCTAAACAATCTTATTTCTTGAAAAAAGCAGAAGCAAAAAATTACTTTTTCAAAGAAAAAAATATTCCTACCAGAGTACATATTTACCAAGTATATCCCTCATTAATTTCTAATTGTAAAACAATTCGATTGGTTACTACGTATAACAACTCATTTCCTTTTAATGAGATCTCAATCATACATTTAAATGATTAAATCAAAATTAAAGTTCATTTTCTTGTTACAATTATCAAGTTGTATTTTTATATAATATTTTCCCCCAATGTGTATTGATATGATAATATCTGTTGCTACACTTGTTTTGTACATTTGCTACTTTGTTGTCTCTTTTTCTTTCTTAATTTCCAGCATCAGTTATATTTCTTTTGAGTCCATGGTCTATCGGAAACAACCTCTCTTTCCCGCAAAGGTAGAGGTAAGGTCTCCGTACATTCTATCCTCCTTAGACCCTACTTGTGGGATTACACTGGGTATGTTGTTGTATGAAAATATATTTAACTAGAAATATTGGGCAAGTCCTGTCAAATCTCAGAAACGAGAACACAAAAATTTGTATCATACCAAAAAATAGATGTAAAGCAGCAGAAAATGCACCTAAAAAAGTTGCACCATACTCTAGAAATAGACAAATAAAAAAAGATAAGTGTCAAATACACACCTAAACTATCTCATTTTTTTGAGTTTCATACCTAAACTATTGAAAGTGTGAGTTTCATACTTAAACTATCACTTATTAGTTTGAGAAACACACCTCAATAGTGTGTGTAATACACTATCTCTATTTTTTTTAAAAACCTTGTCATATGGATAAAATATTTTACCTTGACAAAAAATAAATAAACTATTAATATCAGTTAAAAGTTAAAGACTAAAGTATTTCTATCTCCAAAATTATTATTTTCTAAAAATAAAATTTAAAATATTTTGATCGTGCACTCTACCCCCCCCCCCCAATTCCTGTCCTTTAATTTTTTTAAAATTTTTAAAATTTCTTTTATAAAATATTTTTTTAGAAAAAATCATACTTCACCCCCTCCCCCACTCCTTCCTAAAAAATGTTATTATTTTTATTTTTTTTAAAATAAAATTATACCCACCCCATCTAACACTCCGCTCTTAATTTACATATATTTTCACCCCCAATTTTGCTTTTAAAATCAAACTCCCCTCTCTACTTTGAACAATAATCAAACTTTCCCCTTTATCCTAATTAAATTTTTAAAATACCTATTATACCCTTTCATTATCAATTTTTTTTACTTCTTTAGAAATCATGATATTTTTATTTTTTTATTTAATGTAACAAAGTTTTCATAAAAGCATAAACATTATTTTTTGGACAAAAAAGTGAAAAATACTAATTAAGTATATAAGTTAATGATGTTCTATAATGAAGTATATTAGCATAATGAGAAAAATAATTTTATTAATAATAATCAAAACTCTAATATTTATTTATACAAGTGAAAATAGCAGAGAATAATAACTATACAAATATATTTCAATGTAGGAAATACAAATAATTAATTTAATGAAGGACAAATTTTTAAAGATTGTATTATTTAGATTTTAAATTATTTTAGATTATAATTTATGTAATACTCCATCAATGTCAATCAAAACTTGTTTCTTTGTTTATATAGAAGAGAATACCCACCGCCATTTATATTACTTGACTCTCATTCTAAAAATAGTTGTCTTAATTTACTTGTCTAATTTATGAAATTTAAGAAAATTTTAATATCTTTTTTTTCCACCCTTAGTATGAAATAACTGCATAAAGCAGTAATAGTCAAATTTAAGGTTTTAAAATATTATTAATAATGTTAGTTTAGTAAAATACACCTCTAATTAATTTTTTAAGGAGTGTCATATATATCAAGAAAAGTCAAGTAATATGAAACGCGTTGAGTAAAATAGTAGAGAAAAAATATGTATACATACATATAATGCATATTATATTGAAGTAACGTTCATAAGAATAATATTAAATTTTGTGATAAATTCTGAAAAATATTATTCTACTTATAATGTTAAAGAACTTAAAGAAAAAATTATAAATATCTATGTTAAAAAGTAAATTATATATAATATAAAGAGATATTAAATAGATGTGATATAACAAGGGTAAAATGGACAATGCATGGGATAAAGGGGGGAGTTTGATTATTGTTCAAAGTTGAGGAGGGAGTTTGATTTTAAAAGCAAAGTTGGGGGGGGGGGGTGAAAATGATTTTCACCCTTTTTTTTATATTTTTCTCAATTTGAGTTAGATATGTACATGTATTTTTACGAAAATATTTTTTCCTACTTGTGTACCGAATATAACAGAAATAAAAAATTTATATTAAGAAGTCTTGCGGCAAGTGAAAAATACTTTCCTAAAATCATATGTATATTTCTAACTAGGGGTGGGCATGGTATGGTATATAGTATACACTGAATTACCATACCATATCGAAATTTTTGATACCTTGGTTTTGATATTATGGTAGTTGGTATGGTATATGATATACATTTTTTTTGGTATTCAGTACGGTATTTGGTATTTAGAAATAACATACCGAAATACCGAAGTATATAGTTACATAAATAACATATATATATTATTAAAATACTAACACATGAAACCTAGTATTAGTATAAAATAAATGTTTAGAAGTTAAAACTTTGACTACTCTATTTTGATTGAAATGTATTTTAAATGTAATTGATTAAACAAAGGAGTTGTTTGTACTTTCTTTTGAATATATATATTTCTCTATGTGTAATGTGTTAGTATGATACAATTGAAATCTTTTTTTAAAATTGTCGAAGTCATAATAATCTATTATATACTATAGTCGAAGTTGAACAAATTATGATTACCAATTTACCATACCGCAAAATACCGAAATCGAACGTCAAAATACCGAACCATACCGAATTGAATTGATATGGTAATGGTATAATAATTTGAAAATCGAATACCGAAATTACCATACCGAAGTTTCAAATATTGTACCATACCATACCATGCCCACCCTTATTTCTAACACAAAACGAGAAAAAAATTGAAAGCGGAGGGTTAGGTGGGGTAGGGTAGAATATTTTTTTAAAAAATAAATAAAAACATCTAAATTATTATTTGAAGGGGGAGATGAAGTAAAAAAATTTTAAAAAAATTTAATAAATAAAAATAAAACTAAAAAATTGGGGGGGGGGGGCAGGGTATGGTGAGAGAAAGAGGTGGAGTGAGGTAAGAAAAATATTTGATATTTTATTTTATAATTTTTTTGGGGCGGGAGATAATAATACTTTAATTTTTAATTTTAATTAATTCTAATAATTTATTTAATTTTTGTTAAGGTGGAATGTTTTGTCCATGTGGAGTGTGATGTGACAGTTTTTTAAATAAAAGAGAGTGTAGTACACACAATGATGAGAGTGGAATAAAAGAAAGAGGTGTGTTTCTCAAAATAATAAGTGATATTTTAGGTATGAAACTCAAAAAAGCGGGATAGTTCAGGTGTGTTTTTGTTATCTCAAAAAAAAAAAACTATACCTCAAATTTGAGTTCATGTTACATCATTTTTTCCACAATTCCTATTAAATCTAACAACTTCAATCTAAAAACTTGAGTTTGTTAAATATTTGATGATGACCAAACTTAAGGACAAAACTGCTTAGGAGTAAATTTAATGACCATTTTGAACCTACCCTCAAACATAAGGGGCCATTTTTGTCATTTTCTTGATTTCCTTATTCTTTTAAAATTTTGTTCTTATCAAGAATTGTATTAGAGTTATTTTTCAATGACTAGTTTTTGATATTATGTCAGTAGTTCATTCTTAATATGACCAAGACATGAGATGATTTTGCATCCCTCTATTTTCAATTTAACCATCTCATCGAAAACTGCCTCAAACTTTGCACAAGTTGCACATAAGTTTGAATGTGTGAAATGACACCATATATGATTGTAGTAACTAATAGACACTTCAACTTTCTAGGCTCAAGGAGTTGCAAAAGAATGGCTTAATAGTTGAAGATGTATCACATTGAATTGAAATAGGATGACTGCGTTGTTGGAATGTTAAATAGTGCGTTGATGCCATTTAATGAAATTACTTCCCCAAAATGGAATGTTAAATAGTACTATCTATGATATGGAGATATTTGACAATTGAAAGGCCAGTTCAATTCAACAGTTGGTGAAACTAGATATGCTATAGACAGTGAGCATTGGGCCTTTAATGCTCAACATACCCACAAACATAGTAGTCAAAATTGAAAAGTGCGAAGAAAGGCCGAGCTTGTTTGAGCTTTAAGCACAAAGCTCAATTGAAGCATGGACTTGAGAGGAAAAAATCTCAATAAAGAAAAAAATGAAAAATAGAAATGTCATGCAAGAAAATGCATTGAAAAGTGCGAAGAAAGGCCGAGCTTGTTTGAGCTTTAAGCACAAAGCTCAATTGAAGCATGGACTTGAGAGGAAAAAATCTCAATAAAGAAAAAAATGAAAAATAGAAATGTCATGCAAGAAAATGCATTGAAAAGTGCGAAGAAAGGCCGAGCTTGTTTGAGCTTTAAGCACAAAGCTCAATTGAAGCATGGACTTGAGAGGAAAAAATCTCAATAAAGAAAAAAATGAAAAATAGAAATGTCATGCAAGAAAATGCAATTGTAAACACAAATAATAATTGTTTAGACGAGAATAGAAAAACTATAATTAAGCTATATATATATATATATTGTAGTTCCCTTAAAGACAGAACCCATCACTAAATGTGCACATGCCTTAGCACCTTGACATATACCAAACCGCTAAGACGAAGCACACTATGCTTGAGGGTTTAAATGAGCCTTTAATAACGCTGTCCACAAAATGAATGTTGTGGAAATCAAATGTCTATATGGATATAAAATTGGACAAGATTAAAAGAGCATTTGATAGATGGTGCAGGTAGCACAGTAAGGATAAAAGAAAGATGTTCTCAATAAATGAGTTGTCATGCTTTATGTGACAATATAATTATTGAATATGGAAAGATAAACATGGTGAGGAGGTAAACCTAAAATCACATGGTGAGTAGTTGCTTTCAAGGACTTATAATCTCTCTAAACCAATGAAGACTAGCTAAGAACAGACTTAATGGAAGCAAATAATGTATGTAGGTGATACCAACATTTGGATAGTTGCTATGCTTATGTATGGTGTTTGTTAAGAGTCTTTTTCTTCTGTTTAAAGATTGGACAATCGTGTAAGGATAAGTCTGAGATACGGGGTGATTTTTAGTTTTAGAGAACTCCTGAGAACTTGTTCTAGGGTTACACATCTTTTTTGCTATTTGATGGGTCTATTTCCTTAGCCTCTCCCATAAAGCTTCTCCAAAAGGCTCTTTTTCTAATATTCTTTCGGGCCATAGGGTACGTACAACTTTCTTGTTCCGTTTTCCTGCGAGTTGAGAATCAAAGTAGTTTACCTTGCTAATGTCATGCGTAAGACACCAGTTTCAAAGCCTCTATAGAATACGTACATGTAAGGTGACTAAACAACTAAGCTACTATTCATTACCAAATGTTGAACCTATTACTGAAAATCCTTGTAATGCAGGCATTATAATCAGCAACTGACTATCTGGAGAATTTGGTTGCTGTATTAAGCCCACTCATGTATTGCCTTATAATATTTTTAGTTTGGGATGGAAGAGACAAATAGAGCAAGAATCAACACATATAATTCATGTAGCTAACTCAACTAATTTGGAGTGAGTTATAGTTGATTGATTGTGTTAATATGCGAAACCAAAGTAGCCACACTTATATATTGAGTACAACAATATTTAGTTTGAAGTGCTGAATTTTTTATGGTCGTTTGAATATTTTATTGATCATTTGAAGTGCTGAATATATTATCATCCGTTTGAAGTGCTGAATATTTTATCGGTCGTTTGAAGTGCGGAATACATAGGGTTAAAGCTAGGAAACTTATATTGCTCTATGATTCCTTGCCTTTATACATGTGACATTTTTAGTGAATAGACATGAGCCAAGCGTTGCTTGTTTCATGGTTGAACTCGCATTGCTATAGATGAGCTTGCTTTCTCTTCTTTCCTTTTTAAGTTATATTTGTATCATGATATCATCATCCCTTGCTTCTTTGACTTTTTCTGTTTATTCCTTAATCTTATTGGTTTACTAATTGTTGCAGAGAATTTCTGAAACATTAGATTTTGAGATCAAGCGATGGGCTGCTGGAAAAGAGGGAAATCTGCGTGCACTTCTATCGACTTTGCAATATGTGCGTTCGGTTTCCAAACATAATCTGTGAATATTCCGTTTAAAATAATCCCTTCCCAATAAACCCTATGCCACCTGAAGGAATACTGGTGTTTCTTCTAAAAGAGAAATTCTAGGAGCCAAAGTTAAAGCTCACAAACAGCTCAGTCTGTCTATTTTCTGTTTGGTTGCTAATCATAGTCTGCCTATATTTCTTGGGGATAGGTACCCATAGGTACCCTCTGTCCTCCCACTTTAAACACCATGGGTAAAAAAGGAAAATGGAACTTCCAGTTTCTAAAATGAAAATTCACAAGCAAAAGAGACTACAATTTCAAATCTCAGGGAAAATCATAATATTTTTGATCTAGTTTTGATTAGGTTATGATCTACTTGCTGACTATCTTATACTTCCTCAAATATCTAGACTTTCTGCTCTTCCTAATAATAATGTAATGTTGCTCAAAGTCACTTCAACTTTTATTTTTCCTTATGATGTGAATTTCTCTCATTTTATTTTTCATCAGGTGCTTTGGCCTGAATGTGGCTGGCAGCCTGTGTCCTTGACAGATTTGATTATGGGTGCCTCTGTCAAAAAAGTATATAGAAAAGCAACCCTTTGTATTCATCCCGATAAGGTGCAGCAAAAAGGTGCCAACCTTCAACAAAAATATATTGCCGAGAAGGTTTTTGACTTACTTAAGGTACTTAACTGTGAACAATGCATCTTAAATATCTGTGTCATAAATTGTTCTCTTTTGTGTTTTCCTTGGATAAGACATGTCAACTGCCATGATTTAACATTATTGTAAACCAGAGGTAGAAACGGTGTTCAAGAAAGTGAACGCTTCATCACTTAAAGCAATGACGCGAAGCGATGCGAGCCAGTCACGCTTCGCCTACTAGAAGCGATGGAGGTGAAGAGAAGTGATCACTTTGAAGGCTGAAGCGTGACGATGCACGAAGCAAAGGAAGCGATGCTTAATTCTTTTTTAAGTCTTAAAGAGCCGTGACCTTTTATTTCAAGAGACCCAGTTTAGTTTGACTACTGGTCTGCTTCTCCTCTAGGATTTTCACACATCTAGAGTTTTTAATTTGAAATTTTGCTTATATATATTGTCTTTATTTATTTTGGTCACTTCAATGAATCTTCACGCTTCACTTAAAGCGTGAATCCGGGCCTTGTCACTTTTTTCCGCTTCACGCTTCCCTGAACACTGGGTAGAAAGCTGCTCCTTTGTAAGGCATGAAGAGTATTGTTCTATTGTTGCTGTAAGCCGGGTGGACCTATTGAGAGTCCATAGTTTGGGGGGTTGTTATTATCCATATGTTTTTACTACTCACTTCTTTCTCCAATCTATTGATTTTTAAGTGGGCAGGGTTTGTGCATCGTTTTACCTGAATTGTATATCTTGAGTTATTGTACTTACTTTTGAAAAAATTATAATCGTAATATCTTTTTTCTGCCTATGTTACATAACTCTCTTTAGCTCATTCTCAAGTTATATTTTTCAGGAAGCATGGAACAAATTCAATTCTGAGGAACTCTTCTAGATACTGCATTTGATTAGTTTTAGCTCCCTTTTGGGATTTTCAGAGGTGGGTAAATTTTCCTAAAACAAGCTCGTCTTTGCTATGCCTCTGATATCTGGCATTCCCCAGAATGAGGCGTTTGGTTGATTTCTAAAGATGGTCTTTCTAGCAGTGATGATGAAGTGAATTTTCACTGTGTTTCTGTAAATTTATGTCAATGCCAGAGACTTGTGGGTAACATGTTGTAGAGTAGTATTATTTCCAATCATGTTGTGCTTCTATAGTGCATGTGATCAATTTGTCTTCAATATTCTTTTTTGGTTCCTTTCCTGTTATGCTGCAGTTGTTTTGTGCTTGGAAGAGATGTCAGTGCTGTTAGCCATATACAACATGGAAGGAGCATTGTAATAGCAGAGTATCATACAAGATGTAAAATCCTATGTAATTTCTCATTCATTTACGTGAAAATTTTGTTTTACGTGAGGAAAAAAGATATCACTTCATTTATTGATTTTATAAGATCCATTTTTTTCAAGATGATTGCTTTTGCGGGTGCTAAAATATTATGCTCAAATCAGCTCGTATGTTTCGTTACGAAGTTCTTCAGAATGTACAGAGACCTCTGTATAGTAGAAGCCTTTTGTCAGAAGGTTCCATGGCTCTGCTGATTGCTAGTGAGATGCTGTTATATCTAAATGGTGACATTTGACATTTAGATTTCATTTTTTATAAACAAAAATATATAAAATTATTTTTTGGTACTTTTTACGTTATAAATGAAAACAAAATATTTGTTAAATTTAAAATCTCAATTGATTTTCTTACTTCATGAATTAAAAATTGATGAGACTAACAATTTACAAATAAGTTCACGACTAATTGTACCATACCGACACAAGTGTAATCTATGGGAACATGCATTTAAAATTAATTGAAAATGTAAATGTATCAAGTTTGACGTAAGAAATCTCTAATTGTAGGTTGCTTTGTAAATTCTAATCTCTTAGTGACATTATATTGTAGAAATTGATGAAATTTTGTCTAAACTTTCAACAAAAGGAATGTATTTGTTAACCAAATTAACAAAATACATAATAGAGGTTTAATGAAGATTAAATATTCTATTTTAAATAAAATATATTTCTTACAACATATTTGAGTATGACTATTATAGATGAGTAACTTTATTTCTATAATGAATGTCATTGTTGTTATAGGTAGAATATTGATATAAAAAAGTAAAATATAACATGTAAAATCAATTCTAGAGAAAATCAATCTATTATAGTGAAATGTTGTTATAATGAGTGGCCACAATTTCCCTTATACTTGAGTTTAAATTTTATCAAAACCTTGATTAATTGCGGGTAATATCTCTCCCTAAAGTGAAGGAATAGCAGTTGAATAGCATATAATGAAGGCTGAAGAAGAAAATAATAGTAATAAGTGCCTAGAAAAGATTGCTCCTATGATTGGCGCGTTTGCCAGAGTAAGAAAATGGAACTACTGTGGTAAGAGAGGAGCAACACAGGTATGCAAAGTGATTGTATAAAATCAGTTGGATCAACCACAAAACCAAGATAAGTAATTTTTCCCACCACTTCGTTGATCAACTTAAGTAATCATATCACCTATAACTCACGTATCCAAATGAAACTATAAAACCATTACAATCGAGGGATGCACACTAAAAAGGGAAGAGAGAAAAATATGGCTACATTACAACCTCAAACATGCTGCACCCCTGACAGGTTATGTACAGAGCAGTCAGATCAAATTTAGTTTCAACGCAGAATTTGGGTTTTAACCTGCATCCTTGATCAAGATGGTCTGAATGAGCTTCACCCAATCTATTTCGTAAAACCTCTAGATTGACCTGGAAAAACAGACTGTTAATCATATTTAAAAGGCGAAATCCATCGGTGGCCACCTAAAGTTGGCACCAACTCTCACTTAGACACCTCAACTAGGCTTTGTTCATTTTAGACACCTCAAGTAAGGCTCCGATGTGTCATTTTGACACCTTTTTTACAACCAAAATATATTAAGTGTGCATAATGCACTCGCCTGACGTGTCAAAAACAGCAAATTAAATAAAGACACTGGCATATATATATATATATATATATATATATATAAAATAATCAATAATTTGATGACACGTGACATTTTTTTTTATCTAAATAATAAATTTAAAAAAAAAATAAATTAACAACTATTAACCCCACCCACCCCACCGTCATCTTCTCCAACCCTACCCACCCCAACCCCAACCGCTCCCCCACCCCGCCGTCATCTTCTCCAACCCCACCCACCCAACCCCAACCCCTTCCCCACTCATCTAAAGAGGAAAAATGGAGCTATAATGGCAAACAAAAATATAAATCAAATTGGGTCAAAAAATCCGACGAACCTCCATTTTTTCCGACAAGATTAATACAAATCTAAAATTATTTTCTTTGAAATTGTTAAAGAATTCAAAACTTAAAGAATCCACAAACTTGATGAACTCTCACTTATTTTTTCTTATACATTTGAATTTCAAGTTTGATGTTCTTGGAATTTCTGACCACAAAGTAGAATTTAGTGTTTCAAGTAAATAGTGCCTCGTCACTTAGACACACCCTATCCGGAAGTTGGTACATCAATTTTCAAGTTGAATTGCTTCAGTCGGACAGTACAAGCTGCTGTCACGAATTGGGGGCGAATTCAACTTGTCGATATTAAATGGGTTTTGGGCAAATGGGTGTTGAAGAAAATGAAAAAAGATTGTGTTTTGTAAAAAGGATTTGTAAAAGAACACGCAATGAAGAAGAAGAAGAAGAAATGAAGAAGAAAAAGAAGAAGAAATGAAGAAGAAATGATGGCAGAAATGAAGAAGAAGAACAATAAAAAAATATATTTTTAAAGAAAAAAATATTTTTCACCCGCTTAAAATGGGTGCAGCACACGCAATGTGCCAAGTCAGCACAAAGTGTCAAAATGACACATCGAAGCCTTACTTGAGGTGTCTAAAATGAACAAAGCCTAGTTGAAGTGTCTAAGTGAAAGTTGGTGCCAACTTTAGGTGGCCATCGATGGGTTTCGCCTATTTAAAATATGTTCCAGAAATTACCTACTAAACCTGTAATGCACAGTGCAGACAAATACACGCATAAAACTCATGTTATCTTACCATCTTATTGCTGCACCAATATCCAAAATGTCATACAACACTTCACAATAATAGATTATAACAACAGTTCAGAATCTTGTACGCAAAGATTCTGGTTTGCAGAGAAAAACAAAAAAAGTGCAGGGCTGTGTGGTGGGAAAATATTTTTCATCTCAAACCTAAGAAAGTTAAAAAAGACAAAGGTATGTAATTGACTCAAACCAGGCAGCAGTTGGTGTTAAATTAAAAATCTTCACAGAAGTCTTTAATCACTTGAAAAATAACAAAAAAGTTCCGAAACTCTGAAAAATATGTTAGACATGGAAATTAAAAAATACTAACCTCATCATCTCTGTTGAGCCTGAGTCCACAAGGAGAGCAATAGATATGATGACAGTCCTCTTTCAACTCTCCTTGCTTGCAGATGGGGCACCAAACCTCCTTGCCAACCTATTGGAAACATCAAGGTAATTCAAAAAAATCACCTATTATCAGAAGTGCCAGGCAACTCACAGACCTTGTCAAATGAGAATTTGTCCTGAATGTATGAATGTGCAACTGAAACATATAACAAAAAACCCAAAAGGCAAAACTTGAATGAATCAGTGAATACATATCATCAACAAAGGACCCACATACAAATGTAAACACATGAAACAGTACCAGCTTTCCTTCCATTAGGCATCTTCTAACTAATCCAGCCTAATATATTCACTACAGCATAATCAATTGGCCATCTCATTTGCTCTAATGTCATTATTGGACCACACATTCTGTCATCGAATTATGACCACATTAGATGAAGGTCAAACAGAAAAGATTACCATTGTAATTTTGGGAAAGTATACAGTGGTATAAAAAAGAGTGTCAAATTAGAAGTTGATAGAAAATTTTGACCACCAATACCATGCTATGACTAGTATTCTCATGAAACAAACAAGCTAAGAATTTTAACTCCTTGGAGTAACTGGTTAAGTTGCTGCCATGTGACCAGGAGGTCACGGGTTCAAGCCTTGGAAACAGCCTCTGGCAGAAATGCGAGGTAAGGCTGCGTACAATAGACCCTTGTGGTCGGGCCCTTCCTCGGACTCTGCGCATAGCGGAAGCTTTAATGCACCGGACTGTCCAGTGAAATAGGGATTTACAAAAGTTTAACATCAAAGATGCAAATCTTTAACTTTTTGACGAATCTGAACTGATAATTTAAAATGTTACTTTTTTCTTTTGGCTTTTATTGTGGACCACATACCTTCTCATTGAGGTTCATGTGCTCATATACTGCACGAGCCAAATACTCATCTTCTTCATCCTCCCAAGTTTCATTTGAAACTTTTAATTGTTCTGCGAGAAGCCATAACAATTTAACTCAGAAGGAAGGTTAATTGAAATGTAATTCCTAAAATAGCCCCCCTCCTCCTTCACGAGAAAAGATAAAACTAAAAACAGAATAAGTAGTTCTGTTTGGTAAATGATCATTCAAGACTTTCTGTCACCTTCTAACTTTGGACAAATGAGTGCTTATAAGCTCTTCAATAACGATTTTTTTTTCCTGAGTTCATATACAGTAAATTGTCTATTCAGAAAACTAAGAAGGTCTCTAAAACCCACCAACAAGGTGGAGCACCAAAATTCCAGATGATATGGAAAAGACGTTCACCTTTTGTTTCTTCCATCCTGAGATCTTCATAGAAAATCCTCTGCATTTCGAGCAGCATTTCCTCACAATCACCTTGATAAGCTTCATGAAGGCCATTATATTCCCATATAGCATCATCCGGTGCGAGGGAGAATTTAGAATTACCATAAGTCTCACTCTGATATGAGTGCTTAAATTTCTGTATTTCATCAGAAACTATGTCCTCTAGAGATGACTTGATGAGATCCTGTGACAACATAGTCTAATATAAGTTCAAGGAACAAACTAATTACCTTTTCTTGGAGACACAAAAGTGGGATAAGTTTGGACTTGGGAGGCAAACTGATTGCCACATTCAGAAACCGACAAAACATCAAGCTTTTGAAAGAGTACAGATTTTAAAAAGGAACTTCCTTTTTTTAAGGGAAAAGCTGATTAATAATGACAAACATGTGACAAATACGAGTCCAGTCATAGGGTTCCATTGGATATACATAAAAAGGAGCAGAAATTGTAGGGATAAAATAAATTTCAGATGCAATGAACTCGTGAAGAGTCTCGTCACTGGAAAAATATCTGTCTCAGCTAAGGTCTTCTGATAGCCCTAGACACCAAGAGACATACTAGAGAAGAGAAATTTTTCAGTTTACCACAATAAGCTTATACAACCTAGATGCATAGTCTGATAGACAAAAGTACCATCAAAGATAGTTGTTCTCCAAGCCTATACTTATCAGTACCAAGGAAAATCAACTTGAGAGAACTTACAGATTATTTGTTGTTGAGTGACATACAACAAACTCAAGTGCTGTTCCAATTATTTTTCCAAGACAACAACATAGGGACGAACATTGACAACAAAGGTTGCAGCAGTTCTCCTATTTATGGCCATTCAACGGGTCAAACCTAAATAACCACTTTGTACGCAAAGTTTTATTGAAACAAAACACATTTTGTTACACAAGGATCAGCCATGACATTCCACTCAGCTGGGTCTTTCTCCTCTTTTCTCAATTGTTTGATCGTAAATAGTAATTATTTTACAAGAGGCCTTGATCAAGAAGATAGGTGCTAGCATATAGCAAGCTTTTGCATTGGGAAAAAAGAGGGATGATATAACTAAAAGAATGTAGACCAGGTGCATGAGATATTTCATAGGTACACATATGCAAGCGCTGTACAACAACTATGCCACAATCCTGAGCTAGTTGGATTAGCATATGAATTCAATCTATTTGGACTCGTCCCATTCCAATAACTTTAATTTTTTTTAATTTTTTTTTTAGAATGAAATATTCTTTATTTTTAGAGGTTCTCTACATTTCCTACTGAGATACAAATCTCCACACAAACTAAAAATACTCCTGGTAAGTGGTAGCATTGGGCCTACTATATCCATAGTCTCATGAATAACAGGATAAGCCTTCATCTTAACTAGTTGATATCACCTATAAGGATCTCTTGCTTTTATTGTATCCTATTTTTCGTTAAATATGGTATAGATCCAAAGAGATTATATGTCTTTCGAGACAATACACAAGTGTTGTATAGGGAAAATTTGCAATAATCTGTCATCCATTTGAGGATTGCAGGTAAGATGGTGCTTTGTCACTAATCAATGTATAGATTAATGTCTAGACAACAATAAGGTTGTAGAAGCAATTATATCATGTCATAGTATCCTTCAAAGGAAGAAAGAAAAACTTTTCAACTTTCAATCAGAGGTACTAGAAGTTTAATCCATGACACCATTATAGTGAAAGGCGGACATCATCATGCTAGCGATGACAACAGATAATCCTTCAACAAGGATCACTAGCTAGTAGCTAGTGAAAGATCCAGTCTTAATATTCCTTGTTTATCAAGGGTGGATCCTAGCCCTTTGGAAATGGGTGTTATTTGAACACAATATTTCCAATGAGGAGCATAATATATATTGAAAACCCATTTAAGTTTCAACAAATATTAGATCTAAACTCAAAATTTTAATGGTAGAATGAGTTCAGGGCTTAGGACCTAATAGTACTAAGTATAATCATTTCAACAAGAAGTTAAACATGACCAAAGAAACAGTAATTATGATATGAATGTTATTAAAGCAACAGTTCATCCTAAAAATAGCAAACCAAGTGGGAAAAAAAGCTCCATTGTGGCTGGCTAGTATTGAGTAGATGAAAAGAAGTTGATATGAGAAATTACCTTATGTGGTTGGTGGTTGGCGAACCTTAATTTCCAAAGAAGGCGGGTTCGATCTTCTCGGACCCTTCTGTAACAGTTTTCTCTGAGCTACAAACTCCCAGTTTAATCAAGATTTAATTCATCAGTGAGAGAGAGAAATTTCTACAAGTAAACAAAAGAGAAAATACCTTGTCTTTCCATTTGGGATAATTATTGAAGGAACTCTGGGCTTTAAGAGAAGGGCGTATTCGGAGTCTCTGTTCCTCGTCTCCTGACATTTCTACGCTTCGATTAGATAATGGGATGCTACCCAAGAATAGTCTCTATTCCTCGCCTCCCGCGCTTAGGGGCCGAGACGTTCGTTTAGATTGCTATTCATGAGAAAATGCCATAAATAATCCCTAGTAGGTCTAAGATGGTCATTAATTATACATTTACCGGATTTAGTTTTTTTGAATTATTTAAAAATTTATCATGTTTGATTTTTTAATTATATACTTATCAGCTTTAGTCCTTTAATTATATATTTATCGGTTTTAGTCCTTTAAATATTTAAATAGTTACCAGATTTGGTCTCTTATCTATTTTTTATACAAATAACTTAGATTTATATTGACGAAATTCATGCATTCGTGAAATTAAATTTTTAACCCATTTTTTCAGTTATTTCTCTATTCCCACTACTTTTTTTATTTTCAAATTACTCTTGTGAAAATAATAATAACCTCAATGATTCAAAATTAAATTAATGAGGAAAAAAGATATAAGTCCTAATTTTATTCTAAAGATAATAAAACAAAGCATATTATTGTTGCTAATGACTTGAATATGTTATGTTCCCTTCTTTAACGGTTAACAATACATAATCATCACGAATTTTTTAATTTTATTTTTCATACAAAAGAAAAATAAGAGATTTTATCTTATTACTCAAATTTCTCTATGTAAAATAAAGCAAACATAATAATAAAATCGATCTATTTCAAAATTTAAAAAACTAATAAAAGTTGCAAATCTACCATTTTATAAATTTCAACTTCTGAATAATTAAATAAATTCCCTTCAATAAAGTTGTTGGAGTACAAAATTTGAAATCAAAATATGTGAGAATATAACTCTTAATTTTATTTTCATCGTAAGAATTTCATTTCTATTAAATATAAATAAATCTCTCTCCATATCTAATGGGTAATAATTTTTTTCTTTTTATAATAATTTTTTAGTATAGTCAAGTCATTAGTAGCAATAATATGATTCATTTTATCATTCGTTGAATAAAATTATGACTTATATTTTCTTTTCTCATGAATTTTACTTTTGAATCCTTGAGGTAAGGTTCTTTTTATAAGAATAATTTGAAGAAAAAAATAACAGCAGAGAGAAACAACCGAAAAAATGGGTTAACGATTTAATTTCATTGAGGCATAGATGCTGTTAATATATATCTAAATTTGTGTAAAAAAATTGGATAAGAGACCAAACCTGATAACTATTTAAATACTTAAGGGACTAAAATCAGTAAGTGTATAGTTAACGGACTAAAATCGGTAAGTATATAGTTAAGGGATCAAACATAATAAATTTTTAAATAGTTAAAGGACTTAATAGACCATTTTAGACTTACTCGTATAATTAAAGGACTATTTATGACATTTTCTCTTCTATTCATCAAGCTTGGGTTTCAATCATTCACAAATCACAATTTAATAATTATTGGGTTTTTTTATATAAAAAATAATTAAATAAATTTGGCCTTTAGGGCTTATTTACATACATACATACGGATAATTTTGATAATTACGATACATGATAATAGTTTTAAAATTTGCGTTGTAATTCAGATACTAAAAAAAGGTCAAAATTGCCTCTTAACTATGCGAAATAGACCATTTGTACCCTCCGTTATATTTTGCGATTAAAATTTTGAGTTATGGGCAATTTTGACCCATTTTCATTTCAGATATAACCTTCTGAAATTCGTGTTGTATTTCATATATAGCCTTCTGAAATTCGCATTGTATCTCAGATTCACATTTTTGAAATTCGTGTTGTATCACTGATACATCGAATTCGTTAGTTTTGTTTACTCAATTTAGTTTAATACACAATATCTACTTGATCAACCTAACTGTATCAATATTTTCTCATTTCATTAGATACAATAATTTTAGGGCAAGCCACTTTTTAGATACAACATTCGTTTAGAGGGATTAACAAATTACTCAATTTTGTTGGTTACACACTTTCTCAATTTTACTAGATATATGATATTAAGCCAAAAATGCACATATTTACCCAGTCGTTAACTCATATTACCCATTCGTTACCTCATATTATAGTACTTTGAATTATCTTTGAGTATTAATAGATTGATTTATATTTAATATTATATTTTATGATATAAGAATAAAATAATGTGAAGATGAAGAAATTTGGAGCAAAAATAAATTAAAGCGGAAAGAAGAAAAAGGTAAAATAGAGAGGAGACCCTAATTTTGTCCCCCCAATATTGGGTTTTTATGTATTATCGATTCGGTTTATAGATTTTCGATTTTAAAATATGCTAAATCAATAACAAACCAATAGGATATTTTTTTATCTGTTTTTGGTTTATCAGTTTTGGTCCTTAACGGTTCGGTTTCAGTTTAACCAATAAGAAAATGCTCATAAAATAATAATATGACTTCTCCAATAATTTGGCGCGGCAAGATAATAATATAACTTTACGGAATGCTCATTAAATAGAAACAATAGGGACCAACATGAAAAGAACTCTACAAGTGCAACACAAATAAAAGAATTAGAATAATAATATAAATTGAAGGCTAAAGGGCAAATGTAGTAACTAATAAGGTATTGATATTAATATTTAATAATTATTTAAGGGTAAAGTAGTAAATTACTATTGTCTTAATGGGTTATCGATTTACCAATAACCCAAGATTAAAAACCAATATCAAATCAATAACCCGATAATTTTTTCCATAAAATCATTAAATACCCATTAACCCAATAATGCAATTGAATAACCCAATAACATTTTTTTCGATTCAATTTATTGATCGATTCGATTTTTGTACATTCCTATCGAAAACAACAAAAATGGGCCCATGGAGCTTAAGAAATGGAAAGAAGCATAAAAGACAATAATAAGAAAGCAATAGAGGAAATAAAAGAGTATATATATACAATTCTTGAATGAGGACAAAAGTACAAAGATTCATCCCAAAACCTTATGGATGCTAGTGTAAAGCTGCTATAAAAGATGAGTATGGATTAGACATATACAGTAAATATACATAGTGTCTCAAAATACAAAAGACAAGTCAAAACTATAGGGGTGTATATCGGTCGGTTAGATTTTAAATATTATCAGTTCAGTTTATCGATTTTTAATTTTTAAATATGCTAAACCGATAACCAAATCAATAAGATATTTGTTATCTATTTTCGATTTATCAATTTTTGATCTTTAACGATTCGATTTTTTATTTAACCAATAAGAAAATGCTTTCAAAACAAATATACAACTTCTCCAACAATTTGACGCGATACATGCATACAACGAAACAAGCAAATCAGACGTTTTTGTTATTAATACTCACAATTCACAACCCTAGTCATTGCCTAACCCTTGCCCTCGCTGTTGTTGTTGCAAATCATAGTTGCTGCCGTTCTTAGTTCTTTAGATTTTGAGTGAACCTGAAGTAATACAAATGCCTAAAGGGTAAATATAGTGTGAACTGTGAATTGTCTAAGGTATTGATAATCCGATATACTGATTATATTAATATCTTTTGTTTGATACTTTGATATTTATGTATGAATAAAAATTAAAATAGTAAATTATTATAGTCTTAATAGGTTATCGGTTTACCCAATAACCCAATATTAAAAAATCAATACCTAACAAATAATTCAATAATTATTTTTTATAAAATCATTAAATAACCGTTAGCCCAATAACCTAATAACAATAAACCAATAACACTTTTTTCGATTCTATTTATCGATCAGTTCAATTTTTGCACCCCTCTACAAAACTATATAAAAAGAGATGAGTCAATCATGAATACCAATAAGCGCACCCTCACCCGAGAAATACTCTCTCTTCCTCACTCTCAAAGAGTAATCATTGGATCTCCAAAATATCAGCTACAACAACACAAAAATCAACGGGGGAGATGAATCCGGTTGTTGTAGGTATAGTTACAATGACCAAAACAAATTCCGGTCGCTAAAATTATTATCTTTACTAATAATTAGTAAAGGGATTGGTAAAACTACAAATTCGGTCGTTAATGCATATAATTGAGCGAGAAAAGATGCTACATTAATTATGCCACTAATTATTTCTAATCACCAATTTCTTCCTATTAGATTAAAAAAGAGAGAGAGAAAAAGTTTTCCTCCTCCACTCCCACTGGGGTTAGTTTGATTTGGCTCTCCATCATAGCAGCCATGGAAAAACTTCCGAGTGGGGAATTTGGTCAAGAAATTACAGATCCTCTAAAAATTACTGTCGTAGAGATAATGGATGGACTAGGGCTGCTAGATAAGGCTGAATACATGACTATCTAAGGTCTAAGGACATTGATCCCGTGATTAAAGGTATTAAGCATTTAGGTTGAAGTATTTTGCATATATTCTCAGTTTAATATCTAATCTACTGTTTTCTTAATGGGTTTCTTAGCAATTTTGATTTAATTTTTTTCTTTAATGCAACACTCTTTCAATAACCTTAATATTTTTGCATTTTAATTATATTTTGAATCTCTGTTTGAAAATCTTATCATTCTAGAATTAATGGATTATTTTCCAAATATTTGTGGCAAATGCACGTGAATTAATTGAAATATGAAAAGAAAAATCAGGACTACCATAACAAAAGTTGAATTTGATAGATTTATATTATTTTTTTTAAAAATGGTCTTCTTCCCCAAAAATCATGTACTTATATCATTGATTGTGAGTGAGTTTACAACAATATAGTGTTAATGATTTGGGAAGCATGTATTTGCTTACTAGATAATAAGAGAAAATGACTTGAATTTCTCTTTCAAATTAATAGTTATCCTTATCTTTGTGCAATTGAGTTGCAAGTTTTCTTCAATATAGCGTTCTCTCCGTGCTTTCATTGAGTATGTTGTTGTTGTTCTCTCTGTGTTGAATACCCTTTCTAATTGTGAACGTTTTTCAATTTTCTATAATTGAAGATTTTGCAAAATAATTTCAATCTTATTTATCTCTCATGTGTTGATTGTTTCAAACTAGTGAGACCATCCTCATATGCCTTTGAATAGTACGATTCAGTTTGGACATTTGTACTTTAGAAATAAAAGTAAGGGTGAAAACAATGAGATGTTAATCATCTTACACAGAACTTTGGTTCGCAGAATAAACTCAATCTATCAAATCATTCTGATACCTAAATTATGAATTTCAATTTCAACTTTAGTAATAAATAGAGAAAACACACAATATTAACAAAAAAAAGTAAATGAAGTTAATTGTTGTAGAGGGTGGAGTGCTCTTGAAGAAGTTGTCGTAGATCTTCAACCATGTAGAACATTTTAAATTTTTACAAACCAGTCATAAGAGTGGGTATCATCGGCCGACTCTAAATAGAAATTAATATGCATAAAGTATTAGCATGAAATCAACTACAACACTTAACAGGTGTTAAACAACAAGATCAAGATCAAGTGACAGCACAATAAAATAATTACGTAATCTATCAACAATATCAAGAGTATACATGAGAACTCCAACCTCCACACCACGGTCTTTTGAGAAATAAGTTATTTGAGATTCGGTAGTATTAAGTCATTTAATTTATTTTTCTTTAATATTACCGTGTCGAAACGTGACTTTCCTTACTCTCTTTCAGTGCTTCCAGTTTGTTCCTTATTATGAGTTCTTGTTGTTTTGTTATAACTTGTGATATATGCTCCTGTCTTATATGCTTATTTTATCTTTAGAGCTCAGTCGGCCTATGCTTACTGAGTGCCACTTGTTGGTACTCATACTATAATTTTGTGCCCTGTAGATCATAATACAGATTCTCATTGCTGATTTGAATCTTTTGCGGAGCAGCTCTTAAGATTTGGAGACTCGATCAGCTCTTGATATTCAGAGTTGCCTATCTCCCTTATCATTGGATATGACTAGGTTATATTTTGTTTTGAGAGATAGTTTGTACTTATATCTTATTTTGTATAAGCTTTTACTTTGGTTTGAGTAGGAGCTGAACTATGTACTGATACCAGGTCTTAGAGGTTTATTTCTGTATTTATTTGATTCTCTCTTCTTCTCATATTTGCTATTGTTATTGTCATCTTCCACATTCTTCGCTTCCGTGTGATAGCCTGTTGCCTCAGGCTCTAAGCTATGGGTTAGGCTTACCTACTGGTGGAATATAGTAGGTGCCATTATGACTAGAGAAATTAGATCGTGACAGATTGGTATCAGAGTTCTAGATTTGCCAGTATCATTGGTACGGGAGCTAATGCCTAGTAGAGTCCTACGGATAAGTGCAGAGACGTCCTTATCCTATCTTCGGGAGGCTATACGAAATTCTTAGGAAATTCCATTCTTGACGCCTTATCGTGTGCCTTTGTTTCATATGACCTCTAAAATGCTTCTTTGGACCCACTCTCTCTTAGATGGATAGCACGAAGTTTTTGATGGACATAGACGGGATGCCTACTCAAATCACCAGGGTTTCAATGCATGGACAAAACAGTGGTGATATTCAGTATCAGCATAACGATCTTGGGGAATCCTAGGCTCCGACAGGGTTAGTGGTCACTGCGACTCCTCAGGATTCCGTGTTGGGGACTCCAAGTATATTCGAGGGTACACCACAGATAGGTGTGGTTTTGGGTGCATTAAGTGGCCCTCAACTAAGAGTTGGATCTATAGGCCTTCAAAAGGGTTCTTCAATGGTTTTTGAGTATGTGGTTGGGTTTCTTGAATGGGTCGGGTAGACTCTCACCTTGTTTCCTACCGAGTGAGATTTTATTTAGGGGTTTATTAATGGATTAAGCTTGTCCTCCATTTAGCATCAGAACACTTGGTAGCAGTTGGATCTACTTTTCCCTGGTGGTGAGTTATGTGAGGGCCTTGGAACGTGTGTGTATTGAGACTTATAGAGGTAGCGGTAGGAGGCCTCGCCGATAGCATAGTATAGATATCATCTCACCCTGAGTTAGGTATCATCTTAGTAAGGGTCAACCTTACTCTCAACCTATTGGACCTATGGCGAGAGTATCTTAGGTTCTAGGCGGTTCTATAATAGGTTATGGTACTCAAGATGGACAAAGTTCACGACAACCTTCTTAGGGTTTGCATTCAGGGCATTCAAGTTTTGTGACTCATTCTTTTCTAGTTGAGCCATCTCAGCAAGTGACTTCTCATAAAGTTTGTAATAAGTCGAGTGAGTTAGGACACTTTGTCATAATTGTCATATAAGCCACTTTCTCAGGTAGTAGGCTCGATAGTTTCAGGCTTTTAGGGAACCGATACAGTCAGTTAGGGATGGTCCCTAGAGTTTTAGAGATGGTAATCATTTTGTTAGAAGTATCCAGGGCAGCTCATCGTATCCTTCACCCCAGAATTTAGCCTATGTAGGTTGCCTTACTTGTGAGGGAATCGATGGTCGATCTAGAGAGTGCCTATTGCATTAGGCCATTGCACAATCATCTTAGTTTGGACAACCTTTTGGGATTAATATCACCCACAACCAGAAGTAGTGCCCTCGATGTTGCATTTAGTGGTACAGGTGTTCCGTTTGAGGCTAGGCGCATTCCATCCCATGCTTCTGCAAGTCAGACGGATGATAAGGCCCCAGGTATCAATTAGATTTGTGCATATTTTGTTTTTAGAAACTTCATTGCTTGTAGTGCTTGGGTGTTGGGGTTTTGGTACCCATCGATAATTATTTGGCTTGTTAGATTCATCTTGCAATTCTGGTAATTACTTTACTTGGACTTATGTGCATGCTTACTTAGCCTGATTACTTGCCTATTGTTTGCTATGACAACTTTACTTGAACTATATGTATGTGTTTATCTCCCCTAGGTGATTTTTTTTAACAGTGGATCATATTGGTTTTATTGTGATGTTGCAGTAGTGGTAGAGTTATACCTTGTGGATGTTGAGCTTAGTTGATTACTCTGGTGGATTTTTGATTAGCCACTTTAGAATTTTCTTGGGTTGGTCCTTTCCCCTTCCTAGATTGCCCCCCAATGTGCTTAGATAGTGTGAGGTTGCTTCCAAGAGAAGAGTGTGTCAGTAATTGTGGCCCTTGTGATCTACTATAGATCTCATTCATCGATTCTTTCTTTGTTTGATTCCTTATTCTTCGTTCCTAAGGTGGCGAAGTTAAGGTTTGCCATTCGAAATGGCTGGGTTATCTCTTCATGGTAAGTGTGATGGTTAAGTTATTAGTTCAGCTGGTTGTGTGATATAATGTCAGATAGCTATGTTTGATTTGGGAATACTGGTAATGAATTGTCTCTAGTTATTCTAAGTGTGGTGATATTTTAGCTTGAAGTGTCAGGTAAAAAGGTTTTTATTGAGTTCATGGAGATGGTGGTCTTCTTATGCTTGGGACGACCAACAAATAGATAAAAAGGTGTGATTGTAGAGCGAGAGATTTTATATTGATGAGTCGTGGTTTATTAGAATTGCCTTGGTGTGCCTTTGTGTCTTATGTAATTTTAGGTGGTTAGTCAATACATTTCAGAAATTTCAGTCACAAGCTTGTTTTACCTTACAACTCGAACTACCTTTAATCTCAATGATTCTGTGTTATGCCTTGGTTTTATCAATAAACTACAACGGCTATGTCAATGGTTTAAAGAGTCAGATTGTTGATTTGGGTATTCTGTTGTGGTTTGCTTTGACTAATTTAGACTTTGGCTTCAATGGGCGAATGGAATTTATCTTAGGAGGCTGAGTCTCCGGATGGGGTCAAAGTAATTTATAGAATCATTTCCTGATTCCTTATTTCAGGTGCGAGGTTCGTGTGTGTCATTCTGGTTAGCTAGCAGGGTTCCTTGTGGTGTTCCTTGCTATGGTTCAGTCTTACTTGTGGTCACTCTTGAAAAAGGGTTTATCTATTTGTTCGCTACCTGCCAGCTCATTTACTCTTGGATTATGGTGGTTAGCTTAGATTTACACTCATGGAGCGATACATGGCCTCGTGGCAGTAATTTCTAGTGATTTTGGGGTTAGATTCTCATATTGGTTCATTTTCTAGAAGTCTCATTGGCAGTAAAGTAACATTGGAGTTGGTCTAGGTGAAGTTTTTTTTCCTCCTATAAATTTGGTTGGCTCTTAGAGAAGCCGTTTCAGTTTTGAAAGATAGATTTCAAAGTCAAGCTATTGGTTTTGGGAGTCGTTGGGTTAGAAATTTGGGCTTGTGCCTTGGGCTGAGTTACTTATTTTGGTCTTGCCGCTCTCCAACGTTTAAGTGGTGCTTGCCTTTCCTTCGTGGTTGTTGTTCATGTGGTTATTTGGGAATCGTTACTGTGATTTAGGATGGGTAGGATACCCATGATGAATAAAGAGTCTTGAGGTTGGAGTATAAAGCAAAGAATTCAACCTGGTAGTTATTTAACATCTTCTCTAGTTTGTTGGTCGCCTAATTTTGGGGTATCTGTGTAGTTTTGGTTCACCTCGGTTATCCTGTTGCGTTCAGTTGAGTTTGTTCTCGTTGGATGGAAGTCAGTATCAAAAGAGAGGAATTAAAAGTTGGGTTGAGTTATGAAGGACAAAAGTGAATTTGAGAGTTTTCTCTTAGCTTAAGTTCTAGGTTGGCGTTGCCCAACCCAAGAAGGCACTTGTAGGTCCAGCAGAGCTTGTGGGCCTACCTTTCTAATCTTTTTGTGCCCTTGGGTTCTTTTCTACCCTTTGACTTTCGAGGACGAAAGTCCTTTTAGTAGTGGATATTGTAATGACCCTCTAGGTTATTTTCGTCCTTTCCGATCTTTTTAGCGTATAGAGTTTCCCTATAGTAACCCGAAGCCATTTATGACTTGCTGGCATTGACAGTTTTGGTGCCTGGTCGTTCGTTTGGGTTTTATGCCCGTTTTCCTGTTTAGGAGCTTTTGGAGTTTGAATGATTGTCTTCTATCTAAACTTTAGGAAGATGACCTCAGAAGGGCATTCTAATGATTTCATCAGCTCTAGAATGGTTATTTTAGGCTGGTAGCTTGCCCGACTCGAGTCTCGCGCCTTTCGGTGCCATTTTGAGTAATTAGGCATTTTAGCCTTTAAGCTTTTGCCTAAGGTTGACTTTGGTCAACATTCTTGGAAAACATGCTTGAATTGAAATTTTGCCGGTGCGGTTAGCTTGAAAATGTCGAATTTGGTCTAGAACTACCTTTCGTGTGATTCTCGAGGCTTCTGGTCTCATTCCAAGCCTTTTTTTAAATTTGAAAAAATGGCACTTAGGTGTGGGATCCGCTTTTTGTTGAGACGACCTCGGATGGAAATTTTGACTGTACTGTTGAGTCTAGAATGTCGAATTTAGTAGGGTAGCATAGTGCATTTGCGTGCACGGGATTCCAAACGAATCCCAAGCATCCCATCGGAAACTTGGCCTTTTTCCAAAACTCAGCTGATGTTACTAAGTCTGGTGCCGTCGCTAAAGTAACCCCTGGTCGCTAAAGTGAAAAGGCTGTCGCTAAAGTGACCATGCCCTTTTGAGCGGGTATCACTTAATCA
The DNA here is from genome assembly GCF_947179165.1 of Solanum dulcamara. Taxonomy (NCBI): domain Eukaryota; kingdom Viridiplantae; phylum Streptophyta; class Magnoliopsida; order Solanales; family Solanaceae; genus Solanum; species Solanum dulcamara. Next base: position 49,146,435 of record NC_077239.1, read on the forward strand.
ACTAGGAGGTCGCTAAAGCGACAGGATGTCGCTAAAGCGAGTCCCGCTTCCTTGAGGTGGTCACTTTTGTGATACTTGAGGGTCATTTTAAGACCTGTTTTTACTTTCTCTTCCCCATTCCTTTTTGTTGCGATTTTGGGAGCTATAAAGCTCCAAATTGAGTGATTCTAAGTGCTAGTTGTTTGGGTTGATCGGGGCTATGTGTGGCATGTTTGGGGAAGTACGGGGAGTGTCGTTTGAGGTAAATCCATCCCAAAGGGACTGCCTTCCTTCTTGAATTCTCCATTTATGGTCAAATTATTGTATGTCCTAATTTCGGTGTTTTCGAGCGTCGGATTATGGTATAAGTTTGACCACTAGTTTGTTATGCTCAAATGCACATTTTCACGAAGTTGAATTGGGGATTCTCGGTGAGGGTCCCATAATCCCATTTTAGACTCGATTTTGGGTCCGTCTCTGAAAAATCCAATTTTGGTGTCAAAACGTCTGTATTGACAAGGTGATTACTATTTTGTTAGCATGACAGTGATTTGAGGTATTTTAGAGGTTGGAAACTTCAAATTAGAGGATCCAAAGCACGCGTGATAGGTTTTGAGGTAGGCAGTTGTCTGCTTGTTCTTAGATTGTGCTTCATAAGATAATTTTAACATATATTGCATGTGAGTAGGATTGTATGCGGCGGCTTTAGGATTTCCTTCCATTACTCTTATTTCTTGATTCCCGTTTGAGCCTTGGGCTAGTTTAGTATTGTGAGAACCTTCAATTCAGTTAGTAATCCTTTACTTGTGCCTTAGTATAGTGTTGCTAATTTCTTTTGGAGTAGTCGATTGTTTCTTTATAGTAGTCGGTGTGATTAGTATCTTAGAACGAGTGTGGTTGATACTTAGTTATTATTGTGGCTCCCGTGAGGACTTCTTGGGTTTGGTGCCTTCGTGAGCGCGGGGATCGTGAAGTTGGGCTGGGACTTGTGAGGTTTGGTCCTGTTTCGGCCTATGATTATGATGAGATCCTTAATTTATGATTAGACCTTGGATCCTTCGATGTATATTGTTGCTATAGGATGAAGTTAGCCGTAATACCCTAACTTTTCGAAATGTCTACATTGGTTCGTACCTTCGCGACAATACCAAAGAGTTATTAATAAATTAATAATTATATGTTATATCACATTTTAAGTGTTCAAGGTGCGTATCTTATGTCTTGAAGTTTAGCAAGGTGGAAAATAAAAGTTTGCAAAAATTATTGTAAGTTTCTTTATAAGGAATTCTCTAAAATTTGGTCCAAATGTCTTGGAGCTTTTCTCCCAATCTGTAAAGATATGTGGGTTCCACAAACTATCAAATCGAAGTTCTACGAGTCTAGTTTCCAAGTATTAAACTGTTTGTCAATACGACTTCAGAATAGGAAGATATTTGCACTTTCGTATGACTGCACAAGTAGGCACGTAAAATGGGCCCCTCGGTCGGTTTAACTTTATATAAAGTAGCCACCTCCATTTTCATTTCAATGTTTCCAGCAACCAAAATACAGAGAAATTCCTCCCTAGTCCATAAAATACTCTTTAGATCTTGGTTATCTCATCTTGGAAGCCTCAGGAAAGTTGCTCTACGTCGCGAACTCATCATTTTAGCATAGTTTTCTTTATGAATTGTGATGCGTAGCTCCGCGGAGGTTATGGAAGCATGGTTTTTGTAGTTTTTTGGGGGTTTGAGTTCTATTTAAAGGTTAATATCAAGGTAAGACCCCCTTTTCACTAATTTTAGCCTCGATAAACCATAAATAGTAATTTGCAAAAACATTTTGTCTCTTTTGTCGGATTGTCGTGACACTTGTTTTCGTGGACTTATTTTAAACATGTCATGTTGTAGTATTAGAGAGGGATTTTGAAAGAAGTCAATAGGCCACGTGAAGTCATCGAAAGGGCTAAAAGGGCTATGTGTTGCCTACAAAGCTATCGTGCTGCCTATAAAGCTATGACTTGCCTACAGGGCTATATTGATGCCTGAGAAGGCTATGTGTTGCCTACAGGGCTATGTTGTTGAAAAAAGGGCTATGAGCTTACTGTGAGGTTAGATTAATGCCTAAAAGGTCTATGTGTTGCCTATAGGGCTATGTTATTGCCTAAGAGGGATATGTGACTGCCTACGGGGCTAGGGGACTACCAATAGGGGTATATTAGACTGAATTGGCTTCTTCTGGGCTAATGGGGGCCTAGGTAGGTGGTCTTGGTTGTTGTTTGTACCTACCGATCTTATGGAGGCTTGGTCAGGTTTTTTTTTGATTATTTTTGGTATGTTTAGATTCTAACGCAGGTTAGTACGCTTATCATAATCTTGATTCATTTATCTGATTACTCTTATTATATTATGATACCTGCTCATAGTTTATCGCCTTTCATACTCAGACATTATTTTGTACTGATGATCCATTTCCTGGGGGCACTACATTTATGCGTAGAGGTCCCGACAGACGACCGGATATGCCTCCTCAGAAGCAGGGTTGAATTCTAGCAAGTTGGCTAGCCCCTTTCTTCCGGAGTTGCCAAAGTTTAGAGGTTTGTTAGCTTTTGTTGTACAAATTCTTTTTGGGTAGGCCGTGGCCCTGTCCCACCAAGATTTACTACTCTTAGAGGCTTGCAGACTAGTATGTGGGTTGTATAGCTATGTTATGGCCATGTTGGTCTAGTTTGTTGGGTTGCTGAGGCTTGTTAGCTGTTTGATGTATTGTCCTTATATATACCTGCTTTTACTTTTGGCATAGGCATCATAGTGGCCTCGATGGTCCAATTAGGACTTGTGTGTTAGGTTGCTATTAATTTATAAGAACTGTTGGGAGTAGCTATTTCTTTTATAGATATGTTGACATGGGCCTTGCCAATCGAGGGCTTAATTTTAAGCCTAGGTATACTCTTTTTATTTTCTCGATTGCGTGTAGTTGCCATGCACTAGTAGCAAATGGTTCAGCAAGGTTGACTTGGGCATGAGTTTTGGCATTATATGTCGGTTGTTGCCTTTTAGTTTGGGGCGTGACAAACTTGGTACCAGAGCAACGTTATATCCTATAGAGTTTACATGCCATGTCTAGTAGAATCTTGTTTATAAATGTGTTGTGCACCACATTCGATAAGAAAGAAGCTACAAGGCATTTTAGAATAGTCACCCTTCTTTTGCTCACCTCGTGCTATAGAGCGGTGTCTTAAGGGATGATTTTTTCAGTCTTATAATTGATATTTGTTTATAGAGAGAGATGGCTAACACCAGACATACCACAACTATCCTGGGGCTAGATACAATTATAAGTGAGGGTGCCGGCAAGGTACCACAGGCAGAGGTAGCCCATCCTGAGACAGAAGGTATCTTCTCAGCCCCTATAGCTTCTGTACTACGTCAGGAGCCTCTATGGGCCACAGGACCTATAGCCCCACCAACGGTACCAGTTCTAGCTCCTCTTATTCCATCTGATCAGGATTTTAAGAGTGAAGTATGTATGTTAGCACAGTTATTAGTTGCACAGCACAATCTAATTGCGCCAGATGTTGTCGGACCTTCTGAAGGGACCGAAAGTTTGAGAGTTCATGAATTTCTTGCCTTGAATCCTTGATAGTTTATAGGTACAGATCTCAGATAAGACCCTCAACACGTTTTTAATTAGCTTCATAGGATCTTCAGGGTTATGCATGCCTCAGCGATTGAGTCAATTAAGTTAGCAGTATTTCATTTACGGGATGTTGCAAAATTATGGTATGAGAGTTGGGAGAGATCAAGGGGAAAAGATGCACCTCTACCTGCTTGGGATATATTTACAGAAGCATTCATTGATTACTATTTGCCTCAAGAGATTAGGAATACTCTGGTAGATCAATTTCTGAACCTTTGACAGAGCAGCATGAGTGTTCGAGAGTACGAGCTGAGATTTGATTCATTGGCTAGATATGCACCAGCATTTGTTGATATGATGCATGATAGGGTATGTAGATTTGTTGGAGGGCTTGATTGAGATTATATCAATGTTTGTTGTACCACTGCACTAAATGATAGTATGAATATCTTGCGATTTCAGGCCTTTGTAGAGGGCATAGAGGATCGCCGACATCAACAGTATATGAGTGAGAGGGTCGAGAAAGAGCAACAAAAAAGGGCTAGGACCACTAGTTCATTGGGAGAGTTTTTGGGGGGTCCTAGACCCCGATATTCTAGTAGGCCACCTCGACCTCCACCATAATAATTCCATAGTAGTAGACTTGATCATCGGGGATAGCCAGGCCAGGTGATGGTTCACGAGCATCAGACTCTCAGCAGCAGAAGAGTTTAGGCCAGGCTAGGCCAGCCCCACCTCATTGTGCTACTTGCGGTAGGATGCATTTCGGGAGGTGCAGGCAGGGTTCCATAAGATGTTATTCTTGTGGACAAGAGGGTCATGGTTGGAGGAACTGCCCGACCATAGGTCAGAGTGGTATAGTTCAATTGACAGGGTTAACAGTAGGTTCCTCCTTATTGGTGTAGTGTAGAGGGTGGGGACCCCAGACTTTGGCAGTTAGAGGTAGAGGCAGAGGCAGAGAGGGAGGATCTAGTTCTAGTATTGGCCATAATCGTACATATGCACTTGATGACCGATAGAACTCAGAGTCGTCACCAGATATTGTGACAGATACATTGATTGTATACTCCCATTAGGTTTATTCTTTAATAGATCCCCTATCTAACCTATCCTACGTTACTCCATTTATCGCGGGGAAGTTAGGTATAGTAGCAGAGTCATTAAGTCGACCATTTATTATGTCTACACCAGTTGGTGAGTCTATTATTGCCAAGCGAGTCTATCAAGGTTGCACGATAGAAATTATTGATCGTCAGACCTCTGTAAACTTGGTAGAGTTAAAGATGATTGATTTTGACATCGTCATGGGTATGGACTGGTTAGCTTCTTGTTATTCTAATGTTGAGTGTAGGACAAAGATTTTTAGATTCCACTTTCTAGGAGAGAAAGTTCGAGAATGGAAAGGTAGTACGACAATGCTAAAAGGTAGGTTTATTTCCTATCTTATGGTAAGGAGGATGATTATAAAGAGTTGTATTTATCATCTTGTATGCATTCAGGATATAGATGCAGCACCACCAACTCTCCAGTCTATTCTGGTGGTTAATGAGTTTCCAGACATATTTCTAGATGAGGTTCCTGGTATTCCCCTAGAATGGGAAATTGATTTTGCTATCGATATGCTACCAGGTACACAACCCATATATATCCCTCCTTATAGAATGACTCCTTCTGAGCTAAAAGAGTTGAAGGATCAACTGAAAGACTTGCTGGATAAAGGCTTTATCAGGCCTAGTGCTTTACTGTGGGGTGCGCCAATGTTATTTGTGAGAAAGAAAGATGGCTTACTAAGAATGTGTATCGATTACTGACAGTTGAATAAGGTGACTATAAAAACTAAGTATGCCCTTTTGAGGATCGATGATTTGTTTGATCAGTTGCAAGGTACTTTGTGCTTCTCAAATATTGATTTGAGATCAGGGTACCAACGGTCGTGAGTTTGGGAGAAAGACATTCTAAAGATAGCTTTTAGAACTAGATTTGGACATTTTGAGTTTTTAGTGATGTCTTTCAGATTGACTAATGCCCTAACAATGTTCATAGATCTAATGAATAGCATATTCAGGCCGTATCTAGACCTGTTCATGATCATATTTCTTGATGATATTTTGGTATATTCACGTTAAAAAGATGAAAATATAGATCATTTGTGAGCAGTCCTTCAGGTTCTCCGAGATTGGAAACTTTATGCAAAATTAATTAAGTGTTTTTGGTTGAAATCTGTGGCTTTCTTAGGCAATATTGTATCAAATGAAGGCATTATGGTGGATATACAAATGATTGAGGTAGTGAAGACTTGGCTCAGGCCCATGACTCCAACAGAGGTTCGAAGTTTCCTAGGGTTAGCTGGGTACTTCAAAAGGTTCGTGGAGGGTTTTTCTTCACTTTTGATACTACTAAAAAAGATGACTTAGAAAGAAACTAAGTTTCAGTGGATGGAGGCTTGCGAGTATAGTTTTGAAGAGCTGAAGGACAGGTTGACATTAGCATAATTATAGCCTTGCCCGAGGGTTCAGAGGGCTATGCTGTGTATTGTGATGCTTCTGGTGTTGGGTTGGGATATGTTCTAATGAAACATGGTAAGGTGATCGCTTATGCTTTAAGGCAATTGAGGAAGCATGAGAAGAACTATCCAACTCATGATTTAAAGTTAGCGGCAGTTGTGCTTGCATTAAAAATTTGGAGACACTATCTGTATGGTATTCATGTTGATATCTTCACAGATCATAAGTGCCTCAGTATATCTTTAGACAGAAGGAGTTAAATCTGTGACAACTTCGATGGCTTCAGTTACTTAAAGACTATGATGTAAATATTTTATATCATCAAGGAAAGGCGAATGTTGTAGCCAATGACCTTAGTCGCAGATTTATGGGTAGTTTATCTTATTTAGGTGTTGAGAGGCGCGATTTATCTCGAGAGCTTGATCAGTTAGCTATCTTGGGAGTTAGATTACTAGAGGCATATGATAGTAGGGTCATAATTTAGGAAATAACCATATCATCTCTAGTTGTGGAGATAAAGGCATGACAACATGAGGATCCTAGCTTGGAACAACTCATAGCTAAGGCTCAAGAGAAGAAGTCTTTAGATTTTTATATAAAAGGAGATGGGGTCCTCAAATATAGAGGTCGATTATGTGTTTTGAATATTGCAGGGCTTTGACATCAGATTATGGTAGAGACACATCATTCTCGTTATTCTGTACACCTAGGTTCGATGAAGATGTACCATGATATTAAAGGGATCTATTGGTGGCATGGTATGAAGAAGGATATTGCTGAGTTTATGGCACAGTGTCCTAATTGCCAACAGGTGAAGGTTGAGCAACAAAAGCCATTCCTATATGGAAGTGGGAAGCAATTAATATGGATTTTATTATAGGGTTACCCTGATCACATTGTAAGTTTGATTTTATTTGGGTTATTATTGATAGGCTAACAAAATCGGCTTACTTTTTACCAGTCAAAACTACTTTTACAGCCAAAGACTATGCAGGGCTTTATATTAGAGAGATTGTTAGGCTGCATGATGTCCCAATATCGATCATCTATGATAGAGGAGCACAATTTACCGCTAACTTTTGGAAGACTTTCCAGAAAGGACTCGGGACACAAATCAATCTTAGTATCTTTCATCTTTAGATAGATGGCCAGGCTGAGCGCATAATTCAGACGCTCGAGGATATGTTATGGGCATGTATGCTTGACTTTAAGGGAAGTTGGGATGACCACTTACCTCTTATTGAGTTTGCATATCATAATAGTTATCATTCAAGCATCAGGAGGGAACCTTATGAGGCTTTGTATGGGCGAAAATGTAGATCCCCCATTGGATGGTTCGAGGTAGGTGAATCTTGGTTGATTGGACTAGACTGAATATAGCAAACAGGGGAGCTGGTTATGCTTATTCGGGAGCAGTTAGTGACAGCTCAAAGCGGACAGAAGTCATACTCATATGTGTGGCAAAGGGACTTAGAGTTTTGTGTCAATGATTGGGTATTCTTAAGGTCTCACCTATGAAGGGTGTTATGAGATTTGGTAAGAAGGGTAAGCTTAGCGAAAGATTTATTGGGCTATATTGGATCCTACGGAAGGTAGGCCGAGTGGCTTATGAGTTAGAGTTGCCTTTGGGGCTAAAATCTGTTCATCCAGTTTTCCAAGTGCATAGGAGACCCTTCTCGGGTTGTCCAAGTCGAGGATGTTCAGATCATCGAGGAGTTGTCTTATGTGGAAACTCTAGTTTCCATATTAGATCAACAAGTACGAAAATTAAGGACCAAATATGTGACTTTGGTTAAAGTATTGTGGAGAAACAAGGATAGGGAAGAGGTGACCTGAGAAACTGAGGATAACATGAGGTCAAAATATCCTAACTTGTTTCTTACCCCAGGGTGATGGCATAGCATTTTATATTAGTACATTAAGGTAAGATATCTATTTGGTTTTTATATTGTTGCTTATTATTATGGTTGTTGTCATTGTATTTCATTTGCTCGCACTGACATTACGGAGCTTTAATATTTAGCTATTTATGTCGTCCTGTGAAATACTTAGGTTGGAATTTTTTCATTTTTGGTTCATGGATAGTCATATTTATAAAGGATACTCATCCAAAAAGTTGGAAAATCCTAAGGACTTAACTGTGTGACTCAAACTTTTCATTCGAGGATGAATGTTTCTAAGGAGGGGAGGATGTAATACCCCAACTTTTCAAAACGTCTAAATTGGCTCGTACCTTCGCGACAACATAAGAGAGTTATTAATAAATTAATAAATATATGTTATATCACATTTTAAATGTTCAAAGTGCGTATCTTAAGTTTTGAAGTTTAGCAGGGTGCAGAATAAAAGTTTGCAAAAATTATCGTAAGTTCCTTTATAAAGATTTCTCTGATATTTGGATCAAATGTCTTGGAGCTTTTCTCCCAATCTATAAGGATTTGTGGGGCCCACAACCTATTAAATCAAAGGTCTAAAAGTGTAATTTCTAACATATTAAACCATTCATCAATACAACTTTAGAATAGGGAGATATTTAGATTTTTATAAACTGCGTAAGAAGGCACGTAAAGCGGGCCCCTTAGGTCAGTTTAACTTTATATAAAGTAGCCACCTCCATTTTCTTTTTCATTTAGCGTTTCCAGCAACCAAAATACAGAGAAATTCCTCCCTAATCCATAAAATACTCTTTAGATCTTGGTTATCTCATCTTGCAAGCTTTAGGAAAGTTGCTCTACGTCGTGAGCTTGTCATTTTGGCATAGTTGTCTTTGTGATCTGTGAGGAAAAGCTCCGCGGAGGTTGTGGCAGTAGGGGTTTTGCAGTGTTTTGGGAGTTTGATTTCTATTTCAAGGTTAATATCAAGGTAAGACCCTTCTTTCACTAATTATATCCTCGATAAGCCACAAATAGTAATTTGTGATAAAATTCCATCTCTTTTGTCGGATTATCGTGACACTTGCATTCGTGGACTTATTGTAAACATGTCATGTTCTATCATTATAGAGGTATTTGGAAAGAAGTCAATAGGCCACATGAAGTCATCAAAAAAAGTATGTTTAGGCTATTTGCTTCCTTCGGCTTATTTCTGTAATGCTTAGAGGCAATATGAGAATGTATTGTTATCATGGTTATACTTGTAGGAAAGAGTGTCAGTTGTTGGCTGCCTGAGTAGTTTAATCCTTCTTCATTGGGATTCATGTTATGTTAGTAGCAGCTCTATGTTGGGCACAACTTAGAGATTACTTGTATAGGTTGCTTATAACTTAATTACTCACGTTTAACCTATTAAATTATTATTGTTGACCTTGGGGATATTGTGGTTAGATAAAGGAATGTCATCATTGCCTATAAGGGCTATGTGCTACCTACAGAGTTATTGTGTTGCCTAAGAGGGCTATGACTTGCCTACGGGGCTATATTGATATTTGAGAAGGCTATGTGTTGCCTAGGGGCTATGCTGTTGCCAAAAGCCTATAAGTTGACTATAATGTTATATTGATGTCGAAAAGGTCTATGTGCTACCTACGGGGCTATATTATTGCCTAAGAGGGCTATGTGACTGCCTACAGGGCTGTATTATTGCCTAAGAGGGCTATGTGACTGCCTATGGGGCTACGGGACTGCCGATAGGGGTATATAGATTGAATTGGCACCTTCTGGGCTTATGGGGGCCTAGGTAGGTAGTCTTGGTTGTTATTTGTACTTGTCGAGCTTATGAGTGCTTGGGCAGGTTGTTGTTTGATTATTTTTGGTATGTTTAGATTCTGAAGCAGGTTAGTACTCTTATCTTAATCTTGATTCATTTATTTGATTACTCTCAGTATATTATGATACTTGCTCATAGTTTATCGCCTTTCATACTCAGTATTTTATTTTGTACTAAGAATCTATTGCCTAGAGCACTACATTCATGCTATAGGTCTCGACAGACGACTAGATAGACCTCCTTAGCAGCAGGGTTGACTTCTAGCAAGTTGGCTAGCCCCTTTCTTCCGGAGCTGCCAAAGTTTGGAGGTTTGTTAGCTTTTGTTGTATATATTCTTTTTGGGTAGGCCGGGGCCCTGTCCTTCCAAGGTTTACTACACTTAGAGGCTTACATACTGGTATGTGGATTGAATAGCTATGTTATGGCCATGTTGGTCTAGTTTGTTGGGTTGCTGAGGCTTGTTAGCTATTTGATGTATTGTCCTTATATATACATGCTTTTAGTTTTGGTATAGACATCATGGTGGCCTCGATTTCCCAATTAGGACTTATGTGTTAGGTTGCTATTACTTTATTTGAATTGTTGGGAGTAACTGTTTCTTTTATAGATCTGTTGACAAGGGCTTTGCTAGACAAGGGCTTAAGTTTTATTGAGATATACTTGTTTTTTTTCTCAATTGCGTGTAGTTGCTATGCACTAGTAGCAAGTGGTTCAACATGGTCAACTTGGGCCTAAGTTTTGGCATTAGGTGCCAGTTGCGGTCCTTTAGTTTGGGGCATAACATTATCGGTGGTTTGGTCTTTGAATGTTACCTTTAGGTAGTTGTCGAGGTTCTTATGTTACTCTTTAGTTTGTTGACTCTTTGCAATTCCTTTCATTATTTGAGTCGAGATATGTCTTCTTATAATATTATTATTGAGAGGTTGGAGTATTTTGGGCCTAAGGTATTGATCAAGGATTAGGTGGATTCCAAGTTAGTTTCTATACTTTGAGAGTGAGATACTTGCTAGGTATATGGTGTTGCTATCTGCTAGAGTTATTTGGATGCTGGTGATGGAATGCATTGCATTGGTTGCTCACATACAAGTGTTTTTTGTTGTACGATTCTGGGAATGCATTGGTTTTACCATCATTTTTTAAAGAAAATTAGGTTATTACCCTTTTTACTACTAAACTTATCTTTTAACGAGAGTCGTACCACCTTGGATCTTTTTGATAAAATGATTTTGGATATTTATGAGGCATCGAGGACGTACTTTCTTTCTACTTGAAATATTAGAGGAATCTGGAATGTACTCACTTTTTACTTGATCGGTCGAGGTTCATGGGCTGTTGTGATGATTTCCTTGGTTATATTGATGATCTCCAGTCACAATGACGGAGCTGAAAGTCCTAGATCGGGACTAGGTAGGTATATATGGACACTTCCGAGTTCTTCATAGATTCCTCTATCTGTGTGACCAATTGAAATAGGAAGAGAGAGGTGCGCATAAGTCCTACCCCTTTGAATGGGACTGAGGGGTAGGTATATATATCTTGGTACTATGGAACTGTTGATTTTATTGCACTACTCTCATTCATATGAATTGTCTATCACCTATATAATTGGATGTAGACTTGTTGATCTAATGAAGGCCATGAAGGTTTTAGTTTATGATCATGTACGTGACGAGCATTTGGGACTCGGTAAGGTTTTGGTTGGCTATTTGTATACTTATGGTAGTACGAAGGGTGGTTCTTTTGATTGAACGTAGGTACTACCCTTGTTCTCTCCTATCTGATTCTTTTATAAAGGATTGTTCTAGAATAGCCTTCTTTGCTTCTGTGTGATACTTGTGGTTGTTTCTATTGGTATGCCTTTGGTTAGAAATCTCCCTTAGTAGAGCTTTGTCATGTATAGATTGATGGTCTAGCAGATCCAGGTTCATCCTTTACTTCTTTTACTTGCTTTCCCTACTCTCTTTCGGTGCTTCCATCTTGCTTCTTATTATGAGTTCCTGTTGTTTCATTATTACTTGTGATATATGCTCCTGTCTTAGATGCTTATTATGATTATTTTATCTTTGGAGCTCAGTTGATCTATGCCTACTGAGTGCCAATTGTTGGTACTTATACTATACTTACTACACTTTTATGCCTTGCAGATCATAGTACGGGTTCTCATTGCTGGTTTGGATCTCGCGTAGAGTAGCTCTTGGGATTCAGAGACTGGGGTGAGCTCCTAGCGTTTGGAGTTACCTATCTCCCTCAACATTGGAGGACTAGTCTTTATTTTATTTTTCAGAGAAAATTTGTACTTATATCTTGTTTTGTATAATCTTGTATTCTGGTTTGACTAGAAGCTCGACTACCGACTGATACCAAGTGTTGGGGATTTATTTCTGTATTTATTTGATTCTTTCTTCTTCTCATATTTTCTATTATTATTGTCATCTTCCGCATTGTTTGCTTCCATGTGATAACACATTGCCTCAGGCTTCGGGCTATAGGTTAGGCTTACTTATAGGTGGGATATAGTAGGTGCCATCATAACTTGAGAAATTGGGTCGTGATAGTACTCATGCTCTCTTTTTATTGTAGAAGCACTACTATAATTATCATATAATACTTCACAATAATTTCTACAAGAAGTAGAGTCATCCAAACCTCCTTTGTCACTTCTCGAACCTGTGTAAGACATAATTAAGATAAAAAGTGGTTAGTAAACTAATGGACCTCACAAGTCACTTCCTCACGTGTATCACTCAAAATATCGCACTCAATTTTCTTTCCACTCATGCATAGAAAGATCATATGCTTTTAGGACCACACTCAAATTATCTCACCACTTTAGGGTATACCTGAATCTCTTCATGGTTCTATAATCCCAAATAAGCTCAAAGCAAGCCTTCAAGTATCGATTTAGAATGGAGTTTATGTCACTAACCAAGAAGGAAAACACACACTAAAGGACTAGGAATGAAATAAACACACGAGAAACTAAAAAAAAGAGAAAGAAATAATTTGACAGAACAAGAACTAGTTTAACATTAAGTATGGACAAATACTCAAAGTGGCTAACTTAGTAATTGTGACAGATTTTGGCTATTTTTGAAAATTTCAAATTCATCTTCTTCTCCAAGAAGAGCCTTAATTTTTTTCTTGAACCAATCTCCTTCAATATTCTATCAAATGAACACAAATTTGAGATATTAGTTCTCCACAACTATATCAACAAGTTTTGACCCCCAATTTCTTCAAACAAACACCAAATCAACAAACTCATTTTCAAGTTATCTTCAAAGTTTCAAATCCTAACAATGGCTTTTCAATTTTATTTTTAAGCCATGTATTCTTTGATTTTCAGCTAGAAAACAACAATATATAGCTCGAAGAACAATATCAAACAAATTTCACATTACATCAATCAATTTTAGATTTTTTTTTGCAAATTTCTTTTTCCAGATTTCAGAAAATAAACAAATCAATTATTACGAATTGTAGGAACAATTCTTTAGCCTTGCTCCGATACCAATTGATGTAGGGCGATACACAAGATATATAGATTTAAGAGATAATTAAGAAATTGAGGGGACATAGAGAAGAAAGAAAGAACAATCTCATAATTGAAGTAAATTAGAGACCAAACAATATAGATTTGCAATACTCTAATTTGAACAAACAATCACATGATTAAATATAAGGAAGAGAAGAATTGAACTCATATATGAATAATCTTACCTCAAGATATTCAAGAGAGATCCAATGTAGAGATAAGAAAATACAACCCACAACTCATCAAGAGTGTTAACCTAAAAATATTATCTATTTAAATAATATTCATTCTATTCTATTTATACTACTAGGATTAACTAAGATAAGAAAAGACATAAAGTCCCTTAATTACATATACAACCATGCTATGATAAAAAGGACTCTAAAACATAATGTAAATCTTTTCTTATATTGGTTCTTGATTTTACACCCTCTTGAAACACTCTAAGCTCTTGATGTCAAGTGGAAATCCTTCCATGCAATGAGCACTTCTCGAACTTACATCAAAATTCCAGGGCTGCAACGAAACATGAGTTCATGCATAATATCTTTTACTTTAGAATCTCATAGGTTATCAAGATATTGATTTACCAGGTTAATTTTATGATCATAATCTCTCGACCTCTAATTGTCTATCATAGTTGATAGTCTAACTACATCGTTGAGTAGGGATAGACATGAACCAACCATGGAGCATTAAGCTATCATCTTGATTATTAACCAAACACGACATATAGGTATTGCTGACACCCAATTTTGACCGACCTATAATTACTTTTCGAATCACTATCTTAATAGATAGACATTTTAAAAATTATTTCTTTATTAAATAAATAAATTTATATTTAGTTTTATCCAATAAATCGTATATTTTGATATTCATAATTTATAATATTTCGCTATTTATTAATATTATTACTATTATCTTTATTGTTCTTATTTTTTTTATGTAACAAGTTTCATACGTTCAAATATTTTTTCGTGTCTATTTTACTGTATATGTGTAAAAGATATTTTTTAACTAAGTTTATTTTATAATGTACATATTACATATAAATTTCAATATGTATTATGTACATATGCATATAAAAAAAGTCATTACTTAATTAAGTTCACTATATCTTTGCTTAATTATGTTATTACATATTATACATCTATTTCGGTACGTATAGTTCTAATCGTCCTTCCCTTTAGGCCCTTGAGCACGGATGTATGAGTTCTAGTCTTAACTATTTTGTAATTTTTTTTTATAATTTTTAACTTATTCTTTAAGATAAAAATATCTTCGTCGTATTTAAATCGTGAGCCACCTCTAGATTTAAGCATGTGTAGTAATTTTTATTTTGCTTAAAGTATTCCTATAAAAGGGGGAGTTGTCCAGACTTTAAGTAATTTAATGCCATTTTGTAAATAGGAGACATAATAATGAAATCAAAGAATTAGATTAAATGTAAAGCATATGAAATGTCATTGGATGCTGTAAACAACAAATTTTCGAGCTAAGAAAAATAAATAATCAAGATCAGAAAATTGGAGTAACAAAGAGTAATATTTGGTTTCAAAATATAGTGCGTGTTACAATCTCTATGATAATCCTCTGATTCTTCAAATAATATGGAATATGTTGAACTTGAATTTGATTTAGAGTCAAGGGCTTGAATAGCTTGATCTTGAATCTTCGTCTTCAAATTTGGATTTGCATTACTCGTCACGAACACTTGTACGGTTATGATGAGTAATAAGTATGAACACGTAACTTGATCTCAAATTTTTTGGTATTTGCCTTCGTTCTTAATCTTGAATTTGATTACTTGAATTTTATAGCTTTGCAGAGAATTTGCGGCCTTTGATCCACCAGCTCTCTTCTTGCTTCTTGTTCTTACAAAAACCCCCCTTTGAGAATAATGAGGACCCCTATTTATAGTTGTAGGGAGTGGTATGAGGGTGTGATTTGATTGATTGGTTTGAATTGACCAATCAGATTTCTTTGGTGAAGCACTTTAATTTGATTGGTCAGAGCATGTCACATATACATGTGACATTATTCTAGTGACTCATTTAATTTGACTTAGATTGCCACATAATTTCGACACGTGGCATGATTCTACTGGCTCATTTAATTTGACTTGGATTGCCATACAACTTTGACACGTGGTGTAATTTTAGTGGCTCATTTAATTTAATTTGGATTGCCACATCGTTTGGATTATTTCCTTGAATTTAATATAGTCCAAATTAATTTACGGATTTAAATCCAATATAATTTTAATATTTACAAATGCCCCCTACTTCAAGTTTTGTCAAACTATTTTATTTTTTTGAAGATTTGCTTGAAGTATTAACTTAACATTTTAATTGAGATTAATATTAAATTATACATGTAAATCTTGCACGCCATAATCAGATAAATACCAAAACTTGAAGGACCTTATATAAACATGATGATCAGAGTTGTAATAATAATAATTATTATATTCTTTAAGCTAGAAATCATAATCCACTTAGAGGGATAGTTAATGTCGGTCAATGACTACAATTAGTAGTCCAATAATTCAAATCCTTTTAGGAGTATAATTGTTTTAAGTGTTTCACATGGAAACAAATACTTCCACAGCAACCTTAGGGATCTCTATAAATAGAGATATGCTCTTCATATTTTGCATCAATTGCAGTGTTGCAAGCCACAATGAGGGAGCACAATATAAGGTAATTTCTTCTTTTTTCCATAAATCCCCTTTCCTTCATTGATTTCTCAAAAAAATTGGTTTACAGAACTTACCTCGACATTTAAATTGCATTAATTTAGTGTAGTAAAAGGAAAAAAAGTTCATCTCAGATTTAAAAAAAACTGAAAAACAAGGGAAATGAATAATACCAAATCTCCAACTATGAGATCCAATCAAAATAGACAGTTCCTTCTCTTGATAACACGGTGGAGCTCGGGTAAGCTTCCGCACTATGAATGTATGCTTCAATAGTACAAGTACAGGTGGAGCTCGAGCCAACTTCCGTACCAGGGGAGCATGCATGTTTCTCCAGTACGAGTACCAAGTGCCTCTATCTGCCATCAGAAAAGATAGTTTATTGTGACATCTCTCTTTATTCATCATCCAACTCATTTCCAGATGGTAGCACAAATCTATTTTTCTTGCTTTTATTAGCTATCATATTATCCTCAGCATCATCCACGATGGGTTCCTTCTTGAAATAATCTACCTTAAAGTCAAAATCACCATCCATCATATCACTGGTAGTAGAGGCTCTCTCTTTCTTCCTTCTTTTCTTCTCAGCTTTTCTAAGTCTAGTATTTAGTATGCCTTCCTCGGTATATAACTTCTCATTTTATCTGCTGCTAGCACTTTTGACTTTTCCGGCCTGCATCATCTTCTCCTGCATCCATTGCCTCATCTCCATCAACCTTAACACAGTTGTCCATTGAATTATCACTCTGAGTCACCAGTTGCTCCAAATTGTCCTCAAGCATGGGCTCGTCAAAGTTAATGGGGGTGATTTGACGAAACTTCAACTGGGTGAAAATCATCAACTGATTTTAGGCTTTCAATAATTGAGGATTCACTTCCATAAACTTCATCGACATTGAATTCTTTTCCAACTTCTGAAACTATCTTTACCTCTGAATGCTCCCCCTCATTCCTAGACGGGGGCATGGATTAGTATGGTATTTTCCCCTCATTCCATTCATGCAGAACAATCCTTGCAGCAACATCAGTGTCAATAATTTCTCCCTTTTTTAGCCTACCCCTAACAGTAGCAACTTTCTGAAGGAAGTCATCGACTGAATCAAAGCTAGGAACCTTGTATATAGTTACTAACATGCTGGACGGACACAGTTTGAGTATATCCTTTACAGGACCAACTGGGTCATCTAACTTTTCTATCCTCTTGCAATTTTGAAGAGCTATAGCTGCATCATTCTCTATTGATGACCTAAGCATTACAATCCCAGTGCAGTCCAACAACTTTACATTCTTATCTAACTGGACTTCTTGCATGGATCTCGTTAATCTAGGTGTAGCACCAAGATTGACTACGTGAGATCTCTTTAAGCTATTAATAAGACTACTTTTACCAATATTTGGAAGACCAATGATGCCGATAGTGATTGAGTTTTTGATCTCATGACTTCGTGAATAATTATTAAGCAATTTTATCAGATTCTCAGCTCCAAGAAAATCACTTGTCTGCAAACGATTTGTACTCTTTCCAGCCTTTGAGGAAGACTTCTAGCCTAATTTTGACTTTCTTGGGTGCTACACTTGAAAGCAACTGCTGATAATTCCTCTCACAAATACTTTAGCCACTTGCGGCTTTCTGTGGAACAAGATTAATTTTATTGAGCAACGCAAGATGGTTTCCAGGTCCTGATGTCATCACCATCTTTTCCATGTCAAGATAGCGTGTACCAAGAGGATCTCGAGCATCAAGCACTTCTAAATGACATCAGAAGCGTCAATGACTTTGACTAACTCCTTATAGAAAGCTCTTTTCGACTTCTCACGGATTTTAACAAAATTAGTTGAATCATTGTTTCCCTTATCCTCCATAAAATTTTGTTCTCCCGAAGCCATGTCTGCAAGTTTATTCATGTCATCATCCTTGACTAGCCCTACCTTTCTTTTCTTAGACCTCTATTTTTGGGCAGCTTTCTTCTGCTCTAACTCCTCGAGAGCACAAGCACGATAAGCCTCAAGGACCTTAAGCTCTTGTTCCTTGAAGGGCTAATCATTGGGGATTCCTGGGTCCTTCTCCACCTTAGTCTTTTTGTTAAGACCCAACTTCTTGGCCTCCTTATCCTGTTTCTTGTGATTCTCTTTTACCTTCCTTATAATCTTGTGCTTCTGCTTCAGTGATACCCTCTTGCTCTTACTCTTCTTACTTTTCTTCACTATTTTTGTTTGCTGGGAAAGAGTTGTAGGGTTTCATATTGATGCGCTCTACATACTCTAAAATGTGCTTCTTGCATAGCTTGAGTTGATTCATCTACCCCTAAAAATTATAAAATAACTCTATCGAACGAACACCTATAAAATGAATTTTTATAGTAAAGAAAATGAGGGGCTCATCATTGGATTTTTGTCCTTCTTTGAAGATTTTCTGGAAATATTTCATAACACAAGTAATCTATTATTGGTTGTCGCCAATCTTTAATTTCAGCCTCCGAAGTGGCATAACTTGACAAAATTCTTCTTCATGCTCATCTGGAGGCAGATTTATCCATCTTTGGCAAACCACAACTTGCATTTCATCAGGCGATACTAATGCACAAGCTAAAGCTGCCCACACATCAGCCTTCTTATTTTTCTTTCTAAGGACATGTTGAATAGTCACCTCTCCAAGACATCCTATCATCTTTTGAGCATAATTGCAGTATGTGGGTAACTCAGGCTTCTTTACTTCATAATTACCCAAGACTTGATTGATCACCAACTTGGAATCCCTAAAAACTTGTAGTTGCAATTATTTCATATCAACGGCCATTTCAAGCCCAAATAAGAGTGTTTGATATTCAACAACATTATTGGAGAAGTGTTGTGTTAGAGTGAAGGAGTACGGCAAAACTTCTTCATGGGAAGTGACAAATACCACTCTATCACCGGCTCCTTCACGATGTGAAGCACCGTCGAAATACATCTTCCAAGGTGGATAAATTTCCACTAGCATTGCGTCTTTGTCAGGCAATTCATCAGATAACTCTCAATCATTTAGAATTGGATGATTGGCCAAGAAATCTACTAGCACTTGTCCTTTTACTGCCTTTTGAGATATATACACAATTTCAAATTGTTGAAATTGGAGGTACCACCTTGCTAGTCGATCACTTAAGACAGGCTTGGATATGACAAACTTAATAGAATTTGCTTTAGAGACAAGTTGTACAATATAAGTGTCACAACCCAAGCCTAGGGTCTAGATGTGACATGACGAATAAGGAACCCGAAAGTACCTCAAACAAGCCTCTTAGCATTCTTTTAGCCTTTCATAGGTAATGACGATAAATAAAGAAGCAGAAATCATAATAGTAAATATTCAACTTACATATGTCCAACAATACCTCTAACTATTAGATTTAACGGGGATAAGACAAGTCCCTAGCTCACCCTTAATCATAATAGAAGAAATACCATAGTAAAATATCTCAACATATCATAAGCTAGAAATATAAAGGAGTATTATTCCCAGAACATGGGAACTCACCAAAAGTAGTCTTCAAATGAAGTCTCAACTAGCCACGTGGAGGAGAACAAGGAGGAGCACCGATCCCTATATGGTGATATCATGTAGGCAAAAGAGTATGCGTTAGTACTTTGAATGTACTAAGTATGTAAGGATGCATGAACATTGAGGAAACATTATAACATTTATGTAATATGGAACATAATGTAATACATGCATAATAAATCATATGGATATCCTTTAAAATATTCATTTTGTGGGAAAATAACCATAACCGACATTTAAGATCATGCGACCTATTACATGGAATCCAACATAACCCCCTACGTTGGCCGGGGAGACTACTTGCCAGGTAGAACTCCATCAATTTTGTTCATTTCTTTAGCTTTAACTTTAAGGGCTTTCATGGATCCATTAGCCTAAGCCTACAAGGGCTCCTATGTTGGCACATAGTTAATGAGACAAGGGGTTGCTACTAGGATTCTCTTACCGAATCCCACCTCAATGCCTCATTCGGTGCTAAGTCAATCCCACGGAATAGTTTAGTACTTCAAAATATTCATAGCATATAACTTGAGAATTCAAACATCATATTCGGTAGAATAGCTCATTAAAATATTTGGTAATTCAAATATGCAAAAATTGTCCTTATTGCATAAAGAATCCATTATTCATATCATTTCATGATTCTTTCATTTCATAAGACTCCCTTTTGATCATAAATATTGCTTTCATAAACATTCATTTGGAGTCAAGGCTTTCAAGTCAAACTTCTTTGAAGATATAGTAAAACTAGGTGGGTTCAAATTATTTAAACTTGCAAACATGTATGTAAATAATATGCATAAATACTTTGAAATCCATTAATTAAATATCATACTTTAAACAACCCAGCATGAATTTCAAGAACCTTTAAATAGATAAATAGAGGAATTACTTGCAAACCATCAATTAATACATATGAAATTATATTGCATCAAAATAGACCAATAATCATTAGTTTAACCATGATTCATACTATTAAGTAAAAATAAGAATTTCCTATAAGAAAATATTACTTGAAACCAAGAGACTTAATTGAAAGAGTTTTTGGACTACATGGGTGGAAGAACCCATGGATAAACACCCACATAACTTAGAGTAAAACTTAAAGAAAATAAACATAATTTATCATATAATCAAAATAATTTAGACATAAGAGTGGAAGGAATACTCTCATTGAAGCCTTACATACCTGGAATCTGAAGCTTTAGTCGAAACTGAAAGACTTAATGAATACTCTTGAGTCCTAACTTTTCTCCTTGCCGGAACATTTTGTGTACTACCCGGAGTATATGAATCACCGGAATAGTATTTCTTAACTACTAAGAGCTAAAACTATATTTGAGAATAAGTAAAGAAGTGTATAGAGAGAAGACTTGCTTGAGAAAGCTTGATGAATAAAATGAGGAAATAAGGTGGGTATTTATAGGTGGGAAAGAAGGACCTAACAATAAATAAAATAATTATAAAGAAAAATCTGAAAATTTAATAGAATATATTGATGTTATGGATGATGTTAAATGGAGGACAATTTATGTCATGGGTGATGTCAAATGTATCTAGATCTTTCCATGGTAGGTGAGATGAGTTCTTTTTAACAGAATACTCTTTTTCGGAGCTGCGTTTGAATAAGATAAATTCCTTATTAGGATTTAGTGTCTTCATAAGAATTGTAGATATGGAAGTCTAATTTCATATCGTTTAAGAATCAACCAATTTGGATAAACCTACAGTGAGATATGAGTTTTCTTCTATAAATACTCCTTTCCATCACAGCATCCTACCTTATAAAAATTAATTTATTTGACCTACTTAACCTCCGAAACTTAAAATATGGTCTTCACAAAAGTTGTAGATAATAATCGTGTGGTTACTCAGAAATTTGAATCCCACAATTTGGATATTCCTATGAAAAGTTATGCCTAAAATACAGAGGTTGTATCATGTTTAGGCGAGAATTAAAACATCGTATACAACGTTTTTAGGGGATGTTATAATAAGCTTGGGAGTAATGCTTCATCTTCTGAATTGAGAATACGAGTGCCAGACATAACTTCTCAATAGGTGAATACTTGATCTCATTTTGTGTCATTATCCTACTCAAGTAATACAGTGCATTTTCTTTCCCTTCATTATTTTCTTGTGCGAGAAGTACTCCTACTGACATTTCTTGTGCTGCAATGTATAAAATCAATGGTTTTCCAGGTATAGGAGCTACAAGTACTGGAGGCTTCATCAAATAAGACTTTATGTTCTCAAAAGCATTGGTATGAGCTTGGTCCCATTCAAAAGGAACATCTTTCTTCACAAGGCGACTGAACGGTTGACATCTCCCAGCCAGATTTGAGATAAACCTCCTAAGATATACTAATTTTACCTATAAGCTTTTTAACTCATGAATATTTTTTGGCTCAGACATCTTCAAAATAACATCTATCTTATCTTGGTCAATCTCAATTCTTCGATGTCGAACAATAAACTGAGAAACTTTCCCGAAGTAAATCCAAAGGCACATTTTAAAGGGTTCATTTTGAGTTGGTATCTTTGAAGTTGTTCGAACACCATTCTCAAATCTTGCAAGTGGTCATAACTCTTCCTTGATTTCACTACTAATTCATCAATATAACACTCAATGGTTTTATGAAGAATGTCATCAAAATATTCTGCATGGATCGTTGATAAGTAGACCCAGTATTTTTTAAACCAAAAGGCATTACTTTGTAGCAATATATACCTTTAAGAGTGCGAAATGCAGTAAGTTCTTCATCCCTTGGTACCATGCGAATTTGATTATATCCAGATAAACCATCTATGAAAGACATTGTCTCGTATCTAGTCGTGGCATCAATCACAAGCTCAGGGATTGAAAAAGAAAATTCATCCTTAGGGCATGCATTATTAAGATCTCTAAAGTCAACATAAACTCGTATTTGGCCATTCTTCTTTCTTACAGATACAATGCTTGAAATCCATATAGGATATTTGACTTCACGAATTAAACCTGCTTTAATGAGATTGTTAACTTCAGTTTCGATCAAAAGAACCAGTTCAAGTCTAAAGCAACGTTGAGCTTGTTTAATAGGACGAGTGCCTCATTTCACAGCAAGACGATGAACTGCAACTTTAGGGTCTAATCCTTGTATCTCTTTGTAACTCCAAGATAAGACATCCCTAAATTCCATAAGTAGCTTAATATATTTCTTCTCTTCATCATCATCCAATGAAGCCCTTATATATGTAGGCCTTATATCATCATCAACCCCAAGATTTACTTTCTGCAATGCATCCACATTATTCTTTATCCCTTCCTCGAGTTCAGGTGGCGCATCTTCAGCATCCTCATCTTCTTGAGGATCACCATCATTAAAAGATATGTGATGACATGTATGAATATCAACAAACCCATCCTTAATTTTTGCATATAGTGAAGTACTTTTTTCGTCACAAATTATGATGTGATTTGATGATCCCACACTTTCTTCATCTTTATCTCGATCCCTAGTGTGAACTATGGTATGAGTTCTTGCTCTCAGGACATCTCCACATAAAACTACAAGTTTTGTTTCTCACTTCATTCTAAAAAGAATCAAATTGGGGTAATTCGTGGGTGAATTATGCTCTCGAGCATGTACCCTTTCTTCTATTATTTAATAATTTCCTTGGCGCTTGTATTTCTTCTTCATTGATCCCAACCGATCAAAACTAAAATTTTTGGAGTTGATTCGATTAGCTGATCAAATGCAAAAACATCAGGATTTATGCCACTAAGTCGATCAAACACAGAAGGCTTCTTGTTGAACATCATAGGTTCTTCCACAAAGGTAATGTAGTTGATGCTCATCCTTTTTATAGAGATTCAAACTGGAGATGATTTTTGTAACCCAAGCCTTCGCGCGATTGCTTGACAACATACCCTCTTTCTATCGTCATCCTTTGAGTTGGATTTAGGCTATGATTTGCCTTTTTAATAACTTTTTTTGGAAGTTTCCCTACTTTAAAAGCTTCATTGGGATTGTATCTTGCTTTCACCAACAACTTATATGCATTTGGGTCAAAACCCTCATTTGTACACTTTTTAGGAAATGATTCATATGAATCATGATTCGATGGTCTGACAAACCCTTCTATCATTTTTGAAGGTGATTTGATTGCATCAATTTGCTTGATAGAAAATGTCAACTTGCTACTCTGTAACTCAGAGAGTGGGATCTTGACCTTCTTTGTCTTTGGGAAATAGTGAGAAATAGGAATCATTCTCTTACTTGAAGATGCCTCACTTGTCTTAGGTACTTTACTCATATCTGAAAGCATTTTATTCTTTTCAATCATGACCCTCGCATTATCAGGTGCTACATCAACCTTTTTTGTGATATCAGTAAGTATCGCATTATCAACTTTGACTACTTTTGAAACATGATTCTTTAAGTAGAATTTTACATCAGCAAAGTGCGCTTCTATCTCGGTGAAAGATTCATCATCAACAACTACCTTCTTTTGAACCCAATCTTCAAAGTATTTGAAATATTGATGGTAGGTGGATGATACCACTTTGTTCTCATATATCCATAGCCTTCTTAACAAGATATTATACGAGGTCTTTGAGTCAATAACATGCATCCATGCACTCGAACGTATATCTCCCATCATTATATATAATTTGACAGCACCAATGGCTCTCTACCCCCCTTGGTTAACTCTTTGAATCATCAGATGACTTTCAGACAGTTCATTTATCGGGATTTCAAGTTCCTTTACAGTACGAATAGGGAGAATATTGACCCCAGCATGATCCTATTTACTTTATGTCCACGCACAAAACCTACCATATATAAAGGATGATTATACAACACTTCACCCAATAAAAGATCATCATTAGTAAATGTAAACTTCGAATCACAAGTGTCCACTTCTTCAGAGTGAGACTTGATAGGGCCTTCATGTGATGGAAGTAATGATGGCGATGAGCCTTCTCCCATTGTCTCTTCTTTATCAATGTTACAACATGAGGCCTTGGTGTCACAATGAGAAATCTTTTCATGGAACCAACTTGGCAAGAATTCCTCTAATGTCACCGGAGAAGGTTGCTTTTGATAGTAATTCCCCCCAACTCTTGACTTCTTCACATTCTTCTTTACCCTTTGAGTTTTAGGTAGTTTCTTCATCTTTGATCTTGTCACTTTCTTACTTGGCTCTCTTTGCAAGCTCATTTTATAATATCTTCACTGTGTCACTAAAATCCATCCTTCATCATCAGTATAAGCATGGCAAGATTGGTTTTCCTCTAGAGGTTTATCTTCCCCTATTATTTCATTCATCAAAGGAATGAGCAATGATGCGTTAACATCTATCGGTTTGAAGTCACCAAATTTAATCATTTTTTGTGGTGATATGGCTAGGACATCACCACCATTATGTATTTCAACAAAGTTGCAAAGAACTATGGGGTCGATTGAACCAAAAGTGATAGAGACTTTATTTGAACTCTCTTTCTCATCTTCAAGCAATATCTTTCCTTCACGGGCCAAGTCCATGATCTTTTCCTTAAAAATAAAACACTTTTCAATAGGATGGCCCATCAAACGGTAATATTTGAAGTAATTTGGATCATTAGTCCTCCTAGCCTCATCTGAACGCTTCATTTTAGGTAGCTCAAAGAGTTTTAATGCCATAAGCTCTTCAAAAATTGCTGGGACATCTGAGTCTAAGAAAGGATACTCTTTTGCTTGCATTTTCTTCAAAGTCAGCTTTCTACCAGCGTTATTCTGAAAAGTTGTGGTCTTTACCCTTTGATTCTTGCTTAGATTTATAGCCACTTTCAAAGGCACAATATTAATATTTATCGACTCCTTATTTCCAAACCTAGGTGCTGATTTTCCTCCTTTATTTACCTCTATTTTGTCTTTTCCCTTGCGAGGCTCAGAAATAAGTGGTCATTCAATCCCGCTTGCAGACATGCTCAACTCTATATCATGAACACGTGTGGATAGTTCCTCAAATGATTTGGGTTTAATACCCTATAGGATATAATGAAGTCCCCAACGCATTTCTTGAATATACATTTCTATTCCCGAAGTTTCACTAAGCCTATTCTTACAATTGAGGCTTTCATTTCTCCATTGGTTGATGAACTCGATGACATGTTCATCTTCCCATTGATGTGTATTTATGAGTTCAACCATGCTCACAGTACGGCTTGTGCAATAGAAATGATTGAGAAATTCATGCTCAAGTTGTTCCCAACTATCAATAGAGCTAGCCTCGAGATCCGTATACTAGTCAAAGGCATTTCCTTGTAAGGAGCGCATAAATTATTTGACAAGATAATCTCTATATGTTCCAGCATTATTGCAAATTTCAACAAAATAGGCAATGTGTTGCTTTGGATTTCTCTTTCCGTCAAATTATTGAAATTTTGGAGGTTGATAACATGTAGGCATCTTTAAAACATCGATTCTTGAAGTGTATGGCTTTGCATATATAAATGATGACTTTGAAGACATGTCATACTTATCTTTGATAGTTACCATAATGAAGTCCTTCAGTTGATGAATGAGAATTCCTCCTTCAGTAGATACTTGCAGCTCATCACCTATATTTATTTGCTTTGTAACTGAATCTCATTTTTCTTGTATCATAGGATGTTTTCCAGGTGCATGAATTGAGTCCTCCTCTATAATATTTTCAACTCTATCCGTCAATTTGACAATTCAATTATCTGATCTTGCACATATTTTGTTAGACCTTCAATTGCCTTTGTCAAACTCGGCAGTTGTTCTTCAACAGTTGAGGCGTTAGTCATCATCTCTTGGATGGACATTATGGATAATGGAGTAAAGTATAAATTTTCCCTCAAATTGAAATTTGTTTGAAATAAGTTACGTGGAGTGACTGGGGCAGATCTAGTGATCAAGATATCATCTTTATCTTGAATAGTGTAATTCCTTGTGTTAAAAAGATTAAGTCGAGCCAACGTCTTTTTAACAATATCATCTATATTCTCTCCTTCTTCCAATTCATTTGGAAAGAATCTTAACCCCTTTGAAGATGGAAGATCAAAAATAGGATTTGATGCGGACGGTAATTGAAGTGCTTGTTGTCCTAGCAAGTTTGCTCTGTTCCTAGTGATGGGTCCCAAACTTCCCATACTAGCATCCAGTATGTTCTACACCTCAAAGAAAAACTTGGAATCAGTTGCCTTAGCAACAATAGTCCTTGAGTCAAACTTCTTAGATGCCATTTAAGTATTCTTGAAGTTTGATGATCGATGTAAAGAAATGAGAGGTAGAGATTATCCCACCGGGTGTGCCAAAATTTTTAAACAACAAATTTTTGAGCCAAAATAAATAAATAATCAAGACCGGAAAATTAGAATAACAAAGAGTAATATTTGATTTCAAAATGTAGTGCGTGTTACAATCTCTATGATAATCCTCTGATTCTTCAAATAAAATGGAATATGTAGAACTTAGATTTGATTTAGAGTCAAGGGCTTGAATAGCTTGATCTTGAATTTTCATCTTCAAATTTGGATTTGAATTACTCGTCAAGAATACTTGTACGGTTATGACGAGTAATAAGTATGAACAAGTAACTTGATCTCGAACTTTTTGGTATTTGCCTTCGTTCTTGATCTTGAACTTGAACTTGAATTTGATTACTTGAATTTTATAGCTTTATAGAGAATTTGCGGCCTTTGATCCCCGAGCTCTCTTCTTGCTTCTTGTTCTTCCATAAACCCCTCTCTGAGAATAATGAAGACCTCTATTTATAGTTGTAGGAATAGTATGAGGGTGTGATTTGATTGGTTGGTTTGAACTGATCAATCAGATTTCTTTGGTGAAGAGCTTTAATTTGATTGGTTAGAATATCTCAGATATACATGTGACATTATTCTAGTGGCTCATTTAATTTGACTTAGATTGCCACATAACTTCGACACGTGACATGATTTTAGTGCTTATTTAATCTGACTTGGATTGCCACATAATTTTGGCACATGGCATGATTCTAATGGATCATTTAATTTGACTTGAATTGCCATATAACATTTAATTTGACTTGGATTGCCACATCGTTTGAATTATTTTCTTGAATTTAATATAGTCTAAATTAATTTACGGATTTAAATCAAATATAATTTTAATGTTTACAAATGCAATTTCAAATCATTAATAAAGGGAAGAAGCATGCAATTGGATATACCCTATTATATGCTTTTGAAAA
The DNA here is from genome assembly GCF_947179165.1 of Solanum dulcamara. Lineage (NCBI taxonomy): Eukaryota > Viridiplantae > Streptophyta > Magnoliopsida > Solanales > Solanaceae > Solanum > Solanum dulcamara. The sequence goes on from NC_077239.1 coordinate 49,174,235, forward strand.
ATGCACCACTACTGCATCAATTATGATTAAATTTGACACTCTTTAATCATGTCAACATTTCAGTACGTGTAATTATATGTATACGTGCATTATATATATATATATATATATATATATATATATATATATATATATATATATATATATATATATATATATATATATATATATATATATATATCTTTTGTGGCTCTTGACTCCAGCCCTGAAGTATGCTGTGAGCATATACATATATTTACATAGTAAATACCTAATTAGTTACTTTATAAATATTACTACTTAATAAAGTTTATAATTTTATTTATTCAATATATATTATGTTATTAATTAGTTGACGATCTATTTAATTCTCCTCCATTTTATTTAATGCATAGTCCTTTTTATCTAATTTTATTTAGATATTTTATTGATAATTAATTATATTTCTAGCCTAATTGAATTCAATATGGTCTAAATTTTAAATCTCTGTTTTAATCATATTCGTCCATCTATACTAATCAACGGCCACAATTTAATCCCTCATTTTCTAATCACTCAAACACTTATCCTAACTTTGACTTCATCTTCACCAGAAGGGAGAAGAAGAAAAATGGTTTTCTCTCTCTACTTCATCTAAAACAAATAGAGACAAACCACCTCTATATTCCCTCTTCTTCGCTGCCGCACACCCTAATCCCCTATTTTCAAAAAAGATCGTACCCATACCTTCATCTTCTTCTCCTTTCAATTTCCAAAAAATCCGGTCATCACTTCGCTGCTCTCTCTCTCTCTCTCTTTTTCGTCTGCCATCATCGGCGAGATTTTCTCCAAGCCGCAACTTTTAGTCAAAGACAAAGAAAAGGTAAGAATTGTGAAATCTTTTCTCACCTTCTCCTTGTTGGCCTCATAAATGCCTTTGATTTCAGTTCAAATCAAAAATTTTAAATTTGGATTTTGCCTATAAATAACAAGGTTTTACACCTCCAAAGGAGAGGATAGAGATCCAGAAAAATACACATCGAAGAATCCATTTGAAACTTCAAAAAAAAATCACTATCTTTTTTTTCGTCTTTAAATTCAAGTTTAGAAAGGAGTTCGAACTTGGAAGCCTTGACAAAAAGTTTCATTGTTTGCTGCTCCACACAAGGTCAATAATTTTCTTTCGCCTTATCTTTAATTCTGAATATATGATGACGAGTATAGATGGTTAGTCCATTTGGCAAAGTGTCTTAATCCGCTAAGACCATTGCTATAGGACCAATATCTCTATTACTACTAGTTTATTAGGCATCAATCTTATTTTTTTAAGATAAAAGATAGTAATCTTTTTACTTCTTTGCTGTAAAAATAATAATAATAATTATGTTCTAATAATTTATTTGAAGAACTTGTGATGGGTCTTTGAATTTTAGACTATCATGTTGATGATATTTTTTCTGGTCTTAATTCTTAATGACTCATCATGATCTCGTCAGATCGAACTGACAAATGTTTAATAATTTGGCGATTTAGGAATCCATTTCTTTACATTAGGATTTTACTACAATATTTGAATAAAGTCTTTTTCGATCCATATATTTTGTAACTTCAATTTTTATTTTTATTTTTCGGTTAGATTTTTGGTAGTACATTTTTTTTCTATTTCGGTTAAGCGAAATTTAATACATAGTACATTAAGTCAATAAATCTAGACTTTTTTTAAGCCAATTATAAAAAAAGAATCTTTAATTAAGCACTTTCAATTTTTTAATTAATTAAATACACTTTGCTCTAGGTACCCTCTACCAAATTAACTGCATCTAGTATTTTAGTTTATTTTTTTTAAAAGAAATACTAACCATACCTACATCGCCATGAAAAGAAACTATAGCATGGGTAAACCATTTATAGTAATATACTAATAATTAAAGGCTAAACCTTTCCAGGCTACCTGTTTAGAAAATAATAATGATAATAAAAAAAGAATGGGTAGTAGTAGATGCATGATTTGTTTTTCTTGTAATTGTGGTATCTTTGTGCTGCATATTCCCATTTTATATTAATTTTTTTTAAAAAAAGCATTAGGTCTCGTACTAACACACTCAATTTGAGTTTAAAAATAAGCACAAATTTTAAGAGCTCAAAACTTTCCTCCACGCTTTGGTTTGTACATAGTTAATGCTTTATCTTATAAATTAAATAAATTAAGTTTACTTTAGCTTTACTTAATAGCCAAGTAAAACGATCTATTGCATCCTCTTTTATTCCTTAATAACCGGATTGTGTTATTCCTTTGAAATCTTGTTGCTTCATAAGTCATTTTCTAGCAACGTGTGTTGTAGTATTTATTTAATAAGACATCCGAAGAATATATATATATATATATATATATATATATATATATATATATATATATATATATATATATATATTGAATAATCTGTTTGTTGTAGCATTTTAAAGACATAATTTGTTAAAATATATTTCATTGTTTGTGCACAATTATGTTATATTATGTCATCACCTAGTGCAAATTTTCTAATCCTTATTTCTCTCTCATTATATTTCATTTACACCCTTGGGAGCTAGAGTTCTACTTTGGAACTCATTTTTGGCCCAAAATATTCGGTAACAGCTATTAGGATCGTCAGAGCTCGGAGCCCTATAAATTAGAATTCAACATTTCTTGGCCTTTGAAATCTTGTTGCTTCATAAGTCATTTTCTAGCAACGTGTGTTGTAGTATTTATTTAATAAGACATCCAAAGAATATATATATATTTGAATAATCTGTTCTTTGTATCATTTTAAAGCCATAATTTGTTAAATTATATTTCATTGTTTGTGCACCAATTATCTTCTATTATGTCATCACCTAGTGCATATTTTCTAATCCTTATTTCTCTCTCCTTATATTTCATGTACACCCTTGGGAGATAGAGTTCTACTTTGGAACTCATTTTTGGCCCAAAATATCGGGCCAATAACTATTAGGACCGTCAGAGCTCGGAGCCCTATAAATTAGGAGCCAACATTTCTTGGCCTTTCTCGTTGCTATTTTGATTATGTTTCTTTTGATATATTAATTTATTTTTACATACATGTTTACATATATGTGAATGTTAATACTAATTTCTCTCCTTTATTTGAGACCCTTTTGTATATGAGCTAATATCATTTTTAATTATTTTTAGATGTGTTAGAAACTAGTTTAAAAGCTAAGAAAATTAGATTTGTTTTAAGAATAGATATGGCCTTGCACAATATTTTGTAAAACAACATAATTATAGAATGAATCCCAATAGTTAGGCCATCTTAGATTCTTTTAATAAATTCGCTTATAAAATAATTTGTTATTAATATTTTGGCCATTTAAATTTTTAAAAAAATATAATTTGTTATTATTTCTATTTTATGGCCCATATGTCTTACTAGTTCCCGTAATATATTATTTCAAGATTTCAGATTAATAACAAGTTTAAAATGCAAGGTATATATACATATATATGTCATACATACAAGGTTTGTTTTATTTTTACACTAATTTGTACTATACTTGATGTATTACTTTGTTACACATAACATATTTTTATATATCCATCACCCCTTTTATCAATGCTATCTTCATTTTTTTCTGTAAACTCTCACACTTTAATACACACATTATTTCACTACATATATATCTATTATCATTTTGTCCCTACACATAAATAAAATAATAAGATCTTATAAGCTTCAAATAACATATATATGCATATTTTATTTTATAGTAAATATATGTGAGACCATAAACTCTACATAATGTTTTAACACTTTTATAGTAATTTTTTAGTTATGAAAACTCCATTTTATCAATTATTTGCTAGAATTATATTTACTATACAATACACATGTGACTATATTTGAAATCCATCTATTGTCTTTTATTTATTTATTTATTTATTTTTACATCTTAATTCTAGATAATAAAGTAACAAATTCTCATGTCCTTCTAACTCAATTTTTATAAAGAGATTATAAATTTTTCGCATATGGCAAACATATATTTATTAAAAATATATTATTATTAATTTTATTTATTTATTATATACGTATATATGACATACCTTGTATTTTCACCATTTTCTCAAAACTAATGAAAACTTTTCTTGTTTATATTTTTAAAGAAAGCAAAATGAATAAATATCCCTTATCATTTTTCTAAAAACTAAATTTAAGGACTATCTTTGGATAGTCTCTGAGGGATGCTTAACACCTTCCCCTCGAGTAACCAAAACCCTTATCTAGAATCTCACTGGTTTCGCAAATTAAAACGGAGTTTACATTTACATTTTAAAAAAAATGGTTTTCCTAATATATTCCTTAAAATTAGGTGGCGGCTCTAAACAATTTTCAAAATCAGAGGCATAGCCATTTTATGTTGCAAACTATTTCGACCAGTTCGAACCCAGGATGCGACAGTTTGGCGACTCTGCTGGGGAAACCCCATGTACTTGGCATTTTAGGTTTTAACCTTAGTAAAATTTAGTTTTAGAATTATGGGATATTTTTTTATTATCTGTCTATTATTTGCTTTAATTATTTAATCGTGATTTTTTATGTCACTCCTCATTTGAAAGGACGCAAGCCAAATCCAAACTTGCGCTCCTTATTTGTTTGAAAACACTACATGTTATTGCTTTCCTTACACAGTTATTTGCACTTTCTATCGAGTCCTTGGCCGTACACAATACACACTTTTTGGTTCACGTAGGGAGTGTCTCACATTCCCCCCAAACATTTTTTGGAATCCTTAGTTTCAGAGTTGGTGCAATAAGGTTAGTGTGACTTCTCACAAACATCCGGTCCCATTCTTGAACATCTAGGAAAAATCTTAATCTAGAAAGTAGGTCATGATGCATACACCTTAGGCGAGGTGATCCAAGGCATCATCTTTGCTATTAGGAAAGCCAACCTTTGTCAAAGGTTACACACCTGACGACATAATTTATGTAAAAGTTGTTATGAATGATCCAAATAAAAATACATGACGGATTTGGAATAAACATACTTATCATACCCTTACCTTTCTTTCAGATGAATATCAACTAAAACCTCTCTAACATTCAAATGGTTGTTTCGGTCCCCCACATCATACAAAATTGGTGGCAAAACATTTATAGAGCACACAGAGCTGAGATTAGAAAACATTTAGGTGCATTGTTGTCGCTCATGGGAATTCAAGCCAACAAAATCCTCATTGTGCTACTGATGGAGTTTTGGGATCCAAATATACTGACCTTTAAGTTTTTGGATTTTGAGATTACTCCAACACTAGAAGAGTTCAGTGATTTTTTGGAATTACCAATAAGAGGAAACACACCGATATTTCCATTAACCATAAGTATAGGAGATTTCCTTGGGCTTTTGGGGCTACATATCTTGCCATCACTAAGGAATGTAGAAAATGGAAAGGTAAAGTTGTAGTATCTTTTCCAAAGATTTGTCGCCTCGAGAGTTTTGATAAACACCGAGATGAATTTGCCTGCACTCCTAGGCAATGGATACATATGCGGCCAAGGATATTTGTGGTGGCCTTTTTGGGAGCTATGGTCTTCCCAATGAGGTTCCATTCAATAAATATCAATATTTTGCCAATAGTAATATACCTTTTTGCGGTGTCGCATAACTATTTCTTGGTGCATATAATTCTTGCCAAAGTATTTCGATCATTGTCAGGATGCACAAGGGGACATAACATCTTTGGGGGATGTAATTTGTTATTACAGATCTGGGCAATAGAGCACTTCTATTGCCGAGAATCACGAATTGACTATACTATAGAAACCCATAACAAGATTCAGAGCCAAAATAATTGTCTCAGATTTTGGGGCGCGTTATCGGAGAGAAAGAGTGGCATTTGTTTTTGACCAACCTCATAGGAGATTCCATCCACTTGAAGTATTATTGAACAAGAGGATTGATTTTTATCAGGACGTAACACCTCTATTTCATTGAGTTGATCGGGCTAGGAGGTATTCAACCATATGCTCCTCTCTGAGTTTTACGATAATTTGGAGCTATCCAAGACATACCGCTATGGGAAAATATGGCATTACATGATGATGATCTCATTTTGGTCCTAGCAGCGTGGATAAGAAATTTGCAATTGGAATAGGATCATATGATTACGATGAACACAGGAAATGAAAAATGGTGCACGCCAAAGTATTATGTGTGGCGTAACACTATGAGCCATTTGGCTCGACCAAGTACAGAGGGGATTGGAGGTAATGCGGACAACCAGTGGATTGACTGGGTTAGGGAGAAGGTACTCCCTCACATAATATTCACAACACCAATGTACAATCAAATAATTCTAGGATCGGTAGATCATTTGATACAAATGATAGATGAATATCTAGAAGAGGACCCCGAAGAAGATCCAAGTGAAGAACTAGGGAAACCAGAAAAGGAAGATCCGGAAGAGAATCCAGAGGAAGAAGCTCACTATGAGTATGGTTTGATAGGGTTCGACGAAGGGGTAGGATCAAACTAGATTGATGAATCCTCAGAGTACCATCCAGGGCCATATTATGATTACGACGATGACGACGATGCTCCAACATGTCCTTAAATTCCTTCTTATATGTACTCTGTCATCCCTTTGTTCACCTTATGGCCTCCATGTACTTTTATTTTTAGGTTTCCGCCGATCCACTTTATTGTAAGATCCAAGTCATCTTTGATTAATGAAATTATGTTTGTTCCAAATCCAAAATGTTTTGAATGGATCATTTATCATCGAACTAATTGCAACGTAGGCCAACCTCTAGTAGAAAGAGGCTCCGTATTTAGGATACATTTGAATGTCGCTAACTTGGCATATATATGTATTATATACTTATTGTACTTTTAAATATCTTCCAAACTAACATAGTTTCCTTTTTTCTTTCTTTTATTTTGTTTTGTTAATCCCAAAAAGAACATTGATTTGTGTCGACTTGAAAACTAGCTGACTCACGATACAACCTTCGATCAAGGGGAAGAATGATAGGTGAAGAAGAATTTAATGCTGCTGCAAACATAATGATACCAGTAGAGAATCTCGAGGGTTCTCAAAATGTGGACGACACTCGAAATGATGAGAAAATGGCTCACATGGCACAAGAGCTTGAGATCTTGAGAGAGGAATTACGTCAAGTACGAGACTTGGCCAAACTTTCGGCTACTACCTTCCCAGCTTTCAAGATGCCCAGCTATTTCCCAAGAGCCGACTTGCCTTCTGCAGATTCACCAAATATGCCTAAACATGCTCCCGCTCATGGTCAAGAACCACTAGCTCATCCATCTGCAATCAGGACTGCTCCTAACCTTCTTACTCAAGACCCCGCCACACCTACCTACCCAGCAACACAGCAGATATTTGGAGCATACACTGCCGCTCCGATTCACAAATGCCACCTATATATGCCATTGAGGCTCCTACTTTCACGACACCATCTAGGGTCAAGGTCCCGCATAAGGTTGACCAATATGCAGAGATGGAGAAGAATGTCCGATTAAAAGAAGATGAGTCAATAGACGTCCAACTTCAAGGTCTAAGAAAGGCATTGTAAAACTTACAAGTCATTAGGGGAACATAGAGCTTAGATTACGATGACTTATGTATCCATTCGGACATTGATATATTGGTAAGATACAAGCCACCAAAGTTTGACATATTTGATGGAAAGGGCCCCTTATGCATATCTGAGAGCATACTATGACAAGTTAGTTGGTGTAGGGAGAAATGAGAATTTAAAATGAAGTTTTTCATTCGAAGCCTATCTGGAGAAACGTTGACTTTGTATACACGCCAGGATCCTCGCAAATGGCATAACTAGCAGGAAATGGCTGAGGATTTCATGAATTGCTTCACATTTAATATCAAAATCACTACGGACAGGTTCTCATTAGAAAACATACAGAAGAAACCATCGAAGGACTTCTAGGAGTATGCATAATATTAGAGAACCAAGGCTGCCAGGGTTCAACCACCACTGGATGAGAGTGAGCTCTCAAAATACTTTATTCGAGCCCAAGAAGTTATCTACTTTGATAAGATGATGTCGATGATGGCCAAAAGTTTGTAGAATTGGTCAAGATGGGGGATTTTATAGAGGAAGGCATCAAATTGGGTAAAATTCAGTCCATGGCCGCATTGCAAGATGCAAGTAAAGACATACAATTAGGCTCTATTGGTGGCATCAAGAAGAAAAAGGAGGATGTTTCAGCCGTCAATTACCAGCATGGAGGACAATCCTACCTATACCCCCAACAATCCCCAAATTATTGCACATACTCCATACACCTCATACCCGATATATAATACTCGACCACACTATAATCCACCCTAAGCACCAACATACCAAAGTCCAACAAGGCCATATGTCCCACTCTACGCACCAATCCACTAAAATAAACTAGCATATGCGCCAAGACCACGTCCAAATCTCAAAGCTAGAAATACTCGTACCTACACACCTATTGCCGAACCTTATGCTCAATTGTTTTAAAGGCTAAGGATAGAAGGAGTGCTACAGCTAGTTGAAGGAAAACTCCCCAACCCAATCCCTTACAATTTTGATGGAAACAAGCGATGCGCTTACCACTCGAGAATCCAAGGGCACGATACAGAATATTGTTATGGTTTGAAGAACCAGGTTGAGTCTTTGATTAGAAGAGGAAGAATAAAATGCATTCCAACATCTCCGAATGTGAACAACAACCCTTTGCCAAATCATGAGAATCGAGAAGTCAACATGATTTCTCTAGAGGAAGAGTACAACTTGGGAGAAACCATAGCGCTTGTCTTGAACACTGAAAAAGTTGCCACTATATCTCTAGTGCAACCTGTTATCACTATTCAACTAAGGGAACCTCTTACTATCCAAACATATCTCCCGAGAGTTGTAGTAACCAATTTGATACCAAATAAGTCCCATGGGATTATAAAATAGAAGCCAAGGGCAAGATGATTGACGCTACTATGGATCATGGAATGACTGAGTTGGGAAGGTTCTATGCTCTGGAAGATCTGAATCGAGGAGTTCTTGGGAAGGAACAGAATCCCAAGAAGAATGTTACCGATGCTGAAATCACAGAATTTTGGAGAAAAATGCAGCCGAAAGACTATTCAGTGGAAGAGAAACTGAAAAAGACGTCGGCTCATATATCCATAATGTCTCTACTAATGAGTTTTGAGGCACATAAGAATGCTTTGATGGAAGTGTTAATTGGGATGTGCATTCCAAAAGAGACCACAAGTGAAACCATAGCTAAAACAATTAGACGAGTGGTGGAATCTAGCAAAATCTCTTTCCATGATGATGATGTACCAACGGAAGGGACTGGACACAACAAAGCACTTCATATCGCTGTCAAATATTGTGATAAGATTGTGACCCGAGTTCTGATTGATGGAGGTTTTGGATGTAATTTCTTCCCTTTCACAACTCTGAGAGTTTTAGGCTTGAATATGGGAGATATAGAGGAAAGTCGTGTAAAAGTTAGAGCTTTTGATGGAGCACAGAGAAGTATCATCAGAGAAATCTATCTCACTTTGCAAGTGGGACCAATAGAATTTCCTATCCTATTTCAAGTTATGGATGTGTCATCCAACTACAACCTACTGCTGGGAAAACCATGGGTCCATGTGGCAAAAATATTTCCTTCAACTCTTCATCAATGTGTAAAGTTTGAGTGGGGTCACACAGAAGTTACCATTCATGGGGAGCTCAATCACCCCATCTATTCTGTCAATTCTGTTCCAGTCACTGAGGAGTTAGATAGAGCCACTTTTCATACTTTAGAAATCATGCAAGTTGTGAGGGTTGATGAGAAGTTAGAGTCCGTTGATATGAAATTATCAGGAACAACGAAGATGGTCGCGGCAGAGATGTTGAAATATGGGTATCAACCTAAGACAGGGCTTTGACCCAGGGCCAATGGCATAGTTGAACCCATCCAGCCAAAGCATCAGAAAGGTATCACTGGACTAGGATATGGATCTACATTAGGATGAGTCATCCATACAGAATCCATCAAGATGACGTTTGTACCAAAGAAAGTTCCAATTCTAGATCACGAATCTGATGATGACTTAGTAGAAGGAAGAGAAAATTTGTTCGTGGCCATGATTGGAGAAGAGGAAGAGATAGATCTCTGTAAATTGGCCATCTGTGATTCCAAGCCTGGAGAAATCTTGCAAAATTGGACCATCAGTTTGTACCTATTTCGACAAGAGTCCTGGTAGTGTGAAAAGTAGTTTTGTATTTTTAAATTTGAATGATCAAAGTTGTGGCTTGTATCATGCTTGATCCCTAATGTTACTAGCTTTTTCTAAAAAAGCTAGAATGCTCTTAAATAAAAGTCTTTAATTTTTTTAAAATTATCTCATTATTTTACCTACTTATTCATTTTACTTACCTTTTATACTTTTCAGTATTCATATTAAAAATCCTAGTTCAACGGTTATGACATGTAACGAATCCATTGACCAAAGTAAGAATAATGAACACGATCACGAAGAATATGATGAAAGCATGATTCCTGAAAACCTACAGCAGGAGGTCAAGTAGTTTGAGAGCCAGGAGAAACCTAATATGGATGAAACAGAGGTTGTCAACTTAGGAGATGAGGAAACTGTAAAGGAAACACGAATTAACATACATATGGAGGCCAAAAGAAAGAAGGAATTAATATAATTTCTTAGGCAACATGTCGACATATTTGCTTGGTCTTATGACGATATGCCGGGGTTATGCACTGATATCATCTCACACAGACTACCAATTGATCCCATCTGCCTACCCGTTAAACAAAAGACAAGAAAGTTCAAACCAGACTTGAGTCTAAGGATCAAAGAAGAGGTAACCAACCAGATTAAGGCAAACATTGTGAGGGTCACAAATTACCCCACTTGGTTGGAAAATATAGTACCAGTGCCAAAAAGGAGGGCAAATCAGTATATGTGTGGACTATCAAGATCTCAACAGAGCTAGTCCTAAGGATAATTTTCCTCTCCCAAATATTCATATACTCATCGACAATTGTGCAAAACATGAATTGCAATCATTTTTCGATTGTTTTGTAGGATATTACTAGATACTGATGAATGAAGATGATGCATAAAAGAGAGAATTTATCACTCCATGGGGGGTGCATTGCTATAGAGTAATGTCATTTGGCCTAAACAATGCTGGTGCAACCTATATGAGGGCCATAACTGCTCTTTTTCATGATATGATCCACAAGGAGATTGAAGTATATGTGGATGATATCATTATCAAATCCAAGAGGAGTTCGGACCACTTATATGATTTGCAAAAATTCTTTGAGAGGTTGCGAAAGTATAACCTAAAATTGAATCCAGCAAAGTGTGCATTTGGAGTACCCACAGGAAAACTACTAGGATTCATTATTAGCAGGAGAGGCATAGAGTTGGATCCCTCTAAGATCAAGGCAATTCAAGAATTAGCTCCCCCCAAGACCAAGAAGGAAGTGATGAGTTTCTTGAAAAGGCTTAACTACATTAGTCAGTTCATATCACAATCCAGAGTAATTTGTGAACCCATATTTAAATTACTAAAGAAGGATGCTGCCACAAAATGGATAGAGGAATGTCAAAGGGCTTTCGATAAAATCAAAGAATATTTGTCCAACCCACCAGTATTAGTCCCACCTGAGCCCGGGAGGTCATTGCTACTATACTTATCTGTCATGGATAATGCATTTAGATGTGTATTAGGACAAAATGATGAGACAGGTAGAAGAGAGCAAGCCATTTACTACTTGAGCAAGAAGTTTACACCATATGAGGCAAGATATACTTTGTTGGAATGAACGTGTTATGCTTTGACTTGGATCGCACAGAAATTTAGGCATTACCTATCTGTATATACCACGTACTTGTTCTCAGGAATGGATCCACTCAAGTACATCTTTCAGAAGCCAATGCCTACAGGTAAATTGGAAAAATGGCAAATTTTGTTGAGCAAGTTCGATATTGTGTATGTGACACAGAAAGCCATCAAAAGATAAGACTTGCTTGACCACTTCGCAGAAAATCTGGTGGATCAAGATTACGAGCTGCTCAAAACCTACTTCCCTGATGAAGAGGTGTTGTTTATAGGAGAAGACATATCAGAACCGTGCGATGGTTGGAGGATGTTTTTTGATGGAGCATCAAATTCCAAGGGAGTTAGAATAGAAGCAGTTTAATTTTAGAATAGGTCAACATTATCTGATTTCAGCCAAGATTAGGTTTGATTATACCAATAACATGGAAGAGTTAGCTTGTATTCTCGAACTTAGAATGGACATAGACATGAACGTCAAAGTACTTTTGGTCATAGGCAATTCTGACTTATTGGTTCATCAGGTGCAAGGAGAATGGGCTACTAAGAATGTGAATATCCTTCCTTATTTGTATTGCATAAAGGAGTTTAGTAGGAGATTCACAAGGATTGAATTCAAACATTTCCCTCGAGCTTAAAATGAATTTGCCGATGCTTTGGTGACAATATCCTCAATGATTCAGCATCCGGACAAGAATTAGATCGACCCTATTAAAGTAAAATTACATGATAGACATGCTTATTGTTTTCATGTTGTCAAGGAAGTGGATGGAAGACCATGGTACTATGACATCAAGAGATTGATAGAGGCATATGATTACCCTAAAAATGCTATGGGCAAGAAGAAACAAACTTTAAGAAGAATGGCCAATCATTTCTTTCTTAATGGAGAAATCTTATATAGGACGACTCTAAATTTAGGATTTCTAAGATGTGTTGATGCCAAGGAAGTGACGATACTTTTAGAAGAAATACATGCAGGAATATGTGGACTTCATATGAATGGGTTCACTCTTGCTAAGAAGATATTAAGAGCTGGATATTTTTGGATGACCATGGAGAAAGATAGTGTTCGATACGTGCAAAAGTGTTATCAATGCCAGGTGCATGAAGATATTATACGAGTTCCACCAAATGAGCTCAATGTTATGGGTTCCCCATGGCCATTTGTCGCTTGGGGCATGCATATAATTGGACCCATAGAGCCTCATGCATCAAATGGACATCTTTTTATCCTTGTAGTGATCAATTATTTCACAAAATGGGTCAAAGCTTCGACATACAAGGCAGTAACTAAGAAAGTAGTGGCAGACTTTGATCGTAACAATATAGTTTGTCGGTTTGGGATTCTAGAATCAATCATAACAGATAATGTGACCAATCTTAATAGTGATATTATGAAGGAAATTTGTGAGCGGTTTAATATTGTCCATCAATATTCCATAACTTATCGTCTACAGATGAATGGAGCAGTTGAAGCTGCAAATAAGAATATCAAAAAGATTTTAAGGAAGATAGTGGATAGTCACAGACAATCGCACGAGAAGTTACCATATGCTCTGCTCGGTTATCGTACCACAATCAGAACTTCTACTAGGGCAACTCCTTATATGTTGGTTTATGGTTCAGAAGCAGTAATACTTGCTGAAGTGGAAATACCATCTTTAAGGATTATTCAAGAGGTCAGTTTAGATGATGCAGAATGGATGCGCAGTAGGATTGAACAGATGATGCTCATTGATGAGAAAAGAATGGACATAGTTTGTCATGGTTAGCTCTATGAAAACAGAATGGCCAAAGCATTCAACAAGAAAGTCAAACCCCGATAGTTCACCCCGGGACAATTAGTATTGAAGAAGATGTTTCCTCACCAAGGAGAAGCTAAAGGGAAATTTGCACCAAACTAGAAAGGTCCTTACACGGTTCATAGATTACTATCTGGAGGAGCGATAATCTTGGTAGAAATGGATGGCAGAGTGAGAAAGAAGCCAATCAATTCAGACGCCATCAAAAAGCACTAGGTCTGAAGACATCAAGACTAGCTTTCATATTCTTATATATTCTTACATTCCATGTTTCAGAACTATGCTCGACCTGATTTCCCTCGATAGGATATGTAGGCAATCCTTGTCGGATTCGGTCTCTTCATATTTCATTTTTCAATTGTATTTGAACTACGTCCTGACCTAATTCTACTTGGATACGTAGGCAGCCTGAGTCAGGCTTGGTCATTGTATTGCATAATGTTCACTTCTTATCCTCGAACTACGTATAGAACCGATTTCCATTTGGGGATACGTAGGCAACCTTAAAGGTTTGGTCATACCTTAGAAAACCCTCTTTAGGTTAGGTATCATTAGAACATGAAAGATCTCGCAAATGAATGAAGAGAAGCGTCATCAGAAGACAAGACTATGAGAAAGATTATACTTGGATATGGATAATCTTGACGGACTTCGAAGCATGTCCTAACCTTAAGTGATAAAGGATTACTCTCTCTCTTTATATATATACACATAATATATACATGACATACTCCTTTACTAAGATTTGTTTTTTAATATATACTTCTCTACTATTCCACCTACTAAGTTTCTAGGTTAAGATACTACGGACGGACTAAAAAAGTATTGGAGGTTTCCAGTGATGAAGCCTAAATCCACGAGTCGATACAAATCAACACCCCCCCTCCCAAACTAAAATTTTCTTTGAGCGTAGGAAAATAGAAGATCGAGGAAGACAGCCTCAAGTCTAGGGGATGACTGAAGATGCCAGTCGACTTCTCAAAATCATAAGACAAAATATCCTTCCCTTACCTTATTTATTGAAGATACTTTATACTTGGATTTTCTATCTAAAAGATTTCCTTTTCAATCTTTTGCAGGTACGCTCAAGATTCGGATCAAAATACTGAAGACAAAGGGGTCCCATAGGATAAATAGGATAGTTTAATTTTTGTCAAAATAACTCCATCGATCGGAGCTTATCATCTAACATCGTCAAACAATTCCTTAATTGACCATCTAACATCGTCCAAACTCCACCGTCTGGAGGTTGTATATAGCAATCATCGTCCAAACTCCGTCATCTGGAAGCTGCACTTAGCAAACTTCATCCAAACTATATCGATCAGAAACATGCATACAACATCGTCATACATCTACAGTTAAATTCCATGTTGCAAGCTTTACATCGTCGGATACAGGTGTTATAGTATAAGTTTTACATCACCGAATACAGGCGTTATATTTACAATCTCTACACCGCCAGATACAGGCGTTACATTACAATTTTACACTGCCAAATCCAGGCGTTACATTACATGCTTTACACCACCAGATACAAGTGTTACATTTACAAGCTCTACATCACCGGATAAAGGCATTACATTTACAAGCTCTACATCGCTGGATACAAGCGTTACATTTACAAGCTCTACACCGCCGGATATAGGCATTACATTACATGCTTTACACAGCCAGATACAGGTGCTTCATTACAATCTCCCCACCAGTCTAAGGTTTTACATTATCAGTTACTTTGCTTACATCACATTCATCCCACAAGACAGAGACATCAAAAATCATTTGGACATCTACACTTTACTCTTTACATTAATATTTCAATTTATTATTTTTGAATTGCGACAAGTACTTTTCACTCTTTTACCTATATTACAGGGCACTGCAACGTGGAACTCCCTCTAGCAGCAAACTAGGGAAAGCTAGTGGAATGTCAAGCATCCCTAGCTAAGTCAAGGATTCTCTTTCAGAACTCAAACTCGACTTGATTTTCAAAAAATTGGATTTGAATTTTATGCATAACTCTTTCATGGCTCAACATCACCACAAGTCGATACTGGGGCAATTTGTTTTGAAAATTCATGTTCTTTTATCTACCATAGGTCTTCAGTAGAAATTACTCTGGAAAATTTCTCATTCCGAGTTTGTTTCTTAGAATTACCTCCAACCTGATTTTCCACATCCTGTAATATGCTAATAACCTCAGTTCGAGCATGATTATATTCGCTCTATTC
Organism: Solanum dulcamara; assembly: GCF_947179165.1. Taxonomy (NCBI): domain Eukaryota; kingdom Viridiplantae; phylum Streptophyta; class Magnoliopsida; order Solanales; family Solanaceae; genus Solanum; species Solanum dulcamara. The sequence goes on from NC_077239.1 coordinate 49,190,107, forward strand.
GCGCTAACATCTTCGACGCCATTACCCGCAAGAACTCGATGTTACCATAATCCAACACTAGGGAAAATTTTGAATTCGATCAAGATTTGTTGCGATTCTACCATCCAGAACTACACACGACCTGATTCTCGTATAACAAGAGATATGTAGGCAACTTGAAACTGAAGTCTCAGCCGCAATATTTTTTGCAACTCCCACTCATTTCATTGGGTCCCTCCGAGGTTATTTCATCGGTCGGACAAAATTGGCTACTCCATCAAATTTCTTTACTCGTGAATTCATCCTTCATTCCCAAGCAAAGAAGGGGCAAGCTGTTGACACTCAATTTTGACCGAACTATAATTACTTTTCCAATCACTATCTTAATAGATAGACATTTTTAAAATTATTTCTTTATTAAATAAATAAATTTATATTTAGTTTTATCTAATAAATCGTATATTTTAATATTCATAATTTATAATATTTCACTATTTATTAATATTATTACTATTATCTTTATTATTCTTTTTTTATGTAACAAGTTTCATACGTTCAAATATTTTTTCGTGTCTATTTTACTGTATATGTGTAAAAGATATTTCTTAACTAAGTTTATTTTATAATGTATATATTACATATCAATTTTAATATGTCTTATATACATATGCATATAAAAAAAGTTATTACTTAATTAAGTTTACTATATCTTTGCTTAATTATGTTATTACATATTATACATCTATTTCAGTACGCATAGTTCTGATCGTCCTCCCCTTTAGGCCCTTGAGTGTGGATGTACGAGTTATAATCTTAACTATTTTATTTATTTTATTATTATTTTTTTTTATAACATTTAACTTATTATTTAAGATAATAATATCTTCGTCCTGTTCATATCGCGAGCCGCCTCTAGATTTAAGCATGTGTAGTACTTTTTGTTTTGCTTAAAGTATTCCTATAAAAGGGGGAGTTGTCCAGAATTTAAATAATTTAATGCCATTTTGTAAATAGGAAATATAATAATGAAATCAAAGAATTAGATTAAATGTAAAGCACATGAAATGTCATTGGATGCCATTTCAAATCATTAATAAAGGGAAGAAGCATGCAATTGGATATACCCTACTATATGCTTTTGAAAAATGCACCACTACTGCATCAATTATGATTAAATTTGACACTCTTTAATTATGTCAACATCTCAGTATGTGTAATTATATGTATACGTGCATTATATACTATGTAAATATATGTATATGTATATGCATACATATCTTTATATAGTATATACCTAATTAGTTACTTTATAAATATTACTACTTAATGAAGTTTATGATTTTACTTATTCAATATATATTATGTTATTAATTAGATGACAATCTATTTAATTCTCCTCCATTTTATATAAAGCATAGTCCTTTTTATCCAATTTTATTTAGACATTTTCTTGACAATTAATTATATTTCTAGCCTAATTGAATTCAATATGGTCTAAATTTTAAATCTCTGTTTTAATCACATCCGTCCATCTATACTAATCAACGGCCACGATTTAATCCCTCATTTTCTAATCACTCAAACACTTATCCTAACTTTGACTTCATCTTCACCAGAAGGGAGAAGAAGAAAAAAGGTTTTCTCTCTCTACTTCATCTAAAAAAATAGAGAAAAACCACCTCTATATTCCCTCTTGTTCGCTGTCGCACACCCCTAATCCCCTATTTTCAAAAAAGATCATATCCATGCCTTCATCTTCTTCTCCTTTCAATTTCCAGAAAATCCGGTCATCACTTCGTTTCTCTCTCTCTCTTTTTCGTCTGCCATCATCGGCGAGATTTTCTCCAAGCCGCAACTTTCAGTCAAAGACAAAGAAAAGGTAAGAATTGTGAAATCTTTTCTCACCTTCTCCTTGTTGGCCTCATAAATGCCTTTGATTTCAGTTCAAATCAAAATTTTTAAATTCGGATTTTGCCAATAAATAACAAGGTTTTTCACCTCCAAAGGAGAGGATAGAGATCCAGAAAAATACACATCGAAGAATCAATTTAAAACTTCAAAAAAAAATCACTATCTTTTTTTTTGTCTTTAAATTCAGGTTTAGAAAGGAGTTCAAAGTTGTAATCCTTGACAAAAAGTTCCATTATTTGCTGTTCCACACAAGGTCAGTAATTTTCTTCTTGTCTTATCTTTAATTCTAAAAATATGACGACGAGTATAGATGGTTAGTCCATTTTACAAAGTGACTTAATCCGCTAGGACCATTGCTATATGACCAATATCTCTATTACTGTTAGTTTATTAGGCATCAATCTTATTTTTTTAAGATAAAAGATAGTAATCTTTTTACTTCTTTGCTGTAAAAATAATAATAATAATTCTGTTCTAATAATTTATTTGAAGAACTTGTGATGGGTCTTTGAATTTTAGACTATCATGTTGATGATATTTTTTCTGGTCTGAATTCTTAATGACTCATCATGATCTCGTCAGACCGAACTGATAAATGGTTAATAATTTGGAGATTTAGGAATCCATTTCTTTACATTAGGATTTTACTACAATATTTGAATAAAGTCTTTTTCGATCCATATATTTTGTAACTTCAATTTTTATTTTTATTTTTCGGTTCAATTTTTGGTAGTACATTTTTTTCTATTTTGGTTAAGAAAAATTTAATACATAATACATTAAGTCAATAAATCTAGACTTTTTTTTAAAGAATGGTAAAAAAAATAATCTTTAATTAAGAACTTTCAATGTTTTAATTAATTAAATACACTTTGCTCTCGGTACCCCTACCAAATTAACTGCATCAAGTATTTTATTTTATTTTATTTTTTTTAAAAAATACTAACCATACCTACATCGCCATAAAAAGAAAAGATAGTATGGGTAAAATATTTATAGTAATATACTAATATTTAAAGGCTAAACCTTTCCTGGCTACCTATTTAGAAAATAATAATGATAATAAAAAAAGAATGGGTAGTAGTAGATGCATGATTTGTTTTTCTTGTAATTGTGGTGTCTTTGTGCTGCATATTCCCATTTTATATTAATTTTTTTTTTAAAAAGCATTAGGTCTCGTACTAACACACTCAATTTGAGTTTAAAAATAAGCACAAATTTTAAGAGCTCAAAACTTTCCTCCACGCTTTGGTTTGTACATAGTTAATGCTTTATCTTATAAATTAAATAAATTAAGTTTACTTTAGCTTTACTTAATAGCCAAGTAAAACGATCTATTGCATCCTCTTTTATTCCTTAATAACCGGATTGTGTTATTCCTTTGAAATCTTGTTGCTTCATAAGTCATTTTCTAGCAACGTGTGTTGTAGTATTTATTTAATAAGACATCCGAAGAATATATATATATATATATATATATTTGAATAATCTGTTTGTTGTAGCATTTTAAAGCCATAATTTGTTAAAATATATTTCATTGTTTGTGCACCAATTATGTTATATTATGTCATCACCTAGTGCAAATTTTCTAATCCTTATTTCTCTCTCCTTATATTTCATTTACACCCTTGGGAGCTAGAGTTCTACTTTGGAACTCATTTTTGGCCCAAAAAATCCGGTAACAACTATTAGGATCGTCAGAGCTCGGATCCCTATAAATTAGGAGTCAACATTTCTTGGCCTTTGAAATCTTGTTGCTTCATAAGTCATTTTCTAGCAACGTGTGTTGTAGTATTTATTTAATAAGACATCCGAAGAATATATATATATATATATATATTTGAATAATCTGTTTGTTGTAGCATTTTAAAGCCATAATTTGTTAAAATATATTTCATTGCTTGTGCACCAATTAAAATTTATTTTTACATACATGTTTACATATATGTGAATTTTAATACTAATTTCTCCCCTTTATTTGAGACCCTTTTGTATATGGCTTATATCATTTGTTAATTATTTTTAGATGTGTTACAAACTAGTTTAAAGGCTAAGAAAATTAGATTTTTTTAAGAATAGATATGACCTTGCACCATATTTTTGTAAACCCACATAATTATAGAATGAATCTCAATAGTTAGGCCATCTTAGATTCATTTAATATATCCCCTTATAAAATAATTTGTTATTAATATTTTGTCCATTTAAATTTTTACAAAAGTATAATTTGTTATTATTTCTATTTTATGGCCTAGATGTCTTACTAGTTTCTGTAATATATTATTTCAAGATTTCAGATTCATAACAGGTTTAAAATGCAAGGTATATACATATATATGTCATACATACAAGGTTTGTTTTACTTTTACACTAATTTGTACTATACTTGATGTATTACTTTGTTACACATAACATATTTTTATATATCCATCACCCCTTTTATCAATGCTATCTTCATTTTTTTTCTATAAACTCTCACACTTTAATACACACATTATTTCACTACATATATATCTATTATCATTTTGTCCCTACACGTAAATAAAATAATAAGATCTTATAAGCTTCAAATAACATATATATGCATATTTTATTTTATAGTAAATATATGTGAGACCATAAACTTTACATAATGTTTTAACACTTTTATACTAATTTTTTAGTTATGAAAACTCCATTTTATCAATTATTTGCTCGAATTATATTTACTATACAATACACATGTGACTATATTTGACACCCATCTATTGTCTTTTATTTAATTATTTATTTATTTATTTATTTTTACATCTTAATTATAGATAATAAAGTAACAAATTCCCATGTCCTTCTAACTCAATATTTATAATGAGATTATAAATATTTCACATATGGCAAACATATATTTATTAAAAATATATTATTATTAATTTTATTTATTTATTTATTTATTTGTTTATTAATTATATACGTATATATGACATACCTTGTATTTTCACCATTTTCTCAAAACTAATGAAAACTTTTCTTGTTAATATTTTTAAAACAAGCAAAATGAATAAATATCCCTAATCATTTTTGTAAAAAGTAGATTTAAGGACTATCTTCGGATAGGCTCTGAGGGATGCTTAACATCTTTCCCTCGAGTAACCAAAACCCTTACCTAGAATCTCATCGGTTTTGCAAATTAAAATAGAGTTTACATTTATTTTTTTTTAAAAATGGTTTTCCTAATATATTTCTTAAAATTAGGTGGTGACTCTAAACGATTTTCAAAATCAGAGGCATAGCCATTTTATGTTGCAAACTATTTTGACTAGTTCGAAAGCAGGATGCGATAGGTATATGTTTCAAGTATTCTATATACGAATCATTCTAATTTCTTACCTAGAATGAACATATTCCTTATTTCATACATTCTATGTAATGACCCTCCAGGTAATTTCTTTCATCTTCTGACTTTTTCAATGTTTAAACATTTTCTAAAGCAATTCTTTATGACTTCCTGGCACTAACAGTTCAATCACCTGGTAGTTCGTTTGGGTTTTATGCCCGTTTCCCTATTCTGGAGCTTTTATAACTTAAAAAGTTGACTTCGGTCATAATTTAAGGTAAATGACCTCAGAATAGAATTTTGACAGTTCTATTAGCTCAAGAATGACAAAATTAGGCTAGTAGCATGATCTACAAGAGTATCGAGGCAATCAATATGAGTTTAGGGACATTTGGCGTTTTTGCCTTTGAACTTTGGTCTATGATTGACTTTGGTCAACATTTTTGGAAAATGCACTCGGATCAAAATTTTGACAGCACGGTTAGTTTTGAAATATTCAGTTTGGTCTAGAATGATCTTTTGTTCATTTATCAAGGCTTCCGTTCTAATCCCAAGGTTTGTTATAGAATTTGTCTAAAAATGGCATTGGGAGTGGGACCCACATTCAGTCACAATGACCTCGTATGGAAATTTTGACTATGCCATTAAGTCTGGAACATCGAATTTGGTGGGATAGCATTTTTGCGCACGAGGTTTCGAACAAATCTTGAGCACCTTGTTGGAGAATTGGACATGCCAAAGTCTAATTTCCACTAAGTCTAGTGCCATCGCTAAAGTGACTCTTGGTCGCTAAGGAAACTGTCGTTAAAGCAGCTAGGAAGCCTCTATATCCACCTGGCTCTCCTTGGCGGGTGTCGTTAAAGCAACAAAATTTCGCTAAAGCGATCCCTCGCTAAAGCGGTAGGGTCCTTGCTTAAGCGATGCCCACCTCTTTGGGGTAGTCGCTTAAGAGAATAATGGGGGTACGCTTAAGTGACACCTGATGGTCATTTTTAATGTTCAAGAATTCAGTTTAGTGTTCAACTTTGGAGATCGATTTCTCCTTCAATTTTTAGGAAATTTGAGTGATTCCAAAGGCTATTTCGCGTTAATTTTTGAGGAAAATTAGGTGGTGTGCTCAAAGGTTAGTGTAGAAGCTTTGTTGGAGGTAATTTATTCCATTTTGCTATGGTCCTTTCTTTTTTTTGGGCTAAATTATTAATGTAGATGCATCTTGATATTGTAATTATTTTAGTGTATGAATTGTGTTGCCTTTTGAAACATAAGCTAGGTTTAGCATTTAGGACTAATTCTAGGAGTCAATTTCATAAGTTACGGAGTAGGTCCCACAATTCCTGATTTTGACTCCACAATTGGCCCATCTCCAAATTCGATAATTTTAGTATCAAAACAATTGTATTGACGAGGTGATTAACATTTTATTAGTGTGGCGGCAGTTGGAGGCGATTCGGAGCTCGAGAGCTTCATCTTGGTGGATTTGGAGCATGCGTGATTCGCTTCGAGGTAGGCTATGGTCTCCCCTTTTTGACTAAATTCTATTGGTATCGTGTAGTATATTTTACATATGACTTAGGTGAGTGTTTGTCTCGATTAGCATTCTCCTCATCCTAATTTGTTCTCTTGTTCCCGAGTGAGCTTTAGGCTAGAATAGTTCTAAGAAATCCTTAGATTAGGTTGTGGTCCTTGGTGGTGCTATTGACTTAGCATTATTATCTGGTTTAGGATTGCTATTGATGGCCTTAGGCTAGGTTTGAAACTTAGGTGCTTTATCTGGTGTTTACTTCCCTCTTAGCTAGGCGTAGCTTTTGATAGGCCTTATTATGGATAAGATACCCTTTATGCTAGTGCGGAGACCTTTGGGGCTCGTCGTAGCTATAGGTTTGGCTTAGCTGTGCTCGTTGGTAGCTGAGGTGGCATATTTTGGGGTAAGGCGTCGATATTAGAGATATTTCTCCCCCTATCTGATTCTGAGCCATGTCTCGATTGTTTTGTTTTTGTTTAGAGGCATGCTTATAATGTTATCTAACATGAGGCCATATCCGAGGAGCGATTGGATCCAGGTTAGTCCCCTGACTTGTTGGTGTTCTAGGACTTGGTATTTCCTTTATGGATGCGTGTATCTTATTTGGATGCTGGTGATGGCATACTTACATTTGATTGATCATATTCACTCATTTTTTGGTACGATCCTGGTGTTGATATTGAAATTTTCATTACTACTTTTGAGAAGGTTTTCACATGCTTTTACTACTTTTAAACTGGTTTTAATGGGAATCATACCACTTGGATTTCTTGGTAACTAGTTTTGAAACTTATGGACGTACTCCTTTTTCTACTTGAGATATTAGAGGCATCTAGGATGTACTCAAATTTACTTGGATATTTGGCGTGTCGATGCCCTTTCTTGACTCACCAATGCCCCTGGATTTAATTTTGTTAGCTAGGCCATTCCCCTGGGAGTTTACAGGCTGGGTGGGAAGCTCTTTTTTAAGGTGCTCATGATTTGAGGTTATTGGTTTGCTGGTATCCGGCACTGCATCACCCTTTCTACATAGGCTTGGCTGCTCACTCTCCAATACCATTACGGGGTTACTATTTCTACGTAAGACCTGGTTCGGGCCCAGGTAATGTATACGGACTTCCTGTATTCCTTATGGCCCCCTTTAGCCAGTGCATCATTGAATTGGATAACGGAGCTGCATGGGTCCCACCTGACAGGTCAGGGGCCGAGGTAGGTCTATACACTTGTTGTTGTTCATCATTGAGAGCCACCGATGATGTTACTGGATTTTACTAAAGACTAGCATTCATTAGCATCGTCTATCACTAGTATACTTGTATAGTGTGGTCCCTCAGTTTTATAGGGGCCATGGGTATGCTTGTCATTATTTGTACCTTTCAGGGGTATGGACGTCCGGTCGGTTATTATCTGATTATACTTGTTCTTACCTTTGGTTGTACTTGTAGTTGGTCTACATGGTATTTGAGTTGGATTGTGGTTGGTACTCCCTACTTGGTTTAGTCAGAATAGTTCCTAGGTGATTGCGGGGTTAGTGTTGCCTGTTAGCACTGTATTTTCATTAGTAGACTCCTATCATTCCTTCTTCTTGTTAATAAGTTGTTGGATTGCGTTTCAGTTGCGTTCTTTCACTCTGATCCTTTATCTATGTGTCCAGCCTCCTTGTCTTATTTCTTTTCATTATTGTGTTTTACGATCCGACCTAGGGCCTAGTTGTAACACGATGATTAAAACCCCAAAGGGCTCCAACCAAGCCTCTTGTACATATCATAAGAATACATAAGGTAAATCAAAGGCGGAAACATCATAAAAGAGTCTAAACTATGAATAGAAATTTAAGAACGTCACATGACAACATAAACTCAAAACATTTGTCCAACTAGATGCCTATACTTATGAATATGGGCAGGGGCGAAGACATGTCCCTACCTCACCCTCAATATTAAACATAGCAAAAATCTTTGAAAACAATAACTAACTCGATAACTAGTCCCCGATAAATGAGGACTCACCATAAACACCGCTGGATAGGAAAACTTAACTAGCCACGTAGATTAGTATGATCTTCAACCTCAACCCCTACATTATGAGATAATGTAGGCAAAAATTATACATTAGTACGTTGGAATATACTAAGTATGAGGGCGTGACATGCAACGTAAATCATGGAATGCAATGGTCAAGTAAATCACGTGATAAGATGAGGTAGGTAAAGTCATGAGAAAATCATATTGACCAAAGCATTTAAAAGAATAAATTTAAAATCATAACATACATAAGAGATCATACATATGTGGGATAAGAACCATAACTGACAATAAGACCATGCGAGCTATAACATGGAATCTCGTTGTCTCCCCATACAATGAAGAAAAGGGGAAATCTACTTGCCAAGGTAGACTCTACCCTGCTAGGTGGGTCATACATACACTATATGTGGATCCAACAGCTAGGCCATGAAGGCAACCTACGGTGGCACGTAGTTTATGGGATATGAGGCTGCTTTTGGTAGGGCCCCCACCTCAAGTCCACTTGGTGCTAAGTCAAATCCCATAGAATACATGCATAGCATAGAAATCATAATTACATATATCATAGTCATGATCATAGGTTTGAAATCATTGAGTAGCTCATTTTTATAACATACTTATAATGTGAGAATTGCCATTTCATCATTACAATCATATTTGCATAATTCATATCGTTAGGACTTAGGTCACCACATAGGTCCCTAAGTCACCTTTTAGGCCTTAGGTCACCAGACAGGGTCCTAAGTCACCTTACTTTATAACTTGTATGAAATTCATAGCTTGAATTAGAGTAGAACTCAATTGCATAATCAATTGACTTTGAAAATCATGTAATTGACTTGAAAACATGCATGACCATATACTTTATATCAGCCCATACATAATTCATATAGATAATATCCCTTGGAAGTAAATACTCATAATTTCCATCATGAACCCTAGAGATCAAAATAGGAGAATTCATGAAAAACTCTTCAATTTAATGAAATAACCATCAATTTATATCAAAATAGACTCATGATCATATTTTGAAATCATAATTCATGCAATAGAAATAGAGATCATTAAAACTATGAAATACCATACTTTAATTTGATAGAAAACCTTGAGAAGTTGATTGGGCTTCATCGATGAAAGAATCCATGAATCAATACCCACATACCTTTAGTGAGAACACCAAATAATTTGGAAGAACTTCAGAGTTTTTATGGAGAGCTTGAGTGAATTTACTTGAAGTCTTCAATAGAGTCCTTGAGAGTCTTTTATAGAGAGAGAAATATTTTAATAGGTGAATTGTAGAAGAATGAATAGAATTAGAGGTTTAGGTGAATTTATAGAGCTGAATTAGGTCCTAAAAACATCTAGGTTCATTAGCTAACAATTAGGGAAAAGTTTAAAGTGCCCTTGCTAAAAAAATTAAATTCGGCTAGAAAACCATCGTCAGGTTCGCCACGCGGAGGCGAGAAAGTCCACGATGCGGACGTGCCGCGCACCTTACTAGTTTGCACAATTCTTTTGAGAAATCTATCTTTTGATCTACTGGTCCTAAAAATCCACCGAGACTATTTTCTACATGTTTTGACCCTTGATCGATATTTTTAACCTCGAATTTTCCAAAAAGATTAAGGATAATACATTACATGAGCGGCCTATTTCCAAGGCATTCTTAAGGCACTTGTGAGCATTTTGAGGGATATTACATTGTGATAATTTCCTGATTAGTTACTTTTGAAGTATTTACCTGATTATATGTTCATTATACTTGCTTTATCTGTGAAGCTCAGTAGGCCTATGCCTGCTGAGTACTATTCATTTGGTACTGTACTACACTTCTGCCCCTGCAGATCATAGTATGGTTTATCTCAGTTGATTTGGACTGGTGCGGAGCATCTTTTGATATGGAGATTTGGTGAGCTCCTAGAGTTTGGAGTTGTCGATTTCCTTTCATACTGAATTAAGACTAGTCTTTACTTGCTTTCGAAGACTGTCTGTACTCATATTGTATTTGTAGAAGCCCTATACTCCTGTTTTGATTTAGATGTTCGATTACTGACTGATGACAAGTCTTGGGGTGGTTTCTTGTGTTTGTTTCAGTTGTTCTCTTTCTTCTCATTATCTCTTATTTTGCACTTTGTTTATTTATCTTCCACTAGATAGTCCGTTGTCTTTGGTTTCGGGCTAAGGGTTAAAGGTTAGTCTTAGCCGTTGGTGGGTCCTAGCTAGCACCATCACGTCTTGAGAAATTGGATCTTGACATTCTATCCCTCTATCTCTCTCTCGAGTTTAAGAGTAGACAGTAAATATATTCTAATGGTAGCTAGGTATTAAAATAATAAAATCAAGGATACAAGAAAAACTTTAAACGATAACCAATCTTCATCTAAAGGTATTGTATTAAACCATCACTCGTAGCTACAACCCCAGAACAAGGGTGTTTAGCTACTAATGTCTTAAGAAAAGAAGAAGAAAAGAACCAGATTGATTGATCAATCCTCTAAAAACTAATTTTATGGAATATTTATAGGTATAGAAAAAAACCCCAAATAAAATAATTGAGTCCAAAATTAATTGAAAAATCCAAAACCCGGAGAAATTGGAATTCGTGTGAATTGCATAGTGCTGTGCCACAATCAATTTTGGTGTGCCTTCTTATACTGCCATGTGGCAGTTTGCTTTCTTCAATTTCAATATAGCAGCATATATATAAATATTAATATTAAATTCAAATCTTTCTATTGAGCTACCTGCTTGATTCCTTCTTTAATCATTCATATTTAATTTGTTTTGGTTCCAAATTTCTTCATGTTCACGTCATATTAATCCTATAAATAAAATACACTATTTAGCACAATTCATGAAACTTATGCTCAAAAAGACAAATAAAATAACTAAATATGAGGAAAATAATGACTTAAGATATGTATTTTTGACCTCACATCACCACCCCACACTTGAGCTTTTGTTCGTACTCGAGCAAATATTAAAGCTAATAAAAAAATCAAGCTAGTAATGCCACCACTTTGGGTGACACAAATAATTAGGCCATACATAAATTTTAAAACATCAAATACTATTCCCGATCATTATACAAGATATACAGTAAAACAACAAACTTCTAACCTCAATAAGGATTCTAACTCATCAAATTTAAGGTTGTTCACATACTCTATCAAATAAAACTAATAAAATCTCCTATCTATCATGAAAAAACTTCCCCCATAAGAAGAAATAGTCCGTACACTCAATTCAAAAGATTGAATATAAATTAAGAACTTAGCATCAAAGAACAACTCTCACACTCACAAAAGAATTCACATATATGCACAAAGAATCATAAGCTTGCCCATTATGTATATCTCCGCTAATTAAGTATGCTCGAATAGAATCAAATAGGACTTTAATGGGTTGTAATGTAGGTTAGGAGAAGGGTAGCAAAACTATATAATAGTGACTTACACTTCCCTAAACACTTTTCCCTTTTAGACTTCATCACCCATTATTTTCTTCTCTTTATTTTCAGCTCCCTCTTAAACAATTATTTCACTAGTAATTTCATCTCATCAAGAACGTTTTTATTTTTATTTTTTTCTCAAGAAAATATTTTTTTTCTCTGTTTGTTTTCATGTCACATTCTTTCAAAGCGAGTTTTTTCATCACTTTGTAGCTATTATTAATTATCTTTTACACTCAACCATTCCCACCCCCTTTTTTTTCTCTAGATTTAACACTTATAATAAGTCTAGCTATATTTATCAAGGAGGAAGGATGCAAAAACTAGGGATTCAACAAAAGAATCAAGGAAAAACTATGGATACCAATAAAAGGCTATAGGCTTAACAGGGCTAACTAGTGATACAATATCTGAAAAGGCTAAAATTTACAAGACAAATCAAAGAATGCCTATTATCATCTTCTAAAGTGAGAAACACTTTTTAATTCGCTTCAATAACATTCAGGTCAAGTTCTGGATTAAGATGCAAAATATGAAATAAACAAGTTCTCACCACATGTGGCATAAGTTTCAATCAAGATGGATCAATTCTACTTCTAAGATAAATAGGGTCATAGCAAACTATAAAATAAAATAAGTTATATAGAGAGTCACAACAATGAGGCTAGGTGTCAAAAAGTTTGCAATTTAATGAGCACTCAAGCATTCACAAGAAGGTACTACTCAAAATTAGGCCTTAATAGCTAGAATCAACCAAGTCAAAAGGTCTTTTCTTTTCCTCCAAAAAAAAATTAAAATAAAAAATCTTCTCCTAAAAAAATAAAAAGATAATCGGATCAAAGGGACCCCCCTCGGAAAAGAAAAGAAAAGAAAAACCAAGGGGTGAGTTAAGTATGCTTGTACTAAAGAATAAAAAATGAAAAATAAATAAAAAAAACCTTTTTGTATTTTTTTATATTTAAATAGGGCTAAGTGAAAAAGAAAAATAAAAAATTAACTTTTTATTTATGATTTTTTTTTGTTCCAGTGGAGTCCGCGACAAGTCTGTGTTGCGGACCTTGCATGAGAGTTTTTTAACTAAAAAAATTAAAAATTAACACGATTATTAAAAAAAATCTAAGGCACACTCCACCCTAAATAATATATTGGAAGAATCTCCACCACACTTGAAAAAATGCTATGTCCCCAAAGAATCAATTAACATTTAGAATAAGGGTTAGGAAAAACTACATAAGGACTCTAGGCCTAGCTAGCAGCACATAATATTCAATGCTTATCACGAGGGGTGTGTCACCTCACACTTATTCTTTTTCGTGCTCCTTAGCTCCAAGTTTTAGTTACTCAGACTTCTCTAATACCTGTAAACATAAAAAAAACACAAAAAAATGACACTAAAAAATAAGAAAAAAATAAGAAGTTATACTACAAATTGAGTTGCCTCCCAACAAGCGCCTTATTTAACGTCGCGGCACCACTCAAGTCAAGTTCACCACTTTTCTTTTTAATTTGAACTTATGAATTGTACTTCTAACTTTGCATTAATAACTTAAAAGTATTTGAAATATCATGAAAACTTATGGTTAATGCACCATAAAAATTCATAGTAAGCTCTTCATCTTTGCATATACCTTGAATGTGGGATAAGACCTTTAACCGACATCTTAAGACCATGTAAGCTATAACATAAAATCCGATACAATTCCCACATTGAGAAAAGAGAGACTACTTTCCAAGGTAGACTCTGTGAGAACAACTTTTAACTTTATAAGCTATATGTGGATCTACTAGCTAGGGAATAAAGGCAAACTATGGGAGCAACGTAGTTTGAAACTTTAGGTTGCTACTAGGATTTCCTTGGGTAACTAACTATGTTACCAAACCGAACCCCACCTAGAAGTCCTCTCGATTCTTAGTCAATATCCCATATGGAATTCATTAAAAACATAAAAACATCATCATTAACTTCATCACGGAAATAATTATTAGAGTAGCTTATTAACTTTAGCGATTCAAAGGCATGCATAAACTTTGGTGAGAATTATCCTTATCACTATCTAAACATGATTGTGTAAGAATTGTACTTATCACACCATAATATCTTTCTTGAATCATCATTGATCATCATTATCGCTTTGATCAATTAATCATTAATCTCAACTTCATTCATAAAGCTTTTCTTTAAAAATCATAGAACTTCATAATTAAAATTGACGTAACGTATCTTTAAACTTCATGATCATGATTGAAATAGCTTAATGCATGAGAATTCATAATTCAACTTGAAATCATGCAACTCATATAAAAACATGCTTCTAATAATCATTGATAAAAATTAAAAAAGAAATTGAAACAACTCAATATAATTCATCAAAACTAGGATTAGAAACCAATAAAATTTATGGAGATATTTGAAGAAAACATTGGGATACCATGGGTGAAAGGAACCCATAGATCAATACCCAGATACCTTGGTGAAATCAACTCAAAATTGAAGAAGAACCTTTATGAACTTGAAACCCTAGCTTGAAATTTGAAGGAGATCTTGACTGAACCTTGAGGGAATTTGATTGATCTTGCCTTAGAGAAATTTTCAAGAATGATTTAGAATAGATGGAATTTTGAAGGAATGGGTGTTTATAGGCTTGAACTTGGCCATAATAGTGTCTATATACGTTGAATCTAAGTTGGGAAAAGACACGAATACCCTTCATTAAATCCCAAAACTTGACCCTACGAAATGGGTTCTATAACTCATAATGAGTCCTACGACTCGTCCTTACGAGTCCTCCTACAATTTTTGAGAAGACCCTGATTTTTGGGTCTCTGATCTCTTCCTACGAGTTGCTCCTATGAATCGTCAAAAAGGACTATGAGTTATAAACATCACTTGTCCTTGAGGTCTTAAAAGCCTACAAAATATAGGTCTCTGAAGTTTTGGTACGAGTCCATGTTACGAGTTATTTACTGGATTGCGGATTGTCATTTTGAATCATAGGACTAACCTTAGACTTAACCAAATTTCTTCCTTAGCACTGACCCTACGAGTTACTCTTACGACTCGTAGGAATGTCTACGACTTGTAGGTCGAGTTGTTAACCTAAAAAATAGTCCTTCTCTTGAAGTCTTTCCTTCATTCCAACTCCTTAATTTCTGAGGTCTTCCAATATCTCCCTCTTAGGAACATTCGTCATCAAATGAGATTCAATTATCATAGAAAAGACATGAAAAGAGGACAAGAAACCCAACATGAGTACAATGATACCTTAAAATGCATAGAACATGAAAATTTCAAACTTAACGTCAAACATGATTTAAAATCAACTTTCATGAACATGCATGCATATGAATGACATAGGAGGAACTGAATACATAGGAGTTCAATCAATTTGCATAAGAGCAACTTACTACCTTAGGCTTGAGTATAGGAAAGAGATACGAGTATCGTTTCATCATATCCACCTCCGCTTCCCAAGTAGCACTATCTACTTGTTGATTTCTCAATAATACTTCGACGTACACAACCTTTTTGTTTCTTAGTTTCTTCACTTTCCGGTCTAATATTTCCACTAGGACCTCCTCAGAAGTCAAATTCTCTTCAACACTCAAATCTTCCAATGGTGCAATGGAATTCGGATCACCCATGAACTTCCTCAACATAGATACATAAAACACCAGGTGAACCATAGCTAACTCAAATGGCAAATCTAACTCATAAGACACCTTGCCAATACACTTCAATATCTTATAAGGTACAATATATCTAGGACTCAATTTCCTTTTGTTACCAAAATGCATTACACCCTTTATGGGTGAAACCTTCAAATAGACCCAATCATTCACCTCAAATTCACGTTCCCTCTTCCTAACATCTGAATAGGAACTTTGATGACTTTAAGCCATGTTCAATCTCTCCCTTATGAGTCTTACCTTTACCATGGAATCTATCACCAAATCGGGACCAATCAAGGTCATCTCACCTACTTCAAACCATCCCACATGGGAGCTACATATTCTCCCATACAATGCTTCAAAAGGAGCCATTTGGATGCTAGAGTGATAACTATTGTTGGAGGGAAACTCAATTAATGGTAAATGCGCATCCCAACTCCCTTCGAAATCCATCGCACACGCCCTCAACATATCCTCCAAACTTTTGATTGTTCTTTCGGCTTGACCATCGGTTTGAGGATGGAAAGCGGTACTTAACTTAACCTTTGTTCCAAGACCCTTTTGAAAAAATTTCCAAAAGTGCAAAGTGAATTGAGTACCTCAATCTGATAGAATGGACAAGGGGACACCATGAAGCATTACCAATTCACAAACATACAACTTAGCATAATCTTCGATACCATAAGTAGTCATAATAGGTAGAAAATGAGCCGACTTAGTAATTCGATCCACTACAACCCAAATAAAGTCAGGTTGCCTTCTAGTACGAGGCAAACCCGTCATAAAGTCCATATTCTCATCTTCCCACTTTCAAGTAGGAATTTCAATGTCTTGAGCTAAACCTCCCAATTTTTGAGGCTCGACTTTAACTTATTGATAATTTGTATACTTAGCCACAAATTCTGCTATATCCTTCTTCATATCATTCCATCAATACACTTTTCTCAAATTACGATACATCTTGGTGGATCCCGGATGAATCAAACACCATAAACTATGGTCCTCATTTAATATCAACTCTCTAAAACCATCAACATTAGGCAACACAGCCGACCTTGATAATGAAGTACACCATCTCCCCCTTGGGAAAAAGCCTCAATGGCTTTTTTGACAACTGATTTCTTCAATTCAACAAAAACCAAATCACAATCTTGATTGGCCTTAACATATGCCACAAGAGTCAATTCTGAACCATTTTGAATAAGGATACCTCCATCATTGGAATCAACCAACCGAACACCTAATCAAGTTAATCTATGCACATCTTTAACCAGATCATGCATACCCTCTTAGACATGGGCAACAATATTCATAGAAAATCTACTAAGTGCTTATGAAACTACATTAGCCTTACCCAGATGGTATAATACACTCATGTGATAGTTCTTCAATAATTCAAACCATCTCCTTTATCGAAGATTTAAGTCTTTTTGCTTAAACACATATTTTAAGCTCTTATGATCGGTGAACACATCCATATGGACACATGTAATACCCGTAAGTTGGAAAGTTAGAACCAAAAAGAAAAGTCTCAAAATTTTGAACCCATCCATGAGAACGAGCCCCTCTTCAGCTCATAAGGTTGGGTCGTAGAGCAACCTTTTGAGAAGCAAATTGGAGTTACCCTTAGGAGAGGTTCTACGACCTTCCAAGATGAGTCGTCCTCGAGAAGATGAGTCATAAAAACCCCTCGTAGGCAAAGTTTAGAGGAACCCTCAAGGCCAAGTCTACAATCCTTGAAAATGGGTCATTTAGTGGAGGACGGGTTGTATATATGAGTCGTTCATAAACTTTAGAGATTTGAATTTTGCAAGTTTTGGGGACTTGCAGGACGAGCCCAAGAGTGGTTCATTTCCTTGAGAATGGGTCATATACAATGGTCGTTTGTAAACTTAATTAACTATGTGCCATCATAGGAACCCTTATCATCTAGGCCTTTGTAGCCACAAAATGTTAAATAAATGAATGTAAACTGAATGGATTTCTACCCAACAAGTAGTCTCCCTGTGCCAACGTAGGGGGTTATGTTAGATTTCATGTAAAAGCTCGTATGGTCTTAAATGTCGGTTATAGCCATCTTCCCACATATGTATGATTTAAATACTATCTACTTGATTACTCATGCATGCATTCACTTAGGTATTTTACCTTATAAATATCTTAATGTTTTTATCTTGTTGCATGCCTACATACTTAGTACATTCAAAGTACTAATGCATACTCTTTTTCCTACATGATATCACCATGTAGGGACCGGTGTTCCTCCTCCTTCACGTGGTTAGTTCGAATTGTTTAAAGGCTATTTTGGTGAGTTCCCATTATTTTGGGGACTATACTCCTTTCCTTTCTAGCATATGTTATGTTGATGCATTATGACACCTATTTTGGTACTTCATTTTTAGCTTATTCGAGGGTGAGCTAGGGACATGTCTTAGCTCCCACCAAGTCTATTTATAGAGGTATGTTTGGACATAAATATATGATGATCTAAGGTTGATGATGACTCTTAGATATTCTCCCTTAGTCCCTATATCCCTTATATTTCTGCTTGATTTGTTTATCATTACCAATGAAATACTTAATGAATGCTAAGAGGCTTGGGTGAGGTACCCTCGAGTGCCTCATTCACTATGTCATGTCTAGTCCCTAGGCTTGGGTCATGACAACACCATAAAGATAGTGTCTCCAAATCTTCAAAGAAAATAGCACCTGCTAGTTTTAAGTCATGAGTCGGATAATTTTTTTCATGCATCTTAAGTTTCCTAGAAGAATAGTCTATCATCTACCATATTGCATCAAAACACAACCAAGACCAGCCCTTGAAGCATCACAATACACAATAAAACCGTTGAACCCTTCCGATAGGGTCAAAATAAGAGCGATACTAAGACAATCTTTCAATTATTGGAAACTCTTCTCACAAGCTTCTGACCATTGGAACTTCACTTTATTTTGAGTCAACTTAGTCAGAGGTGAAGAGATCAAGGAAAACCCTTCCACAAACCTTCTATAGTATTCGGCCAGTCCCAAGAAACTTCTAATATCCAAAGAGGACAACGGTCTCGGCCAATTCTTAACTACCTTGATTATCTTAGGATCAACTATGATCCCTTCACCGGTTACCACATGCCCGAGTAATGCAACCTCTCTTAGCCAAAATTCACACTTAATAAATTTGGCAAATAGTTGCTTGTCCCTTAATGTTTGCAATACAATCCTGAAGTGATTATCATGCTCCTCTTCTTTTTGAGAATAAACCAAAATGTCATTAATAAATATAATTACAAACATGTCCGAATATTGTTTGAAAACCCTATTCATCAAGTCCATGAATATCGTGGGGAAAATTTGTCAAACCAAATAACATAACTAAAAACTCATAACGGCCATATCTTGTTCGAAATGCCATCTTGGGAACATCACAATCCTCACCCTTAGTTGGTGATAACTGGAATGGATGTCAATCTTAGAGAAGTAACTTTCTCCTTGCAATTGGTCAAACAAATAATCTATTCTCGGAATTGGGTATTTATTCTTGATGGTTACTTTGTTCAATTGACGGTAATCAATACACATACGAAGCAAACCCTCCTTCTTTCTAATAAACGAAATGGGAGCACCTCATGGGGATATACTTAGTCTGATAAAACCTTTGTCTAACAAGTCTTTCAATTGATCCTTGAACTCTTTTTGTTCCACCGGAGACATTCAGTAAGGAGGAATGGAAATAGGTTGAGTATTGGGAAGAAGGTCAATGTGAAAGTCAATTTTCCTTTCGGAAGGAAAACTGGGTAGATCATCGGGAAACACATTTGGAAACTCACTAACAATAAGGACTGACTCTAGTTAGGGGCTTTGGAATTAGTATCCCTAACTCATACAGGATAGTAAATGCAACCCTTGGAAGTTATTTCTGAGCTTTAATGAATGAAATAAATTGACCTTTAAACACAGAATTACTACCCTTCTATTCTAGGACCTACTCATTTGGAAATTGAAACTTAACCACTCGAGTTCTACAATCAATAGAAGCATAGCATGCATATAGTCAATCCAATATAAAGGATAACATCAAAATCGGTCATATCAAGCTCAATTAGATCACATAAGGTAACTCTGTAAAAACTAAACCTGCATAACTCATATATACTCTTTTAGCCATAATTGACTTACCTATGAGAGTATAAATGGAAAAACACTCTAACAATGTTTTAGGACTAATATCAAATCTCACGGCCACCTAAGGAGTAACAAAACATAAATTTTCACCCAAATCAAGTAAGGCATAAAGATCATAGTGAAAGACCTGTATCATACCAGTCACAACATTGGGGGTCTCCTCCACCTCTTTCCTACCACAAAGAGCATAAAACCGATTGTTCTATTGACCAACCTTTGGTTTCACTTGAGCACCTTGTTGGACTTGGCCTCCATGTGTAACTTGGATTTAAGGGTGACCATCTTTAACCTTACACTTCTTAGCATGATGACCCATCTTGCCACATCGATATGACACATTCAAACCTACTAGACACTCTCCCTTGTGGTTCTTTCCACACTTCTTGCATGCGGGAGTCACTTGGCCAATTGGGGAATCTCCTTGAGGCTTAGGGTTGGGCACCCTATATTTGTCAAACCTTGGACTAGTGGCATTGGAAGAACCTTATGCGGAATACCTTTAGTGAAAATGAGGATGTTCACCTCTTTGAGACCACTATTTGTTATGCATAGGTCATAAGTCTAGAGATTTCTATTTTTCAAATCAACATGGCCGTTTTACATTCCTTAAAAGCTGAATCCAACACACCCGACACAAACCTGCTCATATAACCCTTGGGTCGGCAACCACTAATGAAACATATTTTGACAACTAGTTGAACTTGAGGGAATACTCTCTCACACTCATACCAGTTTACTTAAGAATGATGAACTTTTGTATCTTAGCCTCCCTTATCTCCAATGGGAAAAAGAGATCAAGAAACACTTCTTTGAATTCTTCCCAAGTCAGTGGATGCACCTTTCCAGGCCTCTTACCTTTTCATTGATCAAACTAAATTAAGCAACATTCTTTAATTGATAAGTAGCTAACTCTGCCCTCTCCATCAGGCTAATCCCCATAATTTCCACAATCTTGTGGATACTATCAAAAAACTATTGTGGATCTTTATCTACAGAACCCCAAAACTCTAGAGAATTCATCATCATGAAGTCACGAACCCTTGTTGCTGCCGTACCCACACTTGGGTTCACGGGAGAAACCACCTCACAATTAGCTTGTGTCGTTATGGAAATAAGTACTTGAAAGGCCGCTCGAAACTCGACATTGAAGACTTGGTCATTGAAGGGATCATTCGGAGTTTGTTTCTCCTCTCTAACCATATTTCTTTGAGTGGGGTATCTTCGTGGAGGCATTTTTTGAAAATTGTAAAGAACAAGCATTAAAGAAAAAGACTTAGGGTACCACTCTACTGCATGACATAGATAATAAAGAATTGAGATTTTCCTTAGATATTTTATAGCCTTTTATTCATAGATGTGACATGCTTCACACCGATAAACAAAAATCTACTTAACACGATATGTTAGAATCCCTAGGACACTCCTAAACCTTATACTCTGATCCAAGTTTGTCACGACTTGAATCTAAGGACTAGACGTGATAAGACGATTATGAAACTGGAGGATCCCATCCAAGCCATCTTAGCATACATTGAATATATAACATAAATAAAAATGATAAAATAAGTGGAAGAATCTATTCAAAAAGAAGTCAAAGGAAACTAAACTCCAACCAAATATCCAAAATGGACTTAAATCACATGCAATGTCTAAATATGCCTCTCAGTCTATACTTGATGGGGGCTTTATGACAAGATCCTAGATCAACCAAATTATAAGAGAAAATTCAAAGTAAAAACATGAAATAAAAGTTATGTCCTTGATGAATAAGGACTCACCAACTCTTGAGAACTAAAGCAACTCTAGCAGTGAATAAGAGGAGCGTGAGTATCATCCATCACTAACTTATGATTCAATGTAGGCAAAATATGTGTTAGTACATAGAAGTTACTAACTATTTAAGGTATGCATGAACAAGTACTAGGACATGAACAATATGACATAGGATGCATGACCAATCATAATAAGCATGAAATAACTTAAAAGCATTTGAAATATCATCATAACTTATGGTCAATGCATCATAAAAGTTCATAGTAAACTCTTCATCTTTGCATATAACTTGAATTTGGGATAATACCTTTAACAGACATCTTAAGACCATGCAAGCTATAACATATAATTTGATGTAACTCCTACATCGAGAAGAGAGAGGCTACTTTCCAAGGTAGATTCCATGAGAATAACTTTTAACTTTGTAAGCTATATACAGATCCATTAGCTAGGCCATAAAGGCAACCTACTGGGTAACATAGTTTGGGAATTTAGGTTGCTACTAGGATTTCCTTTGGTAACTAACTAAGTTACCCCACCTAGAAGTCCTCCCGATTCTTAGTCAATATCTGAAGGGAATTCATTAAAAATATATAAACATCATCATTAACTTTATCATGGAAATTATCATAAGAGTAGATGTTTAACTTTAGTGATTCATAGGAATCCATAAACTTTGGTGAGAATTATCCTTATCACCATCTAAACATGATTGTGTGAGAATTATACTTATCACACCATAATAACTTCCTTGGATCACCATTGATCATCATTATCTCTTTTATCATTAAATCATTAATCTCAACTTCATTCATAAAAGGTTTTCTTTGAAAATCATAGAACTTCATAATCAAAATTCATGTAACTCATCTTTAAACTTCATAATCATAATTGAAATAGCTTAATGCATGGGCATTCATAATTCAACTTGAAATCATGCAATTTGTATAAAAATATGCTTAGAATAATCATTGATAATAATTAAAAATAAAATTGAAATATTCCAATGAAATTCATCAAAACTAGAATTTGAAACCAATGAACTTTATGGCGATCATTGAAGTAAACATTAGGACTTCGTGGGTGAAAGGAACTCATGGATCAATTATGCATGGGAATTTATAATTAAACTTGAAATCATGCAATTTGTATAAAAACCTGCTTAGAATAATCATTGATAATAATTAAAAATGAAATTGAAACATTCCAATAAAATTCATCAAAACTAGGATTCGAAACCAATGAGATTTATGGAGATCATTGAAGAAAACATTGGAACTTCATGGGTGAAAGGAAATCATGGATCAATACCCACATACCTTGGTGAAATCAACTTAAAATAGAAGAACATTGATGAACTTGAAACCCTATCTTGAAATTTGAAGGAGAGCTTGAGAGAACCTTGAGGGAATTTGATTGATCTTGCCTTAGAGAAATTTTGAAGAATAATTTAGAATAAAGGGAATATTGAAGGAATGGGTGTTTATAGGCTTAAACTTGGCCATAATAGTGTCTATATACATTGAACCAAACTTGATAAAAGAAATGAATTCCCTTCATTAAATCCCAAAACTTGACCCTACAAAATGGGTTCTACGACTAGTAATGAGTCCTACAACTCATCTTCATGAATCATCCTGCAGGTTATGAGAAGACCCTAATATCATGATCTCTAATCTTTTCCTACGCATCGTGCCTACGAATAATCAAAAGGAATACAAATTGTAAACCTCACTCGTCGTGCAGGTCCTAAAAACCTATAAATTATAGGTCTTTGAAGTTGTGGTACGAGTCCATGTTATGAGTTGTTTACTGGATTACAAGTCGTCATTTTGACTCATAGGTCTACCCTCATACTTAACCTAATTTCTTCGTCAGTACTGACCCTATGAGTCACTCTTATGACTAGTAGGAATGTCTATGACTCGTAGGTCGAGTTGTCAACCTGAAAAATATTTCTTCTCTTGAAATCTTTCCTTCATTCCAACTCCTCAACTTCTGGGGTCTTACACTATGTAAACTAGAAAACTTTAGGATGTAGGAGGCTTGTTCCTTATCTAGATAATCTTTCACTAGTTTATGTGACTAGAATTTTATGTCGTCATAATATAAAAAAATGTTTTGAATGAGGTTCAAGATACCTCAACTCAAAAGCTGTAATGACCTACGAGTACATTTTTGTGCTTTTGCATGTTTTAACTATTTTACCCCTTCTCGTAGCTTCTTTATAGCTTTTAATTATGTTGGGATGGGTGGTACGCTCTCCAAGGTGTTTAGTTGAGTTTTAAGATGGTTTGGCCATTTTTGAGGCATAAGATTTGAAAGAGTTGACTTTAGTCAACATCTGGAGATTCAAGTGTTGTATGGAAATTCCAATGGTTCCATCAGCTCCGGAAGGTATAATTTTGTCAAAAGGGAAGATTGGTTTGGGTTTTGAAGTCTTCATTTTGAGTTTGTGCGATTTCTCATTTTAACTTTAAAGTTTTGGCCAAGTTTGACTTTAGTCAACTTTTTGAGTGAACGCACTTGGATGAAAATGTTGTCAGCACAGTTAGCTTTGAAATATCAAGTTTGGTATAGAACGACCTTTGGTTTGGTTCTTGAGGTTCTCAGAATGAGTTTTAGAATGTTTGTGCATTTTGAATGCTTTCTTTAAAAAGTGTTGACTTTGGTCAACATTTCAACGAAATGACCTCCGTGTGAAAATACATCAATTCTATTGAGTTTATAATGTTGATTTTGGTTGGGTAGCATAGTCCCTTTGTGTTTGCGGGGTTTTGAATGAATTTTGAACCTCCACTGGAGAAAATCTCAAATTTTCAAAGTTCAACACTAGCTGAACTTCTGGTGCAGGAGCTTTTTCACTTACGTTCATAACCAGGGGGTCCGCAATCGTGAAAGTATGAGACCCTAGGCATCACGATTGTATGATTGACAATTGTGATCAGGAAGGGTTAGATGAGTCGGACCTCGCAATCGCGAGGTCCAACTCTCGATTGCGAAGGGTAATTTCATTGACTTCAGTGAAATTAAATGCCCATTTCCAACAGCTAAGTCCCATTTTGGGACTTAGTAATTTTGGGTTTTTGTGAGCTACATTTGGCCATTTTCGATCATTTTTGTTTTAGGGTGTTGGAAATTCTTGCGGGGACGTTCCGAGACCCGTTCTCATCCTTAAAGAATTGTATGTTTTGCATAAAATCATTGTTTCCTTGCATTTGTTTTTGGATATTCTGGGTCTTGATATTGGTGGGTTGTTTGAGATCTTTTGGTGCTCAGAATGTGTACATTTTTGGAGCACAAGTTCCTTGAACTAATTGGAAACTTGTGACGGAGTTGGTTTTTTGATTTTTTGTGCAGGTACCAATGTTGAATTTTGATTTGATTTTAATTCCATTTTAATTATAGTAATATGGGTATTGTTGACTTTGTTTTGACATGTTCTTCAATAATTTGATAGAGTGGCATCATCGGAGGTGGTTCAGTAGGGAAAAGCTCAAGTTTAGCAATTCGTGTGCCATTTTAGCTTTGAGGTAGCTTATGGATTCCTCTTGTTAGACTAGGCTTGGTTGGAATTGATATATTTTAGGTGGTAATGTGTGATTGGGTTGGTGATTTAGGTGTTGATATCCTATTGAGTATTTTGGAGTCGTTGATCATCGGTAGTATCTAATTTGGGTTTTAGCCATTGGAGACTTCGTCTAGGTGCTAGCTTGACTTATTTAATCGATTAGAATCCTTAGAACTTAGTCCTAGGGGATTTGACCTTAAGATGCTATTTTCTTTACTTACTTTGTTTTGGTTGCTATTTGTTGTGATTTCGATTTATGCCTATGTCTTTCTTACATTTGACATTGAAATATTGGGCCCAAAGCCATGCTTGTGGTATACTGGAGCCTCATGTTAGTGATTGATACCTTTGATGGGATGATTTCCCCGATTTGAGTGATATGCAATGTTCGGCATGTTACTTGTCTTGATTTACCTTGTCGGTGTTAAAACCCCTTTTACAGAAAGAAATCATACTTTGGTCGATGAATAAATATGAGAAATGTGAGGAAAATGTGGTGATATCTTATTTATGGCAAATCATAATTGATAAGATCAAGCTATAATTCCGGGCCACCCTTTTATTGACTTTGGGCTACATTTTATTTCATTTAATAAGCTCAAGGTGTGAATTTTGGGCAGCATATTGATACATATTTTGGGATATTAATTTGATGTTGATGAGCTCGAGGTATGATTCTAGGAGACCCTTTTACTGATGAGCTCGAGGGTTATTCCGGGTGCTTCATGATACTTTTGGAGAATATTGAGCCATACTACGAGTTTATGTTTGTGCCTTCTTCTAGTACTTTATGAGATGAGACTATTGATGTGATGTCATGATTTGTTGGATTTACGTTATTATTGTGTGATCTTTCTGCATTCCTTTCCCCGAGGTCATAGTTTTATGCTTCTCTCCTGTTATTATTAGTATCATCGTGCTACTTATTATATATTTATTCATTCTGAGCTCAGTCGACCTATGATGCCATCTGAGTACCCTATGTTTTAGTACTCATACGACATTTTTGCATCTTTTTGATACAACCCTCAATTCAAACCACCCTCCAGCGCGCACCTAATCAACTATAGCTATGGCAGTTCTAGATTGTGGTGAGATCCCAATGTTCAAAGACTTGCTACATTCTCTCTTTTGCGCTGACCTCTATTTTGTATTTTGGACAACCAGTTCTTCATTGTATATTCATATATTATCATATTGTGTACTTAGTAGCTCTTAACACTAGGTCTAGGGTTTTGTCTTAAGTCAGTCCGTCATTCTTGGTCACTTTCCGGCCTTTTTGTATATTTTTATTGTATTTACATATCTTTACCTCAGCGCAATTTCTTTTATTATATTCATATTACTTACACATTCTTATGTTATTAATTATTTATTTAATTTGAGATTTGACTTTTATATTAGTTGGATTTGGCTTGCCTACTCATAGGTTATAGTAGGCGCCATCATGGCCTGAATTTGGGTTGTGACAGAGTGGTATCAGAGCTTAGGTTCACCGGTCTCACCATTACAGGGGAAAGTGTCTAGTAGAGTCCCACATATTGGTACAGTGACGTTTGTATCCAATCTTCAGGAGGCTAGAGGATATTATTAGGAATTAATTCACTATTCTTGTTCAGGTCATGAACTAATAATGATAAATACCTTTAAATCCTATTTGTTTCACTCTTTCTCAGATGGAAAGGAAGAGATCCACCTAGGTGGACTCGGGCCCCCTGCACCTATAGATACAACCCCAGCTCAAGGTAGGGATTGAGGTCGACATAGAATATGGGGTAAAGTTCAAGCCACAATACTAGTGTCGGAACCAGATATTGAGGTTGATCAGTTCAAGCCTCAACTGGCATAGGAGCATCTAGCCCAGTCTCCACTTGGATTCGTGACCATGCTAGCATTACAAGATACTCTTTCCAGGATCCTCAATTACATGGAGAGTATGTCCCAAGCAGGGTTGCTAACTAGCACTTCAGCCGGACCCCAGGTCAGAGAGGAGGCTCAAACTTTAGGGCAGGCAAGGGCACAATATGATCCAACCCCAATTCTATAGCCTACTACTACAGCTCCCCTTTCGGTGATTCAGCCTATTCCCATAGTAATTTAGCACATGGCAGCTAGACCAGTTATAACTGCGATGGAGCAGAAGATGTTAGGCACATTTATCAGATTGTCCCCTCCCAGATTCTCGGGTGACCCGGGCGAGGATGCCTATAAGTGTTTAGTTAGTTACCAAGAGAGGTTGCATAACCTTGACTACACTACTTTCCAGCTAGATAGACCAGCAAAGCAGTGGTGGAGGTCCTATCTTCGCTGCAGACCCACGGGATCACTACTGATGAGATGGACCAGTTGTTTGTGGCTTTCTTGGAGAAGTATGTACCTCGCAGCTTAAGGGACAGGCTGAAGATGAGTTCATAGTGCTGGTATAGGGTTCGATGATAGTCACAAAGTATGATTCTCAGTTCTATGAGCTCTCTAAGCTTGGTACCATGATTATGCCTATAGAGAAGGATCAGGTACGTCGATTTGTTAGAGGGTTATTTGTTACTTTAAGGTTGAATACAGAGCAGATGGTTGCATCGGTATGTTCTTTCTTATAGATAGTAGATCATGACCGTACTATTGAGGCTATACATCGTGAGACCTACAGAGGCAGTGATAAGAGGCCTCTCCACTAGGGCAAATTTAGTGGATGCCAATCACATAGTAGGTTTTTTTTTTGCAGAGGCCATCCACAATATTATTCACTTGGTAGACTGATTCAGGAAGCCTTATAGCTTACCAATGGTGGATCAATAGGTGCCAGCGGTCAGAGTGGCTAGATTTTGGGTCAGTCTTCTTGGGGTCAGACTTCTGGGTATTCAGGCTGTGGTGGCTATTCGAGTTCAGTCGAGACATCACAGGGAGGTTTATTTAGGGGATTGTGCTATAAGTGTGGTGTTGTAGGTCACTTTTCTAGGGAGTTTCCTACTATTAGCTATTATCAATGCGAGAGTCATGAGGAGCCATAAGGCCAGCAGTTTTAGGTCCCTAGGGCCCTAGTTCAGCAACCCATAGAGAGTTTATAGGGTGGCAAATATGATTTTCAGGGTACTAGAGGCAGTTCCCTAGTGGGTCGAACAGGTAGTAGAGGTGATATAGTCATATGTATGCCTTTTTGGGTAGGCTGGATGTGAAAATATCTGATGCCATTATCATAGGTATGATCTCTATCTCTCATCAGCCTGTATATGCTTTATTTGATATGGGGTCCACTTACTCATATGTATTTGCTCGTTATGTTACTCGATGGGATGCCTTATGAGCCATTATCTGTGCTTATTTGTATAGCTACCCCTATAGGTGATTCTTTAGTAGTGGACTGAGGGTATCGATCTTGTGTGGTGACTATCTTGGGGTATGATATTACATCAGACTTGATTGTGCTAGATATGGTAGACTTTGGCTTGATTAGGGTATGATATTACATCATGCAATTTTAGATTGCTTCTCCAAGATCGTTACCTTGGGTATGCCTGGTATTCTTCTAATTATGTGGGCAGGTACAACTAGTCATGTACTGTGTGGTGCGATATCATTCTTCAGGGCTCAACGGTTAGTGGGCAAGGGGTGTCTAGGCTATCTTACTTCTGTCCATGATACTAGTGCTGACACTCCTTCTATGGATTCTCTTCCAGTAGTCTGAGAGTTCTCTGATATCTTTCCCACTGATGTACCTAGCTTTCCTCCTGAGCGTGATATTGATTTGGGCATTGATGTTTAGAAGGGTACACAACCAGTCTCTATTCTACCATATCAGATGACTCTAATTGAGTTGAGAGAGCTTAAGGTACTTCTCTAGGACCTCTTGAGTAAGGAGTTTATTAGGACCAGTATATCTCCATACGGTGCTCCTATTCTATTTGTGAAAAAGAAGGATGGTAACTTGCATATATGTATTGATTACAAGTAGCTGAATAAGGTGAAAATCAAGAATAGGTACCCGATGCCATGGATTGATGACTTGTTTTTCTAGGTCTAGGGTGAAATAGTGTTCTCTAGGATAGAATTGAGGTCAAGATATCACCAGTTAAGGATTAAGGAGTCAGATAACCCTAAGACTGCTTTTAGGACTCGGTATGAGAATATGAGTTTGTAGTTATGTCTTACGGGTTGACTAATTCCCCCACAGCATTCATGGATTTGATGAACTGTGTGTTCAGGCACTACTTGGACTGCTTTGTCATTGTATTCATTGATGACATTCTAGTCTACTCAAGAAGCAGAGTGCACCATGAGCAACACCTGAAGATTGTAATTCATACCTTGTGAGATCAATAATTATATGTCAAATTCACTAAGTGTGAATTTTGTCTTGAGTCTGTGGCATTCCTCGGGCACGTGGTGTCCAAGGATGAGATTATGGTAGATCTAGCGAAGATAGCAATAGTTTGTGATTGGGGTAGGCCCACTTCTCCTACTAAGGTTCATAGTTTTATCAGGTTGGTAGGGTATTATAGATGGTTTATAGAAGGGTTCTCTTTTATTGCAGTGCCTTTGACCAGATTGACTTAGAAAAATATACCTTTTCAATGGTCTGATGAGTGTAAGGCGAGATTCCTGAACCTCAAGGCCTTGTTGACTTCAGCTCTGATTCTTACTCTTCTTGTTGAGGACCATGGTTTTGCAGTGTATTGTGATTCCTCAGGTGTTGGCTTGGGGTGCATCTTGATACAACATAGTAGTGTTATTGCATATGCTTTCAGGTAGCTGAAGGTGCATGAGTGGAACTACCCCACATATGATTTAGAATTAGCGGCGGTAATCTTCGCATTAAATATTTGAAGGCATTACTTGTATAGAGCCTATTGTGAGATCTACACTAACCATCATAGTCTTTAGTACATATTCAGCCAAAAGGACCTTAATTTGATACAACGTAGGTGGTTGGAGTTGCTGAAGGACTATGACATCCCTATTCTCTATCAAACGGGC
Organism: Solanum dulcamara; assembly: GCF_947179165.1. Lineage (NCBI taxonomy): Eukaryota > Viridiplantae > Streptophyta > Magnoliopsida > Solanales > Solanaceae > Solanum > Solanum dulcamara. The sequence goes on from NC_077239.1 coordinate 49,220,473, forward strand.
AAGGCAAATGTGGTAGCAGATGTTTTGAGCCAGAACACAGTGAGTATGGGGAGTTTGGAATTCTTATCGGTTGAGGAGTGACCTTTAGCTTCGGACATTCAGTCCTTAGCTAACCAGATGGTTCGTCTTGATATTTTTGACCCTGGCAAGGTACTTTTTATATCGAGTCTAGGTCTTTCCTGATGGAGCAAATTTAGGTACAACAATTTGAGGACCCACAACTAAGGGTTATTAATGATAAGGTACTCAGTGGAGAGGCTAGAAAGGCTATCTTAGATCCAGAAGGAATTTTGAGGATTGAGGGTTGTATTTGTGTTCCTAGAGTTAGAGATTTAGTTAGGCTCATTCTTGAGAATGCCTATTGTTCGAGATATTCCATTCACCTCGATGTGGTAAAGATGTATCGTGACCTACGACAGCATTATTAGTTATGTGGGATAAAGTGGGACATTACAGCTTTTGTGGCTAGGTTCTTGAACTGTCAGTAGGTTAAGTTTGAGCATCAGAGGCAAGGTGGTTTGACCCAATGACTACCCCTTCCAGAGTGAAAAATGGGAGTGGATAGTTATGGACTTTGTAGTAGGTTTCCCATGTACCTTCTGAGGTTTTGATTCTATTTAGGTCATCGTAGATCGATTGACCAAATCTTCTCATTTATTACCAGTCCAGATACCTACACTTCATAGAGGTTGGCTCATTTTACATCCAAGAAATGGTTCGATTGCATGCGGTGCCAGTATTTATCCTTTCAGACTGTGGTACTAAGTTCACTTTGCATTTCTGGGGATCTATAAAGAGATAGTTGGGTAACCAAGTCAAACTCAGTAATACTTTCCATCCCAGACCGATCGTCAGTTAGAGAAGACCATTTAAGTCTTGGAGGACATGCTACGTGCTTGTGTTATTGATTTTTGGCGGCTAGTGGGATCAGTCATTGGCTTTGGCATAGTTCGCATATAATAATAGCTACCTTTCGAGCATTGAGATGATATCTTTTGAGGCATTGTATGGTAGGAGATGTCGTTCCCTAGTAGGCTAGTTTGATGCTTTTGAGGTTAGGCCTTGGGTCACCCATTTGTTGCGTGACTCTATCGATAAAGTTCGTATGATCTAGGATAGGCTCAAATTATGATGATCAAAGAGCTTGGCCTTTAGATATTATAGTTAGAGATTGAGTATTCCTGCGAGTGTCGTCCATAAAGAGCATGATGGGATTCAGGAGAAGGGCTAAGCTACCCAGATTCATCGGTCCTTTTGAGATCTTGAGACGAGTAAGGGAAGTAGCTTATGAGTTGGTCTTTTCCCCAGCACTTTTAGTTGTTCACCTTATGTTCCATGTTTCTATGCTGCGACGGTACATTCCTGATAAGTCTTATGTGCTTCAGTGGGATTTGGACAGGCAGGTTAGAAAGTTGAGGTCTAAGGAGATTCCATCAGTGAAAGTCTAGTGGAGGCACTGACTAGTCGAGAAAGCTACTTAGGAGATCAAGCAGGACATGTAGACTCGATATCCCCACCTTTTTGAAGGTAACTTTCTTCCTTGACTTTAGATGATGAAAGTTGTTTTAGCAGTGGATGTTGTAATGACCTCCAAGGTCATTTTTGTGCTTTTGTATGTTTTGATCATTTTACTCCTTCCCATAACTTCTTTATAGTTCTCATGTGATGTTGGGATGGGTGGCACGCTTCCTAAGGTGTTCAGTTGAGTTTTGAGGTAGTTTGGCCATTTTTGAGGCTTAAGGGTTGAAAGAGTTGACTTTAATCAACATCCGGAGATTCAGGCATTGTATGGAAATTTTGATGGTTCCATCAGCTCCAGAAGGTCCAATTTCGTCTAAAAGGAAGGTTGGTTTGGGTTTTGGAGTCTTTATTTTGAGTTTGTGCGATTTGTTGTTTTAACTTTAAAGTTTGGCTAAGTTTGACTCTGGTCAACATTTTGAGTAAACATACTTGGATGAAAATTCCATCAGTGTAATTAGCTCTTAAACACTGAGTTTGGTCTAGAACGACCTTTGGTTTGGTTCTCGAGATGCTCAAAATGAGTTTTAGGCCATTTGTGCATTTTGAATGCTGTCTTTGAAAAGTGTTGACTTTGGTCAACATTTCAATAAAATGACCTCCATGGGAAAATCTGGCAATCCCATTGAGTCCAGAATGCCATTTCTAATTAGGTAGCATAGTCCGTTTATGTTTGCGTGGTTCAAAATGAATTTTGGACCCCCATTGGAGAAAAATATTAATTCTCCAAAGTTCAAAACCAATTGAACTGCTGGTGCATGAGCTTTTTCTCTTTGCGCTCGCGACCCAAAGGTACGCGATTTCTAAGGTCTGATATCCTGGGTATCACGATCACATTATTGACCATCGCAATCGCGATGGGTTAGTTGAGTTAGGCCTCGCAATTGCAAAGTGTAATTTCATTGACTTCACTAAAATTAAATGCCCGTTTCCAGTAGCTAAGTCCCATTTTGGAACTTATTTATTTGGGGTTTTTGAGAGCTCCTTTTGGCAATTTTTGATCATTTTTGTTCAAGGGTATTTGAAATTCTTGCGGGGACCTTCTAAGACCCCCTTCTCATCCTAAAAGCCTTGTAAGTTTCGTGTAAATTTGTTGTTTCCTTGCATTTCTTTTGGCTATTCTAGGGCTTGATATTGATGGATTGTTTGAGCACTTCCGGTGCTTGGAATGTGCCCATTTTTGGAGCACAAGTTCCTTGAGCTATTTAGGACCTTGTGATAGAGTTGGTCTTTTAATTTTGTGTACGGGTCCCAATGTCGAATTTTGACCCGATTTTAGTTCCAGTTTTAATTATAGTAATATGGGTATCACTATATTTGTTTTTATGTGTTCTTCAATAATTTGGAAGAGTGACATCGTTCAGAGGCGGTTCGAAAGAGAAAAGCTCTAGTTTAGTAGTTCGTGTGTGGTTTTAGCTTTGAGGTAGGCTATGGCTTCCTCTTGTTAGACTAGGCTTTGTTGGCATTGATATATTTTAGGTGGTAACATGCGATTAGGTTGGTGATTTAGGTGTTGATATCCTATTTAGCATTGTGGAGCCAATGATCATTGTTAGTAGCTAGTTTAGGTTTTAGCCGCTGGAGCCTTAGACTAAGTGCTAGCTTGACTTGTTTACATCAATTAGAATCCTTAGAGCTTGATCCTAGGTGATTTGAACTTATGAAGCCATTTTCTTGACTTACTTGGTTTTGGTTGCCATTTGTTATGATTTCGATTTATGCCTATGTCTTTCTTACTTTTGACATTGAATTATTATGCCCATGGCTGTGCTTGTGGTATGCTGGAGTCTCAGGCTAGTAACTGATGCCTTTGATGGGATAATTGCCCCAATTTGAGTGATATGCGATATTCGGCATGAGACTTGTCTTGATTTACCTTGTCGGTGTTAAAAACCTTTTAAGGAAAGAATAAATGGTGCGATTAATACTTTGGTCGATGAATAAATATGAGGAATATAAGAAAAATATAGTGATATCTTATTTATGGCAAATCATGATTGATAAGCTTGATGTATAATTCCAGGCGACCCTTTTATTGACTTTGGGCTACACTTTATTTCATTTGATAAGCTCGAAGTGTGAATTTTGAGTGGCCTGTTGATACATATTCTGAGTTATTAATTCGATGTTAATGAGCTCGAGGTAGGATTCTGGGCGAACCTTTTATTGATGAGATTGAGGGTTATTCCAGGTGCTTTATGATACTTTTTGAGAATATTGAGCCATACTAGAAGTTTACATTTGTGCCTTCTTTCGGTACTTTTTGAGTTAAGACTATTGATGTGATGTCATAATTTATTGGATTTACTTGATTATTATATGATCTTCCCGCACCCTTTTACCTGAGATCATAGTTTTATGATTCTCCCTTGTTATTATTAGTATCATCGTGTTGCTTATTATATATTTATTCACTCTCAGCTCGGTCGGCCTATGATGCCTACTGAGTACCTCGAGTTTAGGTACTCAACTGCACTTCTGCATCTTTTTGATGCAGCCCCTAGTTCGAACCACTCCCAACATGTGCATGATCATCTATAGCTGTGACAAATCCAGATTGTGGTGAGCTCCCAGTGTTCAGAGACTTACTACATTCTCTCTTTTGCACTAACTTGTATTTTATTTTTTGGATAGTCAGATCTGCATTGTATATTTATATATTGTTATCTTTTGTACTTAATAACTCCTATATAGGTGACACCAGGTCCGGGGTTCGATCTAGAGTCAGTCTGTCATTCTTGGTCACTTTTGGGCCATTTTGTATATTTTGTATTGTATTTACATATCTATAAATTGGCTCAATTTCTTTTGTTATATTCGTCTTACTTTCCCATTCTTATGTTATTAATTATTTTTTAATTTGAGATTTGACTTTCTTATTAGTTAGGTTTGGCTTGCCTACTCGGGGGTTATAGTAGGGGCTATCATGTCTCGAATTCGGTTGTGACAAAAGCAACATTATTTACAACATTCTCACTTTTGTACTCTTTCTCAACATCGACATTAAGGAATAAAGTATTGTTGAATGGTTTGGATTCCTTTTTTCGCTCTACTAGTTGGTCATCATCCATGATAATTGATGATAGGGCATTAGACGCCTCAACCTTTCCGTTCAAGTGAGCCTCCAAGTTATGAATTTTTGAGCCAAATTGATCTATGTCTTGTCCGATCTCAACTCTTCCTTCTATCTGTTAGGTTCTATCTAGGCTTGTAGCTTGCGGATTCCAAGTGTCAATAGTAGTCTGCATTTTCATGATTTTTGAAAGATTCATTTCTATGGCATCCCTTATTTCCTTTTGCTGCTCCATAAGTTGCTTCAATAGCTCAATAGTGCGAGCCTCTTGTTTTGCATCCTCCACATCATTACTCCTGTCAACATCAAAAATAACAGAAACATCATAATAGGGGTTCAGATGAGGGAGATATGAGTTCGGACAGCCATCCCAAAGACCATCCTGACCACCACAAATATAACATAAATTCAATTCAAAGAATTGGGTCGCTCCACACAATCTGCTCTTTTGAATAGTATGACAATCAACAAAAATGAAAGGTAATTTCTTGATTAGTTATGTGTGCAATATTTACCTGATTATATGTCCATTATACTTGCTTTATCTATGGAGCTCGACCGGCCTATGCCTACTGAGTACCATTCATTTGGTACTCATACTACATTTTTGCCTCTTGTAGATCATAGTATGGGTTATCTCAGTTGATTTAGACTGGTGTAGATGTAATATCCCTCAAAATGCTCATAAGTGCCTTAAGAATGCCTTGAAAATAGGTCGCTTATGTAACACATTATCCTTAATCTTTTTGGGAAATCCGAGTTTGGAATATCGATTAGGGGGTCAAAACTTGTGGGAAAATGGTCTCGATGATATTTTTTACGGGAATGAACCCTAAATGAGGATACCACCTCTCGTATACAATCAGGGGTTGAGCAGCACTCCCAAGCCTTATCATACATAAAAAATAAAATATAAGAAGGGGGACATAAACCTTACTTCCAAACTTGAGGTGGTTCATAAGTCGTCTAACATACTAAGGTCGGTTAACTCATCTCTGATGCTAGAAAGTGCCTTCTAAATACTAGAAAAAGCGATAAACCTATGAGAGGACTTCTCTCAATACAATGCGACTAAGAAAAACCATAAATGAGGGAGACTCTCCCCTTCCATGTGAGTACAAGAAAGAACCTACACTAGTCCTATTCAAATAAGCTACATTTTATACATAGCTAAAGTGAAGAAGAACAAGTATACAAAACTTCTAGTTTCCATGGATCGAGATCGTTTTTTATCTTTGTCCTTCCTAGTCTTATCATATTGAGTTTGTCCAAGTTGTAGAACTTTGTAGTTTTTTTTGTTTGTTGTTGGAGGTTTAGATGTTATATCTTGTTGACAGACACACATATCAAACATAATAAATAAAAACTAGTTGTTGTTGTGAGTTGTTCCTGTTGATTGCAACAGATTGGATGCTCTAGCTTGCTGTTGGAAACTAAAATTGTGTATAGCAGAGTTTTTGTAGTTTGGGACCTTCCTAAAATGTTGTTGCTGCTGCCATTCTGCAGAAATCCTACATAAAGAGGCAAAGGATAAAAGGAAATCCAAGTGTTGGATGGTGTGTTGCATGTCTGCTATGTTGCTGCAGCTCTGCAATTGTTATAGGGAGATGGATGTTGGGGATCTTATTCTTAGATGCTTTAGCTGGGTAGTGTACCTACACAAACAAGCAAACAAGAAGAGGACCTCCAAGAGTGCTGCACAGCAGAAACATTGGAAGATATTGTGGTTGGTGTCAGTTGGTGCAAGTTGTTGCATGTTGGTGGCAACTGAAAATTCTGTTGTTATAACTGTGGTGACTATGGCAAGTTATTGGCTTCTCCTGGTATTGGTTGCTGCATTTTTGAAATGTACAATTCCTTGGTGGAATAAGGTATGGGTGGTTCTTGAGTTCTGCAAATGCTGAACTGTAGAGATAAGAGTGTTGCAGCCTGCATTGAATATAGCTTGTTGCAGCTCTTTGGATAATGTTTGCAGCTTCAGGATCAGTTGTTGTAGTTTGCTGCAGTTCTTAAAGTTGTTGCAAGGTGTTGGATGGCTCAATTGATGCAGCTGCTTAGTGTACCTACACAAATTGAACAAGCAAGAAGAGTACTCTAATTGTTAGTTCCTGTGTTGTAGCCCTACATTATTTTTGCATCTCCTAAATAAGCTCCTAGTTGTCAGGTGTTGCATCTTGCTCCTATTGACTACTGCTGTTGTATGTAGCTGCTGCAGGTGTTGTTGTTACTGAGATGTTGCAGGCTGTAGGGAGTTGTTGTTCTATGGAAACATATTTACAATAGAGGAACTCCTAGAGATATTGTAGTCCTACATTGTACCTGCAATAAAAGAAACCAAGGAAGGAAATTATACTTATTGCAGTATACCTATAAGAGGCTGCATTGAAAGTGTATAATCCTTTTCAGTTGTTGGAAGATGTATGTCTGCCATTTGTTGTAGGTTGTTGGATGTGGAAGATGTTGATCTTGAGTGCTGCAGGTGTGCCTCCAAGAGAACCCTGCTATAGCCATGTTGAATGCGCCAAGAGAAGCCCATTAGAGCAACCTACACCTCAACTTGTTGGTTCCATTGTTGTACTCTACATCATTCTTGTATCTCCAAGACAAGGTCCAAGTTATCAAGTGTTGCATATACCACTACTGTACTAGGAAACACACTTGAGTGGCCCTCTAATTATTGGCGTATATGTTGCATGTGTATAGGTACCTACACAACCAAGAAAGACAGAGAAAAGGAAGAAAAATTATATTTTGATCCTAACCTGTAGAGTTAGTTTGGTTAATCTAAGCATGCACAGAGCAGGGGAGACCCTCCCCTTTGTAATGGTCTCAATTATAGGACCTTCAAAGTAGCTATGACTATGCATAGTGATATCCAATTTGAAGAATAAGTTGTACCAGCAAAGCTGAAGAGGTCATGGTGGTTTCTTGATTCTCTTGAGTCTTCTTCTTCTGAAATTAGCCATTCCCAACATGTCTAATTCCATGTGAGCTCTAGCTTCTTTGGGAAGATCTTGTTTGGTGAGGTAGAGTTCTGGGGAGGTACATTTGTGACTGTATTTGGACAATACATCAGCTGTGAAGTTGGCTTCTCTAAAGATGTGGTTGCATTTGAAAGAGTGGCATTGATTGAGGATGTTGTTTAAACTGTCCAACAACTCTTTAATAGACCGAGGGGGATTTGATTATTGTTGGATCCACCTGATTAAGAGTTGAGAACCAACCTCCAGGACTACTTATGAATAACCAAGCTAAAGACACCAAGAGAGGTCAAAAATTGCAGCCTTAATCTCAACCTAGTTGTTTGTTCATGTGCCCAAGGGGATTGTATAAGCAAAAATGAGTTCACCATGTGCATTTCTAAGGATTCCTCCACCACCAATATTGCCAGGGTTGTCAAGGGCACTACCATATGTGTTTCACTTCACCATGTGGTCTGTTGGTTTAGTCAAACAAACAGGAGTGATTTTAACATCATGGTAGCATTGGTTAATCAGAAGGACCAGGTATCTCCAATTGTTTGGCAGCTTGATGTAGGGAAATGCAGTGTTGAGCAGGTTGGATGTGTCTTTGTAGACTGAAAATTTGACTCTTGCAAGATTAGATTGCTTCCCACCATACTTGAAAGCACATCTATTCTTCCAAAGGTTCCAATATATGAAAACAGGAACTGCTTGTAACATGAGCTTGCAGGCTTCATTCCTGTGCTTTGAATTTTTAGGACCCATATATGGGAAGATGGATTTTCGAGAAAATCCATAAAACAGTAGGGTCCACATCGCGTACCTAGGACAGTTTCTAGTTGAATTGATTGCGACAGGTACGCATCGCAGACTTAGGAGGGTTTTCTGGCCGAGTTGAGTTTTTTTAAAGGTCATTTTATACCTTTCCCAAATTATTAGTTAATGAATCTAGACGTTTTTAAGACCTAATTCAACTCTATAAATTAATCTAAACCTCTAATTCTATTCATTCTTCTACAATTCATCTATCAAATATTTCTCTCTCTACAAAAAGGCTCTCAAGGATTTCCATTGAAGACTTCAACTAAATTCACTCAAGCTCTCCATCAAAACTCTCAAGTTCTTCCAAATTAATTGATATTCTCATTCAAGGTATGTGGGCATTGATTCATGGATCCTTTCATCCATGAAGCCCAATCAATTTCTCAAGGTTTTCTATCAAATTAAAGTATGGTATTTTATGGGTTTTGTGATCTCTATTCCAATTGCATGAATTTTGATTTAAAGTATGATCATGAGTCTATTTTGATATAAATTGATGGTTATTGAATTAAATTGAAGATATTTTCCATGAATTCTCCTATTTTAATTTCTAGGGTTCATGATGTAAAATATAAATATTTTTAATTATACTTCCTAATGATACTATCTATATGAATTATGTATGGACTGACATAAAGTTTATGATCATGAATATTTTCAAGTCAATTTCATGATTTTCAAGTCAATTGATCATGCATTCATATCTTACCCTAATTTTAAATATAAGCTAGGATCATGAATTTCCAAGTATGAATTATGTCTATGTATGTATGATTTTGTAATGTGGAAGGACAATGCCCGCATTGCACTTATGTTATGAAAATGAGCTACTCTATGATCTCAAACCTATGATAATGGCTATGATATAAAAAAATGATTTTCTATGCTATGTATGTATTCCGTGAGATTTGACTTAGCACCGAATGTGGACTTGAGGTGGGGTATCCAAATAAGGGGTCCTTATATCAAGTCTCTTGTCTCATAACTATGTGCCACCGTAGGATTGCCTTTTGGCCTAGCTAGTGGATCCACAAATAGCACATGTTTATGATCAGGAGTCTACCTTGGAAAAATAGCCTCCTTCTTCTCGATGTGGGTATCATAGGATTTCATGTTATAGCTCGTATGGTCTTATTGTCGATTATAGTTCCTATTCCACATATGTATGATCTCTTAAGTATGTTATGATTTTGAATTTATGCTTTTAAATGCTTTGGTCAATATGATTTTCTCATGACTTTACTTATTTCATCTTATCATGTGTTTTACTTGACCTTTGTATTCCATGATTTACGTTGCATGGCATGCCCTCATACTTAGTACATATCAACATACTAATGCATACTTTTTGCCTACATTGTCTCATAATGTAGGGATTGAGGTTGAAGATCCCAATCGTCCACACAACTAGTAGGTGCTCTCCATCCGACGGTGTTGTGGTGAGTCCTTATTGACCGGGAACTAGTTTCAAGTTACTTACTGTTTTCTTTTCTAAAGGCTTTTGTTTGCGTTGTATGTTGAGGGTGAGCTAAGGACATGTATTATCCCCCGATCACACTCATGTTTAGAGGCATCTAGTTGGACATATGTTCAAGTCTATGTTGTCATAAGACATTTTCAGATTTCTATTCATGTTTTAGACTCTCTTATAATGTTTCCGCCTTTAAATTTCACCTTATGTATGCTTATGATATGTACAAGAGGCTTGGTTGGAGCCCTTCAGGGTTTCGATCTCCATGTTATGACTAGGCCCTAAGTGGGTCGTGACAGTGGCGCAACTTCTGATTTAGAGATTTGGTGAGCTTCTAGCATTCGAAGTTGTCGATTTCCAGCCATGCTGAATTAGGACTAGTCTTTATTTACTTTCGAAGACTGTCTGTACTCATATTGTATTTGTAGAAGCCCTGTACTCCTGTTTTGATTTAGATGCTCGATTACTAACTAATGACAGGTCTTGGGGTGGTTTCTGGTGTTTGTTTCATTCCTTCTGTTTCTTCTCATTTTCTTTTACTTTCCACTTTATTTATTTATCTTCCACTAGATAGCCCATTGCCTCTAGTTCCGGCCTAAGGGTTAGGCTTACCCATTGTTGGGTATTAGCAGGTGCCATCACTGTCTGAGAAATTAAATCATGATATTCTATCCCTCTATCCCTCTCTCGAGTTTAAGAGTAGACAATAAATATATTCTAATGATAGCTAAGCATTAAAATAATAAAATCAAGGATACAAGAATAATTTTAAACGATAACCAATCCAAATAAATTATATTAAACCATCACTCGTAGCCGCAACCCCAGAACCAGGGTGTTTAGCTACTAATGTCTTTAGAAAATAATAAGAAGAAAAGAACCCTAGTTCAAAAGTTCATTCCTCTAAAAGCTAATTTTATGGAATATTTTTGGGTGTAGGAAAAAAATCTCAAATAAAATAACTGAGTCCAAAACTAATTGGAAAATCAAAAAACCCAAAAAAATTGGAATTCACGTGAATTACACAGTGTTGCGCCGCAATTAATTTTGGCATGCCTTCCTACACTGCCACGTGGAAGTTTGCTTTCTTGAATTTCAATTGAAATAACATTGTATATATAAATGTTAATATTATATTCAAATCCTTGCATTGAGCTACCTACTTGATTTTTATTTTTAATCATTCATATTTTCGCGTCAGATTAATCTTTCAAATAAAATACACTATTTTAGCACAATCCATAAAATTTATATTCAAAAAAAATAAATTAAAATACTAAATGTGAGGTAAATAATGACTAAAAGTATGTAATTTTGACCTCACATCAAACACTAAAAAGAAACATAGTCCTGAACAAGTCTAGGTAATCAACTCACAACAACTAGCCAATCTCACATACAAATAAGGCTACCCGAATGTCTCAACCTAGCCCGGAGGGTCACATCTAACCCAATTATGTTCTCAAAACAACCCTTGGGGGCCTCGAAAATTAACATCTAAAGCAATTCTACCCAAACCTAGAATAAGGCTCTGCAGTACTAATATTAAGCCCATTCTGGCCTAAATTCAACTCACGGGAACTAACAGGATATCAACTAATTCTAAGCAATTCAAGAATTACTCGAAACATCCAAAATAAGGCTAAATCGATAAAAATAGGAAAAATGACAAGGATTCATGCTAAATACAAACCCAACACTTAGCTAATTATCATCTTAGAATAATCAACAAGCAAGGTCTAAGGATAATAAGCCTTAGCCTGCCTCAAGGTCACGCATGCTTCAAACCTCTAAACTAGAGTTTTTCCCTTCAGAACTGCCTTTGAACGATGACACACTATCAAATTAAGATTTTGACATCAATACAATCGTTTAGACACCCAAATTACAACAATTAAAAACAAGACTAAAATCGAGCCAAAATGGCATTATAGGACCCGCACAAGGAATCTTGAATTTGACTTCATCAATGTGTCCCAACCAGCTCATGGAGCTTGTGCTATGAATATGAGTACAATTTTAGCCTAAACATGCCTCAAAATAGATCATACACCATAATTCAAGAGTTCACAAATAAAGAATCAAAATGGAGGAAATCAATGGGAACTTACGGGTTAGACGCGTAAACTACGAACCTACGAACATCCCAACGCAATCCCTAAGTAATTGACCAATAATTTATGCTTATTGCACCTTAAAATTAAGCTCCCAAAGTATTCTATGGAGGAAAATTGAAAAGAGATGCTGCAAAAATAATATAACTGCCACTTAAATAGCCTTCGCGAATGCGGGACCAAAGGCTATAAACAAGGAGGTCAAATTGACTGAGTCAACTGTGATCCTTCTCCTCGAGTACATGGACCTATCCAAAAATGTGTGGGTCGAGTTCCCATTTCTCTGCGAACGTGGATCAAGGCCCGTGAATGCGAAGAAAAATTTGTGGTGCACTAGTAAAAGCAGCAACAAATTAAATTGAAGTTAAAAAACGAGATTTATTCAGAACCCTGTGCACAAAAATAAACTATACTATTCCACTAAATTTGACATTCTGAACTCAATATAATTTCAAAAATTCCACCAGAAGTCATCTCGATAAAAAGTGGGTCCTATACCCAAGTCTCCATTTTAGCCATAAACCACAATGTTGCTCGAAATGAGTCCGAAATACTAGGAACCAACAATTAAGGTCCATTTAGACCAAAATCAATGTTTCATATCTAATAAAACCATCAGAATTGCATTCTGAGGTTGTTTACATGAAGTTTTGACTAAAGTCAATCGTTTAAATTTCAAAAGCTTCAAAACATAGAAATTTGCATAAAAACCAAACGACCGACCAAGTGACTAAGCTGTCAGTCCTAGCAAGTCATATATGACTTTGGTTATCTATATAAAAATTCTAAATACTGAAAATCCCCAAAATAGAGAAAATCACCAAGAGGGTCATTAAAACATTCACTACTAAAATGACCTTTGTCCTTGAAAGTAAAGAGTCAAGAAGTACATGAAGCCTCGAACAGGTGGGGATATTGGCCTTACAAGTCATGCTCAATCTCTAGGTAGCCTCCTAGACTAGATGGTGCCTTTACTGAACCTTAAACACATGAATATCTCTCAAAAATAATCATCTAACATCCCTATCCAAAATAGAAACTGGCTCCTCCATAGAGGTTAAACAGTCATCTAATCGGATTGAGTCAACCAAAGCACATTAGACTCGTTAGGAATATATCAAAAAAATGTAGATACATGGAAAACTGGATGAACAGCTGAATAGGAAGGTGGAAAGTACAACTCATATGCAACATCACCAATAACTCGAAGGATCTCAAAAGGACCAATATACTTGGTGTTAAGCTTTCCCTGCCTCTCGATTCTCATCACACGCTTCAAGGGTAACACTCAGAGGAACACAAGATCACCAACACTAAAACTCAAAAGATGACACCTACGGTCAATATATCTCTTTTGCATGCTCTAAGCCTTTCATATCCAATATTGAATCACACAAAATTGGGCAAAAACATATTGAAGCTAGTCGGTGGCCTAGGCTCTAGTGCCTCAAACCAACCAACTGGATACTGATAATGCCTACCATAAAACCTCACAAATAGGGCCATCTGAATACTTGAATGATAGTTATTGTTATAAAAAAACTCTACCAAAGAATGAAACTGAACCTACTAACCTCTAAAGGCTAGCACATAGCTCAAAGCATATCCTCTAAAACATGAATAGTCTGGTATGATTGCCCATTGGTCGTTTGGTGAAATATTTTGTAAAGATCAACCAAAGTACCCATCTCCTCCAAGAATGGCCTGTAGAAGTTAGAAGTGAATTGAGAGCCTCTATTAGATATAATCACACCAGCACCCGATGAAGATGAACCATCTCTCGAATATAGATACGAGCCTACCTCTTAATACTGAAGAAAGACTTAATGGGAAAAAATGAGTCAACTTAGTCAATCGATCCATGATAACTCAAATGCCATCAACAGCTCGAGAAGTCTTTGGTAACCCCATAATGAAGTACATAGTGATCCATTATACTTCAAACTTTGCATGGCTAAAGGAAAAGATATTTATGCTAACTTCATAAAGTTTCAGCTCAAATGGATAATTGGAGACGCTAGTCGAGCAACTTGGAAAATGATAACAGCCTCCAAAGCTCTTACTGAGGTCCACTCTTTATTGCTAGTCTGTGTATATTATGTTTTGTTTTGGTTTGTTTGCTGTATTATTGCAGGTATCTGGAGTGATATATCAGCATTCTTCAACAACAAATACATAGACAAGAGTACAAAAATAACTTCCAAACACCCTGCAACCTCTAAGCCTCAGTAGGGCAGCAGGTGCAGGGTAAGGAGTAACTTGTGGACCTGTCCAAAGGCTCCCAAACTTTTCAGGATTGCAGCATATATTATTTTGATAAGGCCCAAGAAATTTCAGCCCAAACGGATAATTAGAGACGTTAGGTGAGCGAGCTTGAAACTATCAGCTGTCTTAAACTTAAAAAGGAAGAAATTTGCTAAATGGAAACTCCAACTTGGGAAACAATCCTTCACACTTTGCATGGCTAAAGGAAAGGATATATATGCAAACTTCAGAAAGTTTCAGCTCAAACGGATAAGTGGAGACGTTAGTCGAGCGACATGGAAAATGCTAACAGGCTCCAAATTTCTCTTTGAGATCTATTCTTTTCTATTAACCTGTACAGGTCTTTGCTTGTCTTTGGTTATTTGCTGTGTATTTGCAGGCTGTTGGAGATCACCAACATGCTTTAACAACAAATACATAGAGGACAACACTGCTACAGGACTCTCCATGACTGAAACAAAAGGATTGTGCAGAAATGGAGACTCCTCTTGTTCTTGGTGCTTGTTTGGTTGTATGTATTCCTTTGATTGTTTTTGTTTAGGTGCAAGAACTACTGGGGAGACACACACAAGGAACCTGAACCAGATCACAAGAGAGGACCTTCTTTTCTGTGAAGCATGCTCCAACAAGTTCCTTAACCTCTCATATTATGAAAGAAACTTGGAGCTGCACACAAACCTACAACAGCTTATCCTTTCTCCCCATTTGTTAGTTTCTTTGGTGCTTCCTTATGCAGGTTCAAAGATTCCCAAAAGAAGGGAGACAGTAGTTGGGCATAACTGGACCTCATCTCCTAATCACTACTCCACCTATACCTTCTCCAATAGCTCAACACCTGCAGCAGCTCCTTGTGCAAAACCTGTATTACCTGCAATAGCTCAACACCTGCAGCAGCTCAACACCTGCTTGTTTGGTTGCTTGTCTTTAGTTGGCTGTTTTTGTTTAGAACCTATTTGGAACTGCTATAAGGGCTACAGTTACCTGGGGCTTCTATGGAGAAGCACACTAAGCTTGCCATCCACACTCTCTATTATCAACACACCCCAGCAACAACTCCAACAACCTGCAGCAAACAAGGAACAAATACAAGCTAATTACAGCAGCATGTAGATTTCTTTGGTTGTGTGGTTTGTTGGTTTTGTTTGTCTGTGCAGGTACTATAAGAAGCTGAACCTGATCACAACAAAGGATCTCCCTTCTTGTGTAATTGACACCAGCAAGCAGCCTAATCACAAAGGAAGCAACAAGGAGATGCACATTTACTTGTTTCTGTATTCTTCTGGTTTTGTTTGTCTATGCAGGTATCCCAAACCCAAAAGAGGGATCTACAACAAGCATATTACCACTTCAGCTACAGAGGCAACAAGAAACTGGTTCCAGGACTGCAGCAATCTTCATTGCTTGCTTCCTTGGCTATTGGCACATATTTACTCTAAGAAGCTGACCACCAGGATTGTGATTCAGTCTTTCTCCTTCCACAACAACAGCCCCAGCAGCAGTTTTCAACAACTCCAACAACTTCACCCTGCAGCTCAGAAGGACCATCTACAATTCTTGTTAGCATGTTGTCTTGTTTTGGTGGACATGTGCAGGTACTTTAATGAGCTGAACACTTCAAAGGATCTGACCACTCTCTCTTTGGAGGCAACAAGAAGCTGTGTACAGTTCCACAAAGAGTCAAACAGAGGGAGACATTACAGCTCCCATATTTGTTTGACTCTTTGGTTAATTGTTTGTGCAGGTACACAAAGTCTCAGAAAAAGGAGACAACAGCCACACATGCAAGGGCCTCACCTACTCCCATCACTTCTCCATGCATACCAGATGCATTCCATCAACATCTGCAACAGCTCCACCAACCTGCAGCAGACAAGGAACAACTACAAGCTAATAGTATTGGTTACAGCAGCTTACATACTTCTTTGGTTGTATGGTTTGTTGGTTTTGTTTGTCTGTGCAGGTACTTCAAGAAGTTGAACCACTTCAAAACAAAGACCAACAAGCAGACTAACTACAATAGCAGCAACAAGGAGTTGCACACAAGCCTGCACTAGCCTTTTCACTTGCCACAATTGTTAGTTGCTAATGCAGGTTTACAGATGCACACCTGCTACAACCTCAAAGTTGAGAATGCTTGGCTTCTCAGGGAACCTACAGCCATCATCACCCACCCTCTGTACCTCCCATATGCAGTACAGCAGCAGCAGTATGCAACATATGCAGCACACAATGAGCATCTACAAGTCACTAGCCAGATTTGTTTGCTTGTATGTTTTTCTGGTGTTGTTTGCCTGTGCAGGTACCAAAAGAGGGATCTACTACTGAACCTAACCTGCAACAACAAACAAGCTATCACTGCAGCTAGAGAGGCAGCAAGGAACTGGGTACAGGACTGCAACAACCATGGCCTCTCCAGCACAACCCAACATCCCTCAATACCTGCAGCAACCATATACTTGGACCACCATGCAGGTGTTCGAATGCAGCTACACTTGTTCTGATATTAAGGCTCTCAATTTTCTCCACAATAACTCCAAGGCTGTTGGATATTATAGCTCCATATACTTCCTCTCCTTTCAGCCTCCTTAACTGGTAATCATGATACTGATACAAAGGCACACTTCACCTGGATTTACCTGGTACGACAAGACTAAAAAGAGCAAAGATGAAAAGAGTTTTCCCATCCCATGCGAGATAGAAGTTTCGTATACTTGTTCTTCTTCAATGTAGCTATGTTTGGTACGTAGCATAGTTGAATAGGACTAGTGTAGGTTACTTTCCTTTTTCTCATGGAAGGGGAGAGTCTCCCTCATTTATGATTTCATAGTTGAATTGTACCGGGAGGAGTCCTCTCACAGGTTTACTGCTTTCTAGTTATAGTTAGTCTCTTTTTGTATCGGGGATGAGTTAGCCGACCTTAATAGGTTAGACGACTTATGAACCACCATAGGATCGGAGGTAAGTTTTATGTCCCCCTCCTTGTATTTTTATTTTAATTATTTATATTAAGGCTTAGGGGTGTTGCTTAACCCCTGACTGTGCACGAGAGGTGGGAGCCTCGTGTAGGGTCTGTTCCCATTAAAAAAAAAAAAAATCTACTTCCACTCAAAAATAAAAAATCTCTGAAACTCACAACTAGGCCTTAAGTGCTCGACCTTTACCTACTGGCAACATAGGCAACAAGCTACATTTGTTATATCTCTCTTCATACCCCTTCACTAGTATTGCTACCTCAAATATCAATACATCTTGGTTGTGCTCTGGTGAATAGAATACATAGAGCCATAAGCCCCCTGAAGTACCATATGAATCAAGTCCCCAACTGTAGGAAAAAAATTATGGTCACCAAATCTCAAAACACCCTTAGTTTTAAGATCACCTCACCAGCAACAATGCTCAGAACTCGATCATAAATGTCCACCAAGCACATATCCTCTAACTTCTAACTATGAATCTACTCGAATAGGGTGGAGTGAGCCTCAATACAATCTAGAACTTGAGGGGGATCAGATATATCAAGACAAACCAACTTATTGTCTAAGGACTGGATGTCCAATGCCAAAGGTCTCTTCAAAACTAAAATAAAGACTAGACTCCCCATACTCACCGCCTTCCGGCTCTAGGCATTCGCCATGATATTTGCCTTTCCTAGGTGGTAAATAATAGAGAGGTCTTAGTCTTTCATAGGCTCAATTGGTACAGTGTGGTAGACTCGTATTAGAGGTAAATTCTAGTCTAGAAGGCCTTCCTTTTCTTATTTAATAGTGAATTGTATTTCTTGGAATTGCTTAAACTATTTTAGCTTGTTTTTGAGCTTGGATTATGCCCATTTTGGGGCACAAGTTCCTAGAGATGTTTGGGACTATTTGATGAAGTTAATTTTAAGATTCATGGTGTAGGTCCAACTTTGCTCATTTTTGGCCTGTCTTCAATTATTGTGAAAAGGTGTTAAAATATTTGTATTGATATTGTGATCATATATTTGATAAAGTTACAATTGGAAGGTATTCAGAAGGGTAAACTCCAATTTAGTTGGTTTTGGATCTCTTGTGATCGACTTTGAGGTAATCTATGGTTTACTAATCTTAGATTGAGCTTGTATTTGTATTTACATATTGTTTAACAAGTTTTGGAAAGGGTTCCTATCTTGTATCTGATTTAGTTGGTAGAACTCATGCCTTAGTATTCTTTAGGGTTGTTTTTAAGAAATTCAGCATGTATACCTTGTTGGCATTGTTGTATCATGCCTTGTTGTATTCATATGTTTGGTTATATTGATATTGGAGACCTTTTCTTGGTCTTAGCCTAGACGTAGGCTAGTGATTGCCTTAGAATTGTTACTTGGAGCCTTTTATGACTTAAAAATCCTCCGACATTACTTTAAATAGCTTAACTCCCTGTACACTAATATAGAAGACTTGGGTTTGGTAGTATGAATCCTTATCTAGGCAGAAGATGGGTTTTTATAATCATTCATCCATAATATCTATTATGTTTTGACCCTGGAGTTTCTTTGCAATTTTGGGTCATATGGGATATATTGGATGGGGTCTTGGGCTTTGAGATGGAGTGGATCCCTTGTGACTCTGAAGGTGGCTTCGCTATATGGAATGTTTCTACATGGAGAAAAGTATGTGATTTGGAGACATTCATTCTTTTAGCCGTGGTTTGAGGCTATGACGTGTTTCTTTTAGCCACAGTTCAAGGACCTAGCGCATATACATTAACCACAATTAGATGCCCTGGAATCACTCTTTTAGCTATGGTTTGAGGCCCTGACACATTTACACTAATGATAGTTTGAGGCCATGGCATACTTCCATTAGCCACAGTATGTGTCTGGGCATACTTCTATTGGCAGGGTTTAAGTCAAAACATGGTGATTTTATTGGATCCTTTGGGGTGCCTTTGCCATGGTTTGATTCTTGGGTCAGCCTGTTTTGTCTGGAATACTTTGATTTTAGTTAGTATTATCTTTAGCTCTTCTGTATACTCATTGGGTTTATAGGGGTACGTTTTGGTTATTCAATTTTCAATTATATACGAGTATACTTTCTGAGCTTATAGGGATCCAACTAGGTTTTAGATAGATGCTTTACTTTACTTTAGTATCTTGTTCTTTCTAGACTCATGAGATACATAATTATACTTTCTACTATTGCTTCATTCTTATGACCTCTAGTCACTATTATTTCCTTATTTTTCATAATATATTTACTTTTCAAGCTCAATCAGCCTATGATACTTGTTGGGTTCCTATTGTTTTGGTACTCATACTATACTCTACATCTGTTTTCTTGATGCAGACCTGAGCGCCAATAGACAATAGTGATTCGAGCCTTCATGGATATCTTCAGAGATTGAGGGTGAGCTGATGGTGTTTGACTTATCTCTATATGTATATAGTTTTGACTAGTGTTTTGTATTTGAGAAAAGTTAGTACTTTTTGGGACTTATGCTCTTGTAGTATCTTTGTAATTTCATCTACTAGGTCATGGGATTGGACCTTATATTTTGTATTTAACATATTGATGTTATCTTCTCATTTTCCTTGTGTTTTTGCTTATCCTATTTTCATGACCCAATTTCTCAAGTCAGGATGACACCTACTATCACCTCACTAGTAGGTAAGCTTAATCCCACAGTCCAGAACCATAGGCAATGGACCATCACAAGAGGAAGAAGAGAAATGAAAAATAATAATACCAAAAGAAGAATAATAGTAATACAACAACATAACCCCAAGACCTGATATCAGTAATAAGGAAGTACAAGGTTTATACATATTCAATAATAGTAATAATAATATAGACTGTCTCTAAACACCAAATAAAGACTAGTCCAATCCAAAATAGAAGGAGATAGGCAACTCCGAACGCCAAGAGCTCACCCAAGTCTCCAAAATCCAAGAGTTACTCCGCACGATATCAAAATCAATAGAGAAAACCTGTACTATGATCTACAGGCTAAAGATGTATAGTATGAGTACCAACAAGTGGAACTCAGTAGGCATCGGCCAACTGAGCTCCAAAGATAAAGAAAATATATAAAGAACATGTAAGCAAGGAGTATATATCACCAGTAACTAACAAGAATAATATAGAATCCTGCAATAAGACGCATCAAATATAAGAAAGAGAGAGATAGGGAACAAGCAAGGAAACCAAGGACGTACTTGGTCGTGCCAACCCAAGATGTAAACAAGAAGACACACTACAAAAGGGGAACCACTAAGTGACAACCTACTAACCAAACTAAACACATATATCACATAAAGAACCAAAGGACCATATCAACTAAGTCCCTACACAAAAGTTAGATAAATAAGAACAAGGGTGGTAACTACTTTCAAACAAAAGACCACCCTTTATACCGCCACAAGTTCACAAATAGTAAGACAATACCTCCCTAGCCCCTGTGTTCCTAGGAAGTTCACTCACAAATAGGTAAACCCAGATGGCATCCTATACTACCGACATGTATAAACAACTATGCTAGTGATAGGCAATGCATATATGAATGAGAGTCATACAATAAAACCAGTAGTACCATCAGTACCAAGTGCCTATACAAAGATATATACACCTACTTCTAGTTCCGACCAGGAAGTAGGACCCATGCACCTCTCTAGGATCGCCATAAGGGGCTAAAAAATCCCCTTATATACCTGCCTAGCCCCAATCCAGGTCTTATATCAATATAAATATCAATTTGTATGTTCGATCATCAAAGTTTGCTCCATCATAGTGACTGGAGACAAAAGGTCAAATCAGTATAGAAAGGATCGAAAATCTCTACGACTGAGCCAGTATCATAAAAATAAGCGCATCCTCAATGACTCAAATTAATGTAATAAAATGAGTGCATCCTCGATGCCTCAAATCAATACCATAAAATAAGTGCATCCTCGATGCTTCGAGTCCATTAAAAATAGTAGTAATAAAGGTATTACGACCCCCATTTAAGAAAATTCAGTATAAAATAGTTTGGCTTACAACCCAGCTTTCTCAAATCAATGCCAAGAACCAATTCATGCACTGAGGTCGACTAAATCCGTGAGAAAATAATTATCCAATACAATGCATTCCATGACCAGCACCAAAACAACATACACAATAACATGTAATAATGACACCACAAGCAACTTACCATCTAGATCATAGAAATAGGACTAGCACATGTAACCTACCTCTAACCAAGGCCTATGGCTCAAAGCTACTCATCTAACTCAATAATAAGGCCCAAAAGGGAACTCAACCCCAACAGGGTAATGAGGAGGAAAGTGGAGAAAAGGTGCTTAGCTAGTCAATCAAAACCTCCAAATCCAACTAGGAATACAACCTAGAGAATACAACCACAGCTAACCCCGCCAAACGACAACAAGAAAGCATAGGGAATCTACCTCTAAATCCCGAAATGGGATCCGACAGTAATTTACAAGCCTAACTGTGAAAACCACTACACCAGGGCTCCAACATAAGTGTGCTACAATAATGAAGAACACTAAGTCTCATAAACTCCCACCAACAATGGCTACAACAACTAAGGATAAAACCACATCTCAAGTCTAAGGAATAAATCCACCAACCATCGTAAACTTTAATCAAGCAACCTAACATAGGCTAATTAAGGCAAAACTAAGGCACGATCAACAATCTTACCAACTAGATTGGAAGTCTCATAAAGTCAATGTAGCCTAAGGTTCACACCAGGACAAAGAACCAAGTATCTAGGAATCAAGCCAAACTCATCACATACAATCTGAACCATATGCAATTTATGCTATGCAATATCTCATAAAGCTCAATCAAAATAAATGAGACCGTATCCTACCTCAAAAGCAAACACGCGCGCTCCAAGTCCACTTCCCAGTAGCTATTTTCTCTAAAAATGACTCCAAATGCTTCCACCTACCAAAATGTTGCTCACCTCGTCAATATGAACATTTTGACACTAAAACTCATTTTTCAGAGATAGACCCAAAATTAGGTCTAAAATGGGATTGTGAGATCTGCGCATAAAATTGAAAAACCAACTCCTTCACAAGATCCCAAAGAGCTCAAGGAACTTGTGCCCCAAAAATGGGCATATTTCGATCATTGAAAGAGCTCAAAATAACTCCAATAATTTCAAGACCTAGAATAGTAAAAATGCAAGGAAACAATGAATTTACCTAGAAATTATAAGATTCTTAGGATGAGAAAGGGTCCCAGAACATTCCCACAAGAAGTTCCAACTCACCAAAACAAGAATCACAAATTTTGGTTGAGAATTGCTCTCACAATTTCCAAGTATGCCAAGTCTCGAATTGAAACTTGGCTGCTTAACAAGTCTATTTTAAGACCACTGACTGGCCTCATTTGTTCTCCGCAAATGCGGTGACAAGCCCGTGAATGTCGATGTTAAACATGCTAATCCTTACCAAACGGGGAGAGTCCTCCTATGAATGTGGAGGTCTAGGGGTTGTCACTCTGCGAATGCATCAAAGAGCCCATGAATGCTGAGGCTTGGCTGCCACACTTTTGCTAACCTTGCCAAGAGGCCTGCGAATGTAGAGGACAAGAGTGGGCTGCACAGTTCAGGCCTGCGAATGTAGAGGCCTGCGAATTTGGGATTCTCCGATGGAGGTTCAGAATTCATTCAGAACCCCATGCGAGCAAACAGACTATACTACCCAACCAAATTAAATGTTTTGGAATCAATGGTACAGTCAAAATTTCCATCCAAAGTGGTCTCGACAAAAATGTGGGTCCCATACCCAAGCATAATTTTTTCTAACTCTACAAGGAGGCTCAAAATAAGATTGAAAGCCTTGGGACACGAATAAAAGGTCATTCTAGATAAAAATCGACATTTTGAAGCTGGCTACATTGAAAAAATTTCAGTCTGAGCACATTTTCCAATAATGTTGACCAGAGTAAATATTAGGCCAAATTTCAAAGGCTAAAGCGCCGAATGACCTCAATCTCATATTGATTTCCTTGATACTCATGTTAACTATGATTTTAGCCTAATTTGGCCATTTCGGAGCTGCTGGAACCGTTAAAATTCTATTTTAGCATTATTTTCCTCAAATTTTGACCAAAGTCAACCATTCAAACTCTAAGAGCTCCAAAATAGGGAAATAAGCATAAAACCAAAGAGAATGACCAAGCAACCGAACTGTCAGTGCCAGCAAGTCATATATGGGTTGGGGTCGTGGCATAAAAGCTCTAAACGCTGAAAAGATTGTAAAAGGATAAAAATAACAAGGAAGGTCATTACAACATCCACTACTAAAAGGACTTTCATCCTCAAAAGTCAAAGGATGGAAAAGAGCTCAAGGGCACAAAAACATTAGAAAGCTAGGCCCACAAGCTCCGCTAGACCTTCAGGTACATTTTTGGGTAAGGTAATGCCAGCCTAGTGTCATGAATCAACCCCATAGGCCATGATGGGTGCTCGAACTTGACACTCGCATATACCCCTACTAACTATAAGTAAACCTATCCCCTGTTTGAGTTATAATGTATCAACAGGCATGATAACATATAAGCCGACGAGGCCATCATAACATATAGGAACAACTGTACATACATATATATACAACCCACATATATATTGTCATGACCCAACCCCATAGGCCATGACTGGGGTCCGACCTAGACCCCCATGTACCTATCTATCAACTTTAGTCAAATTAGACTATGTATAATGTGATACTGCTCACAAAAACCTCAATGGGTTAAAACATTTTTAGCCTCCTTCATTCATATCGTATTATGAAAGAGAATGCAAACCGACAAGGCTTCCATAACGTAAAAACATTTACAACATACTGTATAGGGACAGCCGAAATAAACTCATGAACAACCTACACATACATGTCTATATACCTATAAGAATAGTACGGTAACATATGGCGGGACAGAGCCCCCGCCGTACCCTTAAATAAATACATACATATATACACCGGAGAACCATTATAAAAAAACTAGGCTCTGGAATAGTAGAGCACCTCTAATTATAGGTGAGCGGAAATCCTGAGCTGGCAGATCTTTGAGATGAATATTTGTACCTACGGACATGAAACTCAACCCCCCCGAAGAAATGAGGGTCAGTATGATACATGTACTGAGTATATAAGCATAACATAACTGAGATAACAACTGAAAAAGGGATGCAGGAAACTAAGTATAGCATTTAATAGGGTACTGTACCTGCACCTCACAAAATAAAGTATTGTATACCATTATCACATACCGTATTCGGCCCGCTCGAGGACTCGATGTTACAAACACATCATCAACCATGATAGGCATATATATGCTATTAGCGTTGTGGAACATACAGCCCGATCCATGTATATAGCAAGTACCTATCGAGTAACGATGGCCCAATCCACATATCGTATAATACTACCGAGGAACGACGGCCTGATCCGTCTCTCATATAACAATGTCGAGGTATGATGGCCCGATCCGTATATTGTATATCAGTGTAGAGGAATGACGGCCCTAGCCATATGTTGCATGATGATATAATAATACCGAGGTACAATAGCCCGATCTGTATAATGCATAATAATGCATACATATGCACATAAGACTCTGTAACATACCAAACATCCATCATATATCACCATAAAGCATATTCAAGAGACCCTAGGTATAATAGCTTACACATCCCATCACTAGTCAGCCTATAGAAGGCTCAAGGGTCATAGTTCAACTACTTTAAGAGTTTTAACATTTAGGAGTGAATACGAGTCACGAGTTATACTTGGAACTTACAACTGGAACTGCCTCTACACTCATATAATATCTCAATTCACTTACATTTAAGATATTTCAAAGGGAAGAAGAGACAGGTTTTACACATACTACCTTCCATCATATAGAAGCCCTAAAAGGGCAACAACTCAACTATTACAGGAGTTCTAACGTCACGAGGTGA
Organism: Solanum dulcamara; assembly: GCF_947179165.1. Lineage (NCBI taxonomy): Eukaryota > Viridiplantae > Streptophyta > Magnoliopsida > Solanales > Solanaceae > Solanum > Solanum dulcamara. The sequence continues at coordinate 49,245,634 of NC_077239.1, forward strand.
ATGAAACTCATGGTTCATGCTTGGAATTTATGAATGGAATTACCCCAAGCTCATATACATATCATTCATTACTTACGTCTAATACATGCCAAAATAAGATAAGAATAGCTTTACATACTTACGCCAAAAACATACCAAAAGAAAGCTTCACATACCTCTTATTAGTTACTCCTTGTCACGTTCGCCTTGTCATCCTTTGAACCTATTCAACACGGAAGTAATATGAATATCAACCACTCTTGACTTTCCAGCATCTTAAGTTGCATCTTAGTATTCATGGAATCTATTTCCTTGTTCATCTCCTCGACTAGTTCTTTAATTCGTTAAGACGTTAACGAAAATTGGGCAGCACCTCCCCAATAACATGCCCTATCCGAATTTCCAATTATATCCCTAATAACTACAGCCAACCAACAACAACACCCTGCAACATATATACACATAAAACATGGAAACATTACACAACACAAGCTCCGAACCACTTGCTGAAAATTATAATATCAGAATAGGGTTTCTAGTCTTTACTTCGCAAAACCTTTAAATATACAAAATGAGGGGTTGTGTGGATGAAACCAGAAGAAATCACACCCCTTTTAGAACAAATTTAGTCCCTGCAACAAACCCCCACACTGTCATGACCCAAAAACTGAGGTCATGATGGCACACATCTCAAAACCCAATCTGATGTGTAACCCTAAAAATAAAACTCATACAAGACTCCCAAAGGGGAAAGTGATGCCACGATTTAATTAAAAAAAAACAAAAAAAAACAATGAAGAAATTATCCCAAAACCTGGTGTCATAAGTATAAAGAGCATCTAATACAAGGTTCGAATCTGAAGATACAACATAAGTCTCTAAATGATACAAAAGACTGAAAAATAAAGATAGACTAGTGACGACCCAAATTCTGGAACCTCACCACTAATCTAAGAATACATAATCTGCTATAATATTAACTGCCACGTGGGGTACCCCGACTAGTATCTGCATCAAAAAGGGACACAGAAGTAGGGGTGAGTATAATTCATATGTACTCAGTAGGTTTTAGCTGACTGAGTATAAGGAATTAATCAAACCTATGAAATAAACTAAGGAACACATCCACCTGCATACAGAAAAGTCCCACTTCGGCATGGGTGCCGCCAGTTTATATATATATATTGACGCGAGTAAAGTAAACCCATAATAACAGCTCATAATCACAATTAACCAGATAATTCAAGCAGTACAAATATCAATGCAATGCAGTGCAATATGATGATGCAATGATGTGGTGGTACGGTGGAATCAAGACTGTCACACAGACTGTCGTATACACCTACTGACCATATACACTCTCGCAGACCATATACCTCAATCACAATATCTCATTATCCTTGCCACCTCCTCGTGGTCAAGGGATCACAATGCATCCACTACCCTTCCAGAAAACTGCCTCGGTCAGGGACTCAAGATACAAAGGTTGAGATCACAATGCATCCACTACCCTGCTGGAAAACTGCCTTAGTCAGGGACTCAAGATACAAAGGTTTAAAGGTGTTTCATTTTCTTTCTCAAAAAGAATTTCCATATTTCTCAACTTCCCATGTTTCATGATATGATGAATGAGGATGAATGCATCAAAACACATATGGCATGGAAGTAATATTGAACTCACATGTGGTATAAGATTCAAAGTTCTCAAAACTTAACCTACACATGATATTCACCCTCAATAAATAGTAACGGGAAGGAAACACTTTCTTTTAAATATTCACCCCTTTCTCAATAATATTTCAATACTCAAGTATGCTAAAAAAAAACCAACTCAATTTCTCAGGCGGCATCACAAGTCAAATAATATACTCAAGCCTCTCTCTTAGGCAAATCACAAATCACATGGTCTCAAAGCAAATAAGATAACAAATAAGGCCCCCACACGGGCTATGTAATACGAATAAACCCCCACACGGCAACATATTAATAAATAAGCCCCCACACGGGAAGCACAATATATATAACATTCTCAACTCATACTACAACCCCATCCCAAAGTCTATAACATATGAATGACTAATTACCCCATCTCAATCTCAAAGAAAGATAGCCAAACCTACCTCAATTGCCGAAACCGCACTCGAATACCTCCACCGAACAAGCAACTCTTGAATTCAGCGCTCGGAATGACAATCCCCTATCAACAATGAAACATACACGTCACAAGGAGTCTAATGACACCCATATTATTAGGTTTCGGAACCGGGGGTAAAATGGTCCAAAAATTAACTATTTTCGAAAAGGGTCAAATCTGGAAATTTATTGAACAATCCCATTCTATTGGTAATAAGGAACTCATGGTTGAAAAACCCATAAAAAATAGAGCTCAAAACGAGTTGGAAATCACAATTTTCCTTAAATTCGGATTAGGGAAGAAACAAAGATTTTTGGGATTGAAACTAAAATTTAAGAGTTAAAATCGTCAAAAACTTAATGAAAAAGGAAGGTTTTAGGTCAAAAATCACTTACCCAACACTTTGACTCAAAAATCTCTTCTCAAATCACCTCAAGGAGTTCAAGAACTCAAACAAATGATGAAAAATATTGAAATGGGAAGAAAGGGGCATTTTCTGCCCAAAAAGTTACTGTTCACGCATGTTACTGTTCACGCGTGTTTTGTACAAATTTTCGAAAATCACCCTCAAGGTCATTACACACACACCTTCAGCAGTACACCACAAGCACAACACTTTACTTCGACGACAATTCAACTATAGCGACTCCAATTTAGTTTATTTCGAACGTCAAGCATTTCTATGATGTTTTCACATTTCCAGCAACTTAAAAAACATATAATACACTCCATAACAACACCATAAACCCAAATTTGAAGGGAAAGGTCTCACCTTACTCGAAATTAGCCAAAGCTTGCCAAAACTGCATCTCAGAAACTTCTTGGTATGCTGAATTGGGGCGGATTGTTTGTGTCCCTTTTCCGCTGACCCAAATTGGAAATTTATGTTATTAAACATAATTATATAACCAAAGGCTGCCTTTAATAATTAATTCACGGAACGAAATTTGGGCCGTACCTTTCTTGGCCTTAAACCCGTAGCCCCTCTAGCTTGGCCCTTTAAGTTTTTCCTTCAACTTTCTTTCAATTTTCTAAGCGTAAGGTTAAAGAAACGACTCCTTAGTCATCATCATATACATATATATACATATATACATCTCCACATGCTTGAGAAACACCGTAGATAATTAATCACGGAGGAAAACATTGGAAAACTTACCTTGAACTCTTCCAAGCCATGGCTGCCTCCTTCTCTTCTCTCACATTTTTCTCTATTTTGGCTGAGTTTTTTTGGATAGAAACTGAAATTAAGATTCACTTAACACATATATATACCTCTTTAGAAGGTGCCACGTGGCTTCCCCCTAATGTGACACGTTGCAGCCTCCTAGGGTGACACTTCAACACATGCGGCCAATCACATGCTGCCATGTGGCAGTGAGGTCTACCCCAAGCTGTTGCGTCACCTACTTGACCCTATGTAGGTGCATCACCTTCTTTTCCAAGTAGGTGCATCACCTACTTGCTTTGAGTAGGCGCGTCATTTCCTTATTTCTCTTTCGTGAGCTTGTAATCTCATCTTACTTCAAGAGCCTATGCACTCCTTGCTACTTAAGCTCGACCTATACTCAAGTAGATTAAGTGTGTAGGACTTCTAAGTTAGTATCTTATGCAAGCATGTCGAGTTCCATGATTTGTTAGTTGGCCTCCAACTCCTTTCAAATATTTATAACTCTATTTCCAACCTTCACTATCACGGGGCATCACATCCTCCCTTCCTTAAAGTTATTTGGTAACATGATAGATAATAGGGATCACATGGCGATTTTCAAGAAGCTTAAGAACACGTCTCAAGGTACAGAAGTATGGGATATAACATCTTTCCCCATTTGAGAAGATTCGTCCTCGAATGTTAACTTATCTTATAGGGTTTCAGGGAGATTTTTTGCGTTCTCTATAACAGCCGCCATCCGCTCCATTTAGGAGTTCAAATTACCCTTGGATATAGGGAACAAGTACGAGTATCTTTCCTCGATCTCTTTTTTGACTTCTCAGGTCATCTCCTCCCTTTGTTTTTGTTTTGCCACACTTCTTTGACGGAAGTCACGTCCTCAGTTCGTAACCTTCTAATTTGCCAATCCAAGATGGCAATAAGTTTCTCCTCATAGGATAACTCTTCCATTTCATGGACTTCATTTATGGGACATACTTTGGGTGGATCACCAGTACATTTGTGAAGTATCCATATCTGATAGACTGGGCGTATGGTTGCCAAACCAGGTGGTAAGTTCAATTTACAAGTAACTTTGTCTATCTTACGAGCAACTTGATAAATTCTAATGTAGTTTGGGCTAAGTTTCCTTTTCTTGCCGAATTTTATTATTTCCTTTTCTTGTTCTGGGAGAATTTCGGCAGAGTTTCCTCTATATTTCTTAACTATCCCCAAAACCTGCATGCAGGAAATATCAACAATGCGTCACAGGGCCAACATATATATTCATCTCACATCACAGCCACACAGGGCTTTCAATATCACCTCATATCATAGCCACACAGGGCTTTCAATATCAATAATAGTATAAAAATAATGGACTTACCTCGTATGTCCAACTTCGAACTGCATCTGTTACACTTCCTTGTCTACTTTTCTTTCAGTTTTCAACTTTATATTTCAATCATACTTCAATACCTTACCTGGGACATATCTTTCGTGCCTTGTCTTACCTGTGTGCTTGGTAACTTCTAATATCAGTAGTCACTTTCTTCTATCAATGTTGTCTTTCTGCTAAAATCAGAGGTTAGTATAACGAATTTCACTTCCTATGACTCGTCTCTATCGCACGATCTTTAGATATGAAAGAAGAGTAACATCTTAAATGTCCTATAGCCTCTTGTTTATAGATATGACGCATAATACATTGATAATCAAGACTCTACTAGACATGGTCTATAGACACTCTGAAGAAGAAGTGCTCTGATACTGCTTCTGTCATGACACAACCCCGTAGGCCGCGACTGGGGTCTGACCTGGACCCCCATGTACCTATCTATCAAATTTAGTCAAATTAGACTATGTATAATGTGATACTGCTCAAAAAAACCTCAATGGGTTAAAACATTTTCAGCCTCCTTCATTCATATCGTATCATGAAAGAGAATGCAAGCCGACAAGGCTTCCATAACGTAAAAACATTTACAACGTACTGTATAGGGACAACCGAAATAAACTCATGAACAACCTACACATATATGTCTACATACCTCTACGAATAGTATGGTAACATATGGAGGGACAGAGCCCCCACCGTACCCCTGAATAAATAAATACATATATACACCGGAGAACCATTATAAAAAAAACTAGGCTCCGGAATAGTGGAGCACCTCCAATTATAGGTGAGCGGAAATCCTAAGCTGGCAGATCTCTGAAATGAACATTTATACCTGTGGACATGAAACGAAGCCACCCTGAAGAAAGGGGGTCAGTACAATACATGTATTGAGTATATAAGCATAACATAACTAAGATAACAACTGAAACAGGGATGCAGGAAACCAAGTATAGCATTTAATAGGGTACTGTATCTACACCTCACAAAATAAAGTCCTGTATACCATTATCACATACCGTATCTGGCCCACTAGAGGACTCGGTGTTACAAACACATTATCTACCATGATAAGCATATATACAGCCCAATCCATGTATATACCAAGTACCTATCGAGGAACGATGGCCCGATCCACATATCATATAATATTGCCGAAGAACGATAGCCCGATACGTATCTCATATAAAAATACCTAGGTACGACGACCCGATCTGTATATTACATAATAGTGATGCCGAGGTACGATGGCCTGATCCGTTTATTGTATATCAGTGTCGAGGAACAACGACCCAATCCATATGTTACATGATGATATAATAATGCCGAGGTACGACGGCCTGATCCGTATAATGCATAATAATGCATATACGTGAATTTAAGACTCTGTAACATACTAAACACCCCTCATATATCACCATAAAGCATGTTCAAGAGCCCCTAGGTATAATAGCTTACACATCCCATCACTAGTCAACTTATAGAAGGCTCAAGGATCGTAGTTCAACTACCTTAAGAGTTTTAGCATTTAGGAGTGAACATGAGTCACGAGTTATACTTGGAACTTACAACTACAACTGCCTCTACACTCATATAATATCTCAATTCACTTACATTTAAGTCATTCCAAAGGGAAGAAGAGACAGGTTTTACACATACTACCTTTCATCATATAGAAGCCCTAAAAGGGCAACAACTCAACTATTACAGGAGTTCTAACGTCATGAGGTGAATGAAACTCATGGTTCATGCTTGAAATTTATGAATGGAATTACCCCAAGCTCATATACATATCATTCATTACTTACGTCTAATACATGCCAAAATAAGATAAGAATAGCTTTACATACTTACGCCAAAAACATACCAAAAGAAAGCTTCACATACCTCTTATGAGTTACTCCTTGTCACGTTCGCCTCTTCGTCCTTTGAACCTATTCAACACGGAAGTAATATGAATATCAACCAATCTTGACTTTCCATCATCTTAAGTTGCATCTTAGTATTCATGGAATCTATTTCCTTGTTCATCTCCTCGACTAGTTCTTTAATTAGTTAAGACGTTAACGAAAATTGGGCAGCACCTCCCCTATAACATGCCCTATCCGAATTTCCAATTACATCCCTAATAACTAAATCCAACCAACAACAACATCCTGCATCATATATCCACATAAAACATGGCAACATTACACAACACAAGCTCCAAACCACTTGCTGAAAATTACAATATCAAAATAGGGTTTCTAGTCTTTATTTCGCAAAGCCTTTAATTATACAAAACGAGGGGTCATGTAGATGAAAAAAGAAGAACACACACCCCTTTTAGAACAAATTTAGGCCCTGCAACAAACCCCCCCCACACCTTTAGTAGTACACCACAAGCACAACACTTTACTTCGACGACAATTCAACTATAGCGACTCCAATTTAATTTGTTTCGAACGTCAAGCATTTATATGATGTTTTCACATTTACATCCCCTTAAACAAAATATAATACACTTCATAACAACACCATAAATCCAAATTTGAAGGGAAAGGTCTTATCTTACCCGAAATTGGCCAAAGCTTGCCAAAACTACATCTCGGAAACTTCTTGGTATGCTGAATTGGGGCGGATTGTTTGTGTCCCTTTTCCGCTGACCCAAATTGGAATTTTATGTTATAAAACATCATTATATAACCGCGGGATACCTTAAATAATTAAGTCAAGGAATGCAATTCGGCCCTTACCTTTCTTGGCCTCAAACCCGTAGCCCCTCTAGCTTGGCCTTTTATGTTTTTTCTTCAACTATCTTTCAAGTTTCTAAGCGTAAGGTTAACGAAACGACTCCTTATTCATCATCATATACATATATATACATATGTACATATCCACATGCTTGATGAACACCATAGATAATTAATTCATGGAGGAAAACGTTGGAAAACTTACCTTGAACTCTTTTGAAGCCATGGCTGCCTCCTTCTCTTCTCTCACATTTTTCTCTATTTTGGCTGAGTTTTTTTGGATAGAAAATGAACTTAAGAGTCACTTAACACATATATATACCTCTTTAGAAGGTGCCACATGGATTCCCCCTAAGGTGACACGTTGCAGCCTCCTAGGGTGCCACCTCAACCCATGCGGCCAATCACATGCTGCCATGTGGCAGTGGGGTCCACCCCAAGCTTCTGCATCACCTACTTGACCCTATGTAGGTGCATCACCTTCTTTTCCAAGTAGGTGCATCACCTACTTGCTTTGAGTAGGCGCGTCATTTCCTTATTTCTCTTTCGTGAGCTTGTAATCTCGTCTTACTTCAAGAGCCTATGCACTCCTTGCTACTTAAGCTCGACCTATACTCAAGTAGATTAAGTGTGTAGGACTTCTAAGTTAGTATATTACGCAAGCATGTCGAGTTCCATGATTTGTTAGTTGGCCTCCAACTCCTTTCAAATATTTATAACTCTATTTCCAACCTTCACTATCACGGGGCATCACATCCTCCCTTCCTTAAAGTTATTTGGTAACGTGATAGATAATAGGGATCACATGGCGATTTTCAAGAAGCTTAAGAACACGTCTCAAGGTACAGAAGTATGGGATATAACACATGTCCACCGACCTCTAAGAGTAAGAACGTAAAATAAGGCAGGACTGGGCCCCCGCCGTATCCGTGAACATATAAATATATACATCAAGGGTTAGTACCAAAATATAGGGTCCATCACAATAGAGTGCTTCTGAATTGTTGAGCAGGACTTCTACGCTGGCGGATCCCTAAAGTGTGTATCTGTACCTGCGGGCATGAAACTCAGCCTCTCGAAGAAAGGAGGGTCAGTACAACATATGTACTTAGTATGTAAAGCATAATTGCAAGCATATCTGAAATAGAGAGAGTCAGGGAGATAAATACGTTACTTAGGAAAACACTGTACATGTACCGTGTGGATCATGAAAACATGCATGCTCATATTATACAATATAGTCGGCCCTTTTAGGGACTCGGTGAATCATAACTGTAGGTCTATCATAGGTCCCAATGCTATCACCACCTTATCACATCACATCATCATATATATATACATACGTACCCGGCCCTCTAGTGAGGGACTCAGCGAGTTGTTCATGTCATTGCATTATCATGTCCTCGTATAGCATACCCGTCCCTTTAGTAAGGGACTCAGTGGATAATTCAGTGAATTGCACACAATTACGTACCCGGCCCAAGACTCGGTAAAAGAAGGGTTACAATATACACGAGTAGAGTAGTGAGTAGCCATATACAACTTAAAATGTTGTCAAAGACTTAATGAAGTAATAAATATGAATTATCATTTGAAAATCAGGACGATAGTCATATCAATCATGTCTCAAATATCACTATTGATCATATCAAAAGAGCCTTAGAAATCATAGGCATAAATCAAGACGATACAAAATAACTCATAAAAGTCAAGGACATTAACTATCGGAGCATCTTTAAGAACAGAAATCATGAATCACCCTTGAGACTTATGAATAAAATTACCCCCAAAGCTCATATTATCCCTTACTTAATTCTAAGACATGCGAAAAGAAAGAAGGGACAGCTTTACATACTCTCTACTTTCCCTCATGTAGTCTTCATATACATATGTGCCGAGAAACGTATGGCCCGATCCTTAGATAGTAACATATGCCGAGGAACGTTTGGCCCAATCCTTATATAGTAACATATGCCGAGGAACATTCGGCCCGATCCTTATATACATATATTATACCCGGCCCATCAAGGGACTCGGTGCCATAAACATCTCATCATAACATTATATTTATGTCAAGGACATATCAAGAGAAAAGAAGGGTAGCCTCACATACTTATGCCAAAAACATGCCAAGAGAAAGAAGGTAGCTTCACATACTTATACCAAAAATATGCCAAGAGAAAGAAGGTAGCTTCATATACCTCTTATGGATTACCCTTAACCACATTCGTCTCATCGTATTTTGAACCTATTTAAAATGAAAGCAATACTAAGGTTAATACCCTTTCACTTTCCAATTTCAAACTCTACAACCAAGTATCCATAAGAATCGTTTCCCTATCCATTTCCCTCGACTAGTTCATTACTAGTTCCGAAGTTACCAGAAATCAGGAAGCATCTCCCCTATAACTTGCCCTATCCAAACTTCTAATTACATCCTTAATTAATAAATCCAACCAAAAAAAACAACCAGCAACATATATAGAAGTAAATCATTTCAACATTACACACTTCAAACTCCAACCAACTCGCTCAAAACTACGATACCAAAATAGAGTTTTTAATCTTTGTTTTGTAAAACCTTTAACCATACGAAATGGAGGGTCCTGTATCTGAAACCAGCATCACCCACGCCCTTTTTAGAAAACTTTCCATCCCTTCAACAACAACCAACCCAGATGTAATCGCAGCACCACAATCACAACACACTACTTGACTTCGATTTAACTCTAACGACTTCAATTTAGTTTGTTTCTAACGTCAAGCATCCTTATACAATTTTCCACTTCCAGTATCATTTAATACATGTATTATACTGAATAACAACATCAAAAACTCCAATTTGAAAGGAAAAACCTTACCTTGCCCGAAACTCACCAAAACTCGCCAAGACTCGCCTCATAAGCTCTTTTAGTGCGACTGAAACTTCGTGGCTGTTTTTTATCCTCTTGGTGCTGCTCCAAATCATAAATTTACATTAATAACACCTTCATACCCTCGTGGTATACCCTAAATAATTAATTCATGAAACGAAATCAGAGAACTTACCTTTTTTTCTCCCAAATCTGTGGCTTTCTCTCTCTCTAGCTCAAGCTTTCTCTTCTCTTTTTTTTCTAGAATTTTCTTGATAAGGATAACTTGTTTGGATAAACATGACCATAAAACATATATATAGAGGCCGCCTTAGGGGGTGACACATGTTAGCTCCTAAGTGGTAACACATGTCAAGCCCTCATAGGGCCAACACACCTCCTCCTCCCACTATGGGCTACCACGTGATAAGTGGGGTCCACCCTTTGCTTCAACTACTTCCATGTGGCACTTCCAGCTGCTGCCACATGACACTCTCTCTTGCTTCCATGTGTCACTTTCTTTTCCCTCTCGTGGATTTGTAATCTCGTCTTACTTTACGAACCTATGTAATCCTTGCTACGTAAGCTTGGTATGAACTCAAGTAGCTTAAGAATGTAAGATTTTCAAGTTGGTAGCTTACATAAGTAAGTCGAGTCTTACGACTCATTACTTGGCCTCCAACTTCTTCCGGATTCTTATAACCATATTTCCAATCTTCCCTACTATGGGGTGTCACATTGTCCCTTCCTCAGAGTTGTCTGATAGTGTTATAGATTATCTGACTAACATGGTGACTCCCAAGAAGCTTAAGAACCTTTCAAGAAACTTAAGAGCCTTTCAAGAAACTTAAGAAGCTTAAGAACCTTCCAAGGTACAAAAGTACGGGGTATAACACCCAGAACTCAAGTCAAGGGAAAACTCCCAATTTCACTTTTCTTCTTCATAATTCAAACCAACTTCCAATTTATCTCTTTTGATACCGACTTCCACTCAACAAGAACAAACTCAACTGAGCGCAACAGACTAACCCGAGAAAAACCGAAAACCACTCAAATACCTTAGAATTAGGTGACCAACAAACAAAAGGAGATGCTAAATAACTCCCAAGTAGAATTCTTTGCTTTATACTCCAAAATTAAGACTCTTTAGTCATCATGGGTATCCTACCCATCCTAAACCACAACAATAATTCTCAGCACCATATGAACACTCCACAAATAACCATGAGGGAAATCCAAGAACCACCTGAACATTGATAAGCAGCAAGAACTCAAAATAAACAACTCAGCCCGGGGCACAAACCCAATGTTCAAATCCAATGACTCCTAAAACTAATAACTTTAGTCTGAAGTCTATCTTTCAAAACTAAAACCAAAGGATATCCAAATCCTCGAGTAGAAATATCGCACTGAGACCAGCTATAATATTGCTTTTCTACCAATGGAACTCTCCAAAAAATTGAACCAATATGAGAATCTAACCCCAAAAGCAATCAAACTAAGGCCATGCATCCATATACCACTCCACGAGTGCAAATTTAAGTAACCCACCAATCCAGAGGCAAAATCGACCTAATAAGTAATTTATTAGCATATTACACATATCAAAAGTGACCTAATAGAACCGAACCATCGCAAAAATTAACATAAGTCGACCCGCCAGTGCAATTAGAGCTAACCACTCAAACTCAAGAAAAGCTAAGCTGGCAGGTAGCGAGTAAGTAGATCAACCCACCCAAAGCGACTCAAATAAAGTTGAACGATGGCAAGGTACACCAAAAGGACCATTGTCAGCTAACCACAATGACACACGAGAACCTCGCACCCTTAACAAGAAGCCAAGAGTAATCCCATGAATTACTTTGACTCTATCCTGAGGTTGAGCTTTTTAAGAGACATTCCATTTGTCCTTGGAAGCCAAAGTCTGAATTAGTCAAAGCAAACCCCAACAGAAAATCCAAATCAACAATTTGACTCTTTGAACCATCGACACACCCACTGTAGTTTACCAACAAAACCAATGCACATGATGGAATCACTTATATTGAAGGTAGTCTTAGTTGTAAAGTAAAACAAGCCTGGGACTAAACGTTTTGAGATATAGTGATTAACCACCTAAAAGTCCGTAAGTCATAAGGGCACACCAAGGCAATTCGAATAAACTATGGCACATCAATATGAACTCTCTCTCCCCACATTCACCCTTTTTTAGCTAAACACTGGTCGATCATAACTGTATTAGTCTATCTCTTCCTTGAATCCTAATAAACCATTTTTACATAACACTTCAAGCTAAAACATCGCAATACTTAGAATAAACAAAGGTAATTCTAATTCCAGCTTTCCCAATTCAAACATAGCCATCTGAAACTGCATCACACAACTAGCTTACCCAATAACTTAACCATCAAACTTATCATGGAAAGACAAATCAGTCAAATTTGAAGGGCCAACCTTAATTTTTCCACCTTAAGAACTAAGAATATAAAATCAAAACAAGAAAGAATTAACGAACGAAATCCACAATAGACCATAAGAAAAATAACTACTGGTACACCCACTCTCAGCAGCAACTTCATACCAGCTAAGCAGACTAGGAGGGGAAAGCTAGGAAGGGGAAAAAGGGCCAACTCAAGAAAACTCTAGGATGGCTAAACAGGAATCCCTAGAGCAATCAACTAAGATCAACATCCATAAGGTATAACTCTACACTACTGCCAGATACAATAACACCAATATGATCCATTACTAAACAAATCACCTAGGGGAGATAACACACATACATATAGTTTTAAGAAAAGTTCTCATAGCAAGCAATAGGCAAGTAATCAGGCTAAATAAGAACGCTCACATAATTCCAAGTAAAATAATTACCAGAACACAAGATGAATCTAATAAGCCAAGTAATTACTAGTGAGTACGAAGACCCCAACACCTAAGCACTATAAAAAAGAAGGTGCTAAAAATAATTTTATACAAATACGATCGATATTTGGAATCTCATCTCTGTCTGACCTGTAGAAGCATGGGATGGAATATGCCTGGCCTCGAACTGAACATCCATACCATTAAACTCAACACTCGAGATACCACCTCTAACTTACTGTCCCTGAGCCCTATGAACCCGATCCTATTGAGCCTGTCGCCTGCAATGTGTTATTATAGGACACTCCTTAGATGGATGCCCAAACTAACCGCACATATAGAACTTTCCACCAAATGTAGTCCGCTAAGATAAACCATCCGAATTAGTATGATCCCCAAAATATAAATACCCGAATAGCAAACCTTGAGAAGTTTGTCATAAAATCTGTCCACCATGGGTACTATAAACTGTCACAGGACCACCTAAAACCTTGCTCTCATCATAGGTCATGTAGGTCTAGTGTGAGAATGACCCTCACTAGGATGATGCCTACCTCAGAGCATGATGCTACCTATTCTGCGCTAAAGGCGGAATCTCCCACCTCCACCTCTGTAAGTCTCCATACATTCATGCTCAATAGATCTCACATAACTGATAACCTGGGGAAAAGTAGACCCAACAGCTATTAAGTATTATGATGCTAGGTAGAGCGGCAAAATTAATCCCTCAATAAATCATTGAGTCATATCTCTCTCTATAGGGAATAGTGTAAGAGAATGCCATGTCCATTCTAGAAACTCTATCACATTCTCATAGATCGACAAATCACCCTGTTGAAGCCCTAAAAGTCCAACCCTAGGCTATGAACCACTTAGAGCACCCAAAACTACTCCTACTTGTGGTGTATGCCCATCGAGAAGCTGAATCTCTAATGCTGGATCTAAAGGAACCAAGGTGGTCACAAATGTTGTCGACGCCTGCGTAGTATGTGCTAATGCTTTAACTATGCTCGTCTGAAAATTTGTACTATCCATCTAAGGAAGAGTGAATTCCAAGGAAGTATATAGAGGTTGATCAAAGAAATTTCACACGATAAGAAATCAAAAATGGATTTTCTCTAAAATGCCCTATAGCCTCCAGAAGATAGGATACAGACGTCTCCACACTAATTCACAGGACTCTACAAGGCACTTTCTCTTATACTGACGATATCAGTGAACCTAAGCTCTGATACCACTCTATCACGATCCAATTTCTCAATTCATGATGACACCTACTATCATCCCACCAGTTTGTATGCCTAACCCCACAGTCTGAAATCATAGGCCATGAATCGTTACAAGAGGAAAAAGAGAAACAAAAAATAATAATAAGAAAAAAAGAATAATAACAATATAATAAGATTATCCCCAAGACCTGGTATCAGTCGATAGTCAAACCACTAGATCAAATAAGGAAGCACAAGGTTTATACATATACAATAATAGTAATAATAATACAGACTTTCTCTAAACACCAAATAAAAACTAGTCAAAGCCAAAATAAAAGAAGATAGGCAACTCCAACCGCCAAGAACTCACCCAAGTCTCCAAAATCCAAGAGCTGCTCCACACGATATCCAAATCAGTTGTGAAAAACCATACTATGATCTGCAGGGTGCAAAAATGTAGTATGAGTACCAACAAGTGACACTCAATAGGCATTGGCCGATTGAGATCCAAAGATAAAGAAAGTATAAAGAACATATAAGCAAGGAGTATATATCACCAGTAACTAACAAGAATAATATGGAAGCCTGCAATAAGAAGCATCAGATATAAGAAAGAAAGAGATAGAAAACAAGCAGGAAACTGAGGACGTACTTGGTGGCGCCATCTGAAAACCTAAACACAATGAAACACTACTAAAGGGGGAAACACTAAGTGTCAACCAACTAACCGAAGTAAACATAGATATCACATAAAGTCCCAAAGGACCGTATTAATTAAATCCCTACAAAAAAGTTAGATAAATAAGAACAAGGGCAGTAACTACCTTCAAACAAGAGACCACCCTTTATACCACCACAAGTTCTCAAATAGTAAGACAATACCTCTCGAGCCCCTATATGCCAAGAAGTTCACTCACAAATAGGTAAACCTGAACGGCATCCCATACTACCGACAGGTACAAACAACTATGCTGGTGATAGGCAATGTATATATGAATGAGAGTCATACAATAAAACAAGTAGTACCATCAGTGCCAAGTGCCTCATACAAAGGTATATACATGTACTTCTAGTCCCATCCAGAAAGTAGGACCTATACGCCTCTCTAGGACGCCATGGGGGCTTAGGAACGCCCATATATACCTGTCTGGTCCCAATCTAGGACTTATATCAATATAGATATTAATATGTATGTCTGATCATCAAAGTGCGCTCCATCATGGTGACCGGAGATAAAAAGTCAAATCAGTATAGAAAGGGTCAAAAATCTCTACGACCGGGCCAATATCATGAAAATAAGCGCATCCTTGATACCTCGAATCAATATAATAAAATAAGGGCATCCTCGATGCCTCAAATCGATATCATAAAATGAGCACATCCTCGATGCCTCTACTCCACTAAAAATAGTAGTAATAAATGTATTTTGACCCTTATTTAAGAAAAATCAGTATAAAATAGTTTGGGTTACAACCCAGCTTTCTCAAATCAATGCCAAGAACCAATGCATGCACCGGGGTGGACTACATCCTTGAGAAAATAATGATCCAATGCAATGCATTCCATAACCAGCACCCAAGCAACATGCACACTCACATACAATAATGACTTCACAAGAATCTTACCCTCTAGATTATAGAAACGGGACTAGCATATGTAACTGACTCTAACCAAGGCCTATGACTCAAATCTACTCATCTAACTCAACAATAAGGTCCAAAATGGAACTCAACCCTAACTGTGTAAAAAGGAGGTAGAAAGAGAGGAAATAGTGCCCATCTAGTTAATCAAAACCTTCAGATCCAACTAGGAATATAATACCGAGAATACAACCATAGCAAGCCCCGCCAAATGGCAATAAGAAAGCATAGGTAATTCTAGCTCTAAATCCAGAAATGGGATCTGACAGTAATTTACAAACCTAACTGGGTGAAAACCACTACACCAGGGCTCCAATATAAGTATGCTGCGATAATGAAGAACACTAAGTCACATAAACTCCCGCTAACAACAAGTAAGGCTCAAACCACATCTCAAGTCTAAGGAACAAATCATCCAACCATTGTAAATATTAATCAAGCAACCTACAATAGGCTAATCAAGGCCAAACTAAGGGATGATGAACAGTCTTACCAACTAGATTTGATGTCTCATAAAGGCAATCAAGCCTAAGGCTCACACAGGGATAAAGAACCAAGGATTTAGGAATGAAGCCTAACCTGTCACATACAATCTGAACCTTCTGCAATTTATGCTATACAATATCTCATAAAGTTCAATCAAATGAAAAGAGACCATATCCTACCTTGAAATTGAACACGCGCGCTCCAAGTCCACTTTTTGGTAGCTTTTTGCTCTAAAAATCACTACAAATGCTTCCACACTATCAAAATATTGATCACCTCATCAATATGAATGTTTTGACATTAAAAACTCATTTTTCAGAGATGGACCCAAAATTGGATCTAAAATAGGATTATGGGACCCCGTATGAAATTGAAAAACTATCTCCATCGTAAGGTCCAAATAGCTCAAGGGACTTGTGCCCCAAAAATTGGCACATTCTGAGGACCGAAAGAGCTCAAAACAACCCCACTAATTTCAAGCCCTAAAATAGTCAAAAATACAAAGAAACAATGAATTTATGTGGAACTTACAAGATTTTTAGGATGAGAAAGGGTCCTGAAACATTCCCATAAGAATTTCCAACTCATCGGAACAAGAGTCACAATTTTATTTTGAGAATTGCTCTCAAAAGTCCCAAGAATGCCAAATCTTAAAATGAGATTTGGCTGCTGCATGGGTCTTTCTTAAGACCACTGACTTGCCTTATTTGTTCTCCTCAAACGCGTAGATAAGTCCGTGAACGCGTATGTTTAGCATATGGAGAGTCCTCCCACTAACACAGAGGTCTAGGGGCTGTAACTCCGCAAATGCGATAAAGTACTCGCAAATGTGTAGGCTTAGTTGTTACACTTTCGAGAACGTGGCCAAGAGGTCTGCAAACGATAAGCACAATAGTAGGCTATACCAGCATCCCTACATTAGATAAGGCCAAGGAAATTTGAGATTCTCCGATGGGGGTTCGAAATTCATTCAGAACCCCATGCGCGCAAACATACTATGGTACCCCACCAAATTTAACATTTTAGACTCAATGAAACAGTTGAAATTTCCATCCGAGGTCATCTCAATAAAAATATGGGTCCCACACTCAAGCATATGTTTTTGCCAATTCTACAAAGAGGCTCGAAATGAGACTAGAAAACTCGGGACAGGAATGAAGGTTGCTCTAGAGGAAAATAGATTATTCGGAGCTAATTGAACTGACATAATTTCAATACGAGCACGTTTTCCAAAAATATTGACCCAAGTCAACCTTAGGATAAATTTCAAAGGCTAAAGTGCCAAATGGCCTAAAACTCGCACTAATTACTTTGATAATCATGTCGACTATGCTACTAGGCTAATTTGGCTATTCCTGAGCTGATGGAACCATCAAAATTTTGTTTTGAAATCATTTTCTTAGAGTTTTGATCAAAGTCAACCATTCAAATTCTAAGACCTCCAAAATTGGGAAACGGGCGTAAAATCTAAACGAACGACTAGGCGACCAAACTGTTAGTGTCAGTCATATATGGCTTGGGGTCGCTATAGAAAAGCTCTAAATGCTGAAAAGATTATAAAATAATGAAAATGACCAAGAGGGTCATTACACCTGTTATAAATATTTTCTTGCTTGTTGATTCTACCCAATATGCTTGTTACTTGTCGTTCATCGACATGGATTATCTTACCTACTAGTGGGTTATAGTAGGTGCCATTATGACTCGAATTTTCGAGTTGTGACATGAATGTAATTAAAAAGTTTGTTTCCCTATTTTCATTTGGGAACTCCATTTTCTCATTTAAAGAAGTTTATTTTTCCAAATATGTATTCAACTAAATTTGATAAAACTGAAAAAATAACAGCGTATCGAACACACAAAGAGAGAGAGAGAGAAACTAGCTAAATCCTACGGGTTCCCATAAACCGGTGGGTACGCTTGTGCATAGGTCTAAAAGTAACAACCCAAACGGACTCCCATGAGCTTAACGGGAGCAAGGACGGTTGAAATGAGATAAACAAACCCAATGTAGTACAAATAGTGTCATAACATTCCACAAACTTAAACCAAACCATTATGAAAGACTAAAGCTTGAACCAAAAGCATAAGAGAGTTTAACGACTTAAACTAAAGAAATATAGGAGGATCAGGGACTTGAACCGAGATTTAAAGGTAACCAAGGACTTGAACCAAGGTTTAGATAATCGTGGACTTGAAACATGTGCAAAAGAGACCAAGGCCTGGAACCAAGGTAATAGTAGCTATGGACTTGAACCAAGTCTAATAAGTAGTTATGGACCTAAACTAGGGCTCATAGCAATGGTGGACTTGAACCACGACTAAGTAAGGTCAGGGACTTGAACCGAGGAAATAATACTAAAGCAAGGATTTGAACCATGCCTAGTGGAGTAATTTAGGGACTTAAACCATGAGTAGAGGTGAATTATCTAGAATTAGGATCAGCGGCAAACTTAGTGTCATGAGGAGTATCCCCAATCTGAATGCCATTAATAAATCACTCCAGCTAAACCATATCCAACATAAATTGATGAATAGACTTCTAGAACCAAGAATCAAGTGATATGGAAGCGATGAAAGTAGGAAATTATGGATATAAGGTCCCAAAGCTATGTTACTTCCTAGCTAAGGCCCAGACTATCAGACTCAAATCTGCTATACTAGTCTACAAGGAGCTAAGCCATCTGAAATAACGTCGGAGAAGATCTAAATGGCACCAAACAATACTCAAGTCTAAGGCAACACTAGTCTAAGACTAGACTAAGGTCAAACATGATTTCAATAACATAAACCAAACACACAGTACACACCACAAAGTACGGATAATCAACAATAACAGGAGACATGCTTGAGTAGTATGAATTTCCTAGAAATAGGGTCTAAGAGATGAATTCTAGGAATTTAGCATACTCGATACCCAACCACCCCAGTCTCACATAATTTAATACATAAATTCTCAAACATACGTAGTCTAAAGAAGGGAAAGCCATAGCCTAACTGTAGGCCGATCGTGCATGCTCTAACTCAAGTAACCAGAGCTTTTCCCTTTCGAACGGCCTCAGAATGCTGCCACGCTATCATAAATAGAATCACTATGTTAACATGGTCATTTTAACATTATATTTACTAAATTTAGAGACAAACCAATTTTGGAGTCAGAAATGAAAATATGGGACTCATTTCATAAATTATGGAATTAGCTCCTTAAAAGGGTCCTAAATACTACCCCAAACTTGTGTTCTAAAATGAAACACAATTCGGGGCTTGAATCTATCCAAACAATATCATTCAAGTATTTCAAAAATTAATCTTAAAAACACAATAATGACAACAACTACAATACTTTTTACCTCAAAATATGAGTCCTCAACATTTTTCGAGCACTCTTATACTTTCTCCCATGAATTCCTCATAACATAATTTGTCCAAGAAATGAGAGATATATTGAATTTCTATGTTGCCAATAATAGAGGGAAATCATCCTTGGTTTTTTATTAAGAGACAAAGGATTTAACCTTCCCAAACATTGTCTAAGTAGCCCCCAAACATGGAGAAGGGGGGACTAGACCTCTGCAAATGCAGAGAACTCCACGTGAATGCGGAGAAGGGGCTTTTATACTATGTAAACGTGATAAGTAGCTCACAAAAGTGGAGAACAATAGGTCAACCCACTGCGAACACAGCCCAGGCCTTACGAATGCAGAGATTCAGGTTATTGACTTCCTTGATTGTAGCTTGAGGTCCAAGAACGCAAAGGTTAAATCACCTTTGCACCAGTAGCTGCTGCAATATGGATTTGGCATTGTTCAAGTCTCCAATAGTGTGGTCAAAATCCATTCTTAATCCCGTGCGTGCAAATGAGCTATGCTACCCCACCAAAATCAATGTTCCAGATTCAAGGTCATATTTAAAATTCCCAGAGTTGGTTATTTTAATAAAAAGTGGATCCGATACCCAAGGGCCATTTTAAGCCAAATTCCAAAATAGGCCTTAGAATTAGACTGAAAGCCTTGGGAAGAGAATGAAGGGTCGTTCTAGATGAAACTTGGCATTTTGAAGCTGACCACACTAATAGAATTTTCATTCGAGTACGTTTTTCAAGAATGTTAACCAAAGTCAACCTTAAACTAATTTTCAAAGGTTAAAGCACCAAATAACCCCAAACTTATATTGATTACCTCGATACCTGTGACGACCAAGCTACTAGCCTAATATGGCTATTCTAGTTGGAATTGTCAAAATTCCATTTTGAGGTCATTTATATAAAGTAATGACCAAAGATAACTTTTCAAGTTATAAAAGCTCAAAAATAAGGAAATAGGCATAAAACTTAAATGAACGACTAGGCGACTTAACTGTCAGTGCTAACAAGTCATAAATAACTTGGGTTCACTACAAAAATACTCCAAATAATGAAATAAATGCTTTAATTCAAAAATGACCTAGAGTGTCATTACAACATTCACTACTAAAAGAACTTTTGTCCACGAAAGTAAGAGTCAAGAAGTACCTAAAGGATCAAATAAGTCAGGGAACTGCTCCTGCATCTCTTGCTTGGTCTCTTAGGTAGCCTCCTTGAATTGATGATGTCTTCAATAGATCTTAACCACATGAATGGTTCTGGATCGCAACTTTCTGGTATTTCTGGCCAAAATAGCAACCGACTCCTCAATATAACTCGGACGATCATCCAACTCAATTGCATCATACTAGAGCACATGAGACTTATTTGAAATATACCAGCGTTGCATTGAAATATGGAAAAATGGGTGAATAGCTAAAAAGCCGAGGACAAACCTAACTCATATGAAACCTAACCAACTGTCCTCAAAATCTCAAAAAGGACTATATATTTAGGCTAAGCTTGCCCTGCCTCCTTAATCTCATTATGCCTTTCATGGGTGACACCCGAAGGAATATTCTATCACTAACAACAAATCTCAATGATCGATGCCTATGATCTACTTAATTTTGGTGTCTACTTTGAGTTGTCCTGAGCCTATCCAAAATTTCCCTCATATGGTCTAAGGCTCCTGCATCAATTGTGTGTCGTGTGGCCTGGGCTCTTTAGACTCAACTTAATTGACCAGAGAGCGACAATTCCTACTATGTAAGGCCTTGAACGGGGATACTTGAATACTATTGTGATAGCTATTGTTTTACGCAAACTCCACTAGGGGAAAAATTGGTTCCACTAACCTCCAAAATCTTTAACACAAGCCCACAACATATCCTTAAGAACCTAAATAGTGTACTCTGACTTGCCATCAGTCTGGGGTGAAAAGATATGCTAAGGTCGACATAGGTACTCAACTTCTCCTAAAAATTCCTCCAAAAATTAGATGTGAACTGTGAGCCATGGTTTGAAATGATAGAAATAGAATAAAGATGAACCACCTCCCGAATATAGATAAGGGCCAACCTCTTAGCACTATAGGAAGTATGAATAGGGAAAAAGTGTGCTAACTTTAACAATTGATTAATGATGACTCAAATGAAATCAATTATGTTGGAAGTGCGAGAAAAACCTACAATGAAGTTTATGGTGATATAGTCCCACTTTTACTTATGAATAGGTAATCTCTGAAGCTCACCACCTAGCCTAAAATGCTCGACCTTAACCTAGTGACAAATCAAACAACATAACACATAGTCTAAAATATCTTTTCTCATGCCGATCCACCAGTAACACTGCCTAAAATCATAATACATCTTAGTGGTGCCCGGATGGATAGAATATCTAGAATCATGGGCCCTACTAAGGATTAACTTGATTGCGGTGTGAGGCCCATGATTCCACTAGCTAGCCTTGGTTCTATTTGATCCCAGCTCTACTTACTCATGTGTATATGGGTATTGCGCCCCACAATTGAGCATGAGTCTAGCCCTTAGCAGAGCCTTTGTTTGTTTTGACTCCGGTAGGTTATTCTTTAGTGGTGGATCAGGTTTTTAGATCCTGTATGGTGACTATTTAGGGTGGGACACTAGGTATGATCTTATTTTAGTTGATATATTGGATTTTTGATATGATTTTGGGCATGAATTGGTTATCCCCTCACCGAGTGGTCTTGGATTGCTATGTCATGACATCGTTACCTTAGCCATGCTTGGTATTCTACCAGTGGTATGGCAGGTCTCTTGTAATCTCACGCCGGTTGAGGTGATTTATTTTATTTAGGCTCAAAGGTTAGTGGCTAGAAGATGTTTACATATTTGGCGATGTTAGAGATGTTGGCATGGAGGGTCCTATAGTTGATTCAGTGCTTATATTTTGAGAGTATGCAGATGTGTTTCCTGTCAACCTATTTGGCCTCCCCTCTATCATGAATATTGACTTTACTATTGACTTAGAGTTGTGTACTCATCCTATTTCTATCCCACCATATCATATAGACCCCACAAAGCTGAAAGAGCTTAGTGTTCAGCTTCAAGATCTCTTAGGTAAGGGATTCATTCGACCTAGTTAATTACCTTGGGATTTCCCAGTCCTATTTTTGAAGAAGAGGGATGGTACGATGTGGATGTGTATTGATTATGAGGCAGCTGAACAAGGCGACGGTGAAGACCCATTACCCCATGCCTTGTATTGATGACTCATTTGACTAGCTTTAGGGTGCTATGGTGTTTTTTATGATTTATATGAGATTTGGTTACCACCAGTTGAGTATTAGGGCAGGTGACATCTTAAGACCATATTTTGGACTCATTACGACTATTATGAGTTTGTAGTGATGTCTTTTGGGTTGACTAATCCCTCTGCCACCCTCATGGACTTGATGACTGATATATTCAGGCTATATCTGGACTCCTTTGTCATAGTCTTCATCGATGATATATTGGTATACCCACAGAGCCAGAGTGAGCATGAGCAATATTTGAGGATAGTGCTCCAAACTTTGAGAGATTAGTGGCTCTATATCAAGTTCTCAAAGTGCGAGTTTAGGATTGAGTCTATAGCATTAATAGGGCACGTGGTGTCCAACAATGGCATTATGGTGGACCTAGTAAAGATTGAGGTTATTTATTGTTGGACCAAGCGTAACTCTGTGACTGAGATTCGTAGCTTTATCATATTGGCAGGGTACTAGAAGCATTTTATTGAGGGTTTTTCTACTATAGTATCACCTTTGACTCAGTTGACTCATTAGGATGTTCCCTTTTGATAGTTAAAAGAGTATGAGAGAATCTTTCTGAGGCTCAAGGAGTTGCTAACCACCGCTCTTATATTGACTCTTTTAGTTGAGGGTGAGAGATTTATGGTTTACTATGATGCATCTGACATTGTTTTTTGTTGTGTTCTTATGCAGCAGGGCTAGAATATTTCTTATGCATGGAGGCATCTTAAGTTGTATGAGCGCAACTATCCCACTCATGACTTAGAGTTGGAGGCAATAGTTTTCACACTTAATATTTAGAGGCATTACCTGTATAGAGTTTGATGTGAGATATATACTGATCACAGAGCCTTCTGAACATTATAAGTCAGCAGGATCTTAATTTGAGGTAGCGTTGTTCAATTGATCCCTTGAAGGACTACTACCTCATTATTCTCTACCATCTGGGCAAGGCAAATATAGTAGCGGATGCCTTGAGTAGGGAGGCAATGATTATGTGTTGTCTAGCCTTCCTTTCTACTCAGGAATGACCTTTGGCTTTGGACATCCATTCCTTATCCAATAGGATGATTTAACTTGATATTTTTGATTTTTGGCATGTACTAGCTTAAGGTACGTGAATGGAATTATCCAACCAATAAACTTAAACTAGCGACATTTGTGTTTTCTTTGAAGATTTGATGAAAAAATATTTATGGTGTCCATGTGGATGTGTTCACCGACCATAAGAGTTTACAATAAGTGTTTAAGGAAAAAGGTTTGAAACTTCGGCGAAGGAGATGGCTTAAATTGTTGAAGGACTATGATATAAGTGTATTGTACCATTTGGGCAAACCTAATGTGGTTGCCGATGCACTAAGTAGATTGTCTATGAGTAGTGTAGCACATATTGAGGAAGGTAAGAAGGAATTGATCAACGATTTTCGTATATTAGAACATTAAGGTATGCGGTTGGTTGACTCCAATGATGGAGGTATTCTTGTTCATAATGGTTCGGAATCGTCTCTTGTGGTGTATGTTAAGGAAAAATAAGACCATGATCCGATGTTGGTTGAGTTGAATAAGTTAGTTGCTAACAAGGCCATTAAGTCTTTCTCCTAAGGGGGTCATTGTGTAGTACGTTACCAAGGTCGCTTGTGTGTACCTAATATTGATGGGTTAGGAGAGTTGATATTGAATAAGTCCTATAGTTCCCAATATTTGATTTATCTAGGTTTCACCAAAATGTATCTTGATTTGAGGGAAGTGTATTGGTAGAATGGCATGAAGAAGTACATAAAGGAGTTTCTAGCTAAGTGTCCAAATTGCTAACAAGTTATAATTGAGCATCAAAGACCGGCAGGTCAAGCCCAAGACATTGAAATTCCTATTTGGAAGTGGGAAGATGTGAATACGGATTTCATAACATGTTTACCTCATACTAAGAAGAAACATGATTCTATTTGGATTGTTGTAGATCGGATGACTAAGTCATCTTATTTTCTACCGGTTAAGACTTCTTATAGTGTCGAAATGACAATTTAAACTCTAGAAGATATGTTGAGGGTGCGTGTTATTGATTTTAAAGGAAGTTGGGATGAACATTTTTCATTAATGAGTTTGCCTATAATAATAGTTATTACTCTAGCATCCAAATTGCTCCTTACAAAGCATTTTATGGGAGAAGATATAGATCCCAGTGGGATGTTTTGAAGTAGGTGAGATGGCCTTGATTGGCCTAGATTTGGTGATAGATTCTATAGAGAAGGTATGACTCATAAGGGAGAGGTTGAAGATGGATCAAAGTCGTCAAAAGACCTATTCTGATATTAGGAAAAGAGACCTTGAATTTAAGGTAGATTATTGGGTCTGTTTTAAAGTTTCACCCATGAAGGGTGTAATACATTTTTGTAAGAAAGAGAAATTGAGTCCTACGTATGTTGGACCTTATAAGATACTGAGACGTGTTAGCAAGGTGGCTTATGAGTTAGATTTTCCACTTGAGTTAGCTTTGGTTCAACCGGTGTTCCATGTATCTATGTTGAAAAGGTTTGTAGGTGATCCAAACTCCATTGTGCCATTTACAGATGTAAGTGATGAAGGGAATTTGACTTACGAAGAAGTTCCGGTGGAAATCTTAGACTAGCAAGTTAAGAAGTTAAGAAACAAAGAATTTGTGTCCGTCAAAGTGTTTTGGAGGAATAAACAAGTAGAAAGTGCTACTTGGCAAACAGAGGCAGATATAATAAAACGATACCCATACCTCTTTCCCTCTACTCAATCCTAATGTAGTAAGTTGTTCTTATTCAAGTTAATTGAACTCTTACGTATTCAGTTCCTCCTATGCCATTCGTATGAATACATGTTCATGAAAAATTGATTTTAAAGTCATGATTTTATGTTAAGTTGAAGTTTTCATGTTTCATGCATTTTAAGGTGTCATTATTATCATGTTGGGTTACTAGTCCTCTTTTCGCGTCCTTCCTATGATAAGTTAATCTCATTCGTGGATGAATGTTCTCAAGGGGGAGATATTGTAAGACCTTGGAAGTGGGAAAGTTGGAGCTAAGGAAAAAATTCTCAAAGTTTCTAAATAACTCAAGCTTATAATATAAATGTTATTTACTTGACTTTTTTGGCATGCACTAATTCATGTACTTTATCTTATAAATGTCCTAAGTGCTTTACATTATATGTCATGCCTACATACTTAGTACATTCAAATTACTAACACATACTATTTTGCCTACATGATGTCACCATGTAGAGACCGGCGTTCCTCTTTGTTCTCCACCGCATGCCTAGTTGGGATTGTTTGAATGCTACTATTTGGTGAGTTCCCATGTTTCAGGAATAATATTCTTTTTCTTTCTAGCTTATGCTTTTATGATACCTTTAGACATCCATTATGGTACTTCATTTCTATTTTGTTTGAGAGTGAGCTAGGGACAACTCTTAGCCCCCGTCAAGTATATGATTTAGAGGTATTATTGGACATATGTTTGGTAAATCTTGACTACTATGGTATTTGTTTATGATGTCTACATAGTCCCACTTTCCTCTTTTATTTTCGCTTGTCATTACCTATGAAAGGCTAAATGAATGCTAAGAGACTCCAGGGAGGTATCTTTAGCTCATTCGTAGTGTCACATCTAGGCCCTAGGCTTAGTTCATGACAATAGCAAAGTAAAGACTAGACTTAGCCCCAAAGTACATGGAAATTTGGCATATCTTAACGCTAAGAGCTCATCAAATATCTGATAAAAAACTGCTCCGCACAAGTCCAAATCAATAGCGATAGCCCGTACTATGACCTTGTAAGACCCCAGAAATTGGAATGATGGAAATGGAGTTTAAAATAAAATCATAGAAAATGTTGGCACCATATGGGTTTTATGAGGCCCTTTCATGTGTCGTACAAGGCACCATATCCATGGAAAGGGGCGTGGAAGTCAACTAGGAAAGTTGGTTGAAGATAAGGATTAAACGGACCCTGCAATAGATTGTGAAATGAACCAATACCCGTGATAAGGTCAGTGGAGTTGATTAGAAAAGAAGGATTGTGGGTGAAGTGTACAAGAGGGTCAATGACCTGTATTCTTTCCCATAGATCGTGGAATGATCCATGGAAACCCAACTTTAAGAACCTCGTAAGGTCTCTCCTTGAAGGGTCTCTCCATGACTTGTAGACCCTTTCATGAGCTGTGAAGGAGTCCATGGAAACCACCTCTTCAAGCCCAGTTTTTCCCTCTAGTTCACGAGCCACTTTACGAACCATTCTGTGTTAACGATCTACTAAGATGGTCCATCCAGGTTACCCATTCAGTTCTAACTAATGATGTTTTGGTCTTTTCCCATTATTTTAGTAATTTATTTGGATAGTTTTTTAGTACAAAACCTAGTCTATTAACTATCCCAAACCCTCTTAAATCCTTCATTCACACTTATTCACCCTAAACATAAATCATTTCTCTAGAATTCTTCTCTCAAGATTATCTTCCACCTCAAGCAAGGTTCCAAGGATCTCCCACTTCAAATCTCATTATTCACACCTGCATTTACGGCTTTAATTGACCAACCTATGTGGGAATTCATCCATGCATCCTTCCATTTATGGTGTCCCAAAGGTTTTTATCTTTTTGTGAATTATCTTCTAGCCCTAATTCTTATGAAATTGCATTGGATCAGCTCAATTATGGTTGATTTCATTATCATTGATGTAATTATGCAAGATTCAAGTTTCAATTGATTTCCATAGACCCATCCCTTATTATATTTTCAAGTATGAATATATAGAATAACTATTATGGATTGATAAAGGATTTTATGAAAGATTTATGAATGATTATCAAGGACTTATGAATGACTCATGGAAGTAATGAATGATGTTTCAATGATGTTTCAAGCAAGTAACACTGGATTCGATGTTATAACTCGCATGGTCTTAATTTTTGGTTAAAGTTCCTATCCCACAAAGGTATATGCAATGATACAAGTTTTCATGATGTATTATGATGCATTGACCAAATGATTATCTTATTCAAATGTTTTCAAGTTTTACTCATGTTTTTAAGATATTGTTCATGCATCACATGTTCATATTTTTTATGTTTGATTATCATTGTTCATGCATGCTTCTCACATACACAGTGCATTCCAAGTACTAACACATACTTTTTGCCTATATTGTATCATAATGTAGGGTCTGACAATCATCACGCTTATCCTCCTACTCTTGGCTAGATTGGATTTCTTAGCTTTGACACTTGATTGGTGAGTCCTCATGCTTCAAGGATGTAACCAACTTGAATTTATACCTATTTCTATTATGTTATCTTTCATATTTTAGGTGATCTAGGGCCTATCTTATGACCCCATCCAGACTTGTATAGGCATGTTACATTATTCATGGAGTCTATGTTGTCATGTACTTTTGTAGGTAATTTCTCCCTTATTGAGCTATTCATGTTGAGACTTTATTTTTGCATTTATTATTTAGTGTTATTGCTTTAATTACCTTATGTATGCTCATTTATAATATGATAAAGGGCTTGGTTGGATTTCTCCAGGATTCTAATCGTTGTGTCATTTCTAGGGCCTAACTTGGGTCGTGAAAAACTAGGTATCAAAGCTAAAGGTTTAAGGTGTCCTAAGGAGTCTACCATGTCACGTCAAGTGGAGTCTTGTTCATCATTGTGAAGTGTTCTACATCTATAAATAGGAGGCTATGAGGCGTTTAGGAAAATTTTACTTCTTTCATCATTCTTATGTCGTGCGATAGAGTTAAACTCTAAGGCTTTTCCCTTCTAATACTTTCTCTTCGCAATTATAGAATCATGCATCCATGAAGAATTCTTGTGAGAAAAAATGTTGAGGAAGAGCAACAAGCTCTAAATGTCACTTTGAAAGAGCACGTCTCTCATGCGGTGTTTTGGACCACATTTCAAGTGCTTTCCCAAGCCATAGCCGCTCAAACAAATAGGGAAGCGATAGGTCCCATGAACCCAAATGTGGGTGTGGAGGCTAGCCATGTTTTTTTATTTAACATGTATGAATACTTCCCGAGTTTCATGGAACCAAGGTGTATAAAGAGGATTGTAATACCCCGAGCCTACAACTTGGGCATGGATGTCACTCAAAAACCATTACTGGTCCCAAGAGAACCACTTGGCTTGGCAAACTAACTCAGCAGAAGACTTTAACTCATAAATAAACTCAAATGAGCACAATGAAAACATGCAACTTAATATTCTTTAGAATAATTCGTGAAACTCAAATATATAAGATATATGAGACTTAACTCAATGTTTTCAAAAAAAACATACTTAATGAATTAAACTAAATATGTCTACTAGTCTATGAAGCCTTTAGAATACTAACTCTGAAATAGATACCGATAAAGGCCCATGGCTACCTCAAACAAATAACTAATAACTGAAAATGAAGACTCAAGAGAGCCTCTAAATGCAAAGAAGTCACACCAAAAGTTGGGTAGAAATTGATCTTCAACAGTGTGCACGTTAAATATCTCTATCACCTATATCTGCATCATAAAAAGATGCATGTCGAATGACATCAGTATATGAAATATACGAGAATGTAAAATGGCAAAAGAAAGCTTACTCAAGATACTCAACTCAAGATCTCAATTCTTAAAATAGCTCAAATCAAATAAGTATGAAATATAATAAGAAACAATGATTTAAAAGAGAGTAATGAAACTCATTGTATAAAATATAATAATGTTACTTCTTAGGGAGTTTCACTAACCCAGATCCATCACTTATGAGCTACGTTATGATACAATGAAGTACTATCAATGCCACAGCCGTCCAATAATTTGCCAGGGTAATGGATGAAAACTCATCTCTGGATCTAATAACAATCCTCTTTTGGGACAATGAGGAGTCGTTCGAATGAACGGTACGATCCTATCCTAAGAAGGCTATGTAGTTTATGGGGTTCGAGTTGTTCTATACAGTTACTAAAATCGATGCTCAATACTGCTTCTAAAATATAGTTTATTATTCTCATAACTCAAGTGAGTATAATTACTCAATTCACTCATTTAGTCTCTTTTGGACATAGCTCAAAACTCATCTCATCTGAACTCATCTTTTCCCTTTAAAATAGATATAATCTCAACTCTGTGAATGCATTTAAAATAAAAATATAATTAAATTCTTAACTCAATCTCAAAATAGATGTTTTAAAGGTATTAATTCTCAACTCATTTATATTAAAAATACTAATGCTCAAAATAATAATTAAGAGACTTTTCAACTCAACACAATCTCAAAATAGATAAATGAAAGGCTCTTTAAATTCAACTCATGCTCAAACTATTTTACAATCAAATGATGAAAGTAATTTCTTATTTTTTAACTCTAACAATGCATAAAATAATAAACATAAAACTTAACTAGGGTTCATGTGAAGGCATTCATGAGTCCCAGGTCTCAAAACTCAACTTAAGAAACTCATCAAGATATATTGAATATACAAAAGAATATAATGAATTTTAGATGGAAACCCAAAAATTTGCATTTATCAAAATTAAAAACTAAATCTTGTAGCTCAACTTGACAATATATATATGTAGGTCACGAGGATGAACTTTGTCCATCATTGTTATAGCCTTACATGCCTGGAACAAAGATTTCCTAAGAGATAATAAAAAGGTAGAGTTGAATTTCTTGAACCCTAGCTTCTCCTCTTCGCCTTAGCTCTTAATCTCAAAGGTTTGGGTGAATAATGAGGGAAAAAACCCATTGGGTAGTGATAAGGGGTGGAATTTAATCTCAAAATGGTTGGGTATATTTTGAGAAAGGTGGGGAAAAGACCATATAGCCCCTCTTTTAAAACAAAATTTGGCAAAATTAATCCTCCAAGTCTGCGTCCCCGAGATCAAGTTTTCTGAATTTTTCCATCTCTCCAACGTGGGGACATTGCAGACTCCACTATCTCAAAATTTATACGGGCCAAAAATATTGTAATGTGGACTTGGTCCCCAGTTTGGTCCTTCACAAATTTTTCATTAAATTCTTGGAATAAGTTATGTAATATTGGTGCGGGGTGTTACAATATCTCCCCTTGAGATCATTCATCCTCAAATGATGAACTCACTTAGAATTTATATAAAATGCAAGAACTTTAGAAACATCATCTAAAAATATAACTCATACAATTTTATCAAACTCAAGAACGTACTAACTCATTGAGGGGAATAGGAATATCAGCTTGAACATTAGCACTAGGAGGGATGGATAGATGCGGGCATTTGTCTTTCATATCCCTCGGCTTTCCATGTAGTTTCCTTAATGAATTGATTTCTCCATACAACTTTAACTGAAGAAACCCCTTTAGTCCTCAATTTATGAACTTAGAGATCATGAATTTGAACAAAAACCTCCTCATAAGACAAGCTATCATTAACTCCAATGTTTTCAATAGGAATAATGAGCCAAAAATCTCTTAAGCATGGAGATATGCAACACTGTATCAATGACATATATCAAAAAAATAAGCTCTAACTCATAGGCAAAGTTGCCCACTTTCTTTATAATATAGTAGGTACCAATATAACGCGGACTCAACTTTCATTTCTTTCCAAACCTCATAACTCCCTTCATGGGTGAAACCTTCAATTACACCTAATTATTTACCTCAAACTCCAAGTCTTTTTTCCTAAAATTAGTGTAGGATTTCTAATGACTTTGCATAATTCTCAAACTTTCTTGGATGATCCTTACTTTTTCCATAGTTTGGTGAACCAATTTGGGCCCTATCAATTCACCTTCACCAACTTCAAATCATCCAATTGATGGTCTACAACTCCTCCCATGAAGATCCTCACATGGATCCATTTGTGTGTTTAAATAAAAGTTGTTATTGTAAGCAAAGTCTATAAGTAGCAAGTGGTCATCCCAATTACCTTTGAAATCAAAGACACATGCCCTCAACATATCCTCAAGAGTTTGAATAGTACATTTTGCTTGACCATCTATCTTTGAGAAAAAAGTGGTGCTAAGATTCACCTTCGAAACCAAACCTTTCTAGAAGGACTTCAAAAACTGTGCAGGATGATGAAAAAGGGATCTCTATGCAATTTGACTATCTCTGGAATGTATATCTTTGCATAATCTTTGGTTGAATTTATAGTCTTCACAGGCAAAAAGTTGGCTGATTTAGTCATTCTATCAACAATCACCCAAATCAAATCATGTTGTCTACAAGATTGTAGTAAACATGTAATGAAGTCCATGTTGATCATCTCTCACATCCACTCTAGTAACTTTATATTCTGAGCTACACCACAAGGCCTTTGATGCTCAACTTTGACTTGTTAGCAATTCGGGCACTTGGATACAAACTCTGATATATCTCTTTTCATACTATTCCACCAATAAACCTCCCTCAAGTCATGGTACATCTTTGTAGAAACTTGATGGAGAGAATACCAAGAGCTATAGGCCTCTGCCATTATTCTATCTTGAAGACCATCAATACTTGGAGGACACAACTTGCCTTGATATCTTAACACTACATCTCCCCCTTTGGTGAAAGCCATCACTTTCTGCTTATGCACATCATCCTTCAATTTATCACAACCCAACCTAAGGCCTAGTCATAACACGATGATCAAAACTCCGAACGGATCCAACCAAGTCTCTTGACTTATCATAAGCAAAAATAAGATAAATTAAAACAAAAATAACATAGGAAATAGTCTAAATCATGAATCATAAAGGACAGTGTAAACTCGACGACATAGACTCTACATTATTTTGTCCAACATATGCCTCTTGTAATCAAGAATGGCGGAGACTAAGACATGTCCCTACCTCACCCTTAATATGAATGCAATAAAATTCTTTAAAATGAAACAAACTCATAACTCGCCCTCGATAGATTAGGACTCATCAATACTTTGCCACATGAGAACTCTACTAGCCACACGTGGAAGGAATGTAGGCAACGAATATGCATTAGTACATTTGAATGTACTAGTATGTAGACATGCCATGCAATATAAATTATAGGATGCATTTATTATATATCATATATGATGAAAGAGGATAAGTAAGTCATGAGGGTAAACCATAATGATCAAAACACTTAAATACATGTTGAAATAATAAAAGAACATAAGAAAAGTGTAAATATGTGGGATAAGAACCGTAACCGATAATAAGACCATGCGAGCT
Organism: Solanum dulcamara; assembly: GCF_947179165.1. Lineage (NCBI taxonomy): Eukaryota > Viridiplantae > Streptophyta > Magnoliopsida > Solanales > Solanaceae > Solanum > Solanum dulcamara. The sequence continues at coordinate 49,278,883 of NC_077239.1, forward strand.
ATAACATGGAATCCCGATGTCTCCTCACACAATAAAAAAAGAGAAATCTACTAGCCAAGGTAGACTCTACCTCGCTAGATGGATCATGTACATACGCTATATGTGGATCCACTAGCTAGCCTAAAAAGGCAAATCCTATGGTGTCACTTAGTTATGAGATAAGAGACTTTATATAAAGACTCCCTAGGTCAAGTCCCCACCTCAAGTCATCATTCGGTGCTATGTCAAATCCCACATAATAAATAAAATAGTAATCATAAACTTTTTCATAAGTTCAATAAATTTATCGAATAGCTCATTTTCATGTCATACTTGCAATGTGAGTATATGTCTTTCAACATCGCAATATCATACTTACATAGTTCATGTAATTAGGTTCCTAGGTCACCAATTAAGGATCTTAAGTCACCTCTTCCCATAACTTACACGAAATTCATACTTTTATCATAATTGAAATCTGTAATCATAGTTTACACTTGAATTTAGGGTAAAACTTGAATATATAATCAATTTTATTAAAAGCCATGAAATACTTGGAAATCTTTGAACTTTATGATCATAATTTAGTTAAATCATCATTCAAAATAGATTCATGCATGGGCATTCATAATTTGACTTAAAATCATGCAATGGAGGAAGAATCTTGTTTAAGATTATCAAACATATTTAAAACAACCCAATGCAATTACCCAATATAAGGGTTAGAAAACAAATGAAATTTAAAGAGATATTTGAGGAGAACCTTAGGAATCCATGGGTGGAAGGAACCCATGGATCAAACCCCAAATACCTTAGTGAAATCACCCAGAAATTGAAGAGGAACCTTGATGAACTTGAAACTTTGGCTCGAAAGTGTAGGAGGAACTTGAGAGAAATTTGGTAGTCTTGCCTTAGGGAATTTTGGAGAATGAATAAAATAAGAGGGGAATGTGAAGGATTGGGGATTTATAAGCTTTGAACTTGGCCATAAATTTGTCTAGGTTCATTTAACCAAACTAGGGAAAAGACAATATTGCCCTTCATTAAACTAAGATTTTTGCACCTATAACTTGGTCCCTACGACTTGTCTTTAATTATACGATTCATAGTCTTGACTCATTCTCCAAGGTAAGAGAAAACCCTGAGATTTTAAGTCTCTGAATTTGCTTCTATGAGTCTTCTATACGACTTGTCGAAAGGATTATGGGTTGTAGACCCTAGTCGTCTCGCTGGCATTTCTATGACTCATCTAGGTTTTTACGAGTTGTTTTCTTGACTCATAGACCCTTCCTCTTTGACAACTTATCCTCTACACCTAGTACCCTCCATACGAGTCACTTTTACCACTCATAGAAGTTTATATGACTCGTAGGTCGAGTCATACACTTATGGTCAGTTCCTTTTTCTGAGATTTTTCCTCTTGTTCCAACTTTTGACTTTCGGGTTTATACACAATTTGAGGATAGTAGGATCTTGACTTTACTTTTCTTTTACCTCAACAACTAATGAAGACTCAACCCCATTCTTGACAATAACACCTCCTTCAGCAAAGTCCACAAGAAGAACTCCCAAACGTGTAAGTCTATGCTCTTCCTTGGATAACTCTTTCTTCCCCTCATCGACATAAGTGGTACTCCCCATGGACAACCCGCTAAGAGTATCTGCAACAACACTAGCTTTACCGAATGGTAGAGGATACTCATGTCATAGTCCTTGAGAAACTCAAGTTATCTTCTCTACCTCGGGTTGAAATACTTCTAACTAAATACATATTGCAGGCTTTTGTGATCTATGAACAAATCTACATGCATACCATAAAGATAGTGACACAAAATCTTGAGTGGAAATACTACCATAGCCAACAACTCTAAAATGTGAGTTGGATAATTTTGCTCGTGAACCTTAAGCTGTCTGGAAGCATATGCAATAACCTTGCCTTTCTACATTAGAGCACAACCCAGTCTGACTCTTGATACATCTCAATAAATCACAAATACATTTGTTCTCTCAGGTAAGAACAGAATCAGAGCAGTAGTCAATATTGTTTTCAACTCTTGAAAACCCTTCTCTCAAACATTAGACCATTTATACTTAGTATTTGTTTTAGTCAACTTAGTAAATGATGATGATTTGAATGAGAATCCTTCTACAAATCTCCTATGATATCTATCCAAACCGAAGAAACTTCTTATGTTTGTTGGGGATATGGGTCTTGGCCAGTTCTTAACAACTTCAATCTTCTGTGAATCAACTCGAATACCATCTCCAGAAATAAAATTTCCTAAGAATGACATTGATGCAAGACAGAACTCTTTGAGAACTTAGCATACAACTTCTTTTCCTTGAGAATTTGAAGAACAATTCAGAGATGGTTGGCATGCTCCTCCTCATTCCTTGAATAGATCAATATATTATCGATAATATATGATCACAAACATATCTAGATATTAGTTGAAAAATTTATTCATGAGGTCCATGAATGCTGGAGGAGTGTTAGCCAAACCAAAGGACATGAGTAGAAACTCACAGTGACCATACTTGGTATATAAAATTGTCTTCAGGATGTCACATTATTTTACTTCCAACTAATGATAGGAACTTCTGAGATCTATGTTGGAGAAACAAGTGTAACCCTGAAATTGGCCGAAAACATTTTCGATCCTCGAAAGGGGATACTTGTTATTTATGGTAACCTTATTCAGGTAACAATAGTCAATGCATATTAAAAGATCCTTCAATTGTTGTTTCAACTCATTTAACTCAATGGAAGCCATTTTATATGGAAAAATGGAAATAGTTTACGTATTAGGAAGAACATCTATTTTAAAATCTATTTCCCTATGGCAGGGCCTCTAGGAAAATCCTCAAGATAGACTTTTGGAAACTCATTAACGAATGGAATCAATTGGATGGATGGTTTCTCCACACTATCATCTCTAAGTCAGAAAATGTGGTAGATACACCTTTGTATATTAACTTTCTTTCCTTAAGGTAGGAAATGAATCGACCCTTAGGCAAAGCTGGACTAACCTTCCACTCTATATCTGGCTCATTTAGAAACTAAAACTTCACTACTCAGGTTCTATAATCAACTGAGGCATAATAAACATAAAGGTAGTCCATGCCGAGAATGATATCAAAGTAAACCATATCTAGCTCAAGTCTGCAGAAGTGTCTTTCTGGTAGATAGAGACAATACAGTTATAATAGACTATCTTAGCTTAAACGGACTCACCAACAGGAGTAGAAGCACTAAATGGTTCTAAGAGTCATTCAGGAAGAATCGCAAACATAACAGCTATATTAGGAGTCATAAAAGATAAGGTAGCACTAGGATCAAGTAAGGCATAGACATCATAAGAAAAGACTTGAAGCATACATATGACAATATCTGGAGAGTTCTCTTAGTGATGTCAGCTGGCCATAACACACAGATAGTTTGGACCCCCGCATGTTCTTGAAGAAGTACCTCTCTGATTTTCTCTATTGTGATTTGCAACCGAAGATGATTGGGCTTTATTTCCCCATTACCCCTCCTATTTGATAGATAATCTCTCCTAAAGTGACCCATATAGCAACACTTATTACAACCGTTAATGTCATCTCGGCACTCCACTAAGTGGAGTCTTCCATACTTACTACAAGGCAGCTTGTGTGCTAAACCTTAAGCCATACTTCCCTGGGACTGTGGGCATTGGTCTCTAAAATTCTGATTACCTTAAGACCTCTGGTCATTCCTGTTGTTGGCTGTAGGTGCACTTTCTGTAGATGGTGCATAATAAGAATACATCTTCTAGAAAAAAGAATGGTTACCATTGCCACCCAACTGGAGGTTGCCCTTATTACCTGCAGATTTGGATCTCTTTCTTTGCTACTCTTCTCTGCCCTTTTTCTTATTCTCCTCAACTTTTAGGGCATACACCATGAGCTGGGAGGTGTCAATATCTGAGATCAACACTTCCTAACACTCTTTCTTTACCTGCCTGTCGAAACGTGAAACAAATTTCCTCATTTTGGCTGTAACATTGGGAGCCATTTTAGGAGCATACCTTAAAAATTGAATAAACTTGAGATTATAATATTTGACGGCCATCCCCTCCTATTTCAGGTTCACAAATTCTTCTACATTTGTCTCCCTCATCTCTCACAAAAAAAAGTAATCCAAGAATGCATTCTCGAACTCATACTAATCACCAAGCTCAACATCCTCACCCCTACTTTCTTTCCATTGATTATACTATACATTCGCAACATCTTTCAGTGGCAGGCACCGAGTTAAACTCTCTCTATTTTTATGGTATGCATGGCTTTTAGAATTTTCCACATGTCACTAATGAAGTTCTGAGGATCTTTCTCAACCTTGGATCCAATAAAGACTGTTGGGTTCATCTTCAGGAAATCACAAATCCTATTTGCAACAGATGGCTCTTGAGAACAAGAGTTTGAGATTAGAGCATTTAGACAGCCTTGTTTGCAACTATCAACTAGGTGAGCATAAAGATATCTCCCCTAAATTCAGCCTCAAAAGACATCGTGGGCTGCACGGTCTTTGGAACTTCCTAAGTCCCACTTTTGGCATTATCCTCAACTATTCTAGCTCTATTTTGGGTCTGCATTCTAGATATAGGCGGGAACTAGTTCTCTACAATATTACTTTGACTGAATTTTATCTTCGAAGGCATGATCTGCAAATCGTGAAATACACAAATTAGAAGATAATTTCATATAGTTAAAACTCTATAGCAGGAGATAGAGTAAGAAATAAGTGAAACAATTCCTAAAGTCATGTAGCCTCCCTATTATAGATGTGGAGTGGTTCACACTAATAATAAGGACTCTACTAGACTCAGCATCATAGACACCCTAAGACTCTTTAAATCGGTGCTCTGATAACATGTTTGTCACTCCCCGAGCCTATACCTTGGGTATGGTCGACATTTAAAAACCATTGCTAGTCCCAAGCAAACTACTTGTCCTGGCTAACTCACTCAGCGAAAGATTTTAACTCATAAATAAACTCAGATGGGCACAATGAAAACATGCAACTTAATACTATTTAGCTTATTTCGTGAAACTCAAATATATATGATGTATGAGACTCAACTTAATGTTTTTTAAAAAAAGATACTCAATCATTAGACAAAACACTCTCTACTAGTCAATGAAGTTTCTAGAATACTAACTCTGCAATAGGTACCGGGATAGGCCCATAGCTACCTCAAACTAATACACTAATAACTAAAAATAAAGACTAAAGAGTGCCACTGAATGCAAAATATTCTCACCAAAAGCTAGGTAGAAACTGATCTTCAATAGTGCGCTTGTTGAGTATCTCTATCACCTATATCTACATCATAAAATAATCCAGGTCGAATGACTTTGGTGCATGGAATGCACGACTTTGTAAAATGGAAAAAAAAACTTACATGGGATACTCAACTCTTGAAATAGCTCAAATCGAATAGCTCAAATCGAATATGCATGAAATATAATAAACAATAATGCTTTAAAAGATAGAAATGCAACTTAATATATAAAATATAATAATCTTACTTCCTAAAATGTGGGCATCGCGATGCCTGGCCGCTTAAGCGACCAATCTCTTTAGCGACAGGGTTGTCCCTTAAGTGACACCTGCCCAAAAAGGTTGGTTGCTTCAGCGAGCTCCTGGACACTAAAGAGGCACTTGCTTTAGCGACGACACGAGATACAGCTGGTGCAAGAAAAAGCTTAACATGTCAAAACCTGTGATGAGTTGCTCGGATTTCGTTCGGAACCCTGTGCACCTATACAAAATATGCTACCCACCAAATTCAGCGTTCTAGACTTAATGGCGCATTCAAAATTTTCATACGAGGTAATTTTAGCAAAAAGTGGGTCCCATACCCAAGTGCTATTTTGATCCTATTTCCACAACGTGCCTCGGGAGTAGACCAGAAGACTCGGAAAGCAAGTCATTCTAGATCAAACTCAATATTTTAGAGCTAATGGCGTAGTCAGAATTTTCATTTGAATGCGTTTTCCAAGAGTTTTGACCAAAGTCAGCTATAGGCCAAATATCAAAGGTAAAAGCGCCAAATGGTCCTAAACTCATACTAATTGCATTGACATTCATCCCGACCATGCTATTAGCCTAATTTAGTCATTCCAGAGGTGATGGAACTATTATAATTCTGTTCTAAGGTTGTTTTCCTAAAGTTATGACTAAAGTCAATTTTTAAAGTTATAAAAGCTCTAAAATAGGGAAATAGGCCTAAAACCCAAATGAATGATCAGGCGACTGAACAATCTGCTCCAGCAAGTCATAAATGACTTGGGGTCGCTACGGAAATGCTTATAAATGACGAAATGAATGCTTAAATTCAAAAATGACCTAGAAGGTCATTATAGGGAATTGCTAGAAGAATGCTTGGGTAGCTTCAATAAGTGTCAAATAAGGTTTTGTAAGGTAATTTTCTCAGTAATAGTAGCTTCCATTGATTAAATTTTTAGCTTAAATGGTGAACTTATTGCATGTTCGATTTTGGAACTATTTTGAGCCCCATATTGTGTTTTGTTTTTGAAGACAAGTTCAAGGCGGCATTTAAGACCTTTTCACCGAGTTAATTCAAGAATTAATAGAGTGGGTCTCACGTTCCCATATTTTATTTCGAAATTGTCCCTTCTCCGTTTTTATTAGTTATAATGTCAAAACATCTATATAGGCATTATGTACCTTTATTTGATTGTGTGGTAGTGTTCAGAGGCTGTTCAGAAGGGGAAAGATCTAGTTTAGTAATTTTTTGAGCTTGCATGATCGGCCTATATGTTGTCTACGACTTCCCCCTATTTAGATTGAACTTAAGAATGTGAATGCCTATTGATTAGTTGGAATTTGGATTGGGTAGCTATTGAATCATTCTTAGATGCTAGAATTCATATTGTAGGCCTTTTTCGGATACTTGTGAACATGATACTTTCCTAGTTGATCGTCCATGCATTGTGGTGTATTTGTATACTTGATTCCTTATTTATTTTTAGCATGCTCGGCCTTAGTCTAAATTTGACTTAGAAATGTATGATTAGAACCTAATAGGCCTTAGTTTTGCCCCAATGTCACTTCGGCTAGATTTTATCCTTGTAGATTAGTGTAGTAAACTTTAGTCTAATAATTTGTGCATTATCTAGGGGATACATTGTCTTCAACAACTCTCTATCCTTACTTCCCTGATTCTACGTCTTTACGTGTTTTGGCAACAATACTGTGGTCCATACTGCTATTCAAGATTTACTTGGGATTCAACTCAAATGGGTTAATTGATTGGCTAGGTGAAGATGGTGTTCCACGGAGATTAGTGACTATTGACCATTGGGAGTATTTCCAGTAGCTATATTGGGCACTTTTGTCGGGCCTCCAGATTTAAGCTCCGTCCTTGACTACATTATTACTTTTGAAGATCATATAGTTAGAGGTCCATCCTCAATCATTCAGATCCTCATAAAGAGCATCTGGCTAGAGGTTTGGCCTCAGTTACTTGAAACTTTTGATAAATCACTTGATACTTCTGGTGAGCATCAGGTTAGAGGTTTGACCTCCGTTCTGTTAGATTTTTCTAATTGAGTTGAGGTTTTTGTTCTATATTCTCTGATCTTGGATTCTCAAATATAGTTCTTATAGTTATAGCTATTCTATGTAGTACTCTGATCTTTAGACGAAGGTGAGTATTTAGTAATTTTGTCAACTCTGAGCGGTCTTCAATCTTTATCTATTGAGTCTAACCTTTTCCATAGACTCATGCACCAACTCAGGACCTATCAAAGCAACTTAACCAACTTCAACCACCCAATAGGAGACCTAAATCTCATGCCATACAAATCTTCAAATGGAGCCATTTGGATACTAGAATAGTAACTATTATTATAAGCAAACTCAATCAACTGTAATTTCTTATCAGAATTTCCTTTGAACTCAACAGCATATGCCCTCAACATATCTTCTAAGATTGAAATTATCCTTTCATCTTGACCATTGATTTGAGGATGAAAAGTGATACTTAGCTTAACTTTAGTACCAAGACCCTTTTATAAAGACTTCCAAAATAGAGATGTAAATTGCGTGCCTCGATCTGAACTTATAGACAAAGGAACACCATGAAAGTTTAACCAACCCACAAATATATATTTTCGCATAATCCTCAGTCGAATAGGAAGTCTTAATGAGAAAAGAATAGGCCGACTTAGTCATTCGATCAACAACAACCCAAATTGAATCATGTTGCCTACTAGTAAGAGACAACCTATAATGAAGTCCATATTCAAATCTTCCAAACTTCCAAGTAGGAATCTCAATATATTCACTTAAACCTCCCAGTTTTTGATTCTCAACCTTTACTTGTTGAATATTAGGACATTTGGCTAGAAACTTCGCAATAACCTTCTTCATGCAATTCCACCAATATACTTCCCTCAAATCTCTATACATCTTCATGGAACCCAGCTAAATGAAATATTGTGAAGTATAAGCTTTGAACAATATCATTTCTTTCAATTCATCAACATCGGGAACATACAAATGACCTTGATATCTCAATACACCATCTCCCCCTTAGGAGAAATCCCAATGGATTTTTCAGCAACCGCTTTCCTCAAGTCAACCAAGGTAGGCTCTCTATCTTGGTTCACCTTAACATCTAAGCGAACGGCCAAATGAGCTAGTCTATGAACATCATGTGTAAACTCCTTACCATCATCAATATAAGAAATACTATTCATAGACAATCTACTAAGAGCATCGTCAACCATATTTACCTTATTTGAATTGTACAACACACTCATATCATAGTCATTTAACAATTCAAGCCATCTTCATTTTCGATGATTTAAATCCTTTTAGTTTAACACTTATTGCAAACTCTTATTAGTGAATACATCCTCACAGACACCATAGAGGTAGTGCCTCAAAATCATTAAGGCAAGCATAACCGCTGCCAATTCCAAATTATGTGTAAGATAGTTCCTTTAATGCACCTTAAGTTGCCTAGAAGCATAGGCTATCACTTTACAATTTTGCATCAAAACACAAACAAAACAAACCTTTGAAGAATCACAATACATAACAAACCAATTGGAGAATTCCGGTAAGGTTAACACCGAACAATTGGAATTTTTCCTTCTTTTAATTCCTAATTAGTCAAAGGCGATGCAATAGAAGAGAAGCCTTCCACAAACCTATAATAACCAACTAAGCCCAAGAAACTTTGAATATTTGAAAGAGATAAAGGTCTAGGCAAATTCTTAATCGCTTAGATTTTTATAGGATCAATCATAATACCTCACTGGTGACAATATATGACCTAGAAAAGTAACTGATCTTAACATAAATTCACACATGTTAAACTTAGAAAAAAATTGACAGTCCTTGAGCACTTGAAACACTGTCCTTAACTGATTGGTATGCTCATCTTCACTCCGATAGTAGAACAAAATATCATCAATAAAGACAATCACAAATATATCAAGATATTGCTTGAATACCCTATTTATCAAAAATCCATAAAAGCTACAGGAGAATTCATTAGCCCAAAACACATAATCAAAAATTCAAAGTGACCATACCGAGTTCTAAATATTATCTTTGGAATGTCGCATTCCCTTACTCAGAGTTGATGATAACCCGAGCAAAGGTTGATATTTGAAAAGTAACACGCTCCTTCAATTTGGTCGAACAAGCCATCGATCCTTGTAATAAGGTGCATATTCAAAATATTAACCTTGTTCAATTGCCGATTATCAATAAACATGTGAATAGAACCATCCTTATTTCTAACAATGAGAATCAGCGCACCTAACTGAGAGATACTCGGTCTAATGAAACCCTTATCCAACAAATCCCTTAACTGATCCTTTAACTCTTTAAGTTATATCGGGGCCATACGCTAAGGAGGAATAGAGATAGGTTGGGAATTGGGGAGAAGATCAATACTGAAGTCTATTTCTCTTTGGGAGGGATACTTTGGAGATCATCAGGAAAGACTTCCAAAAACTCATTAGCAACCAAAACTGACTCAAGAGTTGGAACTTTGGGATTTGTATCCCTAACTTGTACTAGATAATAGATGAAACCCTTGAAAATCATTTTTCAAGTTTTGAGACACGGGATGAATTATCCTTTAAACACGGAATTACTACACTTCTATTATAAGACTAGCTCAATAGAAAATTTAAACTTGACCACATGGGTTCTACCATATATGGAAGCATAACATGTATGAAGAAAATCCATACCAACGATAACATAAAAATCAAGCTCTATAAAATCACATGAGCTAACTTTATGAAAAACCAATATTGGAAAATCTCTATATACTCTCTTAGTCATAACCGAATAACCAATCGGAGTATAAACTAAGAAAGGTTCTATCAATATCTTGGAATCAACAACAAATCTCATGGCAAGGTAAGGAGTAACAAAAGATAGAGTAGAATGTGGATCTAACAAAGGATAAACAACAAAGTCAAAGACTTTCAACATACCCGTGACAACATCAGGAGACTCATCTAAATCTTTCCTAGTCTAAAGAGCATAAAATTAGTTTTGGCGTTCACCGCCCGTAGCACCCATAGTAGCATCCTACAGAATTGGATGATCTCTAGCTAGAGTCTGAGCATACATTGAAAATTGTATCAACTTGAGGTAATACTCCCTCACACTCATATTACCTTGCCGCAAGTCGATGAACTCTTGGATATTTCCCTCCTTTAGCTCAAGAAGAAAGAAATGGTCAAGAAACACTTCTTTGAACTCATCCCAAGTAATAGTATATGCTTATCTAGCTCACTCGACCTTCCATTGCTCAAAACAAATCCTCACAACTCCTTTGAATTGATAAATAGCTAAGTCCACCATCTCCACCAGACTAATCCCTATAATTTCCAAAATCTTGTGAATACTTTCAATAAACTCTTATGGATCCTCATCAACTTTTGACCCATGAAACTCTAGGGGACTCATCCTCTTGAAAGGATGAATCATTGTTTCCACCATACCCATATTTGGGTTCATAGGAGCAACTACCTCTCGGTTTGCTTGAGACACCATCGCTTGAGCAAGTACTCAAAATGTAGCTTAGAACTTTATATGAGAGACTTGCTTATTCAAGGGATCATTTAGAGATTATTGCTCCTCCTTAACGTGTTATTGAATAGTATTTCTTTATGGAGGCATCATTCTAAAATCATGAAGAGAAAGCATTAGAGCAAAAGTCTTAGAGTTCAACTCTATCGCATAATAAGATCATGAAAGAAGTGCAATTTTCAAAAATGCCTCATAGCCGCCAACTCATAGATATTACGTGTTTTACACCGATGAATAAGAAACTACTTGACGCAGCCTGTAAAACTCCCTAGGACACTCTAAACATTGTGCTGTGATAAACTTTTTTGTTGCGACCCAAGCTAGGACCTAGGCGTGACACGGTGATCAAAATCTTGAGGGTCCTCAACCAAGCCTCTTAGCATAGATAACATACATTAGGTAACTTAAAACATCAATGAAAAACATAAGCATAAGGTAAGTATAGATGAAGTTTAAATAAGAGAAACTCTTAAAGCAATATATCTGAATAATCAAAATTACAACTCAATAAACATCTAACATGCCCCTATTTAAATCTAGAAGGGGGCATATGACATGTTCTAGCTCACCCATAGAAGAAAGAAATGTCAAGAAAAAATGACAGTGAACTTATATTGATTGCCCTCTAGACACGAGGACTCACAAATCAAGTGGTATTAATTAAAGTAACTCTATCCACGAGTAAGAGGATTATGATCGTCGGACCCTACATTATGACACAATGTCGGCAAAAGTATGTGTTAGTACATGAAATGCACTAAGTATGTGAGAAGCATGTATGAATAATAATAATAGAACATAATCTATAAGAACGTAGGATGCACAACCAATATCTTTAAAAGCATGAATAAAACTTAAAGAAATATTTAAGACATTGTAATCATGTGGTCAATGCATTATAAAATCAACATAAGAGATCGTACCATAGCATATACCTTTGTATGGGATAGGACCTTAACCAATAGTTAAGACCATGTGGGCTATAATATGGAATCTGATGTAACTCCCACATCGAGAAGAAATCGGCTACTTGCCAAGCTAAACTCCATAAGAACCATTCTTAACATCATGAGCTCTATGTGGATCCACTAGCTAAGTCATAAAAGCAACACACGGTGGAAATGTAGTTAGGGACTATAGGTTGCTACTAGAATTACTTTGGGTAGCTACTTAGTCTACCGAACCTAACCCCACCTAAAATTCCTCTCGGTGCTTAGTCATTATCCCATCAAAATTTATTAAAATATCATCATAACACATCATAAAAAGAGTAATAAGAGTAGCTCATTACATGAGTGACTTATAGGAATCGATGAGTCGGTGAGAAAAGCCTTTCACCTCTTAAACATGAGTTGTGATAAAAGCTTCACAATCTTTATACATTTCTTGAAACATCATTTAAATATAATTCTTCATCATCATAGCTTTTCATAAAATATGTCATCAAATTCATGGTCATAATTTTATGTTTAAAATTTACAATTTAAAATCATAGCTCAATGCATGAGTTCTTGTGGAAAATTGGTTATCATGTATTGTAGTAAATTCATGCATGATAATGAAGAATAACATTGATTACAATCGAATAAAAAAGACCCAGGAATAATTGACATGAAACCCTCATAAATTGGGCGAAATTAAATTTGTAAAGTTGGATCCTTTAGGTCCCAATGGATGAATGGATTCCATGGGTGTACTCCCACATACCTTGATCAATAGATCCTTATATACAAATATTATGAAGACTTGAACTTGAGATTCCTTGAACCTTAACTTGTCTTGAAGATAAAACACTTGAGAAAGTGTTTAAGAGAGAAAAATATAGCAAGTGAGGATTAGAGAGTGATTGAGGGGAATTCAAAGGGTTTAGGTAGTTATAGTCTTAGGTTTTATGTTTAAAAAGACGTAGTCTAGGAATTAAACAATTTGAAAAGGACAAAAAGGCCCTAACTTCAAACTGGCAAAGGGCAGTTGGGCAAGATAGGTCATCCTCGCCTACCCATTCAGTGACTCGCCAATCTTCATGATTTTTGAGGGAAAGCCTCAGAATATTTTGGCGAGCTTATCCTAGCTCACCTACTTGGTCGGCAAGTCATCGTTCAGGCCCTCTTCTTCGGACAGTGTTTACTCCTCGGCCAACTTCTCTAAAGTTTTATGCGAGCTCAACTTGCTCGCCTTTCTTTGAAAGATCGCCAATTGATCTTTCCCCTTTCCCAATGTAGCCTCGGCCTTGCCAATTTCTCTAAACAATAAGAGGATTTAGGCTTGATCGCCTAGTCAACTCGATGAGTAGTTGATTTATCTTCTTACTCGCCAACTTACCTTGACCACTAAAACACCTTACCATACATACTTAGTGAGTTTGTTGTCACTTGGGCGAGTCATCCAACTCACTCAGCCAGTAGCCAAGTACCATTTAATGACTTCAGTGCCAACTTTCCATTTTTTCCTTTTATTAACTCCAAATTCCAACTTTTCAACTTTTGGGGTCTCACAATAGTGCATCATCAAGTTATTTTTCCCAATAAGACCTATTTTTATTTACCATCTTGGCCAAAATATTCTTTATATCCTTGTTTGAAGCTTCCACTTGCCCTATTTCTTTAAGGTGATTGAGTGTAGAAATTTTATACTTTACTCTATACTCTTGAAGTAATGAACTTAATAGCCAATTACAGAAGTGTTGTTCTTCCTCACTAATGATTAGACGCGATGTTCCAACCCTAAAAGAAATATTTTTCTTTAAGAATGTAGTTACACTTTTACCTTTATTATTGGGAAATGCAACCTCTTCTACCCATGCTGATATGTAATCCACGACCACTAAAATACATCTATTCCTAAATAAACTAACCAATGGATCTATAAAATCGATACCCCATACATCAAAACAATTATATCTCCATAATAGGTGTATGGGGTAACTCATATTTCCTTGATATTCTCCCAAACCCTTTGCCATTAGTTACTTGTTTTCACAAAGTCGTGAGCATCTTAATATATCATTGGCTAAAATAAGTTGTTTTGTAAAACTTTATGCTTAGTTTGCATACTGATGAATCGGTTTTTTATGACTCAGCTCGTTGATCTTCAACATGGAGAAAATGTCCTCAATTTCATTCTATGATGGTTTTTTATAATATTTGTTTATATTTCAGATCATGGAGTCCTAAGGGTACTTAAACATCAAATGGAAAGAAAAAAAGGCAAAAGAAGAAAGAAATGAACAAATTCTGAATAATCCATCACCTAATAGGTATGGCGTATCACCAATATGCCTGGGTTTGGAAAAATTAAAAAATTAATTTACTTATGTTCATTGAAGATCAGCGCTAGAAAAGAGCAATTGGCACATCACCAAAATGTTTTGGCAAAGACAAATTGCATTGCCCGAAGTTACAATTGACTGAAGAGAATATAAATTGCACAAGAAAAAAAGGTGTTTCATTGAGGGCCTCTTTGCCTATATTATGTCAAATATTGACTCTAAAGTGATTATTTGCATATGCGGGGAGTTAAGAACAAGGCATAAGCACAATGTTGAAGAAAAGAGCTAAAAAGGGCATAAATGAGCAAAATGCATGTTCAGGCTCGCAAAGAAATTTTGGTGAATCACCCAAGGAACATAAAATCTAGAAAATGGCTCAAAAAATTAAGGCGAACAGAAAGAGCGACTCGGTGATAAAAAGGCATGTCAGCAACTCGCCGAGTGAAATAGGTGAGTCACATTGTGCCCACCTAAATATGGCTAGTAGATTGTTTCAACAAACGACCAGAAAGGCGAATGAGCAAGGGAATAGGTGAGCCGCTAACCAGTTAGGCTAGTTCATCTTAGCTCACCCAAGTGATGAGAGCTTCAGGAAAAAAAGGCGACTAAAGCTCTAGGATAAAGGCAAAAAGGGTGACTCGCTGAATCAATCGGTAAGCAAAATCATTATCACCAAATATATAGGCCATGAACTGAAGAAGAAGGAATACATTTAAAGGTGAGCAGCAGGAGCAAAAAGCGACTCACCGACCACTTCGGTGAGCACGACTAACGTCGCTGAAGTGGTCTTACCAAACACTTTTTCCCTGGGATTTTCACAAGTATAAATGGATTTTCAAAGAAAAACGGAAGCAATTTGAGAGTTCTTAGAACTTGAGAAAAGAACCTTATTGTTAACTTGAGGTTTTAACTTGGTTTTTGGAGGAATTTAGAATTGGGATTTGGAATTTAGAGTTCATACTTTGTTGAATTGTATGGAGGACCATTACTTTGGTGAAACTCTCTTTAATTTCTCAATGTATAGCTAAACTCCACACTTTTAGGGGGTAGTTATGTACTTATTTTGTTGTTTTAGGATTTAGGTTTTTGTATTCAGCTCAAGAATCATTAATTTGATATGGGCTTTCTAAATTTAACATGTTTCAATTCTGATTTATGGTTGTAAATATATTTATATGTTAGATCTTCATGTAAGCTCGAGAGGGTGATATGAAATGGTTAAACTAATGAATAGTTGTTTATTTGAATTTATCAATTGTAATCTCGTTTGAGAGAGGAGATTTTTCTAAGAATTAGACTAATTGTGTAAGTACCCTTGTCTAGGCTCGAGAGAGCTAGCATGGATAGATGACTAGCAATCGAGAGATGATTTTCATATGATTGATTGATCATTGCCTATCTATTGATACAACAACAACAACATAACCAGTGGAATCCCACAAGTGGGGTATGGGAGGGTAGGATGTACATTGACCTTACCACTAACTCATGGAGATAGAGAGGCTATTTTCAAAAGACCCTCAGCTCGAAAGTCACATTTCCAAGTACAAGAGAGAAAAAATAATATATATATATATATATATATAGCATAAAGAAAAAATAAAATACATAAATAAATAAAAAGTAAAAATAAAAATGAAAATAAAAATAAAATGCAATGCAAGATTTACAAGACAAGAATAATAACTATAGCAAAGTACTACAATAATCAAAGGCAATAGCAACACAACTATAAAGGCACACCTAGACCTACGACCACCCTAAATCAACACACGATAAGACACCATTCTATCCCTACTAGCCTTCTATCCTAATCTGCGACCTCCACTCTTCTCTATCTAAAGTCATGTCCTCAATGACATAGAGTACTGCCATATCTTGTCTAATCACCTCTCTCTAATAATTTTTCGGTCTACCCCTACCCCCACGCATAGCCCCCAAACCAACCGCATGCACCTCCTAACTAGGGCATCGACGCCCCTACTCTGCACATGCCCAAACCATCTCAGTCTCTCTTCTCTCATCGTGTCGACCACAGATTTCACTCCCACCTTCTCTCGAATAACCTAATTCCTGATCTTATCATTCCTAGTTTGTCCACACATCCATCTCAGCATCCTCATCTCCGTAATATGCATATTCTCAATATAAGAGTTCCTTACTAGCCAGCACTCCAGTCCATATAACAACGCTGGTCTAACCACCATTCTACAGAACTTACCTTTAAGTTTAGGTGGTATATTCTTATCACATAGGACTCTAGAGGCTAGCTTCTATTTCAACCATGTTGCCCTAATGCAGTGAGTGACATCATCATCGATGTCCCTACAGCTCTCGATGATGGATCCAACATATTTAAAGCTTTCTGTCTTGGGGATAGGTTGGGTGGCAAGCCTCACTTCCCTGCCTTCTTCATCCATCGCAACACTAAATTTGCACTCCAAGTATTCTGTTTTGGTCTTGCTCAATTTGAACCATTTGGACTTCAGCATTTGTCTCCAAACCTCCAACTTATCATTAAATCTGTTCCAAGTCTCATCAATCAAAACTATATCGTCTGCAAATAGCATACATTATGGAACCTCCTCCTGAATAGACCGTGCCAACTTATACATCGCCAAGGTAAAAAGAAAAGGGCTCAGCACTGATGCCTAATATAGTCCCACCTCAATAGGAAAATGCTCTGAGTAACCTCTCACCGTCCTAACCCGAGTCTTAGCTCCAGCATACATTTCATTTATTGCCCTAATATACACCATCGGGACACCTTTAGCCTCCATACACCTCCAAAGAACATCTCTCAGAACTTTGTCATAAGTCTTTTCAAGGTCAATGAACACCATATGGAGATCCCTTTTTCTTTCTATAAATTTCTCCACCATTCTCCACATAAGATGGATTATTTCAGTGGACTCTACATAAGATGCCTATCCATTGATAATTAATGAAATTGAGTTGTGAATTTACCCTTAGCCAAACAATATAATTAACTACGCACCTACACTAGAAGCCTTTTATACCTTGTTATAATAAATTTAGCATTGATCGTGTTGATATTGAATCTATTTAACTTTTAAAAATTGATGTATCAAAATTATAGATTTAATTCATGTTATAACTCAATTACTTCTATGCTACAAAATTCTAGAACACGTTCGTACTTCTTGATCGAATTCTATTCTTAACCATTCCTAATGGAATTTGACCCCAACCTTATACATTAGGTTTATATTGCTAATAATCACATACACTCTGAATTCTAAGAAGTTTAGCTTAAGCATTATCAAAACATGGCATCATTTTTGAGGAACCGTGATTAGAGTTCTTTTATTGAAGTAGCATATAATCTAGTTATTTGTAGTAAGATGACTTTACTATCGATTGTTTGTTTTTGTTTTTTCTAGGTAAAGAAATGAGTGTTCATAGAAGTAATACTAGAGTCATGAATAATGACAATGGGAATATGAACGATGTCAATCTTTACAAAATGGGTAGTGCGGGAGCTATAAGATTACCTCCTACTGTGGGTAATGCGATCATCCACGAGACAAGCACTATGTTTTAATTTCTTCAAATAAAGGGGTTCTTTGGAGGTCTTGCTAATGAGGATCCTCATGATCATATCCATAACTTCATGGATACTTGCAGTCTTTTCTCTTTAAAGAACATATCGTTGGAGTCTATTCGGCAAAGGTTATTTCCCTTCTCTCTTATAGTGGACGCAACCAAATGGTTAGCAAAGCTACCGAGGGTTTCCATTACCTTCTAGGATGAGCTTACGGATGCATTTTATGAGAGGATTTTCCCGCCTTTCAAGATGCTAAAATTGAGAGATAGTATCTAAAATTTTAAGAGGGTCGATAAGGAACTAATTGATGAGACTTGGCTTATGTTCTTGTGGAGATTTTGATGGATGATTTCTCAATCTTTAGGGGATCTTTTGAGATGTGTTTGGAGAATCTTGATAGGGTTCTTGCGAGATGTGATGAGACCAATCTAGTATTGATCTAGAAAAAGTTTCATTTCTTTGTTAAATAGGGAACTATTTTAGGCCACAAAGTTTCCAAGCAAGGGCTAGAGGTTGATCATGCAAAGATTGAAGTTATTGAGAAGTTGCCTCCTCCAATCATTGTAAAAAGGGTAAGAATCTTTCTTATCCATGCAAGATTTCATAAGAGATTCATTAAGAATATTTCCTAGACTACAAGACCTATGTGTAGTCTACTAGAGAACGAGGAGAAATTTGAATTTAATGAAAACTGTATCAGGGCATCTAAAGTATTGAAGAGGAATTCGATAGAGGCTCCAATTTTAATTGCTCCCAATTAGAAGCTACCATGTGAGCTTATGTGTTATACCAAAAATATAGTTGCGGGTGCAGTGCTAGGACAACATAAAGAGAAAGTATTTCACTCTATCTATTATGCAAGAAAAATTTTATTCGACAAAAGTTAACTACACAATGATAAAGAAGGAAATGTTTGTCTTGGTCTTTGCCTTTGATGCATTCAGATCATACTTTGTAGGTACTAAAGTTATTATTGATAATGACCATGTTTTCATCACATACCTATTTAATAAGAAAGATGCGATGCCTTGACTAATTAGATGGATCATGTTGATCCAAGAATTTGACGTTAGAATTAAGAACAAAAAAGGAACTAAAAATCAGATTGTTGATCACCTACCTAGGTTGAAAAGCTCATTATATGTGCATGATGAAAGGTAGATTCATTAGGAGTTCCCTGATGAGCAGTTGTTGGCTTTAGAGGTTACTGAATTGCCTTAGTATTTTGACATCGTCAACCTTATGGTGAGTGGAGTGTTTCCTCATGAGGCTACTACTCAGAAGAAAAAAAGTTGAGCCATGATGCACAATGTTAATCAATAAATTCTTGTGGTTGTGGATTATGTATCTAAATAGGTTGAGGTTGTTGCTCTTCCCATCAATGATTAATAGGTTGTGATAAATCTCATGAAAAAGCACATATTCACTCAGTTTGGGACTCTACGAGATATTATCAATGATGGGGGGAACACTTCATTGATCTGTCGGTGTGGAATATACTGGCTAAATATGGGGTTGGACATAAGGTGGCTATAGCACACTACCCATAGACAAGTGGCGTAATGGTGGTTTTGAATCAAAAAGTGAAATAGATCTTGCAGAAGACTATTAATGCACAGAGAAAGGATTGGCCTATGAAGCTGGATGATGAATTTTAGGCATATAGAACAGCATACAAGGCACTAATTGGGACTTCTCCCTATAACATGGTGTTTGGAAAAGATTTTCATATTCTAGCCAAATTAGAACATCAAACATATGGAGCAATAAAGAAGTTGAATCTTGACCTAGAGTTTGCCAACAAGAAAAAACTTGGACAGTTTCATGAACTACACGAGTTTAGACTTTCGTGAATGAGAATGCAAAGTTGTACAAAGAGAAGAAGAAACGCTGACATGATAAGCACATCATCTCTGGAGTCTTTAAGTCGGGCCAACAAGTATTGTTATTCACATTCTAAATTGAAGTTACTCCTCGAAAAACTGAGATTTTAGTGGAGTGGACCATTCGAGGTCGTGAGGATGACAAAGAATGGAGTTGTAGAGTTGTGGAGCATTGATTGAGGTTCAACATTTTTTATGAATGGACAACGAGTGCAACACTACTTTTGGAAATGGTGAAGATCGTGATAGAGAAGTGATTGAACTCAGCAATGAATGATTTGTGAGCTGAGTCATGCTGCGATGTTAAATTAGGCTCTACTCGGAGGAAACTCGTGATCTTGTGTTTTAGTTATGATATTTTTAATTATTTCAATTCTAGTTTATTTTTATTTTATTTTCTTATATTCCTAGGTTTTTGAATGATTTATAATCAATTGTAATAGTAAAAAAAGGATGAAGTGAAAGAGTGAAGTCTGTGATGGAGGTGTATCGTAGACTTGATGCTGAAATTGGAGCAGGGGACGGGATTTAAATCCCTCATAAAATAGAAGAATCTGCAACATCAATGTGTCGTGGACCTCTAGTTTAGTTTTGGTTTTTATAAAATAAAACATGTGTTAGCCCATTTTACTTTTAAAAGAAACTGACCAAATCCCTGTTAACCCCAATTTCGGTCCTAATTTCCCATTCCCTTGCACAAAAAGACCGACGTACTCCCTGTACCCAAGCCCAAATGAATTTCTCTCTTCAAATCTTTAATGTGGAGTGGTTTCTCATCTTTAAATTTTGCTAGTTTCATCATCTTCACCCATCAAGGTATGTTTCTACCCACTCTTCTTGTTTCTTTGGCACGTTGCTTAGTGAAGAACATGTAAGTTGGTGAAAGTTTATATTCTCTCTATGGAGTTGGTTAATAATTGTTTAAATATATTCATGGGGAAAGAGATTATGTTTTTGAACCTATTATATTGTACCCATGAGTGTATAATTGCTCGAAGAAAAATTCTAACATGGGTGATTTTTGGAAGTTCATTGCTAAGGTTTTAATATTGTTGTTGTGTGAACTCTTGAGTAGCACACGAGTTTAGAATGCTATGGTTTGAACGTACTATTGTTTTATATTCTTGAGTAGATTCAATAAGTTAAGCGTGAATTGATATGAATATGCCAAATGGGGTTGTATGTGTGATAAATAAATGTTAGTAAGTTGAGTACCCTATTGTGTATGAGCATGTTGTGATACTGAATAAGTGTGGGGTGGGATCCTACACACTCCCTCTCCTTAAGTGTCACTCGAATTCAAGGAGACTAACTTAATTCTTATACTATTGGAAGGTAATTATGTCAGAAAATCACAGGCCAGGAAAGAAGGTAGCTTCCTCCAGCAACCAAAAAAGGGTTCGAGATGGGACAACTATTCCCCTGCACCTACAGATCCTAGGGGAAAAGCTCACCACTTCTTCATTAAAGTGGTTAACACCAAAGTAAAACATTGGTACAAAAAGCACATAGAAGCAAAATACTTCTCAGATTTGTGCATAAATGATGAAAGCTTGGCGAGAGAGTTCGCCCAAATCATGCAGCATATTCGTGAATTCCATATGGAATTCATCTTGCTAACCCAACTGACTGTAACTTGCGCCTAGTGTGAAAGTTTTATGTGAATTGGCAGCTGGATTCATGTTCTCACTTTGTCAAAGTGCGGGGTGTTGATATACCTCTTACACCTTTGCCACTAAATGAGTTGTTGGGAACTGCCGAAATATCCCCTACTATCCTTATAGGCTTGAATATTTGTCCCCTGTACCCTGATATCCATTATACTTTCTGTGGGGTAGTCTACGGTAAAATGGACTCATTATGGTCATAAGGGATTTCACCAAATCTACCCCTATGCCTATATGAATCAGAAGGCTAGAGTTTGGTTGAAAATTATGATGAATGGCCGATTTTAGGACTGCACTAACCGATGTTACTCGGGATATAGTTTGCTTAGTGTACTCCCTTATGAAAGACATAAAAATATATGTTTGGGTAGTTTTAAAGTCAGCGAATAAGGAAATCATGGGTTCATCAAGGTAGGAGATATGCTTTTGGAGGGAAGATTACCCTATTGTATAGAGCTGCAAGGGTGACCAGAGAGAGTTTATATTACATGTCTCCCTTAAGTGTTGCACCCGTGGATGTGACAAAAAAAAAGGCTATGACACCATCCACAGCCTACACTTACTATGGCTGAACGAAATAGGAGGGACCAGATGATCATGGCTCACATATATGAGTTGGAAATATTGTGCCACAATGGGTGTCGAGTGTTATATAAGCAATTGGATGACATCGAACGTCAGTAACCCTTGATAGGGCATGCTAAATATTCTCTTGTCACGACCCAATTTCTCAGGTCATGATGGCACCTACTACAACCTACTAGTAGGTAAGCATAACCTCTAACTCAGAACCAAAAGCAGTAGGCTATTAAGCGGAAGAGAAACAAACAATGCAGAAATCAAAAGAATCAAACATAAATATATCCAAGAACCATCCCCAAGCTCTGGCAGCAATAGGTATTTGAGCTTCTTGTAAAAATACGAATACAAGGTTTTTATAAGTACAAAATAGATACAGATAGTCTTCGAAACTAAGTAAAGACTAGTCCTAACCCACATAGATGGAAATTGGTAACTCCGATGCCAAGAGCTCACCCAAATCTCTTAATACAATCACTGACAATAACTCGTACTAAGATCTACAAGGTGTAGAAGTGTAGTATGAGTACCAAAAAAATGGTACTCAGTAGGCATAAGCTGACTGAGTTTCATAGATAAAGCAAGTATAGCTAACATATAATAAGGTAAATACAATGCAAGAATCTAACCAACAGTTAACATAAGGTAGTACGAGAAATAAGAGAAAGGAGAGAGGGTACATAGAGAAAAGAGCAAAGTGAAGAAACGCACCAGAAAGTACAAGCCGACAACCAATTTACAATAAGAATATACTATAGGAGTGAACTTAAGAAAAACGGAATACTAACTATCACTACTTATCACATAGCCACCTATGGACTAATCCAAGTGAACTAGTAGGCAGTACCAACAACGAACCCGGACTAAGTATCACAACCCAAATCATCGAGTCATGATGGCGCCTACTATAACCCATCAAAAGGCAAGACAACTCATATCTAGAAACTATGAGCAACAGGATGTAAGGGTAGAAGACCAACATTCAGCTAAAAATAGTAATATTATAATAGGAATCACAAATGAAAGAGCGGAAGAAAACCAAAATTATTCAAATAAAGATCCCTCCTAGAACCCAGAATTTACATATACAAAGCTACTAACAAAATATGTACATGTCCCAAAAGTATACCATAGAAACAAGACTGTCTCAAAAAGAAAAAGACAGATCAATATATATACAGAAGGAGATAGGTAAATCCAGGACGTTATGTGCTCACCCTTGCCTCCAAACAGGACTACAGTTAGCTTGAGATCGATATTGATAGTTGGTGCTCAGACCTGCATAATAAAAAGATATGCAGAGTCAAGTATGAGTACCAAAAAAAGATACCTAATAGGCATAATAGGCTGACTGAACTAGAAAAGAAAAAGTAATATAAAATGGAAGAATCTAAAACACTGCCACAAACAAGAATGAGAAAATCAAATAATTATGTACACGAGCGTACTCACACAAGAAAAGAGAGAGAGACAGTAGCTAACTAAATCTGTTGGGCTCCCATAAACCCAACCACCAAACCTCAATAACCCATCTGAATCTAAACTAGCCTGATTGGTGTCACCTCACAAAATTCGATCTCAGAGAGAATCTAAATCCTTATCCTCAAAATGACTACTGTGAATCCAGTCCAATAGGGATGAGTGAGCTCCCATATAATCTAGCACATGCTGGGAATCAGAAATATCAAGTCGAATCATCCTGTTGGCTAAGGACTGGATGTCTAAATCCAAAGGTTTCTCCCTAATAGAAAGGAAATCTATACTACCCATACTCACTGCCTTTTGACTCAAGGATTACTCGACTACATCCGCCTTGCCCGGATGGTAGAGAATAGAGAGGTCTTAGTCCTTCAGGTGCTCAACTGAATGACGTTGCCTCAAATTAATATCCTACTGAATAATTATGTACTAAAGGCTCTTATGATCAGTGTAAATATCGCATCAAACTCCATATAGGCAGTGCCTCCAAATCTTAAGTGTGAAAACTATTGTTGTCAAATCTAAGCCATAAGTAGAGTAGTCCTATAGCTTAAACTTCCTCGATGCATAAGCAATAACCCAGCCTTGCTGCATCAGTTCAAAACCAAAATTAATATGGGATGCATCATTATAAACCATATATCCCTTGCCACGGGATGCTTGATTATAAACCATAAATCCATTACCCTCAATTGGAAGAGTAAATATAGTAGTGGTGGTAAGCAACTCTTTGAACCACATAAAGCTTCTCTCACACCCCCCCCCCCCTCCGACCACTCAAAGGGAAAATCTTGACAAGTCAAATATGTCGCTATAGTAGAGAAGCCCTCAATAAAACGTCTGTACTACCCTACAATCTGACAAAGCTACAAATCTCAATCACAGAGGTAGACTTGGCCAAAACATAAATAGCATCAATCTTCTATGAGTCATCCATAATGCTATCCTTGGATACCACATGCCCAAAGAATGCTAGAGACTCAACCCAAAACTCTCACTTTTAGAACTTGACATAAAGCCACTGATCTTTTAAGGTCTAGAGCACTATCCTCAAATGTTGCTTATGCTCACTCCGGCTCAGCGAATATACCAATATATTATTGATGAAGACTATGAAAAAAAAGTCTAGAAAGAGCCCGAATATACTATTCATCAAGTTTATGAATGCGGCAAGGGCTTTAGTGAACCCAAAAGACATACTAGAAACCCATAATGGTTATAACAAGTCCTTAATGCGGTGTTAGAGATATCCGCTGCCCTAATCCTCAAGTGGTGGCAACCGAATCTCTGATAAATCTTAGAAAACACTAGGGCACCCTAAAGCTGGTCAAATAGATCATTAATGCGAGGCATGAGGTAACGGTTCTTGACTATCACTTGTTAAGCTGCTTGTAATCAACACACATTCACATAGAACCATCCTTCTTCTTTTCGGACTAAGATACCCTATGGTGATAGACTAGGCTGAATAAATCCCTTAGCCAAGAGATTCTAAAGCTAAACACTGAGCTCCTTGAGCTCTCCAGGGTCATACAATATAATAGGATGGAAATAGGATGAGTGTCTAGCTCTAATTTAATGGAAAAGTCCATATCACAATCTAGAGAAGGCCAGGCAGGTCAGCAAGAAACACATCTGCATACTCTCGAACTATAGGCACTGAATCAACCGTACGACCCTCTCTAGTAAAATCTCTAACATAATCCAAGTAAGCCAAACATCTGCTAGCAACTAACCTCCACGTCTGAATGGAAGAAATCATCCCAACCAGCATGCGACTATAAGAGCCTTGCCACACCACCGATAGAGTCCTAGGCATGGCTAAGGTAACACTCTTGGCATACCAATCCATGACTACTTAGTAAGGGGATGACCATCACATGCCTAGACTCATGTCGATATCTAATAAATCAGTAAAATAAGATTAGCCCTAGTGTCCCACCCCAGAATAATTGTGACACAGGATCTAAAATCCTAGTCCACTACTAAAGAATCACTTACAGGTGTTAAAACATGCGCCAACTCTGCTAAGGGCTTTGGAATCATACTCTATCATGGGGTGCAATACACAGAAAGAAAAGAATAAGTGGATTCTAAATCAAATAAATTTATGGTGAGAAAATGGCATAAAAGAATCATAATTGTGGTCACATCATCTAATGCCTCAACCTCTACTCTAGCTAGAGTTGCATTGAAGTGCCCCTAGGCACCTCTACCCCATGCATCGACTTGACTACCTATCATGCCTCCCTAGGAACCTCCTTATGTATCCTTTGACCACCCCTGCAGTCCTGACCCTAGCCACCACCTCTAACCGGAGGTGTTGCTGTTGGTGCGGGTCTAGCTACATGTGGAGTTGGTGTAGTTGATATACCAAGATGAAACTAATGGGACCAATGATCTAGTTGTACATAGTCATAGCACACTTGTGGCATCCTTCTCGCAATTGGATATTGGCCACCCCAACCTGAAGAAACTGTCAAAATACTATGGCACTAAAACTACCCTGACGTTATGGTCACCTTCTGTACCATGTAGCGAAGCCTAAAATGAGAAACTATACTGACCTTATTAGAATCTCTAGTAGGGATTATTATGAATCTTTGGGCCAAAAATGGGGCCCACTCTGGCTATCATCTTGTCTGGTTCTCTCCTTCTCGGTAGGTAAAATTATGGTGGCATACCTGGAGAGCTTGTGGAAGCTAGCCTCATAGTGTGAAACGATCATGGACTACTTCTCCAATTATGAAAAATAATCTCAAAGCTGATCTCTAACTCTCCAAGGAATGAACCTGGCTAAGAAGGCCTTAGAAAACTCTATCTAGGACACTAGTAGAGACCCAGTTTGCATGGTCTCTAAATATGAACGCCACTACTGTCTGGCCGGGTTTTCCAACTGATATGTGGTAAATTTGGCTCCTTAAGACTTAACCAATCCTAACGTTTTTAGTCGCTCATGGCAAGTAAGTATAAACTCATAGGCATCCTCACCTACTACCTTAGAAAATCTCAACGGTGATAATCAGAGAAACACCCCAAGCATTTTCTGCTCGCGTAATGGTATGATGCCCTCTAAATTATCTGGCTGGGCGGCAGGTGCCAGTGGCAACTATAATACTAGTATTGCTGGTATAGGATAACCCTATAGGCAGGGAGTAGCTAGAGTTGTGGCATGCTTTATACCCCTTTATCATTGCCAATATCTTGGCTAGCATAGCCTATAGGTCAGGAGCTGCAACTCATGTGGGTGGTAGTTGGGTTGGTCCCAGGCCCACCAACTGATGGTGTTCTTGAGCTACGTGTGGCTCCATATGGCTCTGGAATTTTCTCTCTATAATGGGCTAGGGCTGCAGTCCACGTACGACCCTGGAATCGACCTCTACCCCTAACTAGGGCTCTGCCATACGTGCGATCTATCTTGTAAGAGAGTGGAACAAGTGAGCTACCATGAAACTAATAATACATACACTGCGTGACAGCGATACAAAAGAGAAAAAGTTCCTAAAGAAACTTGTATCCTCCCGAAGATATGTTATAGACATCTTCATACTGATCCATAGGACTTTACTAGACGTTAGCTGTGTATAAGTTACACCGATAAACCTTAGGCTCTACTACCAATTTATCATGACCTGAATTCTCGAGTCATGACAGCGCCTACTATAACCCACCAGTAGGCAAGCTAACTCATATCTCAAAACTATGAGTGATGGGATGTAATGGTAGATGACCAACATTCAACTAAAATAGTTATACAATAAAGGAAATCACAAATAAAAGAGTGGAAGCAAACCAAAACTATGTACAAATAAAATATCCCTCCCAAAACCTTTAATTCACATGTACATAGATACTAACAAAAGGAGTACAAGTCCCAAAAGTGGACCACAGAAACAATTCTATCTCAAAAAGAAAAATACAGATCAATATATATTCAGAAGGAGATGGGTAAATCCAAAACATTGTATTCTCACCCTCGCTTACAAACAAGGCTATAGTTGGCTTGAGAGCAACATTAATAGCTGGTGCTCGGACTTGCATCACAAAAACAAATACGGAGTATAGTATAAATACTAAAACATCAGTACCCAGTAGGCATCATAGGCCGAGTAAACTAAAAAAGCAAAAGTAATATGAAATGCGAGAATCAAAAACAATACTAGAGATAAGAATTAGAACATCAAATAGGTATGCACATGAGCGTACTCACACACAAAGAGAGAGAGAGAGAGTAGCTAACTAAATTTTTTAGGCTCCCATAAACCTGACTGGTATGCTCGTGCACAAGTTAAAAGTAAAAACTCGAACAGACTCCTATAAGCTCGATTAGAGCAAAGATCAGTTTATTTGTAATGAGAGACTCTGTTGAAGTTCCAACAATGCCTCATCTTCCCGCAGACTTGAACTAAACCATTCCGTTAGCCTAAAGATTTAACCCAAAACTGGAAAGAGTTAAGAACTTGAACCGAGATTTGTAATAACCAATGACTTGAACCAAGGATATGGGTAATTATGTCACATCCCCATCTCTTAGGTCATTATGGCACCTACTACAACCCACTAGTAGGCAAGCCAACCCATAACCCAAAACTACGAATAATAGGATGTCAGGATAGAAGACTAGAAACACAATCTAAAATAATAAAGAAATTATAGGAGCATATATAAATAGGCAGAATCAACTAAATATATACAAATAAAAAGGATCCCTCCCAGAATCTTGAAGTCACATGTACAGAGCTACTAGTAAAAGAGCACAAGTCCCAAAAGTGGACCACGGAAACAGAGCTGTCTCAAAAATCAAAAAATATGCAAAATGTATATACAGAGGGAGATGGGTAAATCCAAGATGCAATTTTCTCACCCTCTCTTCTGATCACGACTGTAACTAGCTCGAATCAATGTTAGTAGCTAGTACTCAGACATGCATCACGAAAACTAGATGCAAAGTATAGTTTGAGTACCCAAACAGTAGGTACCCAATATGCATCATAGGCCGACTGAGCAAGATAAGCAAAAGTAAACTGAAATACAAGTAAAACATCACAACCAAAGAGAGAGCAAGCAATAAATGTTGGTATGTATATGAGCGTACTAACAAACAAAGAGAAAGAATCTAACCAAATCCGCCTGGCTCCTATAAACTCGACGGGTATGATTATGCACAAGTAAAGGGTAACCACCTACATGGACTCTCATAAGCCCAACAAATGCAAGAATAGCTAAAGGAAACAGAACGGAGCCAAAAGATTCTAATAATATCACCATTTCCCGAACTTGAACCAAACCATTCCCAAACTCTAATACCTCAACCCAAAGAAGAGAGTAGATGAAGACATTGAATCGAAGATTCATCAAGGACTCATGAATTTAACCACGTGTAAGCTGGACCAAGGACTTAAACCAGATAACTATAGTTAATGAGTCAACACGAGTAAGCTAGACCACGGACCTTAACTGGGTAACTAAAGCCAAGGGTCGAACATGGGTAAGCTAGAACACGGACTTCAACTGGGTAACTGTAGCTAAGGATCCTGATCACAAGTAACCTAGACCACGGACTTCAACCTAATAACTATAGCTAAGGAAGCGAACACAAGTAAGTTGGACCACGAACTTTAACCTGGTAACTATAGCTAAGGGTTCAAACGGAATTAGAATCATCAACGACCAACTGAGCGTGGGGAGTACCACCAAACTAAGTGTCATTAATGCACCACTCTAGCCCAAACCAAATATTACCCAAATCATCGAGAAGACTCCCAAGAATCAAGAACCAAGTGATATAGGACCGATAGGAGATTAGGGTATTATGGAGGTAAGGTCACAACTATGTTACCGTCTCGCAAAGGCTCAAACTATCAAACTCAAGTCTTCTATATCAGTCTACAAGAAGCTAACCTTCTGAAATAACGTCGAAGAAGTTCTAAGGCCTAACAGAACCAAAAGCGCACAAGTCTAAGGCAACCACTAGAATAAACCTAGACTAAGGCCCAAAATGCTTCCAAACATCTAGCCACAGTCACAGTATACAACACATGATAGGAACAACCAATAACCACATGAGTCATGCTTAAACAATTCAATAATTTCTCGAAAATAATACCTAGGGCATGGATTCTAGGAATTTAACATGCTTGACACCCAACCCTTCCAAACTCATAAAAATCAATATACAAATGCATCAACAAGCTTAGTCTCACGAGGGGAACACCGTAACCTACCTATCGATCGAACGCGAGCACTCCAACTTAAGAAACCGGAGCTTCTCCCTTTTGAGTGGCCTCCAAATACTACCACACTATCAATAATAGAATCACAATATTAATATGGGTCATTATGACACTAATATTATCGAATTCAGAGACAGGCCAGATTCGAGGTCTAAAGTAGACAATATGGGACCTGCGTCTGAAATTTCAGTATTGACCCCAAAATTAGGTCATAAATAGCACCCCAAGCTCAAGGATAAAATTACAGCACAATTCAGGGTGGAAAAATGACGTAAGATGATCATGCGACCAAATGCTCAAAATTAGACTAAAAAGATGAAATGGCAGCAACTTCATTAGCGATTACTCAAAAACCAAAACTCTCCCAATCCAAACAAATTACACCATGAAGTTCCTTGTGAAAAAACCTAAAACTTATCCTCAAAAATTGCTAAAAAATAGAGTACATATGATCAAGATAGAATCTCCAAAAATTCAATAAAATATTAATCTAAAAATGACTAAATCAGTAGCTAATTTTGAAATTTTACCTCACACGACACCTCCCCTCAAGATTTCGAGCTCACCACCGGGTTTCCCACGAAATTCTCTTAAGTCTAGACCATTGAATCACCCAATTTGAGCTTGTATGGAAGGAGATATCGAGGTTTGATGTTTGGAAGAAATGCTGAAAAATTCATACTTGGTCTTTTATTAAAAGGCCAAGAGTTGTCCTTCACGAACGCGGCCACAGTGGTCCGCGAACACGGAGGCCAAGAAGTTTGGCCTTCGTGAACATGGAAAAAGTCCCCCGAACACGGAGGCAAAATTCCCTCACCTCTACGAATGCGGTATGGCTTCGCGAATGCGGAAAACAACTTCCTCGACCTCTGCGAACATAGCCAAGGGCTCGTGATCGTGGAGAACAAATCTCCATGCACCAGATATCAGCTAAAAAGATGAGTTTTCTCAAACTCAAGTACTCTGATGGGGTGCTGAACAAATCTCACTGCACCAGTGAACATGGGGTTCTGATACCAACTTATCACAACCCGAATTATTAGGTCATCACGGCATCTACTATGACCAGTAGGCAAACCGACCCATATTCCGAAACTGCGAGTAATGGGATTCAGGGTAGAAGAACAGTAATTTAATACAAGATAATAAAGTAATAATAATAGCATACATGAGCGTGCAGAAACAACTAAATGTATATAAACAAAAAGGATCCCTCCCAAAACCGAGACTTTATATGTATAGAGCTACTAGTAAAAAGAGTACAAACTTCCACAAGTGGACCACGGGAACTCAGTTGTCTCAAAAAGAAAAAGGTAGGGAAAATGTATATATATATAGGGAGACAGGTAAATCTGGGACACAATGTGCTCAACCTCACCTCTGATCACGACCATAGCTGGCTCGAATCAAGGCTCGTAGCTAGTACTTGAACCTGCATCACAAAAAAACAGATGCAAAGTGTAGTATAAGTAACAAAAGAACAAGTACCAATAGGCATCATAGGTCGACTGAGTAAGATAAGCAAAACAAAAACTGAAATTCGAGTAAAAGATCACAACCAAGGACAAGCAAGAAGTAAATGTAGGTATGTACACGAGCGTACTAACAAACAAATAGAAAGAACCTAACTAAATCCATCAGGCTCCCATAAACACAACATCTATGCTTGTGCACAATAAAGAGTAACCACCTACACAGACTCTTATAAGCTCAACAGATGCAAGAATAGCTGAAGGATAATGAATGTAGCCAAAAGTATTCCAATAATATAGCCATCTCCTAGACTTGAACCGAAACATTCCCAACTCTAATACCTCAACCCAAAGCTAAGAGTAGATGAAGACACTGAATCAAAGATTCATCAGGGAATTAGAAATTGAACCATATGTAAGATAGAGCACGGACATCGATCGGGTAACTATACCTAATAAGTCGACACGCGTAAGCTAGAATCAGTGACCAACCGTACGTCACCGGTCATCAATACACCACTCTAGCCTAAATCAAATATAACCCGAATTGTCGAGAAGGCTCCCAAGAACCAAGAATGAAGCGATACAGGACCGATAAGAGAATAGGGCATTACGGAGGTAAGGTCACAAACTATGTTACCGCTTAGCTAAAGCTCAGACTATCAGACTCAAGTCTGCTATATCAGTCTAGTAGGAGCTAATCGTCTGAAGCTACGTCAGAGAAGTTCTAAGGACCAACAACACCAAACTCTCCCAAGTCTAAGGCAATCACTAGTCTAAGAATAGACTAGGGACCAACACGCTTCCAAACATATAACCACATACATGACATTCACCATAAGGCATGGATGATCAACATTAACAAGATTCATACTTACATAGTCCAATAATTTCCCAAAAATAACACCTAGGGAATAAAATCTAGGAATTTAGCATGCTCGACACCCAAACCCTCCAAACTCATATAATTCAATATAAAATTGCCTAAACATGCTCAGTCTAATGAGGGGAAAATCATAGACTAACTATAGGCCGACTGCGCACGCTTTAACTCACAAAATATTAGATTTTCCCTTTTGAGCGGCCTCTGAATGCTGTCATACTATCAATAATAAAGTCACAATGTTACTACGATCATTATGATACAAAAATTATCGAATTCAGATCCGGCCACTTTCATATTTAAAAATCAAGAATTGTATTACCCACTCCGTAACTCACGGAATTGACTCTGAGAATAGGATCCTACTACTATCCCAGGTCATGTTCCAAAAAGGAGCACAATTCACACACCAAATAGGACCTAAACCTAACATGCATTCATGATCAACTACAAGTTCAAGAATACTAGAAACGCAGGAAAAAGGAGAAATTACCTCAACGGAAGCTCAACTTCTAACTCTGAACACACCCCTGGGTTTCCCTCAAAAATCTACACAAGTTAGCCTTTTGAATCGCCCAAATTACCCAAGAATTAAACGAGGAAAAAGGTTTGAAATTTGATATCAAATTTGGAAAATGTGTCTTAAGAACAACCTTCAGGTGTCACAAAAGCGACCACCCGACAATCACTTAAGCGACACCCACCTAAAAGGAGGGCATCACTTTAGTGACGCGTGGTCGCTTAAGCGACCAGACGCTTTAGCGATAGGGCAATCACTTAAGAGACAACACTAGACATAGCTGGTGCAAGAAAGAGCTTAGCATGCCAAATCCTTCGTGGGGTGATGAGAATTCATTCGGAACCCCACCAAATTTGACGTTCTATACTCAATGGCACATTTAAAATTCTCATATGGGGTCATTTTAATGAAAAATGGGTCCCATACCCAAGTGCCATTTTGAGTCTATTTTGACAATGGGCCTCGAGATTAGATCGAAAGCCTCGGAAAGCAAATGAAGGGTCATTTTAGACAAAACCCGACATTCTGAAACTAGCTGCGCTATCAAAATTTTCATCAAAATGCATTTTCCAAGAATGTTGACCAAAGTCAACTATAGGCCAAATTTCGAATGCAAAAGCGTCAAATGCTCCTAAACTCATACAAATTGCCCTAGCACTCATGCCGAGCATCATACTAGCCTAATTTGCCCTAGAACCTAAAAGTCACATGTACAGAGCTACTAGTAAAAGGAATACAAGTCCCAAAAGTAGACCACGAAAACAAAGTTATCTCAAAAAGCAAAAGATAGTCAAAATGTATAAACATAGGGAGACGGGTACATCTAGGAAGCGATGTGCTCACTCTCACCTCTAATCACAATCGGAGATGGCTCGAATCAACACCGGTAGCTAGTAATCGGACCTGCATCACAAAAACAAATGTAGAGTGTAGTATGAGTACCAAAACAATGGTGCCCAATAGTCATCATAGACCGACTGAGCAAGATAAACAAAATTAAACTAAAATGTGAATAAAAGATAACAACCAATTATAGGGAAATAAGTAAATGTAGGTATGTACACGAGCGTACTTAATAAACAAAGAGAAAGAATCTAGCTAAATTTGTCGGGCTCCCATAAACCCGACGGGTATGCTCGTGCACAAGCAAAAGGTAACAAGCTAAACGGACCCCTATAAGCCTAATAGGAGCAAAGAAAAGCTGAAGTAAAATGAACGGAGCCAAAAGGATTATAATAATATCACCATTTACTGGACTTGAACCGAACCCTTCCCAACTCGAATACCTTAACTCAAAGGTGAGAGTAGATGGAGATATTGAACCAAAGATTCATCCGGGAATCAAGAATTGAACCATATATAAGGTGGACCACGGATTTCAACCGGGTAACTATAGCTAATGAGTGGACCCGAGTAAGCTAGATCATGGACCTTAACGGGGCAACAGTAGACAAGGTTCGAACACGTGTAAGCTAGACTATAGACTCCAACTAGATAACTGTAGCTAGGGAGAAAAACACAAGTAAGCTGGACCATGGACTTTAATCGGGTAACCGTAGCCAAGGAACCAGAAAGAAGCAAGCTAGACCAAGAGCTTGAAATGGGTATCTGTAGTCAAGGGTTCAAACCGAATTATAATAAATGATCAACCAAGCGTAACAGGGAGTACCCCCAAACCGAGTGTCATCAATGCACCACTCCAGCTAGAACCAGATATAATCTGAATCATCGAAAATACTTCTAAAAATCAAGAACCAAGTGATATAGGACCGATAGGAGAATTGGTCAATATGTGGGTAAGGTCACAAGATGTGTTACTGCCTAGCTAAGGCTTGGACTATCAGACTCAAGTCTACTATATCAGTCTATAGGGAGCTAACCATCCGAAACGACATCGGAGAAACTGTAAGACACCAAAATCGTGCAAGTCTAAGGCAAGTCACTATCTAAGCCTAGATTAAGGATCAACATGCTTCCAAACATATAACCATAGGAAAATCATACAACATAAGGCGGGACTAAACGATAAGAGAAGGAATCATACTTACACAGTCCAACAATTTCCCAAAATAGTGCCTAGGACATAAATTCTAAGAATTTAGCATGCTAGACACCCAACCCCTCCAAACTCAAACAAATCAATATACAATTGCCTAAACGTGCTCTGTCTTACGAGGAGAAAATCGTAGCATACCTGTCGGCTAACTGTGCGCTTCAACTCACAAAATTGGAGCATTTCCCTTATGAGCGGCCTTAGAATGTTTCCACTCTATCAATAATAGAATCATAATGTTAATATGATTGTTATGATACTAAAATTATCATTTCAGAGATGGGCTAATTTCGGGGTCTAAAATGGGAAATATGGGACCCGCATCCACAATTCTAGAATTGAGCCCAAAAATAGGTTCTAAACAACACTCAATGCTTAAGGATAAAGTTATAACATAATTCAGGGTGGAAAAATAATGTAAGACGAGCATGCAATAAAATTCTCATAATTTGAAATTGAAGGGTGAAATGGCAGAAACTTTGATCAATGATTACTCAAAAAAGAAACTCTCCCAATCCAAAAAATTTATACCACGATTTCCTTGCAAAAATAACCCAACAAATTAGCCTAAAAATTACTAAAAACGGAGCTCATATGGTCAAGATACAATCTCCCAAAGTTCAATAAAAATTCAGTCCGAAAATGACTAGAATAGTAGATAATTATGTAAATATACCTCACACGAAGCTTTCCCTCAAGTTTTTCACCACTAGATTACCTATGAAATTCTCTTGAATTTGGACTCATAAATCATCAATTTTTGTTGAGAAATAGAGGAGAAATCGAAGTTGGCAGTTTAGAAGTGATGTTGAAATCGTCTTTGGTCTTTTATTAAAAGAGTAGGACTTTGGCCTTAGCTAACACGACCTAAGTGGCCTGCGAACGCAGAGGTCAACGTGTTTGACCTTTGCAAACACGAACAGAGTCCCATGAACGCGGAGGCAAAAGAGACATACCTCCCAAATGCGGCCATGGCTACGCGAATCCGGAGAACAATTTCTAGGACCTCCGCGAACACAGTCAGGGGCCCGCAATCGTGGGGAACAAATCTTCCT
The DNA here is from genome assembly GCF_947179165.1 of Solanum dulcamara. NCBI lineage: Eukaryota > Viridiplantae > Streptophyta > Magnoliopsida > Solanales > Solanaceae > Solanum > Solanum dulcamara. The sequence continues at coordinate 49,314,635 of NC_077239.1, forward strand.
ACACCAAATAACAGCTAAAATTCTGAGTTTTCTCAAGTTCAAATATTTTGATGGGGTGCTTGAAATTCGTTCTGAATCCTGGACGTACAGTCGAGATATTCTACCCCACCGAATTTGGCATTCCGGACTCAATTGCGCAACTAAAATTTTCATATGAGATTGTTATGATTTAAAGTAGGTCGCACACCCAAGTGCCATTTTGAGTCTATTTCCATAATGGGCCTTGGAATTAGATTGGAAGCCTCGAGAAGGAAACGAAGGGTCATTCTAGATCAAAATCGACATTTCGGAGCTAACCATGCTGTCAAAATTTTTATCCAAGCGCGTTTTCCAAGAATTTTGACCAAAGTCAACTATAGACCAAATTTCAAAGGCAAAAGCGTCAAATGGTCCTAAACTTGTATCGATTGTCTCGGTACTAATGTCGACCATGCAACTAGCCTTATTTAGTAATTCCATAGCTGATGGAATCATCAAAATTCCGTTCTAAGATTATTTTCTTGAAATTATGACCGAAGTCAACTTTTCAAGTTATAAAAGCTCCAAAACTAGAAAATGGGTCTAAAACCCGATTGAACGACCAGGCAACCAAACAGTCAGTGCCATCAAGTCATAAATGACTTAGGGTCGCTACAGGAATGTTCTAAATGATGGAATGAATTCTTTAATTTAAAAATGACTTGAAGGGTCAGTACAGAAAATTTTAGCCATGACATTAAATTCGTCACAAATTATTCACTTTTCATGACAAAAATTAAAATTCTTGTTTAAATACACAAGTCACATATTTTTAGTGGCGAAACGCATAATTTGGTAGCAAATATTTGGTCCACTAAAGTTTTCCACCAAAGTTGGTGCCATTTATTGAGTAACATTAACCACGAATGTTAAATTATTTGTCACATATTATTTTGTCAATAATAATTCACCCAACTGGTGACAAGTCACTAATTGTCTTTAAATTAGTTACATTTTAGGCACAAAAAATTTTGTCACAAAAAAACATGTTAATATAATGGCGACAAATTATAATTTGTTGTTACACATTGTAAGTTTTTGCCACAAAATTTATATTTAATGGTGACCTTTAAATTTTGTCACTAATAGTAAAAATAATTAGTGACATTCATGTATTTTCTATCAACATGTGATTTAGTGACAACAACGTTTGTCATAAAATATCCAACGTATTAAATAGTGACAAGTTAAAAATTATAGTTGAATAATTCAACTATTTGCTACAAAAACAATTCGTAGCTGAATATAATATGATATTTATCCACGATTATTTATGGATTGACAAATAGTTATTATAGTCCTCTTCATACAATAAGAAGAAATCTTAGAATGATTTGGTAACACCCAACTATATCTTATAAAAAGGCAAGTATCAATACAAATATATTTCTTAATTTCAGTCGAAATCGTAACAATACCAAGAGAAATTATGCAAAGCTAACATGGACTAGCAGAGGTGTTGAATATTCTGTGGATTTTTATTAACTATTTACCACCAACATAAAATTAAAAAAATAAAATAAATAATGAAAGCAATAATGAAAGATATTAAGAAAATAAAATTTCAAATATGTATATTATGATAAGACACTATAATAGGAAAAAATAATGTATACACATCCGAAATGTGTCCAAACACCAACGACCCCTGGCCTATAACCTGAGCTTGCCTATTGCCTGACTTATATCCAACCAAATTCAGGCATCTAGCCCAAGGTTATATAGTATACAGTTATGCCCCCTAAATTCTTAACCTCATACAATGCATGTTTAGTCTCACCTCAACTCGCATCAACTCCCTTTGATCGAGTCTTACAAGGATAAGATGCACGTATAATAATTTTCACCACAACCTTCATAACAACCTCTACAATATAAGAGAAGATATCGACCCTGATAACTAATTCAGTTCTACAAACAAATCGAAGACCTATAAGTTAGTCGTAGAGTCCAAAAATTACAAGATTATAAATACAAGATGAACGACTACTTAAAGGAGTTCAAGCACTATCATACAAGACGTATAATAGCATACTAGACTACACTTTATTTTCATTGTCTTACACTTGTATTCTCATAAAAGAACGATGCATTTACACTTTAAGCTTCCATCGAGATTCTTAACTTGTACCACTATATCGCTTATTTACTTCTAAACTTTAGCTTAGTCCCACATCCCAAGAAGGCTCTATTGTACTACGTGTAGTTGCTCATCAATAATACAAATACTCTCTCATCTCCCTTTTACTTTATTGTTCTGCATTTCAATATTGTTATTTAAATTCAGTCATTTAAATTTTAATGCACATCTTAATATTCAGGTATTTAGATTTAGACATCTTAATTTTGATAAGTTAAAATCAAATGAGATATTTAAATGGGTCTAAATAGATATGAATAACTAAGATATATAATAAAATTTTATATCATTAAAATGATATTCATTAAAAGATGTACTTTCAATGCTAACCGTCACTACACACAACTATTATCCTTAGGCTTAACCTGCACCACCACCACTAATTATTAGCAATAAATGTCATCATCACTAGCCATTACTTATAACCATCATCACCAACTACTATTAACATAACCGTCAACAACTACTAGATACAATCACACCATCAATCATATTACTATATATCTTCAACCACATTTATAAGTTGTCACCACCTTATCAATTAACATTACCATCCACCACGATTATCATTTCCATCACTAATTACTCCATCATTGTTAACTACTATACTACATACCCTAAATTAGAACCTACAATTGCTATCACCATTTGTCTAGTAAGAATGAGATATAAGTAATAAAATACAATGACCAAATATACCAGTTTACACACACTCCCGCGAAAGGTATTATGCGGTCCATGGAGGACTTATGAGGTCTATATACTCACCCGGAACTAGGTCCAACCAAACCACATCAGGAACTTGTTAATGTAGGTTATAATATCATCACTCCATCTGAAATTAGATCTAAAAAAATATCTTCTTGACCAAATATTGGCCACTGTCAACCTTATTTTCGTAATTAAACTAGCAATTAATTCAATAGTTCAAACACTCCCGAGCACCTCAGGATCTGTCCAAAATTTATGACCAATTATAAATCATCTTTCAAACTTAATGTAATTCTACAAACTCAATTTCAAGCCTTTTTATTTATTTTATTCACTTTGGTCAAACTTCAACTACCCAAACTTTCAATTTAAGAATTTCTTCTTTGAAACACACCCGATTGCCTCAAGATTTGTGTCACCCATCTCCGCAAGTTATAGAACACAAATAAGGCTATGGAAATGGTCCTTTAGGTAAGATGTGTTCTAAAGCTCAAAATGACCATGCGGGTCATTCCAATTTTGATGATATAACAATAGATTTATTAGTGGAGTATTTTATACAAATTTTATGTTGGTTAATTTTAAAATAAGTGTCATATATTCTGATACAATAAAAACAATACATCTTGATTATTTAGTATTCAGATCTTAATATAACATCATAATTCAAATTTTTAAAGACTACATATTTTCAAATTGTGATAAAAATAATGTTTGATCTATCTCATAAGCTAGAAAATATTTAGTAAAAAATTTTGATAATCAAATTACGATTGCATTTGGATAACATAATTTGATTTATTATTATTTTTCAGTTTTGCGCCAAAAAAATCTGGTCATAATTCTATCACTATATTTGTTAAGAAAAATTTATCAATCATTTTTCTATTTCATTCTCATTGCTTCACATCTTTGTCCAAAATATTCCCGAATTAAAAGTTCATAACACAAACAACAACAATAAAAACAACAACAACAACAACAAATCAAGTATAATTCCACCATGTGGGGTCTGGGGAGGATAGAGTGTACGCAAACCTAACCCCCACCTTGAAAGGTAAGATAGTTGTTTCTGAAAGACCCTTGGCTCAAGAGATAAAAATAAGATAAAAGGTCAGATAGGGACAAGCATATCGAAAACAAGATGAAAATAAGAAATAGCAAAAGTGAGAAAGTCATGGTAGAATAGTACGTAAGAAAGATAAATTAACTACTATAAATAAATAAGATAATCAAAGTACAACGGCCCCACACCTATAAACAACAATACAATGTAGAAATCAAATGGCAATAAATAATGAGTAGAACTACAACTACTTTTTTTACGGGAACAGACCCTACACGAGGCTCCTACCTCTCGTGCATAGTCAGGGGTTGAGCATCACCCCCAAGCCTTAATATAATAATAAAATAGAAAATATAAGGAGGGGGACATAAACCTTACCTCCGATCCTATGTTGGTTCATAAGTCGGCTAACCTACTAAGGTAGGCTAACTCATCCTCGTAGCAAAAAATCGCTAACTAAAAATAGAAAGCAGTAAACCTATGAGAGGACTCCTCCCGGTACAAGTCAACTAAGAAAGCATAAGTGAGGGAGACTCTCCCCTTTCATGAGAAGACAAGAAAGTAACCTATACTAGTCCTATTCAACTACGCTACGTACCATACATAGCTAAATTGAAGAAGAACAAGTATATGAACCTTCTATCTCGCATGGGGTGAGGAAGCTCTTTTCATCTTTGCCCTTTTTAGTCTTGTCGTACCAAGTAAATCCAAAGGAATTATTCTACAACATCAAGAGCATGATTATCAGCTAAGGAGGGTGGAAGGAAGAGAAGTATATGGAGCTGGAGTAATCAGCAGCCTTGGGATTTTTGATGATGAAAGTGAGGGGCTGAATAGTAGTATATTGCAAGTTGGAAGTGCTGCAGTCCTGGCTTGACCAACTACTTGGATGCTTAACTGTTGGTGTCTTGCACATTGGAAAGATTCTTCTGTGCCTGCACTCAAACAAATAAACAGCCAAAGAGCTCCAAGAAGCTTGGATGTAAGGGGGCTGCTGCAGGTGTGAGGCCTCTGCATGTATGACTATTATCACCCTTTGGTTGAAGCTTTGTGGACCTGCCCAAACAAGTAACCAAGCAAGGATCTCCAAGAATGTTGTTGCTTGTATAGAAAGCAGCCTGCTGCATCTCTGCCATGTAGCTCTTGGTCCTTGTGTTGCAGCTTCATCTTCCAAGTCTACAACTTCAGCTTTATCTCTGTGGTTGAGTTGGTATTTGGTGTGTGGTTGAGTAATCTTTTGGTGTTCTGTTCCTGCAATGTATATATGAAGTGGATGGAGTTGTAAACTTTTTATGGCATCTACTACTGCTGCTGAGGTTGTTATTCCTTGTGTGTTGTTGGTGGATGCTGTAATGGAAGCAGGATTCTGTACCTGCACAACCAAACAACCAAAAACTAATAAACCATCATTTTTGTGTGTTGTAGACTGGTGTGGTTGCTTTTGGAAGGGCTTCTGTTGATGCAGCTGCTTTATAGCTCTCCACAGATGCTGTATTTGGCTTTATATCTCAATGAAACCTGCACAGCTAATGCAGCAAGAACCAATCAAGCAAAATTTCAAACAAGGATCTTATAATTTGTGATGTTTGTTGGTGGCATTTTCTGGAATTATTGGAGTTCCATCTTCTTGTCTTTTCAATGTGTGCCAAGGTGTGTGCCAAGGTGGTGTGAATTCCAGGTCTCCACATATGTTGGATTTGTCTTTGTAGATTAATGACACCTGCACAACTAAGGAAACAAGAAAAAGACAGACAAACAAGTAAACAAAGCTCCTGCCACATCCTGTATCTGCATAACCAAACAACCAAACTAACAAGCAAAATTTTTTTTGTGTGTTGCAGGCTGCTATGGTTGTTGTTGGAAGATGTTGTTGTTGGAAATTATATCCTACAAACTACATTTATCCTTCACAACTAACAGATTTTAAGTGTTGGTGCAAGCTCCAATAAATGGTACACCCCTGCATAGTTCCTGCATCAAAAGGGGCCATACAAAGGAAGTGTACAATCTGCTGTGGCTTTGAGTTTATACTCTTGCCCTCCTTATTAACTGGTTTGGTTGCATGGAAGAGTTTCACAGGCTGGAGGCTCCAAAGTGTAAATTTCTCCAGCATGTCACTGCTGTACCTGGGAGCAAGCATAAAATCTGCACAAACTATTAAGCAACAACAATCAAAGAAGGATATGGGCTGCTCTACTGCTACATTGCTGTAATGGTTATTGCATTTGATTTGGTTGTTGATCATGTTGTTGTTGTTTCCATATTTTTTGTAGTAAGGATGGTTGGTAATGCAAATTACACCTCTTGTTTTTGCACAACCAAACCTGCAACATTTGGAGATCTTTTCCACAAGTCGGAGGCTCCAAATTGTAAATTGCTCCATCCTAAGACTTAAGTCGGCTATCTTTTTCAAGGTCGCTCGACTAATGTCTCTACTTATCCTTTTGAGGTGAAACTTCTTGGGCTCTATAGGAATTGTATTTGCTATAGTCCTGTATACTTTGGAGTTATTTTGGTATTGCATGATGCATTTCTTGATTTGCTGCTGCTGTAGCTCAGTTGCATTCACTGCTGCTGTAATGTAGCATATGCAGGTGATGTTGCTGAGATGCTGCAGGTCTATGGTATGTTGTTGGTCCAATAATTCCAATCTCAGCTGCTGCAATTCTAACACTAAGCTCAAAGTTGCATGATACCTGCACCAAGAGACACACAATAGCAAACAAAAATAGAACTTAAGTTTCATTTTTGATGGTTGTTGTTCATCTTGGTCTACAATATCCTTAGTCCAAAACAACCTAGTCTTGTTATTGGGATTATGAATGGCACTGTCCATTCTCAGCTAAATTCTGTATTGGTTGAGTTGGGATTGCTTAGCAAATGGTTCCAGGATTGTCAACATAGATAATTTGTGATAATCCTTGAGTTTTTGGAGTCTATCCAAGGCACCTTGAGTATCAATACTCCTTGCATTCCAGCATATTGTATTCATCATCAAAGTTTTTGGGATTTGGACCTTGTGTTGATGCCACTCTTATAAGTAGCATTATCTGAACTGGTGGAGATGTCTTATTTCTTTTTTTTTTCTTGTTTTTCTTTTCTTGCTGACCCCTGGGTGATAAACCCTGCTTCTCAGTGACTTGCAACACTTCCTCCTGAGTTGTAGTATCTGTGATATCATCCAGTGCTCTAAAAAGAGAGGCGCTAGTTTCCTCATTAGCCTTTTATCCTAATCTGAGTCCTCCACAAAGAAAATTATAGTGCACTAATGCACTTACTAATAGGGAAGAATAACATAATTATGTACTAGCCTTCTACCCTAATGCCGGTCCTCCACACCCTCCTATCTAAGGTCATATCCTCGGTAAGCTATAACTGCGCCATGTCCTGTCTAATCACCTCTCCCCAATATTTCTTCATCCTACCCCTACCTCTTCTGAAACCATCCATGGCCAACCTCTCACACCTCCTCACTGGGACATCTTTGTCTCTCCTCTTCACATGCTCAAACCATCTCAGTTGTATTTCCCGCATCTTATCTTCCACCGAGACCACTCCTACTTTATCCCGAATAGCCTCATTTCTAATTCTGTCGCTCCTGGTATGCCCACACATCTATCTCAACATTCTCATCTCGGTTACTTTCATCTTTTGAATGTGAGAGACCTTAACTGGCCAACACTCCGCCCCATATAACATAGCTGGTCTAACCATCACTTTGTAGAACTTGCCCTTAAGTTGTGGTGGCACCTTCTTGTCACATAGCATGCCGGAAGCGAGCCTCCATTTCATCCACCCTTCCACAATATGATGTGTGAGATCGTCATCAATCTCCCCGCTGCCTTGCATGACAGACCCAAGGTACTTGAAACTACTTTTTTTTGGATGTCCTGGTCACCAAGAATAACTTCTGCGCTAACCTCCTAAGGTGTCTCACTGAACTTGCACTCTAAGTACTCTGTCTTGGTCCTACTCATCTTAAACCCTTTAGACTCCAAGGTATGTCTCTAATCCTCCAACTTAGCGTTAACTCCGCTGCGAGTCTTATTGATTAGGACTATGTCGTCCGTAGAAAGCATACACCCTGGCACATCACTTGAATTTGTCGCATCAATCCATCTATCACCAAGGAAAATAAAAATGGACTAAGGGCTGATCATTGATGCAACCCCATCGCAACTGGGAAGTGCTTTGCGTCTCCTCCTACTGTCTTTACCCTGGTTTTGGCACCCTCATACATATCCTTGATCACTCTAATGTACGCCACAGGTACACCTTTAGCCTCCATCTCCATAGTATTTCTCGTGGAACTTTATCGTAAGCCTTTTCTAGATCGATGAATACCATATGCAAGTTCCTCTTTCTCTCCCTATACTGCTCCACCAGTCTCCTTATAAGATGGATGGATTCTATAGTTGAGCGTTCCGGCATAAATCCGAACTGGTTCTATGAAATAGACACGCCTCTCCTAACCTTCATCTCCACCACTCTTTCCCACACTTTCATAGTATGGCTTAGAAGCTTGATACCTCTATAGTTGTTGCAGCTCTAGATATCCCCTTTGTTTTTGTATAAAGGGATTATTACACTCGACCTCCATTCTTCGGGCATCGTTGTTGTCCTAAAGATGAAATTAAATAACCTAGTCAGTCACTCCAAACCTACCGGGCTCGCGCTCTTTCAAAACTCCCCAGGAATCTCGTCAGATCCGGTCGCTCTTCTCCAGCACATCCTACGCACAGAATTAAGATATAATCTCTCTGTTCTATATTAGTTATCTATTTTTCCTTTACATATGTCTTTTAAAAATATCATAAATAAGAAGGTTACTTTTACTAATTTAACCCTTAAAAAAATTTAAAACTTTACAAACTTATTTAAAATTTTAAAAAAATTAATTATAAGGGTAAAGTGGAAAATTTTAAATTAATTCTATCTTGATTTTGTCATTAATTTACAAATAATTTAGGAAAACTTTTTTTTAGTAATTTAGCAACTAATATGAAATTAAGGGAGAAGAAATATAATCTGAAACTGAATGGGAAGTCATTAAATGAGAGGACATAAGCAGAAAATTTTATTTTAGAGGGAAAGTGAAACAACAAAAATTGACTTCCAATTAATTTTTTATCTTCCCTCCAATATTTTCGTGTAACACCCCCACCCCCACCTCATATTACCTCCCTGTAAACCCACGAACTCCCACTCACTAAATACTCTGAACTTTTAACTCTTGCAGTAGATAGAAGTTTTCACATTTCCACAACATTTTTGTCTTATCTGCTGCAACTCAAATTCTATTGAAATCTTGAATAATCAGGTAAGTTATTGATGGCTGTCTTTTTGTTCTCTTTATATTCAAAATTCAATCACATCGTCAAACTTTGTCAGCGCCAGCATAGTTAAGGTTCTATCTTTCTTCTATTTTTTTCTTTCTATGTTATAATTTTCTAATTTATTTTCATGTACTCATTTTATGCATCATGTCTTTTGTTTTAGATCGTGTTCAATTCATTGTTAATTCTTGTAGTATATATATAAGTCATTGATGATTATTGTTGTGTAATTGTGATGGAGTGGTTTAATGAAGTGACTGTTGAAATATAATTTATTTACTAGACATAGTTATTAAGAAAAAGTACACTATGCGTTATAATTTTAATGAATTTATTATTATTTGTTTAAAATAACAGGGACATGCTATAGAGTAGCTCAACATTAATGAGTTCGATGAAATAACTATTAACCCAAAAAAGACTATTAAAATAACTAATTGTTACTTTGTCAGATTTATGATTGAAATTTGGAGATATATTTTATTTAAATCATGAAATCAAAAAGTATATATCAAATTAAATATTTTCTTTTTTTATACAAGTACATAAAATTGAATATTAATTCAAGACTGAAGTTATTAGCTAACTGAAGCTATGTCCACGCATGAGGAAGCAACACACTTTTCTATATTTTAATTTATCAACATTCATGTATATAAGTTAGACTTTTTATGTTAATTACAGCTATATGATTTTGTATACAATTTTTGGTATTACATTTTTGTTCTCAACTTTCATTGTCGTGATCATGTTTTGATTTATAAGATAGTTTTTAAAAATGAAATATATGTGTAAGTTCTAATAAACTATTTAACTATAAATTTTAGTTAGTATGATTACAATTTGTTCAGTATATACAATTTTTAAACAATTTTATTTTTAAAATCATTAATTTTTTGTGATGATTATTTAGATATTAATTTAAGACAATTGCATTTCTTGTCACAAAAACATCTTGTCTATCTACGGTAAAAACATCTACGGTAAATCGTATTGTTATATCACCATTTATCACAAATTGTGCAACGGGTATGGAGAAAATAATTTGTTCCAAATGGCCTAATTAATAACATAACTAATATTTTTAACAATATAACTTAATATTTGATGACAATTGAAATTGTCCCCAATTAATACAACATATAGCGACAAATTAGTTTTATCACTAATAGCATAATTTTTAACGTCACAAAATAATTTTTCACTGGATTGTTTTTGTCTTTTAAGACAAACAAATTTGTCACTAATATAAAGATTTAGAGACGAATGTTTTGTTCGTAAATAAAACATATACCTTTTAATGAAGTAATTGCATTCTTTTAATCATTGATCACTGGATGCTTTACACTTGAATATTCCGAAAACACTTGAGGACTAAACACCTTCACTAAGCTCTCTCACAGATCAAAAATCTCTTTTCTTGTTCTTACTACCTCTCTGACATGAGCATTGCTTGGAATCCTCGAGGTTCTCGTGATCTTGACGTATCAGAGATAGGGATTGATTGTGCTCCAAACACTCTTGTTATCTATAATTACCTACTTAGTTAACAGGTTAGTATTTCTTATTAGAATAATTTCACTTCTTGCATTATATTACTTTTAAGTTATCGCATGATTTATCTTGCTAAATAAAAATGGGAGGCATCCAGGTTAGTCCCATATCTTTCTCTATATATGAATGTTTACTCTATTATATGTTGATATGCACATGTTGTCACCTTCTCTATTTTGAAAGCTACGTGATCATTGTATTTATTGTTATTTGATATCTTGTTTGTATTTCTCTAATGGTTCAACAGGTTTTGAACTAAAGTTCAAGACACAAAGATTTGCCCTGGGCAGGAAAGCCAAATTTTTTTAGTTTCACGTTAAATCTTTTGCTTATAATTTGAATCACTTTATTTATTTGCTTCTCTATTCGATTTTGTAATATTTTTTGTAAACAATGCTCTATATAATAAAGTAACTTGGGGACTACCTAAGGGTGGAGGGGAATCTAATGTGCTACTTGCACTCACTCTACTTTATCATGATCGTACATGTCTATAGTAATTAAATGATTATAAATATGGTTTAAAGAAATTTATTGGTAGGCGTATTATATTGACATGCCAAACCATTTTAATCATATTCAGGCATCTTTTTCTATTTATAAAATAAAATGCCAAATTTAAACACCTATTGCCTATAAGCGTGAAGTGAATCGTCCAGTTAGAATCTCAATTGCTTGCCCATTTTATTTAATGAAGCTCTCTGTTATTATACTATTAAAATATATAAAGCATGCCTAGGATTTATTCACTATTTATAGCACGTTAATTCATATGTAGAACCGTATTGATTGTGGTATCTTAAGCATGTTTAGAATAAATGAATAGCTATCATGTCTATTGGAACTATGTAATAATCTCAACCTGTTAAATATTTAGTATCATATTCATAGATCGTATTAAATTTTTAAGCGCGTTGTTCTGGATGTAATATATACTTTCAAAAAATGTTATTTTATGTAGTAATCATGCTTATATGTTAAAATTAACATTGCCAATTAAATCACGCCTAATACTTGTGACACTATTTATTGTTTATATAGAAATCATGCCTATATGGATTGATAAATAAATCTCAGCATGTTAATTCATATAGAAATCATGACTATAGGATTTAATAAATATCTTATGTATGTTATCAAAATCATGTTTCTAATACTTAATAAATATTCTTAGTATGATATAGAAATAATGCCTATAGGATTTTAATAAATTTTCTGCATATTATTTAGAAATCATGTCTACAATATTTTAAAATTAATTTTCACCATGCTGTTTTGAATTTGAAATCACGCTATAAAGTTGTATAAATATTTTCATGTAATGACCCTCCAAGTCATTTTCTCAATATTTCAATAATTTATGACTTGCTAGCACTCATTGTTCGGTCGCTTGGTCGTTCATTTGGATTTTATGTCGTTTCTCTGGGTTAGAACCCTTGGAGTTTGAACAGTTGACTTCGGTCAAAAATCTAGGAAAATAATCTTAGAATGGAATTCTGTCAATTTTAATCAGCTTCGATATGGCCAAATAAGGCTAGTAGTATGGTCGGTTTAGCCTTTGTAATTTGGTCTAAAGTTGACTTTAGTCGACATTCTTGGAAAACACACTTGGATCAAAATTCTGTCAATGTGGTTAGCTCTGAAATGTTGAGTTATATCTAGAATGACCTTTCGTGTGGTTTTCGAGACTTTCAGTCTCATTGCAAGCCTTCTTGTGGATTTTGGCTCAAAATGGTGCTTGGGTGTGAGATCCACATTTTTTCGAGATGAACTTGATTGAAAATTCGGAGTGCGCCATTGAGTTTCTAACATTGATTTTAGTGGGTTAGTATATCTGATTTATTTTAATTGGGATTTGAATGAATCTCGAGGGTCCGTTAGGAGACTTTAAAATATAGCAAAAGCTGAAATCTGGTGCAGCCCTTTTAAGGACCAAATTTTGGACTTTTAACGACCAGATTTTGACTTTTGCGACCAGACTCGCTTTTATTTAAAGCCAAAAATCAGCATTCAACCTTCATTTTTGAAACATGATTTCTTGAGCATTTCAAGTCCAAATTGAGTGATACAAAGGATATATGCTTGGTTCTTTTAGGAGAATACAATGGTGTGATCGAAAAGTACAGGGATGCTTCGTTTGAGGCGTTTTATTAGTTTTAGCTGCTGCCCTCCTCTAGACTTTTTTATTTAATGAAGGTTTTGGTTTCTTGAGCTACAAAGCTCTGATTGAGGTGATTCAAAGTGCTGGGTGTTCATGTGGATTGTAGGTTCATTGTGGAGTGTTCAGGAAGCGTGAATATCAATGTTTTGAGGTAATTTCCTCCCTAAATGGGCTACCCAAGCTTGAAATTTAGTTTTAATGATGAAATTATTTCATACGATGTTTCCTTAGCGTTAAATTGTGTTGTAAGTTGGAACACGAGTTCATTTATCTCAAATTCACCTTTTGACGGAGTCAAATTCAGAATTCCTAGTGCGGGCCCCACAATCCTGTTGTAGACCTAATTTTGGGTCTGTCTCTGAAAAATGTGAAGTTAGTGTCAAAATGTTCTCATTGACATCTTGATCAATATTTTGTTAGTGTGGCGGCAATTGTAAGTGATTTAAAGGCGGAGATCATCAATCTGGTGGATTTGGAGCACGTGTGATCCACTTTGAGGTAGGCTACGGTCTTCCACTCTGACTGAGCTTCAGTAGATATTGTGTAGTATATATTTCATATGATTTTTATTTGTATCTACTGAGTTTAGGACCTTTATCTTTTGATTCCATTTTCTTGACTCTGAATGAGACTTAGACTAGTGTAGTCTCTTGAAATTCTTATCACAGGCCTATGGCTTTACTTACGTATTGGGATTGGTTAGATTATCATTCTTAGGATTGGTACTGGTGGCCTTAGGATAGGTTTGAGCCTTAGATTCTTTAGCTTGTGTTTTATTTCCCTTATAGCTAGGCGTAACTTCCAGTAGTGGCTTGTGATGGTTGATGGAACTTAGTGCTAGGGCTCGAATGCGTAAGTTTATTTTAGGAGTTTTGGACTTGGTATCCAAAGTATGTAAGACGGCGATGTTAGTAATGGAGATGGATATCTTTGGACTCAATGACATATGCAGAACAAATAGAAAATGAAAATTTAAGGGAGAAATCTAGGGACACCAAAAGGGCACGAATCGATAGTGGTCAATATTTTATGAATGCCCCGGCTTCTAGGCCTAACAAAGAAGGACATTCTTTTCCCTTTTTGTGAAAGGTGAGGTAGGACTCACTAAGGAGAATGCATGGCTGGTAAGGAGGTTGCTACAAGTGTGGTGATATGGGGCATAAGATGGGGGATTGCTCGGTGGCTACTAAAAGAGGAAGGGAGATGGCTTGGGCTGCTTCATCCGGTATGTTACAAGATTCCTTTGATTATGATAATGGTTAGTATAGATTAGTTTTATATTCATTGTGCCATGATTGATTTGATAACCTGAGTATTTGCGTTTCCATGATAGTTGAAATGTTATGTTTCTCATGTCTATCCTAACGAATTCCCGAGTTCTAGTTAATCTCATGGTTTCAAATGTATGCATGTTCATGAAGTTGATTTTAAAGAACATGTTTTATGATGAGTTTGAAATTCCCAAGGTTTCTGCATTTTGTTGTGTTAGTGTATTTCATATTGGATTGCTAGTCCTCTTTCCACTTCCTTTCTATACTAGTCGAATCTCATTCGAGGACGAATATTCCCAAGTGGGAGAGATTGTAAGACACCAAAAGTAGAAAAGTTGAAATGAAAGAAAATTCCAAGAAAAGGGAGTGTCCCAGAGTTTACGACTTGGCCTACGAGTCGTAGGGACTTCTACGGGTCGTAGGAGAGGTTTGTAGGAATAATATTGAAGTTGGAAAATCTTTTAAGTATGGAACTGAGTTTACGAGTCAAGTTGATGACTCGTAGAGTGAGTCATAGAGTTGATCTCTAATTTTGTGAAATTGACAAACCTCAGTACTTTTGAAATGACTCAATAGATTGAGTTGTAGAATGAGTTACGAGTCATAAAATGGACTCATAGAATTGGGTCCTAAGTTCTAACCTTTGACCAAGTGACAGGGGAAATTGAGAAGTCATTTGTATGACTCGTAGGAGAGTCTACGACTCATAAGAATGAGTCATAGGGACCAAGTTTCATTCCAATAGCCTATGATTTTGGTGCACTACTTTGACGACTAATAGTGACGACCCGTAGACCAAATGACGAGTTGTAAAAGCCATCCGCAGTATTGTAAAGGGTGATTCTTAATTGTGCATAGGTGTTTAGTCCAATTATTAATTGTTTTAATCTATTTGGAGATGTTTTAAGGTCACAAGAATCCTCTAGCACAAAGTCGAGTTGAAAGCTTCCTTACCAATTGACTTTTGGTGAAAGATTATACTTGGTTCAACTTCAAATAATTATATCTCCTAGAATATAACAATTTAGGTATTCCATGAGCTATCAAGTTTGCCTCATTTCAAGTTTGGAGTAAAACATTATGACAGTTTTACTACCCATGGAAATAAGTTACAAACCGTAGAAATGTTTATGACCCATAAACATCAGTCATAAACAAAGATCATATGTTCCATTTTTAGTTTTTTTCCAAGGATTGTTGGGACGAATTGGGTCTACGACTGGTAAACATTTTGACGACTAGTAAAGAGTTATTCGTAGGGTCTTCCGATCAGATTTTAGGAGAGGTTGTTTGGTATTTTTCCTATAAGTTCCTCAATGTATTTGGACATTTTTGGGACTAGGTTTTCAACTATTGACTATCCTAAGTATTACCAAAATCTCATTCTCTTATTAACTCTCAAAAATCACAAGTCTTCTCTCCCAAGGGCCCCTCTCAAAGGTCTTCTCCCACACTCAAGCTTAACAAGGTTTCTCTTGAATATCTTTGTGGATTCAATCAAGGTATGTGGTATTTATTCATGGGTTCCTTTCAACCATGAAGTCCCAACGTTTCCTCAAATTTCTTTCAATTTCAATTGATTATGAACCCTAGTTTTGATGAATTGCATTGGGCTGATTTAATTCCATTTTTAGATATTATCAATGATGATTATATGCATGTTTTCATATGAATTTCATGATTTTAAGTTGAATTATGAATGTCCAGGCATGAAGCTATTTACAAGTTAAGATTATGAAGTTAGAGCTGATTTTCATAAATAGATTATGAGTTCAATGATCTTCAAGTAAAGTTTTCATGATTTAAAGTTGTGAGTTTGACTTTTATGATGAAAGTTATAATTATGATCAAAGTTAAGATGAAAGAAGCTATTATTGTGTGATAATACCATCTATCATGTATGCATGTTTTACCTAAGTTAAAACTATAAGCTATGATCTTGATTTCCAAGTTATATTCAACGAAAGCTTTATGAATGTTTGACAAGCTCTATAAATAAGTTTGTGTTTTTTTGCAAAAAAGTTTTATGAATGATGATTCTATAATGTTCAAGCAAGTTAATGATAGGGTGATTTAAGGCTGTAAAGATGTTTTACGAATAAAGGTATGTGATGATGAAAGGTCTACAATCACATTACATAAGATATAGTTAAGGTGCTATTCTATGATTCTGTGCTTATGAAGAGTGGACGGGTAGTAGATATGGCCCCTCCCACATGATGATTAAGTTTATGTTTTATGGTTTGTCTATTCCGTTGAGAGTTTACCTAGCAACGAGTGGATCTTGGAATAATCCTTCTCTCCCATAGAAGAGGCAGAAGACCCATAGAAAGATCCCATTGTCCCATAACTATGTGCCACCGTAGGATAAAGGATCACCCGTAGAAGTTGCTTGATTCCTTAGAGGATCACCCATAGAAGAGGCTTGATTCCTTAAAGGGTCTCCTGTAGTTGAGAATCACCCGTAGAAGTTGCTTGATTCCTTAGAGGATCACCCGTAGAAGAGGCTTGATTCCTTAAAGGGTCTCCCGTAGTTGAGGTTCGATCCTTCATGTACTTTGTGGATCCACTTAGGCATGTAAGAGTCTATCTTGGCAAGTAGTATCCCCCTTTCCTATGATGTATGGGTAAACATTGAAACTCCATGTTGTAGCTCACATGGTTTATTTCGGTTAATGGTCACTCTCACTAAGTAACAAGGTCCTTCTATCAATTTTTAAGGTTTTCTTACTATGACTACTAATATCTTTCACATGTCCATGATCTCTCATAAGGTTAAAGGTCCTACCTATCTCACAAGTTATATGACATGAAGTAAGTTTTACTATGATTTTTATGATGCATTGACCACAAGTTTTAATATGATTTCAAATGCTTTCCAAGCCTTATTCATGCTTTTCATTACATTATTCATGCATCCTATGTTCATATTTTTTATGCTTTATTTCATTGTTCATGCATATCTCACATACTTAGTACATTCAAAGTACTAACGCATACTTTTTCCTACATTGTATGATAATATAGGGATGGACGATCTTCATGCACATCCTATTCATGAGTAGAGTTGAGCTTTAAATTTAACTTATGGTGAGTCCTCCTGTTTTGAGAATGCGAGATTTACGTTTCATTATTCTTATGACTATTCCTTCTTTTATATTGGGTGAGTTAGGAGCTTGTCTTATGCCCCCATCTAGTTTAGTAGAGGCATGTTGAATGTCATAGAGTCTATGTCATCATTCTATTTTGGATTGAGACTTTTCATGTTGAGATTTTATTTCTGCATCTATGTTTAGGTTCTATTGCTTTACTTACCTTATGTATGATCTTAAATGATCTAAGAGGCTTGGTTGGGGCCTTTTGGGGTTCCAATCATCGTATCACAGCTAGGCCCTAGTCCGGGACATAACAACTCATAATGGTGCGTACTAAGATCCACCAGTAGGCAAGCCAACCTATATCTCAGAACTGCAGGTAATGGGATGTAAGGGTAGAAAACCAACATTAAACCAAAAACAATAATAAAGTAACATGAACACAAATGAATGGGCGAAAACAAATGAACCTGGAAGTCACATGTATAGAGCTACTACAAATGAGTACAAGTCTCAAAAGTGGACCACAGAAATAAGACTGTCTGAAAAAGCAAAACACTGACAAAATATATAGAGAGAGGGAGACAGGTGAATCCAAAATGTTGTGTGCTCACCCTCGCCTCTGATCAAGACTGCAGCTGGCTCGAGATTAATGTTGACAGCTGGTACACAAAGCTATATCATAAGAATAGATACAGAGTGTAGTATGAGTACCAAAACAATAGGTACCTAGTAAGCATGATAGGGCGACTGAGCAAGGAAAGCAAAAGTAAACAAGAATGTGAGAAACTAAACACAACCAAACATGGGAACAATAAATCAAAATAGGTATGTACATGAGCGTACTCATACACAAACAGAAAGAGAGAAACTAGCTAAATTTGTCGGGCTCTCATAAACCTAGTAGGTACGCTCGTGCGCAAGTCTTAAAGTAGCAACCCAAATGGACTCTTATAAGCTCAACAAGAGTAAAGACAGTTAAAATGAGATGAAGAAGCCCGAGGTAGTACCAACAGTATCACAATGTTCCTTAGACTTGAATCGAACCATTTTGAAAGCCTAAAGCTTGAACTCAAAGTAGGAATGAGTAAAGGACTTGAACCGAAGAAATATAAGGGAATCAAGAATTGAACTAAATTTGAAAGCAACCAAGGAGTTAAACTAAGGTTTGGATAATTGTGGACTTGAACCACGTGCAAAAGAGACCAAGGAATTGAACCAAGGTAATAGTAGCTATGGACTTGAAAAAGGGATAATAAGTAGCTATGGACTTTAACTAAGGCTGATAGCAATAATGGACTTGAACAAAAGCTAATTAAGGCCAGGGATTTGAACTGAGGCAATAATACAAAGGTAAGAAATTGAAATGCGCTCAGTGGAGTTATTTGGAGACTTGAACCACGAGTAGAGGCAAGTTGGTCAGAATTAGGATCAGTGGCCAACTAAGCATCACGGGGATTACCTCAATTTGAGTGCCATTAACAAATCATTCCAGCTGAACCACTCCAACCTGAATTGATAAATATACTTTTAGAATCAAGAGTCAAGTAATACGGAACCGTTGAAAGTAGGAAATTATGGATATAAGGTCCCAAAGTTGTGTTATTACCTAACACTGGCTAGACTATCTAACTCACGTCTGCTATATTAGTCTACAACGAGCTAAGACATTTGAAGCGACGTCAGGGATGTTCCAAGGCCTAACGGTACCAAAAGTATGCAAGTCTAAGGCAAACACTAGTCTAAGCCTAGACTAAGGCCAAACATGCTTTCAATGACACAAACCAAACACGTAGTACACACCATAAGGTATGGATGATCAACAATAACAGGAGACATTCTTTAGTAGCATGAATTTCTCAAAAATAGAGCCTAAGACATAAACTCTAGAAATTTAGCATGCTCAACACCCAAACACCCCCAAACTCAAACAATTTAGTATACAAATGCCTAAATAGGCTCAGTCTAAAGAGGAAAAAGTCGTAGCCTACCTATAGGCCGACCGCGCACTCCAACTCAAGTAAATAGAGTGTTTTCTTTTGAATGTGTGCTCCAACTCAAGTAAACAGAGCTTTTTTCTTTCGTACGGCCTCAGAATGCTATCACCTATCAAAAATAGAATCATAACAACAATATGATTGTTTTAACACTAAAGTTACTAAATTCAGAGATGGACCAATTTTGAAGCCAAAAATAAAAATATAGACTCGCTTTGGAATTTTTAGAATTAACTCCGTGAAATGTTCCTAAACACTACCCCAAACTTGTATTAAAAAATGGAACACAATTCGTGGCTCGAATAAGCCCCAATGATAACATGCACCAAAAAATCATAAATTCTACCATTAAAGCCTATGGGACAACAGGTTTTTCAAGGATTTTACCTCCAATAAAGCTCCTCCAACACTATCTGATTACTAACCCACATAGTACCGTTAATTCTTGACAATTTGAGCTTTGAATCACTAATTTTAGTGCAAGAAAGAAAGAGAAATCGAGTTTCTAAATTTTCCAAGTGAGCTTATTCTCGTCCTTGATCTTAATTAAAAGACTAGGGAATTACTCATCGTGATCGCAGAGAACTAGGTTCACGATCGCGGGCCACTATGAGCTTTCTCTTGGTGATCACGGAGAGAGTCTCACAATCGCGAAGGCCTTTGGGATCAGCCAGTGCAAACATGACCCACTGGGCATGCAAATACAAAGGCTAAGGGTTGCCTACAACAACTGATTTTACAAACTCCTAAATCTCCAACAAGGTGCTCAAAATTGATTCAGGACGCCGTTGTGCAAATAAAATATGCTACCCCACCAAATTCAATGTTCCGTACTCACTAGAATATTCTAAATTCCCATACGAGGTCATTTTAATGAAAAGTAGGTCCCACTCAAGTGTCATTTTTAGCCAAGCTCCACAATGGGCCTCAAGATTAGACTAAATGTCTTGGGAAGAGCATAAAGGATCATTCTAGACCAAACTCGATATTTTATAAGTAATCGCGATGAGTAATTTCCAAGAATGTTGACCAAAGTCAGCCTTAGGCCAAATTTTAAAGGTTAAAGCATCAAATGGCCAAAAACCCGTACCGATCGCCTCGATACTCATGCTGACCATGCCACTAGCTTAATTTGGCTATTTCATAGCTGATGGAACCGTCAGAATTCTATTCGAAAGTTGTTTATCTAAAATAATGATTGAAGTTGACTTTTCAAGTTATAAAAGCTCCAAAATAGGGACACTGACCTAAAACCCAAAAGAACAACCAGGTGATCGAACATTCAGTGCCATCAAGTCATAAATGACTTGGGGTCACTACAAAAACGCTCTAAATGAGGAAATGAATGTTTTAAATCAAAGATGACCTGGAGGGTCATTACAAAGATATGCACACACTTATTTATTTTGTGACCTTCATAACTTATACGTGTTTTCAAGCATGTTAATAATTAAATTAGAGGCCTATTTGAGACCTTATGTACTAATTGATTGTCCTATTTATTTTGTTTGATGAATTGTCTATTTAGGAACCTTGAGATTTGTTTAAGTCTAGAATCTATCCTAATAGTATGTCCAATGCCTCTTGGACATTAACTTGAGACACTAGGAACCTTCTTAGTTGTTAGTTTTATTTCTTTTAGATCACTCATAGGATAATAATAAATGAATCTAGGATGGGTAGGGGTAAATAGGCCCCTCGGAAATGATGTAAGGTGACATGAGCATAAAATGACAAATTTTATATTTTGTCTTCCATAAACAAGTCGGGCTCTGATCTGAGTATGATAAAATTTATTTAGTTTTGTTAATCTTTTTAAATCTTTATTACTTTTGTTTCTATTTACATGGGGTAGTTTAATTATTTTAAAATTATTATTCTTTTCATATTTTATTGTGCAAATTATGTCCTCTCGCTTGTCTATTTTTTTATTTTTTGTATTAGTTAATGTTTGATAAAAACTTTTCACTTAGTTTATATCAAATTATTTTTATCATATAGTCTTCTAATTAAATAAATAGAGACTTTTATTTTCCATATTTTTAAACCCCCACATAAATTATAAGATTCAGCTTGGACCCATATTGTGGACCTCAAAAGGTGCCTAACCATTTTCATTTTGAGGTAATTTGAACCCTTATCCGAGCTTTGGTTGCGTTGACCTTTCTAATTTAATTTTATTTTATAGTATAGAATATAATGATTCCTTAACGTGCCTTCAAATAGTTATGTGGTGACTTTTCTTTTTTCTTTAAATCCTAAAAAGAGTTATCACATCGTCCCATTCCCATTTTGAGAAAAATAGGGCACGACATCGACTCTGTGAAAAGGTTCAATTGAGCCTACTAACTTGTTTCCCAATTTATGACATAATTCGATGCTCAGAAGTAAAAAATCAGCCCGTGTATTAATTAACCATTAAAGCTCTAAAGAAAGAGATAGGTTAGTCCCTTTGCTCATGAAATTACCTCAAACAACGAGTCCTCAACGTCCCTTGAGCACTCTACAATGTAGCCACAATCCACATGAACAATGAGCACTTGAAATAGCCCAAAACTGAGCTCCCAAGCTCATGAAATTACCAAAATACTAATAAGAGTCGGGTTGATTCACGACTGGTCTTTACTTGAAAGACCAGTCGCAACAAACTAATGTGATCACGGGAGTTAAAATTGTGCCATCTTGGATAAATGACCATAGTAATTGCAGTGGTTAAACCTCGCGATGGCAACGACCAATTTGGTCCACCCCACTTGAAGGACCTTTGCGATTGCAGCCATGGGCCTCGCGATTGCAATATCTAAGCTAAGTTCTCCTCTGCTATCGTGGAGGCTTCAAGAAATGAACTTGCACCAGCAGTTGCTGCAATAGCAGGTTTTAGCCAATTTCAAAACTCCCAACGGGGTGTTTGGAACCATGTGCATACAAATGAGATATGATTATCCACCAAATTTGATTGCCCAAACTCAACGGCACAATTAAAATTTCTATCCAGGGTCATCTTGACAAAAGTGGGTCCCACACCCAAGTGCTATTTATGCCAACATCCATCAGGAGGCTTAGAATGAGACTAGAAGTCTTGAGAACCACATGAAAGGTCATTCTAGACCATACTTGACATTCTATAGCTAACCACGCATATGAAATTTCAATCTGGGAACATTTACTAAGAATGTTAACCCAAGTCAAACTTAGGTTAAAGCTTAAAGGCTAAAACGCCTAATGGCTTGAAATCGCATTGAAAGCTTCGGGACTCGAGCCGAAGATGCAACTAGCTTAAAAGGACCATTTCGGAACTGATGGAACTATCAAAATTCCATCTTAGGGTAATCTTCTGGAGTTTTGACCATAAACAGTCGTTTAAACCACAAGAGCCCCAACACAAGAAAATATGCATAAAACCCAAACAAATGACCAAGCGTCCGAACTGTCAGTGCTAGGAAGTCATAAATGAATTGGGGTTTCTACAAGAAAGTTCTAAATTCTAAAAATATTAGAAAAATGGAGAAAATGACTCAGAGGGTCATTACAAAATTACAATATCCACTACTAAAAGAACTTTCGCCTACGAAGGTAGAAGTACAATTAAAGCCTTAAGGCACAAAAAAATGAGGGTACTAGGCCCGCAGTCTCTGCAAGACACTTGGACACCCTCTCAAGTCAAACAACTCCATGTTAGAACTTATGGTGAGAGGAAAATTCTAAAATTTACTTCAATACCCCAAAACTCCCCCAATTCCCTTTTTTGGGCTTTAACGCTCGCCCAATAAACCCAAACTTGACCAAAAGTACTAGATTCGTCTGAAGAAGGCCAAACTATACCTAAACAGCCAAAATGAGAAACATTGGATTATGGCAAATGCAACTCAACTTATATTTCAAAATATTTGCGTTGTGCTCCAAATCCATCTTTCTTTAGCCACCAACCGTGTTCTGCCAGTCCTTTTCCATCCTGAACACTACTCATACCATCTAAAGCTTTCTTACATAACTATACAACACAACCTTGAATGAGTCACATACTTCAACTAAACCTCTAGGTAAGAAAATAACAAAAATAAGAAAGAAGCCCAAACAAAGCCAAAAGTTCTAATCTCAACTTCAAAATCCAACAATCCAGCTAAACCAAAACCTTCTAAACTAACACACTACTCCCAAGGATGATTGTCCAACAAGTTACAAGTTTGCATTGATTCGAAATCCAATGTATTATTTCTACCTAAAGAACTTCTAATAAGACGGCACTATATGCCCACAACCTACTCTACCGCCTCAAGAACAATTAACATAACTTCAAAGAACAAACAACTTCCATAACATGGTAAAACAAGGGATCACACTTCCAAAATTCCCAACTAGCCATAGCCAAGCACCAAAAACCTTAAAAGATACAACTTTAAAAGCTTGAATGAATGGACTACCAATTCACATCCGAGAATAATACTAAGGCAGAAGGTAAGAGATGATCCACTAGGATTACCACAATACCACCAAAGTGTATATTACCTTCTCAAAACGCCAACAACCATAAATCTTCCAACTACTAATAAACCCAAACATCGAGACTACAATAAAGAAACCAACAACGTAAGCTAAAATATCAAACCTCAACTTCTGTAATATCCCTCAAAATGCTTACAAGTTCCTTAAGAATACCTTGGGAATAGGCCGCTCATGTAATGCATTATCCTTAATCTTTTTTGGAAAATTCGAGTTTGGAATATCGATTGGGGGTCAAAACCTGCAGGAAAATAGTCTCGATGGATGTTTAGGACCAGTAGATTGAAAGATAGATTTCTCAAAGAAACTACGCAAACCAGTAAGGTGCGCAGCAAGTCCGTATCGCAGACTTGCTCGCCTCCGCATTGGAACCTAGCGATGGTTTTCTGGCCGAATTTAGTTTTTAGCAAGGGTACTCTAGAATTTTCCCTAATTGTTAGCTAATGAACCTAGACATTTTTAGGACCTAATTAATCTCTATAAATTAACCTAAACCTATAATTCTATTTATTCTTCTACAATTTCACCTACTCAAATATTTCTCTCTTTACAAAAGACTCTCAAGGGCTCTATTGAAGACTTTAAGTACATTCACTCAAGCTTTCCATCAAAACTCTCAAGTTATTCCAAGTTATTTGATGTTCTCACTTAAGGTAGGTGGGTATTGATTCATGGATTCTTTCATCAGGAAGCCCAATCAACTTCTCAAGGTTTTCTATCAAATTAAAGTATTTTTGGGGTTTTATGATCTCTATTCCTATTGCATGAATTATAATTTCAAAGTATGATCATGAGTATATTTTGATATAAATTGATGGTTATTGCAATAAATTGAAGAGTTTTTCCATGAATTCTCCTATTTTGATCTCTAGAGTTCATGATGTAAATTATGAGTATTTTGAATTATACTTCCAAGGGGTACTATCTATATGAATTATGTATCGGCTGATATAAAGTTTATGATCATGCATGTTTTCAGCTCAATTACCCGATTTTCAAAGTCAATTGATTATGCAATTGAGTTCTACTCTAAGTTCAAGGTATAAATTTCATGCAAGTTATAAATTAAGGTGACTTCGGGCCCTATGTGGTGACCTAAGGCCTAACAATATGAATTATAAAAATATGATTGTAATGATGAAAGGACAATTCACACATTACAAGTATATTAAGAAAATGAGTTACTTTATGATTTCAAACCTATGATCATGACTATGATATATGTAATTATGATTTCTATGCTATGCATGTATTCTGTGGGATTAGACTTAGCACCGAGTGGACTTGAGGTAGGGGCCCTACCAAAAGGCTTAGTATCAGCCTCATGTCCAATAAACTACGTCCCACCGTAGGTTGCCTTTATGGATTAGCTATTGGATCCACATATAGCGTATGTATGACTTGCCTAGCAGGGTAGAGTCTACCTTAACAAGTAAATTCCCTTTTTCTTCATTGTATGGGGAGACAATGGGATTTCATGTTATATCTCGCATGGTCTTATTGTCAGTTATGGTTCCTATCCCACATATGTATGATCTCTTATATATGCTATGATTTTAAATTATGTTTTTTAAATGCTTTGGTCAATATGATTTCCTCATGACTTTATTACCTCATCTTATCATGTGATTTACTTGACCATTGCATTCCATGATTTACGTTGCATGTCACGCCCTCAAACTTAAGACATTCCAACGTACTAATGCATACTTTTTGCCTACATTGTCTCATAATGTAGGTGTTGAGGTTGAAGATCATACTCATCTATGTGGCTAGTTAAGCTTTCCTATCCAGCGGTGTTTGTGGTGAGTCCTCATTTATCGAAGACTAGTTATCGAGTTAGTTATTATTTTCAAAGACTTTTGCTATGTTTCATATTGAGGGTGAGATAGGGACATGTCTTATCCCCTTCCCATATTCATGAGTAGAGGCATCTTGTTGGATAAATTTTTTGAGTTTATGTTGTCATGTGACATTCTTAAATTTCTATTCATAGTTTAGACTCTCTAATGATGTATCAACTTTTTCTTTACCTTATGTATGCTTATGATATGTACAAGAGGCTTGGTTGGATCTCTTCGGGATTTCAATCATTGTGTTATGACTAGGCCCTATGTTGGGTCATAACAACTTCATAGCCTTAGGACTGAACTAAACAATGAAAAGCAACGAAGATAGCCGTCTAAGCTAAGAAAAAGTAGAATGGCATGAGAGAAATACTAGTCAAAGCAAATCAAGCTATGCATAATGGTAAGAAAAGCCATTATACGACTAATCCAATAGGAGATCAACCAGCACTACTACTCCAAAACTAATAAAGCTGGTCTAGCCATTTGTCCAACAAGGATTCACAACATAGTAATAACAACTAGCAAGGGAGATGAAATGGAACAGCTAACCATCTCGGCCGCGAACTCATAACACAACTACCAAGGTAAAGGCACAGGGAGTTGCTCAACCATCACTCTGAACAACGAGACTCGACCTAGTGGTTCGATTACTAAAAAATATCAACTATGCCATTGAAACACATACAAACAAGTTTAAGTAAGGCTACCAAAATAGTCATTAGATAAATAACAAGTCAAATAGGCACGTATGGGTATGAAAACCCAAAAATCACACAATATAAGCAATGAATGACAACACAAGGAATTCACATAAATATAATTGGTACCTGCAGCCTCAGCCTCTAAATAGCCTATAGGAGTATAGAACTGATCCTGATCGACCTTGACATAAAATCTTGAAGTACTACCAACAACACCCTGAGCACTACCTCTAACTAGAGGAGGCAAAAACCCATGAGAAAGACCTGGCTAAGCAAACCGCATGCTAATCCCATACTTGGGACACTCTCTAGACCGGTGGCCAAGATCTCCACAGATGTGACAGGGTCAAACTACTCTAGCCTGGGGAGTAGGAGAAGTCTGAAATGTCTGAACGGTCAATTCTTGCTTGGGGCACTCCCAGGACAAGTGATTAGAACCCCACAATCATAGCAACCTCGATAGTCTGAAGCCCGATGGAAAGAACACGATGAACCCCTCTAGCAGCCCCTAACAAACTGTGAACCATCTCTAACTCTTTGGAAATCACCCTTGATTACATGTACCGGGGTCCTGCAACACTCTATAACAAAGTGGCCTACCTCGCCACACTCATAGAAACCATCACCAATATCAACCCACTGAAAGAAACTAGCAGGAGTAGAATGAGATCCAACACCTGAATGCCTAATGTACACAATGCGAGAAGTCTAACCTAAACTCTATCTGATGTAAACTCTATGACCTTTCTCAAAACCTCCTAGAACCTGTGGTGCTGGCACCATAGGCCTGATGGGTTAAGAAAGAAGCTAACCCTCACTGAATTGATACTCACCTCGAAGTAGGATGTTGTCACCGTTCTGTTAATGGCAAACCGTAGGGAATGATGTGAGGTTATGGTCAACCTACTCAAAAAATCTGATAACATACTCCTTTCATAACCCGGACTAGGGCCTAGCTGCGACACGGTAATTGAAACACTGAATGGTTCCAACCAAACCTCTTGACATATTGTAAACATGCATAAGGTGTATTTAAATGCAAAAGATTATAAGAATATCTCAAGAACATGAATCATAAGAGTATAAAATTTGATGACATAGACTCAACATAATATGTGTGTCCAACCATGCCTCAACTAATGAATAAGGGTGGGGGCTAAGATATCTCCCTAGCTCTGCCTCAAATAAAAATCACAAAGTCTTTCAAAGAGGTAAGCTCATAAATTCTCCCTCGAATAGATAAGGACATACCAATTTTAGTAGAATAGGAACTCAAATAGCCATGTGAACAATGGATGTGATGTTTGACCACTACATTATGATGCAATGTAGGCAAAAGTACATGTTAGTATGATTGAATGTACTAAGTATGTGGGCATTCCATGCAATATAAAACATAAGATGCAATGATCAAGTAGCAAACATGATGTAAAAGAGGAAAAGCAAAGTCATGAGAGAACATGAATTGATCAAAGCATTAAGAGAAATAAATGAGATCATCAGGAATACATAAAAGAGAATTTACATATGAACGATAGAAACATAACTGACAATAAGACCATGGGAGCTATAATATGGAATCCCGATGCCTCTCTATACAATGGAAGAAAGGGAAATCTACTTTCCAAGGTACACTCTACCCTGCTATGAAGGTCATGAACATACACTATGTGGATCCACTAGCTAGCCTATAGGCCGGGCCCCAACCTCAAGCCATCATTTGGTGCTAAGTCAAATCCAATGGAATACATAACATTGTAATCATACTTAACATATATTCATAAACTTGTTCATAAGTTCCATAATTCATAGAATAGATCATTTTCATATCATACTTGCAATGTTAGGAAAAAACCTTTCAACATCAGAATATCATACTTGAATAATACATGTTATTAGGTTCCTAGGTCACCAATTAAGGATCCTAAGTCACCTTTTTCTATAACTTGCGTGAAATTCATATCTTGATCATAATTAAAATTTGTAATCATAGCTTATGCTTGAAATTAGGGTAGAAACTTGAATACATAAACAATTTTCTTGGAAATCATGAAATTTGATTTAAAATATGCATGATCATATACTTCATATCAATCCATAGATAATTCATGAAAATAATATCAATTTAATAAGCAATTTAATCGATAATCATGGAATATATCATGAAATAAAGAAACCAAAACATAATAATTGAAATTAGTGCTTTTGAATTGAAAATTATAAGAATAATTTGAGAAGAAGCTCGGAACTCCATGGGTGAAAGGGACCATGGATAAATTCCCACATACCTTGGTGAATTGACCTTGAAATTTAGAGAAGAAGGCTTGTTCTTGAAGAAACCCTAACCAATACCCTAATGAAGAAAATGATCTTTTGAAGGAACCTTGGGAGAAAAGACTTGTGAATACTTGGGAGTTAAATGAGAGAACGATAGGTCTTCAGAGTGCTTAGGGTAGTTAGTACTACGAATCTAGTCTCAAAAATATCCACATACATTAATTAAGGAGGAAAAATACCACACTACCCCTCAATAAAATTGGTTGGAGGAACCTAGGAATGCCCCCTTACGAGTCGTAGACCAGGTGATGAGTCATAGAAATGACTCGCCCTGCAGGGTCTAAGAAATCCTTAAAAATTGAGTCTCTGAAGTTTCTCTACGATTCATTCTTATGAGTCATAAACTCTTCTACGACTCATGTTGTTGAGGCGTAATAGGAGTCCTAAACTTGTCAATTTTCATAAACTCAAAGGTCAACTCTATGACTCACCCTATAAATCGTCATCCTTCCTATGAGTCATCAATGTGACTTTTCAACAAATCTTCCTTGTTTCTTCCTTACAACTTTTTGGATATTACAATATCTTCTCTTTGGGAACATTCATACATGAATGACATTCAATTAGCATGTATAAGACACAGAGAGAGGACTAGCAATCCAACATGAATGCAAAGACACATAAAAATGCACAAACCATGAGATTTTCAAACTTAACATAAAATATAACTTTAGGATCAAATTCATGAACATGCATGTATATGAAAGATATAGGTGAAAATTCATACGTAGGAGTTCAATCGATTTGAATAAGAACAACTTAATACGTTAGGCTTGAGTAGAGGGAAACAGATACGAATAACGCTTCATCATGTCTACTTTCGCTTCCCATGTAGAACTCTCTACTTGTTGATTTCTCCACAACATCTTGACGGATGCAACCTCTTTGTTTCTTAACCTCTTCATATGCCAGTCTAAATTTCCAGTGGAACCTCCACATAATTCAAGTTCTCTTCAACATTCACATTTTCCAATCACACAGTAGACTTTGGATCACCCACAAATTTCCTCAACATCGATACATGGAACACCAGATGAACCATAGCCAACTCCAATAAATAGTCTAATTCATACTCTACCTTGCCAATACACTTCAAGATCTTATAGGGTCCCACATACCTAGGGCTTAATTTTTCTTTCTTACCAAAACGAATTACACCTTTCATGAGTGAAACCTTTAAATAGACCCAATCATCCACATCAAATTTAAGGTCTCTTCTTCTTATGTCCGAATATGACTTTTGATGACTTTGAGCCATCTTTAATCTTTCTCTTATGAACCTTACTTTATCCATTGCATCTAATACCAAAATAGGACCAATAATGTCATCTCACCCACCTCAAACCATTCCCTCGGGGATCTACATCTTCTTCCATATAAAGCTTCAAAAGGAGCCATTTGGATACTAGAGTGATAACTATCATTGTAGGAAAACTCAATAAATGGAAAATGCTCATCTTAACTTCCTTTAAAATCGATAACACACGACCTCAACATATCCTCCAACATTTGGATCGTTCTTTCAATTTGGCTATCGGTTTGAGGATGAAAAGTGGTACTTAGCTTGACTTTCATAACAAGACACTTTTAAAACAACTTTCAAAAAGTGTGGGGTGAATTCAGTACCTCGATCTAATATAATAGACAAGGGAACACCATGAAGCTTTACCAAATCATGAATGTACAACATAGCATAGTCTTCGACACTATAAGAAGTCTTAACTGGTAGAAAATATTCTGAATTAATCATTCAGTCCACAACAACCTAAATAGAATCATGTTGCCTTCTAGTACGGGGCAATTCCATCACAAAGTCCATATTCACATCTTCCCATTTCCAAGTAGGAATCTCAATGTCTTGAGTTAAATCTCCTAATTTTTTATGCTCAACTTTCACTTGTTGAAAATTTGTACAGTTAGCCACAAATTTTGCTATGTCCTTCTTCATGCCATTCTATCAATACACCTCCCTTAAATCACGATACATCTTGGTGGATCCTAGAGGAACCGAATACCAAGAACTATGTGCCTTAACAAATATCAACTCCCTTAGACCATCCACATTAGGTACACACAAACGACCTTGGTAATGAAGTACCCCATCTCCCCCTTGGCAGAAAGCCTCAATGGATTTTTGGCAACCGACTTATTTAATTCAATCAAAATCGAACATAGTCTTGTTTAGCCTTAACATCCGCCAGAAGAAATAATTTTGAGCCATTATGTACAAGAACACCCCTATCCTTAGAGTCAACAAAAAGAACACCTAAACAGGTCAATCTATGAATATCCTTAACCAACTCCTTCTTACTTTCCTCTACATGGGCAACACTACCCATGGACAACTGACTAAGAGCGTTGGCTATAACATTTTCTTTTCTCGGATGATACAACACACTCATATCATAATCCTTTGGTAGCTTAAGCCACCTCCTTTTCCTAAGGTTCAAGTCCCTTTAGCTAAAAACATATTGCAAGCTTTTCTTATTGGTGAACACATCAACATGCACCCCATAAAGATAATGATGCCAAATTTTCAATGCAAATACAACCGCCGCAAGTTCAATATCATGGGTTGGATAATTCCATTCATGCACTTTGAGTTGCCTAGAAGCATATGTTATAACCTTTCCATGTTGTATAAAAACACAACCCAAACCAATACTAGAGGCATCAAAATAGATAACAAACCCATCGGGCCCTTCCGATAAAGTCAAAATAGGAGTCGACATAAGATGATCCTTCAATATTTGGAAACTCTTCTCATGTTCATCCAACCATTGAAACTTCAATTCCTTTTGGGTCAACCTAGTCAAAGGAAAAGTAATAGAAGAAAATCCTTCAGCAAACCTTCTATAGTATCCGTCCAAACCCAAAAAGCTTCTAATATCCGTAGAAGACAATGGTCTAGGACAAATATTTACCGCCTCTGGTTTCTTTGGATCAACCTTAGTTCTATTACTAGACATAACATGGTCAAGAAATGCAACTTCTCTGAGCAAAAATTAGTACTTACTAAACTTGGCAAATAATTGTTTGTCTCTTCATGTTTGCAACACAATCCTCAAGTTACCATATGATCTTTCTCATTTCGAGATTAAATCAAAATATCATCAACGAATAGCATCACAAACAAATCTAAGTACGAATTAAAAATATGATTCATCAAATCCATAAAGATAGTGGGAGCATTAGTCAACCCAAATGACATGACTAAGAATTCAAAATGACCATACCTTGTTCGAAACGTTGTCTTGGGAATATCACACACCCTTACCCTTAATTGATAACAACTGAAATGGAGATCAATCTTTGAAAAGTAACTTGCCCCTTACAATTGGTCAAACAAATCATCTATCCTTGGAATTGGATAATTGTTCTTTATGGTGACCTTATTCAACTGTCGATAATCTATACACATTCAGAGTGAACCATCCTTCTTCCTAACAAACAATATGGGATCACCCCATGGTGAAATCATTGGCCTTATAAGTCCCTTATCCAACAAATCCTTCAATTGGTTGTTCAATTCCTTAAGTTCTATTAGAGCCATACGGTAAGGAGGAATAGAAATAGGTTGAGTGTCGAGAAGAAGATATATGCCAAAGTTGATTTCCCTTTTAGTAGGAACACTGGCAAATCATTGGGAAATACATAAGAAAATTCATTTATAATAGGGACAGACTCAAGAGTAGGAGTTTTGGAATCAACATCCCTAACTCGCACTATATGAAAGATACATCCCTTAGAAATTAACTTCTGGGTTTTAAGACATGAAATGAATCTACCCTTAACCATTGAATCATTACCCTTCCATTCAAGAATAGGCTCATTAGGAAATTAAAACTTGACTTTATGGGTTCTACCATCAATAGATGCATACTAGGCATTCAACCAATCCATACCAAGGATAATGTCAAAATCGGCCATGTAGAGTTCAACAAGATCACAAGGAATAAGTTTATGTAAAACCGATACAAGACAATTTTATAAACTCTCTTGACTAACACCAAATCATGAACAGGAGTATAAACCAAAAGCGGTTCTAACAAAACCTCAGGGCACACATCAAATCTCATAGCAAGGTAAGAAGTAACAAAAGATAAATTGTCACTCGGATCAAGCAATGCATAAAAGTCAAAGTGAAAGACCCATAATATACCCATAAAACATCGGGAGTTTCATCCACATTTTGCCTAGTAAGAAAAGCATAGAATTGATTGTTGTATTGACCACCCTTTGGTGGAGTTTAGGCATCTTTTTGCACTTGCCCTCCATGAGTAACTTGGCCTTGAGGATGATCTTCTCTAACTTTGTTGGCAACAAGAGGGCACTCAGATTGCTTGTGGCCCATCTTGATTGTCATGACCCAATTCCTTAGGTCATGATGACACCTCCTATAACCCACCAGTAGGTAAGCCAACCCATCAACTCGGAACTTCAAGTAATGGGTTTGAGGGCAGAAACTAAACAAGATTAGCAAATTATAAAGATAGGCAGAAAGAATAAGCGGAAGTAAACCAAAACATGATATAAATAAATAAAGATTCCTCCATCGACCTGGAAGTCACAAGTACAGATCTGCTACAAAATAAAAGATAAGTACAAGTCCCGAAAGTAGACTGAAAATATATACAACAACTGGCTAATCTCAAAAAACAAAAGATGGGTCATCCATACTGAAGGAGACAGGAATGATCCAAAACGCCAAGTGCTCACCATAGACTCCAAAGCTCACTACAATAGGCTCGATCTATCCACGACAGTAGCTAGTGCTCAGTCCTGCATCATAAAAGTAAATGTAGAGTGTAGTATAAGTACCAAGACAACAGGTACCCAGTAGGCATCATAGGCCGAATGAGCAGAAAAGGTAAAAACAATATGAAAAAGAGGAATAGCCTAAATTAGAGTCAACATAAGCATCAAAAGTGAAAAGAGTACTACCTATGAGAACTACAACTAACTATACCCAACTGGCCCCCCATAAGCCAAGCCGAGACACTCGTTCGCAAGTTAAATAAAAACCTGGATGAAACCCTATAAGCCCACCAAGTATACAGAATAGCTACAACTACCAAGGCTAGGAACATAGAATCTGTGATGTCAGGAGCCAAAGTACTGTATCATTTCCAAATCCAGAATCTCTAAGAATGAATCGATCTAGGGGTGACTTAGGGCTTGAGGCTGGGACTAGGACCCAGAAGCTCGTCCGAAGGTTTAAAGTGGCCAAGGCCGGGAATAGATACCCGGATGCTTGCCATAATACATAAGTGCGGTCAAGGTCGGGATTGGGTACCTCGATGCTCGCTGTAATACATTGGTATAAATAAGACCGAGACTGGGTACCAGGATGGTCGTCATATTAGCAAGCCGGTAGAGGCCGGGGCTGAGTACCCGGATGCTCCCCGATAATTCAAAATAGTGGTCAGAACTTGGTACTCGGATGCTCACAGATAATTTATCCCATGATGTCAAACATTCTACTTTCCAACTAGAATACAACAGTACCAAAAATCATTTCCCAAATGAGTCAACCGATATGCCGCCAAAACTAGAACTGAAGCCAAAGTCAACAATAATGAAATCTAGTTTTTCTGATGCATCACGAAAGTCACGATTATACCAATTTATGGATGAGGATATTTTTAAGAGCAAGGATAATGCCTAACTAAGGCCAAACTACCAGGCACTAGCCCGCTACACCATTTTACAAGGATCTTAGTCCACTGGAGCGACGCTGGGGCATCTAAAGCAAGTTTACATCCTATATTAAGGTCAACATACTCCACAGTATCAACAACATGCTCATTTAACTCTCTTTATAATACTAACAAATAACGACAAGATACGCATGCTTCTAAATATCCGAAAAAAATTGATAACAAGCCTAAAATATGATTTCTAACACCTGAGATATAGAATTAAACTACCCAACCAAAATTCCAACTATTTCAACATTCTTTCACATATTCTATCTCAATCTAAAGAAAGGTAAATTGTAGCCTACCTGTAGGCTAAACACACTAGCTCCAAATTACTGTGTAGGAGCTTTTCCCTTCCGAACTGCCTTGTAATGCTGCCACACTATCAAAAACAGAACCATGACGTCTTTATGGTCATTTAGACACTAATTACATAATTTTTGGAGATGGACCAATTTTAGGGTCTAAAATAGAAAATATGGGATGCATATACGAAATTCATGATTTGACCCCTAAAATAGGTTCTAAATATCACTCCAAGCTCACAAATCAGATTTATCACACTATTCGGGGTGGGAAACTATTTGGGAGGATCATGGAACCAAAACTCATAAATTCCAACTAAAAAACCAAAAATGGCAGCATCAAAATTAGCTAATTCTGAAGAAACAAAACCCTTTGAACCCAAACAAATTACACTATGATGATCCTTGAGAGAAACCTCACAATCTAGACTCAATAATTACTAAAAACAGAGTAATATTGATCAAGATACACTCTTCCAAAATTCAACAAAATTTTATTCCGAAAAAGACTAAATCAGTAACTAAAAATACATTTTTACCACAAACTAAGCTTCCCATCACGTTTTTGAAATTACCATGAGATTCCTCACAAAATTCCCTTGAATTTAGACCCTTGAATCACTAAAATCGGATTTATATAGGTCAAGAAATAACTTCTCAAAGTTCTTCAAAATATTATTCCAAAAATGGACACTGCTGCAAATAAAATCAAAATATTTACCTGAATCGTATGCTCCAAATAAGTTCTCAAGCTCTCCAATACGTTCTCCACGAAAAAGTTCACAAATTTTCCTTTTGAATCACCCAATTTGGAGCTATATAACTAAAGTTATGGGGTTTTAAAGTTGAGACAAAACCCCAAAAAAGGGTTATTGCAGCTGCGCTGCTGCTGTATATTTTAGAAAAATCCAAAATCTCCGACAGGGTGCTCGGGATTCGTTCAGAATCCGATAAAAATAAACCAGATATGCTACCCCACTAAATTTGACATTCCGACTCAATGACACATTCATAATTCCCATACGAGATCATTTTAATTAAAAGTAGGTCCTACACCCAAGAGCCATTTTAAGTCACGTTCCACAACGGGCCTCGAAATTAGACTGAAAGCCTCGGAAAGCAAACGAAGGGTCGTCCTAGACCAAAGTCAACATTTCAAAACTAACCGCGCTGTCAGAATTTCATTCGAGTGTATTTTTCAAGAATATTGACCGAAGTCAACCATAAACAAACTTTCAAAGTTAAAAGAGACAAATGACCCTAAACTCGTATCGATTATCTAGATACATGAGTCGACCATGCTTTTAGCATAATTTGGTCATTCCAGAGCTGATGGAACATCAGAATTTGAATTCAAGATCTCGTTGACCCAAAACTCGAAAAGTCGCAACTAAATCAGCTTAGGCGTTCAACATACCAAAATGGACTTGGGACCTCTAAAATTCAACCAACAATTCTTTTATACCAAAAACCATCTCCGAATCCAACAAAGTCGTCCAAATTTAATTCCGAGAATTGGAACTCCAAAAGTTGACCAAAGTCAAACATTGGCTTAAAATTCCTCAAATTCTCAACTCAAGGCCTCAAAACTTCGTTACAACTCCAAAACTGATTCTACAAAGTCACCTAAGCCAATTTCAACATATCGGAGCTATTGGAATCGATGGAATTCCATTCCGAGACTTGTAGCTACGATTAACCCCAAATATACTTTTTAATACTTAAAACTTATGAAAACTCAAAATTTCCAAAGACTTAACTTTTCATAGGATTTTTCTAAAAATCAACACCCGGTACCAATCAGAAATGACTCAGGACAACAAAAGAGAGGGGTAAAATGGTCATTTTACAAAAATTCCAAAAATGACCTTGGGGTCATTACAACATCCACTACTTAAAGAACTTTGGTCTGTGAAAGTAGGGACAAAGGTATACCTGGATGGCCAAATAAGCTAGGGAACTGCTCGAGCTTCTCTTGCTCGGTCTCCCATGTAGCCTCCTCGATCAGACGATGGCGCCACTTGACTTTAATCACAGGGATGGACTTAGAACGAAGTTAGCGAACATCTCTGGCTAGAATAGAAACTGGCTCCTTAATAAAAGTCAGGTGATCATCCAACTCAACAGAGTCATATTGAAGCACGTGAGACTCATTGAGAATGTACCGATGCAGTATAGAAACATGAAAAACAGGGTGTATAGATGAAAATGCTGGTGGCAAAGCCAACTCATAAGCAACCTCTCCAACTATCCTCAGAATCTCAAAGGCCCCAATATACCTAGGGCTAAGCTTACCCCGCCTGCCGAATCTCATCAAGCCCTTCAAGGGTAACACCCGCAAGAATACCTGATCTCCTGCCTCAAAGTGCAAGGGCCGACACCTGCAATCAGCATAACTCTGGTGCCTACTCTGAGCTGTCCTCAACCTATCTTGAATAATCTGAACTCTGGCTATGGCATCATAAAGTAAATCGGTACTGTGCGGCCCAGGCTTTGAAGACTCAAACCAACCAACCAGAGTGCTACAACGCCTACCATATAAGGCCTCAAACGGGGCCATTTGAATACTAGATGGTAGTTGTTGTTGTACGCAAACTCCACCAAAGCTAAGTACTGCTCCCAATGACCCTTGAACTCTAATACACAAGATCGCAGCATATCCTCCAGAACCTGAATAGTATGCTCTGACTGACCATTGGTCTGTGGATGAAATACTGTACTAAGATCAACCCGGGTGCCCAACTCTCCTTGAAAGGCCCTCCAGAAACTGGAAGTAAATTGAGATCCCCTATCTGATATAATGGATATTGGTACCCCGTGCAGATGGACCACCTCCTAGATATAGATTCGACCTAGATGATCTGCAGTAAAAGTAGACCATACTAGCAAGAAATGTTCTGACTTTGTCAATTGATCTACGATGACCCAAATACCATCATTACCTTTGGATGTTTGAGGTAATCCCATCACGAAATACATGGTAATCCGTTCCCATTTCCACTCAGGAAAGGGTAATCTCTAAAAGACTCCACTAGGCCACTAATGCTCGGCCTCAACCTACTGGCAATTTAAATAATGGGATATATACTCAACTATATCTTTCTTCATACCACACCACCAGTAATGCTGTCTGAAATCCCCACACATCTTCATGGTGCCCGAATGGATAGAATATTTAGAATTGTGGACCTTGTGAAGGATCAATTGAATGAAGTCTCCAATTCTGGGAACACAAAGACGACCATTGAATTGTAGTATGCCATCCGAATCTATAAAAGCCTGGCCATCCTCGCCTTGCAATACTAACTCTCAAAGATCTACCAATGCTCCATCCACAAATTGTCGGCCATGAATTTGGTCCAGTAGAGATGATCGAGCTCCCACAAAAGCCAAAATCTATCCGAAATTTGAGATTTCCAACCTGACCATCCTATTAGCCAAATACTAGATGTCCAAGGGTAGGGGTCCTCTGTAACAAACAAGTAAGCTAAACTACCCATACTCCCCATCTTCCAGCTCAAGGTGTCCTCTACTACATTCGCCTTACTAGGGTGGTAGAGGATAGAGATGTCATAATCGTCCAGTAACTCAATCTAACGCCACTGTCTAGAATTAAGATCCTTCTGACTCATAATGCACTGTAAGCTACGGAGATTTGTATATATCTCACAATGAAATCTGTATAAGTAGTGCCTCTACATCTTGAGCACGAAAACTACCACCGCCAGTTCCAAGTCATAAGTGGGGTAGTTGCGCTCGTGCACTCTCAACTGTCTAGAAGCATAAGCAATAACTCAGCCTCACTATATGAGTACATACCCAAGACCTACACTAGAAGCATCACAATATACTAAAAATATCTCTCCCTCAACTGGAAGAGTCAGAATAGGAGTAGTGGTAAGCAACTCTTTAAGCTTCCGAAAGTTCGACTCACACTCTTCGAACTATATAAAAGGAATATTCTGGCGGGTCAAATGGGTCAATGGGGATGTAATGGTAGATAAACCCTCAATGAATCATCTATAATACCCAGCCAATCCAATGAAACTCCGAATCTCCATAACAGATGTGGGCCTAGCCCAACCACGAATAGCCTCAATCTTCACCGGATCCACCCTTATACCCTCTTTGGATACCACGTGTCCCATAAATACCATAGACTCAAATCAAAACTCGCACTTTGAGAATTTAGCATAAAGTTGTTGATCTCTCAAAGTCTGGAGCACAACCCTCAAGTGCGGCGCATGCTCCTCCCTACTCCGCGAGTATACCAGTATGTCATCGATGAATACAATCATGAAGGAGTCAAGATAACACTTAAATACTCAAGTCATAAGGTCCTTAAAAGCTGCGGGGGAATTGGTAAGCCCAAAAGACATCACAAAAAACTCATAGTGGCCATAGCGAGTTTTGAAAAACAGTCTTTGGAATGTTGGTTGCTCTAATCTGCAGCTGTTGATAGCTAGACCTCAAATCAATCTTAGAAAACACGGTCGTACCCTAAAGCTGATCGAATAGATCATTGATACGAGTCATGGGGTAATGGTTTTTCACCGTCACTTTATTCAAATGCCTGTAATCAACATACATTCGCATAGTCCCATCCTTCTTCTTAATAAATGAGATGGGTGCACTCTACAACGACATACTCGAGCGAATAAATCCTTTACCTAGAAGAACTTCAAGCTGCATGCTGAGCTCCTTGAGCTCTACAGGGGCCATACGGTAAGGTGGTATAGAAATAGGCTTAGTTCTCGGCTCCAAATCTATGGCAAAGTCAATATCTCTCTCTGGGTTGACTAGGTAGGTCAGTAGGGAAGACATCATTATACTTCCTAACCATAGGGACTGAATCAATAGTAGTACCTGTGATAACATCATCTGATGCCTCAGCCTATGCCCTTACCAGAGCAGTATAGAAGTGGCTCTATCGGCCTACCCCAAGAAAATTCTCCCTACTACCTGACCTGCCTCCCCAAACACCCTGCTGACCATTCCTGCAGTTGTGACCCTGATATATACCTCCTGGTAGAGGTGGCGCTACTGTCAATAGTCTAGCCCGATTGGGACACTCCCTAGACTAGTGCTCCAGTGAGCCACAATCAAAGCATCCTGAAGTTGAGTGACCCGTGATAACTCATCTGCGGTAAAAAAGAAGCAGACCTGATTCCCTTGAGCTCTACCCTGTGGTGGAACCCCCCGAATGGGGCTGACTACCCTCAATTGCTGGCAGGGTGGCCTGAACCGGCAGGCTGGAATGACCTTGCTGGTACCTATCTTACTAGAACCGCTGGTGGGGCCTGTCATAACTATCATGGCCTCTAGAATGGGACACACTATAGCTACCTTGATGCTTGGATCTCTAATCGCTGCCCCCTTGGGCATGACGATGAATAATCTCGATCGTGAGGGCATGATCCACCATATCTAGAAAAGAACGGCCCACAAAAACCAAGTGCTTGGTCCCCAACCTCAAGTAAGGTCTCAATCCGCGCACAAAATATCGTAACCACTCCTTTTCAGTGGGTAGAATCATAGTGGCATGTCAGGAAAGCTGATGGCATCTGGCCTCATACTCCGCAATCATTATGTGGCCCTACTCCTATTGAATAAACTGATCCCAGAGTCAGTCCCTAACACTCCTAGGGATGTATCGAGTCAAGTAAGCCTCTAAGAACTAGGCCAATGTCAATAGTGGTGACCCAGCTCGCCTGGACTACAAATATGAGCGCCACCACTATTTGGTTGCCCCTCTGAACTATTAAGCAGTGAAGTTGGCGCCTCTAGACTCCAAAGACCCAAGGAATGGAGCTTCTCTTGACAGGTAGTCAAGAACTCCATGGCATCCTCACCAATGGCTCTATAAAATATTGGGGCTGACAGCCTCTGAAATACCCCTATCATCTTCTGATCTTGTAATGACATCACACCCTTTGGATTTGCTGGAGGGGGTACAACAATTGGTGAAGGAAGCTGAACTTCAGGTGATGGCTGGACAAGCAGATCCTGCGGTGCTGGTATGCCCGCTATTAGGGTCGGGGCTTGTGATACAACCCCAATAGCGATGAGGAGATGCACAATCACTACTTATAGTGCTGGGGTCATAACTGGTGTAGATGGGGGCTGTGCTGGTGGTGGTGGTCCCTCTGGATGAGTAGGAATAGGAGCATCCTGATTCTCCTCTACCAGATCCGGCTCTATCTTCGGGTCGGGAGCTGGTGCTGCTCCCCTACCTATCCCACGAGGATGGCCTCTAGGCCTGTCAGGCCTTGGTGAGTTATCATGACCTATGGTACCGCGCGTAAGAACCATCCCTGCGAAAGAATGGAACAAATGAGATTTCACAAAATCAATAAGACACAACACTGCACAAAATGATACAACATAGAAAATGTTCCTAATGATATCCTCTAGCCTCTCAAAGATAAGTTACAGACGTCTCTGCACCCATCCGCGAGACTCTACTAGACGTTAGCTTTGTACAAGTGAGACTAATAAACCTAGGGATTTGATACCAACTTATCATGACCCAATTCCTTAGTTCATGATGGCACCTACTATAATCCACCAGTAGGTAAGCCAACTCAGAACTTCAAGTAATGGGTTTGACGGCAGAAACTAAACAAAAGTAGCGAATTATAAATATAGGCAGAAATAATAAGCGGAAGTAAACCAAAACACGATATAAACAACTAAATATCCCTCCCCCAACCTGGAAGTCATAAATATAGAGCTGCTATAAAATAAAAGATGAGTACAAGTCCCGAAAGTGGACCAAAAATATATATAAAAACTGGCCAATTTCAAAAGGCAAAAGACAGGCCATCCATACTGAAAGAGACAGGAATGATCCAAAATGTCAAGTGCTCACCCTAGTCTCCGAAGTTGACTGCAACAGGCTAAATCTATCCACGGCGGTAGCTGATGCTCGATCCTGCATCACAAAAGTAAATGCAAAGTATAGTATGAGTACCAAGACAACAGATACCCAGTAAGCATCAAAAGGGAAAAAAGTACTACCTATGAGAACTACAACTAACTATATCCAACTGGGCCCCCATAAACCCAGTTGGGACACTCGTGCGCAAGTTAAATAAAAACTCGGATGAACCCCATAAGCCCGCCGAGTACACAGAATAGTTATAACTACCAAGGCTAGGAACATGGAATTTGCGATGTCACGAGCTGAAGTGCTGTATCATTTCCAAACCCAGAATCTCCAAGAGTCAATCGATCTAGGGGTGACTTAGGGGTCGAGGCTAGGACTGGGACCCAAATGCTTGCTTGAAGGTTTAAAGTGGCGAAGGCCGGGATTGGGTACCCAGATGCTTACCATAATACATAAGTACGGTCGAGGCCGGGACTGGATATCTAGATGCTCACTGTAATACATCGGTATGATCGAGGCCGAGACTAGGTACCCGGATGCTCGTCATACTAGCAAGCCGGTAGAGATCGAGGCTGAGTACCCAAATGCTCTCCAATAATTTAGAATGGAGGCCGGGACTTGGTACCCGGATGCTCATAGATAATTTATCCCATGATGCCAAATATTCTACTTTCCAACTACAATACAACAACACCAAAAATCTTTTCCCAAATAAGTCAACCGATATGCCGCCAAAACTAGAACTGAAGCCAAAGTCAACGATCACAAAATCTAGTGTTGCTTACACATCACAAAATTCACGATTGTACCAATTTATGGATGAGGATATATTTAAGAGCAAGGGTAACGCCTAACTATGGCCAAACTACCAGGCACTAGCCCGCTACACCATTCTATAAGGATCTAAGTCCACTGGAGTGACACTGGGGCATCTAAAGTAAGTTTACATCCTATACTAAGGCCAACATACTCCACAGTATCAACAAGATGCTCATTCAACTCTTCTTATAATACTAACAAATAACGACAAGATACACATGCTTCTAAATATCTGAAAAAAATCGATAACAAGCCTAAACCATGATTTCTAACACCTGAGATATATAATTAAACTACCCAACTAAAATTCTAACTATCTCAACATGCTTTCATACATTCCCGTTTAATCTAAAGAAAGGTAAACCGTAGCCTACTTGTAGGCTAAACACGCGAGCTCCAAATCACTATACCGAAGCTTTTCCCTTCCGAACTGCCTCGGAATGCTGCGACGCTGTCAAAAATAGAACCACAACGTCGATACAATCATTTAGACACTAATTTTATAATTTTTGGAGATGGACCAATTTCGGAGTCTAAAATAGAAAATATGGGATTTGCATATGAAATTCTGGATTTGACCCCCAAAACAGGTTCTAAATTTTACCCCAAGATCATAAATCAGATTTATAACACAATTTGGTATGGGAAAATACGTGGGACGAACATGCAACCAAAACTCATAAATTCCAACTAAAAGATAAAAAATGGAGCATCAAAATAAGCTAATTTTGAATAAATGAGACTCTTTCAACCCAAAAAAATTACATTATGATGATCCTTGTGAAACCCCCCACAATCTAGCCTCAATTATCACTCAAAATAGAGTTATATTGACCAAGATACACTCTTCCAAAATTCAACAAAATTTCATTCCAAAAAATACTAAATCAGTAACTAAAAATACGTTCTAAAAATGGATTTATATAGGTCAAGAAATAACTTCTCAAAGTTCTTCCAAAATTCATTTTGAAAATGGACACTACTGCAAATAAAATCAAGATTTTTACCTGAATCGAATGCTCCAAATCAGTTTTCAATCTCTCCAATGCGTTCTCCTCGAAAAAGCTCACAAATTTGTCTTTTGAATCACCAAATCTGGAGCTATATAACTCAAGTTATGGGGTTTTAAAGTTGAGACAAAAACCCAAAAAAGGTTGTTGCAGCTGCGCTGCTGCTGCAGATTTTGGAAAAATCCAACATCTCCGACGGGGTGCTCGGAATTTATTCAGAATTCGATAAAAATAAATCAAATATGCTACCCCACTAAATTTGATGTTCTGGACTCAATGACACATTCATAATTCCCATACGAGATTATTTTAATTGAAAGTGGATCCCACACCCAAGAGTCATTTTAAGTCACGTTCCACAACGGGCCTCGAGATTAGATCGAAAGACTCGGAAAGAAACCAAAGGGTTGTTCTAGATCAAAATCGATATTTTGAAACTAACTGCATTGTCAGAATTTTTACCCGAGTACGTTTTCTAAGAATGTTGATTAAAGTCAACCATTGGCTAACTTTCAAAGTTAAAAGAGACAAATGACCCCAAACTCATATTGATTGCCTCGATACTTGATCCAACCATGCCTCTACCCTAACTTGGTCATTCTGGAGCTGATGGAACCATCAGAGTTTGAATTCGAGATCTCGTTGACTCAAAACTTGAAAAGTCGCAACTAAACCAACTTAGACCTTCAAAATACCAAAATGGACTCGGGACCTCTAAAAATTCAACCAACACTTTTTCTAGACCAAAAACCATCTTCCGAATCCAACGGAGTCGTCGGAATTCCACTCCAAGCATCGGAACTCTAAAAGTTGACCAAAGTCAAACCTTGGCTTAAAATTTCTCAAATTCTCAACTCAAGGCCTCAAAACTTTATTACAACTCCAAAACTGATTTCGTAAAGTCTTCTAAGCCAATTTCAACATTTCGGAGCTGCTGGAATCGACGGAATTCCTTTTCGAGACCTGTAGCTCCGATTAACCCTAAATACCATTTTTTAATACTTAAAACTTATGAAAACTCAAAATTTCCAAAGACAACTTTTCATAGGATTTTCTAAAAATCAACAGCCGGTACCAATCAGAAATGACTCGAGACAACTAAAGGAAGGGGTAAAATGGTCATTTTACAAAATTCCAAAAATGACCTTGATGGTCATTACACTGACACATCCATAGAAAGCACTCATCCCCATCAAACACCTTCCCCTATGATTTTTCCTACACTTAGCACA
The DNA here is from genome assembly GCF_947179165.1 of Solanum dulcamara. Lineage (NCBI taxonomy): Eukaryota > Viridiplantae > Streptophyta > Magnoliopsida > Solanales > Solanaceae > Solanum > Solanum dulcamara. The sequence goes on from NC_077239.1 coordinate 49,359,329, forward strand.
CTTGGGAAATGTAGGACTAGTAGTATTTACACCTCTACCTTGAACCTTAGGGTATGTCACCCTATCCTTATCAAACCTCTTTTTCAAACCTTGGCCTTATTAAGAGCGGCCACTATCACCACCCATCCTAGAATTTGAGAACCCACCTTCATATTGGGCCCTCATATAGTCTCTCATCCTTATCTCCTTAAGTTTTTCTCATTCAATTTGTTTGGTAAATGTCATTAGCTGAGATATGTCTAATTCCTTAACAAGCATAGAGGTTTGACATTTCTTTACAACCAAGTCTAACAACCCTGATATGAATTGACTCATTCGGGCACGTAGATCGGCAACTAATGAAGGAACATACTTGGATAGATTGGTGAAATTGAGGGCATAATCTCTCATACCCATGTTGCCTTGCTTGAGATTTATGAAACTCCAATACCTTTGCCTCCTATAACTCAAGTAGGAAGAAACAATCAAGAAAGGAAAGCTTGAAAAATTTGCAACCAATAGGACCCTCATCAATTCTGTCAGACTTCTATTGAGTATACCAAACTTGGGCAACTCCCTTGAGTTGGTAGGCCACTAACTCCACTTTTTCTTTCAAAGTCACCCCATTAATATCCATCACCTTATACAGCTCATCAATGAACTCTTGATGATCTTCATCAATTTTTTAACCATGGAATTTGGGAGGATTCATCCTTGCAAAATACCTCACTTTAGAAGTCGGACTAGGAGCATTAGGAGGAGCAACAACACCTCGGTTGTCCACAACTTGGGCTAGCATAGTAATAGTGGTTCAAAACTCTGCATTAGTCACTTGGTCGGGTAGGGGACTATTAGCTTGAGGGACCAGAGGGACTTGGTCTCTATTAACATTGATCCCTCTTTGCATAGTTTCTCTTCTTGGAGCATTTTTTGAAAATTGCAAAGAACAATTGGTAGGGAGAGAAAGTCTTAGAGTATGCTCTATTGCACAACATAGATGATGAAAAAAGTGAGGATTTCATAAAAACACCTTATAACCTCCTATTCATAGATGTGGCACTCTTCACACCTATGAATAAGAGTCTACTGGATGCGGCATGTTGGACTGCCTAGAACATCTTAATCCAGGTGCTCTGATACAAAATTTATCATAATCCGTATGGAACTAGTTGCGACACGACAATCAAAACCCCAAATGGATCCAACCAAGCCTCTTGACATATTGTAAGCATGCATATGGTGTATTTAAATGGACACAATCATAAGAAGATCTAAACAACATGAATCATAAAAGTACAAAATTCAAAGACATAGACTCTACATAATATGTGTGTCCAACCATGACTCTACTAATTAATACAGGAGGGGGCTAAGACATGTCCATAGTTCACCCTCAAATAAAAATAACAATGTTTTTCAAAGAGGTAAACTCATAAACTCACCCTCGAATAGATGAGGACTCACCAATCTTCATAGAATGGGAACTCAACTAGCTACGTGGAGAATGGATGTGATCTTTGATCCCTACATTATGATACAACGTAGGAAAAAGTATTCATTAGTACATTTGAATATACTAAGTATGTGGGCATGCCATGCAAAATAAAACATATGATGCAATGATCAAGTAGCAAACATGATGTGAAAGAAGAAAAATAAAGTCAGAGAGAACATGATTTGATCAAAGCATTAAGAGAAATAAATGAGATCATGAAGAGTACATAAAAGAGAATATACATATGTACGATAGAACCATAACCGATAATAAGACCATGTGAGCTGTAACATGGAATCTCGTTGTCTCCCCATACAACAGAAGAAAGAAAAATCTACTTGCCAAGGTAGACTTTACTCAACTAGAAAGGTTATGCACGTAGTTGTGAGACTAGAGACTTTATATAAGGACCCCTAGGTTGAGCCCCCACCTCAAGCCATCATTCGATGCTACATCAAATCCCACGGAATACATAACATAGTAACCATACTTAACATATATTCATAAACTTGTTCATAAGTTCCATAATTCATAGAATAGCTCATTTTCAAATAATACTTGCAATGTGAGTAAAAGCCTTTCAACATCACAATATCATACTTGCATAATACATGTCATTTGGTTCCTAGGACACAATTCAGGATCCGAAGTCACATTTTTCCATAACTTGCGTGAAATTCATATCTTGTTAATAATTAAAATCCATAATCATACCTTATGCTTGAAATTAGGGTAGAAACTTGAATACATAAACAATTTTCTTAGAAATCAGGAAATTTGATTGAAAACATGATAATCATATACTTCATATCAATTCATAACCAATTCATGAAAATAATATCAATTGAACGTGTAATTTAATTGATAATCATGGAATATATCATGAAATAAAGAACCTAATGCATAATTATTGATATTAGGGTTTCTGAGTTTAAAATCATAAGAATAATTTGAGAACCTTGAAACTCCATGGATGAAAGGTACCATGGCTGAATTCCCACATACCTTGGTGAATTAACCTTGGAATTTAGAGAACAAGGCTTGTTCTTGAAGAATCCATAATCAATACCTTGATGAAGAAGATGATAACTTGAAGGAAACTTGGGAGAGAGGACTTGTGAATGCTTAGGAGTTAAATAAGAGAATGATTGGTCTTAGGATTACTTAGGGTAGTCAGTAGTAGGAACCTAATCTAAAAACATTCCACATACATTAATTAAGGTATAGGTAAAAGACTACACTACCCCTCCTTAAACTTGGTCGGAGGAACCTATGAGTACCTTCTTATGAGTCGTATACTAGTTGATGAGTCATAGAAATGACTCGTCCTACACGGTCTAAGAAATCCCTAAAAATTGAGTCTCTGAAGTTTCTCTATGACTCATTCTTACAAGTCTTAAACTATTATACGACTCATCCCAATGAGTTGTAATAGGAGTCCTACCCTTGTCAATTTTCATAAAGTCAGAGGCCAACTCTATGATTCACCCTACAAATCATCATCCCTCCTACGAGTCGTCAATGTAACTCATCAACCTTGTTCTAGACTTAGTCAAGTCCTTTTCCTCAGTATTATCCCTATGAATCCATCCTACAATCCGTAGAAACTTCTACGAGTAGTAGGTTGATCATTAGACTAACTCAGTGAAGCAATTTTCTCTAAATCTTCCTTGTTTCATCCTTACATCATCTAGGATCTAACAACCCTGATACTAATGATGAACCCTGCTAGAGACCATCAACCCATCTCTGGCGTAAGAACCATCTACCGCAACTCTAGTAGAAAATATTGATGCTCTAATCGGGTCTAACATAAACCTTGTGCTATCCATCTAAGAAAGAGTGAATTTCAAAGGATCCGTTTTAGAGGTTAATCAAAGCGAAACACACTATAAGGAGTCAATGAACAGAATTTCCTAAGAATGCCCTATAGCCTCTCAAAGATAGGATATGGACATATCTGCACCGATCCACATCACTCTACTAGGCATTTGTCTCACATGAATAATGTTAGTCAACCAAGATCTTTGATACCAACTTTTCATGACCCGATTTCTCAGGTGATGATGGTACCTACTATAACCCACCTATAGATAAGCCTAATCCCTAGCCCGGAACTAGAAGTAGCTATTTATTAAGTGGATGACAAAAAAATAAAGAAAAAATCGATAATAATGTAATAAAGAGAATAAAACATAAATATATCCAAGAAATATCCCCCAGACCTGGCATCAGTCGGTATTTGAGCTTCTAGTAAAAATAAGAATACAAGGCTTACAAGCACAAAATAAATATAGATAGTCTTTGAAAGAAAGTAAAGACTAGTCCAAGCTAAAAAAGATTAAAATAGGAAACTTCGGACGCCAGGAGCTCACCCAAATCTCCGAATGCATGTGGCTCCACACCAAGTCCCATCACCGACGATAACCCATTTGTAGGGTGCAGAAGTGTAGTATGAGTACCAAACGAATGGTACTCAATAGGCATAGCCTGACTGAGCTCCATAGATAAATCAAGTATAAATAACATATAACAAGGTAAATACAACACAAGTATCTAATTAGGAGCTATCACAACGTAGTATAGAAAATAAGCAAGGAAAGAGTTTACATAGAGAAAAGAGCAGAGAGAAGAAACACACCTGAAAGCGCAAGCCAATAACCTATTTACAATAATAAGGCACTATAGGAGTAAACTAAACAATAACAGAATACTGAATGCAAATACTAATCACATAGCAACCTAGGGACTAATGTAACCAAAACTAGAAGGAAGAACTAACAACAAACCCAGACTATGGCATCCTATAGACCTATTACAAATACAACATAAGAAAGCGGAAGTCTAATCAAACAATAACCTACCGGAAGCCCATATCTCAAGATGGTACAAACAATAACAAATATAACCCCGACCACAATAAAACTGCCGGACCAAACAACAAACAAGTATACTAGTGATATGCAATGCTAATGAATGTAAGTTTGTAGTAAAAATAGTAACATCATCAGTGGCTCTTAAAGATCATCAAAAAACAAGTTTATAGACCCACACCGGCCCTCGACCTGCCAAGTGGGACCCACATAGCTCCTTTATCCAGTTTAATGGTGCATTGGCTAGAAGGGCCCATAGGGGATGCAGGAAGTTTGTATATATAGCCTAGGCCTAAACCAAGTCTTACTTAACTATATAGCATCCTCGTAGTGGTATTAGAGAGTGAGTATCCAAGCCCATGTAGAAAAGGGCGACGCCGCACTAGATAGTGAAGTTGTAAGACCCCGGAACTTCAAAAGTTAGAACGAAGGAGAAATTTCCCATAATGTTGACTGGATCCAAGTTTGTGGCCCACTCTATGATTCGTAGAGGTTATTACGAATCGTAGAAATGAGTCATAGGGGGAGCCTTTATACTTGTCCAGGACCAAACCTTAGGAGAGGTTCTATGACTCAATAGGACGAGTCGTCTTCCTATTAACGAGTCATAAGAATCACTCATCCCAAAATTTAGAGGCTATGTTTCAGAAGTTCCTCAAGGTCGAGTCTACGACTTGACAGGATAGTTTGTGGAAATTGTTATGAATCATATAAATGACTCATATGCAAACTTAAGAGACCTTATTTTCATATCTTTTCCAAAGCTTAAAGGATGATTCATCTTGAAAACTCATCATCTTCTCTACGACCCATAGAGTCAATCCGTAGGGTTAGATTGTAAGTTTTAATAATGGCTATTTATGTCATTTCCCAAGTTCGGTTCAATGAACTTAGACATAATTATGGTTAAATTCAAGCCAATATCTACCAAATTCTTTGAAATTTCCCTCATTCTAAATAATTCTTCTAAAAATCTCTAAGGCAAGGAACACAATTCTCTCAAAGATTCTTTTTCAAGCTTCAAGCTAGGGTTTCAGATTTCTTCAAGGTTTCTTCTTGAATTCTTAGTGAATTCAATTAAGGTATGTGGGAATTGATCTATTCATCCATGGAGACCCAAATGTTTCTCAAGTTCCCTTCAATTTTCAAATAGATTATGAACCCTAGTTTTGATGAATTATATTAGGCTGTTTCAATTTCATTTTGATTTGTTATCAATGATTATTCTAAGCATGTATTTACATGAATTGCATGATTTTAATTTGAATTATGAATGCACATGCATAAAGCTATCTAAATTATGATTTTAAGATTCAAAGATGATTTTCATGAGTTGACTATGAGTTAAAGGATTTTCAAGGAAAGTTTTCATGATTTAAAATTGAGATTATGATTTTAATAATGAAGTTATGATAATGATCAAGATATGATCAAAGAATGTTATTATAGTGTGATAAGTTCAATTCTCACACAATAATATTCAAAGATGGTGATAAGTATAATTTTCACCGAGTTATGGATTCTTATGAATCATTAAAGTTAATGAGCTACTCCTAATGTGTTTTATAAAGATGGATTGATATGTAGTTATTATCTTTACCTATTATGTTATGAACATGTTTTTACGAGTTTTCATTGGGATATTGACTAAGCACTGAGAGGAATTCTAGGTGGGGTTCAATCTGTAATACAGTTTGTTTTCCATGGGAATCCTTGTAGCAACCTAAAATCCCAAACTACGTTGCCCATGTAGGTTAACTTCATGGACTAGCTAGTGGATCTACATATAGCATAGTTGAGTTGAGTTGCCATGACGAAGTATACCCTAGCAAGGTAGCCTCCCCCTTCTCAATGAGGATTCCATTGGATTCCATGTTATAGCTCATATGGTCTAAGATGTCGGTTAAAGTTCTTATCCCACACAAGTTGAAGTTATACTATGAGTTTTACGATGAATATTTATGATATGCATTGACCATGACTTTTCATATGTTTTCAAATGCTATAAACCCTTACTAATGTTCATTATGAATAGTCATACATCTTATGAAATATTGCTCATATTTCTTTACTTGTTCATGCATATCTCACATACTTAGTACTTCTATGTACTAACACATAGTTGCCTACATTGTGTCATAATAAAGGGATGAATGACACTCACAAACATCCTCATTGTGGCTAGAGTCACTTTAGATATCAAGGAGTTGGTGAGTCCTCATTGTATCAAGGACATGACATTCATTCTTGTTGATTACTTGACTTTCTTCTATTGTTTTGGGTGAGCTAGGAGCTTGTCCTAATACCCCATCAAAGACTAAACTAGAGGCATGTATAGACGGTATTTTGATATAGTCCATTCAGACATGGGCTAATTGATTCTATCCCTTAGACCCTTTCCCTTGAAGTTTACTTCCACTTTCATTATCACATTTATTTACCTTATATATGCGATGTATGCTAAGATGTCTTGTTGGGGTCTCTCGCATCCAAATTGCCATGTCACGACTTGGCCCTAGTTTGGGTCGTGACAAATTTGATATCAGAGCAAAAGGTTTAGAAGAGTTTTAGGGAGTCTAGCATGCCACATTAAGTAGAGTCTTATTCATTGGTGTGAATCATGCCATATCCATAAATAGGAGGCTACGAAACATCTTATGAAAGCTTCACTTCTTTCATGATCTATGTCATGTGGTAGACTGATTAGGTGTTTTCTTCTAACGCTTATTATTTCCAATTTTCAAATACCCCGCTAGAAGGAATATGGTTGAAGAGGAGCAACAAGATACAAATGATTCTTTGAATGATCAAGTCTTCGATGCTGAGCTCCGAGAGGCCTTTCAAGTGATTTCTCAAGCTATTACAGCTCAAGTGAATCATGAAGTGGTTGCTCCTGTGAACAAAAATATGGGTACGAAGGCAACAAGAGTTCATGATTTCATAAGGATGAATCCTCTAGAGTTTTGGGGTTCCAAGGTGGAAAAGGATCCACAATAGTTCATTGATAGCATTCACAAGATCATGGAGATTATAGGGGTTAGCCCGGTTGAGAGGGCGGAGTTGGCCATGTATCAACTGAAGGGTGTTGCCCAAATTTGGTTTGATCAATGGAAGAGTGAGAGGCCTAGAGAGGCGGATTTTCCTCGATCTCATTACCTTTGACTAAGTTGACTCAAAAGAAGGTGATGTTTCAATGGTCGGAAGCTTGTTAAAAGAGTTTCCAAGAGTTGAAAGATCGTCTCACTACTGCTACTATTTTGACCTTACCGGCAAAGTCTGATGGTTTTGTGGTGTATTGTGATACTTCAAGGGTTTGTCTTGGTTGCGTATTGATGCAACATGGTAAGGTGATAGCCTATGCTTCTAGGAAACTTAAGGTGCATGAATAAAATTATCCAACCCATGATCTTAAACTAGCAATAGTTGTGTTTGCTCTGAAGATTTGGAGACACTATCTTTATGGTGTCCATGTGAATGTGTTCACTGACCATAAGAGTTTACAATATGTGTTTAAGCAAAAGGACTTGAACCTTCGGAAAAGGAGATAGCTTGAATTCTTATAGGACTATGACATGAATGTGTTATACCATCCGAATAAAGCAAATATGGTTGCCAATGAACTAAGTTGATTGTCCATGAGAGTGTTGCACATGTTGAAGAAGGAAAGAAAGAATTGGTTAAGGATGTTCATATGTTGGCACGTTTAGGTATACATTTGGTTGATTCGAATGATGGAGGTATTCTTGTGCAGAATGGTTCAGAATCATCTCTTGTGGTAGATGTTAAGGACAAACAAGACCATGATCCAGTGTTGGTAGAGTTAAAGAAGTCGGTTGCCAAAAAGCCATTGAGGATTTCTCCTGAGGGGGAGATGGTGTGCTTCGTTATCAAAGTTGGTTGTGTATGCCTAATGTTGATGGTTTAAGAGGGTTGATATAGAAGGAAGTTCATAGTTCCCAATATTCTATTCATTTGGGTTCCACCAAGATATATCATGATTTGAGAGAATTGTATTGGTGAAATGGCATGAAGAAATACATAGCGTAACATAATATCCAGCCCATCGTGGGACGCGAAGAAAGAAGGGTTACAACATGCACGAGTAGAGTAATGAGAAACTATATGCGATAAAGTCACCCTCTGAGACTCAATGAAACACTCAAGTGAACCGTCACCTGAAGACCAGGAAGGTACTTATCCGAAGTGCCCTTTAGATGTCATTAGGGGTTACATAAATTGGGGTCTCAGGAATCACAGACATGCATCAAGACAATGCCACATAGCTTATGCAATCAGAAATATGGTTTATGCAACCAGAGACACAATTTACCTAGTCAAAGACTCAACTTATGCAATCAAAGGCATTTATCATTTCAGACCCGTTACAAAGTCTATCCCAAGACATTGAAATTCCTACTTAGAAATGAGAAGATGTGAATATGGACTTTGTAATGGGTTTGTCTCGTACTAAGAAACAATCTGACTCCATTTGGGTTGATGTAGATCAGATGACTAAGTCGGCTCATTTTCTAGCGGTTAAGACTTCTTATGGTGCCGAAAACTATGCTAACTTGTTTGTTCGTGAGTTGGTAAGACTTCATGGTGTTCCTTTGTCCATTATATCGGACCGAGGTACTCAATTCACTTCACACTTTTAGAAGTCATTTCAAAAGGGTCTTGATACAAAGGTTAAGTTAAGTATCACTATCCATCCTCAAACCGATGGTCAAGCTAAAAGAACAATCCAAACTTTAGAGGATATATTGAGAAGTTGGAATGAACATTTGCATTGATCAAATTTTTCTACAATAATAGTTATCACTATAGAATCTGAATGGCTCCTTTCAAAGCATTGTATGGAAGAAGATGTAAGTCCCCGGTGGGATGGTTTGAAGTAGAAGATACGGCCTTGATTAGTCTAAATTTGGTAATACATGCTATGGAAAATGTGAGAGTCATAAGGGAGATATTGAAGATGGAAATCTTCAAAAGTCCTATTTGGGCGTTAAAAGGAGAGACCTTGAATTTGAGGTGGATGATATTGTCTATTTGAATGTTTCATCCATGAAGGGTATAATGTGTTTTGGCAAGAAAGGGAAAGTAAGTCCTAGATATGTTGGACCTTATAAGATATTGAGACGTGTTGTCAAAGTGGCTTATGAGTTGGATTTGCCATTTGAGTTAGATATGGCCCGGTGTTTTATATGTCTATGTTGAGGAAGTTCGTGGGTAATCCGAATTCCATTATACCATTGGAAGATGTAAGTGTTGAAGATAATTTGACTTATGAGGTGATTCCAGTGGAAATCTTAGACCAACAAGTTAAGAAGCTAAGGAACAAAGAAGTTGTGTCCGTCAAAGTATTGTGGAGGAATCAACAAGTAGAGAGTGCTACTTGGGAAACGGAGGCGGATATGATAAAACGGTACCCGTACCTCTTTCCCTCTACTCAAGCCTAATATAGTAAGTTGTTCTTATTTAATATAATTGAAATCTTACGTGTCAAGTTCCTCATATGTCATTTATATGCATGCATGTTAATGAAAGATGATTTTTAAATCATGTTTTAAGATAAGTTTGAGATTTTCATATTCTATGCATTTTAAGGTGTCATTATATCCATGATGGGTTGTTAGTCCTCTTTCCATGGCTTTCATATGATAAGTTAATCTCATTCGAGGATAAATATTCCAAAGGGGGAGATATTGTAAGACCCCAAAAGTCAGAAAGTTAAAATGAAGGAGAAATTTCCCAAAATGTTGACTTGATCCAAGTTTATGGCCCACTCTATGATTCGTAGAGGTTTCTACAACTCATAGAAACAAGTCGTTGAGGGTGCCTTTATACTTGTTCAGGACCAAACCTCAAAAGATGTTCTACGACTCAACAGGATGAGTCACCATCCTGTTGACAAGTCGTAAGAACCACTCATCCCAAAACATCAGAGGCCATGTTTCAGAAGTTCCTCAAGGTCGAATCTATGACACGGTTCATGGAAATTATTACGAGTCATAAAAACGAATTGTATGCAAACTTCAAATACCTAATTTTCAGGTCTTTTCCAAAGCTTGCAGAATGAGTCATCTCGTCATCTTCTCTATGACCTGTAAAGTCAATCCGTAGGGTCATTGTCCCGACCCAACCCCATAGGCCGCGACTAAGGTCCGAACTGGACCCCCATATACCTACCTATCAGTTGTAGTCATATTGAACCATGAACAAGGTGATACTACTCACACAAAACCCCAATGAGTTAAAACTTTTTCGTGTACGTATAGCCTCTTTTACTCGTCTCATAACACATAATGGCATGCAAGCCGACATGCCGTATAGGAACAGTCAAAACGAACTCACAAACAACTCACATCCATATGTCTACAGACCTCTATGAATAGTAACAGCAACATATGGTGAGACAGGGCCTCCGCCGTACCCCTGAATGTACAAATATATACATTAAGTGACCAGTATCAAAAATTAGGCTCCAGAACAGTGAAGCACTTTCGACATAGCTGAGAGGAACTCCTAAGCTGACGGATTTCCAGAATGAACATCTGTACCTACGGGCATGAAACGCAGCCCCCCGGAGTACGGGGGGTCAGTACGATATATGTACTGAGTATATAAAGCATAACAACATATAACTGAGACCATAACTAAAATAGGGATGCAGGGGACACGTATAACAACTTAACGAATTACTGTACCTGCACCTTAGGACACGTAAATCATACATCTTATCATATGTTGTGCCTAGCCCTCTAGTGAACTCGGTGTCATAATCATTTCTTCATATTCACATGTCATCATATCATCATGCATTTCATTTCATCATATCATCGTATACAGTATCATATTATCGTATACGGTATAATCTTATCATGTATGTCATCGTATTACATCCGGTTCACTACGGGGTTTGGGGTCACAAATGTATCACCCTAATCCCATATGCATGTCTACATAAGTATCCGGCCCCTTTAGTGAGGGTCTCGGTGAATGGAGTGGTGTACGTCTATAGCGTACCATTATAATATACATACTGTACCCGACCCTCTAAGGAGGGACTCGGTGTTCCTTCCTTATTTAGCCATATATACTATCATATTACAGCCTGCCTGGGACTCGATGAATAATCGAATGGTCAAAACATATAACATATATCACACCTCACGTACGGAATCGTCTCCTCATGCATGGAACTGTACATATCCGGCTCGGGATGCGGTGAAAGAAGTAGTAGAGTTGCGCCCGACATAATATCCGGCCCATCGTGGGACTCAAAGAAAGAAGGGTTACAACATGCACGAGTAGAGTAATGAGAAACTATATGCGATAAAGTCACCCTCTGAGACTCAATGAAACACTCAAGTGAACCGTCACCTGAAGACCGGGAAGGTACTTATCCGAAGTGCCCTTTAGATGTCATTAGGGGTTACATAAATTGGGGTCTTAGGAATCACAGACATGCATCAAGACAATGCCACATAGCTTATGCAATCAGAAACATGGTTTATGTAATCAGAGACACAGTTATGCAACCAGAGACACAATTTACCTAGTCAAAGACTCAACTTATGCAATCAAAGGCATTTATCATTTCAGAGCCTTTAAAAAGAGGAGTTGGTACCTCCACTTACTATTCATTATATAGCAGGCTCGAGAATAGTAGTTTGACTACTTTCAGACCCTTAATGTTAAGAAGTTACTACAAGTCACGAGTTACACTCAGAGCTCATAAATGGAATTACCTCTAAACCCATATCACATATCATTTTACTTAAAATTAAGTCATTCTAAAGGAAAGAAGAGATAAGCTTTACATGTACTACTTTTCATCACATAGAAGACTTAAAGGCAACAACCCAACTATTGCAGGAGTTCTAGCATCAAAAAGTAAACGAGGGTTTCGACTTATATTTAGGGCTTTATGAATGGATTGAATCCCAAATATCACATACATATCAATCATAACTTATATCTAAGACATGCCAAAAGAAAAGAAGGATAGCTCTACATACTTATTCCAAAAACACACCAAAAGAAAGCTTCACATACCTCGTATGGACTTCTCTTAATCACATCCACGTCGTGGTCCTCGAAACCTATTTAACATGGAAGTAATGCAAGTATTAAAAACCTTAGACTTTTCAAAAACTTATACTACCCACGAGTATTCATAACATTCATCCCTTCGCTCGCCTTCTCGACTAGTTCCTTAACTAGTTAAGGCGTTAACGAAAATCGGACAGCACCTCCCCTATAATATGCCCTATCTGAATTCCCAATCATGTCCTTAAGACCTACAGCCAACCAACAACATAAACAGAAGCTCATATATATATAACATGGCAACATTACACAATATAAACTCCAAAATGACTCGCCCGAAGTTACGATACCAAAAGAGGGTTTCTAGTTTCTATTTTGCGAAACCTTTAACCGTACGAAGCGGGGGTCATGTGTCTGTAACAAGCAGCTCCCCCACCTCATTTAGAACACTTTTATGCCCTGCAACACGCCACAACACAACCAGAAGCATCCCCCACGCGCACAACACTTTATTTCGACAACAATTTAACTATAACGATTCCAATTTAGTTTATTTCGAATGTCGAACTTTTCCCGACTTTTTCCCAACTTCCAGCAGCACCCAAGGTGTGTAATACACCCTATAATAACATCATAAAATTCAAATTAGAGGAGAAGACCTTACCTTTCCCGAAATTGGCTAGAACTCGCCGAAATCGCACCTCGGAACTTTTTTTAGCGCGCTGTAACTTTGTGGCAGCTTGCTGTCCCTTTTTTTGCTGCACCAAACTCTAATTTTATACTAATAATACTTCCGTATCATCGTGTTATATGCTAGATAATTAACTTACGGAACAAAATTGGGACTTACCTTTTTTTTTCCCTAAGCCGTCACCCTTTTCTCTCTTAGCTTAGGGTTTGTTCATCTTCACTTTGGCTGGAAATTTGATGAAGGAACTGAGGTGTATGCTGTATATACACATATATATGTGGTCCTAGGGAGTGACACGTGTCAGCCCCTAGAGGTGATACGTGTCCAGCCCCTATTGGGCCACCGCATCCATGCAATCAAGGAGGGGCTGCCATGTGGCAGTGGGGCCCACCTCCCCCAAGCAGGTGGGTCACCTACTTGACCCCAAGAAAGTGGGTCACCTTCTTGCTTGAGGTGCTGCCACGTGTCACCATCCCATTGGTTGCCCTGCGTCATTTTTTTTCTTCTCGTGGGTTCGTAATCTCGTCTTATTTTAAGAGCCTATATCATTCGTGCTACGCAAGGTTGGTATGTACTCAAATAGCTCAAGTATGTAAGACTTCTAAGTTAGTAGCTTACGTAGGTAAATCGAGTCCTATGATGCATTACTTGGCCTCCAATTCCTTTCGGATTCTTATGACTCTATTTCCAACCTTTTCTACTATGGGGTATCACATCCTCCCTTCCTTAGAGTTGGTTGATGGTGTCGTAACTTAGGGGGCTCACATGATAGCTTCTAAGTAACTTAAGGAACCTTCTGAGTTCAAGAATGTGGGGTGTAACATCCTTCCCCCCTTTAGAATATTCCTCCCCGAATGTTGAATAAAACTTCCCTTAAGACTTTACACAATCTGTAGGGAGATTCCTTCCTATCGCGATAATATACATTTTCATCCAAGTAATTACTATATGAGTTCCAAGAGTGGGGGTTATCTGTAGACATAGGGAATAGGTACGGACACCTGTGTTTCATGTCCTCTTCAACTTCCCAGGTTAATTCTTCACGATTCTTATTCTGCCACCGTACTTTGACGGAAGCTACGTCCTTAGTTCGCAACCCTTTTAATCTACTTATCCTGGATGGAAATAGGTTACCCCTCGTAGGATAACTTTCCTTTCATGTGGACTTCACCCACGAAGAATATTCTGGGAGGGTCGTTTATATATCTGTGGGGCATTGATCTGTGAAATCTGAACGTATTGTTTTAATCGGACAGTAGGTCCCACTCATAGGCAGCCTTATCTACTCTACAAATCACCTGAGAAGGACCAATGTACCCCATTTTTGCCGACTCTAGGCTGTTAATAGTTTTCCCTGGGCAAGCTTCACCTTATCAATAATTTAGTGGATCACATCTGGGCCTGTCCCTTAATCGGAGGGAGAAATGTCGTACTAAGATTCATTTGTGTTCCCCAATCCCTTCCGGAATGATTTCCAGCGGTTAGCTGTAAATTGAACTTCCCTGTCTGAGATAATAGATGTGGGAACTCTGTGAAATCTTATTGTTTCTCTACTATGTCATCTCGCATAACCCTCAGCTGAATATGCCCTCCTAACTGGAGGGGAATGGGTTGATTCTGTCAGCTTATCTACCATAACCCATATGAACTTATACTTCTGTAGAGTGCGAGATCATCCTGCACTATAACCTACATTAATCGCCTTCCATTTCCAAGTTGGGATTCCCATCCTCCGTAATAGGCTATCAAGCCTCTGAGACTCCACTTCGTTTAAGCTATTACACAACTTCTCTTAATTCAACTTATAACACCTTAGGTATGTTATCTTGCTCTTTTACTCAGATCTTCTCTCCAGTTTTCTTACCATACATTATGTTGTAATTCTTACACAAACGTGTGTAGTACATAGAGCACTCAGAAAATGCCTTAGCATCGCTATGTTAGTGGCTTACCTCCCTCAGTCGAGATCAGGGTACCATTATGGCTCTTGTCCTTAATACCGGTTATATCTTAATAGTTCTACCTCGAACCATCTTACACTTTTCCTGAATAGATTCTAATTATGGCAATCACATTGCCATTACTGATTTCTCCTTATCGAGTAATCACTTGATCTCACTTTCAATATGCCAATGCTCGTAGGCTATACAATTATCTTTGTGCCATTTGCCCGAGGTGCGTTCCAGTTTAGTCATAATCTTTTCTGCTCTTGGCTTACTCTGTTCTATACGTGTCATTGTACTAACACGCACTTACAATCCCTTTTTGTCATACTTGTTTCGTTCCCTTTTTCACTTCCCAGGGGGTCACCCATCCCAATGCTACTCTCACCCAAGCACACTTAACTTCGGAGTTTTGACGGAATCCGGTACATTAGTGCGGGTATGATCGTGTCCATCCCGTATGGGGTCTCATTTGAAGTGTAAGCGTTCCCATTTACATACGATAGCATCAGTTGATTTTCTTTTATGCTTGTACTTATCTTTTCCACTTCCCCCCTTTTAGGGTGTACCCATGTCATCCTCCATTTATTTCCAGCTATTCACACGCGAATGATTCTACTCCAACATATTTAACGTGCTGCACCATATCTACATCTTCTGTTAAATCATCCATATGTTAGGTTGCCCTTATAAGAAACCCTAGCACAACCATAGGGTACTTTAGTATTTGCAATATATCATATAAAATCTCATCTAATGGTTGATACTCGAGTAATACCCATAAGGTAGCAGTACATTCAAAGCCACATTCCATTCATCCCAATCAGTAGTTAGCGTGTCTCGTAATTGGTTCAAATTCTCCACTCGAGAGTACTTACACTTTGATGATTTGTGTTTCAACCTCCGTCATTAGACTAACCTTACTCCAGTGGACACCGCTTATTCTTCTAATAATCTCGTAATGCAGCAGTTGTTCTGCAAACCGACATTCCTTCTCCTTACAGGATCTCACTAATCATCAAGGTGGAGTCACGTATACACAATACTTCTTTATGCCTCCTGAGCTTGCATCTTTGTCGTGTGCTTAAGGCTCACTTCTAATCCTGCTTAAAACCATATCAACTTCGTTGTAGTAGTGGCCTTGTCTTATCACTTTTTCATCGTACTATACCTTCAGTTTGTAACTGTCTATTTCCCCTTTTTGTTCGATACTCATACTTAATTAATCACATCTATCTTGAGTGCCTCTATTAGAACTTCTATATTATTCCTTCAGCTCATTTCCATTTTTGGTTAGGCGTAAGGAACTCCATATTACCCTTTACTTCCTTGCACTAGTTATCCTTTTCGTCACAACATAACCTTTATTCGACACTTTCCTTACGGAACTTGATAATCTTCCTTATTTTTTCTATAGCTTACTTTTCCATTCCACATCTATCTTTACATTCCATTTACATGGACCACTTCATACCTTCTAGTTAATTCCTTACTACACTCTACTTATTCTCATAATGGTGTTTGTTATATTCACCTGGTACCCTGTTCGCATTCAGTCCCATAGTATAACACCGCTCGACTTTCTTCACGATTCTTACTATGGGATACTTACCCTTTTTAGTTAGCATTATCCTTAATGTTTCACAAGCTGTCTTATTAACAGTTCATATCCGTCACAATTCTTTATCCCTCGTACTCTTGTCTTAATCATACTGTTACTTCCTTTAACTATAACTTGTCATAGTTTATCCCTATGTATCAATTCAGGAGATGCCTTACTATATCGTTTTATCCGGATCTATCAGTCTTCTCTAAGTCATCTTTTTTGGCTTATAGCTCTTTTCCAACTTCGTTCTACTAAATCAGTATCGACCTCCTAGTTTCTATTGCCATTAATTCAGCAATTAACTTATTTCTCGAGGTCAGCCATACTTGTTTAGTCAAATCTCATCATTGTTGTGAGCACACCCTTTCCAGATATACTATAGCCCTATATCTCATTCTCTTTTTATTTCAACGAAATTTTGGGCAGAATTTCCTCTGTATTTCTTACTATCCCAACCCCTACATGCAGAAAATGCCAACAATGCCTCATAGGGCACACATATATATATTCGTATCGTATTATATCGCAGCCACACAGGGCGCCCAATATTGACAACCAAAAGAGACATATATAACAAGGTAAAGCCTAGATCTATTAATACATATACATCCTGGGAGGAGATTAATAATATACTTGTAACTATATTTGACGACACCTCCTGATCCTGTCCACTAGACAAAGCATCAATGTGGTTCAACGGGTTCCTAGAACTAGAAGGTCTGCCACAGTCTCTACCATGGCCTGCTGAGGTATGAATACCCTGCCTTATAGGGCGCGTAGCCAATGAAGAAGGAACTCCAACAACTGATCCAATAGGTTGAGCTGCATCCTTTAAATTTTTTCTGAATAGACACTCTCTCCCAAAATGGCCTTGACGGCCGCAGGTGAAACAAGCACCTGTAATAAGACGGCATTCCCCAAAATGAGTCTTACCACAGTGAGGACACTGGGGCAAAGGTGGCTTCGCCTGGCGCAAACCTTTTCTCATTAGTGAACCTGAAACCCTGGAGCTTTAACCGACTCCTGAACATCCCGTGTTATCGAATCTTCCACTTGGGAACTGAAGAGGCACCCTCCAGGCTGGTTGGATAGGGTATCGACTATACTGGTAAGGCTGTCTGCCTTGAGGCTCCCCCGAATCACCAGCCAACCTAGCCTTCTTATGCTGGCCTCTGCCGTAATCTTTATCGGGCTGTCGCCCACTACATCGCCTCTTTATCCCCAGCCCATGCCTTTGAACCTGCCCTGCCATTAATCTGGTCAACAATTGAACTGCATCCCTCATTGCCCTATCTTTTGTCCCTAGTTGTGGGGCTAGAGGCCTAGGCACTAGAGTCTCAGGGGCTGCAGCTACTACTGCTCTAGGCTCCTCTAAAGGTTGCGGTGTAGTAGAGCTCACCGATTGGAGCATGATTACCGGCATAGACTGGGCATGAGCCTTGACAACCCCCTGGGTCTGACTTGTTTCATCCGCTATTGACTTGCCCTTCTGAGCAACTATCGCTTTCTTTGGAGGCATTGCTGCAAACATAATGGTACGTTAGTGAGGGATCATCCTAATAACATAGCTCTACTGCACGATCTTAGATCTGAAGGAAAGTAACATCCTAAATATCCTGTAGCCTCATGTCTATAGATGTGGGGCATAACACACCGATAAACAAGACTCTACTAGACACGGTCTGTAGACACTCCAAGGACGAACCGCTCTGATACTACTTCTGTCACGACCCAACCCCATAGGCCGCGACTGGGGTCCGACCTGGACCCCCATATACCTACCTATCAGTTATAGTCATATTGAACCATGAACAAGGTGATACTACTCACACAAAACCCTAATGAGTTAAAACATTTTCGTGTACGTATGACCTCTTTCACACGTTGCATACCACATGAGGGCATGCAAGCTAACAAAGCTGCTATAACAAAAAACATTCACAACATGTCGTATAGGCACAATCAAAACGAACTCACAAACAACCCACATCCATATGTCTATAGACCTCTATGAATAGTAACAGCAACATATGGTGAGACAGGGCCTCCATCGTACCCCTGAATGTACAAATATATACATTAAGTGACCAGTATCAAAAATTAGGCTCCAGAACAGTGAAGCACTTTCGACATAGCTGAGAGGAACTCCAAAGATGACGGATTTCCAGAATGAACATCTGTACCTACGGGCATGAAACGCAGCCCCCCGGAGTACGGGGGGTCAGTACGATATATGTACTGAGTATATAAAGCATAACAACATATAACTGAGACCATAACTAAAATAGGGATGCAGGGGACACGTATAACAACTTAACGAATTACTGTACCTGCACCTTAGGACACGTAAATCATACATCTTATCATATGTTGTGCCTAGCCCTCTAGTGAACTCGGTGTCATAATCATTTCTTCATATTCACATGTCATCATATCATCATGCATTTCATTTCATCATATCATCATATACAGTATCATATTATCGTATACGGTATAATCTTATCATGTATGTCATCGTATTACATCCGGTTCACTACGGGGTTTGGGGTCACAAATGTATCACCCTAATCCCATATGCATGTCTACATAAGTATCCAGCCCCTTTAGTGAGGGTCTCGGTGAATGGAGTGGTGTACGTCTATAGCGTACCATCATAATATACATACTGTACCCGACCCTCTAAGGAGGGACTCGGTGTTCCTTCCTTATTTAGCCATATATACTATCATATTACAGCCTGCCTGGGACTCGATGAATAATCGAATGGTCAAAACATATAACATATATCACACCTCACGTACGAAATCGTCTCCTTATGCATGGAACTGTACATATCCGGCTCGGGATGCGGTGAAAGAAGTAGTAAAGTTGCGCCCGACATAATATCCGGCCCATCGTGGGACTCAAAGAAAGAAGGGTTACAACATGCACGAGTAGAGTAATGAGAAACTATATGCGATAAAGTCACCCTCTGAGACTCAATGAAACACTCAAGTGAACCGTCACCTGAAGACCGGGAAGGTACTTATCCGAAGTGCCCTTTAGATGTCATTAGGGGTTACATAAATTGGGGTCTTAGGAATCACAGACATGCATCAAGACAATGCCACATAGCTTATGCAATCAGAAACATGGTTGATGCAATCAGAGACAGTTATGCAACCAGAGACACAATTTACCTAGTCAAAGACTCAACTTATGCAATCAAAGGCATTTATCATTTCAGATCATTTAAAAAGAGGAGCTGGTACCTCCACTTACTATTCATTATATAGCAGGCTCGAGAATAGTAGTTTGACTACTTTCAGACCCTTAATGTTAAGAAGTTCCTACAAGTCATGAGTTACACTCAGAGCTCATAAATGGAATTACCTCTAAACCCATATCATATATCATTTTACTTAAAATTAAGTCATTCTAAAGGAAAGAAGAGATAAGCTTTACATGTACTACTTTTCATCACATAGAAGACTTAAAGGCAACAACCCAACTATTGCAGGAGTTCTAGCATCAAAAAGTAAGCGAGGGTTTCGACTTATATTCAGGGCTTTATGAATGGATGGAATCCCAAATATCACATACATATCAATAATAACTTATATCTAAGACATGTTAAAATAAAATAAGGATAGCTCTACATATTTATTCCAAAAACACGCCAAAAGAAAGCTTCACATACCTCGTATGGACTTCTCTTAATCACGTCCACGTCGTGGTCCTCGAAACCTATTTAACATGGAAGTAATGCAAGTATTAACAACCTTAGACTTTTCAGGAACTTAGACTACCCACGAGTATTCATAACATTCATCCCTTCACTCACCTTCTCGACTAGTTCCTTAACTAGTTAAGGCGTTAACGGAAATCGGACAGCACCTCCCCTATAATATGCCCTATCTGAATTCCCAATCATATCCTTAACACCTACATCCAAACAACAACATAAACAGAAGCTCATATATATATAACATGGCAACATTACACAATATAAACTCCAAAATGACTCGCCCGAAGTTACGATACCAAAAGAGGGTTTCTAGTTTCTATTTTGCGAAACCTTTAACTGTACCAAGCGGGGGGTCGTGTGGCTGTAACCAGCAGCTCCCCCACCTTATTTAGAACACTTTTAGTCACTGAAAAAGGCCACAACACAACCAGCATCATCCCCCACGCGCACAACACCTTATTTCGACAACAATTTAACTATAACGATTCCAATTTAGTTTATTTCGAATGTCGAACTTTTCCTGACTTTTCCCCAACTTCCAGCAGCCCACAAGGTGTTTAATACACCCTATAATAACATCATAAACTTCAAATTAGAGGGGAAGACTTTATCTTTCCCGAAATTGGCTAGAACTCGCCGAAATCGCGCCTCGAAACTTTTTTTAGCGCGCTGTAACGTTGTGGCAGCTTGCTGTCCATTTTTTTGCTGCACCAAACTCTAATTTTATACTACTAATACTTTCATATCATCGTGGTATACACTAGATAATAAATTTACGGAACAAAATTGGGACTTACCTTTTTTTTTTCCAAAGTCGTCACCCTTTTCTCTCTTAGCTTAAGGTTTGTTCATCTTCACTTTGGCTGGAAATTTGATGAAGGAACTGAGGTGTATGCTGTATATACACATATATATGTGTTCCTAGGGAGTGACACGTGTCATCCCCTAGAGGTGATACGTGTCCAGCCCCTATTGGGCCACCGCATCCATGCAATCAAGGAGGGGCTGCCACGTGGTAGTGGGGCCCACCTCCCCCAAGCAGGTGGTTCACCTACTTGACCCCAAGCAGGTGGGTCACCTTCTTTCTTGAGGTGCTACCACGTGTCACCCTCCCATTGGCTGCCCCGCATTATTTTTTTTTCTTCCACGTAGGTTCGTAATCTCGTCTTATTTTAAGAGCCTATGCCATCCGTGCTACGCAAGCTTGGTATGTACTCAAATAGCTCAAGTATGTAAGACTTCTAAGATAGTAGCTTATGTAGGTAAATCGAGTCCTACGATGCATACTTGGCCTCCAATTCCTTCCGGATTCTTATGACTCTATTTCCAACCTTCTCTACTATGGGGTATCACATCCTCCCTTCCTTAGAGTTGTTTGATGGTATCGTAACTTAGGGGACTCACATGATAGGTTCTAAGTAACTTAAGGAACCTTCCGAGTTCAAGAATGTGGGGTGTAACAGTCATATTCGAAGTTTTAATGAGGGGTATTTGTGTCATTTCCCAAGTTCGATTCAATGAACCTAGACACAATTATGGCTAAGTTCAAGCTTATATCTACCCAATTCATTGAAATTTTCCTAATTCTAAATTATTCTTCTAAAAATCTCCAAGGCAAGGAACTCAATTCTCTCAAGGATTCTTCTTCAAGCTTTAAGCTAGAGTTACAGAATTCATCAAGGTTTCTTCTTCAATTCTTAGTGAATTCAATTAGGGTATGGAGAAATTGATCCATGGGCCCATTTTACCCTTGGAGTCCCAGACTTTTCTCAAGTTCCCTTTAATTTTGAAATTGATTATGAACCCTAGTTTTGATGAATTGCATTGAGTTGTTTCAATTTCATTTTGATTTATTATCAATGATTATTCTAAGCATGTATTTACATGAATTGCATGATTTTAAGTTGAATTATAAATGTCCATGCATAAAGCTATCTCAATTATGATTTAATGGTTTAAAGATGATTTTCATGAGTTGACTATGAGTTAAAGGATTTTCAAGGAAAGTTTTCATGATTTAAAATTGAGATTATGATTTTAATGATGAAATTATGATGATGATCAAGATATTATGAAAGAATATTATTATGGTGTGATAAGCTCAATTCTCACACAATCACGTCCAAAAATGGTGAGCTACTCCTAATATGTTTTATAAAGATAGATTGATAGGTAGTTACTATATTTCCCTATTATGTTATGATCATGTTTTTAAGAGTTTTCGCTGGGATATTGACTAAGCACCGAGAGGACTTCTAGGTGGGGCTTGGTACGATAATGCAGTTAGTTATCCAAGAGAATCCTAGTAGCAATCTAAAGACCCAAACTATGTTTCCCACATAGAATGCCTTCATTGCCTAGCTAGTGAATCTACATATAGCACAGTTGAGTTGTATTGAGCACTATGATGAAGTATACCCTGGCAAGGTAGCCTCTCCCTTCTCTATGAGAGTTCCATCGGATTCAATGTTATAGCTCGCATGATCTAAGATGTCGATTAAGGTCTTATCCCACACAAGTTGAAGTTAAACTATGAGTTCTACGATGAAGATTTATGATATGTATTGATCATGAGTTTTCATATGTTTTCAAATGCTATAAAGCCTTGCTCATGTTCATTATGAATGATCATGCATCTTATGGCATATTTCTCACGTTCCTTTACTTGTTCATGCATATCTCACATACTTAGTACCTTTTATGCAACGCATATTTTGCCTACATTATTTCATAATGTAAGGACGGACGACACTCATGACCATCCTCTTCGTGGCTAGAGTCGCTTTAGATTTCAAGGAGTTGGTGAGCCCTCATTCTATCGAGGACATGACTTTCATTCTTGTTGATTACTTGACTTTCTTATATTGTTTTCGATGAGCTAGGAGCTTTTCCTAAGCCTCCATCAAAGATTAAACTAGAGCCATGTATAGATGGAATTATGATGTAGTCCATTCGGACATGGGCTGATTGATTCTATCCCTTAAACCCTTTCCCTTGAAGTTTACTTACACTTTCATTATCACAATTTTTTACCTTATGTATGCGATTTATGCTAAGATTGCTTGGTTGGGGTCCCTCGAATCCCGATCTTGGTGACACGGCTTGGCCTTAGTTTGGGTCGTGACATAAGTACAGGCTAAAGGCATCCCAGATGCAGCCAATGTAGAAAAACGGCAATACCATGCCGGTTATTAATAAAAAATGAGTGCATCCGCAATGCCTTTAAAACTATCAGTATAAAAGGAGTATATCCTCAGCACCTCATAAGTGTCAAAATCGATATCCAAATAATTGAGGTGGTACGACTCCCATAAAAAATAGTTTCAAAAATAGTAAAAGTGTGAGAATTCCTTCTCAAAAATAGTAGTAAAACTCCATGAATAAATCGGGTTTTTACCACAAAACATGTGGGAATGCTCAATTAATGTAACAAGCCATCACCAGCATCCAAAACAACACACACACCCCAAAAACTAACGTCAATTCATACCATACTATCAAGGCAAAGGAACTAACCTGGGTACAATCACTCCTCGAATACATCATTGGGCCCAACAATAGATAATAGACATAAAGGCATCATAAGCCTACCACTAACATAAAGCAAAGTAAATGGGAAATGGCTCGAAATCAGATATGAAAAGAAAATATCTCTAGGATCTATGCCTTACCCTAAAAATATACCATCTCAGTTCCCTACAAGCACATTTAAGACAAACCTATGGCTACAACGATCCACTGAGGTCTTAGGCACTAGCATATAGGTATAAGATCCATAATAAGCCCTACCAAAAGCTACGCCTAGCTCTAAGGGCAGTACATTACACGATAAAGCATTTAAGGCTCAAACCTAGCTTAAGGCCATCAATATAAACTCTAACAAGATAATAATGTTAAGGCAATACCAAAAATAAGGCCCATTGCCTAAACAAAGGATTTCACAAGACTATATTAGTCTAAGTCTCAATCGGGAACCAAAAAAATGGAATAGGAAGAGGAAAACTCTAATTTTAGCAATTACCAACCTAAATCACATGCAACATATACTAAATAATATATAATAAAGCTCAGTAAAAGTGGAAGACCGTAGCATACCTCGAAGCCGATCACACGCACTCCGAATCCATCAAACTGACACTTTCCACCTCCATATCACCTCCAATTGTCTCCACACTAACAAAATATTGATTACCTCGTCAATACAAATGTTTGGACACCAAAATTACATTTTTTGGAGACAGACCCAAGATCGGGTCTAAAACGGGATTGTGGACCCGCAACAGAAATCCTAAAATCGACTCTGTGAAAAGGTTCATTTGAGCTTAGTGAACTTCTGTTCCAATTTATTACACAATTTGACGCTCGAAAGAAAAGAAATCATCTCATGCATTAACTCACCATTAAAGCTCTAAGAAAGAGAGAGGGTCGTCCCTTCGAGCATGAAATTACCTCAAAAAATGAGTCTCCAACGTCCCTCAAGCACTCTATAGTGTAGCCACAATCCACATAAACAATTAGCACTTGAAGTCTCCTAATACGGAGCTCTCAAGCTCAAAAAATCACCAAAATACTAATTGAAGTTGGGATGATTCACGACTGGTCTTTGTCCCAACACCATCGCGACACCCTATATAAATGACCATCGTAATCGCAGTGGTCAAACCTTGCAATCGCAATGACCAATTTTGTCAACCCCACTAGAAGCCCCTTTACGATCGCTGCCTGGGGCCTCATGATCGCGATGGATAAGATGAATGCTCTTCCACAATTTTGGAGGCATTATCGCGATTGCGATGAAGAAAAGCACTTGCACCAGCAGTTTGTGCAATACCAGGTTTTGGCCAATTTCAAAACTCCTGTTAGGATACTCGGGATTCATTCGGAACCTCGTGTGCGCAAATGAGATATGCTACCCCACCAAATTCAATGTTCCAGAGTCAACGGCGCACTCAAAATTTTCACTAGAGGTCATCTCAAAAAAAGTTTGTCCCACACCCAAGCACCATTTTAAGCCAAAATCCATAAGGGAGCTCGAAATGAGACCGGAAGCCTCGAGAACCTTACAAAAGGTTATACTAGACTAAAATCGACATTCCAAAGCTAGCTGCGCTGATGAAATTTCAATCCAAGCATGTTTATCAAGAATATTGACCAAAGTCAAACTTAGGTTAAAACTTAAAGGCTAAAACACATAATGGCTCGAACTCGCACCGAAAGCCTCAAGACTTGAATCGAATATGCTACTAGCCTAAAATGGCCATTTCGTAGTTGATGGAACCATCAGAATTCCATGAAGAGGTCGTCTTCCTAGATTTTTGACCGAAGTAAATCGTTCAAACTCTAAGAGCTCTAACATAATAAAACCGGCATAAAACCCAAACGAACGATCGAGCGACCAAATTATCGGTACCAGCAAGTCATGAATAACTTGGGATAGCTACAGAAAAGTTCTAAGTATTGAAAAATCAGAAAATGAAAGAAATGACCCAAATGGTCATTACAGTTCTGGGATTGGTGCCCGAGTTTTATGATCCCACACATGATGATGTCTCCACTGATGGCTGCACATCGGTCCGATGTTGATACTGATTCTAAGAAGGATGCTGACCAACCTCTAGTTCATAGGACATCAGAGGTGCTGATTCCATAAGGATTGATTAGGGAAGTTCCTCACCTTACTTTGGTTTTTATTTTTGGTAGTTTTTAAAGCACTAGGGGACAGTGCTAATCTTTTAAGTCTAGAGTGGGGTTATATTCTTTCCTGTGTAAATAAATATTTTGTTGCTTTGGTTATTGATTTTAATTTTAGGTTTCTTAGAGTTTGTTTTCGGTTCTTTGACCAAGGATAGTCCCTTTAAACCGTACAAAAAATGAGTCTTGTCCGTTAAGATTGAGTCATAGTCTTAGTTGAGTGATCTTTCCCTATAATGGATGGATGATAAATGTCTTAACGGTACTTTTCTGAAAGTGTCCAGTGTTTCAAAGTGTTTGTGTAAGCTGCATGAATTCATATTGGCTAAATAATGAAGTGTGAGATGAACTATGTTTAGAAACTCTTAGGTTCTTTGGTTGACTCAAAAATTGACATCAACTTAATATGAATTCTTGCATTTAATGAACTTTGAAAGCTATAGTGACCCTGCCTGATTTGAACATGTGCTAAGGGGTGGTAAAGTTTGTGTATTATGTGTTACAACTTGATGTCTAGAACTTGCCTGGTGTGTTTGGGAAGCAAAATAAAGGTATTGGTCTGTTAGAAAGTGATAATAGGTCTTCCTTGGTATGTCTTGTAAATTTAGCCTTCTCAGATAAGAGCATCACTAATTAGACCTATTGAGCCTGTAGTCATTTGTTGATACCCGTGTAATTAGCCTGACTCTTCTTTTGAATTCCTAGTTCTTGCACCCTTCTTGCTTAAGCATTGTAGCATAGACATGTTCTAATTTTGCATATAAAATTAAAAGGGAAGGGTTGAGTGTTAATGGAAATCATGAATAGTTACAAAGCGATGAAAAAGCCGAAAGAATGTGACATGAAAAAGAAAAAAAAGAAAAAGAGAAGAATAAGTGAAAGAAAGCAGTAAATAAATTGAATTGTTCTTGATCAGAGGGAGGTTACTAGTGAAAACATGATTGTTAAGGAGGGAGCTGAAATTAAAAAGAAGGAAATAAGGGGTAATGAAGTCCAAAAGTACAAAGTGCTTAGGAAAGTGTAAATCACAATTATATAGTTTTCTTACCCGTCCCTCAGCCCACATTACAACCCGAAAAAGTCATACTTGATTCTAGTAGAACATACCAAGTTAGTTGAGCGTCACTCTAAAGGCAAGCCTATGCTTCGCTATGTGTAACATGTGAGTTCGTTTGCCAAAGTGAGTGTGTTTTTATATTTACGCCCTTTCTTGAAAATTCATTGCTTTAATATGAGTGAAAATTGGATGATTCTTTTGTGGTGAGGGCGCATGTTTAATGAAGGGTAGATGATTGAAAAGATATCTTGAGTAGATTTTATGATTGAGTTTGTAAAAAGTCATGAGTTGATCACTGAGGTTACGCGATTTCAACGTAGTTTGTATGGGATGAATATGAAGTATACCTAGTTGGAGTTGGAAAGTTAAAGGCCTAACAAGTTGTGTAGCCAAAGTGCAAATATTTTTATGTGTCGAGTCACAAGTGGTCTTGTATGTGAATATGTGGATTTGTTCGAGGATGAACAAAGCTTTAAGTGTGGGGTGGTGATCAAGTAGAGTTATTCCTTTTACCCAAATAAATAAAAGGTGCAGATGTAACACTCTCATTGGAAAAAACTGTAACAATCAAAAACCAATGTCTGATTATCACTCCTTACATCTTCAAGAAGACAAGCAACGAAAATGGGGAAAGGAACAAAAGAGGTTAAGCTCCAAAAATCTATGCCTGTATACAGACTATTTTACAACCATTGGATTCCTGAAACCGCTGGCACTGGTTACACATCCACTTAATAAGGCAGACAGAGCTTGGAAACACAAGTTAGTAAGATACAATAATTTAGCATCTGTATGTTCTGTTGTACACCCATTGTCAAACAGCTGCACAATAACGTCTTCATGGCTAAATTTCCAGTTACTACGGGAACCATGAACATTCCTGAAACCAAATAAAATCACTTACTGTAGCTATGAATTATGAATATGTATTCTCTGAACTTCGTAATGTGGGTACTATAGTAAAAGCAATTCAATTCTTAAAAGGACTAAAAGTGTATGTTATCAGTCTGAGTCATCAGTGCATTTGCTTGGCTGGAAATGTAGAAAGGAGAAACTCTATTTAAAATAGGGGTGGATGTTATGAAACAAGAACAGACATTACCAGGAGGTTCAGTTATAGTCGAAATGAATAAAAACCAATCAGAAAATAAAGAGACCTTACACATAATCTTAGATCAGGGAGGAATCTCCTAGAAGATTACGCCAGAATTTGGAGAAAGAGTACCTGAGTGGTCAAGTTAAGGTATTGTTGGCACAGCCACTCAGCCAGTACCATCTCTATCTTCTTACTGCTGTCATCCTTCTCCTTTCCGTGATAGTAGCCTGTTCAGTTTGCTTGTGTTTCTGTACCATGGTATAAACCTGCATTAGAAGAAAACTGTTGGTCATCTTTGATTCACCATTCCCAGTCAGATGTTCAACCAATACGAAAGCAGCAGTCAGGGAATTCATCAAGAGAAATGTTGCAACATTGATCATTGAACTAAGTGTTCGAATACAAGCATTAGATGGTAATAGGAGAAACTGATGTTGAACATCCAAACACAGTAGTAATGTTATTTGTTATGCTTACTATGTTGCTCAATGTTAAAAAGTGAACAGCCGGAAAACAGTCACACATGAGCTATGCACGAAGGGACAAGATAACTTCACATATCAATCATCTTATAATGACTACTTGGACATATATTTACATGATCCACAGGTAAAGCTCTTGATAAGTGCATTATGAATTATGGAAAAATATTCAACTCAAGATGTGAATTGTCAAGTCATTGTGCAGCAGTCAGTAAGATGTTTGCAGTTTCAGAGAAAAACTTATTTCCTTATTTACAACTAACTTATACAAGCCATCGCATTTCTTCATTATAACATTTAACTACACTGAGAAGGCCAGTAAATCCTGGTATCTTTTGATTTTCAGCAGTACCTTTCTTACTCCAGATGTTAATCCCATGCTACCAAGGTTTATGCCATCGACATACTTCCATGTAATACTCTCTTTGTTACGCTTTTTGTAGTTGATGCTTTTATTTCCTACACGTCAACAGAAAGTGCATGCAATTAAGTAGGTAAAAAAAGGTGCTGCACTCTAAATATTTGAATAAGTTACCATGAGGTAGTAAGTCAACACATAGAATGAACCTTTTGGATGTAAGACCAATAACTCTACATACATCTTGAGGTGTATATGACTGAAGATGTGGACACATTCTCCAATATCTTCTCGTGAAACTATTCTAGCTGACTCTTTAAGATCTAGATTGAATGATGACTGTAAAAAGTTGTCAATTGCTTTTCTTCTCGAGGCCAAGTCTGCTTCCTTCTCCAAGAGAACTGATGGAAACTCCCAGAGGCCAGCAAGTAGACCCTCATCTGGTCTTTTTACAAGAATATATTTGCTGCTGGATTGAGGTCCCATCATTTCCTGGCAATCCAGTATCTCTACAACACTAACAGCGGAAAACTCATGCCTTTGTTTGGCCTTCACAACTTTTGTTGGGTAATCTGTAACATGAATTGACTCGTTCTGCCTAGAGAGTGATAAAGCATGACATTGACCAGAGATGGGGCACGCAGCACAACCTGGATTCGAAAGAGAGCACAACGTAGCTCCAAGTTCCATAAGAGATTGGTTGAAATCTCCAGGCCTACAAGGATCAACTAATTGCCCTGCAAGTTTCCTAATTCAAAAGAAAATACATCACGACACAGGATGGAAAGCTCATTAAGAAATAAAGTAATATCTGAAATTGAGTGATTACTAGTATATGGCATGATCACTTCTTAAGCAGGACATTAATTTATATCTGTTCCCTGAATATATTTGATATGAAACAGAAAGAAAAAGTACGTACAGAAAGAAATATGATGCAAATCTTTGTAGTGTATTGTTCTTAAAAGTTGCATACCAACTTCCGCAGCAAGAAAGCAACAAAACTGCTTTATACATCACAAAGACTCACCAAAAACTCTTAACTGTCGCAGCATCTTTTGGATTCGCTGATATGGCCTTCAGCCTAGAAATAACCCTGACCACATTCCCATCAACAACAGGCACTGCCTACAGTAATAACTTAGAAAATGTGAGAAGAGGAAGAGTGTATTAGCGAGACAAAAGTTTGCAGAACCTATCAACCTTTTTGAAGGCAATTGAGGCAATAGCACCAGCAGTGTATTCACCAATTCCTTTGATCTTGAGAAGATCTGAAACTGTCTCTGGAAAACTACCTCCCTCTTCAACCACCTCTTTTGCACCCTACAAAAACACAGATATCTCTATTAAGCAAACACGACAATGAACACTTCAATAGAGCTAAGAACTATGTTACTCGGACTCTTCAAAAATGTCATTGGGTGCCCGTCGGACACTTCAAAAGTAGTGTTTTTTTGGAGGATCCGACACGTGTGCAGGAACATTTTTGCAGAGTCTGAGAAACTTAGGCTAAGAATGCTGATTTGCAACATCTTAGCAGTAATTTATAAGCCGATTAAAAATTGTAGTTTCCTCTACCCACAATTTGATATTTTCATCTCTGTCTGCAAAAAAACATAATCAAACAGAATTTGGACTCCCCCTCTTTAGCTAATAAATTGTCACTTGGCAACTGGAAGAACTACATAGATGGATAAATGCTGAGTTCCTTTGTAGGAATATGCTCCATTCAGTTAATCATCATTATGCTGCTCCTATAACGTGTCTAATTCTAAGTGGCACTGGTCTTTGATTGCAGCTGTATCAACCAACCATACCTCAATCCCAAACTAGTTGACATCAGCT
The DNA here is from genome assembly GCF_947179165.1 of Solanum dulcamara. Classification (NCBI taxonomy): domain Eukaryota; kingdom Viridiplantae; phylum Streptophyta; class Magnoliopsida; order Solanales; family Solanaceae; genus Solanum; species Solanum dulcamara. The sequence goes on from NC_077239.1 coordinate 49,390,224, forward strand.
ATATAAATCATTTGTATCCATTCTGCTCTATTTGTGCTCACTTTGGTCCAATACTAAAAAAAAGTTCATTTTCTCATTGCATTAGGGCTCTCTAAATCTCGCACTTATCCTTACTGGTACATACAAGTCCCTGACCAAACTAAGAAATCTTCAAGCGAACATCCAACCTAATGTAAGTGCAATGATGGCGAAAATTGAATTACATCCCACAATTCAACTAGTTTTACCTAAGTGATCCATTACTTCTATTGTGTTCTGTTCTTAGTCAAGTATGCATTAGTTTCAGCTTTTTTATAAGGTAATCATGGGAGTCGAACATCTGTGCCCCACTTTGAACACCCTTGGCCGCTGGGCTACCAATGTCGATTTATTTTTGAGGAATTTATACCTTCAATCATAATATTGCCGCACTTAAAAACTGGAGCTATGGAGGGCTATGAGAATATGAAGAAACCATCTCAGGTACTTTCATTATAACTTCAATGAAAATAACTACATGAAAGAAGAAGAAAAGTTTTCACAACTGAGCAACCAAGTAGAATGTCTCCCTCTCTTCAAGTAGGAAGCTAGCTCACCTGTAATAAGAACCGAACTCGTCTATAATACCCCAAACCGGCCCACATTTCATTCACCTCCTGCAAGGTAGAAACTCTGAATTCCAACAAAGAAAATGAACCAAGTAAGCATGGAGGTAAGTATGACCTACCTCAAGAGAAGCTTGAGCGAGATGATGAAGAGTAGGCCATTTGTTCATCCAGCGTTTGAAATAATCAATCACAGTTGAAACCCTAGTTTGCTGAAGCATTACTTCAGAAACCCACACAGCATAAGCCCTTTTTTCTCTCTCATCGAAACCACTACTGATTCTTCGCCAAGGAAGGTCCCTTTGATTTTTATCGTACCATTCCAAAAGAGAATCCCTGATTTGTACGGTTTCATCTTTAGTGAAACTGAAGTCCTCTATATCGCCGCTTAATGGAACTTCTTTTCGAGATATTTCTCTGTTACGACGAGGTCTCTTCTTATTTTTCGGAGACATGACCGTTTTCTTCTCCACTCCGGCGTCCATTGATGCTTTGTGCGATACAGTGGCGCCTATTCTGATTTCCCGCTAAGCAATGCGTTTGAAAGCGTAAGCAAATGGTCAGTGGCATATTCTATATTTCATGGTGCCTTGGTTGTTACCTATTGTGTTGTTAGGTTAGAGCTATGTTGGTATCCGTAATGTTCATATTAATTAGCTCAAATACATATACAGCCTTTTAAGCTTGCTTAAAATTTTATTTTAGCACTTCAACTCAATCATGTTTAATTTTAATCCTCCAATTTCATTTTTTATGTATTATTTAAACAGAAAAAGTTTTATCTAATATAAGTGATCAGTGCATGTTATTCAAACATTAAAAGTGTAAAGCAACATCCAATTAAATAATGCAATATATTTTGTTTTTTTCAAGTCATCCGAATTTACTTGGCATTTACATTAATTGTATCAATTTATCATTTTTAAGAAATATAAGAATATATATCTATTAGCTATATTAAATTGATTACAAATTTTGTTGTTGAGAACGATTAGTGACAGAAGTTAATGTAAACATCGAGTTTATGTTACTATGAATATATCCATCCTTTTCAATTTATATGGCATCAACAATTTATTTGGTATCATTCATGTAATTATAGTTCTAAATTTTGGTATGATATCATTCTCCTCAATCTAGATCTTTACTTATTATTAACATTTTATTTAGTCCTTTGTTATGTAGAACATAGATGATTTAAATTTTAGGAGAAAACTGATAATTTCTTTCTTTGAGTCCTTGCTCAAAATAATGCTTTAGAGCTTAATTAAACTTGCTTTAAAACTAAATATGTTTTTTAAAAAAAAATTTGACTACGCTTTCTCAAAGCCGAGATATACTTTCTTTAAAGCTGAACATACTTTCTTTAAAAACTGATTATGATTTCTTTATGGAAAATATGCACTAGAGGCAAAATGTACTTTCTTGAAACTCTTTATGTAATAATGTACTTGATGCAAAATATACTTTCTTCAAATCTTCTAAAATAATGCACTTGAAGCAAAATATACTTTCTTAAACTCTTTTTTGAAAGACTTCTTTAAAACTTCTAATATACTTTACCTCATTAAAATTATGCATATGAGAAATATTATGACAAGGTTTTCAAAATAATTTTAGCTCTAAAGTATCCATCCATGTGGTAGAATAGGCATTAACCATAAACAAAGATCATTAATGATATAAAATACAATACTTTTAATACTTGGATTAATAATCAATAATTTAAAATAGAGAGAAATTCAAAATCTTTGACTTTGGGGTTAAAACCCTAGCTTTAAAAAAAAAAAATTAAAATAAACTAGTTTGATCTTACTAACTGAAACCCTAGATGTAGGGTGTCAGAAAAAACTAGGTTTGTCACTATGATAGCTTTACATATCTTAAATGTTCCACAATCTTGACAAAGAACCCAACTTGATGAAGAATGATTAAAAAATCCTTTCCTGGGATTCTTGAATTCACTTCTTGCAAACCCTATGGCCAAGGGTTACGATTTCTTTTATCAATTACAATTAGATGAAGGAATTTGATTTGGAAGCTTAAAATTTTTAAATTTTTTAGAGAAGGACTTACCTTGATAAAGCAGAATAATAGAAAGGAATAAAATCACTTCTATGGCTTAAAAGAATCGCTACAAGTGAGAAAAATTAGATTAAAATCGACTTAAAAAGGTTCCTCTCGACCCACTTACGTCCCCACATGCGCCCCGCAGATGCGGACTTGTTGCACGCAGGTGGTTTGAATGTCAAACCAAAATGTCTCTTAATTTTTACTCCATCTACTTCCCACATGTGTTTTGCAAGTACGGACTTGCTGCACACATGTGGTTCGCAAATTCATTCCAGAATGTTAGTCAAAACTAAATTGATCATAATTTTTGACTCCCACCTCGAATTTGTAAGCAGGCATTGACGCTGGAGAGAGGACTCAAAGATCATTAATTTGGTGGATAATGGGACAAATAAATCTTTATATTTTAAGAGATATGCTCGTTTGAAGTTGACTGAAGTAAAATCTTGTACTGAAACTCAATTGGTTAGAAAGATTTCGACTCAAACTTTGTGCTAGAGGATTCTTATGACCTTAATTTATCTCCAAAGTTATTCCCACACTAATGAATTGACATTAGAAACTATGTCAAAATTAGAATACTCAAGTTTAGGTCTATGGGCATATGAAAAATAGTTCGGATCTTAGATTTAGAATTTGTGGGGTGTTACAATATCTCCCCTTGGGATCATTCATCCATGAATGAAGTCAGACTAGAGAAGGAAAAATGGGAGAACAATTAACTATCCCTTCTAAACTGACCTTATTATATCAAGGTCATAACTGCATATAGGAAGACATGACGCACAAACATAAAAGTAGAAACTAAAACACTCAAAACACATATTATAGGTGCTGAATTTGATGAGAGAGAAGGTCTATTACTTTTGGCATCTTCATCTTGAGAGGTGAACAACTGGGTATCTAGCATTTATATCCTCTTTGGCTTCCTACGTAGCCTCCTCCACAAACTTATTTCTCCAAAAAACCTTTATCGATGAAACCTCCTTGGTTTTCAACTGGTGAACCAGACGATCCAGAATTTCAACCAGAACTTCTTTATATAACAAGCTATCCTTCACACTAACATTTTCTGTAGGAAAAATGAGTAAAGGGACTCCCATACATGATAAGTGGTGAATTTACCACTTATTTATGTCCTTTTTTGTAATTTTGTGCCTTCTAATCATGGAATGAGACTACTTGTGTGTGTTTTATGAGTATTTCAGGTGAAAAGTTGTAAAAGAAGGATTAAAGAAGATAAGATCCAAAAGGAGTTGAAAAGAGGAGTTGTTGTAAATGGAAAGTCGACAGGTTCTTTGCAACTGCGAAAGAGGGTTGCACCTACAATCCCGCACAGGCGGAAAAAGAGGTGCTTCTACTATTGAGTACTATTATGCAAGAGCTGCACCGATGAAGAAAGTGTCGCACTTGATATGTTACACCTATAGATGAAGTGTCGATACTGCGATAGTCAATAAATAGTGGATCCTCGGACATGTGAAGAAATTTTTGCCATAGCAAAGGTCGCACCTGTGACTGATGGGCTACTCCTGCGACTGACGCGCTATAGTAAAACCCAAAGTTAACCTTTTGTATCATAATTCGTCTAATATCTTAGACCTATCATTCATCTAAAAAATCCTAATTTGAGAGGAGAGAGCCACCACTCAACTTGAAGAGTGAAGATAGTAGGCTTAAATGTCTATATCTTTAAATCTTTCTTCAACTCTTGGTTTTTCATGAATACTCATAGTTGTAGTGTCTGATTTTAGTATTTGGATATTGTATTAGAGATAAACAATATTTGTATTTTGATTCTTATTTTGTGCTTTTGTATTTAATTCAGTATTATCTTATTTATGATATGAGTCTTTAATTCTTTAATGGATCTCACACTTTAATTGTCTTCCATGGGAGTAATATACCCAAGCACTTGTTGTAAAACCCCTCCGGTCATTATGGAAAAGCCAATGGTGAAAAGATTTGGACTAGAAAACTTTTGCGTAGTAACTTAAAATTTTTCAGGCTATGTCACTCTTAGATGAAACCTGAATAAGGTGAGTTGTAGGGAAATTCAGAAAAGAATTCTGGTTAATATCTAAGTGTAGGTTGGTTTTTCTAATATCTAACGCATTAAGGAGTCTATAGGACGTTTTAGAATTAAATTCAAATGAGTATAACTCTAGATATCGCGCTTGGCATGAAAGGATTATTTTAGAATGTCAAGGTTTGAGCGTGTATTGCTTGAGGGGGAATTTTCGAGGTTCTTTCTTTGTGTAGGCTACCATAACCGGTGGAATCTCACTATGGCGAGCCGCTATAGCAGGCTGGGAGTCGCCATAGTAGGACAATAATGAGTTAGGATAGAAAAAGTCCCAAAACCATTTTTATTTATGCAACTTCATTCTTGGGATAGAAAGAGGTGACTTAGTGCTATTTCCTTTCATTTTCCACTAATTCCTTTAGTAAAGATAAACTAATTACTCTCCTAACTTGTAATTTGATTCTTGGACCTTAGAATCTATGGTGATTATCTTAGGGAAGGTTTTTTGACCTGTATTAATGGTGGGAAAAGCCTTGGTTCGGGTAGAATGATTCAGAAATTGGCCTAAGGCTAGGATTAAGTAATAATTTGGGTTTTATAGGCCATTGTTCATTTATTTTTGTGTTTTTATTATTGTTTTAGACCAAGAACAAGCCAAGACACTACAAAAAAAGAAAGCTCATATTCTTTAGACCATTCAGGATTATTTTGAGGTAGGTGATGATTGTTTTCCTATTTATGTTATATGTGCTTATTAACTACTTTGTTAGTATTAAATGCGTGATACATGGTTTCGGAATGGGTTAAACCTATTAAGTATTGGTTCATACTAGGTTTTTCCACCGAAAGGTTAGTATGGATGTCACTCATAGTGAATCAGCGTCGTGACAAAGTTAGTATCAGAGCCCTAAATTTGTTAATCTCATTTTACCAAAAGGAGTCTATTATAGTTCCCCAGAATGGTATGGAGATGTCTGCACTTTTCTTTGAAAGTCTACCAGACTTTAGGAAAACTCTCTTCTTTCTTCCTTCGTGCTATAACTTGATTCCAATTAGTATCTGGATATCTAAATCGGTATCTAACTTCCTTCACTCTTCTATCCATAGATTGTTGATACTTAATGAAATAGTGCATGGGAAGTGCCTCTGATAGTAGAGTCAGCAGCCCAAGGTCATGGTAGGGTAGAGGCCGAGATAGGGGAAGAGAAAGGGGCAGAGGAGAGAAAAACCCGCCAGGGGTGCCTCAGGTGGTGACTGAGCCCAAATAGGTGACCCGTCCCCTACACTAGAATGATGTTCAAAATGAGGTCGAGGTTGAGATTGAGGAGGAGGCTGAGCCAGAGGTAGCAACACAGGCTAGAGGTACATGTCCTCCCCTATGTCTTTTAACTTAGTTCAACAAATATTGACGTTCTTGAGTAAGTTGGTGGGCACTGGAACCACATCTATTATTTATATTGCTCAGACTTAGAGTACTTATCCATTTGCTACTACAACCCCTAGGATAGAGGAGGCCTTGGGAAAAGATGCATTCTTCTATCCTTTAACGGCTCCTGTGATGACTAGCACAGAGCACGATATGATGGTTAAGTTCCTAAAGTTGAAGACTCATGTGTTCCATGGGTTAGAGAATGAGGAGGCCTTTAAGTTCATCTTGGATTATTATAAAAGGATGTACAAGTTTGATGTTTTTCATCAGCATGGGGTTGAGTTTGTGATATTTCAGTTGAAGGGCGAGGCCAAGCAATGGTGTATGTAGAGTGTTGATCGTCTGTCTTGCCTTCACTAACCTAGACCTAGTTCCATGCTCTATTTTTGGAAAAGTATGTGCCTCGAACATTGAGAAACCATAAGAAGAATGAGTTTCTTGCTCTTGAGCATAATAACATGAAAGTTGCAGCTTGTGAGGCTAAGTTTTATGCCTTGTCCTATTTTACTACTTACCTTGTGAGCACTAAGGAGGAGAGGATCCAATTTCATGTGAAGGGTCTGAACACTAATTTGCAGGTCTTATTTGTTCACCAGACTTCTATCGAAAAGAGCTTCAATGAAGTATCAGACTATGTTAAAAAGATTGGGGGAGTTTGACATGTTGTACAGGCTAAGGCTTTGGATAAGATATCTAAGAGTGTGGAAAACTATAATGATTCTTACTCCAAGGGTTCTAGTGAGCAGTTATATTCAACCCATCTGATTCAATCAACTATGCCCGCTTCTCTAGGTGGTTACTCAAGGGTTCCACAATATTCTCTGACTTAGGGTGGTGAGGGAGCTTCTTACTCGTTAGTCTACAGACCATCCCTTGACTGTTCATGCTTTAATTATGGAGAGCAAGGAAATTTTAGGAGGGAATACCATCACCTATGGGCAATTAGTCAGGTGCAGCAGCAGGTAAAGGTTGTGGTACAAGAGGGCATAGGTAATAATGGTAGAGGACGTCCATAGAATGGGGGAGGAGGTAATCAGGGAGATCAAGGAAATGGTAATCCATCGTACTGATAATAGAGCAGAGTGTTATGCCTTTTTGGTCAGGACTGAGGCTGAGGCGTCAGACACAGTGATTATCGGTACTATTTTTGTTTGTGACCGAATGACTACTATTTTGTTTGATCCTGGATCTTTAAGTTTTCTTTAAGTCTTGACTTGATATGCAATATTATTGATGTACATGTTCATGTATCTACCCCTGTTGGAAGTCTGTACTTGTTACCCATATGTACTATTTGTGTTCTGTTATGTTTGTGGGTTCAAACTTGAGTAGATTTGGTCATATTGGATATGGTTGACTTTGATGCGATCTTAGGTATATTAATTTTCCTCCTATTTTGTCGTGCTTAATTATAATGCTAAGACTGTAACTCTAGAGATCCTGGGTAGGGAAAAATTAGAGTGGGAAGGAGTGTACAAGTCTAAGCTAGTAAAGATCACATCATTCGCTTGGGATAGAAAATTAATACTGAGAAGGGTTTTTGGTTTATTTGGCTCATCTTTGGGATGTTAATGAAGAATCCCCTTCCATTGATTCTATTCATGTAGTTTTAGAGTTCTCAGAGGTATTTTCTATAGATTTTTTGGGTATGCCTCTAGATAGAGACATTGGTTTTTGTATTAATTTGGAGTCAGACACTTGCCCAATTTCCAATCCTCTCTATCACATGACTTTTACAGAGTTGATAGAACTTAAGGCTGAGATTCTGGAACTTCTTTACAAAGGTTTAATTCGTCCTAGTGCTTCTCCTTGGGGTACTCCACTTTTGTTTGTGAAGAAAACAGATGGTAGCATAATGTGTATAGACTACCGGCATTTTAATAAGGCCACCATCAAGAATAAGTATCTATTGCCTTATATAGATGATCTATTTGACCAATGGCAGCGTTCTTCAATTTTTATTAAGACCGATTTGAGGTTGGGCTACCATAAGTTAAAGATTAGGCTTGAGAATGTGCCTAAAATGGCTTTTAGGACTCGATATGGGCATTACAAGTTTGCATTATACATCCTCCCACATGCCATCAACGCCACATTCGAGCCTAGTTCTATAACCATTCTAATACACTCACTTGAAACCCTTGACAAAAAGTCACCAATAGCCTACTAGAATCACTCATATATCAATAGCCACACATTCAAGCCTACCATTCTAAACACATTATAGCTCCCTTGAAGTCAACATCACATAATAATTTTCAAGTCTACCTTTAGCATCTATATATCCTTATTAGCATCAACCCCTACCCAATGACACACCAATATACTCTTACTTATCTATTGCACACAAAAGATCCCATCTAGATCTTCCTCCATGTCAATAACCTTAAATGGAATAAGCATGCCACAATTATCACAAACCGGAATATCCACTAGGGGTGTTCAAAACTGAATTGAAACTAATAAACCAAACTGAAAAAAGTTATTGATTTATCGATAATGGGCTATTAGTTTAGCGGCTTCAGTAATGGTTTTAATTTTTTTAATATTGGGTTATCAGATAATGTATATTAAACCATTAAGAATTTATAACCCAATATTAAAAAAATTAAAACCATTACTGAAGCCGCTAAACCAATAGCCCACTAAGGGTTCTTAGCAGATAGTATAACTTAATAATTTATATTATTGTTATTCGATATATAAAGTCCTTCACTAAGGGTTTAGTTTTAATACATTTATTTCTTCTTATCTCAAACTCTTGGTTATCATACAATGTTTCACATTTGCTTTTAAGCAATACATAATTTATCAACTAATGTACATGGTTTATTTGGTTTTTACCTTGTTTTGTCATGACCCAGGCATAGTCAAAACACGGAGATTGAAACTCGGAAGGGCTCCAACCAAGCTTCTTGTACATATCATAAGCATAGGTAAGGTAAAGCAAAAGCGGAAACATCATGAGAGAGTCTAAACTATGAATAGAAATTTAAGAATGCCACATGACAACATAAACTCAAAACATTTATCCAACTTGATGCCTCTACTCATGAATATGGGCGGGGGATAAGACATGTCCCTAGCTCACTCACAATATAAAACATAGCAAAAGTCTTTGAAAATAATAACTAACATGGTAACTAGTCCCCGATAAATAAGGACTCACCACCAACACTGCTAGATAGGAAAGCTTAACTAGCCACATAGATGAGTATGATCTTCAACCTCAACCCCTATATTATGAGACAATGTAGATAAAAAGTAAGCATTAGTACGTTGGAATGTACTAAGTATGAGGGCATGACATGCAATGTAAATCATGGAATGTAATGGTCAAGTAAATCACATTATAAGATGAGGTAAGTAAAGTCATGAGAAAATCATATTGACCAAAGCATTTAAAAGACATAATTTAAATTTATATCATACATAAGAGATTATACATATGTGAGATAGGAACCATAACCGACAATAAGATCATGCGAGCTATAACATGGAATCTTGTTGCCTCCCCATACAATGAAGAAAAAGGGTAATCTACTTGCCAAGGTAGACTCTATCCCGGTAGGAAGGTCATACATACGCTATATGTTGATCCAATCGTTAGGCCCTGAAGGCAACCTACGGTGGCACGTAGTTTATGGGACATACGACTGCTACTAAGTCTTTTGATAGGGCCCCCACCTCCAGTTCACTCGGTGCTCAGTCAAATCCCATGGAATACATGCATTGCATAGAAATCAAAATTACATATATCATAGTCATGATCATAGGTTAAAATCATAGAGTATCTCATTTTTATAACATATTTGTAATGTGAGAATTGTCCTTTCATCATTACAATCATATTTGCATAATTCATATCGTTAGGCCTTAGGTCACCACATAAGGCCCTAAGTCACCTTTTAGGCCTTAGATCACCACGTATGGTGCTAAGTCACCTTACTTCATAACTTGCATGAAATTCATACCTTGAACTGATAGTAGAACTCAATTGCAAATCAATTAACTTTGAAAATCACGTAATTGACTTGAAAACATGCATGATCATAAACTTTATATCAGCCCATACATAATTCATATAGATAATATCCCTTGGAAGTATAACTCAAAATACAAATAATTTACATTATGAACCCAGAGATTAAAATAGGAGAATTCATGGAAAAACTCTTCCATTTAATGCAATAACCATAAATTTATATCAAAATAGACTCATGATCATACTTTGAATCATAATTCATGCAATAGGAATAGAGATCATAAAACCCATAAAATACAATACTTTAATTTGATAGAAAACCTTGAGAAATTAATTGGGCTTCATGGTTGAAATGATCCATGAATCAATACCCACATACCTTAGGTGAGAAAACCAAATAATTTGGAAGAACTTGAGAGTTTTGATGGAGAGATTGAGTGAATTTACTTAAAGTCTTCAATGGAGCCTTTGAGAGGCTTTTGTAAAGAGAGAAATATTTGAGTAGGTGAATTATAGAAGAATGAATAGAGTTAGAGGTTTAGGTCAATTTATAGAGTTGAATTAGATCCTAAAAACGTCAAGGTTCATTAGCTAACAATTAGGAAAAAGTCTAAAGTGCCCTTGCTAAAAACTAAATTCAGCCAGAAAACCCTCACCAGGTCCGTGACGCGGAGTCAAGCAAGTCCGTGATGCAAACTTGCTGCGCACCTTATTGGTTTGCGCAGTTCCTTTGAGAAATCTATCTTTTGATCTATGGGTCCTAAAAATCCACCGAGACTATTTTCTGCACGTTTTGACCCCTTGATCGATATTCTGAACTCGAATTTTCCAAAAAGATTAAGGATAATGCATTACAAGAGTGAGCTATTCCCAAGGTATTCTTAAGTCACTTATAAGCATTTTGAGGGATATTACAATACTTCCCCCTTGGGAACATCCGTCCTCGAATGAGATCCAACTAATATAGGAAGGACATGGAAAAAAGACTTAGAAACCCATCATGGATATGAGGACACTTGGAAAAATGCATAGAACATGTAAAATTCATACTTAACATAATACATAGTCCTTGGGAAAAATCATTTTCATAAATCATGCATGCATATGAATGACATATGGAACTGAACGTAGGAGTTTAATCGATTTGATCATGAACAACTAAGTAACTTAAGGCTCGAGTGAAAGTAAAGAGATACGGATAACACTTCATCATGTCTGATTCTGCTTCCCACATAACACTCTCTACTTATTGATTCCTCTATAACACTTTGACGGATGCAACATCTTTATTTCTTAACCTCTTCACTTGCCGGTCTAAAATATCAATCGGGACATCCTCATAAGTCAAATTCTCTTCAATACTTACATTATCCATTGACATAATTGAATTTGGATCACCCACAAACTTCCTTAACATCGATACATAAAATATCGGATGAACCAAAGCCAACTCAAGTGGCAAGTCTAACTCATATTCTACTTTTCCAATGCGCTTCAATATCCTATAGGGTCCTATATATCTAGGGCTCAACTTCCCTTTCTTACCAAACCGTATTACTCCTTTCATAGGTGAGATCTTCAAATACACCATATCATCTACATTAAATTCAAGCTCTCTCCTTCTAGTATCCGAATAGGACTTTTGATGACTTTGAGCCATTTTCAATCTTTCTCTTATGATCCTTACTTTCTCCATTATATCAACTACCAAATCTGCCAGCGCGCGGATGGATAGGGCGGGCGAAGCGCGAAGGGGGTACGTAGATCCACCCATCTTCATTTTCCTATTCATAGGTTTGTATCAACTAAGTCTCTGGCGACAAGCAGAATGGAATAGTAGTCTCTAAAGTCGGGTATTCTGTACCAGCTCGGCTAGATCAAAGACTGCCGGAACCAATTAATGCCATCTCACCTACTTTAAACCACCCCACTAGAGACCTACATCTTCTCTTGTACAAGGCTTCAAAAGGAGCCATTTGGATGCTAGAGTGATAACTATTATTATAGGCAAACTTAATCAATGGAAAATGGTCATCCCAACTTCCTCTAAGATAAATCACACATTCCCTTAACATATTCTTCAACGTTTGGATTATTCTTTCAGCTTGTCCATCGGTTTGAGGATGGACAGCGATACTTAGCTTGAATTTAGTGCCAACACCTTTCTGAAATGACTTCCAAAAATATGAATTAAATTGAGTACCTCTATCCGATATAATCGATAAAGAAATACCATCAAGTTTCATAAGTTCACAAATGTACAACTTAGCATAGTCTTCGGCACCATAAGAAGTCTTGATCGGTAGAAAATCTGCCAATTTGGTCATTCGATAAACAATGACCCAAATAGAATCATGTTGTATTCTAGTACGAGGCAAACCCATGACCCAAATAGGAATTTTGATTTCTTGAGCTAGACATCCCGCTATTTGATGTTCAAGTTTCACTTATTGACAATTAGGACACTTAGCCATGAAATCCGCTATGTCTTTCTTCATGAAATTCCATGAATACACTTCCCTCAAGTCATGATACATCTTGGTGGATCCCGAATGAATTGAATACCGAGAACTATGGGCCTCATTCAATATCAACTCTCTTAATATATCAATATTTGGAACACACAAACGACCTTCGAAATATAGTACCCCATCTTCTCTCAAGGAGAAAGCCTCAACAGATGTTTTGGCAACCGACTTCTTCGATTCGACCAAAATTGAATCATTGTGTTGTTTGACCTTAACGTCATCCGCAAGAGACAATTCTGAACCATTATGTATAAGAACACCTGCATCATTGGAATCAACCAAACGCATACCTAAAAGTGCCAATATATGGACCTCTTTGACCAATTCCCTTTTACCTTCCTCAACATGTGTAATACTACCCATACACAACCAACTAAGAGCATTGGCTATAACATTTGTCTTACCCGGATGGTACAATACGCTTATGTCATATTCTTTTAGGAGTTCAAGCCACCTCTTTTGTCTAAGGTTCAAGTCTCTTTGACTAAACACATATTGTAAGCTTTTGTGGTCAGTAAACACATCACCATGCACCCCATAAAGATAACGATGCCAAATTTTCAATGCAAACACAACCGCCGTAAGTTTAAGATCATGGGTTGGACAGTTTCTTTCATGCATTTTATGTTGTCTAGAGGAATAGGATATAACCTTACCATGTTACATCAAGATGCAACCCAAACCAATATGCAAAGCATAACAATATATAACAAACCCATCCAAACCTTTGGGCAATGTCAAAATAGGAGTTGACGTAAGACGATCCTTCAATATTCAGAAACTTTTCTCACATTTTTCCGACCATTGGAATTTCGCCTTCTTTTGTATTAACTTAGTTAAAGGCGAAGCAATAGATGAGAACCCTTTAATAAACCCTTTTGTAGTATCCGACTAAGCCTAAAAAGTTTCTAATATCTAAAGGAGATAATGTTCTAGGCCAATTCTTAATTGCCTCCATTTTCTTTATATCTACTTTAATCCCATCATCGGATACCACATGGCCAAGAAATGCAACCTCCCTTATCCAAAATTAGCACTTACTAAATTTAGCAAATAATTGCTTTTCTCTCAATGTTTGCAACACAATCCTCAAGTGACCTATATAATCTTCCTTATTTCAAGAATAAATTAAGATATCATCAATGAACACCACTACAAACATGTCCAAATATGGCTTAAAAATACGATTCATCAAATCCATGAATATAGTAGGAGAATTAGTCAAACCAAACTGCATTACTACAGATTCAAAATGACCATACCTTGTCCAAAAAAGCCTTTTTGGGAATATCACACTCCCTTACCCTCAATTGATTATAACTGGAATGGAGGTCAATCTTAGAAAAGTAGCTTGCTCCATGTAATTGATCAAACAAGTCATCTATCCTTGGAATTGGATATTTGTTCTTTATGGTGACCTTATTCAATTGCTGGTAGTCTATACACATTTGGAGTGACCCATCTTTTTTCCTTATAAATAATACGGGAGCACTCCATGGTGAAATACTTGGTCTTATAAAACCCTTATCCAATAAATCCTTCAATTGTTCTTTCAACTCCTTAAGTTTCACCGGAGTCATACGATAAGGAGGAATAGAAATAGATTGGGTATCGGGAAGGACATCTATGCCAAAATCAATTTCCCTTTTGAGAGAAATACCGAGCAAATTATCAGGAAACACATCGAAGAACTCCTTAACTATAGGGACTGACTCAAGAGTAGGAGTTTTAGAATCGATGTCCCTAACTCACACAATATGATAAATGCACCCTTTGGAAATCATTTTTCCTACCTTAATACATGAGATAAATCGATCCTTAACCACTGAATAATTACCCTTCCATTCAAGAATAGGCTCATTGTGAAAGTAAAACTTAACCACACGAGTCCTATAACATATAGATGCGTAAGCAGTATGTAACCAATCCATACCAAGAATGATGGCAAAATCAGTCATATCAAGCTCCACAAGGTCACATGGAAATACTTTATGCATGACCCATACAGGACAATTTCTATAAGCTCTCTTGGCCAATACCAAATCACCAATGGGAGTATAAACCGAAAAAGGTTCTATTAACACTTCGGGGCACACATCAAATCTCATAGCAATGTAAGGAGTAACAAAAGACAAGTCGGCACCCAGATCAAGTAATGCATAAACATCAAAGTTAAAGACTCGTAACATACCCGTGACTACATCGGGAGCCTCATCAACCTCTTTCCTAGAAAGAAGAGCATATAATTGATTGTTGCATTGAACATCCTTAGGTTGAGCTTGGGCACCTTGTTTCACTTGTCCTCCTAGAGAATGACCTTTTCCACCCTTGTTGGCAACAAAATGGCACTCGGATCGCTTATGGCCCATCTTTCTACATCCATAGAAAGCACCCGTTCCTATCAAGCACTTTCCTCCATGATTCTTTCCATATTTTGCGCACTTAGGAAAAGAAGGGTTACTAGCATTTACACATCCTTCTCCTTGAGTTTTAGGGTATGGTACCCTATCTTTAGAAAAATTCTTTCCCGAGCTTTTTCCTTATTGAGAGTGTCCACTACTACCAACGGTCCTAACATTGGAGAACCAACCTTCATACCGGCTTTCTTAGAATCCCTCATCCTCATTTCTTTGAGATTTTCTCCTTTAATTTATTCGGAAAAATTCATGATCTGAGATATGTCCATCTTCTTAACAAGCATAGCGGTGCGACATTCTTTAGCAACATAGTCTGACACCCCCGATATGAATTTACTTATTTGGGCTCATGGATCGATAACCAATGAAG
This sequence comes from Solanum dulcamara, assembly GCF_947179165.1. Classification (NCBI taxonomy): domain Eukaryota; kingdom Viridiplantae; phylum Streptophyta; class Magnoliopsida; order Solanales; family Solanaceae; genus Solanum; species Solanum dulcamara. The sequence continues at coordinate 49,405,636 of NC_077239.1, forward strand.
GAGCATACTTGGATAGCTTAGTAAACTTGAGGGCATTGTCCCTCATCCCCATATTGCCATATCGAAGATTTATGAACTCCAACACTTTAGCCTCCCTTAATATTATACCATACACTCTTGGTACATAAGAGCATTTATCTAGCTTCTCTGAAGTTACCATGTAATCCATGTTATTTATGACATTATCAAATAACTCTAAGGAAGGGAGGATGTAATACTCCATATTTTGCATAGGCAAGTTTTATGTGAGTAGTGATGGTTGGAAATAGGTTTGGAAGGATCTAAAAGGAGTTGGAGGCCAAGTCGTGAGTCGTGGTAATCGACCTACTTATGTAAGCTACCAATTTGGATGTCTTACATAATTAAGCTACTTGAGTACATGTCGAGCTTAAGTAGCAAGGATTACATAGGTTCTTAAAGTGAGACGAGATTACGAACCTATAAAAAAAAGTAAGTAGGTGATGCATCTACTAAAAAAGTAGACCCCACCGAGACATGTGGCAGCAGTTGGTTGGTGCATGGATAAGGTGGACCTATAGAATTTGGACACGTTTCACCCTTGGGGATAGACATGTATAGGGGCTGGACACGTGTCACCCTTAGAGGCTGACATGTGTCACTTAAATGTGGTGTATATAGGATGAATTAGTGACTAAGAACCTTAATTTTGGCCATGGCTGAAGCAAGAAGAGACCTCAAATTTTGATCCATAAATTAATTATCTAAGGCATTTTATGATCAAGTAAAGGAGATTAATAAAGTAAATCAATCATTGGGGTAGCAAGGAGATTCAACGTGAACCTACAAATTTCAGTAAATTTGGGAAGCTCGTTTGCTAAGGTAAGGTTTGATCCCCTTTTTAGATGATTTAGTAAGGATTTAAACATGTTGTGGATGTGTAAATATGGACTGGTAATATGAAATTATACACGTTATGGTTGAAGGGTATTAAAAACTGGGTAGGGGTTGTTTTGAAGTAAAAAAGAATGAATCAATTTTAACTAACATCGTGGTTATTGCTATTATATGAGGATGAAGACATTAAATAAAATTTAAAGCAGGAAAACCCCATAACTCAGTGAAGTTAGAGGTAAGAAGATTACATGGTTATTATTGACATTGTAAATGGACATAATTAAAATTATTCTAGTTGGATTAAAGTTTGGTTAGTGTTGTCGTTACTATGGTAATGTATTTGAAGGTAATTTGTATATGTTGAAGGGATGGAAATGTGGTTATAAATAAGTATAAGTGCTGCTGTTCGCAGCCACGTTATGCTTCTTTCTATGTGATTGTGCTTTTATGAAATAATGATCGAAAACTGTATTTTGATGTCGTGGTTTGGGGTGGGCTGTTCGGAACATGTATTGAATAATGTTGAAGTAGTTTTATTGTATATGGATGGTGGTTGTTATTTTTGGTATGGCTGTGCTAATCAGAGGTTAATTGGAAGTTCAGATAGGGCGAGTTATAGGGGAAATGCTGCCCGATTTCCGTTAACTTCTTAACTAATCAACATACTAGTCGAGAAGTGTGAACAAGGAAATGATTCCTATAGGTAATTAGTTGTAGATTTAGAAGATGGAAAGTTGAAGGTTATTCATAATAGTGTTACTTTCGTGTTAAATAGGTTAAAGAGGTAATGAGGAAAGCTTAGTTGCGGTTGATCTATAAAAGGTATGTAAAGCCTATACCTCTTTTCTTTTGGCATGACTTAGATATAAGTGACATGTGATATGAGCTTTGGGGATAATTCCATTCATAAGCTCCGTGTATGATTCATGACTTTTATTCACTTTTGGATGTTAAAACTCTTAAAGTAGTTGAACTACTGCCCTCGAGCCTTCTATATGTTAAATAGTAATTGGATGTATAAGCTCCTATTTCTAAGGACTCTACGATTACAAATGTCTCTGATTCCATAAGTTTTTTAGCATTGTCTTGATACATGTCTATGATTCCTGAGGCTCCATTTGATATGATCCCTAATGACAGTTAGAGGGTACTTGAGACGATTACTACCATGATCTTTAAGTGATGGTTCACTTGACTATTCTATTGAGTCTCAGATGATGATTTAATTTGCATGTGATTACTCACTACTCTGTTCGTGCATACTGTTAATATATCTTTTACTGAGTCTCGGGCAGGGTACGTTATCATGCTCAATTTCACTACATTATTCACTAAATCCCTCACTAGAGGGTCGGATATGGTATATATATATATATGATGACATGATGATATGATGAGGACATCGGGCCCCATGATGGGCCAAAAATGATACATATATATGATAGATTCACCGAGTCCATAATGGGCCACATATGATATATAATATGATCATGTATGATTTTATTTCATAAGGCACAGGTACAGTGATTTCTTGAGTATCATACTTGCCTTCTGAACCTCTACTTCAGATGTGATTTTATTTATGATACATTATGCTTTATATACTCAGTACATATATCGTAATGACCCCCTTTCTTTAGGGGGCTGCATTTCATGCCTGCAGGTATAGATATGCATTTTAGGGATCCGCCAGCTTAGGCTTCCCACTCAGCCATTTTGAAATGCTCTATTGTATCAGAGCCTAGCTTGTTGGTATTAGTCTTTTTGATGTATATATTCATTCATTCAGGGGTACGGCAGGGGCTTTATCCCGCCATATAATACCATTGATACCCTTAAAGGTCTGTAGACATATGTATATATGGGTTGTATGTAAGTTTTGTACAGCTGTGTCTACACGATGTATTGTGAATGTTAATATATAATAGCAGTCTTGTCGTCTTGCATGCCCTTTCATAATATGATTAGTGGTGACTCCTCAGGAGACAAATGATAGGGCTATATGTAAATGAAGATGTATGACCCATTAGGGTTCTTATGTAAGTTAGCATACTATTTGTAGTTCCGATTGACTATATCCAAAAAGTATGGATACGGGTGTCCAGGTCGGACCTAGTTGCGGCTTACGGAGTTGGGTTGTGACAAAAATAGTATTAGAGCAGTTTATCCTCAGAGTGTTTACAGACCGTGTCTAGTAGAATCTTGTTTATTAGTGTGTTGTTCACCACATCTATAAATAGGAAGCTACAGGATATTTAAGATGCTATCTTTCCTTTTTAATTTAAATTATGTGATAAAACAGTGTTATCAGGACAATTCCTCCCTAACTGATTATTATGTATACAGCGTTGCCTCTAAGGAAAGATTTTTTCTGACCTTTTTTCCTGTAAGTAGGTACAAATTTATTGAAAGATGGAGAGGCCAGCTTCATACAGTGGGGGAGGGGGTGCAGAGAAGGTCCCTAGGGTAAATTTGGGACCTTAGGCTCCAGGATCGAGTAGGAGGAGCCCCAGTTATTCTATAGAGACCAATCCCTCGGAGGACCCAACAATAATTACCCTAGAGTGTTTGATATCTAGGAACGTGGTCTCGGAAGCCATACAAGTTGCTCTTATAGCAGAACACTACGTCAGGCTACCCCGGTAAGTGTTACAGAATATTCTAGCCCCCTGTCCTAGTCATTGGTAAACCAGGAGTTACCTAGTTATCAATGTTCCCTAGATTCAAATGAAAAAGATAATGAAGGGTAGACGAGTAGATGGCGGACAAATAATGACGGAGAGCATACTTCACTTCCTAGATCACCGAATCAGATGAGAGATTGATCGCCTACAGGTATAGGGGACCTTATTAAAATTTCCTATGTACATTTGCCATAGATTGTCACCTAATAGCGGTAAGCGGAAATTAATAGAGTTAATAACTAAGTAGTTACGAGTAACAGTGACTAAGGCATTCCCACCCATGGGAATTGTGCAAACTAGGATGAAAAATAGTTGTACCTACAGGCAAAAATTGGATAGCAAGGAAGCATAATAAGAATTTGTATATACAAAACAATAAATTGTCCATCATTATGGCGGGTTTCGTAAGTATAGTAAGAAAATAGGTTGAACGTATATGTCGTGGATAAGTCTAGTTAGAAAGTGTGCACAAAAGAAGTTAAAGAAACCAGTAGTTGTAAACGGAATATATGTCAAACATGGTATGAATGCTACAGGTATGTTTGAAATATGCAGTTAAAGATAGAAAGAGAAAGTGAACATGAAAGAGTGATAAGTATAGTCTGTGTTAGATATACGAGGCAATTTTGTTATTTCATCTTGTGATTGATATCGGGAGACCTGTATGGCTATGATACGATATCATATATGTGTGTTTGCCCTATGAGGCATTGTTGTAATTTCTTGCGTGTAAATTTTGAGATGGTAAGAAATATAGAGGAAACTCTGCCAAAAGTTCCTAGAATTAAAAAGAGAATGAGATGTAGTTCGTAACATGCCTTAAAGGATCGGGTCGACAGTAAAAAAGAGATTTGGCCAAGTTGCAAGTCTGACTCTAAGAAGTAAAGATAACTATTAAATTGGTAATAATAGTCAGTATGAGGTTGATATCAATAAGGTAAATTTTTGATGATTGGATCAAAGTTGTAAGAGATACCCTCCATGTCATCTGTAAGAGGCATCATTCTTATTCAGGAAACTCTATTGCAATTTTTTTTTTAAAAAGCAATACGAGCGGCAGAACTTAGGATTTGTTTGAAAGGACCAGAATATTTTCTAGTCACAATTTGGCTTAGACGAAGCTCAAATGAAAGAGCGACAATATCTAACAATTAAGCTTCACCTTTACTTGAAAAGTTCAATGTGTACAATAAGTAGTTTACGATCTAAATAGTTTGTTTGTGACCTAGGAACAAATTTGAAGGTAAATTCATTCCATACCTCAAGGAAAGAAGGATGGTTAGAAGGGTTATATTTATCATCTGGTTTGGGTGCATAACCTGGAAGCAAAGGTACCCACTCTTCAGTCAGTGCCAGTGGTCAATGAATATTTAGTTGTACTCCCAGATGAACTCTCAAGTCTTCCTCCGGAATGGGCAATAGAGTTCACTGTAGATATGTTACCAGATACTCAACCCATATCTATTCCTCCCTATGGAAGAGCACCCGTGAAGCTGAATGAGTAGAAGGAACATGCAAATCATTAGAGGATGGTACTCAGGGTGCTCCAACACCAGAAGTTGTACGCTAAGCTCTCTTAACGTAAATTTTGGTTGACTTCAGTAGCATTCTTAGGGAATATTGTTGAAACTGATGGTATTTGAGTAGATGTACAGAAAATTGAGGCCATAAAGACTTGGCTTAGACCTACGACACCTACTGAGTTATGTATTTTCCTAGGGCTGGCAAAATACTACTGGAAATTTGTAGAGAAGTTTGTTTCTATTTCAGCGCCTTTAACAAAGTTAACTCAAAAGGCGGCTAAGTTCCATTGGACTGATGTCTGTAAATGAAGCTTTCAGTGGCTGAAAGACAAGTTAACTATGGCCCTTGTTCTATCTCTCCCTAAAGGACCAGATGGATAAGTTATCTATTGTGATATTTTCGGTGTTGGGCTAGGTTGTGTATTAATGCACATGGTAGAGTCATAGTCTATGCCTCTCGGCAGCTCAAGAAGCACAAAAGAAAATATCCTACTCATGATCTGGAGTTAGCAGCAGTAATTCATGCATTGAAAATATGGAGGCACTAACTGTATGACATGCATGTTGATATTTACACAGACGATAAGAGTCTCCAATACATCTTCAAGAAAAAGGGGCTAAATTTATGGCAAAGAAGGTGGCTCGAGTTGCTGAAAGATTATGATGTTGACATCTTATACCACCCAGGGAAAGCAAATGTGGTAGCAGATACACTCAACCATAAGTCTATGGGTAGCTTGGCAGAGGTACAATGATAACAGAAAAAGATGGTCCATGGGATTTGCCAGTAGCTAACCTTGGAGTCCATTTGGCTGATTCAGATGATGGTGGATTTTTTGTTTGAGGAGTTGCTGAATCCTCTATCATGGAAGAGGTAAAGCAATGCCAGTACGAGGACCCTGTTCTGGCACAGTATAGGGATACAACTCTTTAAAAGGGAAAGACTCCATTCGAGATCACACCTGACGAAATGCTAAGATATGGGGCGAGAATATGTGTACCTGAGATTGCAGGGCTACGGCAACAGAGTATGGGAGAGGCACACTGTACCCGCTACTCTATTCACCCAGTGTCAACAAAGATGTATCATGACCTCAGAAGTTTATATCGGTCGGATGGAATGAAGAAGGATATAACATAGTTCATAGCTTAGTGTCCGAATTGCCAATAGGTCAATATTGAGCATCAGAAGCCTGGTGGACTATTATAGGAGATGAAAGTTCTGACTTAGAAATATGAAACAATTAATATGGAATACATTACAAGATTACCTCACACTTTATGGAAGTATGATTCCATATGGGTTATTGTAGATAGGTTGACAAAATCAGCCCATTTCCTTCCAGTTAGGACTACATATTCAGCAGAGAAATATACGAGGTTATATATCAAAAGTAAGATTTCACGGGGTTCCCACATTTATTATCTCAAATAGAGATGCTCAATTTACAGCTAACTTCTGGAGATTAGTCCAAAAAGGGATTGGGAACACAGGTGAATCTTAATACAACATTTCATCCTTAGACTGATGGACAGGCCGAGCGCACTATGCAAACACTAGAAGATATGTTGCAGGCCTGTATTATTGACTTTATAGGTAGCTGGGGTGTTCACTTGTCACTTATTGAGTTTTCTTATAATAATTGCCATCATTCTAGTATCCAAATGGCACTATATGAAACTTCATATAACAGAAAGTGCAGATCACTTATTGATTGGTTTGAGGTTAGTGAGACTAAATTGATAGGCCCAGACATAATTCAGCAAGCTATTTAGAAAGCGAAGCTTATTCAGGAGAAACTATTAGCAGCCTAGAGTCGACAAAAGTCATACGCAGATAACCGATATTGACATTTAGAGTTTGAAGTTGGAGATTGAGTGTTCTTTAAAATTTTACTAATAAAAGGTGTAATGAGATTCGGCAAGAAATGGAAACTTGGCCCGAGGTACATTGGCCCTTATCATATCATTTGTAGGGTAGGAAACATTGCCTATGAGTTAGACCTACCATCTGATTTGGAAGCAGTACATTTAGTTTTTCATGTGTCAACACTTCGCAAATGCATAGGCGACCCTTCCAGAATATTTTCCATGGATAAGGTCCACTTCATAAAGGATTTATCCTATGAAGAGTAGCCTATCGCCATCTTGGATCGGCAGATTAGAAGGTTGTGAACTAAGGACGTGGCTTCCATCAAAGTATTGTGAAGAAATAAAAATAGAGATGAGATGACCTAGAAAGCCGAAAAAGAGATGAAAAATAAATATCCGTACTTGTTCCCTATCTCTACAGATAATCTAAATTCCTAAATATATTGTATTGGTTAATAAGAGGCCTATGGATGAAAATTATTATAGAGAATTCCTGAAATCCTTGTGAGACCTTATGAGATTAGTTAACATTCGAGGACGAATGTTCTAAAGGGGGAAGGATGTTATACCCCACACTCTTAGTACATGGTAGAATTTATTTAGCTTCTCTAAAGTTGCCATGTGATCCATGTTATTCATGACATTATCAAATAACTCTAAGGAAAGGAGGATGTAACACCCCATATTTTTCATAGGCTAGTTCTATGTGAGTAGTGATGGTTGGAAATAGGTTTGGAAGGATTTGGATGTCTTACATAATTAAGCTACTTGAGTACATGTCGAGTTTAAGTAGTAAGGATCATATAGGTTCTTAAAGTGAGACGAGATTACGAACCTACAAAAAAGAGTAAGTAGGTGATGCACCTACTAAAAAAATGGACCCCACTAAGACACATGGAAGCAGATGGTTGGTGCATGAATGAGGTGGACCTATAGGAGCTGGACACATGTCACCCTTGGGGCTGGACACATATAGGGGCTGGACACAAATCACCCTTAGGGGCTGACACGTGTCACTTTTAAAAGTGGTGTATATAGGCTGAATTAGTGACTAAGAACCTCATTTTCTCATCTTTAACTTTAAGAACCTAGAGAGAAATAAAGAGAGTTCAAGTCATAGCAAGTTTCGGCCATGGCTGAAGCAAGAAGAGACCTCAAATTTCGATTTGTAAATTAATTGTCTAAGGTATTTTATGATCAAGTAAAGGTAATTAACAATGTAAATCAATCATTGGGGTAGCAAGGAGGTTCAACGTGAACCTACAACTTTTAGCAAGTTTGGGAAGCTCGTTTGCTAAGGTAAGGTTTGATCCCTTTTTAGATGATTTAGTAAGGATTTAAATATGTTGTGGATGTGTCAATATGGACTGGTAATATGAAATTATACACATTACGCTTGAAAGGTGTTGAAAACCGGGTAGGGGCTGTTTTGAAGTAAAAAGGATGAATCAATTTTAACTAACATTGTGGTTGCTGCTATTATATGAGGATGAAGGAATTAATTGAACTTGAAAATGGGAAAACCCCATAACTCAGTGGAGTTGGAGGTAAGAAGATTATATGGTTATTGTTGATGTTGTAAATGGACAGAATTAATGTTATTCTAGTTGGATTAAAGTTTGGTTAGTGTTGTCCTTACTATGGTAATGCATTTGAAGGTAATTTGTATATGTTGAAGGGCTGTAAATGTGGTTATAAATGAGTATAGGTGCTTCTGTTCGCAGCCACGTAATGCTTCTTTCCGTGTGGTTGTGATTTTACGAAATAAAGATCAAAAACCATATTTTGATGTCGTAGTTTTGGGTGGGCTATTTCGAACATGTATTGAATAATGTTGAAGTATTTTTATTGTATATGGATGGTGGTTGTTATTATTGGTATGCCTGTACTAATTAGAGGTTAATTAGAAGCTCAGATAGGGCGAGTTGTAGGGAAAATGCTGTCCGATTTCCGTTAACTTCTTAACTAATCAATATACTAGTCGAGAAGTGTGAATGAGGAAATGATTCCTATAGGTTATTGGTTGTAGATTTAGAAGCTGGAAAGTTGAAGGTTATTCATAATCGTGTTACTTTTGTGTTAAATAGGTTAAAGAGGTAACGAGTCAAACTTGGTTGTGGTTGATCTATAACAGGTATGTAAAGCCTATCCCTCTTTTATTTTGGCATGTCTTAGATATAAATAATATGTGATATGATATTTGGGAATAATTCCATTCATAAGCTCTGAGTATGATTCATGACTCTTATTCACTTCTGGATATTAAAACTCTTCAAGTAGTTGAGCTACTGCCCTCGAGCCTTTCATATGTTGAATAGTAATTGAATGTATAACCTCATATTCCTAAGGACTCTATGATTACAAATGTCTCTAATTCCATAAGTTTTTTAGCATTGTCTTGATACATGTCTATGATTCCTGAGGCTCCATTTGATATGATCCCTAATGACAGTTAGAGGGTACTTGAGACGATTACTACCTTGATGTTCAAGTGATGGTTCACTTGACTATTCTATTGAGTCTCAAGTGATGATTTAATTTGCATATGATTACTCACTACTCTGCTCGTGCATACTATTAATACATCTTTCATCGAATCTCGGGCAGGGTATATTATCATGCTCAATTTCACTACATTATTCACTGAGTTCCTCACTAGAGGGTCGGATACAGTTATATATATGATGACATGATGATGTGATGATGGAGTCGGGCCCCATGATGGGCCAAAGATGATATATGTATATGACAGATTCACCGAGTCCATAATGGGCCACATATGATATATGATATGATCATGCATGATTTTATTTCATAAGGTGCAGGTACAGTGATTTCTTGAGTATCATACTTGCCTCCTGAACCTCTACTTCAGATGTGATCTTATTTATGATAAGTTATGCTTTACATACTCAGTATATATATCGTACTGACCCCCTTTCTTCTGGGGGCTGCATTTCATGCCGCAGGTATAGACACGCATTTTGGGGATCTGCCAGCTTAGGCTTCCCACTCAGTCATTTTGGAGTGCTCCATTGTACCAGAGCCTAGCTTATTGGTATTAATCTTTTTGATGCATATATTCATTCATTCAGGGGTATGGCGGGGGCCTTATCCCACCATATGATACTGTTGATACTCTTAGAGGTCTATAGACATATGTGTATGTGGGTTGTATGTAAGTTTTGTTCAGCTGCGTCTACACGATGTGTTGTGAATATTAATATATAATGGAAGCCTTATCGGCTTGCGTTCCCTTTCATGATATGATTAGTGGTGACTCCTCAAGAGACAAATGATAGGGCTATATATAAATGAAGACATATGACCATTGGGGTTCTTATGTAAGTTAGCTTACTATTCGTAGTTTTAATTGACTACATCTGAAAGGTATGGATACGGGTGTCTAGGTCGAACCCAGTCGCGGCCTACGGGGTTGGGTCATGACACTTAACTCAAGAGGGAAAAAGTGATCAAGGAAAGCAAGTTTGAAAGCTTCCCATTCAATAGGATCTTCATCTACCCTCTCCAACTTTGATTAAGTGCACCATGTTTGAGCAACACCCTTAAGTTGGTAAGCCGCCAACTCCGCTTTTTCTTTCGAAGTTACCCCTATAATACTCATTATCTTGTAGATCTCATCAATGAACTCTTGAGGATCCTCATCAACTATTGAGATATGAAACTTTGGAGGATTCATTCGTGCAAAGTACCTTACTCTTGAGACTAGAGTAGGAACATTAGAAGGAGTCACAACACCTTGGTTGGTCACTACTCGGGCTAGCATAGTAATGGAGGTTCGGAACTCCATATTAGTCATTTGGTTTGGTAGGGAACCATTGTATTAAGGATCCGTGGGAGCTTGGGCTTTATTAGAATTCTTTCCCCTTGGAAATGGTGGTCTTCTTGGATAAAACCTTGAGAAATTGATTAGGTTTCATAGATAAAAGGATCCATGAATCAATACCCACATACCTTAGGTTAGAAAACCAAATAATTTGGAAGAACTTGAGAGTTTTGATGGAGAGCTTGAGTGAATTTATTTGAAGTCTTCAATGGAGCCCTTAAGAGTCTTTTGTAGAGAGAGAAATATTTGAGTATGTGAATTGTAGAAGAATGAATAGAGTTAGAGGTTTATGTTAATTTATAGAGTTTAATTAGGTCCTAAAATGTCTAGGTTCATTAGCTAACAATTAGGGAAAAGTCTAAAGTGTCCTTGCTAAAAACTAAATTCAGCTAGAAAACCCTCGCCAGGTCCGCAATATGGAGGATAAAAAGTCCGCGATGCGGACTTGGCGCGCACCTTACTGGTTTGCGCAGTTCTTTTGAGAAATCTATATTTCAATCTACGGGTCCTAAAAATCCACCAAGACTATTTATTTTAGGTTTTGACCCCTGATCGATATTCCAAACTCAAATTTTTCCAAAAAGTTTAATGATAATGCATTATATGAGTAGCCTATTCCCAAGGCATTCTTAAAGTATTTATGAGCATTTTGAGGGATATTACTTATTTGTAAGTGATTTTCAATAGTTGTTTTTGTATCAAATCTTAATTGTTAAAATCATAATCGAATCAATAATAATCAATAACCTATAAATCGATAATTAACAATCCAATATCTTAATGATACTATAATATTTTGGCATGTGTATGAACCAATAATCGATAAGTCAAACTGATAAATTTCAAAATCAAACCAAACCAACCGATATACAGCCCTAACATCCACTCTCTCTATCTATCTGTCATGACTCATCTACTATCATTAACTTTGGAACACACAACCAACCTTGGTTACTAATTACTCCATTATTGTGTCGCCAAAAATGATATTTATGATGCTTAAAACAAGTTATTGTAAGTTCTCATGCACATTTTGTTAGTTTGTTATGTGTTTTAGTTAGTTTTTAGGGAAATTGAAGCATGCCTAGATTGATGGTATTTGGCATGGTTCATGTGGAAATTTGATTGATCTTGAATGATGTTGGTAGCTTAGTGTTGTGGTGATTCCAAAAGGAAAGAAAAATTTCACAAGAGATGTTCAAACACTTGAGTTTGGCAAGGATTCGTACAACTTGGAAGGAGAACTCAAAGAAAGAACTACACCAGGACTTGAAGGACCTTAGAATGGGTTTTGGCGGTTATGGCCGTGAAAAGCACCTCCAATCTATGAAGAAGTCCCTCTAGTAAGCTGCCAAGAAATTGGCTAAGGCTCACACCAAGGAAGCCTCACCACAAGTTGTGGTCCTCACCACTGGTCGTGGTAGTGTCGCTAACCATCAAAATGAAAAACCAAGAAGTGGAAAGGAAAAGGCAATCAAAAAGATCCAAACAATGGAGCAACATGTCCAAGGCAACCACCAAGGGCCTCATCACGAGCCAAGGTCCTCACCATTGGCCGTGGTGAGTGTTGTGGTGGGATGGCCAGCCATAAAAGGCTCAGGCATTTTTGATTTCAAAACTATTTTACAAGCCGTGTTGAGTGCCGTGGTGGGATGGCCAGCCATAAAAGTCTAATACAATCACCAAGGAAGTCCACCATGAGCCATGGAACCCACCACTAGTCGTGGTAGCTCCCGTCCAGAGCAATCTGAAGTCCATCAATTTCCCTTTTCTAGTTGGTTTAGGACTAGTTTTAGACTTCTATAAAAACCTTATTTTGTTTTAGGTTTAAAGCATTTGTCTTCCCACATTTCTCCTATTGTTTGAAGGATATTATACACGACTTAAACTATATTTTTGATTCGTGTTTTTTTGAAAACACACGCTGGAGAGTAGCTAAAGGAGCCATGCGATAACTTGTGTTTCTTGGCTATCTTTGGAGACTCGAATCAAGTTTTGCATGCTAGTTTAACTTGTTTTATTCTTGAGTTGATTTCCTATCACTTTTTAAGTATTGTTTCATGAATTGTACACAATTTCTTGTTTCTTTACTTATAATTATGCATAGCTATTCCCACAACTAAGGTTGTGGGAACCATGATGATTTAACTAGAATAGGCAAAAGTAGGAGTGATAATCGTGATTTGTTTTTGCATGTATTGTGATTTCTTCATTCAAAGGTCTTTCTTAGTGAGTGAATGCATTAATAACTTGCTCGTATTCATTTCTTACCTAGGAGGGAAGTAGTGATTAGAAAAAGAGTTCACAATAGAAATTCGAAGAGACTGGCTTCGAAAGAAGGGCTAAATTCCATCTAAATTACTTAAGATCGGAAGGAGATAATATTTTGAGATCCGGGGGGAGGGATAGTATAGTATACATTCTGAGACTGAGAGGAGATGAATGAGATATATTTAAGAAGGACCGGGAGGTGAATTAGATGTTACCTAACTCGCTAGATTTTATATGCAATATATTGAATGATATCACGAATACAATTAGCCTATTAACTTAATTTATGGGGAACACAATCCTAGTCTAGCCTTCATATTTTTACAACTTTAATCTTATTTACTTGTTATTACTTTGTCGTTTGTTCTTGAATCATAAACAAAACCTCCCACTTTTACTTTATACAAGTTTATTTTTGGGAAGTAGCAACTACGACTAAATAGTGATAGCTAATAGAACTTGTTTCAACCTATTCTTTGTAGGTTCGACCCCGACTCTTTGTTGGATAAAATATACTGCTAACGATTATCTATATCTTTTTCGAGAGGTGTAATTGAGCGTTATCAAAATAGCATTATTGCCGAGGAATACGACTTCAAAATATTCTATTAGTTGTTATTTAAGTTTTAGTTCTATTTCCTAGTTTTACTGTTTGTTTTTGTTTTTGTTTGTGGTTACTACGGGGGTCATAGGGAAACCTGATGAAGTCTGAGTAATCAAGCATATTACCTCATTCCACGATACTAAATCAGGCGCTTTATGGGAGGTAACCCATGAGGATACTTGATGAAGTCTGAATAGTCAGGTAACCTACTACTGATGCCTAAGGGATCGCAGGTATGTTCACTTCTCTTGTTTTTAATTTTGAAGTTTTTGAGTGCATTGGGGACAATGCATAAATTTTAGTGGGGAGTGGGGCATTCTGAAATCCTTTGGAGTTTTTTTTGTCATGTTTCTTTTCTATGAAGGTGTATTATCTAGTAGAATTGGCATGTTTAGGTTGTTTGTGTGAATACAAGTGTCTATAGGAGTTTGTAGTAAGATCGTGTACGTGAAAAAATGGCCCATTTTAAAATTTTCTGAAAAACAATGTGATTGCATCTCAATTGTGATAGCGGATTTGCTAGGATCTTTTTAACATTATACATGGTGATTTTCTAGTTATGATTATGTTGATTATTGCTAAATATCATAACATCAGTGCCATGTGTTTGTGAGCTAAATTTGCGTAATTTGATTGATGCATTTGTAAGCTATAACTTGCCTGGTTAGTCATACTTAAACGATTGGACAGCTAGATTAGGACAGGATCATAGGCCTTTTTTAATAATGAGTCAACCTAAATTTAACCAACCAAATCAAATTGTACCCTTTGAACCAAAAGTTTGAGCTTCAATGATCCTTTTCTTTTATTAACTAAAATTCACCTTCCCTTGTTATCTATGAATCCAAAATTTGGCCTTGGTCCCTCCAAGGACAATGTGTACCTCTACTCTGGCGAAACTCCTAAGTTGAGGGTGGCTACTATAAGGAGAATAAGTTTTGTGAACCTTTATCATGACCCTGGTCCCTCCTAGGTGATTATTTAGTTTAACTCATGCCAAAAGCCTGAGTTGAAGGTGCTATGAAGGTAAGTAGAGAAGTTAGGGTATGAAAAGAATGGTGGAATAAGAAGAAAATAAAAGCACGGGTGCCACAAGTAAAAAAAAGAAAATAATTGCAAAAAGGAGTTATAAAAGAAAAAAAAAGATTGAACAAAAGCGGAAGCCACTCCTGAGAAGAAAGAATGAGGAAATAGGGGAACAACAAGAATTTGAGGGGTTGAAAACAAATAGCTAAGCCAAAGTAGTATTTGACATGGAAAAGTAGTCACTTTTATCCTAAATGTATCCTACCCAAGTCCGAGCCTATGTTACAAGCCTAAAAATTCCTACTGTGATCCTAAATAGGTTATTCAAGAGTTGAAGTGTTGAAAATAAGGGCAAGACTATGGTCTTTACTTTTGAATTGTTTTAACTTATTTTGAGAGTGCGAGTAATCTTTTTTCAGTCTCTGTTTTTCTTATATACATTGTGTGAGAGACTTCTTTATAGTGAGGGCACTGCGATTGTGTTGTTTGGTTGCTACATTGACTAGTCTATGACTATTTGCATTTATTTGGTTAAGCTATAGACAGTACAATGTCATGAAGTAATCCTTGCGAGTGGTTAGAGCATGAATGCATTGCATGAGTGTAGTTGGGCATGAGTTTTATGTTGTAGGGTTGCTATATATTTCCTATGACTTACTTGTATTTATGCATCATTTGGTTTGAAGTTTTGTTATTTCTTGAGGACAAGCAACAATTCTAAAGTTGAGGGTGTTGATGTGTCGCCAAAATATGTCATTTACGACACTCAAAACAAGGAGTCATTGTAAGTTCTCAAGCACATTTTGTTAGTTTGATATGTGTTTTAAGTTAGTTTTCAGGAAAATTGAAGCATGCTCGGATTGATGGTATTTGGCATGGTTTATGTGGAAATTTGATTGATCCTGAAGGATGTTGGTAGCCTGTTGTTGTGGTGATGCCAAAAGAAAAGAAAATTTTCACAAGAGGTGTTCAAACACTTGAGTTTGAAAAGGTTTCGTACAACTTGAAAGGAGAACTTAAAGAACGAACTTCAGTGGGACATGAAGACCTTGGAATGGGTGTTGGGAGACTAAATCAACATGTTATGACCAAGTATTCCTAGCAAGACAGCAACCACAGGCTGTGGTAGGCAGTACTAGCTGTGAAAAGCACCTCCATTCCATGAGGAAGGCTCTGTAGTAAGCTGCCAAGAAATTGGCTAAGCCTCACACCAAGGAAGCCTCAGCACGAGTTGTGGTTTTCACCACTGGATATGGTAGGAATCATGGTGGTGTGTCCAGCCATCAAAATGCAAAGGCAAGAAGTGGCAAGGACAAGGCAATAGCCAAGAGCTAAAGAAAGGAGCAACATGGCCAAGGCAACCACCAAGTCACCACGAGCAGTAGTCCTCACCACTGGCCGTGGTGGGTTCCGTGTTAGGATGGACAGACATAAAAGTCTAAGTAAATCACAAAGGAAGGCCACCACAATCCGTGGTAGCTCCCATCGAGAAAAATCCGAAGTCCATCAAGTTAGCTTTTTCTAGTTGGTTTAGGACTAGTTTTAGACTTCTATAAATACCTTATTTTATTCTAGGATTAAGGCATTCTTCCTCCAACATTTATCCTACTATTTGAAGTCTATTATACATGACCTAAACTATATTTTTGAGTTGTTTTTTCTTGACAACACATGCTTTACAGTAGATAAAGAAGCCACACGATAACTTGTGTTTCTTAGCTATCTTTGGAGACTCGAATCAAGTTTTGCTTGCTAGTTTAACTTTCTTTATCCCTAAGTTTATTTCCTATCACTTTGTAAGTATTGTTTCATGAATTATACACAACCTCTTGTTGCTTTACTTATAATTATGCGTAGCTAGTCCCACAACTAGGGTTGTTGGAACCATGACGACTTAACTAGAATAGGCAAAAGTAGGAGTGATATTCGTGATTTGTTTTTGTATGTATTGTGATTTCTTAATTAAAAAGTCATTCTTGTTGAGTGAAAGAATTAAGAACTTGCTTGTATTCATTGATTTCCCTGGAGGGAGGTAGTGATTAGGAAAATACTTCACAGCAGAAATTCGGAGAGTCTGGCTTCGAAAGAAGGGATGAACTCCGTCTCAGTTACTTGAGACCAGGATAAGATAATACTCCAAGATCCATGGAAAGGGATAGTATAGTATACATTCTGAGAATGGGAGGAGATGAATGAGATAAGTCTAAGATGGAACAGGAGGTGAATTAGATGTTACCTAAGTCGCTAGATTTTGCATGCAATACATTAAACGATATCATGAATACGATTAGCCTATTAACTTACAAGTCACGGGAAACACAATCCTAATCTTGCCTTAATATTTTTGCAACTTTAACCTTATTTACTTTCTATTACTTTTTCTTTTGTTATTAAATCATAAAAAAACCTCCCACTTTTACTTTATGCAAGTTTATTTTTGGGTAGTAGCAACTACGACTAAATAATGATAACTCATAGAACTTGTTTCAACCTATTCCCTGTGGGTTCAATCCTGACTCTTAGTTGGGTAAAGTATACTGATAACAATCGTCTATATCTCTTTCAAAAGGTGTAATTGAGCGTTATCATCCATCTTCCCCTTGGGAAAAGACTTTTACTTTCTTATCTCCCACAAATTTCTTAAGCTCTACCAATGATGGATCAAGGTCTTATTTTGACTTAACATCCACTACCAAAGATGATACAGACCCATTTTTCACCACCATCATCGGATCCACTCAAGCTCACCCCCAATCTAGCCAACCGATGAACATCCCTTACAACTTCCTCTTCCCTTCATCAACATGAGCCACGCTCCTCATAAATACCCTAATAAGCGCACTGGCCACAACCTTAGCCTTACCTGGATGAGAATGCACACTCATGTCATAAAACTCATTAACCATAGGAGCCAACTCAAGAGAAGGACTTTCGGAGTTGACACCTCTAACCCTCACAATATGATAAATGCAACCCTTAGAATCAAGTTTCAGGCCTAAGACAAGAAATGAACCTACCCTTAACTACTGAATCATGACCCTTCCACTAGAGAATAGGCTCGCTTGGGAATTGAAACTTAACTCTATGAGTTCTAAAATCTATAGAAGCGTATGACACATGTAACCAATCCATCCCAAGCATAACATCAAAATTTACCATGTCAAGATCAATGAGATCACAAGAAACAAGTTTGTGCAAGATAGATACGGGACAACCATTATAGATTTTTCTAGCAAACAACCGACTCACCAATGGAGGTAGACACCAAATAGGATTCTAATAACATTTCGGGTAACACATCTAACCTTTTATCAAGAAATGCAATAATAAATGATAAATTGGCACCCAGATCTAACAATGCACACATATAAAAATCAAAAACCTTTAACTTACCAGATGAAGCTACCCGAGCCATCTCCCTTCCCTTTCTGGTAGTCACTGGACAGTCCCTCTTCTTATGTCCACTTTCTCCACAACCATAGCAACTACATGTACCAGCCAGACTCTCCCCTAAATGGTTTTTACCACACCAATCGCATGAGGGGTAGGGCCTTTCCTTCCCATCATTCTCCCTTAAATTCGAGGAGATATTTCTCCTTTTGACATCCTCATACAGTTAAAGTCTTTCCCCCTCATAACATTTCTTTGTCTTACCCATTTCCTTCTCTTACCACTCGCATTCACAGGAGTCATCTTTTATTGATTTAACTGAGTTGTCACAACTCAAACCAATAAATGATGGCATCACAAAATTCTTGATTAGTCACTTGTTCAACTGGAGGATCATTAGGGACTTGTTCCTCATTATCATCAACCCCTTCTTGAATTGGAGCCTCGAGAACCGGATAAACATGGTCCTCAATAGCATCTATTTCTCTAGGTAGAGGTACTCTTCTTGGAGGAATCATCTAGAGGATATAAAATAATTCTTTAGTTAAAGGAAATTTTAGGACATTTTTAGGGCAAGAAATGAATCATGAAAGAAAGGGAAACTTTCCTAAATGTCTTATAGTCTCCTAGTCATAATTATGGCGTACTTCAAAACCATAAATAAGACCCTATTTGATGAGGTATGTTTCACTCTGAAGACCTTTCAAAACCAAGCTCTAATACCAAGTTTGTCACGACCTAAGCTTAGGATCTAGACATGATACAGCGAATGAGGAATCCGGAGGTACTCACCCAAACCATTATCATTCAATTACCTTTTCATAGGTAACGACGTCAAATACTAAGCAAAACTAAGAGGGAAAATGGGACTAATGGAGAATGTCATAGAATAAAAGTAATCAACAACCTTACATCATCATACATTTGTGCCCAAACATACCTCTACTAATAGACTTGTCGAGGGCTAAGACATGTCCCTAGCTCACCCTCAAAATAAGTATAAAGAAATGTCATAATAGAAGTCTTAATGTTCTATATAACATAAGCTAGAATAAAATGGGTGTTGTTCTCAAAACATGGTAACTCACCACAAACAATCTTCAAACTAATCTGAGCTAGCCATGTGGAAGAGATCGAGGAGGAAAACCACTCCGTATATGATGAGAACATGTAGGAAATAGAGTATGCATTAGTAACTTGATTTTACTAAGTATGCAGGCATGTAATAAAATATAAAACATTAAGGACATTTATAAGGTAAGTAAGTAAATCAGTGCATGCTTAAGAATTCAAGTAGATAGCATTTAAATTATACATATGTTGGAAGATGACTATAACCGACATTAAGACCATGTGAGCTATAACATGGAATCAAATGTATCTCCCACACTAGAAAAGGGGAGACTACTTGCCAAGGTAGAGCTCCATCAAATTTTTACATTCATTCTTTAACTTTAACTTTAAGGACTTTTATGGATCCACTAGCCTAAGCCTACAAGGGCTCCTATGTTGTCATATAGTTAATGAGAAAGGGGTTGCTACTAGGATTCACTTACCAAATCCAACCTCAATGCCCCATTCGGTGCTAAGTCAAATCCCACCGTACAATATATCATAATAACATAAGTATACATATAGTTTGAGACTTTAAATCATCATTCGGTAGAATCGATCATTAAAACCTTTGGTGATTCACATATGCAATAATTTTCCTTATTTCACAAAAAATCCTTCATTCATATCATTTTATTATTCTTTCATTTCATAAGACTCCCTTGTGATCATAGACATCACTTTCATAAACATTTATTTGGAGTCAAAAGCTTTCAAGTCAAACTTCATTTAAAACCTAGTAAAACTAGGTGGGTTCCATTCAATTCAACTTTCAAATCATTAACATCAATACTAGAATGCATGAAGTAAAGGAATACATCAATTAGAACATCTTTAAAACAACCCACTGATACACTTTCAAACCCTTTTCATGCTTTCATATATGGACATTTGATAAATCAATCATTTCATGAAATTAAGAGTCAATATAAGCTAACATAGATAAATAAATATCAAATATTCAACAATCTATACATTTGAAATGATAGTTTGAAAACTCATAACATTCACTATTTGACATTGAGTTGCTACGTTAGAAAAATACTTGGGCTCCATGGGTTGAAGAACCCTTGAATGAGACCCACATACAGTATAGAATAAGGGCCTAATTCAATGCTTGAAACTGGAGACTTGAAGATCTTGGATGGAACCCTAGATTTTTCTTGAGATGAAGAAGACTTTGAGAGAAGCTTTGGGAGAGGAGGGTTTTGTTAATTTGGGACTTAGTGTGAGAATGGGAGTTTAGAAATACTTAGGGTAGTTAATAGTTGAGAATGTAGTCCCAAATACGTCCAAACACATTAAGGAACTTATAGGGAAAATACCAAACAACCCCTTTAGAAACCTGATAGGAAGACCCTAGGAATCACTCTTTACGAGTCATCAAAAGGTTTGTGGGTCGTAGACCTAATTCATCCTGGAAGACCCTAAAAAGGCTGGAAAAATGAGCCTCTGATCTTTGTTTACAACTCATCTTTACGAGTCATAAACATTTCTACAATTCTTAGATTTTTCCTATGAATCGTAACTCAAGGTCTTAAAATTTCTAATACGGCTGTCTTTAGTAAAATGGTCATAACGTGTTACTCCAAACTCAAAATGAGGCAAACTTGATGGCATTGAAAGGAGGACTCAAAGATATATGTTAGGAGATATGATCATTTGAAGTGGACTCAAGTAAAATCTTTTACAAAACTCAATTGGTAAGGAAGCTTTCAACTCGACTTTGTGCTAGAGGATTCTTGTGACCTCAAAACATCTCCAAATCTATTCCGACACTTAATAATTGACCTTAAAATCTATGCACAAATGCCAATCACCCTTCATGACACTATAGATGGCTTTTATGACTCATTATTTAGTCTACGGGTCGTCAATATGAGTCATCAAAGAAGTGCTCCAAAATTATAGGCCACTGGAATGAGACTTGGTCCATATGACTCATCCTTACGAGTCATCGACTCTTCTATAAGTCATACAAATGACTCGTTAATTTTCCCCTTTACTTTGTCAAAAATTAGGACTCAGGACCCAATCCTACAAGTCCATTCTATGACTCGTAACTCATCTTACGACTCATCCTGTTGAGTCATTTCGAAAGTACTAAGGCTTGTCAATTTCACAAAATCAGAGATCAACTCTACAACTCACTCTATGAGTCGTCATTATTCCTATGAGTCATAACCTTGACTCATGAACCCACATCATACTTAACAAATTTTCAAGTAACTCCTACAATCTGTAGGAGTTTCTACGACTCTTAGGTCAACTTGTAGGCTCTGGGACAGTCTATTTCTCTTGAAATTTTCCTCTATTTCGACTTTTAAACTTTTGGGGTATTACATGGATGAACCATAGCCATTTGGAATGGCAAATCAAACTCATAGGCGACCTTGCCACCATGTCTTAAGATTCTATCCGGCCCTATATATCTAGGGCTCAATTTCCCTTTCTTACTAAACAGAACTATACCATTCATGGGTGAAACCTTCAAGTATACTCAATCATTCATACTAAACTCAAGATCCCTCCTCCTAGTATCAAAATATGACTTTTTATGACTTTGAGTTATCTTCAATATTTCTCTAATGACTCTCACCTTCTCTAAAGCATCAAGCACCAAATCAAGACCCAATAAGGTCATCTCACCCACTTCGAACCAACCAACCGGACACCTACATCATCGCTCATAAAAAAGCCTCAAATGGTGCCATCTCAATGCTTGAGTGGTAGCTATTTTTGTAGAAAAACTCAATAAGCAGTATATGGTCATCCCAACTCCCTTTGAACTCCCACACATAAGCCCTTAACATATCTTTTAGTATTTGAATTATTCGTTCAGCTTTCTCATCGGTTTGAGGATGGAATAAGATGCTTAACTTTACCTTTGTACCAAGACCCCTTTGGAACGATCTCCAAAAATAATAACTGAATTGGGTACCGTGATCCAAAATAATTGACAAAGGCACACCATGCAACCTTACCAATTGTCGAATATATAACTTAGTATAATCTTCGACACTATTACCAGTAGAAAGTGAGCCAACTTCTTCATTTTATCAACAATTACCCAAATTGAGTCATGATGTTTCCGAGTGTAAGGAAAACCCATTACATAGTCTATGTTCACATCTTCCCACTTCCAAATAGGGATTTCAATTTCTTGTGCTAGGCCACTCGGCCTTTGATGTTTGGCCTTAACTTGTTGGCAATTTGGGCATTGGGCCACGAACATTGTTATGTCCTTTTTATGGTACCCCACTAATAAATCTCTCTTAAGTCTCAGTATATTTTAGTCAAACTGAGGTGAATAGAATATAAAGAATTTTGATCCTCCTACAAGATCAAAATCCTTAGGCCATCCGCATCTAAAATACATAACCGACCTCGGTAGTGAAGTACCCCATCTCCCTTTTGTGAAAAGACTTCTACTTTCTTTTGTTTCATCAGCTTCTTTAACTCCACTGATGTCGGGTCAATGTCTTGTTTTGACTTAACATCCACCATCAAATATGATTCAGACCCATTATGAACAAATATACCACCATCATTGGAACCACTCAACTTTACCTCTAATCTAGCAAACCGATGAACATCCTTCACAAACTCCCTCTTTCCTTCATCAATATGGGCCACAATGTAAGACCCCATAAGTTGAAGAATCGAAATGAACGAACAAATTCTGGAAAATAGAATGAATGATCTCCTATGAATTAATCTACGAGTCAAGGAGTAACTCGTAGGACTGAGGATAAGGCTTGAAATTTGACTAAGTGAATAGGGAAGTCTACGAGTCCATGTTACGACTTGTAGAAGAAATGACAAGTTGTAGAAATGACTCATGAAGGAACTTCAGAGACCTGGTTCTGTAGGTTGCTCAAATCTTACAGAAATACCTAAGTCTTTGATTCATACTTAGGTCAATGAATCATAGGAATAAATCATAGAGGAAGTTCAGAGACTCAGTCCTTAGGGTTCCTCCAACCCTGCAAGACGATCCCTTTGATGATTTGTAGAAGAGTCTACAAATCGTAGGGATGAGTTGTAGATAAAGTCCTAAGGTTAGTCCTAAGGTTCAGTCCTTATGGTATTCCAAAATCCCTTGAGGACGAGTCATTTGTATGACTCGTCAACCTTTCTATGATTAGTAGGGTCAAATCGTATGGACTGTCCGACTTAATTTTAAAGAGGGTATTTTGGTCTTTCCCTAAATTTTAGCATTAAAGTGATGTCATTTTGGGGACTAAATCTAGCCAATCTAAATGACCCTAAGCCTTTCCAAACTCATTACTCTCACTCAAGTTCTAAAACTCAAAATCCTCCTCTCCCAAAGCTCCTCCCAAAGTCTTCATCTCAAGCAAAGTCTAAGGCTTCATCTCAAGATCTTCGAGCCTCCACTTTCAAACCTGCATTAGGTCTTTATTTCCCAAGGTATGTAGGTATGTATTCTTGGGTTCTTCAACCCATAGAGCCCAAGTATTTCCTAAACTTAATATCTCAATTTAAATTATGGATTTATGGTTTCTCACATTATGATTTCAAATGTATAGATTATTGAATATTTGAAGTGTATTTATCTATCTTAGCTTATATTGACTCTTACTTTATGGAAATGGTTGATATATCAAAGGTCCTTATATGAAATCATGAAAAGGGTCTTAAAGTATATTGGTGGGTTGTTTTAAAGATGTCTAAATTGATGCATTCCATTACTCTCATGCATGCTAGTATTGATGTTAATGATTTAAAATTTAAATTGAATAGAATCCACCTAATTTTACTATATTCTTAATAAAGTTTGAATTGAAAGCTTTGACTTCAAATGAATGTTTGTAAAAGCAATGTCTATGATCAAATAAGTCTTATAAAATGAAAGAATAATGAAATGATTATGAAATGATGTATTCCACTTGTGAAAGGCCAATTCTCACATGTGTGAATTAAATAAGAGTTTTAATGAGCTATTCTACCTGATGATGCTTTGATGATCAAAAGCTATGTAAATTATTATGTTCTGATGTTATATTAAACTATTTAATGGGATTGACTTAATGGGGCGTGGAGGTGGGATTCGGTAAGGGGATCCTAGTAGAAACCCTTTGTCTCATTAACTATGTGCCAATATAGAAGCCCACTTGTAAGGCTTAATGTTAAAGAAATAAATGAAGTTGTCGGAGTTTTACCCAGCAAGAAATCTCCCCGTGCCAACATAGAGGAGTTATATTGGATTCCATGTAATAGTTTGCATGGTCTTACATATCGGTTGTAGTCATCTTTCCATAAAATGAACATTTCAAGTATTATTCATATTGATTGCTTATGATGCATCTACTTATGTACTTTATCATATGATGTTTTAACATTTTCATTGAATTGCATGCCTACATACTTAGTACATTCAAAGTACTAACGCATACTCTTTTGCCTATATGATATCACCGTGTAGGGACCGGTGTAGCTCTATATTCACCTCTATGTGGCTAGTTGATTTCATTGAAGGTTACCTATTTGGTGAGTTTACATGATTCGGGAACAACATCCCTTTTCCTTTTCTAGATTATGTTATGTAAAGACTTTTGAATACCTTTAATGGTATTTATTTCCATTTTAATTAAGGTACGGACATGTCGTAACCCCCGCCAAGTCTTTTAGTAGAGGTATGTTTGAACAAAACTATATGATGTTCTAAATTTGACATTGACTTTTATTCTACGATATTTAACTTAGTCCCTCTACCTCTTTCATTTTTGCTTGCTATTGAATGTCATTACCTATGAAAAGACTAATTGAATGCTAAGAGGCTTGGGTAAGGTACCTCCGGGTAATTCATTCGTTGAGTCGCATCTAGGATCTAGGCTTGGATTATGACACACACTCCCAATAGATATCCTACTAAGTGCATTGGCAACCACATTGGCTTTACTCGGATGATAATGCCCACTCATGTCGTAGTCCTCAAGGAGTTCTAGCCACCTCATTTGACTTATATTGAGGTCCTTTTAAGTGAACACATATTGGAGACTCTTGTGATCGGTAAACACATCCACGTGTACCTCATCGAGGTAATGTCGCCAAATTATTAAAGAAAAAACCATGGCTGCTAACTCAAGATATCAGTCGGGTAGTTATGCTCGTGCACCTTCAATTGCCTAGAAGCATAAGCTATAACCTTGCCATTTTGTAGCAAGACACAACCAAAACCAACTCTTGAAGTATCACAATATACAACAAACCCTTCTAATCCTTCTTGTAGAGTCAAATAGGAGCAGATGTTAATCGATCTTTCAAAATTTGGAAACTTTTTCATACTCATCAGTCCATAGGAACTTTGCCTTCTTTTGAGTCAACTTTTTCATATGAGATGAAATACAAGACAACCCTTCAACAAACCTTCTATAATACACGGCTAGACCCAAGAAGCTCCTAATGTTCAAAGGAGACAATGGTCTAGGCCAGTTCCTTACCACCTCCATTTTCTTAGGATCAACCTTTATCCCATCACTGGACACTATGTAACTAAAATATGCCACCTCTTTCAACCAAAATTCACTCATACTAAATTTTGCAAACAATTATCTATACCTCAAGGTTTGAAGTACAACCTCAAATGATCTTTATTCTCTTCCTCACCCTGAGATTAAATCAAGATGTCATCAATAAAGACCACTGCAAAAGTATTGAGGTAGGGTTTAAACACCCTATTCATTAGATCCATAAACAATGTCGGTGCATTCGTTAACCCAAATGACATCACTAAAAATTCAAAGTGACTATACCTTATTCGAAATGCCTTCTTGGGAATATCACACTTCCTCACCCTTAGTTGATGATAGCCAGACCAAAGATGAATTTTGGAGAAATGACTTGCTCCTTGCAATTGGTCAAAAAGATCATCTATCCTGGGCATCAGATACTTGTACTTAATGGTCACTTTGTTCAATTGACGGTAGTCTATGCACATCCGAAGTGACTCATCCTTCTTCCTCACAAACAACATGCACCATATGGTGAAATACTTGGCCTTATGAACCCTTTTTCTAACAAATCATTTGACAGTTCCTTTAACTCCTTCAATTCCATAGGGGCCATTCGGTAAGGATGAATAGAGATAGGTTGGATATAGGGGAGAAGATCGATACCAAAATGGACTTCCCTTTTAGGAGGGACAATGGGAAGGTCATGGAGAAAAACATCAAGAAACTCATTAACCACATAAATCGACTCAATAGAATGACTTAAGGAGTCCACATCCCTAACCCTCATAATGTGGTAGATGCAACCCTTATCAATCAACTTTCGGTTCTTAAGACAAGAAATGAATTACCCTTCACTACTGAATCATGATCCTTCCATTCAAGAATAGACTCATTTGGGAATTAAAACTTGACTATTCAAGTTCTATAGTCTATAAAAGCGTAAGAAGCATGCAACCAATCCATCCTAAGAATAACATCAAAATCTACCATATCAAGTTCAATAAGATCACAAGGAATAACTTTGTACAAGATCGATACGGGACAACCTTTATGGACCTTTCTAGCAATAATCGACTTACCAATGGGGGTAGACACCAAATAGGTTTCTAATTGCATTTCAGGTAACACATCAAACCTATTTGCAAGTAATGGACTAATATGTGACAAATTGGCACTCGAATATAATAATGCATACACATCAAAAGTAAAGACCTTTAACATACCGGTAATAGTATTGGGCGCTTTCTCAACCTCTTATCTCCTATGCAAGGCATATAATTGGTTGGTGCGTTGGTCACTCCCTTGATCTTATTGAGCATGAGTAATATGCCCTTGAGTCCTACCACCACCACCTCTACAATATCTAGCTTGGTGACCCAATTTACAACACTTGAAGCATGCATTGGAGCCGGCTAAGAAGTCCTTCCATACTTATTGCAAGCGGTGAAAGCTTGAGCACTAATATTTTCTCTTGGAATCACCAAATTAGTACCCTTGTCCTTGTTGAACCTTGGAGAAAGAGCATTTGTGGAACCTTGTCCCACAAATTGTTACCCACGTTAGCCCTTTTTGCTGCCACCATAACCATACCTTTGATGATTGAACCCTCCACCATCAAGTCTAGCCTTCTTAAACCCTCTTGACCTCTCTTTGAACCTCTCTTCGTCATTTTGTTATGCATATGTCATTATTCGGGAGATGTCCATATCTATGACCAACATGGCCATCTTGCACTCTTTGGATACCAAACTAGAAATGCTAGAGATAAACATGTTCATTCTTTCCCTTGGGTCGGAGACCATGAAAGGAGCATACTTAAAAAATTTAGTGAATTTGAGGGAATATTCCCTCACACTCATACCCCCTTGGAGAAGATTGATGAACTCTTGAATCCTTGTCTCTCTTAGCTCCAAAGGGAAGAAGCGATCTAGGAAGGCTCGCTTGAATTCTTCCCATGGGTTAAATATCTTCACCCCTCTCAACAACCCATTTCTCATACCAAACCCTTTCTATTACCTTGAGTTGATCGAACACTAGCTCGTCCTTTTCATATGGAGGCACTCGCATGATATCCACAATTTGATAAGCTTCCTCAATGAACTCTACATGGTCCTGATATACCATAGAACCATCAAACGCGGGTGGATTCATCCTCTTGAAGTCCCGAATCCTATAAGCCAGAGTAGGCACTTGAAGAGGAGGAGGGAAAATGCCTTGGTTAGTTTGGTTGGCTATGTCTTGGGCCAACAAAGTGATGATGTTGCAAAATTTCACATACGTAACTCCTTTCTCATAACGTGGAGCTTTGGGAATTGGAGTATCTTGGTCCTCATCTTCAAATTTTGCTCTAGGTGGAGGTACTCTTTATGGAGGCATTATCTAGAGAACATAAAATAATTCATTAGTTAGATAAAATCTTAGGACAACTCTAGGTCACAATATGAATCATAAAAGAAAGGAAAATTTTCCTAACGTCCCATAGTCTCCTATTAATAGTTATGGCATGCTATAAAACCATGAACAAGACCTTATTCAACATGGTATGTTTTACTCCAAGAACCATTCAAAACCTCCAACTTTGATATGAAGTTTTTTACAACCTAAGCCTATGGCCTAGACATAACACAGCGAATGAGGAACTCGTTGATAT
Organism: Solanum dulcamara; assembly: GCF_947179165.1. Classification (NCBI taxonomy): domain Eukaryota; kingdom Viridiplantae; phylum Streptophyta; class Magnoliopsida; order Solanales; family Solanaceae; genus Solanum; species Solanum dulcamara. Next base: position 49,433,947 of record NC_077239.1, read on the forward strand.
CTCACCCAAGCCTCTTAGCATTCATTTAGCCTGTCATAGGTAATGACGATAAACAATAAGCAAAAATAAAAAGGGAAATGGGACTAAGGGAAACACCATAGAGTAAGAGTCATCATCGACTTCAAACCTTCATACATTTATGTACAAACATACCTCTACTAGAAGACTTAGTGGAGGATAAGACAGGTCTGTAGCTCACACTCAATCGAAATAGAAATAATTACCATGAAATGTATCTAAACATCTTTACATAAGATAAACTAGAGAATGAAAGGAATATTGTTCCTGAAATATGGGAACTCACCAAGATAGTAGCCTTCAACAAAATCAACTAGCTATGTGGAGGTAAATATGGAGAAACGTCGGTCCCTACATGGTGATATCATGGAGGTAAAAAAGTATGCGTTTGTACTTTGAATGTACTAAGTATGTAGGAAAGTAATTCAATGAAAACGTTTAAGAATTATAAGGCAAAGTACATAAGTAGATGCATGAATTAGCAACCATTATGAATTAATATTTGAAACCTTCATTTTGTGGAAAGATGACTACAACCGACATTTTAGACCATGCGAACTATTACTTGGAATCCAACATAACCCCATACGTTGGCATGGCAAGACTACTTTCTAGGTAGAACTCCATCACTTCATTCATTTCTTTAACATTTAGGGCTATTTGTGAATTGACTAGACTAAGCATACAAGGGCTCCTATGTGGACACATAGTTAATCGGACAAGGGGTTGCTACTAGGATTCCTTTACTGAATTTCACCTCAATTCCCCATTCGGTGCTAAGTTAATCCCATGAAATATCTTAATATAACATAAGAACATAATCATTTACATAGATTTAGATCATCAAAAATATATTTGATAGAATAGCTCATCAAAAATTCTTCTTTGATTCACACAAGTGAGAATTAGCATTTCACAAGTAGAATCCATCATTTCATAAGTATTTCATCATTCTTTCATTTCATCAGACTCCTTTTGATCATAGACATTTGCTTTCATAAACATTCATTTTGGAGTCAAAGCTTTCAATTCAAACTTCATTAAAACATAGTGAAACTAAGTGGGTTCTATTCAATTCAAATTTCAAATTATTAACATCAATACTAGCACGCATGAGAATAATGGAATACATCAATTTAAAATATCTTTAAAACAACCCACCAATCAACTTTAAAATCCTTTTCATGTCTTTATATAAGAATCTTTGATAAACCAATCATTCAATGAATTTAGAGTCAATATAAACTAACATAGGTAAATAAACTTCAAATATTCAAGAATCTATATATTTGCAATCATAATGTGAGGAACCATAAATCCACAATTTAAATTGAGCTATTAAGTTTAGGAAATACTTGGGCTCCATGGGTTGAAGAACCATGAATACAGACCTACATACCTTGGGAAATAAAACCCTAATTGTGACGACCCAACTCTTTGGCCTAGATGCGACACGGCGAATGAAATATAGTAGAAGGATTGACTAGTCCTTGGAACATAGTAAAACTAGGTGAGTTCTATTTCCTTTAACATTAAAATCATACAAATCAATGCTACCAATGTGTGTTATCTTTTGAGTTGTGAAAAATTAGATTTTGCCTTTTTCACATCAAGAGATGGCAATGAAATGGTATGGAGCGTGTGTGGGAGAGAATTTAGTCAAATCCACAAAATTCTCAAACTGCTCCCTTGTTCCACATAACATTTTTTTTTAATATTTAACCCCTTTACTCTGCTTTGCATAACCATTTATGATACCAAAAATTATACATCCAAAAAGGAAAAAAACATTCTATTTTTGATGATGATTCCTTATTTCTTTGTTTTTCCTCTTCCATCTGTTGCCCATTGTTTTCACCAGTGTTCAACAACCTAAATCCTTTTTCATTGATCGAGGAAAAAAAGGTCTTTTGCAGTTCTGTTGCAGTTCTACTGTAGAGTTGCCACTAAACTCAGAATAGTACAACTTACAATTGAAGAGTGTCAGGTCCCTCAGAGCTCAGAATAATACAACTTACAATAGGAGCATTGAATCCATAATAGCGAAGTACCCCCTCAGAGCATCGACTTTTTCCGTTTTGATGAAGACAAACTTTGCACAATAACACATCCTTTTGCTCGAAATTTTTCCAAACATTCCCCTTGTCACAAAGCTCATTTACCAATAAGAAGTTCCCCTTTTGACACTACACACTCAGGTATATTTCCCTTTTTAGCATCATTAAATAGAATGAATAGTAAACCAAGCATAAGAGCCAAAAATCTTTGTAAACCAAGCGTAAGGCCAACAACATCATGAACAAAAGGAACAACTATAAGAAATATAACATCATTGCACATAGCTAAAAAGAGCAGTCCATAGTCATTGATCTTCAGGAATAAACCCTTCAACAACAAGATAAAATGGGGTACCTTTATCCCATTTTGTACGTGGAATATCTGGTTAACAAAGAACAATAACTTGTTCAATAACAAAAGAGACCCCATCAATTGGGATAATGTGATTAGTTAAGCCATGGAATACCACCTTATGGTAGCCCAAAAAGAGACTCAACAAAGGAGTACTTGATGGAGTCTTCAGAGACCATACATGCCAATGGGTGCTGCTAGGTTCATAAAAAGCACGCCCACTCCAAGCCCTTAGAAGGAGCCTGCAACTAGGATTAGAGCCACAATCTAACATCTTTAGAGATCAACACCAACTCTATTGACATAAACGATCATTGAGTGCAGGTCATACATGCATATGTTGGATGCTCCAAGGATGTCACACATATTCAGTGAGCAAAATAGACTTGTAGACTCATTGGCAAAGAAAGGGGCAAAAAGATCAGTTTTTGATGTATCATCTATTTTGCTAGTTCCTCTTATATATGCTTATTAGGAGTGGGATACAGATAATCTAGGAACTACTTATAATAGAAAAACTACTTTTGATAATATTATTATCCAGGGTCGGGATGTGGTCTATGAGACTACTAACGTGCCTTCCCTGACAAGGGGATACACGAGACCAAACTAACCAATCTTGTTAGTATTATTATTAATATATAACTATTTTGACCAAAAATAAAAAAAGATGAGCATTACAAGATCATACACAAAGATTACAAAAAAAGGGTGGACTAGAGAAATAGAAGAAGAGGACCGAAAGCCTAGATGCAGTGAACCCACACAAAAAAAGAAGGTAAAATCTTAACAAAGATGACCAAAGCGATATTTTTCTATGATTGTAACACTTCACATAAAATGATGTGAAATCCTACAGTTCACAGTGCAATTATGGAAATAGATGAGTGTTCCTAAATGGTAAATTCACGAATTGCCCTTGAACAGTTCACTCGTGCTCCACAACTATGGAGGAATTTAGAGAAAAAAGAGAGAGAGAGAGTTGTATTGATTCTTCAAATCTCATAACTGATTACAATTGCTGCCAGATCTAGTTAATATAGGAAATAGAATTGGGGGGAAAGTTAGTTATAACTGTTTTTGGGATCACCTGACCAGCATGTGCCTAACTAATTCTCTAACTAACTGGCCAGCTCATCATGTGCTTATAACTAGTCGACTAATCAATCAACTAATTCTACATTACAAAATAAGCAACAGGGAAATTAGGCACATATAATGTTATATCCCATATTTTATACCGTTGGATATTTTAAGGTAGCCGTGGTGAAGTTAAGGGAATGACCATCTTCCAAAATTTATTTTAATATACAAGTTGGTTATGAACATTAATAGTGTGGAAATATTGGGAAAGGCAAAGGGTAAAAAGGAAAATTTGCAAAGTAGACTATATATATATATATATATATATATATATATATATATATGTTGATGACTTTTAAGTCATTTTTATCCATACACTTTATCTACATTCAAGAATGATCTAGAGAAAAAAAAGAAGAAGAAACCTTAAGCTAGAAGAAAGAGGGCTACAAATTGGGAGAAAAAAAGTTAAGTCCTCCGGTTTCATTCCGTGAATTAATTATCTAGGGTGCACCACGATGTTATGAAGGTATTAGTAATGAAAAATTTGTGGTTTGGAGCAGACCAAAACGTTACCAAACATCCCTAAAGTTTTAGCTGCGCTAAAGAAAATTCTGAGGCAATTTTCGATAAGTTTTGACGAGTTTCGGGTAAGGTAAAGTTTCTCTTTCGAACTGGAGGTTATGATGATGTTATGGGGTATATTACATTTATTAAATAAGGTTGGAAGTAGAAAAATTTCATAAGTATGCTTGACGATAGAAACAAACTAGATTAAAGTCGTAGTAGCTAAATCAAAGTCGCGTGTTGTGTTGCCGTTGTGGTGTTGCGGGTGCAGCTGGTGGGGTTGCGTGTTTCAGGGATTTAAAGTGAGTTAAAAATGGTGTGGGGGCTGCTGGTTGCAGCCACACGACTCTCCGTTGGGTATGGTTAAAGATTTTGCGAAATAAAGATTAAAAACTCTATTTTTGTATCATAGTTTAGAGCTAGTTGTTTGGAGCTTGTATTGTATAAAGTTGAAGTGAATTACTTGTAAATATGCTGCTGGTTGTTTTTGTTGGTATGGTTGTTGGAATTGTGGCCGAGTTGAAATCTCGGGGATGTTGAAGTTATAGGGGAAATGCTGCCCAATTTTTGGTAGCATCGGAATTAGTAACAAACTAGTCAGGAGTAATGGATAAGGAAATGAATCCTATTAGTACTTGGTTATAGAGTGGGATATTGGTAAGTGAAAGACTAGTAATCTTAGTATTTCTTTCATGTCAATAGGTTAAGAATGTATCAAGGCAAGCCGGATTTCAATTAATCCCGAAAAAGGTATGTGAAGCCCTTTGTTCTCTTGGCATGTCTTTGGCATGAGTAAATAGAGCTACCCTTCTTCCCTCTTGATATGCCCTTGACGTAAGTTATGATGTTATGACGATATGTTTATGGTACCGAGTCCCTTGATGGGCCAAGTATGATATATGTTACTATCTAAGGATCGGATTGTACGTTCCACGACACATATGTATATAATGACTCTATAAGGGAAAGTAGAGGGTATGTAAAGCTTATTCTCTTTCTTCTTTTGGCATGGCCCATAGAAATCCACGGACGAATAATGCATAAAGTCTTCAAAAAGCTCTTATTCTTAAGTACACTAACATGGCTAAAGTTTTTAATTCCCTAGAACGTATGTCCTTTTGCCTCGATTCATGTAAAAGTGTCCAACCATCCTGAGTTGGTATAATTTAGGTTGTGGTATAAAGCATGATCCTTATTCACTCCTTTAAGCTAGAACCCTTCTAATAATTGAACTATGGCTTCTCAAGTTTTCCTATACCTTGGGAAGTAGTAAGTAGGTAAAGTTAATCTCTTTTTTTTTATATGAACTTTATGAAACAAATAGACGAAGTATGGGTGATCCCAAGGAAGCCCCATTATCAAGGCCACTAAGATGGCCATTTTCTTGACTTCCAAAAGATATGTTATTACGCCTTGATATGAGTAGATGACTCCAAAAGTGCTACTTGATGCAAACCATAAGGACACCCCAAAGGTACTTGTTATGGCTATTGTCTTAATTTTTGAGTGATAGTTCATTTTGATTATTTCAACAAGTCTCCAATGATGGTTTAAACTGCATATGGTTACTCACTACTCCACTCGTGTATACTGTGATACATTTTTCACCAAGTCTTGGGCCAGATATAATATACTTATATGATAAATGGATCGGGTCGAACGCTCCTCGGTATTATTATATGACATATAGATGGGGTCGAACATTCCTTGGCATTACTATATGATAAATGGATTGGGCCGAACGCTCTTCAACATTATTATATGACATATGGATCGGGTCGAACGTTCCTCGACATTACTATATGATAAATGGATCGGGTTGTATGTTCCTCAGCATTATTATATGAGATAGCACTAATTGCACATAGATTCTTATGATAACAGAGTGATGTGGTTACTACACCGGGTCCCTGAATGGGCCGGGTACCGTATGTGATGATAGTATGTACAAATTTATTTTATGAGATGCAGGTACAGTGGTTTATTGAATGTTATACTTGCCCCTGCATCCCTATGTTAGTTGTGCCCTCCTTTTGATGTTTTATACTTTACATAATCAGTACATATGTCGTACTGACCCCCTCTTTCTGGGGGAGGGGGCTGCATTTCATGTCCGCAGGTACAGGCGCGCGCTTTGGGGATCCGCTAGCTTAGGATTCCACTCAGAAAATTTGGAAGAAACTCCATTGAATCAGAGCCGAGTTTTGGTACTAAACCTTCTATGTATATATATTTATGTGATTACGGGTAAGGCGGGGGCCCTGTCCCGCCTTATGTTACTATTCTTACTCTTAAAGGTCGGTGGACATGTACGTGGGTTGTGTATACATGTACGTGGGTTGTGTATACATGTATGTGGGTTGTATAAGTATTGGAATGGATCAATTAAAATAACTTCAAATAACCCACCAATACACTTTAAACCTTCTTTCATGCCTTCATATAAGGACCTTTGATAAATCATTCATTTCATGTAAATAAGAGTCAATATAAGCTAAGATATATATATATATATATATATATATATATATATATATATATATATATATATATATATATAAACTTCAAATATTCAAGAATCTATACATTTGAAATCATGATATAAAAATCCATGAATATTCACCATTAAAATTGAGTTGCTAGGTTAGAAAAAATACTTGGGCTTCATGGGTGGAAGAACCCATGAATGACACCCACATAACTTGTATAATAAATCCCTAATGCAACTTTGAAAATAGAGACTTGATGAATCTTGAATGAAATCCTAGACCTTTCTTTAAAACCCTTGGGAGACTTGGAGAGGAAAGAATTTGTGTGTTTGAGTTTAAGTGTGAGAATAAGGGATTGGAATAGCATAAGGTCCTTTGGTAGGGAAAATTCAGTCCTCAAAACAACCACACTTTAATGATAAAATACGAGAAAAGACTAAAATGTACTATAAAACTTTATGCAGAACTGACCCTACGAGTTTTCCTTATGACTCATAGAAGGGTCGATGAGTCATAAGAATGACTCATCCTACAGGGTTTTGGGAATACCCTAAGGAATGACCCTCGAGACTTTTTCTACAACTTATTTCTATGAGTCGTAGACACTTCTACGATTTATAGAAGTGACTCATTATGCAGGGTCTGAGAACCCCTGAGGGCTGAGTCTCTAAACCTCCTCTATGACTCATTTCTACAAGTCGTATACTTGACGATGAGTCATAGACTCGAGTTATCCTGCAGGGTTTGGAAAACTTATATATCTATGCCTTTGAAGTTTCTTGATGAGTCATTTCAATGACTCATCTTTTTTTCTATGAGTCATAATATAGGCTCATAGTCTTCCCTCTTCATTTGGTAAAATTCTAAGCCTCACCATTAGTCCTACTAGTCAGTCCTACGACTCGTCGTAGCTTCTATGACTCATAGATTATGTCGTAGAACTCAATTTTTAGTCTATTTTCCAGAATTTTCCTTTATTTGACATTTTGACTTACAGAGTCAAACACTAATACGACTTTGAATGTGGAGACTTGAAGACCTTGGGAATGAAACCCTAGCTTAGAAGATGAAACCCTTGGGAGAAACTTTAAGAGGAAAGGATTTTTTTCGTGTAGAGGAGTTAATGTGATGAATGAGGGCTTGGGAAGGTTTAGGATATTTAGATAGGTTAGATTCAGTCCCCAAAATGACCATACTTTGATGATAAAATATGAGAAAAGACCTAAATGCCTCTTTTAATAACATACTAGAACTGACCCTACGACTGGTCCTTACAACTCATAGGACTTTTATGAGTTATAGAGAAGGCTTGTCCTGTAGGGTCTCAGAAAGACCCTGAGGACTGACCCTCTGAAGTTTCTCTATGACTCATCTCTATGAGTCATAGACTTTGCTACAATTGTAGAAGGGACTCATCTTGCAGGGTCTTAGATACCCTAAGGACTGAGTCTCTGATCTTTTGCTATGAGTCATGTCTACTCCTCGTCAATCATTCTACGAGTCGTAACTTCAACTCATAGACTTTTCCTGTACTTGATCCAATTAACTTTCCCTCATTATCATCTCTACGAGCCTTTTCTATGACTCGTATAATTAGCTACGACTCATAGGTGGAATCGTATACTTGGGGTAGTTAAGTTTTTCAAGGGTTTCTCCTTCTTTTAGACATTTTGACTTATGGGGTCTTACAAACCATGAAACCATCACCGGACACTATGTGACAAAGAAACACCACCTCTTTCAACCAAAATTCACATTTACTAAACTTGGTAAACAATTGCCTATCTCTTACGGTTTGAAGCACAACTCTCAAGTGATTCTTATGTTCTTCCTCACGTCGAGATTAAACCTAGATTTCATCAATGCAGACCACCACAAATATATCAAGGTAGGGTTTGAACAGCTATTCATTAGATCCATAAACACCATCAGTACATTCGTCAATCTAAACAATATCACCAAAAACTCAAAGTGACCATACCTTATTCAAAATGTCATCTTGGGAATGTCACACTCTCTTACCCTTAATTAGTGATAGCCGAACCGGAAATCAATCTTTGAGAAGTCACTAACCCCATGCAATTGGTCAAAAAGGTCATCTATCCTAGGAATCGGATACTTGTTTTTAATGGTCACTTTGTTCAATTGAAGGTAGTCTATGCACATTTGAAGTGAACCATCCTTCTTACTTACAATAAATATGGGAGTACCCCATGGTGAAATGCTTGAAGTGAACCATCCTTTTTCAACAAGTCCTTTAATTATTCCTTTAACTCCTTTAGTTCTACAAGAGCCATTTGGTAGGAAGAAATAGATATAGGTTGGGTATCGGGTAGAAGATCGATACCAAAATCAACTTCTCTTTCTAGAGGGACATCGGGAAGGTCATCAAGAAAGACATCACGTAACTCACTAATCAGGGGAATTGACTTAAGAGAAGGACGTTCAGAATCGATATCCCTAACCCTCACAATGTTATAAACACAACCCTTAGAGATCAATTTTCGAGCCTTTAGAAAAGAAATGAATCTTAACTACTAAGTCATGACCCTTCCATTCAAGAATAGACTCATTTGGAAATTGAAACTTGACTCTACGTGTTTTATATTCTATATAGGCCTAAAATGCATGCAACCAATTCATCCCAAGAATAATATCAAAATCGACCATGTCAAGCTCAATGAGATCACAAGGAACAACTTTGTACAAGAGAGACGCAAGGCAACCTGTATAGACCTTTCCAGCACAACTGACTCACCAATGGGGGTAGACACCAAATAAGGTTCTATTAGCATTTTGGGTAATACATCAAACCTATTAGCAAGGAATGGAGTAACAAATGACAGATTGGCACCCAGATCTAATAATGCATACTCATCAAAAGCAAAGACCTTTAACATACCAGTAACTATATTGGGTGCTTTCTAAACCTCTATCTCCCCCACAAGGCATAAAAGTAGTTGGTATGTCCGTCACTTCCTTCAGCTTGTTGACCATGAGAAATTTGTCCTTGAGGCCTACCACCACCCCCTCTACAATCTCTAGCTTGATGACCCAATTTACCACATTTAAAGCATGCATTGGAGCCGGCTAAGAATTCCCCTTTGTGAGTCTTCCCACACTTATGGCAACCGGGGAAAGATTTAGCACCCACGTTCTCCTTTGGGACCACCTAGTTAACACTCTTCTCCTTTTTGAACCTTGGAGGAGAAGTATTGGTGGGACCTTTCCCCATGAATCATTTCCCACCTTGGACCTTTCCATTACTACTATAACCGGACCTTTAGTGATTTAAACCTCCACCATCAACTCTAGCCTTCTTAAACCCTCTTTACCTCTCCCCCAATTTCTCAGCCTCAATTTATTCTGCATATATCATGAGTCAGGAAATGTCCATCTCTTTGACCAACATGGCCATCTTGCATTCTTTGGAAACTAAACTTGAAACATAAGAGATGAAATTTCTCATCCTTGCCCTTGGATTGGAGATAATAAAGGAGCAAACTTAGACAATTTAGTAAATTTAAGGGCATATTCCCTCACACTCATGCTCCCTTAGTGAAGGTTAATGCACTCTTAGATATTTGCCTCCCTTAGCTCCAAAGGAAAGAAGCGATGTAGAAAGGCACCCTTGAACTCTTCCCATTATATGGGTTCCATATCTTCACCTCTCTTAACAACCCATTTCTCATACCAAACCCTTTCTATGCCTTTGAGTTAATAGGCCACTAGCTTGGCCTTTTCATATGGAGGCTCTCCCATGATAGACACAATCCGATAAACTTGCTCAATGAGCTCTATAGGGTCCTCATCTACTTGGAAACCATCTAACTCGGGTGGATTCATCCTCTTGAATTCTCAAATCCTAGAAGCTGGAGTAGGCACTTAAGGAGGAGAAGGAGGAGCAATGCCTTGATTAATTTTATTGGCTACACCTTGGGCCAAACAATTGATGACATTTCGAATGTCCTCATATATAACTCTTTCCTCATGATGTGGAGCCTTAGGAACCGAAGAATCTTGGTCCTCATCATTAATCCTTGCGCTAGGTGGAGGCACCCTTCTTGGAGGCGTTATCTAGAGAACATAAAATTATTCATTAGAAGAAGTCGTAAGACAACTCTAGGGAACGACATGAATCACTAAAGAAGGGAAAACATTCCTAAACATCCCATAATCTCCTATTCATAATGTGGCGCACTTCATAACTATAAACAAGACCTTATTCAACATGGTATTTTGGACTCCGAGGATCATTCAAAATATCAAGCTCTGACACCAAGTTTGTCATGAACCAAGACTAGGGCCTAGATGTGACACGACAGATGAGGAATCCAGAGGTACCTCACCAAAGCCTCTTAGCATTTATTTATCCTTCATAAGTAATGACGATAAATATTAAGTAGAAAATAAAAGGGGAAAATGGTACTAAGGGAGAACATCACCAAATATGAGTCATTAACAACCTCAAATCATCATCCATTTATGTCCAAAAATAGCTCTACTTATAGATTTGGGAGGGCTAAGACATGTCCCTAGCTCACCATCAATCAAAATGGAAATAAGTACCATGAAAAGTACCGAAAATTCTTTACATAACATAAGCTAGAAAAGGAAAGGAATATTATTCCTAAAACATGGGAACTAACTAAAATAGTAGCCTTCAACGAATCCAACTAGCTATGTGGAGGTGAATGTGGAGCAACTCCGGTCCCTACAGGGTGATATCATATAGTCAAAGGAGTATGCATTTAGTACTTTGAATTCACTAAGTATTTAGGCATGCAATTCAATGAAAACGTTATAGTATTATAAGATAAAGAACATAATCAATATGAATAATATTTGAAATTGTCATTTTGTAGGAATATGACTCTAACTGACATCTAAGATCATGCAAGCTATTATATGGAATCCACTATAAACCCCTATGTTGGCACGGGGAGATTACCTGTCGGGTATAAATCCATGAAACTTCTTTTATTTCTTTAACATTTAGGGTTATTTGTGATTCCACTAGCCTAATCCTAAAAGGACTCCTATGGTGGCACATAGTTCAAGAAACTAGAGGTTGCTAGTAGAATTCCTTTATCTCCCCCCTCCCCCCCACCTCAAACCTCATTAGGTCCTAAGTCAAATCCCACAGAATATTTCATATAAAATAAGAACATAATCATTTATATAACTTTAGATCATCAAACTATCATTCGATAGAATAGCTCATTAAAATTCTTCTTTGATTCACACAAGTGAGAATTGGTCTTTAACAAATAGAATTCATTATTTCATAATCATTTCTTCAATAATTCATTCATAGAAGAACCTTTGCAATCATGGTTGTACCTTTCGTAAATCTTCATTTGACACATTTTTCATTCAAGTCACAATTCATTGAAAAATAAGACATCTTCTGTGGATTTTGTATAAAACAACATTGAAACTTGCAATTTATCTAAACAAAGCATAACCACTTTAAAATGGAATAATTTGACTTCATAATTCAATCAACCCACCACATCTATGAAAACCCTAACATGCTTAGTATAGAAAATTTATTGTGGGTACTAATTTCATAAAATTAACAGTCATTAGTTAGAGAATATAATCCAATAATAATGAATATAACATAATACAAACATTTGAGATCCTGTGTAAGACCCCATGCAATTTGCCTAATCTTAACTTAGTGAATTAATCAAAAAAGGGTTTGGGCATCATGGGGTGAAAAGACCCATTATAGAAGACCCACATACGTTGGTGGTTTAGACTCAAAATATGAGGAGAAGACTTAACCTTGAGAATTCCTGGAATTCTTTGATGAAGAAAATGACCTTTAGAGGAGCTTTGGGAGAGGAGGGTTTTAAGAAATTGAGACTTAGTTTGAGAACGAGGGGTTTGGGATAGATTAAGGTCATTATATAGGGTAAATTTAGTCACCAAAATGACCACACATCATTGATAAAAAATGGGAAAGGACTAAAATACCCCTTTAAAAATCCTACTGGATAGAGCCTACAATTGGTCCTTATGACTCATACGCCCTTCTACAAGTCGTAGAGCGGAATCTTCTTATAGGGTCTGATAAAGATCGTAAGAACTGACCCTCTGAAGTTTCTATACAACTCGTTCTTACGAGTCTTTGACTTGATTATGAGTCGTAGACTCAAGTCATCCTGTAGGGATTGAAAATCCTGCAAGACTAAGTCTCTGAAGTTTCTTGACAATTCATTTATATGACTCATCTTATCTTCTATGAGTCATAATCTTGACTCGTGGACTCATTCCTGCACTTGATCAAATTTCTAGTCTCATCATAAGTCCTATGAATCACTCCTACAACTTGTAGGAGCTTTTACGACTCATAGGTTGAGTCATAGAACTCGAATCCAGCCCACTCTCCAAATATTTTCCTTCGTTTTGACTTTTCAACTTACGGGGCCTTTCAATACCATGGTCTAAAATGGTTGAAAGGGACACCCCATGCAACCTTACTATCTCCTTGACATAAATCTTCGCCAACCATTAAGCATTATAACTTATTCTGATTGGAATGAAGTGCGCTGATTTAGTAAACCTATAAGCAATAACCTAAATTAATGCATACTTCCCTAATGTATTAGGAAGACCTACCATAAAATCCATGGCTATCCTTTCCTACTTCCATTCAAGAATAGGCTTTTTTTTGAAGCAAACCTATAGGCCTTTGATGCTCATACTTTACGTGTTGATAATTCTAAAACTCAGGCACATACTTTGCTATGTCTTTTTTCATATCTGACCACCAATAAAGCTGCTTCAAATCCCAATACATCTTGGTTACACCCGAATGAATCTAATATCACGAACTATGAGACTATGCCAACACATTTTGGAAAAAATCATCAACTCAAGGAGTACAAATACTTCCCGTAAAATTGAGCACACATCCTTCATCAAGAGTGGCATCTTGAGCATCACTATACACCTTCTTAATTCTGAACTTGTTCAAATTTTCACTTTCAAACTGGTTAGATTTGATTTCTTAAATAAAAGTAGGTTTAACCTCAATAATGGCTAACACCCCACCCTTCACTGAGATTCCCAACTATATGAACTTAGACTCTAAGATTGAATCTCTCTAGCCAAGGGTTGCCTAGACACTTCCAAGTAAGACAAGTTGTCCAAGATAATTTTCTTGCAGCTCAATGTGTCAGCCACCACATTAGCCTTTCCTGGATTGTAATGAATGGTGACATCATAATCCTATAGAAATTCTCTATTTTCTTTGTTAGATTCAAATCTTTCTGAGTGGACATATGTTGTAGAATGTGATGATCAGTGAATAACTCACACTTGACACCATAAATATAGGGTTGCCAGATTATGAGAGAAAATACTACTGCTACCAACTCCAAATAATGTATTGGGTAGTTCCTCTAATGAATCTTCAACTACCATGAAGAATAGGCCATGACACTTTTGTCCTGCATCAACATAAAATTTAAGCCTGAATGTGAACTATCACAATAAACAATAAAATCCTTACCTTCCACATGCAATGTCAGGATAGGCAATATAGTCAATAGGGTCTTGAGCTTTTTAAATCTATCTTCACACTTTTCAAACCACTTAAAACATTCCTCCTTCTAAGTCAACCTTGTCATGTGTGTATCAATAGAGCAAAATTCTTGACAAATTGGCGATAGTAGCTGGCAAACCCTATTAAAATCCTAACCTCAGTCATAGAACTAGGTCGGACCCAATTTTTAATTGTCTCAATCTTTTGGGATATACTATCACCCTATAAGACCCTAAAAGTTGGAAAGTCTGAATATGAGGATCTAAAGATGATTTTTCTAAAAAACTACAGCTTTTGGCACGAGGTGATTACCATGGTGCCCATAACGAGTTGTATTCAACACCACGGTTCATGGTGCACCACTATGGTGGTAATTCAGAAGCTTAATCACTATAGGGAAGGTTCCACAACACGGACCATGGGCCGTGGTGACCCCTCCCTTGAGACCCTCAGATTCCACTCCAAGGAAATGACCATGTCCCAACTACCAAGGGTTGTATTACCCTTTACGGACCATAGTGGGTTCCATGTTAAATACCTCTGCATACCCCCCCTCAAGTTCCTCACCACGACCTACACCACAAGCCATGGTGACCTTCACGGACGATCATGGTCTTCGTGAAACAAGTCCTATAGAAATCCTTTTTGGTTAAAGGTCCTATCCCACATCAGTTTTAGTTGAGTTATGAGTTTTTATGATAGTTATTAGATTTGATGCATTGACCAATGAGATAAATGTTTTAATATTTTCATGAATTTATTCATGTTTTATAATATATTGGTCTTGCATTCCATGATACAAATTGATTATGTCTTATGTTATTGTTCATGAATCTTTTCACATACTTAGTGCATTTCATGTACTAACATAAACTTTTTTCTAATATTATATTATAGTGTAGGGTCCGACGATCGTATTCATCCACCTCCCTTTCGTGGCTAGAGTTCATTACTATTGCTTTGCTGGTGAGTCCTCACAGTTCGAGGATATGACACTTATTTTCTATCTTGATAGTTGTTACTTTATTTGTCTTAATTTGTCTATATGGATGATCTAGGAGCTTGTCTTATGCCTCCATCGCGTTAGTAGAGGCATGTTAGATAGTGAAAGACTATGTTGTCACTTTCTCATTTCGAGACTTATGTTCTATTTGAGATTTTACTTTCATAGCTTGATTTACCTTTATTGATCATTTACCTTATAAATACTCATTAATGTTATTCTAAAATTCTTAGTTTGGGTCTCTTAGGGTTCTAATCGTCATGTTATGCCTAGGTCCTAAGCAGGGTCATGACAAACTTGGTATCTGAACACAAGGTTAACGCATCCTAGGGAGTCTAACATACTGCATCTAGTAGAGTCTTATTCATAAGTGTGAATCGTGTGGAGTTTCGAGCCTCTTTTCAGATGCTAGCCCAAGTCATGAATACTCAAGTGAATAAAGGATTAGTTTTCCCTCCCAATGTATCAATTTCGTCTTCAAGGCTTAGAGACTTCACAAAGATGAACCCTCCCGAGTTTCATAGATCCAAGGTTAATAAGGATTCCTAAGACATTGTTGATGAATTTAAAAGATTGTTGAGATAATAGGAGTGTCTTTAGAGGAAAAGGCAAAATTGGTAGCCTACAAACTCAAAGGTGTTGCTCAAGTGTGGTAAAACCAATGGAAGGCTGAAAGGGTTGAAATCCTATAAGTTGGGAAAATTTCAAAGTTGCATTTGTCGATCACTTCTTCCCACTTGAATTAAGAGAGATTAAGTTATTGGAATTTATCAACCACAAGAAAGTAAACATGAATGTGAGGGAGTATACCCTCAAGTTCACAAAGTTTTCCAAGTATGATCCATCCTTGGTAGCTGATTCTCATGCCTGAATAAGTAAGTTTATTTTGGGTCTTTCATACTTGATTATGAAGGAATACCAAATAGCTATGCTCATTAAGGACATGGATATATCTAGGTTCATAACTTATGTCGAGAAAATTGAAGGAGAAAAACTTAAGAAAAAGAATGTAAGAGAGTCAAAAAGGGCTGAGTTTGAAGGTGGGTTTTCTCATAACAAATCTGGTGGAGGTAATTGTCATTTCTGACAGGGTCAAAAATTCAAGGCCAAGGTTCTTCAAATACTCTGTCTCTAAAATTTAAGAAGGACAAAGTGTCGAATCCTACGTCACAAGGAGGAGCTCTAAGTTGTCAAGTCATCCCTCCATGTATTAAGTATGGGAGAAACCATAGGAGAGAGTGCTTAGAGAGATTGGATGTTTGCTACAAGCTTGGAAATTCGGGTCATCATGCAAAGAAGTGAAGGAGTGGGGATAGACCCTAAGTTCAGATTCAGGCTACCGGCCATTTGGATCAGCATGCTATTACTTCGGGTGGCGGTCAGCACCAAAACAGATTTTATGCCCTTCAAACTCATCAACAGTTAGAGGATTCCCCCGATATTGTGACTGGTACGTTGAAAGTCTTTGACTTTAATATTTATGCATTATTAGTTCTTGGTTCTACTCTATCATTTGTTACTCTTTATCTTTCTCTGAGATTCCTTGTTAGTCCCGAGACCTTGCTAGAGTCTTTTTCGGTCTACACTCTGGTTGATGATTCAATTGTGGATAGAAGAGTTTATAGAAATTGTCCGGTTTAAATTTTTCATAAAGTCACCTTAGTTGATCTTATAGAGGTTGATATGACTTATTTTGATGTTATTCTTTCTATGGATTGGCTTCATACATGTTATACATCTATATATTGTAAAACCCGTGCAGTTAAGTTTTAGTTTCCAAATAAGTCAGTCTTAGTGTGAAAAAGGTAGTAATTTTACGCTTAAGGGTCAATTCATCTCATGCCTTAAACCTTGGAAAATGATTTCCAAAGATTGCATATATCATCTGGTTTGGGTTAGAGATACTAACTACAAAACTCCTACCCTTGAGTCAGTGTCAGTTGTGAATAAGTTTCCTGAAGTTTTCTCTGATGATCTGCTAGGCATTCCTCCTAAAATGGAAATAGATTTTGGTTTGATCTCCTCCCCAATACTCAACCTCTCTCTATTCCTCCTTACCAAAAGGCCTCGATAGAGTTGAAAGAATTAAATGATCAGTTGAAGGATTTTCTAGAGAAGGATTTCATTAGACTGAGTATCTCTCCATCAGGTGCTCTGGTTCTTTTTTTTAGGAAAAAGGATGGTTCTCTTCATATATTTATTGACTATCGGTAATTCAAAAAGGTCAGAATTAAAAATAAGTATCTCATCCCAAGGATTGATAACTTGTTCAACCAACTTCAGGGAGCAAGCTAATTTTCAAAGATTGACCTTTGATCGGGCTATCATCAACTCTGAGTAAAGGAGTGTAACATTCCGAAGAAGGCTATTAGAACTCGAAATGGTCACTATGAATTTTTTGTTATGTCTTTTGGACTAACGATTGCCCTTATAGATTTTATGGATTTGATGAACAGGGTATTCAAGCAATACTTGGATATCTTCATTACTATGTTCATTGATGATATTTTGATCAACTCTCAGAGTGAGGAAGAGTATGCCAATCATTTGAGAATTGTGTTGCAAATTCTCAAGGACCGTGAGTTGTATGCAAAGTTTAGCAAGTGTGAATTTTTGTTAAGGTCAGTTGCCTTCCTTGGCCATATTGTCTCTGGTGAAGGAATTGTGGTTGATCCAAAGAAGGCTGAGACACTTCAAAATTGGCCTAGACAATTGATTCCTTTCTATATTCAGATTTTTTTGGGCTTAGCCAGTGATTATAGAAGGTTTATGGAAGGTTTTTCTTCCTTTGCATCGCCTTTCACTACTTCTACTTAAAAGAAGGTGAAATTCCAATGGTTCGAGGCATGTGAGAAAATCTTCCAAGAGTTGAAAGATAGGCTTACCTCCACTTCGGTGTTGACTTTATCGTAAGGTTCTGATGGGTTTTTTCTGTATAGTGATGCTTCACGAGTTGTTCTTGGTTTTGTTCTAATTCAAAAGGTTAAAGTGATAGCTTATGCTTCAAGGCAACTCAAGATACATGAGAAGAATTTCCTAACTCACGATTTAGAGTTGGAGGCGGTGGTATTTACTTTGAAGTTGTGGAGACACTATCTCTATAGTGTCCATGTGGACATTTTTACCGACCACAAGAGTTTGCAATATGTGTTCACTCAAAAAGACTTGAACCTTCGACAAAGGATATGACTTAAGTGGTTGAAATATTAAGATATGAGTGTGTTATACCATCCAGGTAAGGCAAATGTGGTAGTCGATGCTCTTAGTATATTTCCCATAAATGGTGTTTCCCATATTAAGGATAAGAAGAAAGAGTTAGTACAGGATGTGCATAGATTAGCCCTTTTGGGAGTTTGATTGGATGACTTAGAGGATGGTGGTGTTATTGTGCAAAATGGTTCCAAATCATCTCTTGTGGTAGACGTTTGATGTCCTACAACTACCTGATCTCAGAATCTCTTCTACGACTCAACAGGATGATTAATAAAGAGGATTATGACTCATAAAGTTTAATCATAGAGGAAGTTCAGAGAAGGAAATATTTAGAGTTTCTCAGGATTAAGTTCACGACTCAACAGGATGAGTTGTATAAACTTCAACAACTCATAGAGGTGAGTCAGAACAAAACTTTAGAGACTTGATTTTTAGGGTGTTTCCAAAACCTGTAGGATGAGTCATCTTGACAGACTCGTCATTTTTCCTACGACTAGAAGAGTCACTTCTAGGTTCAAATCCGAATAATTTAATGAGGGGTATTTGAGTCTTTTTCCAAGCATGGTTCAATGAACGTAGACACTGTTATGGCTAAGTTCAAAGTCTATATATACCTAATCATTCAAAATTCACTCTAGTTCCAAATCATTCTTCAAATTTCATTAATCATTCTTCAATTTTCAAGCTAGGGTTTCAAAAACAATCAGGTGTTTCTTCAATTTCTAAGTAAATTTAATAAGGTATGTGGGGATTTATCCATAGGTTCCTTTCACCCATGGAGTCCCAATGTTTTTACTCAAAATCTCATGAATTTTAATTGCTTATTAACCCTAGTTTTGATGAATTGCATTGGACTATTTTAATTTTATTTTTAGATATTATCAATGATCATCTTAAGCATGCTTCTATATGAATTACATGATTTCAAGTGAAATTATGAATGCACATGCATAAAGCTATTTTCAATCATGATTATGAAGTTCAAAGATGATTTTTCATTCGTTGAATATGAGTTCAATATTTTCAAAACAAACTTTTATGAATGAAGTTAAGATTCATGAATTAATGATGAAAGTTATGCTGATGGTCATGTATGATCCAACAAAGTTATTGTGGTGTGATAAGTACAATTCTCACACAATCATGTTTAAGATGATGATAAGAAAAACTCTCACCGAAGTTTATGGATTCCGATGAATCACTAAAGTTATTGAGATATTTTTATAAAAATAGATTGATATGTAGTTATTATCTCTTCATATAATGTTTATGATCATGTTGTAATGAATTTTGTTGGGATATTGACTAAACACCAAGAGGACTTCTAGGTGGGGTTCGGTCCAGTAACATAATTAGTTACCAAGGAAATTCTTGTAGCAATCTAAAATCCCAAACTATATTGCCCATGTAGGTTGCCTTTATGCCTAGCTAGTGGATCTACATATAGTTATTAAGTTGAAGTTGTTTTGTACGAAGTCTATCTTGGTAAGTAGCCTCTCTCTTCTCGATGTGGGAGTTACATCGGATTCCATATTATAGCTCGCATAGTCTTAAGATGTCGGTTAAAGGTCTTATCTCACATTCAGGTTATATGCAAAGATGAAAGTTTTATTATAGAGTCGTGATATTTGACCATAGCTACATGATATTTCAAATTCTTTAAGTTTAATTCATGCTCATTATGTTGGTCATGCATCGTATTTCATATTACTCATGTTCCTTTACTTGTTTATGCATAACTCACATACATAGTACCTTCTATGTACTAACGTATATTTTTCCTATATTATCTCATAATGTAGGAGTGGTCGATGACCATCCTATTCGTGGCTAGAATTTCTTAGTACTCAAAAGTTGGTGAGTCCTCATTCATTGAGGATATGACTTTTCTTTCCTATTGCTATAACAACTTTCTCTTATATGATTCGGGTGAGGTAGGAGCTTGTCCTAAGCCCCTATCAAGTCTAGAATAGAGATATATTAGACGTTAAAAATGATGTAATCCATTTTGGATCTTTGTTGAAGTTATTATCTTACATTTCTATGTTGAGTTGACACTTCCACTTATCTTACTATGTGTTCTTTTACCTTATGTATGCAATGTATGCTAAGATTTCTTGGTTGGGATACCTCTTAATACCAATCTCCATCTCATGTCTAGGACCTAGGCTTGGGTCGTGATAAACTTGGTATTAGAGCACAAGATTTAGGAGTGTCCTAGGGATTCTAACATGCCGCGCTAAGTAGAGTCTTGTTTATCAGTGTGAAGAATACAATATCCATGAATAGGAGGCTATGAAGTGTCTTAGGAAAATATCACTTCTTTCATAATCTATGTCATATGATAGAGTGATACTCTAAGTCTTTCCCCTAATGCTTGTTCATTTTGATTTTAAAGAAAAATACCTCCACAAAAATACCCCGCTCGAAGAAATGTGGTTGAGGAAGGGAAACAAGCTCTGAATGAGACCTTGGATTACCAAGTGACTAATGCCGAGTTTTGAGTGGTCTTCCAAGTACTTGCTCAAGCCATGATGGCACAAGTCAATCATGAGGTGGTTGCTTCTACGAACCTGAGTGTGGTTAAGGTGGAAAAAAGGGTTTGTGACTTCATAAGGATGAATCCTCAAGAGTTTTGTGTTCTAAGGTGAAGCAATATCCACAAGAATTTGTTGATAGCGTTCACAAGATTATGAAGATTGTGGGGGTTAGCCCGATTGAAAGGACAGAGTTGTCTAGGTATCAATTTAAGGGTGTTGCTCAAATTTGATTTGATTAATAGAAGAGTGAGAAGCCTACAGAGACGGATACCATGACATGGAATGAGTTAAAAGGAGTGTTTATTGACCATTTTTTCCCCATTGAAGTTGAGGGAGGACAAGGTACAAGAATTCATAAATCTCAAGCAAGGTGGTAAGAGTGTGAGAAAGTATGCCCTCAAGTTTACTCAATAGTCAAAATATTCACCATTTATGGTTGCCGACCCAAGAGCTCGTATGAGTAAATTTGTGTCAAGTGTGTCGGAGGTGGTTTCTAAGGAGTGTAAGATGGCTATATAGATTTGGGAAATCGACATCTCTAGACTTATGACCTAATTGGAGAAAATAGAGAGTGAGAAGCTAAAGGAGAAAACTAGAGAATCCAAGAGCACAAGGACCGATAGTGGTGATTCTTCTTATGTTAAGTACGAAAGTGATGGACATCCTCATTTTCTCCAAAAGTATTTCAGGAAAGGTTCTTCAAATTCCACTACTATAAGGTTTGATAAAGATTGGGTGCCCAACTCTAAGCCTCAAGGAGGTGCTCTTAATGGCCAGTTACTCCCGCATGCGAGAAATGTGGAAAGAACCACAAGGGAGAGTGCCTAGTAGGTTTGAATGTATGATATCGATGTGGTAAGACAGATCATCATGCTAAGGAGTTTAAGGTTAAAGATGGAAGTCCTCAAGACCAAGTTTCTGATGGAGTCCAAGTGCAACAAGGTGAACAAGTTCAACAAAAGTGTGGCCAACATAACAATAGGTTTTATACTCTTTATGGTAGGTAAGAGGTGGAGGAGAACCCCAATGTTGTTACCGGTATGTTAGGGGTCTTTCAATATGATGTTTATGCTTTACTTGAGCTGGGTGCAAATATGTCTTTTGCTACTCCTTATATGGCCATGAGATTTGATGTTAATCCCAAAAAACTATTAGAACCTTTTTCCATTTATACGCCCATAGGTGAGTTGGTTATGGCTAAAAGAGTCTATAAAAATTATCCAATTTTGGTTCTTCACAAAGTTACCTTATATGATTTGTTGAACTTGACATGACCGATTTTGATGTTATCATTTGTATAGATTGGCTATATACATGTTATGATTCCATTGATTATAGAACCCGAGGGGTTAATCTTCAATTCCCTAATGAGCTGGTCCTACAATAGAAGGGTAGTAATTTTGTGGTTAAAAGCCAATTCATTTCATTCCTTAAATCATAAAAAATAATTTCCAAGGGTTGTATCTACCATCTTGTGAGGGTTAGAGATTCTAATTCTGAAGCCCCTACTCTAGAGTCGGTCCCTATTGTTAATGCGTTTCCAGATGTGTTTCCCAATGATCTGTTATGCCCCATACTTCTAAACTTCAGAAAGCCTTCTTAAACTTCTTAAGAGTGGCCATGTGACCCCGATTAGTTACAACGCTATCAAATAACTCTAAGGAAAGGAGAATGAGATACTTCATAATAAAGAAGATAGGAAAATGGGGCTATAAGAATTCGAAAGGAGTTGGAGGCCAGGTAGTGGGTCGTAGGACTCGACTTTCTTGCGTAAGCTACCAAATTGGACATCTTACATACTTAAGCTACTAGAGTACATATTGAGCTCACGTAGCAAGGATTTTATAGGCTCTTAAAGTAAGATGAGATTACGAACCTACGGAAGGAAAATAAGGAGACGACGCGCCTACTTGAAACAAGTAGGTGATGCATCTACTTGAACCAAGTAGTCGACTCACCTACTTGGGGTGGACCCCACACTGTCACATGGCAGCTTTGGATTGGCCGCATGATTGAGGTGGCACCCTAGGGGGACTGTCACATGTCACCCCTAGGGGGATGCCATGTGGAACTTGACAAAAAGGGATATATATGTATTACATTCTGTACATAGTTCATTCTTCAGCATTTCGAACAAAATAAAAGAAGGAAACCCTAACAGACTAAGAGAGAAGGGCGACGGTTTTGGCCAAAGTGAAAGGTAAGCTCCGATTCCGTTCCATAAATTAATTTTTTAAGGTATCCCTAGGTTAAATGAAGGTGTTTAACAACTTGAATTAATTAATTGGGGCAGAAATATAGGGATGCAAACAGCCACCGAAGTTCAACCGCAACAAGAGCTTCCAAAGCCAATTTTCAGCAAGTTTGGGAAGCCGTTTGTTAAGGTATGGTGTGGTTCTCTTCTCCCACATTTTGTTAAGGGTTTGTAAATGTTATGAGGGTATTAATAACGTAAATTTATGGTTTGGAGCAGCACCAAAAATATACAAACAGTCCGCTAAAGTTTCAGCATGTTAAGAAACTTCCGAGGCAAATTTTGGTGAGTTTTGGCCAATTTTGGGAAAGGTAAGGTCTTTCCTTTTAATTTGAAGTTTATGGTGTTGTTATAGGGTTTATTATACATTTTTTATGCTGCTGTAAGTGTACGAACTTTGTAGAAATGCTCGACATTAAAAATAATTTAAATTAAAGTCGTCGTAGCTAAATTAAAGTCAAATAGTGCGTGGTGTTGTGATGCTGAAGCTGCAGGTTGTGTGGTGGTGTATTGCAGGGATGTAACATGGTTTATTTAAGGCATGGTAGCTTCTGGTTTCAGCCACACAACCCTTCATTTCATACAATTAAAGATTTTATGAAATAAAGGTTAAAAGCCCTACTTTGGTATCGTGGTTTTGAGCGAGTTGTTTGGAGTTTATGTTGTATAAGGTTGATGTGAATTGTATATATATATATGCTGAAGGTTATTGTTTTTGGTTGGCTGTAGCTATTAGGAGTATAATTGGAAATTTGGATAGGGCACATTATAGGGAAGATGTTGCCCAATTTTTGTTAACTCTTTAACTAGTTAAGGAACTAGTCGAGAAGGCAAGCGAGGGGATGAGTTCTATAAATACTCGTGTGTAACCTAAGGTTCTTGAAAGCCAAGGGTTTTTAATATTCATATTAATTCCATGTTAAATAGGTTTGGAGTACGACGACGTGAATGTGATTAAGAGATGTCCATAAAAGGTATGTGAGGCTTTCTTTTGACATGTTTTTGTCATAAGTATGTAAATCCTGTCTATCTTTTCTTTTGGGCATGTCTTAGATTTAAGTGACAAATGATATGTGTATGCATCTTGGGATAACTCTATTCATGAGCTCTGAACATGATTCATGATTCATAATTCATGTTCACTTCTTAATGTTAAAGACTCTTAAAGTAGTTAAGGTCCCATTCCTCAAGTCTTCTATATGCTAAAAAGTAGTGTATGTAAAGCTAACATTTCCTTCTTTCTGCATGTCTTCAAGTTAAATAGTGAATGATATGAACTTGAGGGTAAATCTACTCGTAAATGCCAAGTGTAATTCACAGTTCTTATGTGCTTCTTGATGAAAGCACTCTTACAGTAATCGAACTAGGGCTTCTCAAGCCTTCCATAGTTAGAAAGGGATGAGTATGTGAAGCTAGCCTTTCTTCTCTTTTGGCATGAATTAGATGTAAGTATTACGTATATGAAGTTGAAGTTATTCCACTCTTAAAACTCTGAGTGTGAGTTAAGTCTCTTATTCACTTCTTGATATTAGAACTCCTGCGATAGTTGAGTT
Organism: Solanum dulcamara; assembly: GCF_947179165.1. Classification (NCBI taxonomy): domain Eukaryota; kingdom Viridiplantae; phylum Streptophyta; class Magnoliopsida; order Solanales; family Solanaceae; genus Solanum; species Solanum dulcamara. The sequence continues at coordinate 49,458,634 of NC_077239.1, forward strand.
ACGGACTTGTAAGTCTTCTACATGACTAATAATAGTACACGTGAAGCCTATTCCTTCCTCCTCATGAAATAGTTAAGGTAAGTGAAGCGAGATATGATATTAGCTAGAGGTGATTCCATTATAGGTTTCGGGTATAACTCAGGACTTGTACTCACTTTTGAATGATAAGGGCCTTGAAGTAGTTGAACTACGATCCTTGAGCCTCCTGTAGGTTGAATAGTGTTGGGATGTGTAAGCTCCTATACCAAGGGGATCTTGAACGTACCTCGGTACATTTTTCTATGTAAAGATCCGGTCGTACGTTCCATGACATGTTATACGATATACAGATCAGTCCCTTGTTTCTCGGCATTATTATGTGATATTCAGATTGAGCCGTTGTTCCTCGGCATTATTATAAGATATGTAGATCGGGTCGTCATTCCTCGACATGTACTTTGTATATACACGGATTAGGTTATACATTCCGAAGCGCTAATGGTATATTTGTTCTTATGATGACAAAATGATGCATTTGTTACATCGAGTCCCCAAATGGGCCGGATACAATATGTGATGATAGCATGTATGCCTTTATTTTATAAAATATAGGTACGGTAGATGGCTAAATATTATACTTTCCCTTGCATCCCTGTTTCAGCTGTTGTCTTAGATATGATTTTTTATGCTTTATATACTCAGTACATATATCGTACTGACCCCTCTTTCCTCAGGGGGCTGCGTTTTATACCCGCAGGTACAAATGTTCATTTCGGAGATCGACCAGCTTAGGATTTCTGCTCAGCTATGTTGGAAGTGGTCCACTATTTTGGAGCCTAGATTTTGGGTACTGGTCCTGCGATGTATAATTTGTTTATTCAGTGGTACGGCGGAGGTCCTATCCTGCCATATATTGCAGTTACTATTCTTAGAGGTCTATAGTCACGTGTATGTGGGTTAAGCGTAAATTGTCTTAATTATGCCTATACATAAATATTTTTATGTTATGGCAGCCTTGTCGGCTTGCATGCTCTTTAATGTTATGATACAAATGAAAAGGGCTATAGGTTTATGAAAATATTATCGCCCAATGGGGCTTTGTTATATGATATTGTTTTATTTACAGTTCAATTTGACCATAGCTGATAGTTAGGTATACAGAGGGTCCAAGTCGGACCCCAGTCGTGGCCTACGGAGTTGGGTCGTGACATAATCTACCTGATATTCCTCTTAAAAGGGAAATTGACTTTGCATAGACCTTCTTCCCGATACTCAACCTATTTCTATTCCTCCTTATTGAATGGCTCCGGTGGAACAAAAAGAGTTAAAGGATCAATTAAAAGGCTTATTAGACAAAGGTTTCATTAGACCAAGATATCTCTATGGGGTGCTCCCATTTTGTTTGTAAGAAAGAAGGATGGTTCGCTTTGTCTGTATATTGATTACCAATAATTGAACAAAGTAACCATTAAGAATAAATACCCAATTCTGAGAATAGATGATTTTTTGACCAATTGCAAGGGGCAAGTTACTTCTCTAAGATTGATCTTCGTTCCGGTGATCATCAACTAAGGATGAGGGAGTAAGATATTGCCAATACGGCATTTCAAACAAGGTATGTTCATTATGATTTCTAGGTTATGTCGTTTGTTTTGACTAACGCGCCCGTGACATCCATAGACTTAATGAATAGGGTGTTCAAACAATATTTGGACATATTTATAATTATATTTATTGATGAAATTTTAGTTTACTCTCAAAATGAGGAAGAGCATGCTAATCACTAAAGGATTGTATTACAAACTCTAAGGGACAAGCAATTGGTTTCCAAGTTCAATAAATGAGAGGTTGCTTTCCTTGGTTATATTGTGTCCGGTGAAGGGATTATGGTTGATCCTAAGAAAATCGAAGTAGTTAAGAATTGTCCTATACCATTATCCACTTTGAATAATAGAAGTTTCTTGGGCCTAGCAAGATATTATAGAAGATTTTTAGAAGGTTTTCATCAGTCTCATCACCTTTGACTAAGTTGACTCAAAAGAAAGTAAAGTTCCAATGGTTGAAAGCTTGTGAGAAGAGTTTCCAAGAATTGAAAGATCGTCTTACTACTGCTCCTATTTTGACCCTACCGAAAGGGTCTTATGGGTTTTTTGTGTATCGTGATGCTTCACGAGTTGGTCTTGGTTTTGTTTAAATGCAACATGGTAAGGTTATAGCCTATGCTTCTAGGCAAGTTAAGGTATATGAAAAGAATTATCTGACCCATGACTTGGAACTAGTGGAGGTTGTGTTTGTATTAAAGATTTGGAGACACTATCTTTATAGTATCCATGTGGATGTGTTTACCGACCATAAAAGTCTATAATATGTGTTTAATCAAAAAGTTTTAAACCTAAGGCAAGGAGATGGCTTGAATTGTTGAATGTGGTTGCCAATGCACTTAGTAGATTATTCATGAATAGTATTTCCCATGTTGAAGAGGGTAAGAAAGAGTTGGTTGAATATGTGCATAAATTAGCTGGATTAGGTGTCTAGTTGGTTGACTCCAATAATGGAGGTATCCTCATTCAAAATGGTTCGTAATCGTCTCTTGTAGCAGATGTCAAGGCTAAGCAAGATAGTGATCTGAAGTTAGTTGAATTGAAGAAGTCGTTTACCGAAAAAGTCATTGAGGCTTTCTCCCAAGGGGGAGATGGTGTACTTTTCTACCAAGGTCGGTTGTGTGTTCCTAATGTTCATGGGTTAAGAGAGTTAATATTGAATGAGCCCATAGTTTACGTTATTCGATTCATCCAGGATCCACTAAGATGTATCATGATTTAAGGGAAGTGTATTGGTGGAATGGCATGAAGAAGGATATAGCAAAGTTTGTGGCTAGATGTCCAAATTGCCAACAAGTCAAAGTTGAGCATCAAAGACCGGGAGGTTTAGCCCAAGATATAGAGATTCCTACTTGGAAGTGGAAAGATGTGAATATGGACTTTGTGACGGTTTTTGACTCATACTAAGAAGAATTATAACTCCATTTGGGTTAGTGTAGATCGAATGACCAAGTCGACTCATGTTCTACCAGTAAAGACTTCTTATGGTGCCGAAGATTATGCTAAGTTGTACGTTCGTGAGTTGATAAGACTATATGGTGTTCCCTTGTTTATTATATCGGATCAAGGTACTCAATTCACTTTACACTTTTAGAATTCGTTTCAAAAGGTTCTTGGTACAAATGTTAAGTTAAGTACTTCTTTCTATCCTCAAACCGATAGTCAAGACAAAAGACCAATCCAAACCTTAGAGGATATGTTGAGGGCATGTATGATTTATTTTAAAGGAAGTTGGGATGAGCATTTAACATTGATTGAGTTTGCCTACAATAATAGTTATCACTCTAGCATCCTTAATAGCTCATTTCGGAGCATTGTAGGGATAAGTGTAGGTCCCCGGTGAGATGGTTTAAAGTAGGTGCGATGGCCTTCATTGGTTCATATTTGGTAATAGATTCTATGGAGAAGGTGGATAATTGGGTCTATTTGAAGGTTAAATCCATGAATGGTATAATGCATTTTGGTAAGAAAGGAAAATTGAGTCTTAGATATGTTGGACCTTATAAGATATTAAGACATATTGGCAAGGTGGATTATGAGTTAGATTTTCCATTTGAGTTAGCTATGGTTCACCCTGTTCTTCATGTATCTATGTTGAGAAAGTTTGTGGGTGATCTGAATTCCATTGTACCATTGGAAGATGTGAGTGTTGAAGAGAATTTGACTTATGAGGAGGTTTCGATGGAAATCTTAGACCGGCAAGTAAAGAACCTAAGAAAAAGAGAGGTTGTGTCCATTAAAGTGTTGTGGAGAAACCAACAAGTAGAGAGTGCTACTTGGGAAGCAGAAGAAGATATGGTGAAACAACGTACCTCTTTCCTTCAACTCAAGTCAATTGAACTCTTGTGTATTTAGTCCCTCCTACGTCATTCATATGCATACATGTTCATGAAAGTTGATTTTAAGCCATGTTTTATGTTAAGTTGAAATTTTATGTCCCATGCATATAAAGTGTCATAATATTCATATTAAGATGCTAGTCCTTTTTCCGAGTCTTTCCTATGCTAGTTGAATCTCATTCGAGGATGAAAGTTCCTAAAGGGGAGATATTGTAAGACCCCAGAAGTCGAAAAGTAAGAATAAAGGAAGAATCTCAAAGAAAGGGAATTGAACCTAAGACTATGAGTTAGTCTACCACTCGTAGAGTCTACTACGAGTCACAAAGACAACTCATGGAATGAATCTAAGCTAGAAATTTGGATAAGGCAAGTATGATGGTCTACGAGTCGATTGACGACTCATAAAAAAGTCTACAGTGACTCGTAGAATCAAATCATTGATGTAGGTCTGAGGTCCTGCAATTACCTAATTTCAAGACCTCTTCTACGACTCAACAGGATGAATCATAGAGAGTATTATGACTCCTAGAGTTTAATCATAGAATAAATTCAAAGATGGCAAAATTCAGAGTTTCTCGGGATCGAGTTTGACTTGACAGGATGAGTCGTATAAACTTCGATGACTCATAGAGGTGAGTCATAATAAAACTTTAGAGACTTGATTTTCAGGGTGTTTTCAAAACCTGTAGAATGAGTCATTTCGATGACTCGTCATTTTTCCTATGACTCGTAGAGTCACTTCCTAGGTTTAAATCCATGTATTTAATGAAAGGTATTTGTGTCTTTTTACAAGTTTGGTTCAACGAACCTAGACACTTTTATGTCCAAGTTCAAAGTCTATATATATCTAATCCTTAAAAATTCCTCTACTTCCAAATCAGTCTTCAAATTTTCACTAAGGCAAGAACATAAAAGACTTCTCTCAAAGTTCTTCTTCAATTTTCAAGCTATGGTTTCAAAAGCAATCAGGTTCTTCAACCCTAGTTTTGATGAATTACATTGGGCTGTTTCAATTCTATTTTTAGATGTTATCAATGATCATTATAAGGATGTTTCTATATGAATTGCATGATTTCAAGTTCAATTAGGAATGCCCATGCATAAAGCTATTTTCAATATGATTATGAAGTTGAAAGATGATTTTTTTATTAGTTGAATATGAGTTCAATGATTTTTAAAAGAAAGCTTTTATGGATGAATTTAAGATTCACAAATTAATGATGAAAGTTATGATAATGATCATGTATGATCCAAGAAAGTTATTATGGTGTGATAAGTACAATTCTCACAAAATCATATTTAAGATGGTGATAAGGACAATTCTCACCAAAGTTTGTGGATTCCTATGAATTACTAATTTAATAAGCTACTCACAATATATTTTATAAAGATGAATTGATAGGTGGTTACTATCGCTTTCTATAATGTTTATGATCATATTTTAATGAATTTTGTTGGGATATTGACTCAGTACCAAGAGGACTTCTAAGTGGGGTTCGGTCCATTAACGTAGTTAGTTAACCAAGGGAATCCTAGTAGCAACCTAAAGTCTCAAACTGCGTTGCCCGCGCAGGTTGCCTTTATGGCTTGGCTAGTGGATCCACATATAGCTATTGAGTTGAAGTTGTTTCTCATGGAGTCTATCTTGGCAAGTAGCCTCTCTCTTCTTGATGTGGGAGTTACATCGGATTCCATGCTATAGCTCAAATGGCCTTAAAATGTTAGTTAAAGGTCTTATCCCACATTCAAGTTATATGCAAAGATGAAAGGTTGATGAATGATTTGTTATGGATTCGTGATGCTTGACCATAGCTACATGATATTTCAAATGCTTTAAGTTTAATTCATGCTCATTATGTTGGTCATGCATCTTATGTCATATTGCTCATGTTCCTTTATTTGTTCATGAATAACTCACATACTTAGTACCTTTTTATGTACTAACACATATTTTGCATACATTGTCTCATAATGTAGGAGCAGACAATGATCATCCTATTCATGGATAGACTTGCTTAGTACTCAAAAGTTGGTGATTCCTCATTCATGGAGGACATGACTTTTATTTCCTATAGCTATTATAAATTTCTCTTAAATGATTCAGTTGAGCTAGGAGTTTTTTCTAAGACCCCATCAAATCTAGAATAGAGGTATGTTAGACGTTAAAAATGATGTAACATTTTGGACCTTTGTTGAAGCTATTGTCTTCGACTTCTATGTAGAGTTGACACTTCCGCTTATCTTACTATGTGTTCCTTTACCTTATGTATGCAATGTATGCTAAGATGGCTTATTGGGATCCCTCTTAATATCGATCATTGTGTCACGTCAAAGACTTAGGCTTGGGTCCTAACATTGTAAGACCCAGAAGTTGGAAAGTCTAAAAATGAGGATCTAAAAATTTTCCTGAAAATACAGCTTTTGGCACCAAGTAATGACCACGAAGGCCATCACGGGCCCTATTCAACACCATGGTTTATGGTGCATCGCCATCGTGCTCATTCATAAACTTCAATCCTATAAGGAAGGGTCTATGACAGGGACCATAGGCTATGGTGAGCACCACTAGCCGTGGTGCCCTCAGGTCATAGTGACCTACACAAAGGGTCATGGTCTCCGTTAAGGTGGTCCTACAAATTTCCTTGTTCCCCAAGTTTAAGGCATTGACCACGGACACCTCCACAGGTCGTGGTGAAGTTCACGGACCATGATGGGTCCTCTGTCCAGCTTCAATTTTTAGTTTTAATGAAGGGTATTTTGGTCATTCCCTATATTTTTATTAATGACTATGGACAATTTTTGGGACTAGATTCTTACCTATTAACTATCCTAAATTCTTCTAACCCTCTCATTCTTACCATAATTACCTAAATCACAAAAACTTTCTCTCCCAAGTTTTCTCTCGAAGGTATTCTTCTCCCTCAAGCAATTCAAAGGACTTCTCCAAGGTCAAGCTCCCATTCTCTTCAATTTACAGCTCATAAAGGCTAAAGTATGTGGGACTTCATCCATGGGTACCTTTCACTCATGGAATCCCAAAGATTTCTTCTCAAATTCTCTTATTATTTTTTCAATTAAAAGCCCTAATTTCATGTTCTTCATTAGGTCTTCATGACTATGTTATATATCAATGCTATCAGCCTAATTATGCATAATTCAAATCATATTGAATGATTTCAAGTTGAATTTTAATGATCCAATTTATATGCTAGTATCAAATATGATTTATGAGGTTTGATCATGATTTTCAAGTTATTTCAATGAAAGCTTTATGAATGAGTTTAAAGATACTTTATGCATAGAAGTTTATGAAAGATGATTTAATGAAGTTTTAAGCAAGTTAATGATAGGGCAACTTAGACCATAAAGATATTTTTTATGAATAAAGATATGTAATGATGGAAGGTCTACACCACATTGCATGAGTTATATGATAGATGAGCTAATGCTATGATTTTCTATGATGAAGCTAGATGAGTTATTATTATGTTATTCTATAAAAATGGATAAATGAATTAATATTAGTTATTGTCTTTCCTATGATGTTTATAATCATATTTTATGAAAGTTCCATTGGGATATTGACTAAGCACCGAGTGGACCTTGGGATAGGCTTTCCTTCCACAGTTAGGGATAAAAACCCAAAGTAAGATTCCATTGCCCTATAACTACATTACCCATTATAATACCCCAAAAGTTGAAAAGTTAGAAAATGAGGAACAAAAGATAAATTCCTAGAGAAATATAGTTTTTGGTACCAGGTGATGACCATGAAAGCCATCACGAGTTGTAGTCAGCACCAAGGCTTGTGGTGAGCCATCGTGGTGGTGGTTCAAAACCTTAGTGCTACAGGGAAGGGACCATGACAAGAGACCACGGGCCATGGTGAGCACCATGAGCCGTGGTACCCTCCGTGGTAACCCCCTTCCTTGAGACCATCAAGAAATTTCCCAAGGTAGTACCACTCCTCACCAGCATGGGGAGTGTTTCTCTTCACGGAAAATGATGGGTTCCATGGTGATCACTCCTACAGACCCTCCTACAGGTCCTACACCACGTTCGTGATTCACAGACCATAATGATCTCCATAGACCATGAAAGCCTCCATAGAGGAAGTCCTAAAACTCTTTCTTGCAACCCCAAGATTCAAGTCTAAGTCAAGAACTACAAATGACCACAATGGGCCTTGGTGAGGATCACGGACCATGATGGGTCCTTCATGTACTCCCAGTTTTCAGTTAAATAAAGGGTAATTCAGTCATTCTCTATTCTTTTATTAATGTATGTAGACATTTTCGGGACTAGATTCTTCATGTAATTGTCCTAAATACTCCTAAGTCTATTCTTTGCCCTCATAACCTATAAGATCATTTTTAAGACTTCTTTCCCAAGGTTCCTCAAGGGATCTTCAACTTTCTTAAGTTTTGGCTAGGGTTTCTTTAAAAACAAGTCTCCTTTCTCAATTTCAAGTTCAAATTCATTCAAAATATGTGGGAATTGATCCATGGGTTCCTTTCACCCATGGATCACAAAATCTCATTAAATTCAATTGGTTTTATAACCCTAGTTTGATGAATTGCATTGGGTTATTTCAATTATGTTTTTATTTATTATCAACATTCATTATAAGTATGTTTCTATATAAATTGCATGATTTTAAGTTTAATTATGAATTTTCTTACATGAAGCTATTTTCAATGATGAGTTACATGAAGTATGATTATGAAGTTCTATGATTTCAAAGTATTCTCGTGGCTTTCACTCAAATTGACTATGTATATGAGTTTTACTCTAAATTCAAGTATAAATTATGATCATGGATTTCAATTATGTTCAAGTTATGAATTTCATGCAAGGTATGAAGAGAGGTGATTTAGGATCCTTAATTGGTGACCTAGGAACCTAATGACAAGAATTATGCAAGTATGATATTGTGATGTTGAAAGGCTTATATTCATATTGCAAGTATGACATAAAAATGAGTTAATCTATGAATTATAAAGTTTATGAACAAGTTTATGATATATGTTAAGTAGGACTACTATGTTACTTAGCACCGAATGATGACTGAGGTTGGGGCTAGACCTATGGGGTCCTTATATAAAGTCTCTTATCTCATAACTATGTGCCACCATAGGATTGTCCTTTTCCTAGATAGTGGATCCACATATAGCATATGTTCATGGCACCCGCCTAGCAAGGTAGAGTCTACCTTGGCAAGTAGATTCCCTTTTCTTTCGTTATATGAGAAGACATCGGAATTCCATGTTATAGCTTGCATGATCTTATAGTTGGTTATGATTTTATCCCATATATGTATATTCTCTTTATATTCTTTTATGATTTCAGCCATGTCTCTTAAATGCTTTGATCATCATGGCTTCCTCATGAATTTATTTATCCTCTTTATCATGTACGTTAATTGATCACTTCATCCTATGATTTATATTGCATGGAATTTCCACATGATTAGTATATTCAAATGTGCTAACGTATATTGTTGCCTAGATTGCCTTATAATGTATGGTCGAGGAACCTATTCCACCCACACGTGGCTAGTAGAGTTTCCATCCAGTGAAGATTGGTGAGTCCTTATCCATCAAGGGTGAGTTATGCATTTATTTCATTCCAAAGACTTTTGTTATAGTTATGTTGAGGGTGAAGTAGGGACATATCATGACCCAACCTAGGTCCTAGTCATAACACGGTGATTAAAACCCTGAAGGGCTCCAACCGAGCCTCTTTTACATATCATAAAAATACATAAGGTAAGGAAAAAGAGGAAATATCATAAGAGAGTGTAAACTATGAATAGAAATTTAAGAACGTCACATGACAACATAAACTCAAATTATTTGTCCAACTAGATGCCTCTACTCATAAATATGGGCGGGGGATAAGACACATTCCTAGCTCACCCTCAATATGAGATATAGCAAAAGTCTTTAAAAACAATAACTAACATGATAACTAGTCCCTGAAAAATAAGGATTCACCACAAACACCGCTGGATAGGAAAGCTTAACTAGCCACGTCGATGAGTATAATCTTCAACCTCAACCCCTACATATGAGACAATGTAGGAAAAAGTATGCATTAGTATGTTGGAATATATTAAGTATGAGGCAATGCAATGCATAGAAAACCATATTTGTAAAATGACCATTTTAAATAGCATGATAGGAGAAGTAGTAAAAATCATAAAACAATCTTTAAGAAGGATCAATGCATATTAACCCATAAGAATATCATATAAAGTAAAAGATAGGATTAGTCATTTAGAACATAAAAAGGACCATACATATGTGGGATAGGAACCATAACCAACAATAAGACCATGCGAGCTATAATATGGAATCCCAATATTGCCCCTACATCGGAGAAAAGGGGGAGACTACTTGCCAAGGTAGACTCCTATATGCCTAAGTGGATCCACTAAGCAGTTATGTGAACCGGGCATTCAGCCCTAGTTCTTAGACTCGGGTACTCACCTTCAAGCCTTGATATTTCGGGTACTCACCTCTTAGAGATTTAGGTATTCGCCTCTAATTCCTTTGTTCCTACGGTGACACATAGTTCAAGAGATATGAGGTTGCCACTAGGGATTTTGGTAGGGCCTCCACCCCAACTCCACTCAATGCTAGGTCAAATCCCATGGAATATATACATAGCATAGAAATCATAATGACATATATCATAGTCATGATCATAGGTTTGAAATCATAGAGTAGCTCATTTTTATAACATACTTGTAATGTGAGAATTTTCCTTTCATCATTACAATCATATTTGCATAATTCATATCGTTAGGCCTTAGGTCACCACATAGGGCCCTAAGTCACCCTTTCCATAATTTACATGAAAATCATCATTCGAAACATACTTATAGTCTATGATCATAATTGAAATACATAATCATAATTCATACTTGGAAATTCATGATCATAGTTTATACTTAAAATTAGGGTAAGACATGAATGCATGATCAATTGACTTGAAAATCATGAAATTGACTTGAAAACATGCATGATCATAAACTTTATATCAGCCCATACATAATTTATATAGATAATATCCCTTAGAAGTATAATTCGAATACTCATAATTTACATCATGAACCCTAAAGATCAAAATAGAAGAATTCATAAAAAAAACTCTTCAATTTAATGCAATAACCATCAATTTATATTAAAATAGACTCATGCTCATACTTTGAATTATAATTCATGTAATAGTAATAGAGATCATAAAACTCATAAAATCTCATACTTTCATTTGATAGAAAACCTTCAGAAATTAAGTGGGCTTCATGGGTGAAAGGATCCATGAATCAATACTCATATACCTTAAGCGAGAACACCAATTAATTTGGAAGAACTTGAGAGTTTTGATGGAGAGCTTGAGTGAATTTACTTGAAGTCTTCAATGGAGCCCTTGAGAGTCTTTTGTAGAGAGAAATATTTGAGTAGATGAATTGTAGAAGAATGAACAGAATTAGAGGTTTAGATTAATTTATAGAGTTGAATTTGGTCCTAAAAATATCTAGGTTCATTAGCTAACAATTTAGGGAAAATTCTAAAGTTCCCTTACTAAAAACTAAATTCGGCCAAAAACACATTGCTAGGTCCGTGAAGCGAAAGCAAGCAAGTCTGCGACACGGACTTGCTGCGCACCTTATTGTCTTGCGCAATTTCTTCGAAAATCTATCTTTCGATATTTGGGTCCTAAAAATCTACCGAGACTATTTTCATGCAGGTTTTGACCCCCTGATCGATATTCCAAACTCAGATTTTCTAAAAAGGTTAAGGATAATGCATTACATGAGTGGCCTATTCCTAAGGCATTCTTAAGGCACTTGTGAGCATTTAGAGGGATGTTACAAGACATGTCTTAGCCCCCGCCCTTCTTGAGTAGTAGAGGCAACTGATGGAAAAATATTATAGAGTCTATGTATTTAAGTTAAAATCTCTTTTATGATTCATTATTTAGACTCTTCCTTGTTATTTTTGAATGTACGTTACCTTATGTATGCTTAAGATATGTCAAGAGGCTTGGTTGGATCCCTTCAGGGTTTTGATAATTGTGTTATGGCTAGGTCCTAGGTCGGATGATCACACCCGCATATATTTATAGATGCCTATATGGAAAAGCTAGTGGATCCACATATCCCAGTTAAATGAGTTACTAATGGAGTATGCCCTGGCAAGGTAGCCTCCCTTGTCTCGATGCAGGAGTCATCAGATTCCATGTATTATCTTGCATGGTCTTATACATCGGTTAAAAATCTTATCCCATATCAGTCTCAATGGAGTTATGATTTCTTATAATAGTTATGAGATTTGATACATTGACTAATGAGATAAATGTTTTAATGTTTTCATGACTTTTTTCATGTTTTAAAGATATTGGTCTTTCATCCTATGATATATATTAATTATTTCCTATGTTTATTGTTTATGCATCTTCTCACATACTTAGTGCATTCTATGTAATAATGCATACCTTTTGCCTACATTGTATTATAATGTAGGGTCCGACGATTGTGTTCCTCCACCTCCCATTCGTGGCTAGAGTTTATTACTATTGCTTTATTGGTGAGTCCTCACAATTCGAGGAAATGACACTTATTTCCTATCTTAACAGTTGTTACTTCATTTATCTTATATTGTCTATATGGGTGAGATAGGAGCTTGTCTTATGCCCTCATCGAGTTAGTAAAGGCATGTTAGATAGTGAGATTCTATATTTTCCCTTTCTCATTTCGAGACATATTCTATTTGAGATTTTGCTTTTGTATCATTATTTAGATTTATTGTTCATTTACTTTATGTATGCTCATTATTGTTATGTTAAAAGGCTTGGCTGGTGTCACTTGGGATTTTAATCATCTTGTTATGGCTAGGCCCTCAACCGGGTCGTGACACACCCCTTCCTTCGAAACTACATGCCCTAAGAAAGCAACTTAAGAGAACCAGAATTCACACTTAGAAAATTTAGCATACAATTTTTCTTTTTCCAAGATACCTAGAACAGCCCGAAGGTGATTTGTATGCTCATTCTTATTTTGGGAGTAAATTAGGATGTCAACTATAAAAACAATCACGAAGGAATTCAAGAATGGTTTGGACACCCCATTTATCAAACTCATAAAAGTTGTAGGCCCATTAGTCAACCCAAATGACATTACCAAGAACTCATAATGACTATACCAAGTTCTGAAAGTCATTTTAGGTACATCCTCAAGACTAATCTTTGGCTAATGGTAGCTTGAACTTAGATCAATCTTAGAAAAAACTTAAGCACCCTAAAATTGGTCAAACAAGTCATCTACACCAGGCAAGGGGTGCTTATTTAGGATGGTAACCTTGTTAACCTGCCTGTAATTTATGCACATTCTAATGCTACCATCATTTTTCTTTTCAAACAACACCATATCACCCTATAAGAAGCACTAGGATGGATGAATCACTTATCAAGCAGTTCCTAAAGCTGAGTCTTATGTTCTCTCAACTCTTCCAAAGCCATGTGGTAGGGAAGAATATAAATTGGGTGACTACCCGGCTCTAAGTCAATACAAAAATCTATGTTCATATCTGGAGGCATACCTGGTAAATCTGTAGGAAATACCTCTTTAAACTCGAAAACTATATGAATGGAGTCAATGGAAGGGGACTCCACATTAACATCACAAAGATGAGCCAAATAAGAAAACAACCCCGCCCCGCTAGTCTTCTAGCCCCATACTAAAGATATGATCTTTACGATTATAGACTTGTACACCCATTCCTACTCTAATCTTTTCCTACCCGAAATATCTAGAGTCACAGTCTTAGCATTATAGTTAAACACAACATAATAAGGGAACAACCAAGTCATTCCTAAGATCATATCAAAATCCACCATATCCAGTATGATCAAATCCACCTAAGTCTGGAAACCCACACATAAAAAAGAGCATAAATAGTACACATGGGTAACAACAACAAACTCTATTATCGGGGTAGAAACATGAATGGAGGCATCAAGAATATCACATAAAAATTCAAATCCCAAAGCAAATTTAACTAAATACGAATAAGTAGAGCTTGATTCAAACAAAATAGTAGTCATCCGGTCACAGACAATAATAATACCTATGGTCACTGCATCCGATGCGTCAGCCTTATTCATGTCTAGAAAAGCATAACATTGTGTCTATCACCATTATGGGCAACCCCTCTACTCAGCTTCACCGCTCCTCTCTCTGTATTACTATTTCCCCAGCCTCCACGACCTCTCTAATCTCCTTCTCGCTCACCCAGTAGACATCATATACCATTATTACCTTTGTCCATCAGTACCACTACCTTTACCTGCTGCTGCACCTAATTGACTACGTACGGGAGAGCGTATTCCCTTTTAAAGTGTCCTTAATCCCCACAATTTAAATATGCATAGTCAAGGGATGGCCTGCTGGCTGATGAGTAAGAGACTCATGGGCCACTCTGAGTCAAAGTCTATTTTAGAACACTTAAATAACTACCTGTAGAAGTGGAAATAGTTGACTGAATTGGACGGGTTGAATATACCTGTTGGCCTGCACCCTTAGAGTAAGAACCATTGTAGTTTCCCACATTCTTGGGCTTCTTATCCAAAGCCTTGGCTTGTTCAACCTGTCAAACTCTTGCAATCCTCTTAACATAATCTCACACCTCATTGAATCTCTTGCCTGCTGAAGTCAGATACACAGACAATACACTGCAAGTTAGTGTTAAGTTCTTCAACACACATGCAGTTCCTCCCTTCCTCAGTGATCACAAATTGAGTTAATAAATAGGAAAAGACATGAAACTTAGCCTCATAGGCTGTAACTGTCATACTACCCTGCTCAAGAGCTAGAAACTCATCTTTTTTTATCTCCCAAACTATGAGAAATGTACTTCTCAAGGAACAAAGTGTGAAACTGATTCTAAGTCAACAACGAAAAAACTAATGAATGACACTCCACATAAACTCCCCATCACTGCTTGGCCTCTCTCTACAGTTGAAATGTCATGAAATTTTCCCTATATTGTTGCACAAAGCCCAACTTATTCAGTCTCTCATAACAGTCCAAGATGAACTCAAAGGTATCCTTATTCTCTAATACATGGAACACTGGCGGCTTTAACTTTAAGAACTTGGTAAGTATATCATGCTCAGTGTCATTCATCACTAGGCCCATTAAAGTCAAATCAGTACCCAAAGCTTTGGTAAAAAACGATCAATGAACCTATGTCTATAATACCATTTTTTTCACGATCCTCATCTGCCGTGAATGATACTCACACTAACCTTTCGGTGGAAGAACCATTTTCTAACCCAACTATACTAAGCTAAGAATCAATACATGCATTTAGATAAGTGAAAACTTTAAGACAATTAAGAAGTTGAGTTTCCATAAACTCAAGTAAGATTCAACATAAATACTACGTAAGTAAACTCCCTAGAACTTAAAAGTCATTGTACCAAAACTCTATCGAAGTCTAAAAATAAGGGGATGCAACCCCATCAATAAAATAATAAACTAAAGTCTGAATTTCTGTGTCAGAAAAGATGGACAAAAAGGTAAAAGGATTCCATGAAAGCTTGAACAAATGGCTCACCCTTGAATTCAAGTAGAAGTTGTCTCACAGTTGAGGTCTTTCAGCAGCCGTCGGAATATACGCAATACTCAAAAAAAATAGAGCAAGTACAAAATTAGTACACAAACATAGTGTACTAGTACGATCACACGGCTAGTTACAAATATATGAAATATGAACAGGAAACCACAACACAGTAAAATTGAAAACACACAATAACATCACAAATACAATGACACCCGAACTCTAGTCCTTAACTTAAATAATTTCACACAATAAGCATATTAATCACAATTACCACAATAAACATGGTTCTCTCATGCAACTCACACACAAATTGTTAGTATATTATTATGGTACTCGATCTAATTATATCGGTGCGTTACCTGATCCAAATGTACCAGTGTGGTACCCAATCCATTTTTATTGGCATGGTACTCGATCCACGAGAAATAATATATCAAAATCACAACCACAATGAATGGCAATCACACTTGTACAACCAAGTAAAACATTCATTGCATGAAATTTGATCACAATTTGCTTTTCAACTCATGTTCTTTCCTTTTTCCCTAATTATATATCATTCATATAATACTAATGAAGTAGTTAACAAGTACATATAAATAAATGGAAAAACAACAATCATCACCTACCTCAAATCAAGCAAGAATGCTCTAAAGAACCTAAGTTTTTTCTTTTTGAAGTGTCTTGACTTGTATTTAGTCGAAAACAAATAAAATATATAACAATCAATGAAAATAGCCTAAATATACCCAAATTATACTTCAATCCTAATGCTTGGCCAATTTTATGATCATTCCACCAAACTAGGACAATTTCCACCATTAATTTCAGGTTAAGAACTCTCCCAAAAGTTATCCTCATAAATTCTAAGGTCCAAGAATCGAATTATAAGTTTGAGGAGTTATCAACTTACCTTTACAAAAGAATTTAGTGGAAAACTGAAGAAAAATAACCCTAAGTCACACCTTGCTTTCCCAATAATCAAATTGTAGAAATAAAGATGGTTTTGGGACTTTTATTAATTTTGTGAATTGCCCGCTATAGTTGTTACACCCTATACTTTGGTACCTTGGAACGTTTCTTAAGCTTCTTAAGTTTCTGGTAAGGCTCTTATGTTTCTTAGAAGTCTTCATGTGAGTAGGATAATCTATAACGCTATTAAATAATCCTAAGAAAAGGAGAAGAAGATACTTTATAGGAGAGAAGATTGAAAATAGGGTTATAAGAATCCAAAAGAAGTTGGAGGTTAAGTAGTGAGTTGTAGGACTCGACTTACTAGTGAAATATATTACTTGGGACATTTTACATACTAAGCTACTTGAGTACACGTCGAGATTAAGTAGCAAGGAATACATAGGCTCTTGAAGTGAGACGAGATTACGAGCTCACGAAAGAAAAATAAGGAAACGACACGCTTACTCAAAGTAAGTAGGTGATGCACCTACTTAGACAAGTAGGTGATGCACTAATTAGGGTCAAGTAGGTGATGTAGCAGCTTGGGTTAGACCCCACCCACCATATGGCAGCATATGATTGGTTGTATGAGATGACGTGGCTGTCTAAGGGCTTGACACATATCACCCTTAGGGGATGACATGTGTCACTCTCCAAAAAGGTTATATACATGTGTAAAGATGACTAATATTTACTTTGGAATTCATTTTACAACCAGAAAACGTGAGAGAGAGGGAGAGAAAAATGTGAAGAACAAGAGAAAGAGAGCCACGGATTTAGCTCAATTAAAGGTAAGGTTTCGGATTTCTCTTTGTGAATTAATTATTTAAGATATCCTATGATTATACAGAGGTGTTTAATAACATAAAATATTATTTTGGGGCAACAAGGAAGAGATACAAACAGTCCGTTAATTTTCAGCATGTTAAGAGAACTTCCGAGACAAGTTTTAGCAAGTTTTAGCAAGGTATGGCTTGGTTCTCTTCTCCCACGTTTTGGTAAGGGTTTGTACATGATATTAAGGTGTTAATAATGTAAATTTATGGTTTGAATCAGCACAAAATAGATAGAAAACAGCCACAATATTTCAGCCGCAATTAAGGAACTTCCGAGGCGAGTTTTGGCAAGCTTTGGTCAATTTCGGGTAAGGTAAGGGTTTTTCTTTCAATTTGGAGTTTATGGTGTGGTTATAGAGTGTATTAAACGTTTTATATGTGGCTGTAAGTATATAAATTGCACAAGGATGCTTGACATTAGAAATAAACTAAACTAAGCTCGTTATAGTTAAACCGAAGTCGAGTAGTGTGTTGTGGTTGTTGTGTTGTGCTTTAAGGTGGTTTGATTGTGTGCTTAAGGATGTAAATTGTCCTAAAAGTGGTGTAGGTTCTTATGGTTTCATCCACACGACCCTTCATTTCGTAGGGGTAAAGATTTTATGAAATAGAGACTAAACACCCTATTTTGGTATCGTAGTTTTGAACGAGTTGTTTGGAGTTTTTATCTTGTAATGTTGAAGTAAATTACTTGTATATGTGCTTCATGTTGTTTTTGTTGGTTGGATGTGTTAATTAAGGTTGTAATTGAAAATTCGGATAGGGCATGTTATAAGGGAGGTGCTGCCCAATTTCCGTTAACTCCTTAACTAACTAAGGAACTAGTAATGAACTAGTCTAAGAAAATAGATAAGGGATTGGTTCGTATAGGTAAGTGGTGGTAGAATTACAAGCTGAGAAGTTGAAGGTCACTAACCTTAGAATTACTTTCATGTTAAATAGGTTCAAGAGACAATGAGGCAAACGTGTTAAGAGTAATCTGTAAGAGGTATGTAAAGCTAACGTTTCCTTCTATTGGCATGTTTTGGCATACGTATGTAAGGCTTATACTTTCTTTTGGTATGTCTTAGGAATAAGTGTATTAAGCTTATTCTATATCTTGGCATGTTTTGGGCACAAGTATGTAAAGCTAATCTTCCTTATTGACATGGTTTTTATAAAGCAAGTATATGACTTTTATATGATTTCAAGGAAGTTCCTATTTGTAGAGCTGCTAGGATGGACAATTTCTTGATTTCCCAAAAGACATTTTATTATGCTTTGATACGAATATATAATTCCAAAAGTTCTATTTTGATGTAATCCATAGTGACTTTCAAAAGGTACTTGATATGACGTTTGTCTTGATTTTTAATGATAGTTTATTTTAATTATTCCACTGAGCCCCATAATATATTTTGAAATATGGAAATAATTTCGAAAAGACTATTTTGACATAGACCATCATGATATCTGAAAGACATGCACTATGATTATCGCTCAATTTCTCTTATATGACTTGTCACCGAAGTTATGCTCTCGAGTCTCTAGAAATATTTTGTATTTTATATTATATTTAGTTTCTCACTACTCCACTTGTGGATGCCTCAATGCTTCTTTCACTAAACCCGAGCCAGGATTTGTTATCATGCGTACTTCTCTGCATTGTTTGCCGTGCCCCGACATGAGGGAGCAGGTATAACCTGTACATGGGATTTGTGGAGTTATGATGTACCATGTACACATATGATATGATATAATCTGATATGATATGATCTGTTACGGAGATATTCCCTACTCTAGAGTTATGATGTGTTGTGGCACCGGTGATGGGGCGGCGACCACGATTTGTTCACCGAGTCCCATAATAGGGCCGGATATGGCATATGTTTTTCTGCATACCTTATCTGTGGTTATGATAAGCATTTTGATATTTCTGGATACTTTGCTCATTTTTGCACATTCTGCTCTAGTAATGACTTTATTTATTACAGTCCATCCTTTACATACTCGGTATATTTTCCATACTGACCTCCTTTCTTTAGGGGGCTGCATTACATGCCCGCAAGTACAGACGCTCGGTTTGCTGATACGCTCGCCTAGGACATCCACCCTGTTGGTTGGCAGTGCTCTTTTTTCTGAAGCCCTATTTTGGCACTAACTTTTCTTTGTATATTTATATTTAATGGTTAGGGGTATGATGGGGCCCTGTCCCGTTATATGATTATGCTATTGTTTTGTAGAGGTCTGTAGACTTGTGATGTGGGTTATGTATATATATTTTGGGCTTTGTGTTCCGTGATGGCCTTAACGACCCTCTTGTGCTATATATGTTCTTATGCACTCTTTAGTGACCCTTTTTTGACTCCTACTTTTGTTTATTCTGCTAACACGCTAAGTGGAGCTAAGGGTACGTATGGGTGCCCAACTCGGGCACCAGTCATGGCCTACGGAGTTAGGTCGTGACAATAGAGGCCACAATCATGCTATAGCGGCCCCTCCATTGTGGGATTACCCTCAACATAGAGGCTTGCATGGAGACAAAAACTTGGAAATTCTCCCCCTCCCCCCCAAACCCCCAATATGCAACACAATCTCAAATCTTGACGTTCCTAAATAACTCTTTCACTCCAAGTTCGATATCGGAAGTTCTACTCACCCTAATTCATTTATGAAAAGTCCTATGGACTCATTAATGCCTTAACTATCTTAAATCAAACCTCAAACTTAGAGATGAACCCCAATCCATTCCCAAAATTCCCTTGATCTCACCTTACTCATATTTTATTTGAGACTGGCCTAACTTGAAAATTTTAAATTATTATCCAAACAAAATTATGGCCCAAATTCTTTCACTATCCAAAAGGGATCATTACAAGCTTCTTCACACATAGTCTCATTTGGAAAATAGAGTTTTCATTGCCCTTATAGTAGTCATAATAATTTATTCGTCCTCCAACATAATTCATCTCAGGCTCAAACATTTATGAACCCATAAAATGCCGCTTAATTGTGTAAATATCAGGATCTTCACTTGCATTCACACAAATATGTAATAAGGAGAAACAATTTGGCTAGAGAAATTGAAAAGAAACTATTGTGGTCCCAAAAGCTGCTAAGTTGGAGGATGGAGGAGGGAGAATCCAACATAGAAAACTTGACCGTGACACTAAGGAAAGGTATGAATATGAGAATTGTATCCAAGAAGTTAACTGATTTGTTATTACTAAGCCAAATCACTTGAAGGAAAAGGAAGGTGTTGAGAAGCAGTATCACTAGATAGAGGGATGATAGATTGGGTAGGAAATTAGTTATAGAATCTTCTTATTCTGATCCCTTATTCTACTAAATTCCTCATATCCTTATTTACTTCTTTGTATGTTCACTACTTGTTTACTTTCTTTTAAACATCAATTTTACTTGCAATTAGTTGGTTTTATAGTACATCATGTTCAGATTGTCACTATTACAATAACTAGTATAAATCAAGATGAAATTCTCTGAGATAAATTGAAGATGAGAATATTTTAAGATATACAATTGAGAGCATTCAAATTATGTGGTGTTATTGGTGATAATAGCAAAAAAAATTATTTCTAATAAAAATTAAAAACAGTGTGCTACCACATGGATCCTTAGCGTATTCAAAATTAGGTTTATATTGTCACTAGAAGATTATAAGTAGTTTGCTTACAATAATATTTTCACATATTCAAGATATTTTTCTTTGATTATCACATGAAATCTTAAACTATTTAATTTAAAGAATATTCACATGATGGGGTAGATTGTAACCCATTCTTAGAACACAATTCCATCGTCTAAATACATCGAAGACTTCTTGTCCTCATGAAGAACTAGAGTTGAATAAGGTGACTTATGTTGGAAAAATAGGCTAACAAAAAAATATATATAGTCAAGAATAGTAGAAATAAAATGAAAAAATAATGACACCAAAAATTTTATGTAGAAACCCAAATAAGGGAAAGATCACGGGCTAAGAGGAGCAACTGATATCACTAAAGTAAAATATTTTACACTGAATGGTACCGAGTACAAGACTCAAAAGTGACTATCACACACTGAAAAATAACACTCTATTGATCTTTCACCTTACTAAAAATATCGGTCACACTCTATTTTTCCTTCACAGACTATTTTCTTATATATAGTCTATGAAAACCTCACAACTCAAATATTTTTCTCTCTATCTTGGTTGTGAGATATTATAGGAGCTCTTCCACCTACCATTGCCTACAAGTTTTGACAAGTAATATGACGAGGCTGCAATTTGCAATTCCAAATTGCAGCAACTTTTGATAAATGAAACAAATTGGCGAGCAATCTACACCAACAATTGGTGGGGACTAGACCCCACAAATCTCCCCCTTTAGTATCATTTTCTAGAAGGAGATATCTTCATCTTTTCAGATAGAGCTCATGCCAATAAGTTCTTTGCACAATTCAAACTTGTCCCTTATTACCACTTTAGTTAGCATGTTTGCAAGATTCTCATTTGTAGAGATATTTTCAACTTGCATAGATTTGTGTTCTATCTTTTCTCGAATCTAATGATATCTCATATCTATTTGTTTTGTCCTTGCATGGTACATAGATTTCTTGCTTAAGTCCATTGAACTTTGACTATCATAATAGATGAAATACTCCTTCTGATTCAAGCCAAGCTCTTAAAGGAATTTCTTGAGCCATATCATTTCCTTGCCAGCTTCAGTAGCCACAATATACTCAGCTTTAGTTATAGACAGTGCAACATACTTCTACAACTTTGACTGCCATGATATAGCTCCTCCTGAAAAAGTAAAGAAATATCCAGTAATGGATTTTCTATTATCAAGGTCACCTTCCATATCAGCATCTATATAGACCTTCAAGATTGGATTTGATCTTCTAAAACATAAACATTTATCTGAGCTTCTCAGATACTTGAGTATCCACTTTATAGCTTCCCAATACTGTTTTCCTGAATTATCAAGAAATCTACTGACAACACCAACTGCGTGAGCAATATCAGGTCTAGTGCATACCATTGCATACATTAAACTTTCGACGATAGAGGAATATGGAACCTTGGCATGCTCTCTTTTTCCTCCTTATTTTTGAGACACATATTCTTGCTCAACTTCATATGACCAGCAAGAGGTGTGCTAACAGACAACATTCTTCATATTTAAGCTCTCTAGTACACGTTCAATTTACTTTTCTTGTGACAAATAAATCTTTCTTTCATCCCTGAGATGAGAAATTCTCGTGCCCAAAATTTGCTTGGCATGACCCAAGTCTTTCATAGCAAAAGACTTACACAACTCTTTCTTCCGCTCTTCAATCTTGAAAATATTCCTACCCACAATCAACATATCATCCAAATATAGCAGGAGGATGATAAAATCATCTTCAATAATTTTTTTGTAAAATACACAATGATCTGAAGAAGTCTTCTTATAGCCTTTCTCCTTCATAACAGATTCAAACTTTTTGTACCATTGTCTAGGAGCTTGCTTTAGCCCGTAGAGACACACAAAATTTTCTCTACCATTTACTTTGAAGCCCTCAGGTTGCTCTATATAAATTTCCTTTTCTAGGTCACCATGAAAAAAAGTTGTCTTCACATCCATCTGCTCAATCTCTAAATTTAGACTAGTAGCCAAATCAAGAACTGTACGAATGCAGGACAATTTTACAATAGGAGATAATATTTTGTCAAAGTCAATACCCTTCCTTTGACTAAATCCTTTAACAACCAATCTAGCTTTATACATAGGCTTCAAACTGTGTTCTTCAACTAACTTTGAACACCCACTTGTTCTTCAAAGCTCTCATTCCTTTAGCCAATTTCACCAACTCATAAGTGTGGTTGTCATGCAAAAAGTTCATCTCATCTTGCATGGCTTTAATTCATTGATTCTTATGCTCATTTTTTATGGCCTCCTCATAACATTCTAGTTCACCCCATCAGTAAGTAACACATACTCATTAGGTGAATAACGAGATGAGGGAATATGTTGTCTTATGGACCTACTAAGAGGATTATTTTCTTCTTCCACAACTTCATGAGCAGGAGCATTATCAATAAAAGTATCATTGTTATTATCAGCTTCAACATGTTGATTTGGAACTTGATTCTGAGCATCACCATGATCATCATTCCCATCAACATCATGCACATTTGCATGAGGAAATTGATCAAGATGGACAACTTTATCTGAACTTGAAGATCTTAGCTTCTCTGCTTTGTCAATATCTTCAATGATTTGATTTTCTATGAGACGATATCATGACTTCTCATAAACTTCTTCTCAATTAGATCATATAGCATGTAACCAAATTCATCAAGACCATATCCAACAAAAATGCACTGCCTTGTCTTAGCATCTAATTTTGACCTCTCATCTTTTGGTACATGTACAAAGGCTTTGCAACCAAATACTCTCAAATGGTCATAGAAAACATCCTTTCCATACCAAACTTTATTTGGAATATCACTTTGCATAGAAACCACAGGAGATAAGTTAATAACATGTGCAGCGATCAATAAGGCCTCACCCCAAAAAATGTTTGGCAACTTTGCTTTAGAAAGCAAACATCTAGCTCTTTCCATCAAGGTCCTGTTCATCCTTTCTACCAATCCATTAAGCTGAGGAGTCTTAGGAGGAGTCTTCTGGTGTCTAATACCTTGATACTTACAATATTCGTCAATGGTCCACAATATTCACCACCATTATCAATACAAATATATTTCAGTTTCCTTCTGATTTCTCTTTCAACTGAAGCCTAAAACTTCTTAAAGACACTCAACACTTAGTTTTTAGTCTTTAAGACATAGACCCAAAGCTTTCTTCAGCAGTCATCAATAAAAGTGGAAAAGTAGAGTGCACCGCTCATTGTCCTTCTCTTCATTGGACTGCATAAATCAGAGTGCACTACCTCAAGCAACTCTATCTTTCTTGAAGGAGGGTTAGACTTAAAGGAGACCCTATTTTATTTTCTCGCCAAGCAGTGCTCACACTTGTCTAATTTAGCACTTTGGAAATCAGACAACAATTTCTTCTTGGCCAAAATATTGATTCCTTTCTCAGTGATGTGGCTATGTCTCTTGTGACACAACATTGAGGAGTTATCTCTCTCAACTACATTCACCATATTTGCACAAGTAGAAGTTGTGGTCCAGTATAGACCACGACATTTATTACCATGAGCCACAACCAAGGAACTCTTAATGAGTTTCTATTTTCCATCGACATTGGTACTAACATATCCTTCATCATCTAAAACACCAACAGAAATTAGGTGTAGACAAACATCAGGTGCATCTTTTACATTTTTCAAAATTAGTTTATTCCAATACTAGTTTCCAAATAGATTGTACCAACACCAACCACCCTAGATACAGTCTCATTATCCATACTCAAGGTTTAAAAGTCACTAGGAGTATAGGAAGAGAAAAGTTCCTTTCTTGATGTCACATGAGATACGGCACTAGTGTCCACAACACATCTTGACTCATCCTAAGTAATATTTATCAGGTATGCATCAAGGACTGTAACAAGATCTTCGGTGGAGATGGTGACGAGGTAATTTTCATTGCTATTTTTTTATTTTCCTCTTTGTCTTTGTTCTCCCTCTTCAATATCCGATAAAACTTCTTTGTGTGCCCTTTCATACCACAATGATAGTACTCAATATCTCTAAATCTGCCTCTGGATTTACTCCTGCTATGTTCTCTATTTGAGAACCACGATTTTTATTTCTCCCCCTATATACAGTTACTAGGACATCCGATGAAGAAGAAGAAGAAACTTGAGATTTTCTTCTCATTTCTTCGTTCAAGACACTACTCTTGGCGGAATTCATAGAGATCACACCATCCGGAGCAGAATTTGATGATGAAGTTCTAAATTATTTTCAAGAGTCTGGTAGGAAACTAAGTAGAAGTAAGCCTTGAATTTCTTCGTCAAATTTAATGCCCATAGTAGATAATTGGTTCATGATTCCCTGAAAATTATTCAGATGATCTGTCATCGGAGAACCATCATGATATTTTAAACTTAACATTTTCTTTATGAAGAAAATTTTATTATTCTCAGTCTTCCGAGCATACAAGCTTTTAAGATGCTCCCATAGGGTACGAGCCTGTGTCTCCCCTGAAATATGGTTCAACAAATTATCATCAACTCATTGCCTAATAAATCCACATAACTTTCTATGCAATAGATTCCACTCTTCATCTATTTTATTATCAGGCTTTATAGTGGTAAAGACTAGTTGATAAAAATTCCTGACATAAAGAAAGTCTTCTATTTTCTCCTTCCAACTGGCATAATTAACACCATTCAAAGTAACCATTCTACTAGTGTTGGCTTTCATCATTTTTCCCCCAAAAAATATAACTATAACAAAACAAAGTAAATCTTTTATGATGTGGAAGTTCGGACTATGCTGCAACCACACAACATATTCAGATAAAACCTTGCTCTGATACTAGTTTGTTAAAAAAATAGGCTAATACAAAAATATATATAGTCAAGAATAGTAGAAATAAAACAAAAAATAATGACAACAAAAAAATTTCATAGAAACCCAAATAAGGAAAAAACCACGGGCCAAGAGAAGCAACTGATATCACTATAGTAAAAATTTTACACTGGGTAGTACCGAGTACAAGACTCAAAAGTGACTACCACAGACTCAAAAATAACACTCTTTTGATCTTCCACCTTACTAAAAATATCGCTCACACTCTATTTTTCCTTCACAAACTATTTCTTATATAGAGTCTATGAAAACCTCACAACTCAAATATTTTTTTATCTATCTTCGTTGTGAATTGGATGTAGAAATGAGGAGAGGAAGAGCTCTTCCACCTACCATTGCTACCATTTTTGACAAGTAATACGAAGAGGCTGCAATTTGCAATTGCAAATTGCAGCAACTTTTGACAAATGAAACAAATTGGCCAGCAATCTACACCAACAATTGGTGGGGATTGGACCCCACAACTTGATGGGTAGGAACTATTTTTCTTAAAGTCTTCTATTTCTCGAGAAGCAATTTTTAAAGACCAGAATTGCCTTTTTTAGCAGTGAACTCTATTAAAAATTTTTAGGTCTGTTAGTTGAAGGATAAAAATCACTCACATGATATAATTGAAGGTTAATAGTGCTAAGCCAGATAACACAAGGACCAAAACCAATATAGCATTAACACAAGGGCTAAAAGTGTAACACCGAAACAAAATTTAAGTTAAGACTCGAATCATTCTTCATATGCTTGTAAGGTCGTATCGGGTGATTTTTAATTGTATATATGTGTTAGGATAAATTTCTAACTATTTGAAGTGCATTTAATGTGAATTAGGGTCATAAGAAATCTCTAGTACTTAGTCGAGTTCACAAATCCTCTACCGATTAAGCTTTAGCATAAGAAAATGCAAGAGTCAACTTCAAACTATTGTATCTCTCAGAACATATTGAATTAGGTAGCCTATGACCTATCAAATTAAATTTTAATAAGTCATCTTTTCGACACCATCAAGTTTTCCTCATTTAAAGTTTGAAGTAACAAGCTATGACCATTTTTCCAGAGACTGTCATATTAGAGTTTTTAGGATCAATAGGATCTACGGATCAAAGGTCAAATTACGAACCGTAAAGTTCACTCATTGAATGGAGTCAGTGAGTTGAAATTCTTGCCTAAGTTCATGAAATCAATCCATGAGCCCTGAATCATTTTAGAGGTCGTAAAAGGGCCTGTATACCATATATATCATCTATAAATTATGTATATTAGGTGTATATCAAAAAAGTTCATATTTTATAAAAACGTTATTTTAAGTTTCTTTTCTCACTTTTCACCTATTAGTCGACCCCAACAGCCTCCAAAGGCTCTCTTTAACCCTAGTAAGTCATGTCAGGTATTCTTCATGATTTTACAACATAAATCCTTGAATTTCCAGAAGATTTTAACATCAAATCTTCTTTCTATCTCTAGTGAATATCAAGAATTCAATTCTAGGGTTCACGACTTTATTTTTGAAAAAGTCCTTCAAGAATTCTTCCTTCCAAATAAATTTAAGCATACTCTTGCGATTTCCTAGTGATTCTAACATATGATTATGTATCCTAAGTAAGGATCTACCATCAAAACATATGATTTGCAAGAAACGAAATCAAAAATTTCAAGAAAGGATTTCTTGATCGTTCTTCTTCAATTTAGGGTTCCTCTTCAAGATTTATGAATTTATTAAGGTATGTAAGATTAATCACAACGTTCGACTAAGATCATCCTCATGTCCTACATCTTCATTCAGTTGAATTGAGTTTTGAGTTTGAGTTAAATCCCGTATATTGAGTTTTGAGTTAATTATGAATCTTTCGTTGAGTTATTTATATATTTATTTATTGAGATTATTCATATGAGTTCGAGTTCTTGAGATTATTGTTCATGTTTGAATTCACATGAGCCGTAGTTGACTTTTTGCCTTAATTATTTTATGTATTATTTTGAGTTAAAGAATGATATATTTTCATCATTTAATTGAGAAAGAGTTTGAGCATGAGTTGAGTTTTAAGAAGTCTCTTAATTATTATTTTGAGCATGAGTTTTATTGAGCATTAATAAGTTGAGTATTAAACATCTATTTTTGAGTTTGAGTTGAGAAGTCAAATTATGCTTTGAAGTGCATCTATTGAATTGAGATTATATCTATTTTTAAAGAGAAGAAATGAGTTGGGAAAAGTTGAGTTTTGAGTTAAGTCCAAAAGAGACTAAATGAGTTAATTGAGTAAAAACACTCACTTGAGATATGAACATAGTAAATATATTTTTGGGTGTAGTACTGAATAGGGATTTGGGTAAGAGTATAGAACAACTTGAACCCCATAAAATACATAGCCAGTATAGGATAGGGTCGTACCCTTCATTCGGGCGACTCCCCGTAGTCCCAAATGAGGACTTTTATTGAATCCATGAGATGAGTTGCATCCCTCACCCTACCAATATATTGGACGGTTATGGCAACAACAGCAATTCGTTGTATCATCACCTAGCTCATAAGTGATGGTTGCCGATTAGAGAATTTTTTCAAAGTAAAAATATTATTTTATACTGAGTTGCAAATATTTATTCATATTTTTTAAAGCATTGTCTTATTTATACATATTGCATGCTTTATTGAGTTGACTTATTTAAGAGATGAGTTAATTGAGTATCTATTCTATTGAGTTGAGTTGAGTATTCTTGAGTTAGTTTCTTTTCAGTTATTTTATATACCGTACATTTCATGTACTGATTCCATTTGGCGCTGCATCATTTTATGATGCAAACACAGGTGATAAAGATCCTCAACAGGCGCATCATTGAAGACTAGTTTTCCATCCTGCTTTTGGTGAGACCTCTTTGCATTTACAGGAGCTCTTGAGTCTTTATTTCATTCTTTACTTACTAGTATTTTGAGGTAGTCGTGAGCCTATCTCGGTATCTATTTTCAGATTCAGTTTTAGTGGCTTCGTAGATTAGACACAGACAGAGTTTAAAGTTCATTGAGTTCATCTTTCATAGTTATGTTTTAAAACAATATTTTGATATACATTCAAGGATTTATTTTGAGATGCATGAGTTTACTTTCAAAGTATTTTAAATGCTCACCATCATAATACTATTATTGTTGAGTTGAGTCTTCCGTTGAGTGTTAGCCAGGCCAAGAGTTCACTTGGGACTGAGCAATGGTTTATGATTGCCGGCCACACATAGGGTGTAGACTTGGGGCATGACAAAAAGTGTCATTTTTCCCAAGAGACGCTTTGAATTAGTGTCACATATTTTTAAAAAATTGAACCTTTTCTTTGAAATTAATTATAAGATAAATCGATAATTAATATGAAAATATTAGTCAAAAAATAATATATTTAAACAAAGAATGTGTAGTAATTAAGCTATTGTTTCTAGTTTTTAAAAAAAATTAAGGTGCTCTTTCATGATTTGTTTTTTGAATTTTATTCTAGAAATAATTTAAATTAAGAATAAAATCTTCAACTACAAACACACTATTTGTTAATAAAAGGCCTAACTGGATTAACTAAAAACTAACTGATAGAATCATAGTTTTTATTCAATCTTTAATATCTCAGGTGATAGATATATTTATACATAAAATAGTGGCACCCATGGCCTTCAAATTCTGAATCCGCCACTGATGGTGTAATACTTATTTCAAGGTCTCAAGTACCGTTTGATCTTTGACATACGTATTGTTCTCTCTGTGTTTGGACAACTTTTTGAAATATTTTATTAGCGATATTTCTAATTTTTTTTTTATAAAAAATTGTATTTGGAATAAATATAGTTTGTATGTAAATAATAGTGGCTTTTCTTCCTTTAAAATATTTTCTTTTGCTATATGAAAACTATATTGATTTATCAGCCAACAAAACAAATTTACTGTTAGCGGATCATATTTTCTTTGCATTGCTCATATCACTTGAAGAGGGAGGGGGGACACAAATTTTTATGATGAATATCAATAAGTTGTCTTCGAGTGCATAAGTAACATATAAAAAAATTAGAAGCTAGTTTCTTGGAAACATATTTTAATTGGTATTTGTAAACATTAAAATTATATTGGATTTAAATTCGTAAATTAATTTGAATTATATTAAATTCAAAAAAATAATTCAAATGATGTGGTTGTAATCATTTAAAAAAAATTTAAGTATAAATTTATAGAATAATTCAATTATATTAAATTCAAAATATATTAGTCCAAATAAATATTTTGGATTAATAAAATTGGGTCAATTATTTAAGTCCAATAAATATGGATTTAATTAAAAATCCAAATCCATTGATTTGAGCTATAAAGATGACCCCACTTTGTTAAGTCCGATACCATCTCATCCTAGAGGCCCATTTTCATGTCACGTGTCAAAGTTACGTGGCAATCCAAGTCAAATTAAATAAGCCACTAGAATTATGTCATGTGCCAAAGTTATGTGGTGATCCAAATCAAATTAAATAAGCCACTAGAATTATGCCATGTGCCAAAGTTAGGTGGCAATCCAAGTCAAATTAAATAATCCACTAAAATCATGCTACATGTCAAAGTTATGTTGCAATCTAAGTCAAATTAAATGAGCCACTAGAATAATGCCACGTGTATATGTGACATGTTCTGACCAATCAAATTAAAGCTCTTCACCAAAGAAATCTGATTGGTCAGTTCAAACCAACCAATCAAATCGCACCCTCATACCACTCCCTACAACTCTAAATAGGGGTCCTCATTATTCTCACAGAGGGGTTTCAAGAACAAGAAGCAAGAAGAGAGCTCGTGGATCAAAGACCGCAAATTCTCTACAAAGCTACAAAGTTCAAGTAATCAAATTCAAGTTCAAGTTCAAGATCAAGAACGAAGAAAAATATCAAGAAGATCAAGATCAAGTTACTTGTTCATATTTACTATTCGTCATAACCATACAAGTGTTTGTGACAAATAATTCAAATCCAAATTTGAAGACGAAGATTCAAGATCAAGCTATTCAAGCCCTTTACTCTAAATCAAATTCAAGTTCAACATGTTCCATATTATTTGAAGAATCAGAGGATTATCATAGAGATTGTAACATACACTACATTTTGAAATCAAATATTACACTTTGTTACTCCAATTTTCTGGTCCTAATTATTCATTTTTCTCGGCTCGAAAATTTGTTGTTTATAAATTTTTGCATGCCCAGTAGGACAATATCTACCTCTCATATCTTTACATCGATCATCAAACTTCAAGAACACTTAAATGACATCTAAGAAGTTTGACTCCAGGACTATTATTGCTAAAGCTACTGATTTCAAGTTTTCCTCTAAGGTGGAGAACATACTGGATGCAACTATGGGGAGTTTGGGACCCATCACTAGGAACAGAGCAAACTTGCTAGGACACCAAGCACTCTAAGTGTCGTCCGCATTGATTCCTGTTTTTGATCTTCCATCTTCA
Organism: Solanum dulcamara; assembly: GCF_947179165.1. Taxonomy (NCBI): domain Eukaryota; kingdom Viridiplantae; phylum Streptophyta; class Magnoliopsida; order Solanales; family Solanaceae; genus Solanum; species Solanum dulcamara. The sequence continues at coordinate 49,489,954 of NC_077239.1, forward strand.
AAGAGGGCAAGATTCTTTCCGAATGAATTGGAAGAAGGAGAAAATATAGCTGATATTGTTGAAAAGATGTTGGCTCGACTTAGTCCTTTTAACATAAGGAATTGCACTATTCAAGATGAAGATGATGTCTTGATCACTAGATCTGCCCCAGCCACTCTACGTAACTTGTTTCAGACAAATTTCAGTTTGAGGGAAAATCCATGCTTTTCTCCATCATCCATAATGGCCATCCAAGCGATGATGACTAACGCCTCAACTATTGAAGAACAACTGGCGAGTTTGACAAAGGCAATTGAAGGTCTAATAAAATATGTCCAAGATCAGAATAATCGAATTGTCAAGTTGACGGATAGAGTTAAAAATTTTATGAAGGGTGACTCAACTCATGCACCTAGAAAACGTCCAATGATACAAGAAAAGGGAGATTCAGTTATAAAATAAATAAATGTGGGTGATGAGCTGCAAGTATCTACTAAAAGAGGAATTCCTATTCATCAACTAAAGGACTTCATTATGGGAACCATCAAAGATAAGTATAACGTATCTCCAAAGTCATCATTTATGTATACAAATCCATACACTTCAAGAATCGATGTTTTGAAGATGCCTGCAGGTTATCAACCTCCAACATTTCAACAATTTGACGAAAAGGAAAATCTAAAGCAACACATTGCCCATTTTATTGAAACTTGCAATAATGCTGGAACATATGGAGATTATCTGGTCAAACAATTTGTGCGCTCCTTACAAGGAAATGCCTTTGACTGGTATATGGATCTCGAGGCTGGCTCTATTGATAGTTGGAAATAACTTGAGCATGAATTTCTCAATCATTTCTATAGCACAAGGCGTACTATGAGCATGGTTGAACTCACAAATACACGTCAATGGGAAGATGAACCTATCATCGAGTTTATTAACCGATGGAGAAATGCAAGCCTAAATTGTAAGGATAGACTTAATGAAACTTCCGAAATAGAAATGTGTATTCAAAGAATGCGTTGGGGACTTCGTTATATCCTATAGGGTATTAAACCCAAATCATTTATAGAACTAGCCATACGTGCTCATGATATGGAGTTGAGCATGTCTGCAAATGAGATAGAAGGACCACTTATTTATGGGCCTCACACGGGAAAAGAAAAAATGGAGGTAAAGAAAGGAGGAAAATCGGCACCTAAGTTTGGAAATAAGGAGTCGATGAATGCTAATGTCGTGCCTTTGAAAGTAGCTACAAATCTAAGCAAGAATCAAAGGGTGAAGACCACGACTTTTCAGAATAACGTTGGTAGAAAACTGACTTTGAAGGAAATGCAGGCAAAAGAGCATCCTTTCTTGGACTCAAATGTCCCAACAATTTTTGAAGAGCTTCTGGCATTAAAACTCTTTGAACTACTTGAAATGAAGCATCTAGATGAAGCTGGGAGGACTAATGTTCCAAATTACTGCAAATATCATCGTTTGATGGGCCATCCTATTGAAAAGTGTTTTATCTTTAAGGAAAAGATCATGGACTTGGCCCTTGAAGGAAAAATATTGCTTGAAGATGAGAAAGAGAGTTCAAATCAAGTCTCTGTCACTTATGGTTCACTCAATCCCATAGTTCTTTGCAACTTTGTCAAAATACATGATGGTGGCAATGTCCTAGCCACATCACCACCAAAAATGATTAAATTTGGTGACTTCGAGCTGATAGATGTTAACACATCATCGTTCGTGCCTTTGATGGATGAAGTAATAGGGGAAGATAAACCTCTGGAGGAAAATCAATCTTGCAGTGCTTATACTGATGATGAGGGGTGGATTATAGTAACACAATGAAGACATTTTAAAACGAGCTTGCAAAGAGAGCCAGGTAAATAAGTGACAAGAGCAAAAACTAAGAAACTACCTAAAACTCAAAGGGTAAAGAAGAATATAAAGAAGTCAAAAGTTGAGGGGATTGACTATCAAAAGCAATGTTCTCCGATGACATTAGAGGAATTCTTGCCGAGTTGGTTCCGTGAAAATATTTCTCATTATGACACCAAGGCCTCATGTTGTAACATTGATAAAGAAGATACAATGGGAGAAGACTCATCGCCATCATTACTTCCATCACATGAAGGCCCTATCAAGTCTCACTCTGAAGAAATGGACACCTGTGATACAAAGTTTACATTCACTAATGATGATCTTTTATTGGGTGAAGTATTGCATAATCGTCCTTTATATATGGTAGGTTTTGTGAGTGGGCATAAAGTAAATAGTATCACGGTGGATGATGGATCTGGGGTTAATATTCTCCCTATTCGCATTATGAAGGAACTTGGAATCTCAATAAATGAACTTTCTGAAAGTCGTCTGATAATTCAGGGATTTAACCAAGGGGGCAGAGAGCCATTGGCACTGTCAAATTAGATATAACGATGGGAGATATGCGTTCGAGTTCACGGATGCAAGTTATTGACTCAAAGACCTCGTACAATATCTTGTTAGGAAGGCCATGGATACATGAGAACAAAGTGGTACCATCCACCTACCATCAATGTTTCTAATACTTTGAAGATGGGGTTCAAAAGAAGGTAGTTGCTAATGATGAACCTATCACCGAGACAAAAGCGCATTTTGCCGATGCAAAATTCTACTTAAAGAATCATGTCTCAAAATAAGTCAAAGTTGATAACGCACCACCAATCAGAAAGGCTGATACCATAAAAAAAGTTGATGTAGCGCCTGATAATGCGAGGGTCATGATTCAAAATAATAAAACACCTTCAGATATGAGTAAAATATCTAAGACAAGTGAGGCATCTTCAAGTAAGAGAGCGATTCCTATTTCTCACTATGTTCCAAAGACAAATAAGGTCAAGATCCCACCCTCTGAGTTGCAGAGTAGCAAGCTGACATTTTCTATCAAGCAAATTGATACAATCAAATCACCTTTAAAAATGATAGAAGGATTTATCAGACCATCAAATCATGATTCATATGAATCACTTCCTAAAAAGCGTACAAATCAGGGTTTTGACCCAAATGCAATAAGTTGTTGGTGAAATCAGGGTACAATCCCAATGAAGCTTTTAAAGTAGGGAAACTTCCAAATAAAGTTATTGAAAAGGCAAATCATGGCCTAAATCCAACTCAAAAGATGATGATAGAGAGAGGGTATGTTGTCAAGCAATCGCGTGAAGGCTTGGGTTACAAACAACCATCACCAGTTAAAATCTCTATAAAAAGGATGAGCATCAACTACATTACCCCCATGGAAGAACCTATGACATTCAACAAGAAGCCTTCTGTGTTTGATCGACTTAATGGCATGACGCCTAATATTTCTATATTTGATCAGCTTATCGAATCAACTCCAAAAACTTTAGTGTTTGATCAGTTGGGACCAATGAAGAAGAAATACAAGAGCCAAGGAAATTATAGAATGATGGAAGAACATATACATGCTCGAGAGCATAATTCACCAAAGAATTGCCCCAATTTGATTCCTTCTAGAATGAGGAGAGAAACAAAACTTGTAGTTTCATGTGGAAATATCCTGAGAGCAAGAACTCACACCATAGTTCACACTAAAGAGAGAGATGAAGACGAAGAAAGTATGGGATCATCAAATCACATCACAATTTGTGACGAGGAAAGTACTTCACTATATGCAAAAATTGAGAATGGGTTTGTTGATATTCATGCATGCCATCACATGTCATTTAATGATGATGATCCTCAAGAGGATGAGGATGCTAAAGATGCGCCACCTGAACTAGAGAAAGGGGTAAAGAATATTATTGATGCATTGAAGGAAGTAAATCTTGGGGTTGATGATGATATAAGGCCTACATATGTAAATTCTTCACTAGATAACGATGAAGAGAAGAAATATATTAAGTTGCTTATGGAATTTAGGGACGTATTTGTTTGGAGTTACAAAGAGATTCTAGGATTAGACCCTAAAGTTGTAGTTCATCGTCTACTGTGAAATGAGAGACTCATCCTATTAAACAAGCTCAACGTCCCTTTAGACCTAAACTGATTCCTTTGATTGAAATTGAATTTAACAAGCCTATTGATGCAGGTTTCATTTGTGAAGTCAAATATCCTACATGGATTTTGAGCATTGTACCTGTAAGAAAGAAGAATGTCCAAATCCGAGTTTGTGTTGACTTCAGAGATCTTAATAATGCATGCCCTAAGGATGAATTTCCTCTTCCAATCCTTGAACTTATGATTGATGCCACGACTAGATACGAGACAATGTCTTTCATGGATGGTTCATCCGGATACAATCAAATTCGCATGGCACCAAGGAATGAAGAACTTACTGCATTTTGCACTCCTAAAGGTATATATTGCTACAAAGTAATGCCTTTTGATTTAAAAAATGCCAGGGCCACTTATCAATGAGCCATGCAGAATATTTTTGATGACATGATTCATAACAATATTGAATGTTATGTCGATGACTTAGTGGTAAAATTAAGTAAGAGTGATGACCACTTGCAAGATTTGAGAATGGTGTTCGAACGACTTCGAAGATACCAACTCAAAATGAACCCTTTAAAATGTGCCTTTGGAGTTACTTCGGGAAAGTTTCTTGATTTTATTGTTCGACATCGAGGAATTGAGATTGACCAAGATAAGATAGATGCTATTTTAAAGATGCCTGAGCTAAAAAATATTCATAAGTTAAAAACCTTACAAGGAAAATTAGCATACCTTAGGAGGTTTATCTCAAATCTGGCTGGGCGATGTCAACGATTCAATCGTCTTATGAAGAAAGATGTTCCTTTTGAATAGGACCAAGCTTGTACCAATGTTTTTGAGAACATAAAGTCTTATCTGATGAAGCCTTCAGTACTTGTAGCTCCTATACCTGGAAAATCATTGATTTTATACATTGCAGCACAAGAAAGGTCAGTAGGAGCACTTCTCGCACAAGAAAATAATGAAGGGAAGGAAAATGCCCTATATTACTTGAGTAGGATGATTTTATACTTCCAAGCTCATATTGTGCAACTTATCTTTAAAGCGAATCCTATCAAGTTTGTCATGTTTAAGCTTGTCTTAAGTGATCGACTAGCAAGGTGGTATCTCCAATTTCAAAAATTTGAAATTGTGTATATATCTCAGAAGGCAGTAAAGGGACAAGTGCTAGCATATTTCTTAGCCAATCATCTAACTCCGAATGATTGGGAGTTATCAGATGAATTACCTGATGAAGATGCAACGCTAGTGGAAATTTAGCCACCTTGGAAGATGTACTTTGATGGTGCTGCACATCGTGAAGGAGCCGGTGCTGGAGTGGTATTTATCACTTCCCATGGAGAAGTTTTGTTGTACTCCTTCACTCTAATACAAAACTGCTCCAATAATGTTGTTGAATATCAAGCACTCTTACTTGGGCTTCAAATGGCCATTGATATGAAATAATTACAACTACAAGCTTTTGGGGATTCCAAGTTGGTGATCAATCAAGTCTTGGGTAATTATGAAGTAAAGAAGCCTAAGTTAATCTCATATTGTAATTATGCTCAAAAGATGATAGGACGGCTTGGAGAGGTGACTATTCAACATGTCCCAAGAAAGGAAAATAAAAAGGCTGATGTGTTGACAGCTTTGGCTTCTGCATTAGTATCGCCTGATGAAATGCAAGTTGTGATTTGTCAAAGATAGACAACTCCGCCTCCAGAGGAGCATGAAGAAGAATTTCAACAAGTTATCGCCACTTTGGAGCTAAAATTGATGATTGGCGACAACCAATAATATATTATTTATGTTATGGAATATTACCAGAAAACCTTCGAAGAAGGACAAAGATCCGACGAAGAGCCCCTCATTTCCTTTATTATAAAAATACACTTTACAGGCGGTCGTTCGATGGAGTTCTCTTACAATGTTTGGGGGAAGATGAATCTACTCAAGCTATACAAAAAGCACATTCTGGAGTATCTGGAGCACATCAATCTGGGCCAAAACTTCATTTTCACATAAAAAGGATGGGATATTACTGGCAAACCATGGTGAAAGATAGTCTGGATTACGTCCGAAGATGTAAAGCTTGCCAATTCCATGCGAATTTTATACATCAACCCCCAGAAGTATTGCACCCAACGATTGCCTCGTGGACATTTGAAGCTTGGGGTTTGGATGTTGTTAGACTGTTGCCTAAGTCCTCGGGTGGACATTTATACATCCTATCTGCAACTGACTACTTCTCAAAATGGGCAGAAGTTGTTTCTCTTAGAGAAATAAAGAAAGAGAATGTCGCTAACTTTATTCGAGTCAATATTATCTACCTATTTGGTATTCCTCAATACATATTGACAAATAATGGCAAGCCATTTGATAACAAGTTAATGAAGAAGATTTGTGATCTTTTTGGATTCAAGCAACGCAATTCCTCTATGTATTATGCGGCTGCTAGTGGTCTCGCTGAAGCATTTAACAAGACACTCTGCAACTTATTGAAGAAAGTTGTTCCCAAATCTAAGAGAGATTGGCATGAAAGAATGGAAGAGGCTCTTTGGGCATATAGGACTACGTATTGCATTCCAACACAAGCGACTCCCTATTCTCTTATTTATGGAGTTGAAGTAGTTCTTCCACTTGAACGTCAAATCCTGTCATTGCACCTTGCCATTTAAGAAGGGCTCACTGATGAAGAAAATGGTCGGTTACGCCTTGAAGAATTGGAGGCTCTTGATGAAAAAAGACTAGAGGCCCAACAATGTCTGAAATGTTATCAAGCTCATCTAGCTCAATCTTTTAATAAGAAGGTTCGTCTTAGATGCTTCCAACTGGGTGATCAAGTTCTTATTGTAAGAAGGCCCAATATTATTTCTTGTCGGTTTGCAAGTAAGTTATCCGCTAAATGGAATGGATCATATGTGGTACAAGAAGTATACTCAAGTGGCGCTTACAAATTGGTTGACTCGAAAGGATTGCGCATTGGCCCCATTAACGGAAAGTCCATAAAGAGATACTATCTTTGAAGAAAAGAAACACACTCCTTAAGGTACGAGTATAAACTGCATGTTACTCCTATACCGTAGGAATATAAACTGTGCACGGCACCCAAAAAAATGTCCGCTAGGTTGAAAATGTCGAAAAAGACGGCCTAGGCAAAAGTTAGGACACCAAAAAAATATAAAAAAAAATCACTCTTTCAAAACTACGTTATGACTTGATCCTCTTCACTGAGGTACGTAGGCGCTTAGAATTACATTCTGAGTTCAGTCGCATGAGTATCCAAAGAACTCATAGTCTTTCTTGACCCTCTTCACCGTGGTCCATAGAGCTTAGAATTACATCCTGAGTTTTGTCTCATAAGTACAAAATAAATGGGGAAAACGCTATTATTTGAGCATTACCATTTTCTTGTAGATTTTCATATATAACGTGTGAATTAGAGAAGGCCAATCAAGACAGAATTTGAATTGACTTCAAAATAATATCTGTACAAATCCATAAAGCTATTAGTTGTGATTGTTGTACATGTTGCAGTTCTATGAATCTTCTTTTTGGATTCCCTATGTTGAGCTATGAGTATTTCTTTTAATAAGATCAAGCGAATATGAATCTGTCAGCTTTTCTGCATGTGAAATTCATTTTTGAAGTTTGTTTAGAACGATCCTAAGGAACTTGAGCTATAAATTTTGGATATGTCTTAGATTAAGAAGTTTGGTTACTGATAAATTGAATCTCTCCTGGCTTTGTTTCTCTCATACAATGATATGTCTCTCGTACTATCGAAACACACAAGGTGATAAACAACACTTAATGCGATTACATCAATGCATCAATACGAGTAAATAACTCTTGAAGCTAAAACGTAAAAGAAATACATAAAGAAATATGCAATATAATGCAATCAAAAGGATTTATAAAAGAGCAACAACTAATCAATTAGAATTCTAAAAAAAGGAGCAAAAACAAATAGTTCATAATAAGCTAGTCTAAACGTAACTTATAATTAGTTAAGTCTTGAAGAGAAATCTCTAAAACTCTCTTCTTCTCTTCCACATCATTTGAGGCATTCGCAGTAGCTAGAGAAACATCAGCACATTTGTTGCACTCTTGTTTAGCTGCTGAGACTTTAGATTCGACATCTTCGACTCCTTTCTTAGCAGCATCTCAAATGACTTTTAACTCTTTCACCTTCTTCCTCGCCTCCTTAAGAGATTGACAGATGTCAGACAATTCTTCGGACTTCTTATTCTTTTCATTCAAGAAAAGATCAAGGTGTTTCTTGGCATTTAGATATAGCTCAGATTCTTTAATTTTCAAGGCTCTATTAGCAAGGGATGATCGTGTTTGGTCATAGGAGGTGGAAAGTTCAAAGAGAGACTCCAATAAATTCTTCAACGGAGAAATATCCACCCCCATTTCATCTACATTCTTAAGAATTACTTGGACCTCATCCTTAATAGAAGAAACATGTTCTGCAGTGAGATCAGCGAGCTTAAAACGAATCTTATTCCAAGCTCCTTCGACAAAATTCATTCAAAGTTCTGAGATGACTTGCTTTCCGTCAAAAATGGAAACGGACATTACCGGTTTCTTATGGGGAGGATATTCTACATTTGATGTAATCCTTTCATTTGGGACAAAAGTGGCCTCTCGCTCAAATTTGGATGACAGAATTGATCTTCTTGAAGTCGTCCCCTCTACAGATTCATTACTATCTTCTGGCTTCCTTTGGTAAGAAGTCTCCAACATGCTTAACATCGTTTGCCTGCAAAAAAAAAGAAACAATGATATATATATATATATATATATATATATATATAAATAAGTAAATAAAATAAAAAAAGAAATATCATGGTTAGTAGAATCATGTGGTATCATGGAATAAAAAAAATTATCACCTCTTTAATAGCTGTCAGAGTCTTTGAAGAACTAACATTGTTGTCGAAAATTTCTACCAAATGTGAATTAGCATCGTTTAGCGTGTCTGAAGGTAGTTTCAATTACATCCAACAACGATCACTATAGGTGCTACTACTTTCATCTTGAGATGGCCGCTTGTGAGAGGTCCGTTGAATTTGAGCTGAATACTTTTCTTTTTGAATTTCCTTAAGGGAAGATCCATTGATCTTGTCTAGAACAACAACTTTAGACTCTAAAATAGTAGGTTGACTCACAATTAAGACCTCCTCGTCTTTCTTTTGAAGAACCTTACTATCCAGACCAACAACACTCACCAAAGACTGCATATAATTTTTAAGAAAATTTCCATGCACCTTTTCCCACCAAGACTTGTAGTTGAGCAAAAAGAATTTCTTCAAGTTAGACCCACTAGGAGGAAATGTTGCTCTTGCCCTAGATTTTGTTAGCACATAAATTCGTGCAAGCCTTAAGCCCTCGGCTAATGAATCTTCACACAAATCTTAATCTAATCAACCAGGAGCATCTTGAAAAAAGCCAAATTGACGACTGAATCTATAAGGACTATAAGGCTCCACAATAAAGATATTTTCACCCCTTAAAGTGAGATAGTTTGAGCGAAGGCTCATAAAGAAATTAGACTGAAATTCCTTTTCAGTGTCGTCATCGCGGTAGTGGTGAGCATTAGGCCTTTTGATCAATATTGCATCCTAGGCAATAGCTCCCCCTCCATGTATATGCTTCCTCGCATCCTTTTTTTTAAAATACCTAGTATCACCTTTGCTAGAAAAAGAAGACATAAGAGGATTAGCCGGTCCACCCGCTAATGGGTAATGAGTTTTGAAGTAATAGGCCAACCAACCATACACTTAATGAATTGGAAAAAAAGTTTGAACGAGATCGAGTCATGAGCATCTTGAAATCGCGTTTAGACCTTTGTAAATGCTGCCTAAGACTAGAACTGCAAGGCTAACTCTTTTTCCACATGGTAAATGACAGGCGATTCTGAAGACGCCTGGATGAATAAAGTCATGTTCTTCGTAGAAAGCACAAATACACACAACCAGCAAGATAAAAAGGATGCTAAGTATGTTTTATTTTTCTTGTGACTCTTAACTTCCAACTTGTAAAATAAAGCTTCTTCAGCAGAAGACCAATTAACAAATTCACCAATTACGCCATTTGGGTTATGTGATGACTTAAGACGGGCAGACTTCTTTTCTCTTCTTGGTGGAGGTTTTCCATATTTTGTATCTTTCTTACACCAAAACTCTACCTATCTTTCCATAGAAACACTCGAGTCATGATTATTCTCTACTCGGATCTGATGAAAGGCATCAAATAAATGCTCACAAAAGTGAGGGAGAAACTTTTTTCCCTTATCAAATGTGTCTAAAAGTTCTGCAACATTTGGCACGACTTCCTCGTAAAGACTTTTTGTTATGGCTAGACCACCAATCACGTATAAATCCCAAAGTGATATAAATAATTCCCCAACTGAAGTAAGTAGTGTATTTATAGCAGGACACCAAGCTTCGCAGAAGGATCCTTCAAAGTCTAGCGATTCCTGCTAACGATATCTTCAGCCCACTCCCAATAGTCTGGAATATAGTGAAACTCTCCATCAAGTGTGAAAGTGTCATCCCATCGAGTGTCTCCATTAATGATTCACTCGCCCCGGACGTGGTAAAGAAGTTGCAATATTTTTGGTACGATGATTAGGAGTGCAAAGTACCCATGTCTTGGGAGGACGGCTATTATATTCAAGAGTCCAATTATCTAACCCAGGAAGTTCTCCCAAAGATGGCCATGGAGCAGCATATTGGCCAGTTAAAGGCGTAGTTACAAGATGTTTGGTCTCCACCTCGCTGTCTTTATAATCTGATATCACAAGGTATCACAACTCTGAAGAAGAAGAAGTCAATCACTAAAGTAAACCATGACTCAATCTCTAAAAAAATATATGTTTTGTTAGCCCTTAAATTAGTAATTCAATAATCATGGTCATGAATCTCAATAATGAATGATTATATTCTTTGAGCAAGACCTATGCCTAATCTAGATGGTGGAAAGTCTTTACAAATCATGTAAAGTATTTACCTTAGATGGTGTAAAGTCTTGGGCTGGGACTATGGGATGCTTTTGACTCAGACGGTGTAAAGTCTTTGTCACGAATCATGTAAAGTCTTTACCTTAGACGGTGTGAATTATTTAGCTCAGACTATGTAATGCCTTTGACTCAAACGGTATAAAGTCTGCCATAAATCATGTAAAGTCTTTACCTTAGACGGTGTAAAATATTTAGCTCGGACTATGGAACGCCTTTGACTCAGATGGTGTAAAATCTTTTCCAAAAATCATGTAAAGTCTTTGCCTTAGACGGTGTAAAGTTTATCGGACTATGGAATGACTTTGACTCAGACGATGTAAAGTCTTTGCCACAAATCATGTAAAGTCTTTGCCTTAGATGGTGTAAAGTCTTTAGCTTGGACTATGGAATGTATTTGACTCAGACGGTGTAACATCTTTGCCACAAATCATGTAGAGTCTTTGCCTTAGATTGTGTATAGTCTTTAGCTCGGACTATGGAATGCCTTTGACTCAAACGGTGTAAAGTCCTTGCCACAAATCATATAAATTCTTTGTCTTAGATGGTGTAAAGTCTTTAGCTCAGACTATGGAATGTCTTTGACTCAGACGGTTTAAAGTATTTGCCACAAATCATGTAAATTCTTTGCCTTAGATGGTGTAAAGTCTTTAGCTCAGACTATGGAACGCCTTTGACTCAGACGGTGTAAAGTCTTTGCCACAAATCATTTAAAGTCTTTGCCTTAGATGGTGTAAAGTCTTTAGATCGGACTATGGAACGCCTTTGACTCAGACAGTGTAAAGTCTTTGCCACAAATCATGTAAAGTCTTTGCCTTAGACGGTGTAAAGTCTTTAGCTTGGACTATGGAATATCTTTGACTCAGACGGTGTAAAGTCTTTGCCGTAAATCATGTAACATCTTTGCCTCAGACGTTGTAAAGTCTTTGGCTTGGACTATGGAATGCCTTTGACTCAGACGATGTAAATTCTTTGCCACAAATCATGTAAAGTCTTTGCCTCAGATGATATAAAGTCTTTGCCACAAATCATGTAAAGTATCTATCTTAGACAGTGTAAAGACTTTGGCTAGAACAATGCGGAACCTTCAGGTCAAATGGTGTAAATTCTTTGCCAAGAATAATGTGAAATTATTTCCAACAATGTGACACCTTTGGTTTAAATGATAAAAAAATAAGATAAAATAAAATAATGCATGCCTACAAAGTCAACAAAAATGAGCTTCTTCAACAGTATGCTTGAAGTCTTTAAATCGTACCAAATGTGCATGTTGAAGTCTTTAAATCCTCCAAATACATAAGTAGATAACACACACAAAACAAAATACCATAGATAAAAATAACTACTACCTGTCAAGTTGAGGAAGCCACACTAGACTAACCAGGCTAGACTTGAGACAAACTTTTCTTGGTGATAATAATGTCTTGAAGTCTAGTTTCTACCAATCCCAACCCTTTTTGGTAACGATGTTCCTACATCAAGATATAAAATATTTTGTGAGACAACAAAAATCTGAAATTTTCAACATGACAAAATTTGAAGTCAAAAAACAAATTACCTAGAACGATATTGAAGGTGTTTAAATCTAAATTTTGGATATGTTGTAGTCGTTCTTATCTATTTATGGAAAATCAAGAGAACTGCAATCTCGATACTTTTACATTGAAAAAAAAAAGTTGGTGCCTTCACGAAAATCTGAAATTTTTGGTGCACCCAAATCTACAGCTGACTTCATAAAAATATCTAAAATAATTCTGAAGGTATTAAATTTTGAATTTTGGATATGTTGTAGACCCTTGTGTCTAGATTTAAAAAAAATCAAGTGACTTGTAATTTCGTCATTCCTACATCAAGATATGAAAGCTCTAGTAAAGCCATACAAATCTGAAAATTTTAACATGACAGAATCTAGAGCTAACTTCAAAAAATCATACAGAACAGTTATCAAGATATTAAATTCTGAATTTTGGATCTATCGTAGACTAAAAAGTCTAGTCTCCAGAAAATCAAACCATTCGTGATTTCAATGTTTTTATAATAAGATACGAATTTTCTACGACAGACATGTCAAGATGTGGAAAAGGTTGGTGAAAATCAAAGGAAAGAGAAGAAGAAAGTACCACGACGTTGATCGTCAAGCCACATTGATGCAAAACAATGAAGGTCAGGCGTCTATTTGTAGAGGTTTGTTAGCATCTATTGTAACTAGACTCAAACTTGAATTAGGCTTCTACAAATTTGACTCCTAAGCGAATTCCAATTACAGGTGGTGGAATCTTGCATAACAAGCATATACCTTCTTTTTTCTCCTCTAGCCTAATTGGTCAAAAAAAAGTAAGGAAACAAAAAAATGGCTGGCCACGTGCAAAACAAATAATTGGCTAGCCACGTACAACAAAAAAATTCTAATCCTAATTGGATAGAACTAATTTGTTACCTCTCTACTCCAACAATGATGAAGTGGTGCATCAATATAGTATGGATTCACGGTGCATCTCAAAATACATGGTATGTCATTATCTTATAATTAATACTTCAAGCCTAATCTTCAAAAGATAAAATATCTCGACAAGACTTGTAGTAGGGGGCATTTGTAATCATTTAAAATTTATTAAATATAAATTTATAGAATGATTCAATTTATATTAAATTCAAGATATATTAGTCCAAATAAATATTTTGGATTAATAAAATTGGATCAATTATTTAAGTCCAATAAATATGGATTTAATTAAAAATCTATAAAGATGACCCCACTTTGCTAAGCTCGATATCATCTCATCCTAGAGGCCCATTTTCATGCCACGTGTCAAAGTTACGTGGCAATCCAAGTCAAATTAAATAAGCCACTAGAATTATGTCATGTGTCAAAGTTATGTGGCGATCCAAATCAAATTAAATAAGTCACTAGAATTATGTCATGTGCCAAAGTTAGGTGGCAATCCAAGTCAAATTAAATAATTCACTAAAATCATGCCACATGTCAAAGTTATGTTGCAATCTAAGTCAAATTAAATGAGTCACTAGAATAATGCCACGTGTATATGTGACATGTTTTGACCAATCAAATTAAAGCTCTTCACCAAAGAAATCTGATTGGTCAGTTCAAACCAACCAATCAAATCGCACCATCATACCACTCCCTACAACTATAAATAGGGGTCCTCATTATTCTCAAAGGGGGGAGGGGTTCAAGAACAAGAAGCAAGAAGAGAGCTCGTAGATCAAAGACCGCAAATTCTCTACAAAGCTACAAAGTTCAAGTAATCAAATTCAAGTTCAAGTTCAAGATCAAGAACGAAGAAATATATCAAGAAGATCAAGATCAAGTTACTTGTTCATATTTACTATTTGTCATAACCATACAAGTGTTCGTAACGAATAATTCAAATTCAAATTTGAAGACGAAAATTCAAGATCAAGTTATTCAAGCCCTTGACTCTAAATCAAATTCAAGTTCAACATGTTTCATATTATTTGAAGAATCAGAGGATTATCATAGAGATTGTAACACGCACTACATTTTGAAATCAAATATTACACTTTGTTACTCCAATTTTCCGGTCCTGATTATATATTTTTTTCGGCTCAAAAATTTGTTGTTTATAGTGGCTATTCAAGTCAAATTAAATGAGCCACTAAAATCACACCAAGTGTCAAAGATATATGGCAATCCAAGTCAAATTAAATGAGCCATTAGAATCATGCCATGTTTAAAAATTATGTGGCAATCCAAGTCAAATTAAATAAGCCACTAAAATTATGCCATGTTTCAAAATTATGTGGCAATCTAAGTCAAATTAAATGAGTCACTAGAATAATGTCACATGTATATGTGACATGTTCTGACCAATCAAATTAAAGTTCCTCACCAAAAGAATCTGATTGGTCAGTTCAAACTGACCAATTAAATCACACAAGCATATCACTCCCTACAACTATAAATAGGGGTCCTCATTATTTTCAGGGGGGGTTTCAAGAACAAGGAGCAAGAAGAGAGCTCGTGGATCAATGACCGCAAATTCTCTACAAAGCTACAAAGTTCAAGTAATCAAATTCAAGTTCAAGTTCAAGATCAAGAACGAAGGCAAATATCAAAAAGTTCGAGATCAAGTTACTTGTTCATATTTATTACTCGTCATAACTGTAAAAGTGTTCGTGACTAATAATTCAAATCCAAATTTTAAGACGAAGATTCAAGATCAAGCTGTCCAACCCCTTGACTCTAAATCAAATTCAAGTCCAACATATTTCATATTATTTGAAGAATCAAAGGATTATTATAGAGATTGTAACACACACTACATTTTGAAATCAAATATTACACTTTGTTACTTAAATTTTTCGGTCTTGATTATTTATTTTTCTCCGCTTAAAAATCTGTTGTTTACAGTATTATTTAATGTGCCTACCTTAATATTAATAGATGTAATCAGAATGAATTCATTTTTGATTAAGCTGGAAAAAGGAGGAGGATAAAACCTCTGACAAGGGACATTTTTCGGAAACTAAAAAACAAGAAAATATAAGTGAATTCCTATATATATTCATTTCAAAAAAAAATTATTCCTTAAAATAAAAAAAATAAGAAAGCATGTCTATTTTACTTCATTCGCATTTGTACCAAATAATTCACAAAGTAAATTCAGAATACTTTATGCAGAAGAAATAAACTTCTCCTTTATCCTTCTCCTTTCCCTTGGTAAATCATATATACTCAAGAAAGTTAAAACATAGCTATATACAACCCTATTTTTTGATTATTCGTTTTAACTAAGATCATTTTCTAAATATAATTAGATGTTTTATAACCATGCTAGACATGAAAAGCTCACTAATATTATATAATTTTATGTAAAAGTATAAAACGTATATAAATATATCTAATATGCTATTATACACTTTTGCATAAAGTTGACATATACTTTGTGTACAATGTGTATAACTATAATATTGCATATTATTGCGGAAAAAAAATTTGGTTGTAAGAGTGCAAACTAAAAATATGGCACGTAGATGCAATCTTTTGTGTTGAAGGGTATATTTTAAAAAGGTTTTCTTTTGACAAGAGATGATCATTTGTTTTGTAATACAATTTGGAGAGAGATCATGTGCCAAAAGAGAGTTGTATGCTTCAATAGGTATATTTGGTCAACGTGGACCTAGTATAGCAATATAGTATACTAATAGCATGTTTGGAAAGCCACATTGTAATTGAAATTTGGTGTAATTGAGTGTAATTATATTTTTTAGCATGTTTGGTAGACCAAGTAATTACTTGGTAAGAGAGGATTGAGTACAATTGAAGGGGAGTAATTACACTCTTCAATTCTCAAGGGAGGGTAAGGAATTGGTGTAATTACACTATGTAATTACATGAAACTTTTTAAAATTCTTCTTTTACTTTTATTTTTATTTTTTTCATTTTAATTTATTTTTTATTTCTACTATTTAAAAAAAAAATCATTCTCATTCTCAACCTTTACTTTTTTATTCCATGCAATTTTTTATATTATTTATTTATTTATTATTCTATTTTTTAAAAAAAATAAATTTAATAGTATTCTAATTTTTAAAATCATATTTATGTACATTGTGTTAAAATTTGATATAAGAGCATTATGTTAAAGTTTTTGTTTTGAATTTAGGATTTATGTCATTTTTCAATTTCATTTGTTTTAGTACTATTGACTTGATATTTCACATTGCAAAATATTTATTTTTTAGTTAAACTTGATAGATTATTTTTTGTCAAATGTTTTATTAATTTTATGACATTATATTTATAATATTAACATTTTTGTCAAACATACATTTCATGATGTTTATAAAAATCTTATACTTTTAGTTTATTTGATTAAATTATTTAAAATATACCAATTTAAAATTATAAATAAGCTATGTTTTATAATATTAGTTAAGAACATATGTTTATTAATTAATATTTAATTTAATATCATTTATAAATATCCTTATTTGTCTAATATAAATTTTAAATTTAGAAAATTAATTTTTATTTTTAAAAGTTAATATAACCTTGCAATTATACTTGTGCAACGAAAAAAAATAATTATAATTACACTGGAATTAAACTGTGGCAAACAAACACGTTATCGCAATTACTAGATTGTGTAATTACTACATTAATAATTACCGCCCTAGTAATTACACCAATTTTAATTAGCATGTGGTTTTCCAATCAGACCCTAACTGAATTTGTATGTAAGTGGGTCCAAATGCCTTCTAAATTACATTACAATGTTGCCGAAAGGCGGAAAAAAGAAAACTTGCATAGAAGCATAAATTACAATGTTAGCTGCTTAACAGCTGATTTTGGGTGTGTTTGGCATCAACGAAAATCATGTTTGGTTGGTGAGTGGAAAAATATTTTCGAAAAAATAAAATTTTGAAATTTTGAAATATTTTTTTAAAATAAACTTTTAAATTTTTTTGGGGAGGGGGGTGGCTGGGGTTGGGATGAGGTGGGGGAGAGGGGGATGGTAGGGGAATAGAGATAAAGATGGGGTAAAAAAATGATATTTTCAAAATTTAAAATATTTTTTAAAAATAAACTTGTAAATTTTTTTGGGGGGAGGGGGGGGGGGCTGGTATGGGGGTCGGAGTAGGGGTGTATTGAGGTTGGAAGACAGTTTTAAAAAATATTTTCCTGTTATAAACATATTTGTATTATAGTGAATATCTTCTTTGGAGAAAACTTAGGAACACCAAGTCAATTTTCCCTTATAAATAAAGAGTTTTCCCTCATTGTATAGATATTATTCAAAAGAAATAAGAATTCTTTTTTTTTCCTATTTTATTCTCTTCTTTTTGTTTTATCTAATTTCATCACACGTTATCAGCACGAGTTTTTAACTTACTGACTAGATGGACAAGTATTCTTTCTATTCCCTACGTGCATCTAGATTACTAAAACTATTGTTTATATGCCAAATTTTGTGTGAATAAGGTCATGGTTTAGATTATAACTAATTAACTATACTATGTTGCAATTCATCCTGATATTGAAGTAATTTGTTTGTTACTACTGCAACATTGAGATATACGGCAATTGTTGTCACTTTTACACAAATACCAATGCTTATCCGTATAATTTACTAACGGCAGGGATTAAACTATCTATATATATGTGTTTTTTCTGTAATAATTAAACTAAGCATACTTATGATTGTATTTGTGGCAAATTATTTATAAGTTTCAAGAAAGTGTGAAAGGAACAATTTTGATTTTTTAAAAAAGAAGCTATGATTATCACCGTCACATGATATTGCTGGGATAGAGAAGATTATTTAAATTGTGGCAATAAAGAGTCACCCCAAGAAAAGGAACCATAGCTTCTCTGTTACTGATTTTTTTTTTATCTAAATCAGGTAAGAGTTTTACATTGTTTCTTTTTTAATTTATAATCAATGGAAGTCCTTAGGTTTTTAAAGGCTCCTAATGAGTTCCTATTGAAATCTGGTTTATTATGTTATTGGTTGAGGGTAAGACGATGGATTCAATTCCTATAGCACCAAAACAGTAAGACATTGGATTATATTCTCGATGTATCATGATGATTAGTTAATGAGTTTAAGTCTCATTGATTTATGGCCTAAAATGCCTTTATATGGATAAGATGATGGATTCATGTCCAATCACACCAAGAGGGTAAGACATCAAGTTTGAGTCTTGGTGCACCATGATGAAAAAAGTTGGGTTCAAGTCCCACGATTTATGGCGTAACACGCCATATATGAATAAGACATTGGGTTTGAACCTCAATGCACCATAGTAATTATATAATGATGATTTAAGTAAAATAAGGTGTTTTTGGTAAAATATTATGAAACCTATTCTACTGAATTTGCTCCATTCCTTGATATGAATGTAATAGAAGTGCATAATATGTCTGAAAGAAGCCAACTGGTTGAATAATGCACATGAATGTGGAATAAGGTACTAAGCTATCATAATTTGATATGCTTCACACCCATTCATGAAAAATGAGAACTTTTGATCAATGCTACAGATATAGATTCATTCTCTAAATTGAATGTGGTAGCAATGCATAATATGTATGAAAGAAGACAAGTCATTGAATAATGCACATGAACGTGGAATGAGGTATTAAGATATCATAATTTGATATGTTTAGATGATTGTGTTCCATTCATTAAGAATGAGGATTTTTGATAATGATGAGAAGAATTATAGAAAATTCAAATGGCCATCCATTAAAAAAACTAAAGATTCTTTTAAATGTGAATTTTCTTGTATTGATTTTTATCGAGGCAGGTTAATTGTGACTAGACCATCACTAATGAAAGTTGAGATTGAATCTCATGTGTTCTTGAAATGTATACATGGAGATATTTGTGGACCTATTCACCCACATAGTGGGTTGTTTAGATACTTCATAGTCCTAATTGATGCTTCTTCTAGATGGTCTTATGTGTATCTATTGCCATCTCGCAACTTGGTGTTTGCAAAATTATTGGCATAAATAGTATGATTACAGACACAGTTTTCTGATAATCAAATTAAGTGCATTTGTCTTGATAATGCTACAGAATTTTCATCTCAATCATTTAATGATTATTTTCTATTGATTGGGATTGAATAAACCCAATATTGAAGTAAATGTGATAGTGCAAAAATGAAGCTTAATAATATGGATGTGCATTTAATCGTGATGAGATCACGACTCACCTTTAAAAGAGGTAGAGTAATTGAGAAGAAATACATCTAAAATTTACTTCTGAAGTAATAAATATGAAATATACTCAAGAAAATAGCACGTCATGGTAAACTTGAAGTTTACTAGTATAAATAATTTTGTCATCTTGAAGATGTGCATATTAAAAGAACTAGAAGATTCTTCAAAAATTCTTTAAGTTGTTTGTTCTCATGATAAGTTGAGTGGATAAACTAATGTTGGGACGAATCCCTGAAAATTCTGAAAAGTATAAAAAGTGAATGTGGGCCCGTTCACATGTCATGTGATATGTGAAATAGAGGCATCTATATGATATTCACATGTGCGTTTATCATCTACCTACAGTTTGACATTCGCAAAATTATTTATGCAAAATAATTGAGTTAAGAGCAAAACTTTTAGAATATGTAATCAAGACAATTCATCTTGATAACATTGATAAATATCCAAGATGATGTGACATTAAATGCCTAAAATAATAGTCAATCATTGCTTATGATAACAAAGCTTCATGGTTTGAAATATGATAAACTGCATACAAAAGTATGCATCAGACTAATAAATTATGATCATTTTCTCTCTCAATTAATTTATGGTCAAGGACCATGTAATTTCTATCTAATAATTTTGATGTGTGGTATATGATTAATAAATATACCATGATGCACAAAGATGAATTCTCCAAAATAGATTGGGATATATTTTAGTTTGTCTAATATAAGGGGGAGATAAGAAGCAATCAAGAGTTGGAAATGCTCCTATTGAATGTCCCTGAAGAACAAAGGGTTTAACATGCATGAAGCATGATAGACCAATCAGTTCTAAGTAGAATAATCCTTGAAAAAGGAGAGGAGCAAATGATTAAAATGATCATAATGGGGAGGTAATGCTCTCTTGAAGAGCCTACGACATAACACTTCATGAAACCTCATGAAAGGAGTACGTACCTCAAAATAATGAAGTAATGAGATCTCAAAAAGTTATATCACATTGTGAACCGGCATAATTGATATATTGTCAACGATATCTTTGATACAATATATTACAATATTGTAAAAGATTATAAGTATCTGAATTCTACGATCTATTAAAGCATGCTGACGTAGAAATGTTTATCAAGTGAAAAGTGGAATGATGCATCTTGGTAAGCGTAAAGCTTAATTGACTTGCAACCTAGATGTCATGAATTTAATATTGAAAATTGTCACTTGAAAAAAATTATATAAAAATCCCTTGAGGATGCAAAATTGATAGCATATACAAATTTTTGAAAAACTTGTTTATAATCCTCATAAGGATTAAATCAATCAAGAATCTTTTGTATTGTTATTCAAGTTGATGACTTGAATTGAAACTCTTGAGGAGTTTTCAAAAGACAATTGATTATTTGCTTGGAGTGAGGAACTTGTAAAATTCTTTGATCATGAAGTGAGGAATTTGAAGAATTATTTGGTCCTGAAGGGATGATTCATAAAAGGAGATAGAACGAAACACATTTCGCCAAAACTTTTCTACACACATGAGCTACCATGAACAGTGATATCAACGTGCAACAGATTTGTTCAAGTAATAATATGACTGATTTATTCACCAAGTCTCTACCAACTACAACTTTTGAGAAGATGGTGCACAATCTTGGTATATAAAGATTCAAATCTTTGGATTGATATCTCATTAGGGGGAGTTAATATGCGATGTACTTTTTTTTCCTCACGAGATTTTGTCCCATTAGATTTTCCTTATAAAGTTTTTAATGAGGCAACCAAAATGCGTATTATTAAATATGTGTACTATTTTTCCTTCATTATAATTTTTTTCCACTGAGTTTTATCTAGTAAGGTTTTAACGAGGCACATAATCTATCAAATAGACATCCAAGGGGGAGTGTTATCAACATATTTATATTATAATGAATGTCTACTATGTGGATTTCTTTGGAGAAAAGTTAGAAACCCTAACATAGGGACCAAGACAATTTTCTCCTATAAATAAAGGGGTTTCTCCTCATTGTAAAGCAGACCTGAATATTATTCAAGAGAAATAAAAAGTCTTCTCTCTTCTCCCTACTTTATTCTCTTCTTCTTGTTTTATATAGTTTCATAACATTTCCTTAATCTTTGAAGAGAAATCATTTTCCTTAAATTTGAAGAAAATAAGTTGATTTGAAAAATATTTTCCAAAACATTTAAGCCAACAAAACATGAGAAAATAGGAAAACATTTTCCTTCATAGCAAACACACCCTTAGTTTGCTGTTTTTTCCTAACCATTCTAAGTAGTACGTTGGCTGCATACAGAATTTTCCAGTCGAATATGGTTGATTTTACATTCTTTTTCCTTTTTTTAACGTTATGATTAGTTGTAACGCACAAACAGTTATCACTTTCACATTTTAGTCTACTCGATAGAAAACAAAAAACCAATAGTCTATTCAAATTCCCTTCTTTTCCCATTTGGTTAAGCATATTACACGTACACGTATATTGCATGCATAATAATAAGGTACAAACGAAGTGTTGTCCAATTTCTTGTCTCATTTGCCAGGGAAAGAATTTGAGTTGTCCGTAACATTGGTGTATTGCAAGTTTGCAGCAAAAGCATAGGATCTGTACTTATTTGCATCCATTGATTTACAGAAACAAGAATCCTTCCTACACTAACTATATACATGCTAGCCCAACTAACTACTTAAGTAAATCAACAGCAAATCACAAAACTAGATAATAGAAAACGAAAATCAACTAAGACAAGCAAATGGAGGCCTAACAAGCCAAAAGGAGCTAATCTTGATGCACATTTCCAGAGGAATAACCTTGACTAGTTTATTATTTTTATCCAAGTAATCAACAGGATCACAACTTCAGTAAACTCATAGAAGCATCTACAGTAAGCCCTTCCTCATGGATTTCATGATTTATTAGGCAATGGTGGTCGAGGTGGAAGGATTAAGCTGGCAAGCTCATCATTTAGCTTTACAGGGAGGGGTGGCATCTGCTTCATTATTTCGGGCATATCGTTCAAGCTGCAAGAGATAGTTTCCTTAGCATGCAGTAGAACAACAACAAAAAAAAAGAAGAAGAAGATAAAATCAAGTAGAATTGTAGTGAAGGCTACAAAAAGACTTCATCAAATACTATTGTCCACAAATTCGTATGGAGACACATATTGCAGAAACTTTCAGTTGAGGAAGATCAAGAAAATCATGCATAAAAACATCTTGTTAGTATGAATAAAAGTAGATACTTGAATAACAGATACCTAATTTTGTAAAGGATTTTTAAGGATTAAGATCTTTCAGGTTAACTATGAGAATAAGAAGCTTATTCCTACTTCCAAAAAGCATCACATATATTTCAATTATAATGCGTTAAGCATGGCTCAAATTTTGAAAATTTTAGAAAATTTCATTTAATCTAAAAGCTGAAACAAGACATATTAGCTAAGCTGGAGAATCAACAGGAGTCAAAAGACAAGACACATTAGCTAATCTGGAGAATGAACAGGAGTCAAAAGACATTCACGAATTACTAAATGCTCATAACAGTTACTCCCTCCATCCCAATTTATGTGATACGCTTTGAGTGTGCACAAAATTTAAGAAAAAAAGACTTTTGAAACTTGTTAAGACAACCTATAGATATTTGTGTGGATATAAATCATCTCATAAGATACATTGAAAGTTTAAAGTCAAAATCCCTTCTAAATATAGAAAGGTATAATTCTTTTTGGCACAAACTAAAAAAGAAACTGATCATGTAAATTAGGACAAAGGAAGTACAAAGTACAAGCCATAAATGATGCAAATAGATTATATAAGTTTGAGAAAAAATAAGATAAATGAGCGCGCATGCAAAAGTATCACTTAATAAAACATGTACTCGCCTGCAACTAGCATGTTTGGATTGGCTTTTCATTGTTGACTTATAAGCCAAAAGTTATAAGTTAGAAATTTTAACTTATGGCTTATTTTAGCATTTTAGCTTAAAACTGAGTGCTTATAAGCACTTTTTAAACTTATCCAAACACCCTTAAAGTGCTTAAAAGCACTTAAAATAAGCCAATCCAAACGGGCTCTAAGATTCCTTCATGCCAAGGAGATGGCATAAGATTCACTGCAACCAAAAGCATGCACGCAAACAACTAAAGTGAAAAGGGAAAGAATAATCCAGAACATACTCATTTAAGATGGTGAAGATATTGTTTCGAGCTTGAGTGAAAAGGTTAATGTTTTCTTGGATCTGCATGGAAACAAAAAAAATGTTAATACTACCAATAACCAAAGGACAAATGATGCTTTGCATTGCAAATTATGAGGAACAATCCATCCACATTGATTTAACACAGATTACAACCAACTCGACCTTAGTACAGCATAATAGTAACATACTATGCAGTGGATGCGTGAAATAAATAGAGAGATTTCCCTAGCAAATATTATTCAAAAATAAAGAGATGTAGCACACCCAATAAACATACAGAGAGAGAATTTCAGGAACTGTGTTTACTGATTATACTGCTGACATCTAAGGGAATCGGTAACAGATACAATCAGAGAAAGTAAGGGATGAGATACAGAGTAGAGAGAGCACAAGCATGTGGGGAAGGAAGATTCTAACAGATTTGCCTGCCTACAAAATGCTGCCACTACACTATTTAACTATCCACACAATTTTATCCATTAACCACCCAAGGCCATCAACCCGTGCCCCATACAAAGTCATCAACCCATGCCCCATACAAAGTCCGATCCTTGCAATTGTCTCCTCTTTTTGCTTCTAACGATTTAACTGGCAATATATTTTCTTCCACAGCTGGCTCATCTGTCCTGCAATCCCGTCCCCACTTTCTTGCATGACAATACCCCCATCGCAAATAAGAACCTTTTCATCAAGGTTCGATAAAACAATCTGCTCATTCCTGAACTGCAATGGTGGAATTTGATGATCAGGCATTCCAACATCTTTGTAACATGGAAACATAGAAAACGTTGTAATTCAAGCCTCGTCCAGTAAATCCAGTTGATAGGCCACGTCTCCAATTCTCTTAAGAACCTTAAATGGACCAAAGTACATCTTCCAAACTTGTGGTAGGGCTGCAATCTCATAGACTGCTGTCTATAGGTATTTAATTTCACAAACGCCCATTCTCCTACATTAAATTCGATATGGTGTCGCATCTTATTAGCAAATTCCTTCATCCTGTGATGAGCTTTAACAAGATTGTGCCTCAGCATATCCATCACTGCATTGCGTTGAAGCATATACAGATCCACTAGTTAGATAGCACTACTGCTCATGACATATCGAACGACAATAGGAGGTTCGCTACCATAAAGGGCATGGAAAGGTGTCATCTCGGCAACTTTCTAGTATGTTGTATTGTACCAATACTCGGCCCAAGGCATAGGTGTCCATTCATGTGGGCTATCACCCATGAAACACTGAAAATACTGCTCACCACACTTATTGAGAGCTTCAGACTGACCATCGCCATTTGCAGATGATATGCAGTGCTCATAGATAGTGTTTTTCCTTGGAGCCGGTAAATTCCTTCCAGAAGAGAGTCCATAAGTTTGAGATCGTGGTCTGTGATAATGACCTCGGGATGCCCATGTAGCCTAATAATTTCAGAAGCAAACGAAGAAGCCATAGTTTGAGCTCTGAAGGTAGAAGGAAAGGCAATGATTGCCCATATTTGAATTACCGATCAACCAACGTCAAGATTGTTGCCTTCCCTTTGAGACCAAAAGGAAAGGAATACAATCCATTGGTAACTCCTCAAACACTATGGCTGACACAGTACAGGTTCCCTTGCTGGCTGTTTGAGCAATTTTTCATTTGTTAATGTATTTGGCAAGCAACAAAAGCCTGAACATCCCAGAGCATTCCTTTCCAAAAGAAATTGGACGAGATGAGATGAAAGGTGAACACCACACCAGCATGGTTACCAAAAGGGGTAGAGTGGAACTAATGAAGTAATCATAAATGAGTCCCATGAAAATAGTGGGCATAGTTGGGCCAACCCGAAATCCAAACTTTTTGGATATTTGGTTTGGACTTCGGATTTCATTTTTAAAATTATGGATTTTGGATTGGATATTGGATTCAGTACAATGAATTTTTGAATATCAGCAAATCCAAATTTTTTATGCCTTATATTCAGTCCTATAGATACCATGTGTCCAGTGCTAATAAGTCCAATTCCCAAAGGTCCAACAGATTAGAACTCTATGGCCCTACCTGTTATAATTTTTAGTCCAATATGAAATTGCATGACATGGCCAGTAGGGTGGCCTCAATCCTTGCTAACCGTAGAAAGTTATACATTCTAAGTCGAGTTTATGTTTTGTGCATGTCAGTGTATAGTTTTTTTACTCCATCAGGTAGCATTGACCTGCTATAGCAGGTGATTACCTTTTTACTTGAGTAATTTTTTTCTTTCTCTAAAATACAATCTTTGCCTTCCTTTCTTTTTCCTCTCTCTCTCTCTCTCTCTCTCTCCCCTCCCCCACCCCCCCGTTTCAAAACCTCCATCTTCCTAGGTCTCTCAAATTAAGAAGATCTAATCATCCATTTATGTTCTTTGCCTTCATGTGTATAATGTTCACCCGAAATCTTGATGTGCTCTGACTGTTGTATGATGATTTTGCAGTAAAGATCCAATAGAATTACATGGCTTAATAATATGATTTAAGTTGGTCCTTTTCTACAAGTTCTCTATGTATTCAATTTGCATGATTGATATTTATAAAGCTTTTTGAATTAGATTAAATTGAAAGGACCTTAATTCAAACTAAGGAGGACCTATAATCAAGAAGTTTCTAGAACCTAATTATATTTCCATGATCAACAAATGAGCCAAAACCTTCATAGTGATTCATACTATAATGTTGAGAATTTGATATGAAGTTATCAGTAGTAAACAAACTTGGAATTCTGCATAATTTTAGTTAAGAGTATAAACAGGATTCTACTTGCCTTTAATTATTTTTTAACTATATTATATTTAAAAAGCTAATAAGTATTATTGCTACGTACTTAACAAAGTTACCATGGTTAATTTCCTTTTGAGATTACCTAATGGAGTAAGAAGTTTAGTACACTGACGGTGCACAAAGATATTCGCCACCTAAAAAACAAAGGCCTCAGGTGTTGACCAAACCATCCTAATTCCACTTCAGTGTACTTGTGACGTGACGTGGGATGAGAGAAGCTAGTAGCAACATGAGGTAAGAGGAGCTTGGTGCAACAAGTACGAGAAGATTCCACCATGGGAGGATAGAGGTGAGACCCCAATGTGGCCATATAGAACATGTCTTGTATCCCTCATCGATTGTTCTCCATAGAAACTCAAAATTATGCCCAATTAGCGAAAATCCAGGTTGGGTTTCACAGGTCTAACTACAAAGGGTCATCAAGGGAGGGGTTCTTAGTGGCCACAAGCACAATGGTGGACAAATCAATAAAAGCACCAAGCGTAACACACCCAATAAACATACACAACGAAAATTACAGGAACAAGGTTTATTGATCATATTGCAAGCTTTACTGAATTCAGTAACGACAGGGAAGGGATAAAGAGAAGAGCGCGCATGTGGGAAAGAAGATTCTAATAGATTGCCTGCCTACAAAATATTGTCACAATATTATTTCACTATTCCCGATTATTACGCATTTGCACACCTAAGCCCATCAACCCATGTGTCATACATCGTCCAATAACCTTTGTGATGGTCTTGTTCTCTTTTGTCTTCTCCACAACGATTTAACTGGTCCAATATATGCTTCCACAACTAACTTATCAACCCTTGCAGGCCCGTCTCCATTTTCTTCATGCCAAGGGATCTTGTTAGCATATATTAACCGGCGAATAATGGAATGAAGCTCAATGTGTTCAAAATCTTTACCACTCTTTGATTTTTTTGAAACTGGTAACAATCTTGTACAGGTACATATCCATATATCTTTACCACTCTTGATCTTAGCCAAAAGGTCGAGAAAGGTACTATTAAATATCTTTATTAGTGATACAAATCTCTGGATTCGAATTCAAAGAATAATTTCTTTCTCATGAATTCTAGTGCCTTAACTACACACAGGGCTCGCAGAAGTCAAAAGCAATCAAAGAAAGCATGTAGACTATAGGGTTTCTGATTTCTTATCAGGAAAAGGACTTCCAAGAATAGAACAAAATGAATACAACACTCTCTTTAAGAATTGAACCTTGCCGCTGCAGGAGACAAGAATGAAATCAAGATGTCTATTTTACCTCAATTCCGCCGATTAGAGGCAAAGTTTACGTAAGCTGGTTTTCCTTCATACCAATGAATACTTAAATTTTCCCCCGTAAAACTAATCCACGTTTATATCCACAAAAAAAGAGATAGAGGTAAATATTAAGTTTTTCATGGAAATAATACTTCCTACATCCCAATTTACTCTCTAGTACATCTCAAAATGTTTGACATGATTAATGCAACTCTCATTTCTTTCAAAATTCAAATTCATTAAAACAATTCAACTCATAGTTTGATGTCTCCCCCGTCCTAATGACTTACCAATTATTTTTAAGAATTTCTTGTTCTCTTACTAATGTAATATACTTGCATCGCTTTTCATTGTTTTGCGCCATTATGCTATATATGTTGTTGTTCTCTTTTACTTGGGACTGTGATTTTTGAGCCGAGGGTCTTTCGAAAACAATCTCTCTATCTCCATGAGGTAGTGGTAAGGTCCCAGACCCCACTTGTGGGATTTCACTGGGTATGTTGCTGTTGTTTGTTACTAATGTAATATACAAGTCAAATTTCCTCAAAACTCCATTACCATTCATACTACATCACATTCATATACAATCAAATGGAGTAAAAGGAAAAACAGAAAATGACTCTTATGGATGTTGTATTTGGTCCGTGACCATTTTGTCACCTTTCACAGAAAAGAAGGTGAAGTAGGTGGGAATTAAATTGTCAGAAGCATCAGCTGACCTTAAAAACAGCAAAATTTGCAGATATTTGATCCAAGGCCTGAGCGTTTTGCTCAAAAAGCTGTCCAGTGGTACCACCAATGGCTGCAAAAATTACAAGATATACACATATTCCTCAGAAATTCCAACCAAAAAATAAAAAAGAAACAAAAGAGAACTCAGAAAATATACAAGGTTCCTTTACGGCTGCACATCACAACAGAAATACTGATTGTTCTTTTTATTCATTTATTCCATTTGGCATCTAATGATTATTGTAAGTGCACAGCGAAAAAGAGCATTCCATGATCAGTTCATGGAAAAGGACAGCAGAAATTCTCCATGTTACATAATATCCTCTCCATACTACATGCTATCTTCTAGGCTACATTCCTCTTTACTGCATATCAAATTTCCATAAGAACAGAGAAAATCCTTTTATTATTATTCTCCACACTAAATGAAATCTTCTATGCAATCACTGAGTAACTAGCTCTTCCAAAGTGATAAGCAGCATTCCTGATTATTTCAAATGTTATAAACTTCTGAAAATCATGACTTGGCTTTTCAAAACACACAAGTTAAATTATCAAAAAAGAAGTTATAAGGAAGGGGGAACAAAGTCTCTAGTAACAACACTTAATTTTGCATGAAGACTACAGTTATGGAGTAACTATTCAAATAAGAACAGAGGACGGTAGCACTTAAAGGAGATCTAGTTTAAACTTTAAGCTTTTCACTATCATAAAATAGATTCCCGCTGTTTAATCCATGTGAGAACAATTTGATTATCTTTGTTAAGTCCTACAGATCAGCACAGAAGAAGTTTAGAGGATCCCCCTAGCCCTAGGTCTTGGAGTTCAAAGTACTTGATAAATGTCAACTTTCAGAAATACTAAATTGGCTGATAATCAGACATGTCAATAGAGATTCGCACTTCACTAGGAAAACAGATGAAAATTAGATGATTGAGCTTATTGAGTTTCGCATTTCAACTATTCTAGCTTTGAGCATTTGCTTTATGTGCTTATTTTCAACATTAGGCATATCCGAGAACAAGAATAATCTCAGGATGAAACCTCAACAAAAGCATACCTTATGGGAAGAAAGAGGTGTCTAAAGGCCCTTGTATATTCAGCAAGCCGTCATGCACAACTAATGCCACAAATGATGATCTCAGATTATGCATGTAGCAGACATAAGGTGATGTGCTAATCATATTCCCTATCCATTTCATCTTTCCAATTACATAAACTTTCCTCTACATTCAATTCCAGGCATGTCTATCTAGACTCGCACACAAAAGCAAGATTCCCAACATGGTTCCTTTGATATCTAGTTCTCAAATTTCACTAGACTTTTTAAATGTAAACTCAAAAGAGTGAATAGGGACCAACCTTTGTAGGAAATTCCGTCATCGCTGTCCATTGACATAACCGATTGAGCATAGGGAGGACCATTTGCACGATTAGCCACATGAGAAGATTTTGGCATAGAATCTGTAACTTTTTCCTACAATCGAAAAACAAGGGAATTAACAAAAAAGTTATCATTTGACAAAAATGCAAAACAGGAGAATCATTAAAATGCTTCCAAATCAATATAATTTTCTGTAAGAAATCGCAGCTCAATTGCAAATAAATTTTCTTCCTCAGTTATTTGAAAAATTTTGGATGATCCACAAGTAACTTAAGCAAATATCTCAATTAACATCCACTAAGCTGTATAACAGAATCTGGACTTAAAAGAAATCATGGATGCACACCAGTTCAAAGAAGGTGCATAAACCCTTTTGCATTCAATCAGAACTTAGCTAAAGTGTAAGTGTCATTTTTTCCCTAAGAAATTAAGACTGCAACATTTTATAACCTCCAGATTTTGGGCCATTCAACCAAATGAAGGCTTAAATAAGGGTGAGTTGCTCTAACAAGCACTGAAGCACCAGAGTTTTGTATATCAAGAAAGACAAAATTGGCAACAGCCCTCCATTTTTTCTCAATCATCAAAACTTACAAACTGCAAACCAAATCAAAGAGGAAAAGCCATGATTTTTGTTAGGGTGGGTTAAAGTCCCACAATGATTGGGGAATGGACCGGTGATCCGCTTTTATGGACTTGGGCAATC
The DNA here is from genome assembly GCF_947179165.1 of Solanum dulcamara. Classification (NCBI taxonomy): domain Eukaryota; kingdom Viridiplantae; phylum Streptophyta; class Magnoliopsida; order Solanales; family Solanaceae; genus Solanum; species Solanum dulcamara. Next base: position 49,520,736 of record NC_077239.1, read on the forward strand.
CTCCCCTCATGAGTTAGCTTTAGGGGTGAGTTAGGCCCAGGTGTCATATCTTTGCATGGTATCAAAGTAGGACCCATGTCACCCGATGTTGGGCCCCCAATTTAAATTGTCCACACTCCAAATGTCTTGCCCTAGGCATGAGGTGAGGTGTTAAAGAATAAAAAAAGTCCCACAATGAAAAAAGTATGGAAGGACTAAAGCTCTATTATCTCTTTCTTATCATGACAAAACTTGTATAAAATCAATTCACAACAGCCTTTCATGAAAATAGGAATGTGCAACTACTTTTACCATTCTAAAAAAATATTCATATGTACAGCTGAATTTGCACTTCCGCACCTATTTATTTTTTTTGGTGAAGTGATTAAATTGTATTAGAAAGGCATCAAGGAGATGCAAAGGTTACAACTAGAAATAAAGTTGCTTCAAACATGAAATTAACATGAAGCTAACTGTGCAAAAACCTGTAAAGCAGCCAAAAAGATAAAACCCCTTAAACCCTACTGTGCTAGAGTTAGGGAGCTAACAAAATCCAAAAAAATTCCATACTGTTTACAGGGGAGAGAAGGTGCCAATTATAAAGACTAACTAAACACCTAGTCTTAATGGTGCTTATGGGAGTTGATATTCCATCAAAGCATCTGCAGTTTCTCTCTTTCCAAATGCTCCAAAAAATTATTATTGGGATCATCCTCCAGGTACTTTTGATGGTGTTGCCAACTCTCCAACATATCCAGCTAGCATAAGCATCTTTGATGGAGTGGGGCAAAACCCATTGGAGGCCAAACAATGAGAAGAAGAAATGCCATATGCCAACTGATATGGGGCAGTGCAAAAAATGATGGTCGACACTTTCATTTTCTTGTTTACAGAAAAGACATCTGTTGATGAGAATGATGCCCTTTTTCCCAAGGTTGTCTTGTGTTAAACATGCCCTATGAAGGGCTGTCCATGCAAAACAGGAGACCTTGAGAGGTTGCTTGGTCCTCCAAATATGCTTCCAGGGAAAGTCTTCAAGTATGCCATTCTGGGCACACCAATAGTTGTAGCTTCCTTCACAGTGTAGATCCCTTCCTTGGAGCTGCCCCAAAGTAGTCTATCTGGATTGTGAACATCTAGAGTCCGTTTGGATTGGCTTTAAGTTGGTCAAAACCAACTTAAAGTCCTTTTTTAGCTTTTGGACGTGTTTGCCTAATGCTGACTTTAAGCCCATAAAGTTCTTAAAGTCAGTCAAAAATGAAAAGTTAGGATTCCTAACTTTTTTTTTCAAAGTACTTAAAGTCATTTTCTTTGACTATTAAATTACTTTTATATCCCTTATATTTTAACTAAATTTCCAAACTAACTTTTTTTATTCTTTTAACCCTAAAATTCACATCATAAGCACTTTTATCCAAACACTCAACTGCTTATTTATAAAAATAACTTTCAGCACTTCAAAGTTCTAAAAGCACTTCATACATAAAAGTTACTTTTTTTAAGCTCATCCAAACGGGCTCCTAGGTCACAGCTTTCCAGTGTTTGTAGCAGGAGAAGAAGTTCATTAATTTCCCAGTCCTGCAGATTCCTTCTGAAAATTGGACTCCAAATATTGTCAACTCTGTATTGGGCCACTGTGGCTTCCTTGTTGATTGCTATATGGAACATCATAGGAAAGGACTCCTTCAAAATAGTGCCTCCAATCCACTTGTCTAACCAGAATCTTATGTTGAGGCCATTGCCAGGTTTGAAGAAACCAACTGAAGAAACTCATCCTGGTAACTACTTATGTGTTTCCAGACCCCTACACCATGAGGATCTTTGCTGATCTTTGGACTCCAATGATCATGAGTTCCATGTTTTACTTTGATGATGTCCTTCCAATACCCTGCCTCATTTTGCCCATATCTCCAAAGTCACTTCATAAGCAGGCATTTGTTGTGCATCTTTAGGTCTCTAATTCCCAACCCTCCTTGGGCCTTGGGTAGAATAACATTTTGCCATTTCACCAGAGAGAGCTTATGAGTTTGGCTGTTACCTTCCCACAAGAATCTTCTACTTAGTCTGTCTATTTGCTTCATGGCCGAGCTTGGCAAAGGAAATAAAGGCATACAGTAAGTAGGAATGCTGTCCAGTACACTGTTGATTAGAGTGAGTCTGCCTCGAATAGATAGGTACTGAAGCTGCCATGTAGCTAGTCTCTTCTCCATCTTTTCAATTACTCCAGTCCATATCACCGAGGATTTGAATTCAGCACCTAATGGTAAGCCCAAATAAGTAGTAGGAAAGGAGCCTATGTTGCAGCTAAGGATGTCAGCTAGTTCCTCTAGATTGGAGACCTTGTTAACAGGGTATATAATGCTTTTCAGCATGTTGATGTGAAGACCAGAGATGGATTCAAAGACCATGAGGGTAATGTTAAGGTTGCGTATTTGTTGACTATCTGCTCCGCAAAAGATCAAGGTGTCATCTGCATAAAGAAGATGAGAAACAGATTTTTAGAGGGATAGCACAAGACTGGCAGGTGGAGTCCATTATCTTCTTTTTTTCCAATTTAGGCTAGTCACTGCCGACGGTTTTGAGAGCGGGAAGCACAAGAAAGCGTAAGGGCCCTGATCCATCCTTTAAGCAAAGTGCTCGCTTCATTGAAGTGAAGAGCAATTTAAAAAGAGACCAAAATAAACCTTTCACAAAAACAATATATATATAAGAAATGCTCTAGTTTTAAAATGAAAAAGTAATATTAGAAGGATGAACAGTGAAGTCAGACTCTCTCTGACACAAGTCCCAAGGTAAGTCTCAGATCCACCTTTTCTGTCACACCCTCTCCTCCTTTCTCATCGATGGTCACCGGAATACCTTTTCCAGTCTGACCATTGATTTTCTTTCCTTTTTAGACCTTCTCTCACCTTCTTCTAGACTCTCTTTTAGAAACCTTCCAGATCTGAAAGCTAAACCTTCAAATCTCTTCCTCTCTTTCTCAGCCATTCCAGATCTGCTCGCCCGACACCGGAAAATTTTTTCCGAGCAGACCCATAAACAAAAAAAAAAATATCAAAAAAAAAATATCAAAAAAAAATTCTCAGGCACAATTTTCGAGGTTACACAAAACAGAGGTCCGGTAGTTTTTTAAGAAAATCACCTTTTAGATTAGGGTTCTAATGGGTGCCTCCGGCAACCCAACTGAAGCACATCAAGCGGGAAACAAGTGTATCTACTACAACGCAGGTTTTAAATCGTATGAGATCACCAGATTTAAGAATGGAACAGAAGTATGGTTCGAATGGGTGGAGCGCAGCCAATTTCAGCTAAGAAGAGTCAAAATTAGCATTAAAATCCTGAGGTGGTTGGTAGCCATATTTATTGAAGCTTCAAGTACAGGGGAGGACAGTTAAGAGGTGGAACATGAAGGACCACTATGCGGAGTTTTATTGCACTCTTAAATACAATGAGAAGGAGAGATACATCAGTTTCATTGCAATTCAGGGAAAGAATAGATCAATCATTATTACACCTGAAAGAAATAACAAAGGGGGTTGGGGGAACATAGCACACAAAATAGCTGGTTTCATATATGAACCTGCAAGAGCACAGGGGACAGACAGAAAAGAGAAAGTGCAACAGGGAAAATCATATAAAGAAGCTTTTAATCGTAGCAGCTGGATGACGGAGTCAGTTGAGACGGCTAACATCCGAAACACAACGAACATCACTGATATCATCAGGGAAACAACACAAAAAGAGAACGACATTCTGGGTAGACGCGTCGTTGGAAAGTTCCAAAATCAAGGACAAGAAATTCCCAGTTTGAATGACGTGAGGAGATGGGCTTGTAATTCCTGAAAATCAGCAATAGAAGTCAAAGTCTTTGCAATGAACGATGGACATTTTTTGTTTGAACTTCCGACAAGGAGAGAGGCAGAGCATGTTCTGACGGGCTGATGGATCTAGAAGAGGTGAAGCTAGATCTTGATTGGTGGAATCCAACCACTGGATGTTGTCCGGCAAAATCAAGAGAGACTGGGTCTGGATCAGGCTACTAGGGTTGCCCATGAATCTATGGTACAAAAAGGTTCTCGAGGAAATCGGGAATCGATGTCGAGGATATATAGAAATGGGGGAGGAGACTTCGCTAAAAAATTATCTCCACTGGGCCAGAATTAAAGTGAGAGGGGATGACAGCAATGTTCCCAAGGAAGTAGAGGTGAACAGTGAAGGATTAACATACACCATTCCGGTGTGGTGTGAAACACCGATGACAGTGAGAGTATCGGAGAAGAAGAGAGAGGAAAGGGGAAAATATCCAATGGATATTATCTAAAGACGGGCCGAGGAAGGATTTTCAAAACTCTTGTCGGCGGAATATGTTGAGGGGCACGTGGGCACTTCAACTGAAGGGGCACATGCCAAAGGGGGCCCAACATTAAAAGAAAAAGAAAATAAAAGGGTAGACAAAGGGGTATGGGCTAGAAAGATATATTGGGCTTAGTCAAAGACTCAATAGCAGGGGAATTAGTTACATCAGCGGAGATGGCCCAAAATTTCGACATAGTTAATATCGAAATCTCGGCTAATTCTATGTAACCGACGAGCCAAACAAAATTAGTTCAATGGAATGAGAATGAACATGAGACACAACGAACAGGGAACTCAATGGAGATTTCGAATGAAAAACAAGGAGAAAGGGGGAAAAAGAAAGAAATGGTGATCCTCGAACAACAAGCAGAAGATAATCAGAGCCAAACAACAGAAGATGCTATGCCATTGCAAATCCAATTCCCAGAAAAAGAACAGTCTGGCTCAAAAATATCAGAATGGATACAACAGAATATAGTCAGATTCAACATGGAGTTTGGAGTTAATTTTAAGGGATGTGAAGAAAAAGCCAAGGAACTGTTGACGAAGATAGAGAGGAATAAGCAAGGAGATAGGGGACCACAAAATGAATTGGGAAATGGCAAAAGAAGAGGGCTACAGGAATTGAAAAGTCTACAATTGGACACCAAATTCATGAGTAATGGCACTAGAAGTAGAAGGAGGTATTTGGCCATCATGGAATAATGAAGGTGAACATAATATCTTGGAACGTAAGGGGGCTAAATTGCAAGAGGAGAAGAAGCATGGTTAGGAATATGTTGAAGATATGGAAAGCTGATGTAGTATGTCTACAGGAGACAAAGCTAGAAGGGGAAATTACAAACTATGTCAAAGAGATATGGGGCAGCAGATGAGCTGATCATGTGCATTTGGAGACAAGTGGAACAAGGGGAGGAATAGCCATAATGTGGGACAAAAGAATTTGGGAAGGGATGGTCAGTAGTGTAGGGAAATACTCAGTGTCTTGTAGCCGAATAGGAATGAATTCTGTTCTCAACTGGCACATCACAAGTGTGTATGCACCAACTGACAGAATAGAAAGAGAGGAAACATGGTGGGAATTGGCGACATTCAGAGGCCTAACCAATGGACCTTGGGTGTTGTGTGGGGACTTTAATACAGTCAGATATCCATTTGAAAAGTTCAATAGTAACAGAATCAACACATCAATGACACAATTCTCAAAGTTCATTAAGGATATGGAACTGATGGACCTAGAATTAGCTGGGGGAATTTACACTTGGAGGAGAGGGGAGAGACACACCACAGCTGCCAGGCTTGATAGATTTTTGTTCTCAGAAGACTGGGATTCAACCTTCAGAAACATTAAACAATTAGTAATGCAGAGGGTAGTATCAGACCATACTCTAATACTTCTACAGTGTGGAGAATGGGAGGTGTCCAAGTCATATTTTTCAAGTTTGAAAATTGGTGGTTAAATACAGAAGGTTTCGATGACAGAATAAGAAGCTGGTGGGAATCTTTCAATCTCCATGGCAAACCTGATTTCATTCTGGTATCAAAGTTGAGGGCATTGAAAGACAAGCTGAAAGAATGAAGCAGAACTGTCAATGGTAATCTGAAACAACAAAAACAATTAGTCCTAAATCAGTTAGCCGAACTTGAGATCATACAAGAACAAAGAAGCTTGGAGGAAGGGGAGATAGTTTCAAAGCTGGCACTCATCTCAAAGTTTGAAGGTATAACAAACCATGAGGAAACAGCTTGGAGACAAAGGTCTAGGGCAACTTGGCTTAAAGAAGGGGACAGAAACACTGGTTTTTCCACAAAACAGCAAATGTACACAGGAGAGTTAACACAATTTACAAGTTAAAAGTCAATGAGGTGTTAGTGACTGAACCAGAAGAGGTGAAAAAGGTGGTAATTGAGTACTATGATAACTTGTACTCAGAAACTGAAGATTGGAGGCCTGACCTGAATATGAGAGACTGTCCTATGATCAATGAAGAAGAAAATAATATGCTAATGGCCCCTTTTGAAGAACAGGAAATTGTGGATGCCATCAAATCCTGTGCTGGGGACAAGGCACCAGGACTGGATGGCTTTACAATGGCTTTTTTCAGCCACTGCTGGAACATCATCAGAAAGGAGGTACTAGTAGCTTTTAAGGCTTTCCACAAGGATGGAACTTTTGAGAAAAGTATAAATACTACCTTTGTGGCTTTAATCCCAAAGAAGGTAGGGGCAATGGAACTAAATGACTTTAGACCCATAAGTATAGTGGGGGGAGTATATAAAATCTTTGCAAAGGTCCTAGTAGAAAGGCTGAAAAGAGAGATGCATAAGTTAGTAGATGGGCAACAAATGTCTTTCATAAAGAACAGACAAATCATGGATGCAGTGTTGGTGGAAAATGAGCATGTGGACTCAAGACAAAAAGACAAACAGGCAGGGATCCTATGCAAACTGGATATTCAGAAAGCATATGATCACCTAAATTGGGAGTTCTTAATGAATCTCAAGCTGGATCAGGCAATGTATCAGCACAGTAAAGTTTTCAATTTTGATAAATAGAAGCCCATGTGGCTTTTTCTCCTCCCATAGGGGTTTAAGGCAAGGGAATCCATTATCCCCCTTCCTTTTCATCCTTGCCATGGAGGGACTAAGCAATCTAATACATACAGCAAAAATCAGAGAATGGGTCAGAGGATTTCAAGTGGGAGATAGAACAGGCAATAATCTAGAGGTTACACATTTGCAATATGCAGATGACACTCTAGTGTTTTGTGGAGCCACAGGAGAACAAATGTTGATTCTCAGAGTTGTCTTCAACATTTTTGAAGCAATATCTGGTTTGCATATAAACTGGGGAAAGAGCTTCATATACCCAGTCAATACAGTGCCAAACATTGAGGACTTGGCATAAAAATTAGGGGGGAAAGGGGGTGAACTCCCAACCACATACCTGGTAATGCCCTTAGGAGCTAAGAGCAAATCCAAGAACATATGGAGTGGAGTAATAGAGAAAAGTGAGAAAAGACTGGCAAACCGGAAAAGTCAATACCGAACCTCAGGTGGTAGACTCACTTTGGTGAATAGTGTAATGGATTCTATTCCTTCATATATGATGTCGGTGTTTCCTACCCATAGACTAGATGCTGTTAGGAGAAATTTTATATGGAAAGGAAGTGAAGAAAAGAAGAAATACCATCTAGTGAAATGGGAGGAACTATTGGAAAGTAAGAAAGGAGGGGGCTTGAATATCAGGGAACTAAACATACACAACAAAAGTCTGATGATGAAGTGATTATGGAAGTTTGCAGTTCCAGAAGAAGCTTTATGGAAAGAGGTGATCAGAACAAAATATGGCATGTAAGACAGATGGATGACAGAGGAGGTGACAAACCCTTGTAATTGTAGTGTATGGAGATCCATCAGGAACCTATGGCAACTAGTTTCTTCAAGAACAAGTTGCAAGGTTGGAAATGGAGAGATGGTGGCCTTCTGGAAGGATATATGGTGTGGACAATGGCCTCTGAAGCAGACTTTTCCTGAGCTATATAATTTAAGCCAAGCTCAGGATGCTACTATGGCTGAACTATGGACAGGACAAGGTTGGAATCTCCATTTGAGAAGGAACCTAAATGACTGGGAGATAACCTTGATAACAGCTTTCCAGAATACAATACCTCAAAATTTCAATTTGACAGAAGAAAAGGACAGACTGGTGTGGAAGGTGGATATCAGAGGTATTTTTACTGTTAGGTCAGCTTACAAAGACTTCACAAGAACAAATACTCAGGAGTTAGGATGGCCATGGAGAATGATCCAGAAGACCAAGGTGCCTTATAAGGTAAACTACTTTACATGGATACTGGCAAAGGAAGCAGTCCTCACTCCTGAAAACCTTAGCAAGAGGAAATTCAACTTATGCTCTAGATGCTATCTATGTGAAGAGCAGATAGAGACAGTCAACCATCTCTTTTTGCATTGTAAATGGACAAACCAGCTGTGGCAGATGTTCATCCACAAGAGGAAGATAAGGTGGGTGAAACCGGAGAGAATCAAAGAAGTACTAAGAAGCTGGATCGGTGATGGTAATGCAGGGAAGGAGGAGAGGTGGAATATGGTTCCAACATGTATTTGGTGGACCATATGGAAAGAGAGGAATCAAAGATGTTTTGAAGGCAAAAGAAGCAACATACAGAAGATCAAGATAGACTGCTTGGGCCTTTAATATTTTTGGTGTAAACAAGTAGTTGTAGACAGCACAGAAAATGTTTTTAATGCTATTGACTGGCTGTAATTAGACATATTAGGATTTTGTAAGAAACAACTTTTGTGACGGGGGACTACATGTTTAGTGTAGTATACCTGTGGTTAACATAGAAGTAAAGCTAACCATTATCAAAAAAAAAAAATGAAAAAGTAGATAGCGAAAATCCTCCATAGGACAAGAAATTATCTACTACCACGTGCCTAGAAGAAATTAACTAATTAGCTACTGAAAAATGGATAGCTAATTAGCTACTGCCTAGTGCCAAAAAGAAATTGACTGATTAGCTACTGAAAAAAGGGAATAGCTCATTAGCTACTTCTTAGTGCCTAAGATAAAGAAATAAATTATTGGCAAATTCAATTGAATTAATAAACTGAAAATTGAAAAACCACTTGAACTAATAAACTTAAAAAAACAAACAAAAGAAACAAAAGCTGATGAAGAAGAAATAAGAGAGGAACAAATATGCTCTATGCAGCCATATATGCAACGACGAAGAAAGTAAAAAAAAAAAAAAAAACTGCCAGCCATCTAAGAAGAAAGAAGCATGCACAATATCAGGAAGCAATACTTGGAATGCTTTAAGAAATATAATTCAGCTTAACAAAAAGTCAATAATCCAATGGTTTTTGGACGTCTAAATTTCATTCTATACAAATAAAGATCCCAGTGTTTCCCCTTTAAGGGAGGGTGAGAAGAGTTCAGTAGTCTGTCATCAACACTACACTGGCTAGTTTTTGATGAAGCATAATACAGCAACAGTGAATGACAAATGAAAACAATGACCACTACACGGTGATATGGACATGGCCACATATGGGTCTATACAGTAACAAACAACAGTGACACTCAACAAAGACACACTTAATACTTGCAATAGTAAATGACAAAAATGAAAGCAAGAATTATGTACATGGCTACATATGTGTCTATACTGCAACAAACAACAGTCAGTCAAAGCCCCACAAAGTCAATGACAAAAAAGGCCCCCATCTTTTAGAAGGCATAAGTAAAAGATGGCCGAGAACTATGCAACACAAAAGCTGTGGTACCTTTTTGTCTTTATTTTTCCGTGAGTTATGATCATCTTTTCTTCGCTTTCCAATCTCCTTTTTCTGCCACAAGGAATAGATAAAACTTAAAAGAATAAGGAACAGTTAATAAAAGTCTATTCTACCTAACCAAAATAACTGGATTTATTTGCTGAAGAAGGGAACGTAATGCCTTTCCAGCTTCAGAACAAAGGCTTTTATAACAAAACCACTATACAATATTTCTGCAGTTACCCGCACACAGTATTCTAATATTATTCTTTATGGAGTGTACAGTCAAGCAATATCATTTTTTGAGACATTGAAGTCCCTGCTCGGGGAAGTCATGACCTTTAAAAATAAAAAGGGAAAACATTTTACTTCCTCATTTAGATCCTTTGTAAATTTTAAGATTTAACATGTGTTCAACTACAGTGTTGTCAAAGACAAAAAGCGTAAAAGGTTATTAAGGATTTAAAGGTAAACACAATTAGAGTGTGACCTTGACTTAAGATGGTGCAAATAAAGAAAAAATTCATATGTGTAATAAAAGAAAAAGAATCACTATTAGATTTGAACCGGAAACCTCATGATTCTCCTCTCACTTCCTTAACCACTAGACCACACCTTTGGGTGCGCCTTAACAACTAAATATCAATTTGCTAGATTTATTTATTAGTGGAAAAAGAGTCAAACTATTTAAAATGGACCAAGAGTGACCTCTTTGTTAGCCAAGTAGCTCAAAAATGCCCTCCCCATTAAAGACAAGGGAACTTTTGGGCCAAAAACGAAACAAAAGGCAAAAACATCCCATTTCAAATAGTTAAGTGGTATTTTTGTCCTTTTCCACAACAAAATACCCGTTGTAATTCTACAAGTGAATTCTAGGAGAGTAGTGTATGCAAACCTTATACCTACCTTGGGAGGTGTAGAGGCTATTTTCGATAAGACTTTTTATCACTTTCCCTTGAAATAAAAAACCCTCCAAGGCTACATACGTTAGTTGGTAAATTTCTTGAGAAACAGATTTGAAGAGTTAGTGGAGAATCAAGAGTTCAATCTTTGAAGCTCAAATGTCATTACATGAAACATGTCATGCAAAGAGATGTTGTTGCAGACTGATTGCTCATAACTTCACTGTTTGGACCCATTCGAATACTAGAAAGAGGTTTTACGAATGCCCTCAAGCAGCTCTGTAAGTTTAGTTTCTTGGTTTTCATTTGTCCGATTTAGTTAATTGATTTGTTGATTTATTTGTTGGGTTTAGTGAACTGAAGCAAAAAAATAGCTTTACTCCTGTCGCTAAAATTCTGATTTAAGTAGGAGTTAGTATCTGAATTGGGTGGTAAATGTTACGTATTTTTGTTTGAAATTTATTGTTTTTTTCCCGAAAATTTGCTAATTATTTGTCATAAATTTATTTATTCTTATTTAATTGGTCAGGTTAATTCATGCTTCTTTTTTTGCGAGTGGCAGGACGAAAAGTCCACCAAGAGCAGTGATTGTTATCAATACCTTAAAATCATCTTGGATGCTAAGTCTGGAAGGAACAATCTAAAGTAAAAGGTTGCTGAAATTGAAGATTATTCATTTTGTCGAATTTCATTTAGTAAATTGGGGGAGAAAGTTTATAAATCAAATATTTTGCTTGAGTAAATCAAATCTTTTGCTTGAGTGATTGGAAATCCCATTGATCCCTTTCGCAAGAGATCCAACAAAGAAATTCCAATAGAATTGTTTAAGCATTCTCGGCTCGCCGTGCACTACTTACAGAAAAAAAAAAGCGCTGCATGACGGAGTGATCTTTCCCTCTTATGAAAGCCGGTAGCTCACTTTCGAAAGAGAGTCTCCACGTGGATTTGAAAAAAAAAAACCTTTCCCCCTGACAGGATAGGTGAGGAATCACTCTGGATCTTCTTTTTTTGGGCTACAACTTCATTGGATCTCAGGATCGACATTGACATTTCCTGGTCTTCACTCTTTGCTCCTAACTCTAGCACCCTTTGAAAAGCTTCTATCTTACAGGAGGAAGTACCTTTTCTTTCTTTTTTGAAAAGGAGTAACCGGGCCTTTTTAGTGTTCTCCCCTCAGAGCTAAACAAACATGTGTGCCGGGCGCGCGACCCATCAACCTACTAGCAATAGGGGAGAAAGCATAGCATGTCGCTGGAGAGGAACGGAAAGCCCTCAGGCTGAATGCCCGAGTAGGGGAAGAGTAGCTTAACGCTATGCTCAAAACAGAGAACCGTGCACTCCAAGTATGAGGGAATAGGGATGAGTGTAACTTCGTCGCTACGTTGTTCCCAAAGACTAGCAAAATCAAAATAGCGAAGTCACCGAATGGGTCAGTCTTTTAGTTCTCCCAGATTTGAAGGCACCCCTCTCTTTCAAGAGGATTCGCGGCATGTCAAGAAGAAAGTAAAGAGGAAAAGGCATGACCAGAAGAATTGTGTGAAATAAGTGAATTAGAGCAATGCACCTACAATTTACTCAAAAAGCACACTTGTCCTAACTACCTACTTCCTACAGCATCATCATGCAAAGCCCTTATATAACAAAAAACATCGAAACAACGCTTACATTTATTCCAACTACGACACAATGGAACACCTTTCTAGGTTCATTCTTTCTTATGTACCATGATCTCTTCAAGAATCTCTAGAGTACCAAGTTTAAATTGTCGAGGAAACTTGGGAATGAAAAACATACTCCTCTGACAACTTGACACTGGTACCAAAATGTCAGACAAGCCATCATCCATCTCAAGCCTCCACTCTGCTACCCCAACAATTGTTATAATAATTATAATATCCGACTGTGCAAGCATACCATAGTTTCATCAAGCCGCATTGTGTATTACTATCTATGAGTAGTAGCTAGTCCAACATATGGGAATGATTATTCTAAAAATTCCATGACATCTCTAGGACTTGAAAGGTTCTTCATTAGAGTGATCCTCTTAGCAGACTCCTTCGCAAGCAGTGATCCTCGAAATTGAACTACAAGTTGATTTTGTCGCTTCAATTGTTCTCATAAAAACTATTAGATCTCATGAATCGATATGGAAATTCTCTTAAGTGACCAATGTTCGCTAGATTTTGTATGGTCCTTCATCCTTGGTATTGAAATTCTCATTCACATTATGCTAAACCTTTTAACCTAGCTACAATAAATGACAGAAAAAATGCAAGGGCTTCTCTTGACCCATTTGACAGTATAATTGGGCTTGGGAGTAAACAGAGATCGCAACTAAGTACTGTTGTAGCAATATAGTCAGTAAAAATTGCCAATGATCCAGCTGACAATGCTCCCAAATCTCTATTTAGATCCACGGGGAGTCATGCCCTTGGTGTGATTTCCGAAACGTTCACCAATGTCATGAATGGATCCAAGTACATCTTGACCTTCTCATCAGTGTTTCTGGAAGCACATAGCGCAAAAGAATGACAAAGGCCTGCCTCGCTTGAAGTGTGAAGCGAAGTGCTTGCTTCATTAAATTAACTTTGCGCAAATAAATAAAATGACTAACTATACAAAAATAATATCTATTAGCAAATCTTTCCATCTAACAAGTAACTAATAACTTTCCATAGGAGGGGCTAAATTGAAACCAAATTGTTTAGAGCCTCAAAACTAAATTAGAAACCGAAACACGTAATAAGAAAAATGAGAAACAAAAATACTATTAAATAAACTGATTTTTTACCATTAAACAAACTTAAAAGTATTAATAAAATACTATTAAAAAGTCTTTACATAAACTGATTTTGTACTATTAAACCAACTGAAAAAAAAGTATTTATTTAAAAAGTATTTAATCAATAAACTGATTTTTACTCTTAAACATACTGAAAAAAAGTATAACAGCATAACCAGTGTAATCCCACAAGTGGAATCTGGGGGAGAGTGGCACGTACGCAGCCTTACCCTCTCCTTGTGAAGGTAGAGACGTTTCCGATAGATCCTTGGCGGGAAAAAAAAGATTATATAAATAATATTTAAAATTATTAAATAAACTGATTTTTTACTATAAATTAATCAAACTGAAATGTAGTTAGTTAACTATTAAATAAGTATTTAAATAAACTGATTTTTTACTATTAAACCAACTGAAAAAAAGTATTTATTCAAATAATATTACAAAGTATCTAAATAATTGAGTTTTACTCTTAAACAAACTGAAAAGGTACTTATATAAATACTATTAAAGAAATATTAAATAAGCTATTATTTTTACTATTAAGCAAACTGAAAGAAAACTAAAATCATTATAAAAGACTCACCAGCAATGGTGGCAGTCGGCAAAGAAGATGCAGCCATTACAGCGAAATCAAGAAGAAAAAGAACAAAGAAGGGAAAGCAATAATACCCTAGCAGAAATTTAGCGCAGAAGAAGATAGAAAAAGAAGAAAGAAAGAAAGGAGGAGGCTTACCTCAAGTTTGAAGAAGAAACAACAGAACCTAGCAGACAACAATGAGCAAAAATCATACCTTCTTTTCTTCTGAAAAGACGATTTTTTATGGGGAAAAAAAATATTGTTCCGGGGCTTCAAGACTTCACACTCACTTCACACTTCTCCAAGCGGTCACTTCTTCAACATCACTTTGCTTCACACTGAAGAAGCTCTATACCCTCGCTTCGCTTCACTTCTTTAAGCGACGAGGCGCTCGCTTTTCACAACATTGTTTCTCATAGAAAACAAGTTAGCAACCATATGACCGAAAGACAACATAGTCAAGAAACACTCATAATTATCAGCAAACAAAACTTCCATCGGGTTGGCCATATCTGTATAACATTTCCCTAAGGAAACTCACATAGTCTTAATCAATAACAAAGGATTGACATGTGGTATTCTAAAAAGTTGATCTGCCAAAACAGACACTTCTTGCTCTTAGGGGAACCCCTCAATTTTGCCGCCACCATTTTCAAAAGCAATTCATCACCAAACTGCAAAACTTGATCTTCCATAGTGAAAATCCATCAGTTAGCATAAAAATGTCATGCCTCTAAGGACTGCAAAGGCTAGAGTGCCTTCTTAGCCAATGTCATTTTCTCCTACTCAACTGTTTGGGAGATTGTATCGCCAGACAGATGCATTCAAGGAAACAATGGAGGTAACTACATACGCCCAACAACCGAAAGGAACCAGAAAAGATTTCGTAATTGCAATTTGTTTCTGGGAACTTTCATCAAACACATGGTCCTCTAAATCATCACAAGAAACCAATGTAGAAAGGTCTACCGACAAAGCTACTCTATTTGAACTAGGGTTAAACGGAAGATGAAGTAATATATGTTGAGTAGTCATAATTAGAGATATCACACTATATCCATGCACATTATTATACTCGGGCATTAGATCGAACAGGTTGCAAGCAACTCTAGTTTTCTCAAATTCTAAGCATTGTTCCATCTAAGTGTTTACAGGAACAATACCCAAATCGGGCTCCATAATGCAATCGAGCAGCAGGGAATCAAAGTCTACCTTAAGACTGGAAAATGGAAGTAACAGACAGATCTACGAGGCCCTCTATTCAGGAACTGTATCCCCATTGCCAACAACAAAAGGTTGTGAATCATAATTCGCTGTCACAAATTCAGTATTAATCCATTGCAACAGTATATTTCTCCCCACCAGTGTTTTGGAAAGCGAGAAACGACAAAAAACAAGGACCCGCTTCACTAAGGTGGGAAGCGAAGTGCTCGCCTGTTCGAAGTACCTTATTTAGAAAAGGAGAAAGGGCTTTTTTATAGATGTTGAGGTTGAGTAAAGGGGATGGATTGAAGAGCGAAACGTGGAGTTCGTAATTGCATAAAAGGAGTCAAAGTAGTGGCTGCGGCGCGAAGCACCAATTAATACAAAAAAAAATTGCAATAGTAGTTTCGCATATATAAATATCCAAAAACTCAATAGCAATAGCATATTAGCAACAACAACAACATACCAAGTGAAATCTCACAAGTGGGGTCTAGGGAGGGTAGAGCTTATGCAAACCTTACCACTATCTCATGGAGATAGAGAGGCTTTTCTGAAAGACTCTCGGCTCAAAGTAACAGTCCCAAGAAAGGGAGAATCACAATATAATATATATATATATATATATCATAATAGCTGAAACAAAAAGCGATGCAAATTCTATAAGACAAGCACAATACCAATATCAAGATAATGGGTTAATCAAAGGCAATAACAATACAACTATAATGACACGCCTACACCTAACACCAACCCTAAACCATCACAGGGCAAGACAAACATTCTACCCTTGCTAGCCGTCTATCCTTACTAGCCTTCTACCCTAATACGCGACCTCCACTCCTTCTTGTCTAAGGTCATGTCCTCGGTGATACGAAATTTCGTCATATCTTGTCTAATCACCTCTGCCAAATACTTTTTCAGTCTACCCCTACCCCTCCGCATAGCCCCAAATCCAACCACTCGCACTTTCTAACTGAGGCGTCGACACACCTCCTCTACACATGTCCAAATCATCTCAGTATTGCTTATCTCATCTCGTCTGCCACAGAGGTCACTCTCGCCTTCTCCCGAATAACCTTGTTCCTAATTTTATCACTACTAGTATATCCACACATCCATCACAACATCCTCATCTCCGCAACATGCATCTTCTGAACATGAGAGTTCTTGACTGGCCAACACTCCACACCATATAGTAACAATGGCCTAACCACCATTTTGTAGAACTTACCTTTAAGTTTGGGTGGTACCTTCTTATCACATAGGACTCCAGGGGCAAGCCTCTATTTCGTCCATGCTACCCCAATACAATGTGTGATATCATCGTCAAAGTCCCCACTACTCTGGATGACGGATCCAAGATACTTAAAGCTTTCTCTCTTGGGGATAGGTTGAACGGCAAGCCTCATTTCCATGACCTCTTCATCCATCGCAATACTGAATTTGCACTCCAAGTACTCTGTCTTGGTCCTGCTTAATTTGAACCCTATGGACTCCAAAATTTGTCTCCAAACCTCCAATCTATCATTAACTTTGTTCCGAGTCTCATCAATCAAAACTATGTCATCCACAAATAGCATACATCATGGAATCTCCTCCTGAATAGACCGTGTCAACTCATCCATCATTAAGGCAAAAAGAAAAGGACTCAGCACAAATCCCTGATGTAGTCTCATCTCAACAAAAAAGTGCTCTAAATCACCTCCCACTGTCCTAACCCGAATCTTGGCTCCAGCATACATATCATTTATCGCCCTAATATACACTATCGGAACACCTTTAACCTCCAAACACCTCCAAAGAACATCCCTCAGAATTTTTTCATAAGCCTTTTCAAGATCGATGAATACCATATGAAGATCCCTCTTTCTTTCTCTAAATTTCTCCACCAGTCTCCGCATAAGATGGATTGCTTCAGTAGTCGACCGCCCGGACATGAATCCGAACTATTCTCTAAAATTAGCACTCCTCTCCTCACCCTCATCTCCACCACCCTCTCCCATATCTTTATAGTGTGGCTTAACAATTTGATACCTCTGTAATTATTACAGTTTTGAATATAACCCTTGTTCTTGTATAATGGGACCATAGTACTCCACCTCCATTCATTGGGCATCTCAATTGTCTTCAAAATAACATTAAACAACCTAGTCAACCATTTCAAACCTGCCTTATCAGTGCCCTTCCAAAAGTCCACCGGAATCTCATCGAGTCCGATCGCTCTCCCCTTCCTCATCCTACTAATAGCACGTTTCTAACCTCCTCAGCCCTAAAACACCTGCAGTACCCAAAATCCCGAATGCTATGAGAGTGTTCCAAATCACCTAGGACAATATCTCGGTCCCTTTTTTCATTTAAGAGTTTGTAAAAGTAAGCTTGTCACCTTTGCTTAATACAGGTCTCATCCACTAACACTTCACCTTCCTCATCCTTGATGCACTTTACTTGATTCAAGTCGCAAGCTTTTCTCTCTCTCGCTTTGGCGAGCCTATACAATCTCTTATCCCCACCTTTTTCCCCTAACTCGATATACAAGCGTTCAAAAGCTGTCGTCTTAGCACTCGTGACCGCCGACCTTGCTTCCATCTTCGCCATCTTATAGATAACTATAAGCCTACACTTCTCAACCTCATCCAAGCACTCCAACCACTCCGTATAGGCAATCTTCTTAGCTTTTACTTTGCCTTGAACTTCTCCATTCCACCACCAATCTCCTTGACGACCACCAAAGATTCCTCTCGATATCTCTAATACCTCGGTAGCTGTTTTTTTAATGCAACCAACAATCCTGTCCCACTTGTTGTTCACGTCCCCGCTACTACTCCAGGCCCCCATACCATTCAACTTCTCCCCCATCTCCTGAGAAATGGCAGGGGTCAGGCCTCCCTATCTAATCCTCGATCGATCATAAAGGGTCTTATTTCTCATATCCCTCTTAATCTCCAAGTCCATCACCAAAAGCCTATGTTAGGTCGTAATATTTTCACTCGAAATAACCTTCCAATCCTTACAAAGGCCTCTATCACCTTTTCGACGGAGTCGATAATCAATCTGAGTCCTAGCTACCGTGTTACTAAAAGTAACCAAGTGATTCTCCATCTTCAGAAAACAAGATTTAGCAATTATCAACTCAAAAGCTTTAGCAAACTCCAAGAGAGATGTCCCACCACCATACCTTTACCCAAAACCAAAGCCTCCATTGACATTATCAAAACCACTAGCAATAGCATATTAGCAAATATTTCAATTCATATATTGTTTATAGGCAAAAATAATTAAGTTATTATGCTGAAAAAGTAGCCTACAACTGGAAAAAAAATGCAAGAACTTAAATGTGTGCAAGAAGAAGAAAGAACTCAGAAACAGAGGAAGAAAAACAAAGGAGAAGAAAGAAACTGTGGAAAACAGAGGAGGAAGAAGAAAGAAGTTGTCAGAAAACTGAGGACAAAGAAGAAAAGAAAAAAGAAGAAAAGAGAAGAAGTACCTAAACAAAACAACCTTAGTTGTAGCGACTTGCGACTGAAAGAGGAAGAACCTGAAGAAGAAGAGTTGCGCAGGGGTCTGAAATTGACCAAAAAACCTTAGATGTGTGTTTCTAAGTCTATTTAAAAAAAGACGCTTCTTGTTGCGCAACGCCTCTCGCCTCTCATTGTCACCTCTCACCTCTCTGTTGTTTTTCTCATCAGGTAACACCTCAAGCCAAAAAAGTGACAGCCTCCTGCTTCGCCTCACGCTTTAAGCGCAAAGCTATTGAGTCTCATCTTGTTTAAGACGGTTAAAGAACAATGGGTCCTCAAAGTTGGACAGCATATGTCAAAAAGTGAAGCTTTGAAAATAGATTTTCAACACAATATGTAAGCAACTGCAAGTGTCCATGGGATTCCAAGGGAGAATTCGAATAACAGTTCTTGTATGTGATTATGGATCAAGTCTATGAGGTTGTGCATAATGGAAACAGAGGAAAATGCATTGTCGATGTGTCAGAACATACAAGTGTACTTTTCTTGCATTGCCATAATCAGATCCAAGATGGTATTGAGTCGATTGTAGAACATGGTAGAACATTATAGAGGCATGATGTACGAGCAATGACAGCACCAATGTAATGATAAAGCTTTGTGTTGCAAAAGAGGAATGGAATACAGATAGTGAATAAGAAATGCTTCTTCTTTATTTGCAACAAAATGCAGAAATAAACGAAAACTTATACGAGAAAGTTCAATATTTCTTCTATAAGCAATTAAGAAAAGAAAGATAAAGTTCTTGCATAACCCTAATGAAAAATTTCCTCTTGAATATTTAGTCATCGTCATACAATGCACATGTTTCATTTAACCAGGATTCCAAATGTACTTTGACAGTTGTCCAAATGTGTCCTCAACCTTAGCCTTTTGGCCAATGTCATTCTTACATTTTACCCATCCTCTGGAAGTTGATTTATAGAGAATCAGAAGAAAGACTAGCTGCCAAAATGTGCAAAGTCCCATCAATAAAATTAAAATCCTCCAGAACAACTACTTTCTGTAAGTATCACGCCCAAGAGAGAAGGTAAGGCACTCGATCCAACCAATCTGTGCATTCATATTATTCAGGGGTTTAAAAGTTGTACAAGCTCAAGCTTGCCTCTTTTTCTTTTTCTTCTTTCTCTTTTCTAATAAAGCAAAATTACATGTTACTAAAATCTACATTACTAACAATACAAACAAATCGGTTAAAACCGGAAAAAAAAAACTTACAATCATCCATCTACAACATCTATGTTACTAAATATGCAAATAAATTAGATAAAACCAGAATCAAAAGACTTACAGACATCCATCTACATCTCAATGCTACATCTCGAACAGTCTTGTCTTTTAACTGCATTGCAATTTTTGCATACCTAGATATGTTGCTTTCTGTTGCATATCTGCAAAAGTAAAGTTCCTATCTTCATTTAGCCATTCATGAGAATAGAAGTCAGCTATGATGCAGATACTAAGAATGTATAGTTAGCATAAGTGATGTTGTTTGGCAACGCACCCAGCAAACTGAAAAAAATACTAATTAACCAACAGAAAGAGTTGTCGTCTTCGGCTGAAATGCATGGTTCAAGTTAATCATAACAAGGACATACGTATATTTATTTTTTTGATAATTGTGGTGTCTGGGCCAACTTGCGGTAGCTTGACTAATTCCAAGGAATACCTATCATATCCCACCAGCAACAGGTAACTCTATCCACCAAGACTAGAATAGATGGAAAAAAATCACCTAGTATTTTATCTCTATTGAAATTTGAACCCACTTCATTAACCACGAGGCTATACCTTTGGGTTTCATATTTGTAATAACTAATAAGCCATCTCATGATATTTTCTCATCTAGAAAGAGAAAAGTTGTAAACTAGAACAAGAATTACATAGATATCTGATTATTTCTCTCCATTTCGTGAAACTTACTATAGCAAACACTGAGGGTATATTTTCAAGTTGATTGGGTGAGAGGAAGAAGTGGTCATTGTCATTGTAGATACCTCTAAGATAACGAAATGATTTCCAAGAATTGCATAGAAAATTAACTAACCTATAGAAATAGTTTACAACTTGCCTAATTTATTAAAGAGAGATACATCCACCGCCCAAAGGTTAGCAGAAATTACTCTAAAAGTTAAAAAGTTGTATGATTACCCATTTCTTGCCTCTCCCAAAATTTCTAGAATAAAGAATGAGCAGGAAGAACACCGCAAGCAAATTTCAAGATACAGGAAGTGTTATTTTCAACAACCAAATTTCAAGAATAAAATCAATAATTCAGAAATGAGCCAGCAAGACAGCAGACATTAGCAAGCTTAAAATGCTAAAATGCCAAAAAAAAAAAGAAGAAGGATTTATACAGACTTGGCGAGCAATTCTTCAAGGAGGGACTGTTCGTCGGGAGTCCAATCAACAGAAAGGCCTGGATTGTGTCGTAAAGCTGCCTGTGTGGGGCCAACCACAGAGTTTTCCGGAACGGAGAGACCATTAGTGGTGGCGCCATTCCCATTGCCGGTGCCTTCTTGACCACTATTATTACCCGCCGGAGGGTTCGCGCTGGCAGCCATCAAATTGTACAGCGGAAATCCAATTTACCGACAAATTAGAAAATATTGCAAATTGGAATCTAAAGTGGATATCGCTGAATCTGTAGCGTACAAGGAGTTTGGAATCGGGGAGCGCCGAGCGAGAAAGAGAGAGATTTAGAGATTTTATTATTAGAGAAGAGAAAATCTGTACGGAACTGTTTCTAGAGGATTTGGATACTAATTGACCTTGGATAAAGAGGGGAATCTTTTGTTTATTGTTTAAAAAGAGAAAAGAGTAATTTACTTACTACTTTACTCTTCCTCTGCTCGCGAGGGCTGCGATAGTTTGGTAAGTAATTTCATTTTGGGACTTTTGCTCATGTGGTCGTTCGTTTATTAGCCAAAAATAAATGACTTGAAAAATTTCAACATATCTGGTTGAAAATAACTCTTTTATTTTATTAATGTGTTGTCTCTGTACTAAAGAATCAAAAGTTCTTCACCAACTATACAAGATGTAAATGTGAAATTTAAAAACAATTAACATAAGAATTTTAAGTGAAAAATTCTTCAAAGTCAAAAAATCACAACCTTTCGCTCTTAAATTATCACGAAATTTGAGTATCTTTATTCAAGCGATGGTACAAAAAAAGAATGAAACGAAGTGAGACACAGGGGCAGGAAAAAAAGTTGAGTCGATTAGGCTCGACGATTGAGAGATTTTATAAGTGTAGGCGACTAAGTTTTGTTCCTGCAAATAGCAATCAAGAAGAGAAAATAACGACAAACAATGATATATATTTCAATAATTTATGCAAAAGTTACGATCTTTATGAAATCTAACGGAAAAAAATATAATCCTCTGATTCTTCTCCTCACAATCTCCAACTCAAGAGTTTTACTTTGTTCTTGAATTGATGAAATACTTGCGGCTCAACACTTGGAGACAAAGACTTCTTTGTATGCGGATCACCACTGAAGAGCAGAGCTTTTTATGTATTTTTGTGTTTCTTTTTTGGTCTTATGAAGACCCCTTTATATAGGTGTGAGCTATGGGTTTAGGGGTATTTTGGTCTCCAAATAATTTTAGAGGACCTGAGAATGAGTTGTTCTCGTCTTGTCAACTTAATGGACTGGCCCAAATGTAATTTGGACTTTATTTAAGTTATATAATTCTAACTTAAATATTAATTCGACTTTATTAACCAATAATTTGACTTGGTCAACGTACCATGAATTTAAGATTTAATCCAATTTAATACGGCTTTATCAATAAAATTTTATTTTCTACAAATGTCCCCTGTTTTGAGGCTTGTTGGGGTGCTCGACTTGTCGAACCCGTAAAGACAAGATTTGAAGTATTTGAGAAGTAAATTTTTCTTTCACGTAGTTGATCTTCCATGAAACATTTAAAACTTCATAAGAAATGACTATGTCGATATGTTGAGGTTATCCAAGTCGACACGTGCTGGAGTTTTACTGATGTCATTCTTGTGAGAGATTACTTGACTTTCAGTCATTACGACTCATTTTCGATTTGAAGTGTTTCCAGCCCATGAAGAATTATCGCATGGCATTTCTTTGTAGTTTAATAATTTTATTCGAGTCATCAACTATGAAATGGCTGCCAATTCTATGAGCAAGAATTGCGTCTACAAGCTTAGTCTGTTGATACAGAGATTATAATTTCGGTGTAGATTTTAGGCTTTGCTTTCCTTGGTGTAAGCGCCCTTCCGGTAGGTTCTCTTCCAATTTTGCTTGATTACTCAAACAAAATACAGGGACTACAAATCCTCATTTTGTAAGCCTAACATTATTATGAGACCTTTTCATACGTACGTAGGAATTTTTCTGTCATATTTGATTATAAGGAAGGTTCCCACAATTTAGCGTGGAAACACACACAAATATATATAAGAGCTTTTTTTTTTAATTTTCATAGTTGCCATGTTTTTTTTTTGTGCAACTTGAAGTAAAACCACTTCCATAGAAGCCACATTTTGCAACTGGATGCACGTGTTGAAGCCCCTCTTTTTCTTCCCTTTTTTTTTCTTATACTTTCCATGTTGGTATCAAGGGAAATCTTCTCACATTATTCACTTTGGTTTTCAAGAATTTTATATGTTTGATTCCAATAGAACTTCCATAATTTGTTCTCATGAAAACTTACCATAATTTGATTTCAATTATAGTGTTTCCATAATTTGTAGGAATCAAACTTTTCATAATTATACTTTTCTATAATTCGTAGGATCCAATTGATCTCTTCATATTTTTGAAATCTATATATACCCACGTTTTCAAGGAAAAGTTTAATTCAAAGGGAGAAGAAGAGGCAAAAATTGGAACAGAAATATCATTCGATTCGTCGATCCTCAAAAAAAGATAGTGGTTGAATATCGATTTGCGGCGCCATCAAAGCTCTTTTCTCAATCCTGATTTTCGTCACTTTTCTACTGCTCGGCATGACTATGCTAGAAAATTCATATCTCATTGTAGGAACATCTAAATCGTGATTCATTTGATTTTTCAAAAACTAGACTAGTGGAGCTATAATATATCTGAAAATTACGATCAGACAACTCGTGAATCTTCTCAGATGATTTTTTGAATTCAGCCTAAAGTTCTGATGAACCGGCTGCACCAACTTTGTGCGGCTTCAAGAAAAAATTTATATTTTAACGTAGGACTAATAAAATAACAAACGGTTTGCACCGTTGGAAAGAAGATTCGTAGGGATACATCATATACGCCATGGTTAGATTGAATCTGTATTCGTTCAGTTATCTATTCAAAATCGGCCTTCAAGTTCTGAAAACCACTGATTGTATCAGCTTCATGTAGTCTCACGAAAAATCTTGTATCATGACTTAGGAATAACGAAATAACAAACCATTTACAGCGTTGGAAAGAAGACTCATAAAGCTACATCATGTATGAAAACCACATTTAGATTGCATTTGTATTTGTTCAATTTCTTATTCGAAATCAACCTTCAAGTTCTAAAAACCACTGACTGTATCAGCTTCATGTAGTCTCACGAAAAATCTTGTATTTTGACTAAGGAATAACGAAATTACAAATGGTTTGAGAATTGGAAAGAAGATTCTCAGAGATACATCATACACAAAAACCACAATTAGATTGCATGTATATATTTTGTTCTTTTTTTTTCAAAATTAGCCTTCGAGCGACTTCAAAATCTGAAGTTGTCATCTTTATGCTCTTACAAATCTAACCTTTTTTTTAATTCCTTTTGCAGATATACGGCTTTGATCCCACAACCCAATGCACTTCCATGACCGTAATACACAACATCCTCATCTCGAGATAGTGGGTGATCAACGAAATCCGAATGACAAAATTCTAGTTTTGGAGGTTCAACCTCAGGCTATGTTGCGTCTTCTCGCTCGATAGTGGATTATCAGATGAGTCTCTTATCCTAAAAGAATGGTCACAAGTGGATACCAAAGGATTTATGAGAAACTTCTCGAGCAAGGCTACTACTATGAATGTTCCTTTACTGAAATCCATAATTCATAAGAAAGTAGCATCTTTCGAATCTTCTCATCCTGATGGATGTTTCAACAATTGGAGTGTTCCTTTTCTAACTTTGGCAATGTCTGCTACTCATCTGCTACTGGAATGGGTAGAGGATGTGTTGCCCCGCCACTAGGAGGCTTTGAAGTGCATCAAGATTTATGATGCCGTATATACTTCTTTGTTTGTTCACGTATGACTATGACGACAACATGCTTCATGCTTTTTGTGATCTTTGGCGTCCATCTACCAACACACTTTCTATTTTCATTGGAGAGATGTCTATATCACTTTGGGACTTACGGGCGATCGAAGGTCTTCCTGTACAAGGGTACTTTTATGACGTAGTTGTTCCCTCAGCGAAAGAACTGACACAGATAGATACTCAAGGAAAATTGTTCCATGCCAAAAGTTGTCTATATTTGTTTTCGGCCTTCTATAGATTAGCGAAAGGTGATCTCCATGAGGTGCCCATTCATGAATGCGTGAAGTTCTGGTTCAGAGGACCTAATAGATATGCCGAGCCTCCATAAAAGATGTCAAAGGTACGAGTCGCAAAGCCAAGGTTGAACCATAATTTTTCTGGACATATTGATATGGACTTCCTACCATGGACTGACGAGGAGAAAGCCCCTTTTGTCGAGCTAGACGTGGAAGGGTCATTTAGAGATGAGAGAAATTTGGCAGCCTTCCTTACTTGTTGGCTTTGCAAATTTGTGCTTTCGAACAAGAAAGTTTAACTGCGCGCGCTAGTGTTTTTAAAGTTGTGAGCTTGATGACTCATGGAAAAAAATTCTCCTTGGCAGTCCCGGTTCTTGCACGCATATACTGCAGTTTGAAAGAAATCTCTAATTCTCCAAACTTGAGTGTGGAAAATATAATTTTCCCCATATAGTATGTATATGGCTGGCTAGGGGAATATTTTGAGACCCATCATCGTGCCAACCACTCACATCGAACCACACCCTTATGTAAGATTTCTGGCGCGAAGATGGCCAAATGTTTTAATTTTGTTGATGCCCAAAAAGTATTTCACCAGGATGATGCCCGTTGCCTCCATCATATGGCAATGCTACAAAGCAGGGATTTACACCTTACTAATAACGGCAAACTTTCAAATTCATGGAGCGAATTTATCATAAGCTTTTGTTCAGGATATGTCACCCTTAGGCATGATTCAAATTTCATCGTGGAGTCCTATAGTCCTAATTGGTTTAGTCGACAATTCGGTTTTTGTCAAGACATTCCCGTAGATCTTATGAAGAGACTCTCTTATGATGGTACATTGTTAACATTAGTGCAACTTTGGAATTCCTCCTTTCGCCTTGACACTTCTTCGAGAGTCATGATTCCAATGCGCCCATTAAAGTTACTCCTATAATGACCCACGAGTATATGGACTGGTGGTCGTCCCATAGGAAGAATCCTTCACAAGAAAGCCATCGTATTACTTTGAAAATTCGAAGGAAGACCATATACCCATTTCATCTAATGGGGCCTTTGATCAACTAAAAGAAAAATTGCATCCCTTTTCCAAGTCTGAAGTGAAGTTGAGTGATACTCCGCAAGTTTCCAAGTCTAAAACCTTGAAAGAGGTGGGTGTACATCTGAAACCAAAATTTAGGCACCTAAAATTAGCCTCGAAGGTGACTTCCATTATTTCCAAAGTTGACAATGATTCTTTCTAAAAATGAGCCTCATATTTCGTCAGACGATGGTAATGACAAAACAACAAATCTTGAGACACCTTGTGATGAAATTATCCATATGTCGACCTCACCAAATGGTGTTGAGCAAGCCAATGCATCTTCTAGCTCAACAAAGAGTAAGGATCGTCACTGGAATCGTCGAAAAAGGAAGGCACAAGAGTTAGACGACCTTTATTGTGGTACCGATATTTTAGATACAATTGTCATTGATGATAACACCTTTGTGGATGAGGATCCAAACGCAACATCATTGTATGAATTAGAAAAACAAGTAAAGCCTTCCCATACTAATTTTTTTAATTTTTTATCGGACAAAAGTTTTTTTTTCTTTTTTTTTTAAAAAATCTGATGATCTTTTTGTTCTTTTTTTAGTTGGACCTTCAGGAATTATGCAGTGACGATCTTGGGAATGTCTTGATTACAGGTTTTGCTATAGGCCTTAATGATCTTGATGCTGCTGCAAAAACTTCTCATTCTTCTCTTAATGACGGGATACCTTCATTAGAAGTAGTTCCACCTATGTGGATGAAGTTGTCGCCAATCATATTATGCGTCTGAAATCATTCAAGCTTCTTCATGGCCGTTGCAGCCTAGTGCTCCAATTTTTGAGCCACAAGAAACTATTTTTTGTGTCAAATCAGCCTTTGTTTCTAAGATGTGGGATTACACAATTTTGTTTGGGTTCTTTGGATGGCTTTGTAGAGTTGGAGTCAAGTGTTGCTTCAACTCTTGAGGAAATTAGAAAAGTCAACATTATTGATACTTCTACTTTGGAGGATCTTATCGAGAATTTCTTCAAGTTGTACGCAGAGTATTATGTTTTGAGACCATCAAAGATAACTAAAGAATTACATGAAAAGACCTTTTCTGATGCACAATAACGTCTTGATGATGTGAAGCTGACACATGAAAAGTTGGATGGATCCATAGGGAAGCTTCAAGCAACTCTTGCAGATGTAGGGAAGGACTTAGCAACTTTGACCTCCCTGAGAAAAAAAGGTTATTGCGCTCCTTGGTAAATGTCAAGAGAAGTTGTCCAACAGTCAACATCACCATGATAAAGGGCGAAATTTATACCATTGAGACGAATCACACGTTGACTGATGATAAAATGGAAAGATTATCCAGGCTTGCAAAGAAGATTGAGACGAGTCGTCAAAATATTCTAAGCTTCAAACCCTTTCCGTAGTTTAGATATTTGCTTAGGTTTTATTTATTTATTTGCTTATTATGATGTTGTCATTTTTTAAGCAATAGTGACTTAGATTTCAATAGAATTGTCTCGCCTTGAATTTTTGATCTCCATTGTGTTTTTTTTGAGATAAGTGTCAAAAACATACCTAAACTATCACCTTTTTTTGAGTTTCATACTTAAATTATTGGGAGTGTGAGTTTTATACCTAAACTATCACTTATTAGTTTGAAAAACACACCTCAGTGGTGTGTGTAATACACTCTTTTATTTGAAAAAATCTTGCCACATGAATAAAATATTCTAACTTGACAAAATAAAATAAACTTTTAAAGTATTCCTATCCAAAAGAAAAAGAATTTTTTTTTAAAAAAATTAATTTTAACAAATAAAATTTTAAATATTTTTTCACCCAACTCTACCCCCCTCCCCCCACACCCCACTCCCACCGACAATCCCCTGCCCTTATATTTTTTTAAATTTCGTTTATAAAATATTTTTGAAAAATTCTGACTTCACCTCCTTCCCCGTTCCTTCCTTAAAAAATTGATATTATTTTTTTTAAAAAAACAATTCTATCCACCCCATCTAACCTTCGCTTCTACTTTTTTTTTTATATATATTTTTCTCTTTTTGTGTTAGATATGTACATATATTTTTCAAAAAATATTTTTTTCTACCTAGATACCGAATATAACAAAAATAAAAAATTTATTTTAAAAAAGTCTTGTAGCAAGTGTGTGTGTGTGTGTATATGTATATATATATATATATATATATATCACAAAATGGGAAAAAAAATTAAAAGTGAAAGATTAGGTGGGTGGGATAGAATTATTTTTTTAAAAAACTTAAAACAATATCTAAATTATTATATGAAGTGGGCGGGGTGGGGGGGGGTGGGGGTGGGGGGTGGGAGGGGGGAGATGAAGTAAAAATTTCTTTTAAAACTTTTACAAAAAAAAACTAAAAATAAACTAATTTTTTTTCCGAGGGGTGGGGGGAGGTACGGTGAGAGGAAGTGATGGAGTGGGGTAAAAATATTTTATATTTTATTTTATAATATCTTTTTGGGATAGTAATAATTTAATATTTAACTTTAACCAATATTAATAATTTATTTAATTTTTATCAAGGTGGAATATTTTGTCCATATGGAGTGTGATGTGATAATTTTTTTAACGTAAATGAGAGAGTGTATTACACACACCATGATGAGAGTGTAAGAAAAGAGAAATGTGTGTTTCTCAAACTAATAAATAATAGTTTAGGTATGAAACTAACACCCCCAATAGTTTAGGTATGAAACTCAAAAAAAATGATAGTTCAAGTGTGTTTTTGTTACTTTTTTTTACATAACCACGAGCTTAGTTTCCCATTGAAAAGATGACTCCAAAAACTAAAATCTATATGAAAAACGTATCCAAAGATTAACTTTTTAGCTTCAAAATCTATCATGTTCTTCTTTTCAACTTTGCACATCTATGAATGAAAATTCATAAGTCGAAACATAAAAATCATGAGATTATTTTATTTATTGGAAAGATAACTTCAAGAATTTCAATCTGTATAAAAATCACAGCCATAGGCTATACAAATTTGTATAGATTTTTCTTCAAAGTTGGCTCATAATCTGTCATTTTCAACTTTTTAGCTTTGCTCGTCTATGAAAGAAAATTCATAATTTAGGGTAGGAGCATAGAAATCATCACATTATTTTTTTGTTGGAAAGATAACTTCAATATACATAAAAATCACGAACATAGACTTTACGGATTTTTACAGATTTTATTTTGAATTTGGCCAGGATCTGTCATGCTCAACTTTTCAGCTTTGAGAGTCTATGAAAGAAAAATTCATAACTCAGAGTAGGAGCATTGAAATGTCGAGATCTTTTTTTGTTGAAAGCATAACTCATATAAATACAACATATGTAAAAAAGATGGCCAAAAGATCTCCGAATTTGTACAAATATATTTTCAAAATTAACTCAAATTCTGTCTCGCTCAACTTTTCAGCTTCAAGCATCTATAGTACAAAATCGATTACTTGGAGTAGGAGCCTCTGAATCATTAGACACTTTTTTGTTGTGAAGAGGACTCCAAGTAATCGTATACATGTAAAAATAATGGTCAAAACCTATATGCATTTTCACAAATATGCATTTGAAGTCAGCTCAGACTTTGTCTTGCTTGACTCTTCTCCTTTGGCATCTGCGGCATATTTGGTGAGGAATATCTAGTTAACATGCTATCTATGCCACTTTAAAGATCTATTGTGATGATCAATAAATGCCACTAACCTATCTTTTTTTACTTATATGATTGAGCTTAGTAACTACTCCAAACGCCTACGTACCTCGGTGAAGAGGATCAAGTCATATCGTAGTTCAAGAAGATGCATTTATTTTGCATCCTAACTTTTGCCTAGGCCGCCTCTTTAGAGGTTTTCAACCTAGAGAACTACTCTTTATTTTATTTTTTTGTGGGTCGTGCACATTTATACTCTTGCAATCCAGGAGTGAGACACTACTTCAAGGATAGTACTTCTTCAAGAAGTTTTCATTGATGGGACCAATCCGCAAGTCGTCTACATCCACAAGCTGTAAGCACCACTTAAATAGGCTTCTTGTACGATGTATGGTCTATCCCATTTTGAGGTGAACTTGTTTCTCGATTTATGAGATATGATAATCGGTCTTCTTATTGCAAGGACTTGATCACCAACTTTGAAGGACCTTAGGCGAACCTTTTTATTGAAGCACAAGAAAGACGAGCTTGGTAACATTCAAGACTTTGTTGAGCTTCCAAGCGTTTTTGATCGAGAGCCTCTAACTTTTCAAGGCACAGACGAGCATTTTTTTCTTCAGTAAGTCCTTCTTAGATGGCAAGCACAATGAAGATATTTAGCGTTTAGGTGGAAGGACTGCTTCAACTCCAAAAACAAGAGAATAAGGAGTTGCTTGAGTTGGGATCGATGAGTCATTCGGTATACCCAAGGAGCTTCTTCCATTCTATCATGCCAATCTCTTTTAGATTTAGAGACGACCTTTTTTTTAACAAGTTGCACAAGGTCTTGTTAAATGCTTCGGCTAGTCCATTTGCAGCAACATAATACATTGACGAATTATGTGTCTTAAAGCCAAAAAGATCGTAGATCTTATCCATTAATTTGTTGGCAAAAGGTTTTCCATTATCTGTTATTATATAACTAGAAATGCCAAAACTATAAATGATGTTCACTCTATTGAAGTTTGCAACATTCTCCTTCTTTACTTCTTTGAGGGCTACAACCTCAGCCCATTTTGAGAAGTAATGTATCGCAACCAAGATGTACAAGTGGCCACTAGAATATTTCGGTAGTAGTATAACCACGTCTATCCCCCAAGCATCAAATGGACAATATGCAATAGTCGGATGTAGTATTTCATGAGGTCGATGCATGAAATTCACATGAAGTTGGCATTCTTGGCATCTTCAAGCATAATCCAAATAATCTTTCACCATTGTTGGCCAATAATATCTCATTCTCTTTATATGAAAGTGTAACTTTGGCCTAAATTGATGGGATCCACAAACTCCAGAATGTGCTTCTTGCATAGCTTGAGTAGCCTCTTCTTCCCACAAACAACACAAAAGAACTCCCTCGAATGATCTTCGATATAAAGTATCTTGTAGTGAAGAGATCGAGGAGCACGATGACAAATTTCAGTCTTTCTCTTTTGATCTTCCAGAAGTATATTGTAACACAAGTAATCGATCGTGGCTTGTCTCCAATCGACTTTCTCAGCTTCTGAAATGGCTACAAGATGTTCAAGCTTGCTTTCTTCATCCTTATCCACTTATGGTGGTACTATCTATTTTTGGCAGATAGTGATTTGTGCTTGGTCAGGCAGGCAAAGTCAATGTTGAAGCCAAAGTAGTCAAGGCATCATCTTTCTTATTTTCTTTTCTTGGAACATGTTGAAGAGTTACTTTTCCAAGCCATCCATTCAATTTCTGTGCATAGTCATGATAGGGATGCACTTCTGTCTTTTTAACTTCGTAGTTACCCAACAACTGATTGTTTACCAATTTTGAGTATCCAAAAACTTATAATTTCAATTGCTTCATATCAACCGCCATTTCAATCCCAATTATTAGGGATTGATATTCTGAAACATTATTGGAGCAACATTGCATTAAGGTGAAGGAATATTGCATGATCTTCTCTTGAGAAGTGATGAATATTACCCCAGCACCGGCTCCTTCACGATATGAGGCTCCACCAAAATACATCTTTCAGGGTGGTTGAATTTTAATGACCATTTCATATTCTTTAGGTAGTTCATCAGTTAGCTCCCAATTATCAGGTATCAGGTGGTCTGCTAAGAAGTCTTCCAATGTTTGCCCTTTTACAGCCTTTTGAGGAACATACACAATTTTAAATTCATGAAATTGGAGATACCATCTTGCTAGTCGATCAGTAAGGACATGTTTTGACATCACCAAATTGATGGGGTTTTCTTTAGAAACAAGGAGGATTACATGAGATTGAAAGTAGTGTTTCATCTTCTGAATTGAGAAGACTAAAGCCAAGCACAATTTTCGATCGGGGAGTACTTCAACTCATTTGGTGTCCTCATCCTACTTAAGTAGTAAAGGAAATTTTCTTTCCCTCCGTCATTCTCTTGGTCTAAGAGTGTTCCCACTGATTGTTCTTGAGTTGATATGTAAAGTATGAATGGATTTCTAGGAACAAGAGCTACTAAAACTAGTGGTTTCATCAAGTAAGACTTGATGTTCTCGAAGGCATTACTACAAGCTTGGTCCCATCCGAAAAGAGACCTTTTTTTCATAAGACGACTGAATGGTTGACATTTTCCCGCTAGATTTGAGATGAATCTCCTAAGATATGCTAGCTTCCCTTCCAAACTCTTTATTTCATGAATGCTTCTTGTCCTGACCATCTTCAGAATTACATCTATTTTGACTTGATCAATTTCTATCCCTCGATGTCGTATAATGAAACCAAGGAATTTTCCAGATGTAACTCCAAATGCACATTTCAGAGGATTCATTCTAAGTTGATACCTTCGTAGTAGATCAAACACCATCCTCAAATCTTCCAAGTGATCACTCTTTTACGTTGATTTCATACCAAATCATCAACGTAACATTCAACATTTTTATGAAGAATGTTGTTGAAGATATTTTGCATAGCTCTTTGGTATGTTGCCCCAGCATTCTTCAAGCCAGAAGTCATCTTATAGCAATAAATATCATTAGGAGTGAGGAGTGCGGTAAGCTCTTCATCCTTTATGACATGCAGATCTGATTGTAGCCGGATGAACCATCCATAGAAGACATTGCCTCATATCCAATAGTGGCATCAATCAAAATCTTAGGGATAGGAAGTGAAAATTCTTCCTTAACTCATGTATTATTGAGATCCCTAAAGTCAACACAAACTCGAATTTGCCTATTTTTCTTCCTTGCGGGAACAATACTCAAAATCCATGTGAGGTACTTAACTTCACGGATAAATCTAGCCTCAATAAGCTTGTTAACTTCAGCTTTAACCACAGGAACCAATTCAGGCCTAAAGCTTCGTTGAGCATGCTTGATAAGACATGCACCCCTTTTTACCGTAAGATGATGGACTGCCACCTTCGGGTCTAATCCAGGCATTTCTTTGTAACTCCATGTAAAGAAATCTTTATACTCTTTGAGTAAGTCAATGTAGGACCTCTCTTTGACACCTACTAGTAAAGCATTCACATAAGTGGGTTTCGGATCTTCATCAATTCCAAGGTTGATTTCTTTCAATGCATCAACCGTTGGCTTAACTCCTTCTTTGAGTTAGGGTGGCACATCCTTAGCGTCTTCATCTTCTTGAGGTTATCCATCATTAAAAGTTATATGGTAATACCATGAAACATCCTCCAACTCTTCATCAATTTTAATTGGAGAAAAATTATTACTTTCATATTGTGTAGTGACATGATATGAAGAGCCAACACTTTCTTCATCTTCATCACGTTGCTTGGTGTATACCACAAAATGTGACTTTGTCTTCAGTACTTCTCCACATGAGACCACAAGGTTCGTTTGTCGCCTCACTCTAGAAGGGATCACACTTTGGAAATCCTTAGGGACATTTTGAGATTTGGGCAAAGCAGATGCTTTCATACTCACATTACTTCTCCAAAGATTATTTTTCTTCTTCGACGGTCCTAACCTCTCAACTATGAAAATTCTCATTGTTGAGTTTCCAAGTTGATCAAAGACAGAAGGTCTTTTGTTAGAAATAACAGGTTTATCTTCCGCAATGATGTAGTTGCTGCTTACCCTTCTTATGGGATGCATATTGATGGAGGTTGTTTGTATCCTAAACCTTCATATTATTCCCTTCTGATGGAAGCTTCCCCAATTTTGGTGGTTCATTAGGAATAAATCCAGTCTTTGCTAGTAGTCTGTAAGTAATAGGTTCAAAACCTTCTTATGTACACTTCATTGGGAGTGCTTCATATTGTGACGACTTAGGGGCCATAAATTTTTCATAAAGAAATGACTTAGGAGCCACAGACTTTCCAAGTAACTTTGAGGATGACTTCATCATATCAATTTACCTAACAGGAAGGGTCAGTCCCTCTAGTGCATTTCCTTGCAACTTGAGAGAGTGTCCTTCGTCCTTCTTAGCCTTTGGAACATAACAAAGAACGGGTGTCACCTTTTTACTTGAAGAAGAACCATTTATGTTAGGCGCATTGTTTCGGATTGCCAAGATTTCGATCTTCCATGCTTGCAACTTTTGCCTAACCAGCAGCCAACTTAGCCTTCTTTTTTAGGAGCTCCGCATCCTTGGTCGCGATGTCATTAAAATTTGTGACATATTTCTTCATGTAAAACTTCTCATTAGAAAAATGTGCTTCGGCTTCAGTGAAGGGATTATCATCTGCAACAATTCTTTTTGCAAGTGCATCCTCATAATATTTCAAACCATGATACAACTTTGATATTATGTACCTAAAGCCTACCAAGCAAGATGTTATATGAAGTCTTTGCATCAATAACATGTAACCACACGCTTGATTTCAACTCTCCAATGATGAGGTCTAGATTTTTGGAAAGTAATAATTCCATTTAGTTCGCTTTCGGTCCTCGGCTCACTCGCTGCCTTAGCCTTAAGTCTGAACCTTCACTCGCGCTTAAAAGCCCCTTTATTCATACATAGAATTTCGAACACAAGTATGGAAGAGCAAGTGTCTGATCAGATCAATCAAGCGATAGGGGCGTGCTCCCCTTTATTTGAATACCCACCTATGGAGGTTACTAGGCCGGCCGTTAGGTCCAAAGTTGTATACCACCAGTCGAGAGAAAATGCTGAGCAAAGCTGTTGGCTATTCCTTTTTTTTTTGGTGCGAGCTCAACTTAAGCCATCCGATCTGAGTCCCGGTCGGTGACAGCGGTTCTCCAAAAGTATGAAAAGCTGGAGGACTTAAGAAGAAGATAACCTCGAGCGGACTTTTGCCCTCCTTCCATCCGCGAAGCTGAGGCTATAGATTTACCCGTTGTTGATTGGAAGTTGGAAACCGTCCTTTCTTATTCTTAAACCACTTCTCTTTGACAACATGAAAAAACCAAAAGCTCTTTCTCTTTTTTGGAATGAGAAGTCGCACTTGAATAGGCCAGTGCAGCAGTTCTTCCATACCAACTTAGCTGCCCGTCCTAGTTGTCCACTACTAATCCGCTTTAGAGGGAGAGGCCAGATAAGCATTGCGGTTAGACAGAGCATTCCTTCCATCTCTACCTAGGAAGGAAATAGAAGTGAAGTTCAAAGGTGCCTTGAACAGGTGGGTTTGACAACCCCTATAACCCTTTGTCCCCCTTGGTTGAATCCTTGGATTATCAAGCGACTTTCAGTAAGATCTGCCATTGAGATCCCAAGTTTCTTCATTGTACGAATCCGAAGGATTTTGACTCCAAATCCACCATCGACTAGGATTCTGCTCACTCTTTGTTTGTGCGCAATACCAACCATGAATAAAGGGCAATTATGAGATGTGTTACCAAGAAGAAGGTCATCATTAGAGAATGTGATTTTTGCCATGCACTCATGCTCGACTTCAAGAGATGACTTTGATAAGTATTTTGGTGTTGGATATGATTAAGTTGCATTTTCCTTCTTTCTCATCAACATTACAGCATCAACATTACATCATAGAGATTTTATGCCATCACATGTGAACTTGGTGTAAAACTGGTTCAGAAAGTATTCTCCCAATGTAATTGGTCAACATAACTCTTGATAGTGGTGCACGTTCATTTTCTCCTTCTTTTGGTGCACAATTATTTTTTTTTATTTTGGGTCTCCTCACCATATTTTCCGTAATATGTCTCTTAGTTGACTCCTTACGCAAACTAGATTTATGGAGAGTTACGAGAGTCCATCCCCAATCATCAAGATGATATACTTAGTCTCCATCTTTTTTTGTTGGTCCCTCTTATATGGAAGCCACATTACTTAGCATAGGAAGAGACAACAACTCATCAACATTAATGGGCTCGAAGTCTCTAAACTTAATCATTTTTGTTAGATTTATGTTTGGAGCATCTTTCTCTCCATATCCTTCAACAAAATTGCAGGGCATGATTGGATTGAGTAAGTCAAAAGTAATACTGACTTGGTTTGAAATCAACTTCTCATCTTCAAGTTCAATCCTCCCTTCGCATGCTAAATCCATGATTTTGTCCTTAAATATGAAGCATTTCTTGATAGGGAGTTCATCAAAGATTGTGGCAACATTTGAGTCAAGAAGCAGGTAATCCTTCTGTTGCATTTCCTTTAAAGATAGTTTTCGATTTGTCCTATCTTTAAAAGAAGTTGTCTTTTTTGTGCTTATTGCCTACCTTCGTGGTGAATTTCACAAGAGAAGCGTAGACAATCTTGGATTCTTAGTTAGGACAATTTCAAAAATATACAATAAACTAATTAATTTATAATAAATATAACCATGTTTTATTTACATAAGAAATAGTCAAAATCATAGAAAATATACAGTGACTATACAATATGGTTTACCAAAAGTCATAAAAGTATACACTGGCATACAATCTAGATTACTTGTACATGAACTATACACTGAATATATATTATGATACACTATATACATAAAATATACATTGAATATACATGAATATACACCGAATGACCATTTTTTGGTAATTTAAATGATGGAATGATAATCTACTGTAATTATACCTTCTTTGTTTTCAACCTTGGACAAATATTTCCATATTTTCTTGAATTCTTGCTTTTCTTTATCTTTGCGGAGTTCGTGGACAGGTATCACTTCAGTTCCGAGTGATGCCATGCTTACCTCCAAATCATGAGAGTGGGTGGCCAATTCTTCAAAAGTTCTAGGCTTTATTCCTTGCAAAATATATTGGAGACCTCAATGCATACCTTGAATGCACATCTCTATACCCAAAGCTTCGTTAAGTCTATGTTATGAAATTTAATGTTCATAATGCTTATCCCGATTTTAAATTTAATGATAGTGATTGGAAAGAAGTAAATGAACTTAGGAAATTTTTGAAAGCATTCTATAATACAACTAAAGTTTTTTCTGTAATGTTTTATCCTACTATTTCTGAAAATTTAATACATGTATGTGAGATTTCAGCTCTCTTTGCTGAATATAAAAAATGAATTATTTAAAGATGTTATTGAAGCTATGATTGAAAAATTAATTTTTTTTCTTATCCCCCAAATTTATTTAACTGCAATTCTTTTTAACCCTAAACATAAAGAACATGGTGCAAAACTTTAATTGAGTGCACTTATCAAAATTTAGATATTCAACCAAATGAAGAACCGAATTTGGTAACATGTCAAAATAACATTAAATTACTTGATAAGGAAATGTATGATAAATATTGTTCCTTAGATAATGTTGAAAATCCTCATACTTCTATACCTAAAGTATGTACCCATGGTAGAGTGCAACATAAACTTAGTCTTAATTCTTCTAATAAATGTGAATGATTTAATTATCTTGAACATACTTCCGATAATATTACGAATGAGGAAGGCATACCACAACTATTGAATTGGTGAAGGGATCGTGGCACTCAATTTCTAAAACTTAGTAGGATGGTGAAAGATGTACTAGCTATTCATGGATCATCTGTAGCTTCGGAGGCAACTTTTAGCGTGACAAAATTTCAAATTGGAGACCACATATATTCGTTAACAGAAGATAGTTTGGAGATATTAGTGTTGTTTAGATATTAGATCAATGCCGAATGAAGAAATCAAGGACTTCCAAAGTTAAGTAGCCAATATGAAGTTATTTTAGATTCATTCATTGGATGTGATAGTGACAATGACATGGAACTTCAACCCCGTCAACAAGCTTTACCAAGACCGGAGGTTGATAACAGTCAATCTTTAGCAGAGTTAGAACCAAACTTTATAAGACTATAAAACTATTAGTATTACATTTGAGGCTTAGTTGAAACAGAACCCTTCCTAGAAGGTGACTGTGTAAATTAGGCGCTCTACTTATAGTTGTAAATTGTAATATGAATTTGAATAAATTGGATTGATTTTTAATTTTTATCGTTGTTTTATACTTTTATTTAATGCATTTCTTTTTTGTTGATTTGAGATTTTGAGTTTTTAATTTATACACTTATAATTTATAAATCTCAAATATTATAAACATAAAAATTTAAAACTTATAAATTTTAAAAGTTTGAAAAAGAAAATATTTAACAAACTTGAGTTACTTAAATTACAAGTTATAACTTATAAACTTAAAAAAATTCAAATCATAAAAACTTATAATATAAAGTCATAAATTCAAAATCATAGAAAAAAAACTTTAACAAACTTAAGTACTTAATTTTCAAACTTATAAATTGAATAAAATAGATTAAAATTTCTTTAAATCTTACAAGCTTATAAATTGAAAAGCTTAGAAAATGAAATACTTCAATAAACTTAAGTATTAACTTACAAATAATCTTTAAAATTTTTTAAACCTAAATACTTTATAAGCTTAGAAAGAAATATTCATTAGTTTTTCGTAAATTGTAATTCAATTATTCAAAATATTTGTATTCTTTAACTCTGAAAAACTAAAAAATAATTTTTTAATAACTTTATGTGCCGTCCCATTTATCTCATCCCATCCTATTTTGATTCATCCCGATACTATCCCAGCATATAATGGGACAGGATGGATGGGACCGAGTTTTCATCCCTGGAATTCCAATCTAGTTCATCTCTATACCGGTCAACAAACCGGTCAAATGATCCCATTCTGGTCCATCCGTCCCATTCCGGTTCGATGCCCAATCTTAATCACCATAGAAAATCACAACTTTTCTATGTATTTTTCTATTTTTTTGGTCTTATGAAGACTCCATTATATAGGTGTGAGCTAGGGTTTTAGGGGTATTTTGGTCTCCAAATAATTTTAGAGAACCTTGGGCTTAAAGAGCATGAGTTGGAATCGTCTTGTAAATTTAATGGACTGGCCCAAACGTAATTTGGACTTTATTTAAATCATATAATTCTAACTTAAATATTAATCTGTAAGACCCCGGAAGTCGGGAAGTTGGAACCAAGGAGAAATTTTCCAAAATATGGACTAATTCAAGTTGAGAGTCACTTTACATCTCTTAGAACTTCCTACGACTTATAGGGATGAGTAGTAAAGGGAATTCTTGAACTTTTTCAGGACCATTCCCTAAAAAAGACCCTACAACTCAACAGGATGAGTCGTCGTCCAGATGACGAGGCGTAACAATGACTCATAGCAAAACTTTAGATGCTCAAGAATTTGTAGGTTTTTAGACCTGCAGGACGAGAGGGGTTTACGACTCATAGAGTCAAGGATGAGTCGCAGACACGACTTGTAGCATGACTTCAGAGATCCAACTACTTCAGAGATCCAATTTTTAGGACTTTCCTCAGACCTGCAGGATGAGTCATTCCTACGACTCGTCATCACATCTACAATTCGTAAAAGGCCTTTCGTGGGTCCAATAATCCAGATTTAATAAAGGGTATAAAGGTCTTTTTCAAAGTTCCATTCAATGTACCTATACACTTTTATGTTCAAGTCCAAAGCTTTTAT
Organism: Solanum dulcamara; assembly: GCF_947179165.1. Taxonomy (NCBI): domain Eukaryota; kingdom Viridiplantae; phylum Streptophyta; class Magnoliopsida; order Solanales; family Solanaceae; genus Solanum; species Solanum dulcamara. The sequence continues at coordinate 49,560,459 of NC_077239.1, forward strand.
TTAACCAACTCTTCAAATTCCCCCACCTATTCTATTCATTCTTCAAAAATTGCCCTAAGGCATGACTTTAAAATCTCTCTCAAGCTTCTTCCACAATTTCAAGCTAGGATTTCAAGTTCATCAAGTTTGCTCTTCAATTTCCATATGGATTCAATCATGGTATGTGGGGATTAATCCATGGGTTCCTTTCACCCATGGAGTCCCAAGGTTTTCTTAAAAATATCTTGAAATTTCATTACTTTTAAACCCTAGTTTTGATGAATTGTGTTGGACTGTTTCTATTTTGTTTTTAGTTATTATTAATCATAAATATAAGTATGATTTTACATTAATTGCATGAGTTCAAGTTGAATTATGAATGCTCATATATGAAGCTATTTTCAATGATGATTTACATGAATTATGATTATGAAGTTTAAAGATTTCAAAGTATTCCCATGGTTTTCACTCAAATTAACTATGTATACAAGTTTTACTCTAAATTAAAGTTCAAGTATGAATTATGATCATGGAATACAATTATGTTCTAGATATGAATTTCATGCAAGTTATGAATAAATGTGACTTAGGTCCTTAATTTGTGACCTACCTAATAGCATGAATTGTGCAAGTATGATTTATAATGTTGAAAGTATTTTACTCACATTGCAATTATGACATGAAAATGAGTTACTCTATGAAGGTTAAACCTATGCACAAATTTTATGGTATATGTTAAAGTATGATTTCTATGTTATGTATTCCGTGGGATTTGGCTTAGCACCTAATGAGGCTTGAGGTAGGGATCGACCTACGGGATCCTTATATAAAGTCTCTTGCCTCATAACTATGTGCCACCATAGGTTTGAAAATAAAGCTTAGCTAGTGGATCCACATATAGAACATGTTCATGACACCCGCCTAGTAGGGTAGAGTCTACCTTGGCAAGTAGATTTCCCTTTCTTCTGTTGTATAAGGAGACATCAGGATTCCATGTTATAGCTTGCTTGGTATTATTATCGGTTATGGTTCTATACCGCATATGTATACTCTCTTGTTGTTCTTTCATGATTTCAACTATGTCTCTTAAATGCTTTGATCGTTATGGTTTTATCATGACTTTACTTATCCTCTTTATCATGCAGGTTATTTGCTCATTGCATCCTATGGTTTATATTGCATGACATGCCCACACACTTAATATATTCAAATGTACTAACGCATATATTTTGCCTATAATGTCTCATAGTGTAGGGGTTGAGGATCACGTTCCTTCCATACATGGCTAGTAGAGTTCCCATCCGGTGAAGTTTTGGTGAGTCCTCATTTAGCGAAGGAGAATTATGAGTTTATTCATTTCAATGACTTTTATTACATTCTTCTTGAGGGTGATCTAGGGATATGACTTAGCCCCCGCTCGTCTTCATTAGTAGAGGCCTTTATTTGACAAAAAAATGATGTGGAGTCCATGTAGTCGAGTTTACACTCTCTTTTATGATTCATGTTTTAGACTCTTTCCTATGTTATTTCTGCTTTACTTTACCTTATTTATGCTTATGATATGTCATGAGGCTTGGTTGGATCCCTTCGAGTTTTCGATTGCTGTATTATGACTAGGCCCTAAGTCGGGTCATAAAAAAACTTAGTATCAGAGCACAATGTTTAAGATGTCCTAGGGAGTCCAACATACTGCGTCAAGTAGATTCTTTTTCATGGATGTGAAGTGCTCCACATATATGAATAGGAGGCTACGAGGCATTTTAGGAAATCTCCACTTCTTTCATGATCTATATCATGCGATAGAGTATACTCTAAGACTTCCTTTCCCTAATGATTATTCTTTGCGATTTTCAGAGATTCCTCCAAGAAGAGCACCTATGCAAAGAGGGGTCAATTCTAATAAGGACCAAGCTCTTCCAGTTCCTCAAGATAATGCTCCCCTACCCGACCAAGTGAATAATGTGGAGTTTTGGACCACTATTGTAATGACCCTCCAGGTCATTTTCCTAATAGTTTTTCCATTTTGTTGTTTAGAGCATTTCTATAGTGACCCCAGGTCATTTATGACCTACTGGTTCCAGTAACTCGGTCGCCTGTTCATTCTTTTGGATTTTAGACTCGTTTCCCTATTTTGGAGCTTTAATAACTTAAAAAGTTGACTCTGGTCATAACTTTAGGTAAACGACCTCAGAACGGAATTCTAATGATTCCATCAGCTCTGAAATGACCAAATTATGCTAGTATCATAGTTGGCATGAGTATTAAGGTAATTGATATGAGTTTGGGGTCATTTGACGCTTTTTACTTAGAAATTTGGCCCATAGTTGTCAACATTTTTAGAAACCACAGTCAGATGAAAATTCTGACAGCGCAGTTAACTATGAAATGTCGAATTTTATCTAGAATGACCCTTCATTTGCTTTTTGAGGCTTCTAGTATAATCCCGAGGCCTATTGTGGAATTAGGCTTAAAATGGCACTTGGGTGTGGGCCCCACTTTTAGTCGTAACAGACTCATATGGAAATTTTAACTGCACCATTGAGTAGCATATCTTGTTTGCATGCATCAAATTCTGAATGAATTCTGAGCACCCCATCAGAGTATTTAAACTTGGTAAAAATCAGCATTTCAGCTAATATCTGGTGAAGGAGAAATTGTTTTTCGCAATCACGGGCCCTTGTCCGCGGAGACCCAGGTCCTTGTTCTCCACATTCGCAGGGTCATGGCCGTGTTGTATGCCTCTTTTGCCTTTACGTTCGCATTTCACTTATTTGAACTTGGTGAAAATCAATATTTCAGCTGATATCTGGTGAAGGAGAAATTGTTTTCCGTGATCACAGGCCCTTAGCCGTGTTTGCGGAGACCCAAATCCTGCCCTCCGCATTTGTAGTCCACTTAGGTCACGTTTTCGAAGGCCAAAACCTTGGTCATTTAATAAAAGACCAAGGACAAACTCAGCCTTATTCTCCATTAGTGAGCTCAAAAACTTTTTTGGGAGCTTCGTGTGAGGTAAATTCGCTAACTTAGCTGCTGTCATTATCATTTTTAGATTTAAATTTTAATGAATTTTGGAGAATTGTATCTTGGTCATTTTAGCTCCGTTTTTAGTGATTCTTGAGGCTAAATTATGGGGTTTTCCATAAGGAACATCATAGTATGCTTGGTTTGGGTCGTGTGAGATTTGTTTTTGATAAATTGTGGGTTATAGGTGCTGCCATATTTGTTCTTCAAGCTAGAAATGTGAGAATTTCGTTGCATGCTCATTTCGTGTTGTTTTCCAACCCTGAATTGTGTTTCAATTTGATTTTTAAACTTATGGTGCTATTTCGGAGTAGTTTTTGGGGTCACTTTCGAAATTCCACACACGGGTCCCACATTTCCCATTATCGACCTCGAAATTGGTCCATCTCTAAAAATTATAAAATTCATGTCTAAACGACCGTATTGACATTGCTAGTCTGTTGTTGACAGCGTGACAGCATTTTGAGGCTGTTCGAAATGGAAAATCTCCGATATAATAATTTGAAACTCGCTTGTTCGGCCTACTTATAGGGTACAACTTTTCTTTCTTTAGATTGAGTTGGAATGAGTGAAAGCATGTTGAGATTGATGGAATTTTAGTTGGGTAGCTTATTTTATATCTTAGGTTCTAGAAATCATGTTTTAGGCTTTCATTGGGGTTTTCGGATAATTAGAAGCATGTGATCCTTTTTGTTAATTATTAGTATTGTGAGAGGAGTTGAATTCTTATAATGTTGTTATTGTGATGCATGTTGGCCTTAGTATAGGTGGTAAACTTGATTTAGAATCCCGGCGTCGCTCAGGCAGGCTTTGATCCTTGTGGAATGGTGTAGTAGGCTAGTGTCTAGTAGTTCGGCCTTAGCTAGTTTATAACCTTGCTCTTATGAATATACTTATCCATAACTCTCTACGATTATGGCTTTCGAGATGGATAGATGATACTAGACTTTGTGATTATTTTATTTTGGCTACGGATCTAGCTTTGGCGATATATCAGTTAATTCACTAGGGGAGGAGATTCTCGTTAAGTATTAGCATCCAGTTTGAAAGGAGAATGATTGACACCCTCGGATAAATAATCTGTGAGCATCCGAGTCCCCAGTCCCGGCCTCTATTCTGAGATTCCATTGGAGAGCATCTGGGTAGCTAGTCGCGGCCTCTATCAACTCTCTAGTATGGTGAGTATCCGAGTTCTAGCCCCTGCCTCGACCGTACTGATGTACTTAGGCAAGCATCCGAGTTCCAGGCCCGACCTTGACCACATTGAAAACTCAGGCAAGCATCTGGATTCCAAGCCCGACCTTGACCACATTGACTTCCTTGGCAAGTTTCCGGGTTCCAGCCCCGACCTTATCTCTATTAAGAACTTGGGCAAGCATCTGGGTAGTCAGTCCCACTTTGATCCTTATAGCATTCTTGGTTCATCGATTATTAGAGATTCTTGGTTTAGAAATGGCATGGTTCTTCGGTTCTTGACACCACAGATTCTTGGTTCCCAGCCTTGGTAGTTGTAGCTATTTTATGTACCCGACAGGCTTATAGAGATTTATTTGGTTATTTAAACTTGTGCATGAGTCTCTCGGCCGGGCTTATGGGGGCCAGTTAGGTATATTTAACTATAGCTCTCATAGATGATACCTTCTTCACTTTAGATATTTATTGTGATCCCTATTTAGGCTTATTCCTCTTTTTCGTATTATTTTTGTCTTTCCTGCTAAGTTAGCCTATGATGCCTATTGGGTACCTGTTGTCTTGGTATTCATACTACTATACTTTACATCTACTTTTGTGATGCAAGACCGAGTACCAACTACCGTCGTAGATAGATCGAGCCTGTTGCAATCAATATCAGAGACTAGGGTGAGAACTTGACATTTTGGGATCATTTTTCTCTCTTTCAGCATGGACGACCTGTCTTTTGCCTTTTGAGACAAGATAGTTATTGTATATATACTTTTGGTCCACTTTTGGGACTTGTATTCGTCTTTTATTTTGTAGTAGCTCTATACTTGTGACCTCCAAGTTTTGAGAGAGATTTTTAGTTGTTGTATATATTATGTTTAGGTTTGCTTTCGCTTATCTGTTTCTTTTAGAATTTCCTAGTCTTGTTTAGTTTCTTCCCTCAAACCCATTACTTATCATTTCGGGTTATGGATTGTATTACCTACTAGTGTGCTATAGTATGTGCCATCATTAATCGAGAAATTGGGTGGTGAAAAGTTGGTATCAGAGCCCAGGTTCGTTGGTCTCACTTGAACATAGCTAACGTCTAGTAGAGTTCTACGGATGGGTGTACAGAGACGTCTGTAACTTATCTTCAGGAGGATACAGGATGTCATTAGGAACGTTCTCTTTGTTGTATCATATCATGCAATTTTGTGTCTTATTTGTTTCCTGAAATCTTATTTGCTCCACTCTTTCGCAGGAATGGTTCGTACACGCGGTACTACCGATGGTGATGATCCACTAGGACTGAGATGGCCTAGAGGCCAGCCCCTTGGCACAAGCAGGAGAGTAGCACCAGTTCCTGATCTAGATATAACTCCTAAGCATGTAGAGAAGCATCAGGACTCCCTTATTCCTCCTTCTTTGGTGGGGCCACCACTAGCAACACAACATCCAGTCACACCTGTTATGATCCCTGCGTTACAGACAATGATTGCTCAGCTCCTCACAGCTATCGTGGTTATACCATAAGCCCTAGCCCCAGCGATGGATATGCCAGTGCCGCGGGATCAGCCTTCGCCGCTAGCACCTGAGGTTCAGCACCTCTACCAGCTATTTCACCCCCCAATAGTACCAGATAAAGTTATCTTCTCACATGAGCATAAGATGTTGGGGGTCTTTCAGAGGCTGTCATCCCTGATATTTTCTGGAGCCATTGGCGAGGATGCCATAGAGTTTCTAACCACCTACCAAGAGTAGCTCCACTCCCTGGGTCTTGTGAAGTCTAGAGGTGCCGACTTCACCGCTCACCAATTCCGTGGGTCGATCAGGTAGTGGTGGTGCTATTACTTACAAACCAAGCAAGCTGGGTCACCACTATTATCATGGGCTCAGTTTTCAGATGCCTTCTTTTCTAGGTAATCCCTAGGAGCGTCAGGGACTGATTTTGGGATCTGTTTATTCAGTTGGAGAAGGATCAGATGATTGTCGCCAAGTACGAAGCCAGATTCCACTAGTTATCCTGGCCTGTTACTATGATTTTATCCACTAAGGAGGAGCAAGTATGATATTTTGTATGCAGATTGAGGCCCTACTTGAGGTTGGGGACTGAGTATTTGCTTTTTGTAGGCCACTCTTTTCTGGATATGGTGGATAATGCCCGCACTATAGAGATCATTCATCGCTAGGCCTAAGGGGGTACCAATAAGAGGCTTAGGCATCAAGGCAACTATAGTGGGACCTAATCTAAGGGTCATGACAGTTATGATAGGCCTCGCTAGTGGTTCCAGTATGATAGATACCGGCAGGGTCATTCCAATTGGACGTTTCAGGCCACCCTTCCAGTAGCTGAGGGTCGTTAGCCCTGTTCGGTGGCTTCCACCGTAGAGAAGAGCTCGAGAGGATCAGGTCTGGTTCCTTTCTATTGCGGATGGGTTATTATAAGCCCCTCAGCTTTGGGTTGTTTTAATTGTGGCTCACTAAAACACAGGTCTAGAGATTGCCCTAGTTAGGCTAGATTATTTACAGCAGTACCACCAGCAATTAGAGGCAGAGATCAGGGTCAAGGCTACGACAATAGCTAGTAGAGTATTTAGTGAGGTCCCTAGGGAGGCAGGTCGGTTGGCAGGTCAGATGGACGTGGGAGAGGCTGATTGGGCAATTTCTATGCTGCTCTAGCAAGGGCAGAGGCCAAGACATCAGATGATTTCATCATAGGTACTATCCTTATATGTCAGCAGACTACTTTAGCTTAATTTGATCCAGGTTCCACGTATTCTTATGTGTCTATATATTTTGCTCCTCGTCTGAGTATTATTTCTGAGTCACTTGAGGTGCCGTTGTATGTTTCGACCTTGGTAGAAGATTCTTTAGTAGTGGATAAGGTTTGTAGATCCTGTGTGGTGACTCTTCAGGGGCATGAGACCCGAGAAAATCTTATTTTACTTGATATGCTGGACTTTGATGTTATTCTAGGAATGGATTGGCTATCCTCTCACCATGTGGTTTTGGATTTTTATACCAAGACCATTATATTAGCCATGCCTGGCATTCCCTTGGTCTTTTGGTATGGTTCTTATAGTCGCTCATCGATTGGGATCATATCCTTTATGCGTGCCCAACGTCTAGTTACATCCAGGTATTTAGCGTACTTAGTATATGTTCGTGATGTGTCCAGTAAGGCACCTTCTATTGATTCAGTTCCTATGGTTCGAGAGTTTTTTGAAGTCTTCCCTACTGACCTACTTGGACTATCTAGAGAGAGATATTTCCTTTGCCATAGATTTGAAGTCGGGAACCAAGCCCATTTCTATACCACCTTATCGTATGGTCCTCGTAGAGATCAATGAGCTCAGTGTGCAGCTTGAGGATCTCCTAGGTAAGGGATTTATTTGTCCGAGTATGTCATCTTGTTAAAAGGAAAGATGGGACTATGCGGATGTGTATTGATTATAGGCAGCTGAACAAGGTGACGATGAAGAACTATTACCCCATGCCTCGTATCGATGATCTATTTGACCAGCTTCAGGGTGCCATTGTGTTTTCTAAGATTTACCTGGACCAACTACCACCAGTTGAAGATTAGAGCTGCCGATATTCGTAAGACTGCTTTTTGGACTCGGTATGGCCTCTACGAGTTTATTGTGATGTGTTTTGGGCTTACTAATGCTCCCGAAACCGTTATGGACCTTATGACTTATGTATTCAGGCCTTATCTTGACTCTTTTTTGATTGTATTCATGGATGATATACTAGTATACTCGTGGAGTAGAGAGGAACACATGCAATATTTAAAGGTTGTGCTCTAGAGTTTGAGACACCAGCAACTTTATGCTAAATTCTCAAAGTGCGAGTTTTGGTTTGAGTCTCTGGCATTTCTGGGACACATTGTGTCCAAGGAGGGTATCATGATATATTTGGCAAAGATTGAGTCTATTCGTACTTAGGCTAGGCCCACATATGTTACAGAGATTCGAAGCTTCATTAGATTGGCTAGTTATTACAGGTGCATCATCGAGGGTTTCTCTACCATTGCAGCCCTATTGACCCATTTGACCTATCGGGATGTTCCCTTTGTGTGGTCCCAGGAGTGTAAGTCGAGCTTTGAGAAGCTTAAGGAGTTACTTACCACTGCTCTTTTTTTGACTTTTCTAGTTAAGAACGAGATCTTTTTCAGTGTATTGTGATGCTTCTGGTGTATGTCCTGGGTATGTTATGATACAGTGGGGCTGAGTTATTGCTTATTCATATATAAGGATGTTATGATCCTTATATATGAATATTACCACTATGAATTAAGCGACACGACTGATAGATTTCAAGCTCAAATACTCTTCTTTCTACATACAACTCTTTGTCGGCTGCAACTCATAGCTCCCACAAGGATACATATGACTACTTTCACCAAGGCATTGGACTCCAAGTCTAACTGCATGCTCTTATTATGTTCAAGCCTAATGCTAAGTCACGGGGTAATACACATAATATAATTATGCTAATCTAAACTACAAGCTTTGTGTTCTATACCTCTATAGAGAAACTCATCTCAAGAGTACTAGTCCTTTCCATTACATTCAACCAACCTCGAGTGTAAATCTAGAAGCACCTAATGCATCATTCATTCATCCACATGCCATCAATACCACATTCAAGCCTAGTTCTATAACTATCCTAATAAACTTACTTGAAAACTTTACAAGAGGACATTACTAGCCTATTACAATCACTCATATAACGACAACCACTCTTTCAAGCCTATTATTCTAATCACTTTATGGCTTCTTTGAAGTCAACATATCTTAAGAATTTTCATGTCAATCTTAGCATCTCTACACCATCAATTGCATTAACTTCTACCTAGAGGTACACTAATATACTCTTACCTATTTATTGCACACTAAAGATCCCATCTCGCTCTTCCTCCATGTTTATAGCCTTAAATGGAATAAGCATACCACAACTTTCACAATAAGGAACACACACTCTATCCCATCTTCCATAACTCATCTACTATCATCAACATTGCTATCAAAAAGGATCACTAGAAGGCTTAGAGCGAAAGATCATAATTACGATTCATTCAGAAAATCTAATCTGATAGGTAATGATTAAAATTTAAGGAATATGCTCGAATAGGAATGGATTGATATATCACCATAACTCTTTCTGGACATATTACTATCTGATCCTCAACACTCGACTTGGTTCCTCAACTAATCATCTCCCCCTTATGTCTAAAGCTGACACTCTAAGGCTACGGACCTATTCCACATTCTCTAAACTGGTCTATATTCACTTTACTCTAATACTCGGAAAATGTTCTCATGTCTACTGAACTCTCCAAGTGCAGGTACTAAGATTCCTTCTAAGGCTTCTTTCTGAGATGCTTATCTTAACTTCTTCCTATTTCTATAGAAGTCTTTCTATAATCATCAGCCACATCACCTTATAATATCACATTACTCAATTCCTAATGGTTTGAATTCTCCTTCTTAGCCCGCTGACACTTATCTGTTAGATTCAAATTTACCTAACTAAAGGAAACTTGAACTATAACAGAAGACTCATCATTATGTATGTACAATTCCCTTAGACCCAATTCATATGGATACTAAATAAAAAGAAAAACTCACATGCAGCCTTCTCCACATTAAAACCTAAATGATACTAACTAGTCACCCATCGCAACTCATAAAATAAGAGCCTCATAAAAGCCTATACTATCTCAGATACACATCTTAAGCCTTTTCTTACCAAATGACTTAGCCTCAATTCATTATTTACATCTAAGGGTCATATTATTATGACCCGAACTAGGGCCAAGCCGCGACACGACGATCGGGATGCGAGAGACCCAACCAAGCCATTTATGAATACATTGCATTCATAAGGTAAAGAAACATGATGAAATAAAAGGAAGTAACAACTTAAGGGATGGGACTAATGGATAACAACTCAATAGATGTCCAACCGGACAACATCATAACACATCTAAACATGCCCCTATTCTAATATTTGATGTGGGCTTGGGACAAGATCCTAGCACACCCGAACATATAGAATGAATCAAAATAGTAGAAATATGGAAAGAAAGTCGTGGCCCTCGACAAAATAAAGACTCACCAACTATTTGATAACTAAGCAATTCTAGCCATGAATATGATGGTCGTGAGTGTTGTCCGCCCCTACATTTTGAGACAATATAGGAAAAATATGTGTTAGTACATAGAAGGTACTAAGTATGTGAGATAAGCATGAACAAGTAAGGGATCGTGAAGCATATGCCATAAGATACATGACTAGTCATAATGAACATGAGTAAGGCTTAAAACATTTGAAACATATGAAAATTCATGGTCAATGCATCATAAAACATCATCCTAAAACTCATAGCTTAATATTTAACTTGTGTGAGATAATACCTCTAACTGACATCTTAGACCATGCGAGCTTTAACATGGAATCCAATGGAACCCTCATCAAAAAGGGGGAGGCTACCTTGCCAGAGTATACTTTGTCATGGTACTCAACTCAACTCAACTGTGCTATATGTGGATCAACTAGCTAGGCTATGAAGGCAACCTACGTGGGCAGTGTAGTTTGTGACTTTAGGTTTCTACTAGGATTCCCTTGGGTAGCCAACTGCGTTACCGAATCAAACCCTACCTAGAAGTCCTCTTGGTGCTTATTCAATATCCCAACGAATACACATAAAAACATGATTATAATGTAATAGGGAAAGATAGTAACTACCTACCAATCCATCTTTATAAAACATATTAGGAGTAGCTCATTAACTTTAATGATTCATACAAATTCATAACTTCGGTGAGAATTGTACTTATCACCATCTTTAACATGATTGTGTGAGAATTGGACTTATAAAACCATAATAAGATTGTTTGATCATAAATTGATCATCATCATAACTTCATCATTTAAAATCATAATCTTAGCTTTAAATCATGAAAACTTTGCTTAAAAATCATTGGTCTTATAATCAACTCATGAAAATAATTTTTGAACCTTAAAATCATAATTGAGATAGCTTTATGCATGTGCATACATAATTCAACTTAAAATCATGCAATTAATGTAAATACATGTTAGAATAATCATTGATAACAATTCGAAATGAAATCAAAACAACCCAATGCAATTCGTCAAAACTAGGTTTCATAGGTGAAAGGAACCCATGGATCAATCCCCACATACCTTGATTGAAATTACTCAAAACTGAAAAAGAAACCTTGGTGAAATCTAAAACCCTAGCTTGTAGCTTAAAGAAGAAATCTTGAGAGACTTTGTTCTTGCCGTAGAGAATTTGGGAGAGTGATTTAGAATGAGGGAATTTTAAAAGATATGGGTAGATATAGGGTTGAACGTAGCCATAATTGTGCCTAGATTTATTTAGCTGAACTTGGGAAATGACATAATTGCCCTTCATTAAAATTGGAATTTCGACCCTATAGATCGACTCTATGAGTCATCAAAATGATGACGAGTCATCAAGATGACTCATCCTATAAGCTTTGGAAAAGGCTTGAAAATTAGGTATCTGAAGTTTAATTACGAGTCGTATCTACAACTCGTCCTCACAACGACAAGTCGTCAACTTGACTCGACTTGTAAGCTTTAAAAACCTGCGAGTTGGAGGGTCTCTGATCTTTGGTTATGAGTCATTTCTACAGATCATAACAACTTCTACGAATCATAGTGTAAAGTTGTAGACTCGACCTTGAAGAAATTTAAAACATAGGCCTCTGATGTTGGGTTATGACTGGGTATTACGAACCGTAGACAATCCTATGACTCATCCTGTTGAGTCATAAGGTTTTATATGAGGTTTATTCTGGATGAACACTTGGGACTCACTCTACGAATCTCTTTTATAAGTCATGGAAAGCTCAACGAGTCGTATAGTGACTCATAAACATGAGTTAGTTCAAATTTTTTGAGAATTTCCTCCTTGGTTCCAACTTTTCAACTTCCAGGGTCTTACAATATCTCCCCCTTAGGGACATTCGTCCTCGAATGAGATTTAACTAGAGTACGAGAGATATGGAAAGAGGACTAGCAACATAACATGAATATAATGACACCTTTAAAATGCATAGAACATGAAGACTTCAAACTTAACATAAATCATGATTTAAAATCAACTTCATAAACATGCGTGTATATGAATGACATAGGAGGAATTGAATACGTAAGAGTTCAATTTGCTTTGATAAGAAAAACTTACTGCATTAGGCTTGAGTAAAATCTGCCTCTGCTTCCCAAGTAGCACTCTCCACTTTTTGATTCCTCCGTAATACTTTCACGGATACAAATTTTTTGTTTCTTAACTTCGTAACTTGCTGGTCTATGATTTCCACTAGAACCTCCTCATATGTCAAATTCTCTTCAATACTTACATCTTCCAATGGTACTATGGCATTCAGATCACCCACAAACTTTTTCAACATAGATACATGAAATACCGAATGAACCATAACTAATTCAAATGGCAATTGTAACTCATATGACACTTTACTAATATGTCTCAATACCTTTATAAGATCCAACGTATCTAGGACTCAATATCCCTTTCTTACCAAAATGCATTACACCCTTCACGGGTGAAACCATCAAATAAACCCAACCAACTACTTCAAATTTAAGTTCCCTCTTCCTAATATCCAAATAGGAATTTTGATGACTTTGAACTATTTTCAATATCTCCCTTATGGGTCTCACCTTCTCCATAGCATCTAATATCAAATCTAGACCAATCAAGTCCATTTCACCTACTTCAAACCATCCCACCAGGGAACTACATCTCCTTCCATACAAGGCTTCAAAAGGAACCATTTGGATGCTAGAGTGATAAATATTATTATAGGCAAACTAAATCAATGGTAAATGATCATCCCAACCTTCTTTAAAATCAATAACACACACCCTAAACATGTCCTCTGAAGTTTGGATCGTTCTTTCAGCTTGATGATCGATTTGAGGATGGGAGGCTGTACTTAGCATAATTTTTTACCAAGACCCTTTTCAAATGACTTCCAAAAGTGTAAAGTGAATTGAGTACCTTAATCTAATATATGGACAAGGGAACACTATGAAATCTTACCATCTCACGAACATACAATTTTGCATAGTCTTCGGTACCATACAAAGTCTTAATGGGTAGAAAATGAGCCAACTTAGTCATTCAATCTACAATAACCCAAATGGAATCATATTGCTTCTTAGTATGAGGCAAAACCGTTACAAAATCCATATTCACATCTTCCCACTTCCAAGTAGGAATTTCAATGTCTTGGGCTAGACCTCCAGGTCTTCGATGCTTAACTTTAACTTGTTGTCAATTAGGACACTTAAGGACAAATTCCTCTATGTCCTTCTTCATGCCATTCCACCAATACACTTCCCTCAAATCATGATACATCTTGGTGGAACCCGGATGAATTGAATATTGGGAATAATGTGCTTCATTCAATATCAAATCTCTTAAATATACAACCGCCCTTGATAATGAAGCATACCATCTCCCCCTTGGGAGAAAGCCTCAATGGATTTTTTGGCAACCGACTTATTTAACTCAAATAACAATAGATCATGGTTTTTTTAGCCTTAGCATCTGCCACGAGAGACGATTCTGAACCATTATGCATAAGAAAACCTCAATTACTAGAATCAACCAAATGCACACCTAAACATGCCAACATATGAACATCCTTAACCAATTATCTCTTACCTTCTTCAACATATGCAACACTCTCATGGACAATCTACCTAGTACATCGGCAACCACATTAGCTTTGCCCAGATTGTACAACACACTCATGTCATAGTCTTTCAACAATTCAAGATATCTCTTTTGCCGAAGGTTCAAATATTTTTGCTTAAACACATATTGTAGACTCTTATGATTGGTAAATACATCCATATGGACACCATAAAGATAGTGTCTCCAAAATTTCAAAGCAAACACAACCACCGCTAGTTCAAGATCATGGGTTGGATAATTTCGTTCATGCACCTTAAGTTGCCTAGAGGCATAGGCTATTACCTTACCATGTTGCATCAAAAAACAAAAGAACCAAGACCAATTCTTCACACACAAAATAGGAGCGATAGTGAGACGATCTTTCAACTCTTGGAAATCTCACAAGCTTCCGATCATTGAAACTTCACCATCTTTTGAGTCAACTTAGTCAAAGGTGACGAGATCAATGAAAACACTTCCACAAATCTCCTATAATATCTGGCTAGGCCTAAGAAGCTTCTAATATCCAAAGGGGACAACGGTCTAGGCCAATTCTTAATGCTTTGATTTTCTTTGTATCAACCATAATCCCTTCACCGAATATAATATGACCTAGAAAAGCACCTCTCTTATCCAAAACTCACACTTATCAAACTTGGCAAATAATTTCTTATCTATTAGAGTTTGCAACACAATTATCAAGTGATTAGCATTCTCTTCCTCATTCCGAGAGTAAACTAAAATGTCATCAATAAACATAATTACAAACATGTCCAAGTATTTTTTAAACACCCTATTCATCAAATCCGTGAATGCCGTGGGGCATTAGTCAAACCAAATGACATAACTAAGAACTCATAATGACCATACATTGTTTAAATTACCTTCTTAGGAATATCACACGCCCTCATGCTTTGTTGGTGATAACCGGAACATAGATCAATCTTAGATAAATAACTTGCCCCTTGCAATTGGTCAAACAAATCATCTATCCTCAGAATTATATATTTATTCTTGATGGTTACTTTATTCAATTACCGGTATTCAATGCACATACATAATGAACCATCCTTTTTTTTCACAACAAAATGGGAGCACCCCATAGGGATATACTTGGTCTAATGAAACCTTTGTCTAACAAGTCTTTCAATTGGTCATTTAACTCCTTTAATCCCACCGGAGCCATTCAGTAAGAAGGAATATAAATGGGTTGAGTTCTCAAAAGAAGGTCTTTGCCAAAATCTCTTTTTCGACAGGAACACCAGGCAGATCATCGGGAAATACATCAAAAAATTCTTTAACAATGGGAACCGACTCTAGAGTAGGGGCTTTGGAATTTTCATCCCTAACCCTTATAAGATGATAAATACAACTCTTGAAAATCATTTTCCGAGTTTTAAGGCATGAAATGAATTGACCCTTAAACACAAAATTACTATCCTTCCATTCTAGGACCGGCTCATTTGGAAATTAGAACTTAACCACTTGGGTTCTACAATTAATAAAAGCATAACATGCATATAGACAATCTATACCAAGGATAACATCAAAAATCGGTCATCTCAAGATCAACTATATCACATAGAGTAAGTTTATGGAAAACCAAAATCGAAAAAATTCTATAGACTCTTTTAGGCACAACCGACTCACCTACGGGAGTATAAATAGAAAAAGGATCTAATAATATTTTGGGGCTAACATCAAATCTCATGGCCACATATGGTGAAAGAAAAGACAAATTTGCACCCAGATAAAATAAGGCATAAACATCATAATGAAAGACCCGCAACATACTAGTAGCAACATCGGGAGTCTTCTCCACCTCTTACATACCATAAAGAGAATAAAACCAACTGTTGCATTGACCACCTTTTGGTTGCACTTGAGCAACTTGAGAAATTTGGCCTCCATGAGCTACTTGGCCTGAGGACGACCATCTTTGACCTTTCATTCCTTATTATGATGAACCTTACCATATCTGTAGCACATATTTAATCCCGCTGAACACTCACCCTTGTGGTTCTTATCATACTTCTTTCATGTGGGGGTCACTTGACCAATAGAAGCACCTCTTTGAGGCTTAGCATTGGGTACCTTATCCTTGTCAAATCTTGAAGAAGTGGCATTTGAATACCCTTGGATGGAATACCTTTGGCAAAAATGAGGACGTCCACCACCTCCGATCTTATCATAAGGGAAATCACCACCGTCGATCTTTGGCCTCTTGGACTCCCTATTCTTCTCCCTTAACTTCTCACTCTCTATTTGCTCCACATGGGTCATAAGTATAGATATGACCATCTCTTTAATCAACATGGCCGTCCTACACTCCTTTGATACCATATCTAACACATTCGATACAAACATGCTCATATAAGCTCTTAAGTACATGAATGAAGCATATTTTGATAATTGAGTAAACTTGAGGGCATACTTCCTCACATTAATACCACCTTGATTAAGAGTGATGAACTCTTATACCTTGGCCTCCCTCAATACCAATGGGAAGAAGCAATCAAGAAACACTTTTTTGAACTCATCCCACGTCATAGGATCTGTCTCTCTAGGCTTCTCACTCTTCAATTCATCAAATCAAATTTAGGAAACACCCTTCAATTGATACGTAGCCAATGCCACCCTCTCAACCGGTCTAACCTCTAATGTTGTTCACAATTTTATGGATACTATCAACGAACTCTTGTGGATCCTCTTCAACTTTAGAACCCCATAACTCTAGAGGATTCATCCTCATGAAATCACAAACTCTTGTTGCTTCCATACCCACATTCGAGTTCACAGGAGCAACTACCTTACAATTGGCTTGAGCCATAATGGCTTGAGCTAGTACTTAGAAAGCTGCCCAAAATTTGGCATTGGAGACTTTATCATTCAAAGGATCATACGAAGCTTGTTTCTCCTCTTCAAACACATTCCTTCTAGCGAGGTATCTTCATTGAGGCATATTCTAAAAATTGTAAAGAACAAGCATTAGAGGGAAAGACTTAACCACTCTACCATATGACATAGATCATAAAAAAAGTGAGACTTTCCTAGGACGTTTTATAGCCTCCTATTCATAGATATGGAGCTTCACATCAATGAATAAGACTCTACTTAATGCAGTATCTTAGACTCAAATAAGGTCCAAGCTGCGACACGATGATTAGGATGTGAGGGATCCCAACTAAGATATCTCAGCATATATTACATTCATAAGGTAAAGAAATATAATAAAATAAGTAGAAGCAACAAATTAAGGGTATAGGACTAAGGGAAACCAACTCAATAGATGTCCAACCGGACTACATACTCCTATTCTAGTCTTTGATGGGGGCTTAGTACAAGCTCCTATGTCACCCAAAAATATAGAAGGGATCAAAATAGTAGCAAGATGGAAAGAAAATCATGGCCAGATGAGGACTCACAAAATCTTGGATAGATAAGCAACTCTAGCCACGAATAAGATAGTCGTGAGTGTCATCTTCCCCTATATTTTAAGACAATGTAGGCAAAATATGTTTTAGTATATAGAAGGTACTAAGTATGTGAGATAACCATGAACAAGCAAGGGAACATGAATAATATGGCATAAGATGCATGAACAGTCATAATGAACACGAGTAAGGCTTAATGCATTTAAAACATATGAAAATTCATGGTTAATGCATATCATAAAACTTCATCATAAAACTCATAGCTTAATATTAAACTTGTGTGGGATGAGACCTTTAATAGACATCTTAGACCATGCGAGCTATAACATGTAATCCGATGGAACCCTCATCGAGAAGGGGGAGGCTACCTTGCTAGGGTATACTCTGTGCATGGGCATCCAATCATAAATTATGCCGAATGGCACAAATGCATGAAATGTTCGGTATGTAAAATAATTGACTAAAACAAATGTATAAAACTGAACATACTAAGTTGAATGAGTAAATCTGAAATATAGACTGAAACTAAGTCAACTGAATACGAAATCATGCAGGCTTCTTAAATAACAAAACTTAAAAATCGAATATATGCATTAATAGCAAATATTGAGAATAGTATAACTCTACTTTTCTTGGGAGTTTCTCTAACCAACAACTATCACTAGCTTCGTGATGATACAACATTTTGCCCACGTTGCCAGAATCATCTAATACTTTATTAGGATAAAGGACGAACTTAACTAATGGATCCATATCTAAGTCTTTTCAAGGTCTGGGTGAGGAATCGCCCGAACAAATTGTATGATCCTATCTACATTGGCATCATAATTTATGTGGTTGGAGTTATTTAAACTCGTACCCAAATCAATGCTCACTACTACTCCCAAATTATGGACCATGCTCAATAACTGTAATGTCCCATATTAGGAAAAAAACTGAAAATCTGATACTTTGAGTCTATGCTCAATAATATTTTTTTAAAAACTAAACTGAAATGAGCTTTTAAAACTTAACTATGCTTTTCTAAAAATCTTACTATGTTTTTTCAAATCAGAGATATGCTTTCTTTAAAGCTGAAGATGCTTTCTTAAGGAAGTTGTGTATACTTTCTTTCTTGAAATATGTACCTTGATGCAAAACATACTTTCTTGAAATTCTTATAAAATAATGCAACTAAAGCAAAATATACTTTCTTGAAACTCTTCTAAAATAATTCAATTAAAGCAAAATATATTTTCTTCAAATTCTTCTAAAATAATGCATTTAATGTAAAATATACTTTATTGAAACTCTTCTAAAATAACGCAATTAGAGCAAAATATACTTTCTTGAAACTCTTCTAAAATAATGCAATTAATGCAAAATATACTTTCTTGATTTTTTTAAAATAATGCATTTAAAGCAAAATATACTTTTTTGAAATTCTTCTATAATAATGCAATTAAGGCAAAATATACTTTTTTGAAATTCTTCTAAAATAACGCATTTAAAGCAAAATATACTCTTTTGAAACTCTTCTAAAATAATATAATTAAAGCAAAATACACTTTTTGGATTTTGTTTGAAATAATGCATTTAAAGCAAAATATACTTTCTTGAAATTCTTCAGAATGTATTTACAACAAAATATACTTTCTTGAAATACTTCTTGAAAATCTTGAAACTTACTTTTCTCATGAAAACAATACATATGAAATACTATGACAAGATTTCAAGATAACTCTAACAAAAAGGTCCATGAGGTAGTATAAGTATGAACCAACGATCAAGAATCATCCAGGAATATGAAATACCATAATTGTGATAATAAATAAAAAATTAAGAATCAAAGATAGTAGATAGGGAGAATTCAAAAATTAGGATCTTTGGGTAAAAACCCTAGCTTTGATCTTACTAATTGGAATTATAGATGTAGGGCGTGAGGAAGAACTTAATCCCTCACTATGATAGCCTTACTTTGTAATGACCCTCCGGGTCATTTTTTAATTAAAGCATTCATTCCGTCATTTAGAGCGTTTCTGTAGTGATTCCAAGTCATTGATGACTTGCTGGCACTGACTGTTCGGTCACCTGGTCATTTGTTTGGCAGTGTTCCGAGGCCGTTCAAAAAGGGAAAGCTCCGATTGCAAGAGTTGGAGCGTGCAAGGCCAGCCTACAGGTAGGCTACAGTTTTCCCCTTTTTAGACTGAGCATGTTTAGGCATTTGCATACTGGATTGTATGATTTTGGAGGGGTTTGAGTGTCGAACATGGTAAATTTCAAGATTTCATGCCCTAGGTGTTATCTTTGGGGTATTGTTGGACTGTTAAAACATGCCTTCAACTATTGTTGATCATCCATACCTTGTGGTGTGTGCCATGCCTTTGGTTTTATATTTGGAATCATGTTTGGCCTTAGTCTAGGATTAAACTAGTGTTGCATTAGACTTACACAATTTTGCTGCTGTTGGACCTTAGAACTTTTTCGACGTCATTTCGAACAACTTAGCTCATTGTAGAATGATATAGCAGACTTGAGTCTGATAGTTTGAGCTTTATCTAGGCAGTAACACAGCTTTGAGACCTTACCTCCATAATGCCCTATTTTTCTATTGGTCCTATATCACTTGGTTCTTTATTTGGGAAGTCTTTTCGATGATTCTGGTTGGATGTGTTTAAGCTAGAGGGATTCATTTTGGTGCTCGGTTTAGGGGTACTCCTCATGATGCTCGGTTGACCTCTGATCCTAATTCATACTGACTCACCTCTGTTCATGGTTCAAGTACCATTTCACCCCACCCTGCGGGGTTAAACCCCCTGCCTAATTATTGTAGCCTCGATTCATGTCCATCACTCCTTATTTAGTTGTTGTTCGATCCCATTTCATTATTATCGCTTCAATTCAATTCCGTTGCTCTTCACTTATCGTGGTTTGAGCCTACTACCTTTATACAACCTCAGCTCAAGTCCGTCACTCCTTACTCACTTTGGTTCAACTCCTTAACTACTGTTACGCGGTTCAAGTCCATTGTCTAGCTTACACGTGGCTCAAATCCATGATTATCTATCACCTAATTCAAGTTTGTGGTTTTTTTCAAAATTCAGTTCGGGTCTCTAATCCTCTGATGAATCGTCGGTTCAAGTCCTTATCTACTCTTAACTTTGGGTTAAGGATTCAGGTTTGTGAGATGGTTCGGTTCAAGTCTGGGAAATTGGTGGCATTGTTGGAACTTTATTGGATCAACTCTTTTTATTTAAACTATGTTTGCTCCTGTCGAGCTTATGGGGGTCCATTCAGGTTGTTATTTTCAGACTTGTGCACAAGGTACTCATCGGGTTTATGGTATCCCGGTGGATTTAGCTAGTTCTGTCTCTTTGTGTGTTGAGTACACTCGTGTACATACCTATATTTACTTCTTACCCTGTCTTTGGTTGTGATTACTATCTAACATTTCATTTTACTTTTGCTTATCTTGCTCAGTTGGTCTATGATACCTACTAGGTACTTATTGAATAGGTAGTTATACTACTCTGTTCTATTTTTGTGATGCAAGTCTGAGTACTAGCTATTGGTATTGATTCGAGCCAGCTACTGTCTTGATCAGATGCGAGGGTAAGCATATAATGTTTTAGAGTTACCCATTTTCCTCAGTGCATACATTTTGCCTGTCTTTTGCTTTTTGAGACAACCTTATTTTTATGGTCTATTTTTGGGACTTTTACTCTGTTTGATAGTAACTCTGTCATTGAGACTTCTAGGTTCTAAGAGGCATTTTTTATTTGTATATATTTCATTTAGCTTTCACCATTCAGTTATGTTCTTATTATCTCATTACGGTTTTTAGTTGTATTATTGGTCTGTTATCCTGACATCCTATTATTCACAATTTCAAGATATGGGTCAGCTTGCCTATTTGAGGGTTATTGTAGGCCCCATCATGACTTGGGAAATTGGGTTATGACAAGTTGGTATCAGAGCCAGATTCACCGGTCTCACTTATACAGAGCTAATATTTAGTAGAGTAATGTGGATAGGCGTGGAGACATCCATGACCTATTTTCAGGAGGCTATAGGGTGCCTTTAGGATGTGTCTTTTGTATCACTATCGTACAATGTGTGTGTATTATCAATTTATGGAAATTTCACTTGTTCCACTCTTTTAAAGAATGTCTCACACGCGTGCTAGAGGTAGAGGCCAACCTCAAGGTCATGACAGGGCTACAGCTCTAACTCGGGACAAGGAGCAGTCCTCGGAGTCGGAGATGTAGCCACTAGTAGCTCTAGTAAATCATCAGCCGGTGGAGTCGAAACTAGCTGAGCCACCACCTGCAGATCCTGACCTTCAGGCCATGCTCACTTAAATACTAGATGCTATTGGAGGTATGAGGCAGGCACATGCTCTAGCTACTTTAGTGCTGTAGGACCAGCCTGTACCAGAGGCACTAGTTGTTCAGTAGTCACTGGCAACTGCCACTCATCCGGATGATTTGGAAGACGTCATGCTACTTCAGGAGAAGAAGATGCTTGTGGTATTTCTTAGACTATCTCTATCAAGGTTTTATTAGGCTATAGGTGAGGTCACCCATGAGATTCTACTTACTTACCAAGAGCGGCTATAAACTTTGGGTCTAGTGGAGTCAAGAGGAGTTGACTTCATTGCTTACTAGTTAAATGGTCCAACTCAACAGTGGTGGTGTTCATACATAGAACCCAGACCACCTGGGTCTCCACCAGTGTCATGGGCTGAGTTCTCAGAGGCCTTCTTTGCTCGGTTTATTCTAGGAGCCTTAGAGATCAGTTTTGAGATCAATTTTCATGATTGGAGTAGGGATCTATGACAGTATCATAGTACGAGGCCTGATTTTATAAGATCTCCAAGCATGCCACCATGATCTTACGTACTAAATAGAAGAGGGTTCGATACTTTGTTACAGGATTAAGACTCCAGTTATAGATTGAGACTCACTCTTTAGTCTCATCGGGCCACTCATTTTTTGATATGGAAGACCATACCAATCACCCTTAAGCAGCTCCATCGCGAGGCTGGGGAAGGGACAAGAGAGCTAGGCAGAAAGATAGATAAGATGCGCACCACTATAGACCCAAGGAGTCCTATGACAGATCTTTCCAAAGATTTTAGTCGGGCCAGTCCAGGTGCCCCTTCTAGGCCTCCCTTCATTCCTTAGAGGGTGACTAGCACCATTAGGGTGGATCTAGTACTGGTACGAGTTAGGGTTGAGGTGGTTCACAAATAAGTTCTTTAGGCCGAGGTGGATGACCTCTAGCTGGGAGATGACAGTCATAGGGGTTCTATGAATGCGGAGAGCTAGATCATTGGTCCTACGAGTGCCCTCACAGTAGGCTAGTCTTACCAGCTCCACAGGCAACTAGATCGGTGCCAGCAACAACACCTCCAGTTAGATGCAAAGGTTAGGGAAAGAACCACAAGGGTGGTCATAAGAGTACATGGGGAGGTCTCTGAGGAGGAAGAGTATGAGGCAGGGTCGGTTGCAGGGTAGAGGAACCCAAGCCCACTTTTATGCATCTCCCGCTAGAGCAGTGCTAAGGCCTCGGTCGATGTGATCACATGTACGATTTTATATATCATTGACCTGCATCTACTTTATTTGATCCAGTCTCCACCTAATCTTATATATCTGTATATTGTGCCCTTCGATTGAGTAATAGTCTAGGGCCCTTAGTTGAGCCATTGCATATTTTGACCTCAGTAGATGATTCTTTAGT
The DNA here is from genome assembly GCF_947179165.1 of Solanum dulcamara. NCBI lineage: Eukaryota > Viridiplantae > Streptophyta > Magnoliopsida > Solanales > Solanaceae > Solanum > Solanum dulcamara. The sequence goes on from NC_077239.1 coordinate 49,583,541, forward strand.
AGTGGATCTGGTCTTTAAATCATGAATGGTGATTCTTCAAGGAAGAGACACTAGGGTTGATCTTATTTTGCTTGATATGGTGGATTTTGTTCTAATTCTGGGCATGGAAAGGTTATACCCTCACCGCACGGTCTTGGATTGCTACGTTAAGACTATTACCTTAGCCATGCTTGGTATTCCATCGGTGGTGTGGGAAGTCTATTATAGTCACATGCCAGTTGGGGTGATTTCTTTTGTTCACGCTCAAAGGTTAGTGTTAGCGGGTGTTTGGTTTACTTGGCTTATGTTAGATATGTGAGTAGGAGGGCCCTATGATTGATTCAGTACCTATATTCTGAGAGTTTGCAAATGTGTTTCCTATCGATCTGCCTGGCCTACCTCCTAATCGCGATATCAACTTTGCCATTAATGTAGAGCTGGGTACTCGTCCTATTTTTATCCCACCATACTGTATGGCCCTCACAGTGCTCAAGGAGCTTAGTTTTCAGCTTTCTGGATCTCTTGGATAAGAGATTTATTTGGCCTACTGTATCACCTTGTAGTCCCCAATCCTGTTCAATAAGAAAAAAGATGGTACTATATGAATGTGTATTAATTGCAGGTAGTTAAACAAGGTGACAGTGAAGAACCGTTACCCTATGCATAGGATTGATGACCTATTTGACCATGTTTTGGGTGCTGTGGTATTTTCTAAGATTGATTCAAGATACGACTACCACCAATTGAGGATTAAGGCTGCGGACATCCCTAAGACCATATTTAGGACTTGTTACGACCACTATAAGTTCCTAGTGGTGTCTTTTAGGTTGACTAACACAATTGTCATGTTCATGGACTTGATGAATCTGGTGTTTAGGTCGCAATTGGACTCATTTGTCATAGTCTTCATCGATGAAAATATGGTATACTCACAGAGCTAGGATGAGCAAGAGCAGTATTTAAGAGTAGTGCTCCAGACTTTGATAGATCAGCGACTTTATGCTAAGTTCTCAAAGTGCGAGTTTTGGCTTGAGTCTATAGTATTCTTGGGGCATGTGGTATCTAAGGATGGAATTATGGTAGACCGGCGAAGATTGAGGCTATTCATGATTGGGCCAGGCCGAACTCTATGACTGAGATTCATAGCTTCGTCAGAATATCATGGTACAATAGACACTTAGTTGAGGGGTTCTCTACTATAGCAACACCTCTGACTCGATTGACACACCAAGTTGTTCTGGTTGTATGGTCGAAGGAGTGTGAGAGGCACTTTCTAAGGCTTAATGAGTTGCTTACCACCGCTCATATATTCACTCTTCTAGTAAAGAGCGAGGGATTCACCATTTATTATGATGTATTCGGCATTGGTTTGGGTCTTGTACTGATGTAGTAAGGCCGGATTATTGCTTATGCTTCTAGGAAGCTTAAACTGCATGAGCGCAACTACCCCATTCATGAATTGGAGTTGGCGGCGGTAGTTTTTGCATATAAAATTTGAAGGCACTACCTGTATAGAGTTTGATGCGTGATTTACACTAATCATAGAAGCATTCAGTATATTATGAGCAATAGGCATCTTAATATGAGGCAGGATTACTGGTGGAGCAGCATGAGGAAAGATATTGTAGATTATGTATCACATTGTTTGAATTGTATGCAAGTTAAGGACGAACATTTGAGGCTTGGTGGTGAGCTTCAGAGATTACCCATTCTTGAGTGAAAGTGGGAGCAGATCACCATGAACTTTATTGTGGGGTTACCTCACACTTTTTTGTGGTCTTGATACTATTTGTGTCATCGTGGATTAATTTACCAAGTTAGCACACTTCCTCCTCATTCATACTTCCTATAGTACTAAGAGGTTTGCCCATATCTACATTTGAGAGGTGGTTTGCCTTTATGATATGCCGGTTTTTATCATCTCAAACTTGGGCTCACAGTTCACATCCAGATTTTGGAGGACTTTTTAGGAGGCATAAGGTACCTCTATCGACCTTAGCATAACTTTCCACCCGCAAACTGATGGCCAGTCAAAGCACACTATTTAGGTTTTCGAGGATATGTTCTGGGCTTGTGTTATGGATTTTAGGGGTCAGTAAGATCAGTTTTGCCCTTGGCGGAGTTTGCGTATAATAACAACTAGCATTCTACTATTTAGATGGCCTTGTTTGAGGTAATACATGGTAGGCGTTGTCTCTCTCTGATTGGTTGGTTTGAGTCTACAAAGCCTAGGCCGCGTAGTACAAACTTGATGCAGGAGGCCTTAAATCAAGTGAGGGTGATTTAGATAGGCTCAGAACAGCTCAGAGTAGATACTAGAGTTATGTGGATCATAGGTGTCAATTATTGAGATTTACTGTCAGTGAGAGGGCGTTATTTTATGTATTGCCCATGAAGGGTGTGATGAGATTTGGGAGGCAGGGCAAGCCTAGCCCCAGGTATATTGGCCCTTTTGAGATATTGAGAACAGTTGGTGAGGTTGCATATTAGCTAGCTTTACCTCCGGCCTTTTCATCCATTCATCCAGTCTTTCATATTTCCATGCTCCATCGGAATGTTCCAGATGAGTCCCATGTTCTTCAATATAATGCGGTTGACTTGGATGATCGTTGAGCTATATTTGAGAGCTAGTTGCTAGTTTGGCCAAAGATGTCAGGCAATTTCTATCTAGAACTATTCCTGTAGTTAAGGTCCGTTGAAGGCATCGTCTAGTTGAGGAGTCTACCTAGGAGACTGAGCATAAGATGCGGGTATAGTTCCTTGACTTATTTGAGCCTTGAGGTACTTCTTGACTCTTACTTTCGTGGATGAAAGTTCTTTTAGCAGTAGATGTTTTAATGACCCTTCAGGTCATTTTTGAATTAAAGCATTCATTCTGTTGGTTAGAGCATTCCTGTAGCTTTCCTATGTAATTGATGACTTACTGGCACTGATTGTTCGGTTTCCTAGTCATTCATTTGGGTTTTAGGTCCATTTCCCTATTTTGAAGCTTTTATAACTTAAAAAGTTCGCTTCGATCATAACTTTAGGAAAATAATATCAAAATAGAATTCTGATGGTTTTATCAGCTTTGAAATGGCTTAATTAGGCTAGTAGCATGATCGATGCAAGTATCGAGGCAATTAATATGAGTTTGGGGCCATTTGCACTTTTGCCTTCCAAATTTGGCTCCTGGTTGATTTTGGTCAACATTCATGGAAAACGTGCTTGGATAAATATTTTTGACAGTGCCGTTAGCTCTATAATGTCGAGTTTGGTCTAGAACTACCCTTTATTTGCTTCTCGAGGCTTATGGTCTAATATCAAGGGTCATTATGGAAGTTGGTCAAAATGGGACCTAGGTGTGGTACCTACCTTCATTCGTAACAACCTCGTACGAAAATTTTGAATGCACCATTGAGTTCGTAACGTCGAATTTGGTAGGGTAGCATATCTCATTTGCACGCATGGGATTTCAAATGAATTTTGAGCACCCCGTCGGAATATTTGAACTTGGTGAAAATCAACTTTTCAACTGATATCTGATATGGCAAAGTTGTTCTCCGCGACCACAGGACCTTATCTGCATTCACGGTGGTCCAAGAAATTGCACTCCATCTTCTCGAGGCCTGGGCCGTGTTCGTAGAGGTTTGTCTCTTTTGTCTCCATGTTCGCTAGCCTTGGCCACCTTCACGAAGGATAACCTTCCCGACCTCCGTGTTCGTGGGAAACTTAGGCCGCGTTTGCGAAGGTCAAATCCTTGGTTAGGCCAAATATGAACTCAGCCACATTTACAACTTTCAAACTTCAATTTCTTCTCCAATTCTCAACCAAATTTGGTGATACAAGGTCTAAATTCAAGGAAATTGCACAGGGAATCCATTGTTGAGCTTGGAAACTTGTTTAGGAGATTCGTGTGAGATAAATTTTCCAACTTATCTACTGCCATTAATATTTTCTGGTTGGGATTTTAATGAATTTTGGTGGATTGTATCTTGGCCATTTTAGCTTCATTTTTAGTGATTTTAGAGGCTAAATTGTAAGTTTATCCGCATGGTTCTTGATTTGGGTCATGGGGGTTTTGGTTTTGAAAAGTAACTGCCTATAAATGCTCCCATAGTTATTTTCTTTAGCTTAAAATGTGGTGCTTTTGATGCATGTATGGTTGTAGCTACTTCAAGTGCATAAATTGTGTTTTTTTGGAACACTAGCTTGGGGTATCATCTAGGACCTACTTTTGAGGTCAATTCTGGAATTTCAGATACTTGTCCCATATTTTCCATTTTGGACCCCAAAATTGGCCCGTTTGCAAAAATTGTGAATTTAGTGTCTAAACGACCATAACAAAGTTGTGATTATATTTTTGACAATGCGACATCATTCCAAGGTCATTCGGAAAGGGAAAGCTTAGATTTTATGAGTTGGAGCACATGCGGTCAGCTAACAGGTAGGCTACAATTTCCCCTCTTTAGATTGAGCATGTTTAGGCATTTGTATACTAAATTTTATGAGTTTGGAGGGGTTTGGGTGTTGAACATGCTAAATTCCTAGATTTTACGCCCTAGGTGTTCTCTTTAGACTATTGTCGGACTATTAAAGCATGCCTTCAACTATTGTTGATCATCCATACCTTATGGTGGGTGCTGTGTCTTTGGGCATAGACTAGTGTTGCCTTAGAGCTTTTCCGATATCGTTTAAGAAAATTTAGTTTCCTGTAGACTGATATAGCAGACTTGAGTCTGATATTCTGAGTTTTAGCTAGGAAGTAACACAACTTTGAGACCTTACCTCCATAATGCCCTATTCTCCTATCTGTCTTGTATTGCTTAGTTCTTGATTCTGGAAGTCTTTTCTACGATACTGGTTGGATATGGGTAAGCATGGAGTGATTCATTGATGGCGCTCAATTATGGGGTACTCCCTGTGATGCTCGATTGGCCACTGATCCTAATTTAGACCGACTCACCTCTGTTCATGGTTCAAGTCCCATTTTACTCCATCGGGCGGGGTTAAATCCCCTACCTTATTATTGTAGCCTCAATTCAAGTCCATCACTCTACCTTTAGCTGTGGTTTTATCCCATCGCCTTTATTATTATCTCTTTTCAAGTCTGTTGCTCTTTACTTAGATGTGGTTCGAGCCTACTGCCTTTATACAACCTCAGTTTAAGTCCATCCTACTTACTCACTTTGGTTCGACTCCTTAGCTACTGTTACTTGATTCAAGTCCGTGGTCTAGTTTAAATGTGGCACAAATCCACAATTATCTATCACCTAGTTTATGTTTGTGGTTGCTTTCAAATCTCGGTTTGGGTCACTGATCCTATGATGAATCATCGATTCAAGTCCTTATCAACTCTTAACTTTGGGTTAATGTTTCATGCTTTTGAGATGGTTCAGTTTAAGTCCTGGAAATTGGTGGCATTATTAGAACTTTATCGAATCCGTTTTTTTACTTCAACTATCTTGTCTTCTGCAAGGCTTATGGGGTTGGTTTAGGTTGTTACCTTCAGACTTTTGTACAAGCATACCCGTTGGGTTTATGCCCGGCAGATTTAGCTAGTTCTGTCTTTTTGTGTGTTGAGTACGCTCATGTACATACCTACATTTACTTCTTGCCATATCTTTTGTTGTGATTACTTTCTTGCATTTCAGTTTACTTTTGCTTATCTTGCTCAATCGGCCTATGATACCTACATGGTACCTGTTGATTTGGTACTTATACTACACTTTGCATATGTTTTCGTGATGCAGGTCCAATTACTATCTACCAATATTGATTCGAGCTAGCTGCTATCTTGATCGGAGGCGAGGGTGAGCACATAATGTTTTGGAGTTACCTATCTCCCTCTATACATATATTTTGCCTGTCGTTTACTTTTCGAGACAACCTTGTTTCTGTGGTCCAGTTTTTTGGACTTGTACACTATTTGGTAGTAGCTCTATACATGTAAGTTCAGGTTCTGGAAGGGATCTTTTTATTTGTATATATTTTGTTTAGCTTCCACTGTTCAGTTATGTTCTTTTATTTTTATTATGCTTTTTAGTTTTACTGTTGATCTTCTACCCTGACATCCGATTAGTCACAGTTCCGATATATAGGTTGGCTTACCTATTAGAGGGTCATAGAAGGTGCCATCATGACCTGATAAATAGGTTTTGAAAAGTTGGTATCAGAGCTAGGTTAATGGGTCTTACTTGCATAGAGGTAAAATCTAGTAGAGTCTTGCGGATCAGCGTGGAGACGTCCGTGACTTTTCTTTGGGAGGCTACAAGATGCCTTTAGGAACATGTCTCTATTATATCGCTGTCGTGAATTGTGTATCTTATCGCTATCTTGAAATATCACTTGTTCCATTCATTTAAAGGATGGCTCACATGTGAGCTATAGGTAGAGGACGACCTCGAGGTCATGCCAGGGCTACAGCTCCTTCCCAGGATAGGGAGCAAACCTCGGAGTCGGGGGTGGAGCCACCAGTAGATCCATTACCTCATCAGCCGGTGGAGCCAAGACTAACCCAGACACCGCCCATGCGAATTGCAACTCCTGACCTTTAGTCCATGCTCACTCATATACTAGCTTCTATTAGGGATATGAAGCAGGCACCAGCTCCAGCTCCTCCAGCGCCACAGGACCAACTTGCATCAAAGGTACTAATTATTCATCAACACTTACACCTACCATTCAGCTGGATAATTTGAAGGACGTCATGCTACTTCGGGAGCAAAAGATACTCGGGGTGTTCCTTAGATTATCACCGCCAAGGTTTTTTGGGGTTGCGGGTGAGGATGACCATGAGTTTCTTTTACTTACCAGGAGTGGCTGCAAATTTTAGGTCTAGTGGAGTCAAGAGGAGATGAATTTATTACTTTCCAGCTAAACGGTTCTGCTCGACAGTGGTGGCATTCACACATAGAGACCACCTAACCAGTTGGGTCTCCAAAAGTGTTGTGGGCTGAGTTCTCAAAGGCTTTCTTACCTGATTTATTCCTAGGAACTTTAAAGATCAGTTTCGAGATCAATTTTCATGATTGGAGAAGGGCTCCATAACAGTATCGGAGTACGAGGCCCGATTCAATGAGCTCTCCAGGCATGCCTCCATGATCTTACCTATTGAGGAGGAGAGCATTCGGTGCTTTGTCAAGGGATTGAGACTCAAGTTACAGATTGAGGCTTTTTCTTTAGTCTCACCGGGCTGCTTATTTTTTTATGTGGTAGACCATACCCGTAAGCTTAAGTAGCTCCATCACGAGGCCCAAGGGGGTAACGACAAGAGATATAGGCAGAAGGATAGCCAAGATGGGCACCCCTTTAGACCTAGGGAATCCTATGACATTCTAGCCAGAGATTTCAGTCAGGATAGTCCAGCTGCCCCTTCCAAGCCTCCCTTTATTCTTCATATGGTAAACAGCACTGTCGGTGGCTGTAGTACCAGTCCGAGTTAGGGCCGAGGTGGTTCACATATGGGTTCTTTAGGCCGAGGTGGATGACCTCCAGCTAGGAGCCAACGGTCACATAGGTGTTATGAGTACGGGGAGCTAGACCATTGGTCCTGCGAGTGCCCTCATAGTAGGCCAGCCTTACCAGGGCTACAGCTCTATCCCAGGATAGGCAACAAAACTTGGAGCCAGAGGTAGAGCCATTAGTAGCTCTTGTAAATATTAGCAGTAGAGCCAGGACCAGTCCAGCCACCGGCATTCCAGTTGAAGATCTTGACCTTTAGGCCATGCTCACTCAAATACTAGCTTCTATTAGGTGTATGTAGCAGGCACCCGCTCTAGATGCTCCAGTGCCGCAGGACCAGCCTAAGTCTATGGCATCAGTTGTTCAGCAGCCACCGACACCTATTGCTCAGTCGGATGATTTGCAAGGCATCATTCCACTTTGAGAAAAGAAGATGCTCGAGGTATTTCTTAGACTATCACTACCAAGGTTTTCTAGGGATGTGCGTAAAGATGCCCACGAGTTTCTACTGACTTACTGAGAGCGGTTGTAGACTTTGGGTCTAGTGGAGTTGAGAGGAGCTAACTTCACTACTTACTTACTAGACGGTCCTGCTCGATAGTGGTGGAGTTCATATTGAGAGACCAAACCACCTGGATCTCCACCAGTGTCATGGGTTGAGTTTTTAGAGGCCTTTTTGCCTTTATTTATTCCTAGGAGCATCAGATATCAACTCCGAGATTATTTTTCACGATTGGAACAAGGCTTCATGATAGTATAGAAGTTCAAGGACTAATTCCATGGGGTCTCTAGGCATGCCGCCATGATCTTACTTGATGAGGAGGAGAAGGTTCGGTTCTTCATTAGGGGAATTAGACTCCAGTTATAGATTGAGAATCAGTCTTTAGTCTCAGTGGGATACTCATATTTGGATATGGTAGACCATGCTTGCATGCGTGAGCAACTCTGTCGCAAGGACCAAGGGGGAATTAGTAAGAGAGTTAGGCAGGAGGATAGCTAGGATAGGCACTGCTTTAGGCCTAGGGAGTCCTATGACGTATCTCACCAGAGATTTTAGCTGGGCCAGTCTAGCCTCCCCTTCCAAGCCTCCCTTCATACTTCAAACGGTGACTAACACCATCAGTGTAGCTTTAGTTCTAGTCTGAGTCAGGGTCGAAGTGGTTTACAGATGGGTTCTTCCAACCAAAGTGGCTAACCTCTAGCTAGGAGCCGACAATCATAGGGGTTCTATGAGTGAGATGAGGTAGATCATTGGTCCTACAAGTTCCCTCACCATAGGCCAACCTTACCAGCTCCACAGGCAACTAGACCTACGCCAGAAATAACACCTTCAGTTAGAGGAGGAGGCTAGGGTCAAGATCGCAGGTGTGGTCAAAAGGGTGCACATGGAGTTCCCCGACAAGGTAGAGTAGGAGGCAGGGTTGATGTACTGGTTAGAGGAGCCCAGACCCACTTTTTTATAGCTTCATCTAACGAAGAAGCTGAGGTCTTAGACGAGGTGATCACATGTAAGATTTTATTATGCCATCAGCTCGTATCCATTTTATTTGATCCAGACTCCACTTATTCTTATATATCTATATACTGTGCCTCCCGATTAAGTATGAGTTTGTAGACCTTAGTTGAGCTATTGTGTGTTTTGACCCAGTAGGTGATTCTTTAGTAGTGGATCAGGTCTTTAGATCTCGTATGGAAACTATTTAGGGGCAAGACACTAGGGTTGTTCTCATTTTGGTTGATATTCTGGATTTTGATATCATTTTGGGGATAAACTAGTTATACCCTCACCACGCAGTCTTGGATTGCTATGCCAAGACCGTTACCTTAGCCATGCATGGTATTTCGCCGGTGGTGTGGCAGGGCTCTTATATCCGCACGCTGGTTGGGGTGATTTTTTTTGTTTGGGCTTAGAGGTTAGTGGCTAGCGTGTGCTTGGCATACTTGTCTTGTGTTAGAGATATGAGTAGGGAGGGCCCTACAGTTAATTCAGTACCTATAGTACGAGGGTTTGCAGATGTGTTTCCTAATGATCTGCCTCGCCTTCCTCTTGATCGCGATATTGACTTTGCCCTTAATGTAGAGTCGGGTACTCATCCTATTTCTATCCCACCATACCATATGTCCCCCACAGAGCTTAAGGAGCATTGATATAGAGCCGGTTACTCATCCTATTTCCATCCCACCATACCATATGGCCCCCGCAGAGCTCAAGAAGCTTAGTGTTTAGCTTCAAAATCTATTGGATAAGGGATTCATTTGGCCTAGTGTATTTCCTTAGGGTGCCCAGTCCTATTCATTAAGAATAGGGACAATATTATATGGATGTTTATTGGTTATAGGGTGTTGAACAAGGTGACGGTGAAGAACCGTTACCCCATGCCTAGGATTGGTGATCTGTTTGACTAGATTCAGGGTGCCGTGGTATTTTCTAAGATTGATTTGAGATCTGGCTATCACCAGTTGAGGATTAGGGCAGCAGATATCTCTAAGACCACACTTAGGATTCGTTACAGCCACTATGAATTTTTAGTGATGTCTTTTGGGTTGACTAACCCCCCTACCACATTCATGTACTTGATAACTCGAGTGTTTAGGCCATACTTGGACTTATTGGTCATAGTCTTCATCGACAACATTCTGGTATATTCGAAGAGCCGGGATGAGAATAAGCAGCATTTAAGAGTAGTGCTCTAAACTTTGAGAGATCAGCGACTTTATGCCAAGTTCTCAAAATGGGTATTTTGGCTTGATCCCGTAGCATTCTTGGGAAACATAGTGTCTAAGGATGACATTATGGAATATCCGAAGAAGATTGAGGCTATTTGTGATTAGCCAGTCGGAGCACACTATTCAGGTTGTCGAGGATATGTTGCGGGTTTGTGTTATGGATTTTAGGGGTCAGTGGGATAGGTTTTTTCCCTTGGCGGAGTTCATGTACAACAACAACTACCACTCTAGTATTCATATGGCCCCATTCGAGGCCTTATACAATAGGCATTATTGCTCTTCAGTTGGTTGGTCTGAGTCTACAAAGCCCAGGCTACGCAGTACATACTTGATGCATGAAGCCTTAAATCACGTGAGGGTGATTTAGGATAGGCTTAGGACAGCTTCGAGTAGACACCAGAGTTATACAAATCATAGGCATCGGTCATTGAGATTTACTATAGGTGATAGGGTATTTCTCCGTGTATCTCCCATGAAGGGCGTGATGAGATTTGGGAGGTAGGGCAAGCTTAGCCCCAAGTATATTGTCCCTTTTAAGATATTGTGGACAGTTGGTAAGGTTGCATATGAGCTAGCTTTGCCTCCATCCTTTTCATCCATTCATCTAGTCTTTCATATTTTGATGCTATGCTGGTATGTTCCATATGAGTCCTTGTGTGTTTCAGTATGACATGTTTGACATGGATGATTATTTGAGCTATATTGAGGAGCTAGTTGCTAGTTTGGCCAGAGATGTAAGGCAGTTGCGATCTAGTCGAGGAGGATACCTAGGAGACCTAGCATGAGATGCGGGCATAGTTCCTCGACTTATTTAAGCATTTAGGTACTTTTGACTCTTACTTTCGCAGACAAAAGTTCTTTTAGTAGTGGATATTATAATGACCCTCAGGTCATTTTTTGAATTAAAGAATTCTTTTTATCATTTAGAGGGTTCCTGTAGCAACCCCAAGTCATTCATGACTTTCTGGCATTGACTATTTGGTCACCTGGTTGTTCGTGTGGGTTTTCGGTCCATTTCCTTATTTTACAGCTTTTATAACTTAAAAGTTGGCTTTGGTCATAGCATTAGGTAAATGACCTCATAATGGAATTCTGATAGTTCCATCAGCTCTGAAATGGCAAAATTAGGCTATCGAGGCAATTAATATGAGTTTGGGATCATTTGGCACCTTTTCCTTTTAAATTTGGCCCATTGTTGACTTTGGTCAACATTCTTGGAAAACACACTCAGTTGAAAATTTTGACAGTGCAATTAGCTCCAAAATGTCGAGTGTTATCTAGAAAGACCCATCGTTTGCTTCTTAAGGCTTCCAGTCTAATCTTGAGGGTCGTTGTGGAATTTGGTTCAAAATGGCACTTGGGTGTGGGATCCACTTTCAGTCATGGACCACTTTCAGTGATAATGACCTCGTATGGAAATTTTGACTGTGCCATTGAGTCTAAAACAATGAATTTTATGGGGTAGCATATCTCATTTGACGTATGGGATTCTGAATGAATTTCAAGCACCAGTCGAAATATTTGAACTTCGTGAAAATCAGTATTTCAGTTAATATCTTGTGCAGACATAGTTTTTCTTAGCGATTGAGGGCCCTTGGCCACAATCTCGGAGGTCTAGGAAATTGCCCTCTACATTCGTGGGGACTGGTCTGAGTTCACAGAGGTTTGTCTCTTTTTCCTTTGAGTTTGCGGGCCTCTTGCCGCATTTGTGAATACCAACCTTCTTGACCTCCGCATTTGCGGGCCTCTTAGACCACGTTCATGAAGGTCAAAACCTTGGTCTTTTAATAAAAGACCAAGGACGAACTCAGCCACATTCACAACTTTCAAACTTTGATTGCTCCTCCAATTCTCAACCAAATTTGGTGATTCAAAAGTCTAAATTCAAGGAAATTGCATGGGGAATCCATTTTGGAGCTCAGAAAATTGTTTAGGAGCTTCATGTGAGGTAATTTTTCTAACTTAAATGCTTCCATTATCATTTTCAGATTGGGATTTTAGTGAATTTTGGAGGATTGTATCTTGGCCATGTTAGCTCCGTTGTTAGTGATTCTTGAGGCTAAATTGTGAATTTTTCTGCAAAAAACACCATAGAATGATTGGTTTGGGTTGGGGGTTTCATTTTTGAGAAATAACTACTTATAGGTGCTGCTATAGTTTTTCCTTTAGCATGAAATATTGGACTTTTGATGTATATGTGGTTGTAGAAAATTCTAGTCCATGAATTGTGTTTCTCTTTATAATACTATCTCTGGGGTAGCGTGTAGGACCTACTTTTGGGTCAGTTCTAGAATTTGGGATGTGGATCCCATATTTCCCATTTTAGACCCCAAAATTAGTCCGTCTTCAAAAAATTTTGAATTTAATGTCTAAGTGACCATAACGACGTTGTGATTCTATTTTTGACAGCGTGGTAGCATTCCAAGACCATTAGGAAAGGGAAAGCTAGGATTTTGAGAGTTGGAGCATGTGAGATCTGCATACAAGTAGGCTATAATTTTACCTTTTTTTATACTGAGCATGTTTAGGCATTTGTATACTGAATTGTATGAGTTTGGAGGGGTTTAGGTATTGAGCATGCTAAAATTCTAGATTTCACGCCCTAGGTGTTATCTTTACGATATTGTCGGACTGTTAAAGCATGCCTCCAGTTATTGTTGATCATCCATACCTTGTGGTGTGTTTCATGCCTTTGATTATATATTTTGAAGCATGTTTGGCCTTAGTCTAGGCTTAGACTAGTTTTGCCATACACTTGCATGATTTTGGTACCGTTGGGACTTAGAACTTCTCCAATGTTGTTTCGGACAGCATAGCTCCCTATAGACTGATATAATAGACTTGAGTCTCACAGTCTATACTTTATCTAGGACATAACACATCTTTGAGACCTTACCTCCATAATGCCCTATTCTCTTATCGGTTCTATATCGCTTGCTTCTTGATTCTAGATGTCTTTTCGATGATTCTGGTTGGATGTGGATCATGCTGGTGTGATTTATTGATGGCGCTCGATCTGGGGGGGTACTCTCCATGATGCTCGATTAGCCACTGATCCTAATTCAGATCGACTCACCTCTAGTCGTTGTTCAAGTCCTTATTTCACTCCACTAGGAGGGGTTCAAGTCCCTGCCTTATTATTGTAGCCTTAGTTCAAGTCCGTCGCTCCTCATTTATCCATGGTTCAATCGCACCACCTTTATTATCTCCTCGGTCAAGTTTTTTGCTCTTCACTTAGACTAGTTTGAGCCCACGACCTTTATACAACCTCGTTTCAAGTGTATCGCTCCTTACTTACTTTGGTTCGACTCCTTAGTTATTGTTACTTGGTTCAAGTCTGTGGTCTAGCTTACACATGGATCAAATCCATGATTATCTATCACCTGGTTTAAGTCCTTGGTTGCTCTCAAATCTCATTTCGGGTCCCTGATCCTGTGATGAATCATCAGTTCAAATGCTTATCTACTCTCAGCTCTAGGTTAATGTTTCAGGCTTTCTGGATGGTTCGGTTTAGGTTTGGGAAATTAGTGGCATTATTGGAACTTTATTAGATCCACTCTTTTTACTTCAACTTTCTTTGGTCCTATAGGGCTTTTGAGGGTCTGTTTAGGTTGTTACCTTCAAACATGTGCACGAGCGTACCCATCGAGTTTTTGGGAGCCCGATAGATTTAGCTAGTTTTGTCTCTTTGTGTGTTGAGTATCCTCTTGTACATACCTACATTTATTTCTTGCCCTATTTTTGGTCATGATTAATTTCTCACATTTTAGTTTACTTTTTCTTATCTTGCTCAATCGTCCTATGATGCCTACTTTGTACCTGTTGATTTGGTACTCATACTACACTCAACCTTTTTTTTTGTGATACAGGTTTGATAACTATCTACCGATGTTGATTCAAGCTAGCTACTATCTTGATCGGAGGCGAGGGTGAGCACATAGCGTTCTGGAGTTACCCATCTCCCTCTGTACATATATTTTGCCTGTCTTTTGCTTTTTGAGACAACCTTGTTTTTGTGGTCCACTTTTGGGACTTATAGTCTATTTGGTAGTAGCTCTGTACATGTGACTTCCAGGTTCTGGGAGGGATCTTATTATTTGTATATATTTCATTTAGCTTCTTCCGTTCAGTTATTCTCTTGTAATTTGATTTTGGTTTTTAGTTGTATTATTTGGCTTCTACTCTGACATCCCATTATTTACAGTTTTGGGATATCGGTTGGCTTGCCTACTGGAGTATCATAGTTGGCACCATCATGACCTGCGAAATTGGGTCCTGACATACATACCTTAAACACTCCATGAATCTTGAAGAAGAATCCTAACTTCAAGAATAATGATCAAGAAATCATTTCTTGAGATTCTTGAATTAGTTTCTTGAATACCGTTGAAGTAGAATTTTGAAAAAGATTTGAAAAAACCTTGCTCAGAAGTTCTACACTTTATATTCCTTAGAGATTTCCTTGGGGTTTGATTAAAAGAAGAAGGGGGAATTAAGAGATGGAAATATGATTGTTTAGGGCCTTTTAGGAGTTAAGTAATTTGTTTAGGGTTTTCCTAGGGGTATAAAGACAAAAACGACATTTTTAGTGTTTTCCCGTTGGCCAAAAAATCACTACACTTGGGTGTGGGTCCACTTTCAGTTGTAACAGCCTCGTATTCAAATTTTGACTGTTCCATTGAGTCCATAAGGTCAAACTTGTTTGGGTAGCATATCTCATTTGCATGGACGGGATTCTGAATGAATTTCAAGCACCCCGTTGGAATATTTGAACTTGGTGAAAATCAACATTTCTGTTGATATTTGGTACAGGCAAGTTTGTTCTCCGCGATTGCAGGCCCTTGTCCCCGTTTGTGGAGTCCTAGGGTTTTGTTCTCTACATTTTCAGGGTCATGGTTACATTTGCGGGGTCATAGCTGCATTCGTGGAGGTATGCCCTTTTTTCCTCTGCATTCCCGGACCTCTCGCCGCGTTCACGAAGGTTAGCTGTCCTGACCACCAAGTTTGCGGGCCACTAAGGCCTCTTTCGCGAAGGCCAAAACCTTATTCTTTTAATGAAAGATGAAGGATGAACTCAACATTTTTTCATATCTTCAAACATCGAGTTCTCCTCCGTTTCTCGACCAAGTTTGATGATCCAAAGGTCAAAATTCAAGGAAATTTCATGAAGAATCCATTAGTGAGCTCAGAAACTTGTTTAAGAGCTTTATGTGAGATAAATTTGTTAATTTAGCTGCTGCTTTAGTCATTTTTGAGATGGAATTGTGTTCAATTTTGGAGGATTGTATCTTGGTCCTTTTAGCTCTATTTTTAGTGATTCTGGCGGGTAAATTGTGAGTTTTTCCGCAAAGAACATCGTGGTATGTTTGGTTTTGTTCATGGGGGTTTCGTTCTTGATAAATTATGCTTATATATGCTACTATAGTTGCTCATTTTAGCTTGAGTTGTGTGAATTTAGTTGCATGATCACTTTGTGTTGTTTTCCAACCCCAGACTGTATTTTAATGTGATTTTTGAGCCTGATTTGGACTAGTTTTTGAGTCAATTTCAAAATTTTGAATATGGTTCACACATTTCCCGTTTTAGACTCCAAAATTGGTCCGTCTCTGAAAATTATAAAATTAGTATCTAACAACTGTAATGACGTTGTGAGTTTGTTATTGACAACGTGGCAGCATTCTGAGGCCGTTCGAAAAGGAAAAGCTCCAGTATAGTAATTTAGAACCCGCGTCTTCGGCCTATAGGTAGGCTACGACTTTTCTTTCTTTAGATTGAGATAGAGTGTATGAAAGCATGTTGATATTGATGAAGTTTGGGTTGGGTAGCTTATTTTTATATCTTAGGCGTTAGAAATCATATTTTTGTCTTTTATTAGGTTTTTCAAGTAATTGGAAGTACGTGATATTTTTCGTTAATTGTTAGTACTGTAAGAGGAGTTGAATGCATATGATATTAGTATTGTGGAGAATGTTGGCCTTAGTATATGTTGTGAAACCTTCTTTAGATGCCCTGAGGGGCTTAGGTCCTCATAGAATTGTGTAGTAGTCTAGTGTCTAATAGCTTGGCCTTAGTTAGGCGGTAACCTTGCTCTTATGAATATCCTTTTTCATAACTCTTTATGATTGTGACTTTTGAGATGCGTTGGAAATACTAGAATTTATAATCTTTTTGTTTCGGCTCTGGATCAAGCTTTGGCGATATATCAGTTGAATCACTAGGGGAGGAGAGTCTCGATAAGTATTAATATCCAGTTGGAAAGGAGAATGATCGGCACGCTCGTATAAATTACATGTGAGAATTCAGGTCCCCAGTCTCGGCCTTCGTTCTCATATTCCTTCAGGGAACATCTAGGTAGCCAGTCCCAGCCTCTGATGACTTGCGAGTATGGCGAGCATCCGAGTACCTAGTCCCGACCTCGACTGTACTGATATATTCGGGCAAGCATCCGAGTTTCTGCTCTAACCTTGTCTACTTTGAAATCTCAGGTAAGCATCCGGGTTCCATCCCCATCCTTGACCACATTGAGAACTCGGGCGAGCATCTGGGTAGGAAGTACCGGCTTCAATACAAAAAGCATTCTTGATTCATCGATTCTTGGAGATTCTTGGTTTGGAGATGACATGGTTCTTCAGTTTTTGGGATAGCAGATTCTTGGTCCCTAGCCTTGGTAGTTGTAGCATGAGAAGTCATCATGTATAACCTTAAATCATTCATTTTGTGGGGTATGACCATTAGCGGGTAGAACTTCATCAACTTTAATCTTTTCTTTAACTTTAACTTTAATGGGTAATCATGGATCGACTAGCCTAAATAGTCTACAAGGGCTCCTATGTTGGCGCATAGTTAATGCAACATGAGATCTACTTAAGGACCCCTTAGGTCGAGTCTCCATCTACAAGTTACATTCGGTGCTAGGTCAATCCCACGGAATACATTTAGATATCATAATAACATAATCATTTATTATAGCTTTACACATCAAATCATCATTCGGTGGAATAGCTAATTAAAACATTTCATTTGATTCAAATATGTGAGAATTGTCCTTTCACATTGAATCCTTTCTTTGGCCAAGAAGTCCTTTCATCTTTATTCAATCATTTCATAAGAATCCCTTTAAAAGTAACATTTGCTTTCATAAACTTTCATTTGGAGTCAAAGCTTTCAATTCAACTTCTTTTCGACATAAAGAGACTAGGTGGGTTCATTTCATTGAACTTTCAATACATTTTAAAACAATGCAAGCATGCATGAGAATGATGTAATTTCATCAATTAGAACACCTTCAAGCAACCCACCATTTATACTTTAAAGCTACTTTCAAACATTCATATAAGAACCTTGATAAAATATCCATTTCATGAAATTGAGAGTCAATATATATCAATATCAGTAAATAACCTTCCAATATATGAAAGTCTATGCATTTGCAATCATCTTGTAAAAGTCCACAAGATTTCATCATTTAAAATTTGAAATGCTAAGTTCAGAATACATTGGGCTCCATAGATGGAAGAACCCATGGATAAAATCCATATACCTTAGGGGAAACAAAATCCCTAATGAAAGCTTAAGAAGGAAAGGAGACTTAAATATGCCTTGAGATAAAACCCTAGCTTGGCTTGGAACTCTTGGGAGAGTTTGAGAAGAGAGGATTTGTGTGTCTTGAGTTTAAGTATGAAAAATGAAGGGTTTGGAGGGTTTCGGGTCTTTACATGGGTGAATTGTTCCCTCGAAATGACTCCACTTTGAATTAAAATGTAGGAAAAGATCAAAATGTCCCTTTAAAAAATTTGGTCAAAACTGGCTTCATAGGGACCCTTTATGGTCCATGGTGCCCACTATAGCCCGTGGTGAGGTCCTATGGCGATTGACTTGGGAAAATGTTTTTGGGGGTATGCAATGTTGGTCTCTGAAGTTTCTCCATGGGGACCTTTCATGGTCCGTTAAAGGCATCATGGCCCATGGAATGTGGACGTGGTGCAGGTTCTACTAGAGACCTGTAGAGTGACCACCATGAAAATGTACCACGGTCCGTGAAGGGGTCCTCGACCCATGGTGGTCTTCCGTGGACCTTTCCTTGGGAATTTTCTTAAGGGTCTTAGGGAGGGGTCACCATGGAGGGCTTCATAGTCCGTGGTCCCTCGTCGTGGTCCTTTCTCGGCTGGTCTGAATCTCTGAATCTCTACAACGGTTGCTCACCAAGGTTTGTGGTGCTTACCACAGCCCATGATAGCTTCCGTGGTCAATTCCTAGTGATAGTTTCTGCTATTAATCGTAGAATTCATCCTTTTTCCTTGGTTTAGGAATTTCTGAATTTTTAGGGTCTTACAATATCTCCCCCTTGGGAATATTTGTCCTCGAATAAGAATCATTAGCCTAGAAAAGAACATGGCACGAGGACTAGCAACCCAATATGAAAAACAATGGCACTTGAAATGCATCTACTATGAGATCTTTAAGCTTTAGCATAAAACATAACCTTAAAACTCAACTTCACAAACATGCATGCATATGAATACTTTAGAAAACTAAAACATAAGAGTCTTAAATAGTTGAGCATGAATAGCTTAGTACCTTAGGCTTGAGTAGATTGAAAAAGATGAGGGTAACGTTTCATCATATCCCCTTCCGCTTCCCATGTAGTACTTTCAACTTGTTGATTCCTCCAAAGGACATTAATGGATGCAACTTCTTTGTTCCTCAATCTCTTGACTTACTGGCCCAAAATCTCCATCAGAACCTTTTTATAGGTCAAATTTTTTCAAACATTCAATATCTTCAAAGGAACAATAGAACTAGGATCCCCCACACATTACCTCAACATAGACACATGGAACATTGGATGAACCATGACCATCTCGAAAGGGAACTCCAACTCATAAGCCACTTTGCCGACATTCCTCAAGATTCTATAAGGTCCTACATATCTAGGGCTCAATTTCCCCTTCTTACCAAACCAAATCACATCCATTATGGGTGAAACCTTCAAATATACCCAATCATCCACATTAAACTTGAGATCCCATCTTCTAGTGTTGGAATAGGACTTTTGGGAACTTTGAGCCATCTTCAACCTTTTGTCTAATGACTCTTACCTTCTCCATAGCATCAAGCACTAAATCGGGGCCCAACAAGGTCATCTCACCTACTTCAAACCAACCAATAGGATACCTACATCATCTCCCATACAAATCCTCAAACGGTGCCATTTCAATGCTTGAGTAGTAGCTATTATCATAGGCAAACTCGATGAGCGGTAGATGTTCATCCCAACTCTCTTTAAACTCTAACACACAATCCCTTCATATATCCTCTAGTGTTTGAATTGTTTTTTTGTCTTGTCCATTAGTTTGAGGATGGAATGCGGTGCTTAACTTTACTTTAGTACCGAGGCCCCTTTGAAATGATTTCCAAAAGTTAGAAGTGAATTAGGTACCAAGATCCAAAATAATCAAAAATGGCACATCGTATAGCCTTACCAACTCATGAATATATAACTTAGCATACTCTTTGGCACTATAAAAAGTCTTGACTAGTAACAAATGAGCCGACTTAGTCATTCTATCAACAATTACCCATATTAAATCATGACGTTTCCAAGTATGAGGCAAACCCACTACAAAATCCATATTCTTACTTTCCCACTTCCAAGTAGGTATTTCAATATCTTGTGCTAGGCCACTCGACCTTTGATGTTCGGCCTTCACTTGTTGGCAATTTGGTCATTCAGACACCAACCTTGTAATGTCCTTTTTTATGCCACCCCACCTATAAAACTTCTTTAAGTCTCAGTACATTTTTTGTTGAGCTGGGATGAATAGAGTATGATGAATTAGGAGCCTCCTTTAAGATTAGACTCCTTAGGTAATCCACATTCGGAACATACCCGACCTTGATAGCATAGTATTCCATCTCCCCCTTGTGAAAATACCTCTACTTTTTTTTCCTTCACTGGCTTCTTTAAGTCCACAAATGTCGGGTCAAGGTCTTATTTTGACTTAACATCCACCACCAAAGAGGATTCGGACCCATTATGAACAACCATACCATCATCATCGGTACCACTCAATTTCATCCCTAATCTGGCCAACCCGTGAACCTCCTTTACCAACTCCCTCTTCCCTTCATCAACATGGGCCACACTCCCCAAATACACTCTACTAAGTGTACCGACAACCATATTAGATTTACTCGAATGATAATGTACACTCATGTCATAGTCCTTGAGGAGTTCTAGCAACCTCCTTTGCCTTAGATTGAGGTCCTTTTGGATAAACACACATTAGAGACTTTTATGATCGGTATGCACATCCACATGTACCCAATAGAGATAATGCTGCTAAATCATCAAAGAAAAAATAACAGCTGCTAACTCAAGATCATAGGTGGGATAGTTACTTTCACGCAATTTCAATTTCCTAGAAGCATAGGCTATAACCTTTCCATTTTGCATCAAGACACAACCCAAACCAATCTTGGAAACATCATAATAAACCACAAACCCTTCTAATCCTTTTAGTAGGGTCAAAATAGGAGTGGAGGTAAGTCGATCTTTCAAAGTTTGAAAACTCTTTCCACACTCATCTGTCCATATGAACTTCACTTTCTTTTGAGTAAACTTTATCATAGGAGATAAGATAGAAGAGAATCCTTCAATGAACATTTTGTAAAACCCAGCTAGACACAAAAAGCTCCTAATGTCCGAAGGAGACAATGGTCTAGGAAAATTCTTTCCCACCTTTATTTTCTTAGTATCAACCTTAATCCCATCAGCGAACACTATGTGACCAAGAAATTTGACCTCTTTCAACCAAAGTTCACATGTACTAAATTTTGCAAACAATTTCCTATCCCTCAAGGTTTGAAGCACACCCCTCTAATGATTCTTATGTTCTTCCTATCTTGACCCAACCCTATAGGCCATGACTAGTGCCCGAGCTGGGCACTCATGTACATATCTGTTAGGCATATTCAAACTGAAACCAAACACAATATAGAGACTTTGTGAAAATAGGATGTTATCTTGAGCATTATATATATGTTTTAGGGTAACCTGTCTCTTGAGGAATCACAATCAAATTAAAACATCATAATACACGAGCCGTTAAGGTTGTCACTACATAAAACATTCCAAAATAGGTACGTACACAAGCCGATAATGCCTTGGTCACTGTTATTCATAAATACTTGGTTATTGACTCCTTTGATTTTTGTTTGCCGCTATTAGGTAATAATCTATAACTGTTACACCCCACACTTTTGAAATCAGAATGTCTCTTAAGTTTCTTAGAAGTTATCATATGATTTGGGAATCTACTATACCATCAAACAACTCTAAGGAAAGAGTCCGGAAGGAGTTGGAGGCCAAGTAACGAGTCATAGGACTCAATTTACCTACGAAAGATACTAATTTATAAGTCTTGAATACCTAAGACACTTGAGTACATACCAAGATTATGTATAAAGCATTACATGGGTTCTTAAAATAAAACGAGATTACGAACCCACGCGGAGAAGAAGAGAACGACACATGGCAGCAAGAAGAGGCACCACGTGGCAGCCTAGGAAAGTGACATGTGGAAAAAAGTGACCCACCTTCTTAGGGTCAAGTAGGTGACCCACCTAATTGGGGGTGGGACCCACTAAGGACACATGGAATCCTAGGAGCCATGACATGGATACGTGGCCCAATATGGGTGGGACCCGTAACACCCTATGGGGATGACACATGTCACCTACTAAGACAAAATATGTATGTATGTAATGTGACTATTAACTTCAGTTCTCAGACAGAACTTCAGCCAAAGAGCAAGAAAAGAAAGAAACATAGAGAGGAAAGAAGAAGGCAACCACGGTTTTGAGAATTCAAGGTAAGTTCCAATTTTCCTCCGTAAATTAATTATCTACGGTGTTCCTAAACAACTTGGATATGTATATATGTATTTTATGATGCCTACGGAACCATTTCTTCATCCCTACACTTGGAAAAGATAGGAGAAAGTTGAAGAGAAAAATGCTAGGGGTAAGAAAGGAGGGCTACGGGTTTGGAGCTGGCAAGGTAAGCCTTTGAATTTTATTCCGTAAATTAATTGTTTAAAGTATACCATGTTTATAGAATAGTGTTTTATGACATAAAATTCCAATTAGGGGAATCAAGGAGGTTATACAAACAGTCCGCGCAATTTCAGCACATTTAGAGAAGTTCTGAGTCACAATTTGGCAGTTTTGGCCAATTTTGGATAAGGTAAGGTTTGTTCTTTCAATTTGGAATTTATGGTATTTTTATGAAGTTTATTACACGTCCTATAGGTGGCTGGAAGTGTAAAATTTGTGTAAAAATGCTAAATGTTGAAGACAATCTAAATTGGAGTCGCTATATTTAAATTGTAGTCGAAGCAAGGTGTTGTGCTGCTGCAGGTCTGTGGTGGTGTGTTACAGGGCCTAAAATTATTCTAAAATAGGTGTGGGAGCTTATGTTTGTATCTACATGACCCCTCATTTCGTATAATTAAGGGTTTTGCGAAATAAAGACTAGAAACCCTATTTTGATGTCGTAATTTTCAGCAAGTTGTTTGGAGCTTATGTTGTGTAATGTTGCCATGTTTTATGTGTATATGAGCTTTAGGTTGTTATTGTTGGTTGGCTTTAGTAAATAGGAATGTAATTGGAAATTCGGATAGGGCATGTTATAGAGAAGGCGCTGCCCGATTTTCATTAACTCCTTAACTAGCTAAAGAACTAGTCGAGAAAACGAGTGAGGAAATGAGTTCTATGAATACTCGTGTGCAACTTAAGATGCTGAAAAGTCAGGGATGGTTGATATTTGTATTGCTTCTTTGTTGAATAGGTTCAAAGGATGACGAGACGAATGTAACAAAGAGTAACTCGTAAGAGGTATGTAAAGCCTATCTCTCTTTTCTTTTGGGCATGTCTTAGATTTAAGTGACAAATGATATGTGTATGAAGCCTGGGGTAATTCTATTCACAAGCTCTGAACATTATTCATGATTCATAATTCGTGTTCACTTCTGAATGTTAAGACTCTTAAAGTAGTTAAGCTCCCATTTCTCAAGTCTTCTATATGCTGAAAAGTAGTGTATGTAAAGCTTATTCCTTTTCTTGGCATGTCTTAGTCTTAAGTATGATGTGTATATGAAATGTGGGGGTAATTCCATTCATATAACCCTGAGTATGGTTCGTCAATCTTATTCCCTTCTCAATATTAGAACTCCTGCGATAATTAAGTTATGGACTTGTAAGTCTTCTACATAACGAAAAGTAGTACACATGAAGCCTATTCCTTCCTTCTCTTGAAATAGTTAAGGTAAGTGAAGCAATATATGATATGAGCTAAAGGTGATTCCATTATAGGTTTCGGGTATAACTCAGGACTTGTACTCACTTCTTGAGGTTAGGCTTCTTAAAGTGGTTAAACTCCTGTTCCTCGAGCCTTCCATATGCTAAATAATGATTGGAGGCGTAAGCTCCTATACCTAGAGACTCTTTGACACATCTTATGATGATATTCGGGAGACGTTTGTTATGCTACCAAGGTTTATGTGCACATATATGCATTATTATATTATATAAGGATTGGGCCGAACGTTCCTCGGCACTAACGTGTTATATGTATATGGATAGGGCAATACATTCCTCAGTATTAACATGTTATATATAGGAATTGGGCCGTACGTTCCTCGACACTAATGTATTATATGTATAGGGATTAGGCCGTATATTCCTCAATACTAACCTATTATATATATGGATCCGGACGAACACTCCTCGGCACTAACCTGATATATATGGATCGGGCTATACATTCCACAGTGCTAACAATATGCAAATGCCTATCATAATAGATGATGTATTTATAACACCAAGCCCCTGAGCGGGCCAGATACAGTACGTGATAATGATATACATGACCTTATTTTGTAAGGTGTAGGTACAGTACCCTACTAACTGCTATACTTGATTTCCTGCATCCCTGTTTCAGTTGTTATCTTAGTTATGTTATGCTTATATACTCAGTACATAAGTCATACTGACCCTCCTTTCTTTGGGGGGCTGTGCTTTATGCCCGCAGGTACAGACGCAGGTGTTGGGAGTCTGCCAACTTAAGATTCCACTCAATCAGTTTGAAAGAAGCTCCATTGATTTGGAGCCGAGTGTAGTACCAAACATCCTATGTATATATTTGTTTATTAAGGGGTACGGCGGGGGCCCTATCCCGCCATATGTTACTATTAATATCCTTAGAGGTCTGTAGACATTTGTGGGGGTTATACGTGTAAGTTTTGTTCAATTATCTCTACATGATGTATTGGAAATATTAAGATTTTATGGCAGCCTTATCGGCTTGCACGCCCTTTCATGATAAGATAAAAATAAAAGAGGCTACGGGTATGAAAAAGCTATGACCCACTGGGGTTCTTATGTATAGTTTTTATATTGATCGTTACTTTTTATAGATACGTATATGAGGGGGGATATCCAGGTCAGAACCTAGTTGCGGCCCTCGGGGTTAGATTGTGACAGAAGTGGTATCAGAGCAGTTCATCCTTGGAGTGTCTGTAGACCGTGTCTAGTAGAGTCTTGATTATCGATGTGTTGCGCACCACACCTATAAACAGGAGGCTACAGGACATTTAGGATGTTACTTTCCTTTCATATCTGAGATCATGCTATAGATCCGAGTCATAGAAAAAATCCCTTATACTAACCTTGGACTTTAGCAGGAGGAGGTAAGTGACAACATGGGAAGTTATGAAGCACACAGGTAAGTAAAGGAACCAAAGAGATCTGTTGGGTAAGGTATTGATATATGATTGGAAAGTAAAGTTAAAAAATAGAAGGGAAAAATAGATAGAGAAGTGCAACAGATGCGGTTCAAAGTTGGACATACGAGGTAAGTCTATTATTTATACATTATTATAGTGGATATTGAAAGACCTGTGTGGCTGTGAGATGAGATTAATATACATATATGTTGGCCCTGTGAGGCATTGTTTGTATTTTCTGAATGCAGGTTGTAGAATAGTAAGGGCTATAGAGGAAACTCTGTCAAAATTTTCTCAGAACAAGGAAAGGGAATGAAATATAGATTCCTAATATGTCTTGAAGTTGATACCGAGTACCTTTATTATGTTTAACTAAAGCTGTAGGAGGTACTCTCCATGTCGTCGATAAGGGGCACCCTTTTTACTTGGGGAATTTTATTTCGGAGAAACAAAAGCCTATCTGGGCAGTAAAATTCAGACCACAGTATCTCCAGCCGCATTTGTGCCATAGAAAACAAAAAAAAGATGGGGGGGGAGGGGCTCAAGTTGAAGGGTAAGACATCCAACAATTGAGTTTCATTTTTCTTGAAAAGTGCCAAGCCCCAACTTTTAGTTGTAAATTAGACAAGTTGTTCATGACTCGAGGATAAACTCAAAGGGAGACCATGTGGGTCAAGTGTTAAGAAGTACTATGATGGTTTAAGGGATTCTAGTTTTTCTAACGGTGGTTGGAAAGTGCTCTAGGATAGCAGTTTATTAGTTCTCCACCAACTAATTAGAGAGAGAAATTCTCACAAAAGCACCCAGAGAGATGTCATGAACTGAATATGAGTATGAACTAAAGGGGGGAAGTCAAGGAGAAAATTGCAAAGTTAAGGTGAAGGAAATTGATATGGAAGCATATTTGAGATGGGCGTTTAAGTTTCAATAAGAACCCGGACTGAACCAAGTTGGGGAGTTCTGTAAGACACCAATAATTGGATAGAAATTAGAATGGTAAGTAAGGCAGTGTTACGAAGTTTTAAAAAGACCTCGAATGACATAACACTAGAAGGTAGGTGCGTATGAAAAGAAAAGGGTATAACAATGAAGGGATATCGAATAACTCAAGAGACACTACGAATGATAATGACATCAGGCTACACCAAAAGCCAAAATATTGGCTATAGAGTTAGTCACAAAGGATGTCGCAATAGATAAATAACTAAGGAAAAGGAATAAAAAGCCTCCTATGGTAGAAGATGAAAAGAAAGAAAGGTGAATAAGGGAAAAGAAATAAGTGCGACAAGGTGGGACGAGCAAGTCTCATTGTGAAGAAGGTAAGTACAGTAGAATGAATTAGGAGATGAAAGGATTACGTCCACCTTATACAAGTTCTATCAGAATAGTTAGATAATCTATGATTGTATATGTTAAGTATAGGGCCAATTAAGGAAGTATGTCGTAAAACAAGTTAGGATATTTTGGATATGTGACAGAAAGGTGCAAAGATGGGTTGAGTCAACTATCGAGATAGAATTAGTACTACGGGCAAAGTAAGACATGGCTATGGTTGGACCAAGGGTCTATCCCGACATCGATTGTAGGATAAGGGAGAAAAAGGCAAGGTAAAACATGAGAACTAGTGAGACATTGCTAAGATATTTCTAGTACCCTCTCATATTCTTGTAAAGGTAAAGAATGACATAAGGTAACGTGTATAGAAGATTGCAAGCGGGAGTAAGGAAAATTGTGAAATGGTTTAAGTAAGATGGGTAGGGAAGGACATGTAAATCCCCCTATTGGTTCCAAGGCTAAAAAGGCCTAATTTGGTTGAGCAAGCTATTAATGAGAAACCCAGAGTCGGCAGAAATTCTATACAGATAATTGACGTGGCCATCTAAAGTTCAAGTTGATGATTGAGTGTTTTTAAAGGCGACACCCAAGATAGGGGTAATAGAAGTTGGCAAGAAAGGGAAACCTCGCCTGAGATACATGGGTCTTTATCAGACCATGTATGGAATAGACAAAATTACCTATGAGTTGGTCCTACTATCTGGTTTTAAAAAATACATCCAGTTTTCCACCCGTCAATTTTTTATTACTATATAAGTGAACCCTTCCAGAATATTCTCCGTGGATGAAGTCAACGTAATAAATGAGTTACTCAATGAAGATGTCATGCCCAGGAGGGTACCCTAGACGTGGCCGGCACTCGGAAGCCATTTCTGGCCTCCGAGTGAACCACCTAGTCCAATTACACTTCCATTCATTCACATTCTACCAGCGGAAGACTCAATCATAGGAATACTATCCATAATATAAGGCCAAAGGCCAACAACTATCAAATCAATAACTAGATAGAATAAAACTAGACAAAATGCACAATCCAACATTTCCACACTCTAGTCTATGAAGCCTCTATCAATAATTTGGGAGGTGCCGATGACAAGCCCATGGCTACCAACAATCAAAATGAAAGAGATAAAACAATGCTATAAAGATAATCTCGGCATCTTTCGAAGACTAGGAGGACTCACCAACCAGCTGGGAGTGGGTAGATCTTCAATGGTGCATCGGTTGATGATCTCTAGTACCTGTCTCTGCATCATGAAATGATGCAGTCCAAATGACGTAAGTATATGAAATGTACGAGTGTGTAAAATGGCCGAATGAAATAAGCATCAAGGAAGAATCAAATCAATTCGGAATCTCAACTCAAGAGAAATAACAACTCAATCCAACGTCCTAAGTCTAAACAAGAATATGGTTTAGATGGGACCAATCACATACAATTCAACTCAATCCGACTCAGAGTACTATCAAGAACTATATGGGAGTTTCTCTTACCTGACAACCATCACTTATGAGCCAGTGATAGTACAACAAGACGACATTGTTGCCACATCCGTTCATACCTTGCCAGGGTATGAACGAGTCACTAATCATGGATTCCATCGATCATTCAAGTCCTATCATTTCAGGACAATAAAATGAGAAACATCCAACTTTAACGGTTCAATCCCATGAGAAGCATCCAACTTTAACAGTTCCATCCCTCCCTACATTGGTGGCGTAGTTTATGGGGTTCGAGTATGGACAATACTCTTACCCAATTCGGTGCTCAATACTCCTCCCATGACTTCATGCTCATAAAACTCCATCCAATCAACTCAGACAAGTTATCACGGCTAGTCTCATTTAGAACCTTGCCAACTCATCAACTCTATCCTCAATTCAACTCAATCAAGTGTACATTAGATAAGCATTTATAACAACCTACCAGCATATTCAACCATTCCTCTTCTCATTTATCAAATCCTTAGGACTCATCACAACTCCAAGGTTCTAAATCACCAATTCAAGATGAACAACATATTTAGGAAAAATTGACATATCTAACATAATCACATGGTTAAGAAAATCAACAAGTATGTTAACAATTCATCTCCATAGGCTCATGCTAACATGAAGATTTTAGAAATTTCTTAGCTCAACAACATCAACATAATAAGAATCAAATTAATAGATGACAAGACTCATTTGGACCTAAGCCTATCAAGAAACTCCATTTTTATGAACATTTAACCTCAAGGAAAGTATAGGGCACATGGGTGAACTCGATCCATGCTTTGAGTAGCCTTACATACCTTAGAGTAGATTTTGAAGAAACCTTGTTGTTGGGTCTTCAATGGGAAAATTGAAATCTTGAAGGCACTCTTTGTTGGAGAAGGATTTGGAGAAGAAGAAGAAGAAGAAGAAGAGAGGGAAATGTTAGGGCTTTTAGAGAGAGAGAGGGGGACTGAAAATGGTCCCAAAAATGTCCTAAGGCAGATACATATATAATTTGGGAAAATTTCCAAATTGCCCTTTCTCTAAAAATCTGGAAAATAGGCCAAAAACACTCTTGGCGCGATAGTGGCACGTCGCGCCACTACAGCACCAAGTCGAATAGGCTTAAAACCTGCACATTTGCTAGTGGCACATTGCGCCAAGGACCAAACTACTTAGGCTATTTTATGTCGCGATAGTGGCGCGTCGCGCCCTTACAGCGCCAAGCCTAAGTCTTTTGGGTTCTGAAAAATAAGCTCGAAAATCCTGCACATCTCATAGTGGAGCACCGCGCCAGAGGCCAAACTACTGAGGCTTGTTCCTGGCGCCACAGTGGTGCCAAGCCCAGATTTCCAGCAGTTGCAACCCAAGCCCGAAATTCCTGCCGTGCTAGTTCGTCTTAGGGTAGTCATAACTTTTGACTCCGAGTGCCAAAAATTACAATCTTGGCGGCGTTGGAAAGAGGACTTGAAGACCTTTGATTTAATAGGTCATAGTCCACCCAGATCATCATCTTTCAAAAGGTAGGGTTGTTAGAAGTCGGCCCCCTTCTACGAACTCATTCTAAAACTTAGCCACGATGAATTTTTGGACATAGCTTGGTCCTAGGGGTCCTTTTGACCCCACATAACCTATAACCCTCTTTAATTACTTAGGAACTCATCCTAACTCGTGCATACACTTCATAATAATCAAGTTCGACCCTACACATACACAAGAAAGGTCCGAATCTTAGGGAAACATTTTATGGGGTGTTACAATATCTCCCCTTTGGGATCATTCATCCTCGAATGATGAGTAAACCAAGAATGGAATCTAGGTACAAATCACGATCAAAATTCAACCAATCAACCAATCAAATTATCAATTACTTACTATCCAAACTCAAAATGCACAAACGAATTCAAGTCAAGAAAGTAGGCATTACCTTCAACATTCTCATCGATAGGCACGAATAGATGGAGATATTTAGACTTCATATCTTCTTCTGCTTCCCATATGGCTTCCTCAATAAACTGATTTCTCCATAGGACTTTGACTGAGGTGATCTTTTTGTTCCTCAATTTGCGAATTTGACGATCAAGAATTTGGACCTGGACCTCTTCATAGGATAAGCTATCCTTAATTCCAATACTATCAATGGGGACTACCAACGAGGGATCACCTAAGCACTTCTTCAACATCAAAATATGAAATACCGGATGAATAGAGGTGAGCTCCGGGCTTAACTCCAACTCATAGGCGACACTCTTAATCCGCTTTGCAATCTTGTAAGGACAATGTATCGGGGACTAAGCTTCCCTTTCCTTACAAACCTCATGACACCCTTCATGGGTGACACTTTCAAGTACACCCAATCATCCACCTCGAACTCTAAGTCTCTCCTCCTCACATCGGTGTAAGAGTTTTGGTGGCTTTGGGCATTTTTTAGCCTATCTTGAATAACTCTCACCTTCTCCATGGATTGGTGAACAAAATCGGGCCCAATCAACTCAACTTCACCAACTTTAAACCATCTAATTGGCGATCTACACCTCCTCCCATACACGGCTTCATAAGGAGCTATTTGAATGCTTGCATGATAGCTATTATTATATGCAAACTCTATGAGAGGTAAGTGGTCATCCCAATTTCCTTTGAAGTCAAGCACATATTGTCACGACCTAGCCCCGTGACTAGTGTCCAAATTGGACCCTCGTATACACACATATTATCTATAGTCAATCGGCAATTAAGCATGATAAAGGATTATATGGGTAGCACGTTGTCTCAAACTGTTACTTATATATATACTAAAATCACCTATTTCTTGGGGAGTCTTAATTGTCAAAAATAAGATAACATAATATGTAAGCCGACAAGGCTTCCATTCTGAATGTAAACGTCCAAAAACATAAGTCATACTAGTACACCGGACAACATCTATATACAACCCACTCATATGTCTACAGACCTCTAAGAGAATTAACAATAGCATATGACGGGACAAGGCCCCGTCGTACCCCTAAATACACAAATATATACATTATAAGGATTAGTACCCAAAGTTTGGGCTCCGAGACAATGGAGCACTTCAAACCCGTTGAGTAGGATCCTAAGTTGGCGGCTCTCCAAAATGAGTATTTGTACCTGCAGGCATGAAATGCAGCCCCCCGAACAAAAGGGGGTCAGTACGAACTATGTACTGAGTATATAAAGCATAAAATACCGTAAAGGAGATCACATCTGAAATAAAGATTCAGGAGTCAAGTATCATAATCAATAAATCACTGTACCTATGTCTTATAAAATGAAGACATGCATATCATCATCATATATCGTACCTGGCCCGTTATGGGACTCGGTATCACAATTATATCAATATATCGTCATATGTATATATATACCATACCCGGCCCTCTAGCAAGGAACTCGGTGAATAGAGTAGTGTACACTGATACCGTACCCGGCCCATTATGGGACTCGGTGCCATAATCATATCGTCATATCATTATAATATCATATTATCATATCACGTACCCGGCCCTCTAGTAAGGGACTCGGTGAATAATGTAGTGGAATCCATACATGATAACATACCCGGCCTATCGTAGGACTCGGTGAATAATACCATAACAGCATGCACGAATAAGATATCATTAGCAACCTTGTGAAATTTAATCATTATCGGAGACTTAATAGAATAAGCAAAACAGACCATCATTTGAAAACCAAGACAATAGTCATTATAAATCACACTAATTATGGATTATACTAAAATATGAATTATACCACAACATGAGTTATACCAACTAGGATGGCTGGAATTATACACATGAGTCAAGACATAACAATATAAATTTTGAAAATCAAGAACGGTAGCCATCCGAGTATATCTACGAATAAGAGTTTCTTTGGAATTTAAGCATACGTCATTCGTTCGTTTCATATGGATCATGCCAAAAGAAGAAAATGTTAACTTTACATACCTTTAGCGTTTATACGTATATGTTGTCCAATATTGTCTCAACCTATATTAAAACGTTAAGCACTATGATTAAGCTATGGACAAGAATAAAACGTAGTCTATCGTTAGTAGGTTATTTCTAAAAAAAATTGGACAGCACCTCCCCTATACCGCTCACTTTTCCCACTTTCAAACCAGCCATATAATCATCAACCAACATCAACAATCCAAAATATTGACACAAAATAAGATTTATTATTCATGTTACCAAAGCAGTAAATTCGGAAAGTCAAGTACCTCACGTTGTATCTAAATTTTGAAAATGAAAACGGCAAAACTGGACTTTATAACCTTCATAAAACATTTATATCTCTGTCTTAAGTTTCCAATGCAAAAGAAATCAACTCAAAATTCATTTTCTACAAAGAGATATCATCAAAATACGAACAGCTATACATGAAGGAATTTTCAATCCAGAATCTGGACAGAATTTGTCTTATGATTCATGCTCAGTTTTTGACATAATAACAGCAGATATAGACTAAGACATAAACATAAGAGTTGTAGGTACGTGTATTATCTTTCCAAAACATGTTTAATATCTAAAATCGAAGGTCTACACAATGAGATATTCCAGAATTACTACCAGCTACTCAATTCCAAAAACGGGTTTGAACATTCAAAATCTTCATACACCTTTTTCCTCCAAATTCAAGAACAACAACTCATCAACAACATCAAAACAATATCAACCATTATTATACATCATCACTAACCTAATTTCATCCATTTAATCTACCTAAAACAACCCTTTAACCCATAAATCTCAACAAATCACCAAACTAGTTTATAACACTATTTTCTCCGTTCTAATCCGTTAAAACTCTAACTAAACTTGTTAACAATGAAAAGGAGACTTTAATATTACCTTGAATTTGCAGCACCACATAAAATCTTCTCCTTATTGGTTGATTTCTAGCTCAAATTGAAGCCAACACGACGTACAACAATTTTCTCTTCATGAGCTTCGGATTTCGGGACTTAATTTTGGTCGGATTTGGGATTTTTCTCAAGAACTCCCTTTCTCTCTCTCTTTGGAAATTTCCAGAATTATGTGATCTTTGTATGAAGGAATAGTTACAAAAAATCAGATTTAATTTTATGGGTATTGGGCCTGACCCGAATTAGAATTGGGTTGGGCCGAATTCACTATTTAGTTTGGACTGTCAGATTTAAAACGTCTATATCTTATTACTCCGATATCACATTTCGTCCCACGACCTATGGTTGGAAAGATATTTCAATTATCTACAACTTTCATGTTGAGAGTTTTCCCAAATTCTCAAATTATAAAGAGGTTATGGCCTCCCGAAGTCAGCTTACCCGAAACGTAACTTTAAGAAAAACATATTTGATGGCTTCTATTTTGATTCGGCTTAAGGGTCCTTCTTGAGATGTATTTTACTACACATAATTTATTCATATAACTTGGCATCTACAACAAATCATGTCCTTTTAAAAATTCAAAATTAAAAGCCCTTGAATTTATAATCGTTAGCTTACGAATAATCCAAAATGCAAAAATACGGAATGTAACATTCTTCCCCCCTTTAGAACATTCGTCCTCGAATGTTAAACCCGCCTCATAAAGTCTTATAAGAAATTTGGGGGAATAGTCTTTTTTTTTTTTTTGCAACAACAAATAGTTTCATATGTCAATCAATATAATTAATCGAGAGGTTTAGATTACCTGTAGGCGTAGAAAACAAGTGAGGATACTTATCCTTCATCTCTTCCTCGGCTTCCCAGGTCATCTCTTCTCTATTGTTATTTTGCCATAATACTTTGACGGAAGCCACATCCTTAGTACGTAACCTTCTGACTTGGCGATCAAGTATAGCTATAGGGTTTTCCTCGTAAGAAAGCTCCTCCATCACCTGGATATCATCCATGGGGAATACTTTAGAAGGATCACCAATGCATTTGCGAAGCATCGACACGTGAAAAAAAAGGGTGCACTGCTTCCAAATCAGATGGTAGGTCCAACTCATATGCAACCTTGCCTATTCTACGAGTAACCTGATAAGGGCCAATGTAGCGCGGGCTAAGCTTTCCTTTCTTACCGAATCTCATTACCCCCTTCATGGGTGACACCTTCAAAAATACCCAATCACTAACCTGAAACTCTAAGGGTCGACGTCGATTATCTGCATATGATTTCTGTCAACTCTGGGCTGCTAATAACCTTTCCCGAATAAGCTTGACTTTATCAACAGCTTGTTGAATCATATCAGGTCCGATTAACTTAGCCTTACCAACATCAAACCAACCAATAGGTGACCTGCACTTCCTGCCATATAAAGCCTCATACGGTGCCATCTGAATGCTAGAATGGTAGCTGTTATTATAGGCAAACTCAATAAGTGGCAAATGGTCATCCCAAGTACCTCTAAAGTCAATAATACAGGCCCGTAACATATTTTCTAGCGTCTGAATAGTGCGTTCAGCTTGCCCATTAGTCTGAGGGTGAAATGCTGTACTAAGATTTATTTGTGTTCCCAATCCCTTCTGAAATGATCTCCAGAAGCTAGCTGTAAACTGAGCCCCTCTGTCTGAGATAATAGATATGGGAATCCCATGAAGTCTTACTATCTCTTTGATAAATAACCTCGCATAGTCCTCTATTGAATATGTAGTTCTAACTGAAAGAAAGTGGGTTGATTTTGTCAGCCTATCTACAATCACCCATATGGAATCATACTTCTGTGGAGTGCTAGGTAAGCCTGTAAAAAAAATCATATTAATTGCTTCCCAATATTTTCTCAAGTGTTCTCTTAGTTAATTATGCCGTGCATAGACCTCCTCCGTTTGTCGACTCGCTTTAGTTCATTATAACGCACTCCAAGTTCTACTAGTAAATCGAAATTTCACCAGGGTAATATTTTGGTACTCCAATATTCTTTCTTTACCCTACTATGACAATCCGTATTCTGGAATCCTCGGCATCATGTGTAACTTTCTGACTTTGACTTGAAGGTCTTTAACTATCATTTGTTTTTACCTCTTGATCTTGATCTTTTGGGTTGGTTATCAATTAGTGTTAAGGTTCCTTCATCTTATAACCTTACCGTCATCCAGTAACCAGTAACCCGCCTATTCTGATTGTCTCGATTAAGTCATTTCATAATTTCCTTTACCCTAACTGGCAATATTTTAGGCATAATATCTTGAGTCATTTCTCTATTTTTGACTCAAACTTTTCTATTGCCCCTTTACTCTAATTTTCTCTTACTTCTCTTACCACACATACTATTGCAATCTTTATACGAATATGTGTAGGTGCTTAAATCAGCCCAGAAAATACCTAAATGTCGCCACGTTAGTCTTTATGCAGTCCCTATATTTTCTCTTACCTCTTTCAGTTGATATCAGGACTCACCTATGGCTTTTGCCCCCAATACTAATTATATCTCTATAGTTTTTCCTCAAACCATCTTATACTTTTCTTTGATGTATCCGGAATATTGCAATCGCATTGTGGTTACTAAATTCTTATTCTGCTTATCAAGTAATCACTTGATATCACCCTTAGCATACCAATATTCATAGGCTGCATAACCAATCTTGTAGAATTTGTACAACCTGTATTCAATTCTAATCATAGTCTTTCCTTCTCTTGGCTTATTCTGCTATAAATTTCTTATTGTACTAACACTCACTTGCTGTCTATTTTGTCATACTTGCATTCCTTCCTTTACTTACTATTAAGTTTTCTCATATTCTACCGTATGAGAGATTTCTCTCCTTTGCTACTTGTATATCCCAATCTTATTAGCCGATAATTACGTTGCCAACATCTCAACCTCTAATCCAGTATAACCTTGCTATCATTTATAATATCTTCGAGCTACTTGTTACTATTCTCATGTTGTATTCGTCCTTTTTATAAGCATCCATCTTTTGATGTCACACTATCCAAGATCTTTACCAATAATTCTGAGCACCATCTCAAATATCATCTTGGTTTTATTTTTCCATTTATTGCTGACTTTCAAATTTTTCTAACTTGTTCCAGCATGGGATCTCATATGAAGTTTAGGTGTTCACCTTAACGTGTTGCAGTGTCAGTTAATTTCATCTTACAGTTATATTTTTCTCATCCACTTCCCCCCTTTAGGGTGTACCCATATCATTATCTATTTATATTCTACTCTATGTCCCATTTCAAATTTTCAAATTCATGCGATTCTTTTCCAATACATTATCTCTGTCTTTCTTTATATCATCAATAACTTAGATTACCCATGTACGAAACCTCAACACAATCAGAAGGTGATGAGAATTCTCGATATATAGTACAAAATCTCGTCTGATAAATGGTACTCAAATGATATAATTAATGTAGCCATTCATTCAAAGCCATATTCCATTCATTCTAATCAGTAATTAGCTAGTGTTTATAATCGTTTCAAATTCTCTATTCGGTAGCACTTATATTCTAGTGATCAGTGTTCCAAGCTTTCTTATAACGCTATCTTTATCTCAATAGATATCACATGTTCCTCTAGTAATCTCACAATACATTCGTTTTTTTTTGCAAATCTATATTTCCTATCATCTAAGGATCTCATTATTTTTCGAGGTGAAGTCACATATACACAATACTCCTTTATGCCTTATACGCTTTCACCATTATCGTGTACCCAATACTAACTTTTAATCTTACTCAAAATCATATCCATTAGCCACTTTTCCGCTAGACTTTACTTATTTTCATAACGATTCTCATCATACTCACATTATATTCTGTTCTTACTCAATCCCATAGTGTAACACTTTTTAACCTTATTCACGATTCTTACTAAGGGTCAATTATACTCGGTGGACTAAGCGTACTTAACTTTTTTGTAAATTATCCCTTAGTATCAAAACCCCTTTCGAATCATCCTAGCATTTCATGAACAACACATGAAATACATGATCCTGAATATTCCACAAGTTTATGTTTTCCATTCACCAGTTCCATCTCCAATTAATTGGTTAAGGACTAATAAAATGTTATCATAAGGCATTCTTCAACCACCACCAAAAGGAAGCTAGAATCCAACGAGCACCACCGGACCTCTTAATGCTTGATGCACCTGGTTTACCTCCAAGGTTATTCTTAAATTTTGAATGAATTATTTAATTCACAAACTAATTGTTGAGTGCCTTGTACTTCTCAATGGAAGTAAAACTTAATTATGAGACGTATTTTTTTTTTCCTTCAACAAAAGCTTCTTTTAAGGAAAACATGCGATTGGAAGTTATCTTGGTTCGTTTAAATCAATTCTAAATAGGTTTTTTCCGAAATAAAATTTCCCAAATAAAAATGGTGTTCCTTAATGATGACATTGGGGTATTTCTTAACTCTTTACTACAACACAATAAATTTACCTCATGGTTATCAACCTTCAAAATATATTATGAACTTATGTCCCACTTTCTCTTCTTTTTCTATTTTTTTTTTCTGAAAAAAAATAAAAAATTGGGCAGAGTTTCCTCTGTATTTCTTGCTATCCCAAAATCTGCACGTAGAAATACCAATAATGCCTCACATGTTCAACATATATATATTCATATCATATCGCAGCCACACAGGGCACCCAATATCAATAACAGTATGAAAATGATGGACTTACCTCTTATGTCCGACTCGAACTGCACCTGTTACACTTTCATGTCTACTTTTTCTTTCAATTTTCAACTTTACATTTCAATCATACTTCAATATGCTTACCTTATCCACCATACCTCTTTCGCATCATTACTTACCCGTATATTGTGTAGCTTCCAATAACATCAATCGTTTTCTTCTATCGATGTCGTTCTTCAGCTGAAATCAAAAGATAGAAAAAAAGAATTTCATGTCCTATGGCTGGGCTCTATTGCACGATCTTAGATATGAAAGAAAGGCAACGTCCTAAATGTCCTGTAGCCTCCTGTTTATAGATGTGGTGCACAACACACCGATAAACAAGACTCTACTAGACACGGTCTGTAAACACTCCGAGGATGAACTGCTCTGATACCACTTTTGTCACGACCTAGCCCCGTAGGCCGTGACTAGTGTCCGAATTGGACCCTCGTATACACACATATTATCTATAGTCAATCGGCAATTAAGCATGATAAAGGATTATATGGGTAGCACGTTGTCTCAAACTGTTACTTATATATATACTAAAATCACCTATTTCTTGGGGAGTCTTAATTGTCAAAAATAAGATAACATAATATGTAAGCCGACAAGGCTTCCATTCTGAATGTAAACGTCCAAAAACATAAGTCATACTAGTACACCGGACAACATCTATATACAACCCACTCATATGTCTACAGACCTCTAAGAGAATTAACAATAGCATATGACGGGACAAGGCCCCGTCGTACCCCTAAATACACAAATATATACATTATAAGGATTAGTACCCAAAGTTTGGGCTCCGAGACAATGGAGCACTTCAAACCCGTTGAGTAGGATCCTAAGTTGGCGGCTCTCCAAAATGAGTATTTGTACCTGCAGGCATGAAATGCAGCCCCCCGAACAAAAGGGGGTCAGTACGAACTATGTACTGAGTATATAAAGCATAAAATACCGTAAAGGAGATCACATCTGAAATAAAGATTCAGGAGTCAAGTATCATAATCAATAAATCACTGTACCTATGTCTTATAAAATGAAGACATGCATATCATCATCATATATCGTACCTGGCCCGTTATGGGACTCGGTATCACAATTATATCAATATATCGTCATATGTATATATATACCATACCCGGCCCTCTAGCAAGGAACTCGGTGAATAGAGTAGTGTACACTGATACCGTACCCGGCCCATTATGGGACTCGGTGCCATAATCATATCGTCATATCATTATAATATCATATTATCATATCACGTACCCGGCCCTCTAGTAAGGGACTCGGTGAATAATGTAGTGGAATCCATACATGATAACATACCCGGCCTATCGTAGGACTCGGTGAATAATACCATAACAGCAT
The DNA here is from genome assembly GCF_947179165.1 of Solanum dulcamara. NCBI lineage: Eukaryota > Viridiplantae > Streptophyta > Magnoliopsida > Solanales > Solanaceae > Solanum > Solanum dulcamara. Next base: position 49,622,284 of record NC_077239.1, read on the forward strand.
GCACGAATAAGATATCATTAGCAACCTTGTGAAATTTAATCATTATCGGAGACTTAATAGAATAAGCAAAACAGACCATCATTTGAAAACCAAGACAATAGTCATTATAAATCACACTAATTATGGATTATACTAAAATATGAATTATACCACAACATGAGTTATACCAACTAGGATGGCTGGAATTATACACATGAGTCAAGACATAACAATATAAATTTTGAAAATCAAGAACGGTAGCCATCCGAGTATATCTACGAATAAGAGTTTCTTTGGAATTTAAGCATACGTCATTCGTTCGTTTCATATGGATCATGCCAAAAGAAGAAAATGTTAACTTTACATACCTTTAGCGTTTATACGTATATGTTGTCCAATATTGTCTCAACCTATATTAAAACGTTAAGCACTATGATTAAGCTATGGACAAGAATAAAACGTAGTCTATCGTTAGTAGGTTATTTCTAAAAAAAATTGGACAGCACCTCCCCTATACCGCTCACTTTTCCCACTTTCAAACCAGCCATATAATCATCAACCAACATCAACAATCCAAAATATTGACACAAAATAAGATTTATTATTCATGTTACCAAAGCAGTAAATTCGGAAAGTCAAGTACCTCACGTTGTATCTAAATTTTGAAAATGAAAACGGCAAAACTGGACTTTATAACCTTCATAAAACATTTATATCTCTGTCTTAAGTTTCCAATGCAAAAGAAATCAACTCAAAATTCATTTTCTACAAAGAGATATCATCAAAATACGAACAGCTATACATGAAGGAATTTTCAATCCAGAATCTGGACAGAATTTGTCTTATGATTCATGCTCAGTTTTTGACATAATAACAGCAGATATAGACTAAGACATAAACATAAGAGTTGTAGGTACGTGTATTATCTTTCCAAAACATGTTTAATATCTAAAATCGAAGGTCTACACAATGAGATATTCCAGAATTACTACCAGCTACTCAATTCCAAAAACGGGTTTGAACATTCAAAATCTTCATACACCTTTTTCCTCCAAATTCAAGAACAACAACTCATCAACAACATCAAAACAATATCAACCATTATTATACATCATCACTAACCTAATTTCATCCATTTAATCTACCTAAAACAACCCTTTAACCCATAAATCTCAACAAATCACCAAACTAGTTTATAACACTATTTTCTCCGTTCTAATCCGTTAAAACTCTAACTAAACTTGTTAACAATGAAAAGGAGACTTTAATATTACCTTGAATTTGCAGCACCACATAAAATCTTCTCCTTATTGGTTGATTTCTAGCTCAAATTGAAGCCAACACGACGTACAACAATTTTCTCTTCATGAGCTTCGGATTTCGGGACTTAATTTTGGTCGGATTTGGGATTTTTCTCAAGAACTCCCTTTCTCTCTCTCTTTGGAAATTTCCAGAATTATGTGATCTTTGTATGAAGGAATAGTTACAAAAAATCAGATTTAATTTTATGGGTATTGGGCCTGACCCGAATTAGAATTGGGTTGGGCCGAATTCACTATTTAGTTTGGACTGTCAGATTTAAAACGTCTATATCTTATTACTCCGATATCACATTTCGTCCCACGACCTATGGTTGGAAAGATATTTCAATTATCTACAACTTTCATGTTGAGAGTTTTCCCAAATTCTCAAATTATAAAGAGGTTATGGCCTCCCGAAGTCAGCTTACCCGAAACGTAACTTTAAGAAAAACATATTTGATGGCTTCTATTTTGATTCGGCTTAAGGGTCCTTCTTGAGATGTATTTTACTACACATAATTTATTCATATAACTTGGCATCTACAACAAATCATGTCCTTTTAAAAATTCAAAATTAAAAGCCCTTGAATTTATAATCGTTAGCTTACGAATAATCCAAAATGCAAAAATACGGAATGTAACACATATGCCCTCAACATATCCTCCAATGTCTAGATGGTGCGCTCTTCTTGACCATCTATTTGGGGATGAAAGGCCGTACTCAAGTTCACCTTCGAACCCAGTCCCTTCTGAAAGGATTTCCAAAATTGGGAAGTGAATTGAGCTCCTCTATCTGAGATGATAGATAAGGGAACTCCATGCAATCTGATTATCTCCTGAATGTATAATTTTGCATAATCTTCTACGGTGTCAGTAGTCTTAACTGCCAAGAAGTGAGCTGATTTCATCATTCTATCCACAATCACCCAAATGGAATCATGTTGCTTTCAAGACCTTGATAAACCTGTAATAAAGTCCATGTTTATCATCTCCCACTTTCATTTCGGAATTTCTATATTTTGAGCTAAACCATATGGCCTTTGATGCTCAACCTTCACCTGTTGGCAATTCGGGCACTTGGAAACAAATTAAGCAATGTCTCTCTTCATCCCACTCCACCAATAGATTTCCCTCAAGTCATGATATATTTTCGTAGAGCCAGGATGAATAGAGTATCTAGAACTATACACTTCGGCCATAATTCTCTCTCGAACGTCATCGGCATCGGGTACATACAACCTATTTTGGTACCTTAACATACCATCTCCCCCTTTGGTAAAAACCATCACCTTTTGTTTGTGAACAACTTCCTGCAATTGGAGAAGGACGGGATCCTGATCTTGTTTCTCCTTTACCTCTACCACAAGTGAGGATGCAGACCCATCTTGAACATTAACTCCACCTTTATTGTTCTCTTCAAGACGAACTCCCAATTGGGCTAATCTATGTACCTCCTTTTCCAATTCTCTCCTTCCTTCCTCCATATGGGCAGTACTACCTATAGACAACCTAGTAAGAGCATCAGCAACAACATTACCTTTACTTGGATGGTAGAGGATGCTCATATCATAGTCCTTGAGTAGCTCGAGCCATCTTCTTTGTCTCAGGTTGAGTTCCTTCTAGCTGAAGACATATTGTAAACTCTTGTGATCGGTGAACACATCAACATGCACTCTATACAAGTAGTGGCACCAAATTTTAAGCGCAAACACCACTGCTGCCAGCTTGAGGTCATGAGTTGGGTAATTCCTCTTATGAACCTTAAGTTGTCTTGAATCATAGGCTATCACCTTCCCTCTCTGCATTAACACACAACCCAAACCGACTTTAGATGCATCACAATAGATCATAAAACCCTCTGTTCCATCGAGCAAAGTTAGAACAGGAGAAGTGGTTAGCTTGGCCTTCAGTTTCTAGAAACTCTCCTCACAAGCATCGGACCATTAGAACTTAGCCTTCTTTTGGGTCATCTTGGTCAATGGTGATGATATGGATAAGAATCCCTCTACAAACCTTTGATAATAGCCGGCCAAACCCAAGAAGCTTCTTATCTCTGTCGGAGATGTAGGTTTGGGCTAATTTTTCACTGCCTTAATCTTCTGAGCATCAACCTGAATATGATCTCCAGATACAATGTGGCCTAGAAAGGCCACTGATGCAAGCCAAAATTTACATTTTGAGAACTTTGTATACAATACCTAGTCTTTCAAAGTTTACAAGATGACTCTAAGATAACGGACGTGCTCCTCCTCATTCTTGGAGTAAACCAAAATATCATCTATGAATACAATTACAAATAAATCAAGATATGGTTTAAATACTCGGTTCATGAGATCCATAAAAGTTGTGGGGGTATTAGTCAATCCAAAGGACATGACAAAAAATTCAAAGTGGCCATAACAGGTCCAAAAAGCTGTCTTTGGGATATCACACTCCCTCACCTTCAACTGATGGTAGCCCGATCTTAAGTCTATCTTTGAGAAATAGGTGGCACCCTGAAGTTGGTCAAATAAATCATCTATCCTGGGGAGAGGGTATTTGTTCTTTATGGTGACCTTGTTCAGCTGCTTGTAGTCAATACACATTCTAAGGGACCCATCTTTTATTTACACAAATAGGACCGGAGCACCCCATGGTGAGACACTCGGCTTAATGAATCCCTTATCGAATAAGTCTTTCAACTGCTCCTTCAACTTTTTCAACTCAGCCAGAGATATTCTATACGGAGGGATAGAGATAGGCTGGGTATCAGGAAGGACATCAATCTTAAAGTCGATCTCCCTATCAGAAGGGAATCCAAGCAGATCTTCAAGAAAGATATTAGGAAACTCGTTAACAATCAGAACCGACTCAAGGGATGGAGACTCAATACTGTTATCTTTCACTTGGGCAAGGTGATAAATACACCCTTTTGAGATTAACTTCCTGGCCCTAAGGTAGGAAATAAACTTACCCTTAGGCACGACAAGACTACCCTTCCACTCTATGAAAGCCTCATACGGGAATTTGAACTTGACAATTTGAGTTCTACAATCGATAGAGGCATAATAGACATAAAGCCAGTCCATGCCAAGGATCACATCAAAATCAACCATGTATAACTCAACTAAGTCAGCCAAGGTATCCCTGTGATGAATTGACACAGTGCAATCTCTATAGACTTTCTCAGCTAGGATAGAATCACCGACAGGAGTAGTTACGCAGAAAGGCTTACGAAAAGATTCAGAAATTTTATTGAATTTACTTGCCATGTAAGGATTCACAAAAGATAGTGAGGCACCCGGATCCATCAAAACATAACAGTCAAGAGAAGAGACTCGTATCATACCCGTCATAATGTTTGGAGAGTTCTCCTGATCTTGGTGACTACCCATGGCATATATGCGGTTTGTATCTCCGCCCGTACCTGAAGCAATGCCCCTCTAATTACTTCTAGCCTATGGCGCGGTGGTAGAATACTGGGCTCTATTTCCCCTGTTGGACACTCCCTCTGAAAATGGTCTATTTGGTCGCATTTATAACAACCACCCCTTCCTGCTCTGCACTCTCCCAAGTGAAGCTTACCGCACTTGCCGCATAGTGTCTTCCTTCTCGAACCTTGACCCACGCTAGCCTGGGATTGAGAACCATGGGGTATAACATTCTGATGAAGCTATCCCTGCCGATCATACCTGTTCTACGGTATAGGTGCACTTGCAGTCGATGAGGCATAACTGGAAGGCCTTTTCTGGAAGAAGGACCTGTTGCTCTTATTCTGCCTCTGTTCATCCTCATGCCCTGCTGATTTTGTCCTATGCTCCTCCCTATAGTTCCTCTTCTCATCCTCCACCTATTGAGCATACACCATTAATCTTGAAATATCTATGTCGGAGATTAACAATACCGCTTTGCACTCCTTCTTCACATGTCTTCCCAATTCGAAGACATACTTTCTCATCTTCGACCTCATATCTGGGATTATTTCTGGAGCATATCTGGATAGTTGGATGAACTTTAGACCATACTCCTTAACTGTCATACCTTCTTGTTTCAGATTCACAAAGTCCTCCACTTTTGCTTCCCTTAATTCTTTGGGAAAGAAGTGGTCGAGAAAGGCTCCCTCAAATTCATTCCACATAGCAGGTTCAGCATCCTCACCTCTACCTTGTTCCCACTGGTTATACCAAATGTTTGCCACATCCTTGAGCTGATAAGACACCAACTCTACCCCCTCGATCTCTGTAGCATGTATGGCTTTCAGAATCTTCCACATCTCATCAATAAAATTTTAGGGATCTTCATCGACCTTAAACCCCATGAATACCATCAGATTTATTCTCAAAAAGTCTCTAATCCTGGTGGTAGAAGATAACTCTTGGGAACTGGAGCTAAGAGCTGGCAAACTCTGGTTACCATTTTGGGCAGCTACTACTTGAGTGAGAATGGCAATCGCCCCTTGAAATTCTGCCTCTGAAGTAGGTGCAGGCGGATAAGCAGGCATACCTCCGCATACCTCACAGGTCAGCCCCTATCCCTTGATAGGCGTACCTCTGACTGTGGCGTCTCTGGGTTATCAACATTCCTCTAGCTAGCAGTACACTTAGGAGGCATTATCTGTAACGTATAAACGCACGAATTAAAAAGAAAGTTTTATAGAGTTTTAACTCTATCGCACGAATTTAGAGTATGAAAGAAGTGAAACAATTCTTAATGGCTTATAGCCTCCTGATTATAAGTGTGGTGCACAACACACCCATAAGCAAGACTCTACTAGACATGGCTTCATAGACACCCTAGGACTCTTGAACTCTGTACTCTGATAATATATTTGTCACGCCCAGGGAGGGTACCCTAGATGTGGCCGGCACTCAAAAGCTATTTCTGGCCTCCGAGCAAACCACTTGGTCCAGTCACACTTCCATTCATTCACATTCTACTAGCGGAAGACTCAATCATAGGAATAATATCCGTAATATAAGGCCAAAGGCCAACAACCATCAAATCAATAACTAGATAGAATAAAACTAGACAAAATGCACAATCCAACATTTCCACACTCTAGTCTATGAAGCCTCTATCAACAATTTGGGAGGTGCCGATGACAAGCCCATGGCTACCAACAATCAAAATGAAAGAGACAAAATAATGCTATAAAGATAATCTCGGCATCCTCCGAAGACTAGGAGGACTCACCAACCAGCTGGGAGTGGGTAGATCTTCAATGGTGCGCTGGTTGATAATCTCTAGTACCTGTCTCTGCATCATGGAACGATGCAGTCCAAATGACGTAAGTACATGAAATGTACGAGTGTGTAAAATGGCCGAATGAAATAAGCATCAAGGAAGAATCAAATCAACTCGGAATCTCAACTCAAGAGAAATAACAACTCAATCCAGCATCTTAAGTCTAAACAAGAATATGGTTTAGATGGGACCAATCACATACAATTCAACTCAATCCAACTCAGAGTACTATCAAGAACTATATGGGAGTTTCTCTTACCTGACAACCATCACTTATGAGCCAGTGATAGTACAACAAGACGACATTGTTGCCACATCCGTTCATACCTTGCCAGGGTATGAACGAGTCACTAATCATGGATTCCATCGATCATTCAAGTCCTATCATTTCAGGACAATAAAATGAGAAACATCCAACTTTAACGGTTCAATCCCATGAGAAGCATCCAACTTTAACAGTTCCATCCCTCCCTACATTGGTGGCGTAGTTTATGGGGTTCGAGTATGGACAATACTCTTACCCAATTCGGTGCTCAATACTCCTCCCATGACTTCATGCTCATAAAACTCCATCCAATCAACTCAGACAAGTTATCACGGCTAGTCTCATTTAGAACCTTGCCAACTCATCAACTCTATCCTCAATTCAACTCAATCAAGTGTACATTAGATAAGCATTTATAACAACCTACCAGCATATTCAACCATTCCTCTTCTCATTTATCAAATCCTTAGGACTCATCACAACTCCAAGGTTCTAAATCACCAATTCAAGATGAACAACATATTTAGGAAAAATTGACATATCTAACATAATCACATGGTTAAGAAAATCAACAAGTATGTTAACAATTCATCTCCATAGGCTCATGCTAACATGAAGATTTTAGAAATTTCTTAGCTCAACAACATCAACATAATAAGAATCAAATTAATAGATGACAAGACTCATTTGGACCTAAGCCTATCAAGAAACTCCATTCTTATGAACATTTAACCTCAAGGAAAGTATAGGGCACATGGGTGAACTCGACCCATGCTTTGAGTAGCCTTACATACCTTAGAGTAGATTTTGAAGAAACCTTGTTGTTGGGTCTTCAATGGGAAACTTGAAATCTTGAAGGCACTCTTTGTTGGAGAAGAAGAAGAAGAAGAAGAAGAAGAGAGGAAAATGTTAGGGCTTTTAGAGAGAGAGAGAGGGACTGAAAATGGTCCCAAAAATGTCCCAAGGCATATATATATATAATTTGGGAAAATTTCCAAATTGCCCTTTCTCCAAAAATCTGGAAAATAGGCCAAAAACACTCTTGGCGTGATAGTGGCACGTCGCGCCACTATAGCGCCAAGTCGAATAGGATTAAAACCTGCACATCTTCTAGTGGCGCATCGCGCCAAGGACCAAACTACTGAGGCTATTTTATGGCGCGATAGTGGCGCGTCGCGCCCTTACAATGCCAAGACCAAGTCTTCTGGGTTCTGAAAAATAGGCTCACAAATCCTGCACATCTCATAGTGGCGCACCGCGCCAGGGGCCAATCTACCGAGTCTTGTATCTGGCGTGATAGTGGCGCATCACGCCACTGTGGCACCACGCCCAGATTTCCAGTAGTTGCAACCCAGGCTTGAAATTCCTGCCGTGCTAGTTCGTCTTAGGGTAGTCATAACTTTTGACTTCGAATGCCAAAAATTACAATCTTGGCGGCGTTGGAAAGAAGATTCGAAGACCTTTGATTTAATAGGTCATGGGCCACCTAGATCATTATCTTTTAAAAGGTAGGGTTGTTAGAAGTCGGCCCCCTTCTACGAACTCATTTTAAAACTTAGCCATGATAAATTCTCAGACTTAGCTTGGTCCTAGGGGTCCTTATGATCCCACATCACCTCTAACACTCTTTAATTACTTAGGAATTCATCCTAACTCGTGCATATGCTTCACAATAATCAAGTTTGACCCTATACATACACAAGAAAGGTCCGAATCTTAGGGAAAACTTTTGGGGGGTGTTACAGAAGAGCAACCTATCGCCATCCTGGATCAATGGGTTAGAAGATTGTGGACTAAAGACATGCCTTTCGTCAAGATATTATGGCAAAACCAAAACCAAAAAAGGGATGACCTGGGAAATTGAAGAGCATAGGAAACACAAGTATTCGTACCTAGTCCCGATGTCTATAGGTAATCCCAACTCCTGAAACTCGTATATTAAGTACTTGGATGGAAGTATGTGTTATGGAAATAGCAAAGAATCTCCCTACAATCTGTATAAAGTTCTAAGGGAAGTTTTGTTTAACATTCGGGGATGAATGTTACACCCCACACTTCTGAAATCGGAATGTCTCTTTCTAAGGAAAGAAGAATGTGATACCCCGTGAGAGGGAAGGTTGGAAATAGGGCTAGGAGAGTCCGGAAGGAGTTGGAGGCCAAGTAACGAGTCATAAGACTCAATTTACCTCCGTAAGCTACTAATTTAGAAGTCTTTCATACCTAAGCCACTTGAGTACATACCAAGTTTACGTAGAAAGGATTACATGGGTTCTTAAAATAAAACGAGATTACGAACCCACACGGAGAAGAAGAGAATGACACATAGCAGCAAGAGGAGGTGCCACGTGGCAGCCTAGGAAATTTACATGTGGAAAAAGGTGACCCACCTGCTTGGGGTCAAGTAGGTGACCCACCTAATTGGGGGTGGGCCCCACTAAGGACACATGACAGCCTAGGATCCATGACATGGATACGTGGCACCCTATGGGGATGACACGTGTCACCTCCTAAGACAACATATATATATATTTTATGTGACTATTAACTTCAGTTCTCAGCCAAAACTTCAGCCAAAGAGCAAGAAAAGAAAGCAACGTAGAGAGGAAAAAAGAAGGCAACCACGGTTTGGAGAATTCAAGGTAAGTTCTAATTTTTCTCCATGAATTAATTATCTACGGTGTTCCTAAACAAAGTAGATATGTATATATGTATTTTATGATGCCTACGGAACTATGTATTCATCCCTACACTTGGAAAACATAGGAGAAAGTTGAAGAGAAAAATGCTAGGAGCAAGAAAGGAGGGCTATGGGTTTGGGGCTGCCAAGGTAAGCCTCCGACTTTTGTTCCATAAATTAATTATTTAAGGTGTCCCAAGGTTATATAATGGTGTTTTATGACATAAAATTCCAATTAGGGGAATCAAGGAGGTGATACAAACAGTTCGCGCAATTTCAGCACGTTTAGAGAAGTTCCGAGTCGCAATTTGGCAGTTTTGGCCAATTTCGGGTAAGGTAACGTTTCTTATTTCAATTTTGACTTTATGGTGTTGTTATGAAGTGTATTAAACGTCCTATATGTTGCTGGAAGTATAAAATTTGCGTTGAAATGCTTGACGTTGAAGATAATAGAAATTGGAGTCATTATAGTTAAATTATAGTCGAAGCAAGGTGTTGTGCAGCTGCAGGTGTGTGGTGGTGTGTTACAGGGCCTAAATATATTTTAAAAGAGGTGTGGGAGATGTTTTTTGCATCCAAACTACCCCTCATTTCGTATAATTAAGTGTTTTGCAAAATAAAGACTAGAAACCCTATTTTGGTGTCGTAATTTTCAGCAAGTTGTTTGGAGCTTATGTTGTGTAATGTTGCCATGTTTTATGTATATATAATCTTTAGGTTGTTGTTTTTTGTTGGATTTACTAATTAGGTATGTAATTGTAAATTCGGATAGGGCATGTTATAGAGGAGGTGCTTCTCGATTTTTGTTAACTCCTTAACTAGCTAAAGAACAAGTCGAGAAGACGAGCGAGGAAATGAGTTATATGAATACTCGTGTGCAACTTAAGATACTGAAAAGTTAGGGATGGTTGATATCTATATTTCTTCTTTGTTTAATAGGCTCAAAGGACGACAAGGCGAATGTAATAAAGAGTAACTCATAAGAGGTATGTAAAGCCTATCTCTTTTTTTTTTGGGCATGTCTTAGATTTAAGTGACATATGATATGTGTATGAAGCCTGGGGTAATTCTATTCACGAGCTCTGAACATTATTCATGATTCATAATTCATGTTCACTTCTGAATGTTAAGACTCTTAAAGTAGTTAAGCTCCCAATTCTCAAGTCTTCTATATGCTGAAAAGTAGTGTATGTAAAGCTTATTCCTTTTCTTGGCATGTCTTAGTCTTAAGTATGATGTGGATGTGAAATGTGGGGGTAATTCCATTCATAGAACCACGAGTATGGTTTTTCAATATTATTCCCTTCTCGATATTAGAACTCCTGCGATAATTGAGTTATGGACTTGTAAGTCTTCTACATAACGAAAAGTAGTACACGTGAAGCCTATTCCTTCCTTCTTTTGAAATAGTTAAGGTAAGTGAAGCGATATATGATATGAGATATAGGTGATTCCATTATAGGTTTCGGGTATAATCAGGACTTGTACTCACTTCTTGAGGTTAGGCTTCTTAAAGTGGTTAAACTCCTGTTCCTTGAGCCTTCCATATGCTAAATAATGATTAGAGGCATAAGCTCCTATACCTAGAGACTCTTTGACACATCTTATGATGATATTCGGGAGATGTTTGTTATGCTACCAAGGTTTATTTGCACGTATATGCATTATTAGATTATATAGGGATCGGGCCGAACGTTCCTCAACACTAACGTATTATAAGTATAGGGATCGGGTTGTACGTTCCTCAGCACTAACATGTTATATATAGGGATCAGGCCGTACATTCCTCGATACTAATGTATTATATATATAGGGACCGGGCCGTACATTCCTTGACACTAACCTGTTATATATATGGATCGGGCCGAATTCTCCTCGGCACTAACCATATATATATGGATCGGGTTGTATATTCTACAACGCTAACAATATGTATATGCCTATCATGATAGATGATGTATTTGTAACACCGAGTCCTCGAGCGGGCCGGATACAGTATGTGATAATGATATACAGGACCTTATTTTGTGAGGTACAGGTACAATACCCTATTAAATGCTATACTTGATTTCCTGCATCCCTATTTCAGTTGTTATCTCAGTTATGTTTGGCTTATATACTCAGTACATAAGTTGTACTGACCCCCCTTTCTTTGGAGGGCTGCGCTTCATGCCTATAGGTACAGACACAGGTGTTGGGAGTCCGCTAGCTTAAGATTCCACTCAGCCAGTTTGGAAGAAGCTCCATTGATTCAGAGCCGAGTGCAGTACCAAACCTCCTATGTATATATTTATTTATTAAGGGGTACGACAAGGGACCTATCCCGCCATATGTTATTATTAATATTCTTAGAGTTCTGTAGACATTTGTGGGGGTTATACATGTAAGTTATGTTCAATTATGTCTACATGATGTATTGGAAATATTAAGATTCTATGGCAGCCTTGTCGGCTCTCACACCCTTTCATGATAAGATAGAAATGAAAGAGGCTACAGCTATAAAAATGCTATGACCCACTAGGTTATTATGTACAGTTTTTATATTGATCGTTACATCTTATAGTTATGTATATGGGAGGAGTGAGGTCCAGGTCGGAACCCAGTCGCGGTCCACGAGGTTAGGTCGTGACATTAACAAATGCACATATATAGGAAATTTTGATAAGGTCTCCTATACCTTTAGTCGATCAGTCTCTAGTCTGATCCGGTGATCTAGAAAGTTAAGTATTCTCATCATCGTTTGTCTGCCATCTACTCATCTGACCTTCATAGTCTTCTTCATTTGAATCCAGTAAGTATAAATAACCGGGTAACTCCTGATTTACCGATGACCAGGACAAGGGGATGGAATAGTCTGTAACACTTACTGGGGCAACCAATTTGAAGTGGTGCCCTGCCATAGGAAAATTGGTAGGGCTTCAGGGACCGCCTTCCTAGATATCAAAAACTCTGGAGGAATTGTCGCTGGGTCCTCTTAGGGGTCAATCTTGATAGAATAACTGAGGTTTCTCCTACTTGATCCTGGAGCCTGAGGTCCCGAATTTACCCTAGGGGCTTTCTTATCACCCCCATTGTCTGAAGCTAGCCTCTTCATCTCTCACAAATCTACACCTACCTATATGAAAATAGGTCAGAAATAATCTTTCCTAGGTTCAAGCTCTATTGCATGATCTAAAAAAGAAGGAAAGGTAACATCCTAAATGTCGTATAGCCTCCTATTTATAGATGTGATGCACAAGACACCAAAAAACAAAACAATACTAGACACGACCTATAGACACTCTGAGGATGAACTACTTTGATACCACTTTTGTCATGATCCAACCCTGTAGGAGGTGACTAGTGCCCGAGCTGGGCACTCATGTACATATCTGTTAGACATAGTCAAACTGAAACCAAACACAATATGGAGGCTTTGTGAAAATAGGACATTATCTTGAGAATTACGTACATGTATCCGGGTAATCTATCTCTTGATGAATCACAATCAAATTAAAATATCATAATACATGATCCGTCAAGGTTGTCACTACATGCAACATCCCAAAATAGGTACATATGCAAACCGATAAGGCTGGCACCACGAATGGGAATGTTCCAAAATATAAGTCATATAGACACAACCACACATATATACACACAATCCACACATATGTTTACAGACCTCTAAGAGTATCAACAATATCATATGGCAGGACAGGGCCCCGCTGTACCCCTAAATAAACATATATATACATCAAAAAGGGTCTGTACCAAAAGTCTAGGCTCTGGGACAAAGGAGCACTCCAAGACAGCTGAATAGGAATCCTAGGCTGGCAGATCACTGAGGCAAGTGTTTGTACATGCGAGCATGAAATGTAGAGTCCCCCCGAAGAAGGGGTGGTCAGTACGAGATGTGTACTGTGTATGTAAAAAATGAAATATAGTAAAAAAGATCATAGCTGAAGTAGAGAGTCAGGAGAAAAGTATGATAATCAAGAACTCACTGTACCTGTGCCTTACAAAACCAATCATGCATATCATTATCACATACTGTACCCGTCCCATTATGGGACTCGATTCCATAATCCTATCATTATATTATATATCATTATATATATATACCGTACCCGACATATTCAAGTTAACTTTAATGATCCATAGTCTTAACATTTCATCGAGACAGCCCTATAATAGCCCAACCAACATACAACATAACACGTAACTTTACTATCATTAATCTTCCAAACTCAACAAGAACAACAACAATATATCATAACAGCCTTCAACTAACGACGTAAGGAGATACCCAATACTCTTATGAACACCTACGAATAAGCCAAGCAAATCACCTTCGATTCTTATACGTTATTTCATATAATCTCTTCATCTAATTTAATGGAATATAACAGCAGCCACACGACAGTAACATCACCCACTCAAATACAAGAAAACTTTTGTTAATATTACACGAAGTTCTACAACAACCCATAAACAATAACAACTTCAACTTTATCCATTTAATCCCTTCATCCTTATCATATAATCCATGACAACAACAACTAAAATATTAAATAAAATCATCTTGCTAAATTCAATTAAAATAGCCCCTACGGCTTCAATAACATTCCAACGCCAACATATATAATCTCATACATCTAATTCACTTTTATATATTACAATACGTCCAAATTTATTCTAAAATATATAGAGAATGACTAACTCTTACCTTAATAAATTGGCTTCTTAAGTTGGCTGAAACTTGTGGATTACACGTTAGGACTTCTTGCTGCTCCAATGATTAGTTCACTTTGTTTTACACCTCCAATTGATCAAAAAACACCTTAGAAAATTAATGTGGAATAAGAATTTGGGAGCTTGATTTGGTCAACCATGGCTTGGACTCTCTTTCTATTTCTCTATATTTTCAATGGTTGAAGATAAAAGAAATGAGCTTCTTAGTCATCAAATTAGGTATATATAGGTTGCCTAGGGGTTGGACACATGTCCACCCTTATGACATGTGTCCCATTATCATCCACACACCAATCAAATTCTGCCGCTTATCTTGATAAGGCCCACTTAGTGATCTAATTAAGTTAATTAATTATAATTAATCACTAATCCCCACTTAATTCCTGCCACAAGTTTGTAAATAGTTGCATCACCTACTTGCCCTTTTCATTTAAAATGCAGCTGACATATTCTAAGTAGGTGCATCATCTACTTGTCCTTTTCATAGGTTAGCAATTAGTCTTACCTTAAGAACCCATGTGATCCTTGCTACTTAAGATAGATGTGTAATCAAGTATCTTAATTATGTAGGACATCCAAACCAGTAGCTTAAGACAGTAGGTTGATTACTATGACAAATTATTTAGCCTCGAACCCTTTTCAAATCCTTCCAAACCTATTTCAAACTATCACTACCTATATAGAACTAGTCTATGCAAAATATGAGGCATTGCATCCTCCCCTTCTTAGGATTATTTTGATTATGTCATGAATAACGTGAATCACATGGCAGCTTTAGAGGAGCTTAAAAATATTCCAATGTACAAAAGTATGGGATATAACACTTCCTCACCCCGTGAGTAAATAAAGAAGTCATTAATGAAAACCACAACAAAAGTATCAAGGTAGGGTTTGAACAACCTATTTATTAGGTCCATAAACACCGCCTATGCATTCTTTAACTCAAATGACATCACCACCAATTCGAAGTGACCATGCCTTATTCAGAATGCCATCTTGGGAATGTCATACTCCCTTATGCTTAGTTTGTGATAGCCAGACCGAAGATTAATCTTGGAGAAGTGACTTGCCTCTTGCAATTGATCAAATGAATCCTCAATTCTATGGATTGGATGCTTTTTCTTAATGGTCATTTTGTTCAATTGACGATAGTCTATGCACATTCGAAGCCGCCTATACTTCTTCCTTACAAATAACACGGGAGCACCCCATGGTGAAATACTTGGCTTTATGAACCTTTTTTCTAATAAATCCTTTAATTGTTCCTTCAACTCCTTCAATTCCGCTAGGGCCATTCGGTAGGAAAGAATAGAGATAGGTTGGGTATTAGGGAGGAGATCGATACCAAAATCAACTTTTCTTTTGGGAGGGATACCGGGGAGGTCATTAGGATAGACATTGGGAAACTCATGTACTACGGGAACTGACACAATGGAAGGACTTTTGGAGTTGACATCCCTGACCCTTACAATGTGGTAGATGAAACCTTTAGCAATCAACTTTCGAGCTTTAAGAAAAGAAATAAACTTACCCTTCACTACGGAATCATGACCTTTTAATTCAAGAATAGACTCATTTGAGAATTCAAACTTGACTCGACAAGTTCTACAATCTATGGAAGCATAAGATGCATGTAACCAACCCATCTTAAGTATAACATCAAAATCGACCATAACAAGCTCTATGAGTTCACAAGGAAAAACTTTATGCAAGATAGACATGGGCCATCTCTTATAAACCTTTCTAGCAACAACCGACTCACCAATAGGGGTAGAAAAATAAGGCTCTACTAACATTTTGGGTAATACATCAAACCTATTAGCTAATAATGGAGTAACAAATGACAAGTTTGCATCCAGATCTAACAATGCATACACATAAAAAAAAGACCTTTAACATACCGGTAACGAAATTTGGTGCTTTCTCAACCTCTTGCTTTCCATGCAAGGCATATAAATGGTTGGTTCATTGGCCACCTCCTTGGGCTTGTTTACTATGAGAAGTTTGTCCTTGAGGACTAACACCACCCCTACAATCCCGAGCATGATGACCCAATTTTCCATATTTGAAGCATGTATTGGACACAACTAAGCATTCCTCTTTGTGAGTCCTTCCATACTTCTTGCAAGTGGAGAAAGCTTGATCACCAACATTCTCCCTTCGGACCATTGGGTTAGTACCCTTATCCTTATTAAAACTTGGAGGAGGAGTATTGGTGGAACCTTGTCCCACAAACTATTGCCCACCTTGGCCCTTGTCATTATTATCATAAACAGACCTTTGAGGGTTGAACCCTCCACCATCCACTCTAATCTTCTTGAACCCTCTTGACCTCTCCCTCGACTTCTCTTATTCAATTTTTTCTGCATATGTCATTAGTCGGGAGGTGTCTATCTCTTTGACCAACATGGCCATTTTGCATTCTTTGGACACCAAGCTTGAGAAACCAAAAATGAACTTGTTCATCCTTGACCTTAGGTTAGAGACCATGAAGGGACCATACTTGGATAATATAGTGAATTTGAGGGCATACTCCTTCACCCTCATACTCCCTTGACGAAAGTTGATGAACTCTTAGATCTTGGCCTCCCTTAGCTCTAATGGGACTACACATAACATATGCTAGAAAATATAGGAGTGTTGTTCTCGAAACATGAGAACTCACCAAATAGAAGTAGCTTTCAACGATCAAACTTAGCCATCAGGAGAAGATTGTGGAGAAACATTGGTCCCTATATGGTGATATCATGTAGGGAAAAGTATGTGTTTGTACTTTAAATATATTAAGTATGTAAGCATGTTATACGATGAAGAATATTAAGGCATTTATAAGCAATATGAAAAAGTGAATGCATGCGTGAGAAATCATTATGTGTAACCTTAAATCATTCATTTTGTGGGGCATGACCATAACTGACATTTAAGACCATGTGAGATGTTAAATGGATTCCAACATAACCCCTTTTGTTGGCACGGGGAGACTACTTGCCATGTAGAACTCTGTCAACTTTAATCATTTCTTTAACTTTAACTTTAATGGCTAATCATGGATCCACTAGCCTAAATATCCTACAAGGGATCCTATGTTGTCATATAGTTAATGCAACATTCGAATTTACTTAAGAACCCCTTAGGTCTAGTCCCCATCTATATGCTACATTCAGTGCTAGGTCAATCCCATGGAATACATTTAGATATCATAATACATAAGCATTTAGTATGGTGTTAAACATCAAATCATCATTCGATGGAATAACTCATTAAAACATTTCATTTGATTCAAATATGTGAGTCTAAGAATGCACCTTTGAACTCTTCCCATCCTATCGTCCTAATTTCTTCATCCATCTCAATAACTCACTGTTTGCACCTAACTCGTGCCACTCCTTTGAATTAATAGGCCACTCTCTCAGCCTTCTCATTTGGAGGCACACCCATGATAGCCATAATTCAATATACTTCATTGATGACCTCCATAAGGTCTTTATCTATTTAAGAACCATCAAACTCAGGTGGGTTTATCCTTTTGAAATCTCAAATCCTAGAAGTTGGATTTTGCACTTGAGGAGAAGGAATACCTTGGTCCCCTTGGTTCACTACGGCTTGAGCTAACAGCATGGTGACATTTCATAATTTTGCATGGGTTACCCATTCCTCATGATGTGGGGCATCAAGAATGAGAAAAGCTTGGTCCTCATCATCAACCCTTTCTCTTAGAGGTGTTCATCCTTGAGGCATTATCTATAGAACAAAAAGTGGTTCCTTACTTAGAGGAGGCTTAGTACACTCTATGGCACCACGTGAGTTTGAAAGAAGTGAAAAACTTTCCTAAATGTCCCATAGTCTCCTATTCATAGTTGTGGCATGCTACATAACCATGGATAATACTCTATTTGACATAACATCTTCTTTCATAAACTTCATTTGGAGTCAAATCTTTCAATTCAACTTCGTTTCGACATAAAGAAAGTAGGTGGGTTCATTTCATTCAACTTTCAATATATTTTAAAACAATGCAAGCATGAATAAGAATGATGTAAATGCATCAATTAGAACACCTTCAAGCAAACCACCATTTACAATTTAAAGCTACTTTTAAACCTTCATATAGGAACCTTGATAAAATATCTATTTTATGAAATTGAGAGTCAACATATATCAATATAAGTAAATAATCTTTCAATATACGAAAGCCTATGCATTTGCAATTATCATGTAAAATCCCATAAGATTTCATAATTTATAATTTGAAATGCTAAGTAGAGAAAATATTGGGCTCCAAGGGTGTAATAACCCATGGATGAAACCCACATACCTAGGGGGAAACAAAATCCCTAATGAAAGCTTAAGAAGGAAAGGAGACTTAAAGATCCCTTAAGATGAAGCCCTAGCTTGGCTTGGAACTTTTGGGAGAGTTTAAGAAGAGGAATCATGTATCTTGAGTCTTAGTGTGAAGAATAAGGATTTTGGAGGGTTTAGGGCCTTTTGATGGGTGAATTATGCCCTCAAAATTACTCCACTTTGAATTAAAATGTAGGTAAAGACCAAAATGTCCCTTTAAGAAAATCTAGATAAAACTGGTTTCACGAGGAACTTTCACGGTCCATGGTGCCCACCATGGCTCGTGGTGAGGTCTTGTGGCAATTGACTTGGGAAAATAGTTTTGGAGGTCTGCAGTGTAGGTCTCTGAATTTTCTCCAAGAGGACCTTTCACGGTCCGTTAAGGGCATCTGGGCCCCTAGAATGTGGACGTACTGCTGGTTCTACATGAGACATGCAGATTGAGCACCATAGAAACACACCACGGTCCGTGGTAGGATCTATGACCCATGGTGGTCATCCATGGACCTTGCCTTGGGAAGTTTCTTGAGGCTCTTGGGTAGGGGTCACCTTGGAGGGCTTCATGGTCCTTGGTTCTAGCCACGGCTCGTGGTCCTTCTTCGTGGTCCCTCCCTGTAGGTCTGACTCTCTGAATCTACCATGGTTTCTCATCACGGTCCGTGGTACTTTTCATGGCCCATGATGGCTTCCTTGGTCAACTCTTGGTGCTAGTTTCTGCTATTATCCTTAGAATTCATCCTTTGTTCCTTTGTTTAGGACTTTCCAAATTTTAGAGTCTTACACTTATGCACGAGTGTCCCGGCTGGGTATGTGGGGGCCTAGTAGGGTATAGTTGGTTGTGGTTCTCTTAGATGGTACCTTCATCACTTTAGGTGCTTATTATGATTTCTATTTAGGCTTATTCCTCTTTTTTATATTGATTTTATCTTTCCTGCTCAGTTGTCCTATGATGCCTACTAGGTACCTGTTGTCTTGGTACTCATACTATAATCTAAATCTACTTTTGTTATGCATGATTGAGCACCACCTACCCTCACGGATAGATCAAGGCTATTGTAATCAGCTTCGGAGACTAGGGTGATCACTTGACATTTTTGAATAATTTTTGTCTCCTTCAGCATGGATGACTCGTTTTTTGCCTTCTAAGACTAGGCAGTTGTTGTATATATTTTTGGTCCACTCTTGGGACTTGTACTCATCTTTTATTTTGTAGTAGCTCTGTACTTGTGATCTCCAGATTCAGAGAGGGATCTTTAGTTGTATATATCATGTTTTGTCTTTGCATCCACTTATCTATTTTATTTATTTTAGAAGTTTCTTTTCTTGTTTAGTTTCTGCCCTCAAACCCATTAATTTTCATTTTGGGTTATAGTAACTGCCATAATGACCTGAGAAATCAGATCGTGACAATACTCTTATTATCTATCTAACATTTAAACTTGCCTAACATAGACAAAATTGATTCATACGAAGAGCTTGGAACTCACTATAGAACATAAGGCACAAACATTCACATAAGATTACAAGGTTATAGATACTGACATGAAGTTTACAAAAATCATTATAGGAAGAAGATACCTCAACGGTTCTCCTCTAAATTTCTCATAACATTCTAGAAAACAATCACGAGGATGATTCATGTGAGACATTAAAGCACTAGCAGCGTCTAAGTATCTGATTTATCTTACGTAGGTTCATAAAGCATGAATGATACAAATTTGAATATGAGTCATACTCTATCTCAAACTATTTGACATGAAACAGGGGTACCTTAGGCAAGAAACAAGAATATAACAATTAAGCCTTAAGAGATATGACTGATAGCTTTTAACCTTAGCAACACTCCTTACTACACTCCTCCTTTCTGAATGCTACACTTCATAAGCTACTACCTATTGTTCCCTCAAGGGTACATATGTATACTCCCACCAAGGTTTGAGTCTAATTGCATTCTCTTATTGCATTTAAGCCTAACTCAGAGTCGCAAATTACTACACATAAGATGTACTAATCTAAACCTCAAGATTCATATTCTATACCTCTGTAGGGAATTTCATCCCAAGAATACTACTCCATAACACCCTATTCAACAAACTCGAGTTCTAAACAAGAAACATTTTATGCATTATCCATTCATCCATATGTTATCAACACCACATTCAAGCCTATCTACATAACAACTTCATGGTCTTCTAGGTAACCAATTATTCTAAGAGCTACCCACCTTCCTATCATCTCAACCAACTGGAAATTCATGAATTACTAATAAAGAAGCTCATCAATGATACTCATCTAGCTACTACATAGACCCTACCTTGCTTGATCTTCCATGACACTTATAACCTTACCTGTAATAAGAATAATATGATATTCAAAGAAGGGGAATCTACCCTCTCGTCTAAAATAACACCCATATGCTATCAAAACCACTATTAAAATTAAAAGGGAATCATTGGAAGGATTTAGAGCTAAGAGATCATAAGCATTAATCATTAATGAAATATAATTTGAGAACATGCATGACGTAACGTTATTTCACTAGCCATAAAGGTATCACTGACCCATACTGTAACATGAGTTCATATGACATGATTAGTATAACATAGGGCTGGAAATTCTCAATTTCATGGAGTAAGATTGGGATCGTTGAACGAAGTTATTACTTTTCATTCTAGGAACATAGCATGAACATGAATTTGTCTGCAATGCATGAGTATGTGTCATGGGCATAATGTCAATTTGTGAGTCATAAGTATGGGGATCATAATAATTGAAATATGTAAAGTACAGTACAGTAGGAGTGGATTACTATCTCATCATAACTCTTTCTAAACACATACCTTATCATCAACCCTTAGATTTAAAGATGATATTCTAAGTCGGTGGACCTATTCTATATCCTTTAATCTGGCATATATTCACTTTACTCAAGGATACTAACTAGGACCACATAACAAATCATAATCTTAGAGCCTCATATGACTATATACTATACTATCTTGGGTACAAACCTATATTTCTATGTCTTATCCCTCTTCTACCTAAAGATTTTGTCACATCTTACTACCTCACTAAAGGAGCACATATACTTCCTAGTCATATCATTACCCACATTGAAAGCATATAAACCTAAACTCCTTCACATGTTAACTCCAATCACCAACTAGACTTGATCTATACTAACTTAATGTCATACTCCAATTCACCTTAACCAATAACTCTCTTTGTGATACCAACATGAGATCTACACATATTCATTAAATCTTAGCTAACATATAAGGGAACATCACCTCATTACTAAATTACTGGTTACATAATCACAACTACATACTTTACTCCATCACTAACTCCATTCTTTAAGGTTACTACACTTCTAACTTCAAACTTTTAACTTTGGGCAATTCTACTACTAATGTCCAATAACGTTAAATCATACTATATTTTAGGTGACAACACTACCCAAGTGTTCTGGAACATACTTTCCCCTTATAGGTATCATCTATACAAAAGTTTAAGAAGGGGTCTAAGAGAATATCATACTTCTGCTCAATGCACGATTTAGGTGAATAAGACTAAGAGTGCATCTTTTCAAATTAAATAAAGTTAAGCTCCCAAATGAGTTCTTCTTGAGCCCTTATACAGTCCATTAACATTTTGTTAGCTCTACCTAAGGGGCCATATTATAAGAATATGTAATGATCTCCAGGTCAGTTTTGTGTAAATACTCCTTTGATAATTTAGAGCATTCCAATAGTGACCCCAAGCTATTTATGACTTGCTGACACTAACTATTTGTTCGCTTGGTCATTACTTAAGAAATTTGCCCATTTTTGTGGGTTTGGAGCTTTTGGAACTTAAATAGTTGACTTCAGCAAAAATGTTAGACAAACGACCTCACTGTAGAAGACCGCAAAACTGCAATCTAACTTGTGGATTCATTTGAAGGTATCTGTTCATGCTTCAAGAGGTGAAAGTGCAGCTTTTTGGATTTGATGGTGGAAATTGATAGAATTTTTTGGCCTAAAGGGATTGTTATAATCAGGACTTTCCTGAAGTGATAGATAAAGTAGAACGAATTGCTCCTGATGTAAGATGGACAAAAAGTATTCATGAAAAATAACCTAATTCACATGGAACATAGAAAATATTGGTAGCCACGAAGAAGTTTTATAAGTTACTTTCTGCATCCTACTGATTGATCCCTTTGTTTTTGTACTGTAGTCAAAACATAATGCAGGGAGCTGGAGAATTCCAATATATCATATATTTAGCAATTTACGCAATTCAATAATATTTTTCTCCTATATTTGTCACCTATAATATGAGAGCACATCTTAATTTACCTCAAATGTATGATTCATATGAATAAGGGTGCATTCTTCTGAATTAATAGACTTAAGCGCACTAATTGACTCCTTTCAAGCCTTAAGCAATCAAACTTTATCTGAGAGTAACTCATCGATAAGGATATGAGATTTACTGTATGAACCACCTTGAGCATGCGGGGTAGTCAAATGGATTTGAGAGACACACAAATCTAAATAAGGTTTTTATGGCAAAACTCTATTGCACAATCTAGAGTATGAAAGAATGAAAAACATCTCCTAAATCCCCTATAGACTATTGATTATAAGTGTGGTGCATGACACACCCATAAGTAAGACTCTACTAGACAGGACTTCATAGACACCCTAGGACATTTGAACTCTCTGATACCAAATTCGTCATGCCCCGAGCCCAAACCCTAGACGTGGCCATCACTCAAAAATATTGAATGGAAATTAAACACTTATGCTAAACCCATAAGCAAACCCTTGGACTTGCGGACTACTGAATGGAAGGCAAAACATACAAGCGGAAACTTTATAAAGTGAACCTTTAAAACATTTAAGCAAAACTCAAAATATTTCAATCTCAATTTATGTAAACTCTAAAAATATCTCTTAATATAAATAATATTGATGTTTAAAATATAAGAATAAATAAATTAAATTGACTCACTCACTTTGACTATCTATGAAGTCTCTAATAACTGAAGATAGGTGTGATACAAGACCCATGACTATCTTGCTATAAATTAAATTAAACTGACCAATAAAATAATTGAACTCGAACAACTAAACTAGAGCCCTCCAAAAGTAAGGTGGTCTCACCAACTGTTGATGGGAAGAGATCTTACTAAAGTATCTTAAATCATGAGTACCTAAAATTGTATCATAAAAATGATACATTGTCGAATGATGTCAATACATGGAATGTACGGTATGTAATAAAGCTGCATAAAAATATTGAACTAAATTAAACACTTATGCTAAAAAGAATATTGAAAATACCTTGACTGAAAACAAAAGAATACAAATGTAATAAAAAATCTCAATGTTTTATAAGTAAAACATATGCACCAATATTAAGTACTAAAAATAATATAACTTTACTATTCTTGTGAATTTATCTTACCAACAACATTCAATATAAGACTCATGATATTAAAACATACTACTCACATTGCCAGAGCCGTCTATTACCTTGTCAGGATAAGAGCCGCAAATTCAACTCATGGATTTATATAAAAGTCCTTATCAGGGACTGAAGTGAGGAGTCGTCCAAACCAACAGTACGATCCTATCCTGCACTGACTACGTAGTTTATTGGGTTTTTGAGTTGTTTGAACTCTTACCTAAATTGTTGCTCAATTCCAATCCCAATACATGCATTAATGCTCATATAAACTCTGTGAGTAAATTCTCAAAATACTTCTCTTAAGTCTCAACAAAATTTAGTGAACTGTTTGAAAACTCTTCTAAGACTACTTATGCTTTCTATTAAAGTAGTCATGATTTTTTAAAAAAATCTTACTATGCTTTTTCAACTCTGGGATTTGCTTTATTTTAAATAAACATGATCTTCTCAATAAAAAATGATGAAATTGGAACTATTAAAATTCTCTCAAAACTCATTCTCAAAATAATAATGCATACCATTTTATCTTATTCAAACTCTAAAAAAATTCATGCATAATGATTAGTGGCGCGAAAACCTCATAATTAAGTAACGCACTCAGGACACTCAAGTTCCTTTAAAGCACTTCATTTACTCATTGCTTTGAAATACTCTTACTTTAACTAAAACAATGCATAAGCTGAAGCAATGTAAATCCTTCAGCAACTCAATTATAGTTCATATGGAAAACAAGTATGAACAACAATTCAAAAACTAGAATCATATAAGGAATCATAAGTTCGACGGTAATGATTTGCATTCAATAAAAAAGAATACATAGAACTCAAAATTCAATAAAGGATTAGGTTAAAACCCTAGCTTAAACTCTACTGATTAAATTTAGATGTAAGGCGTGAGGAAGAACTTATTCCAACTATGTGACTAGCCTTACATACCTGGAAGAATGAAGTTCTTGAAGAAGCTTTGATGAGACACTTGAAACTCTATCTTTTCTCCTCTTGAAAATTGCTCTAAGACTTGGGAAAGTTTCTAAGAGTAATAAGGACGAATAATAATGCTCAGGACCTTAGTTAGGTGCAAAACCGTCGGGGTTTAGGCCTAGAAAGTGTGGAAAAAGACCAAACTAATCCTTATTAAAACACTATCAAAGTCATCTATGGAGCCTTATATGGTCCATAGAAGCTTCTATGGGCCATAGAAGCTTTTGCCATCTGTAGAAACTTGACTAGAACTTGGGGTTCTAGACTTCATTCTACAGGACCAAACTACGGTCCGTAGGTGCTCCTACGATATATATTTTGTTTTGTAGGAGCTAGACACATAAAAATGACTTTTAGGACTTTTTTCATGAGTGAACTCTATGGGTCGTACCTCGACCTAAAAACTATAGGTCAGGTCCGTAGCAACTGATCCAAAAAACTCTGATCCTGCAGTCTCTAGTAATATGGTCATAGAATTTTACTTCAAACTCTGGATGAGACAAACTTTGTGGCATTGAAAAGAGGATGCATAGTTCTTAATATAAATAGTATAGGTGTTTAAAACATCAGTATTAATAAATTATAATGACTCATTCACTCTGACTATCTATAAAGCCTATACAAATAGAAGATAGATGCCGAGACAAGACCCATGACTACCTGACTATAAATCAAATTAAACTGACCAATAAAATAATTGAACTAAAACAACTAAACTGGAGCCTTCTGAAAGTAAGAAGGTCTCACCAACTGCTGATGGGAAGAGATCTTACTGAAGTATCTTAAATCACGAGTACCTAAATTTATATAATAAAATGGTGCAGTGTCGAATGACGTTAGTACAAAGAATTTATGGTATGTAATAAAGATTAATGAAAATATTTAACTGAAGTAAATATTCATGCTAAACGGAATATTGAAAATACCTTGACTGAAAGTAAAATAATACAAATGTAATGAAAAACCTCAAAGCTTTATAATTAAATCATATGCAACAATATTAAGTACTATAAATAATATAACTTTACTATTCTTAGGGAGTTTCTCTTACCATCAACATTCACTATGAGACTCGGGATGATACAACATACTAATCATACTGCCAGAGCCGTCCATTATCTTGCTAGGATAAGGGACGCTAACTCAACTCATGATTCCATATAAAAGTCTTTATCAGGAACTGAAATAAAGAGTCGTCCGAACCAACGGTCTGATCCTATCCTGCGCTAACTATGTAGTTTATTAGATTTTTGAGTTGTCTGAACTCTTACCTAAATGGTTGCTCAATTCCAATCCCAATTCATGCAGTAATGCTGATATAAACTCTGTGAGTAAATACTCAAAATACTTCTCTTAAGTCTCAATGAAATTTATTGAACTATTTTAAAACTCTTCTGACACTACTATTGCTTTCTTTTAAAGTAGTCATGCTTTTCTGAAAAATCTTACTATGCTTTCTCAACTCTAGGATATGCTTTATTTTAAATAAACATGATCTTGTAAATAAAAATTGATGCAATTGGAATTATTAAAATCATCTCAAAACTCATTTTCAAAATAATATTGCACACCACTTTATCTTTGTCAAACTCTTAAAAAAATATGCATAATGATTAGTAATGCAAAAATGTCATAATTAAGTAATGCACTCGGGACACTCACATTTCTTTAAATCTCTTCTTTTACTCTTAGCATTGAAATACCCTTACTTTAACTAAAACAATGCATAATATAAAGCAATGTAAAATCTTCCACAACTCAATTATGGTTCATGTGGAAAATAAGCATGAACAAAAATTCAAAAACTAGAATCATAAGTTTGATGATAAAGATTTGCATTCAAATAAGAAGGAATAATTAGAACTCAAAATTCAAGAAAGGATTGGGTTAAAACACTACCTTAAATTCTTACTGACTAAATTTATATGTTGGGCGTGAGGACAAACTTAGACCAACACTGTGAGTAGCCTTACATACCTGGAAGAATGAAGTTCTTGAAGAAGCTTTGAAGAGACATTTGAAGCTCTAGCTTTTATCCTCTTGAATATTGCTCTAAGACTTGGGAAAGTTGTTAAGACAAATGAGGCGAATAGTAATGCATAAGACCTTAGTTAGGTGCAAAACCGTTAGGGTTCAGGCCTAGAAAGGATGAAAAAATACAAAACTAATCCTTATTAAAATACTATCAAAGTCATCTATGGAGTCGTCTACAGTCCACAAAAGCTTTTAGGGGCTTCTATGGACCGTAGAAGCCAACCGTAGAAACTTGACTCGAATTTGGGGTTCTAGACTTCATTCTACAGGACCAAAAAATGATGCAATTCGAACTATTAGAATCATCTCAAAACTAATTGTCAAAATAATATTGCATACCACTTTATCTTAGTCAAACTCTTAAAAAAATATGCATAATGATTAGTAATGCAAAAGTGTCATAATTAAGTAATGCACTCGGGACACTCACGTTTCTTTAAAGCTCTTCTTTTACTCTTAGCATTAAAATACCCTTAGTTTGACTAAAACAATGCATAATATAAAGCAATGTAAAATCTTCCACAACTCAATTATGATTCATGTGGAAAATAAGCATGAAATAAAATTCAAAAACTAGAATCATAAGTTTGACGATAAAGATTTGCATTCAAATAAGAAGGAATAATTAAAATTCAAGAAAGTATTGGGTTAAAACACTACCTTAAATTCTTATTGACTGAATTTATATGTTGGACGTGAGGACAAACTTAGACCAACACTGTGAGTAGCCTTACATACCTGAAAGAATAAAGTTCTTGAAGAAGCTTTGAAGAGACATTTGAAACTCTAGCTTTTATCCTCTTGAATATTGCTCTAAGACTTGGAAAAGTTGTTAAGACTAATGAGGCGAATATTAATGCATAGGACCTTGGTTAGGTGTAAAACCATCAGGGTTTAGGCCTCGAAAGGGTGGAAAAAGACCAAACTAATCCTTATTAAAATACTATCAAAGTTGTCTATGGAGCCATCTACGGTCCATAGAAGCTTCTATAGGCTTATATAGACCGTAGAAGCTAACCGTACAGGCTTGACTAGAATATGTGGTGCTCTTCTCGAGACACTCACGTTCCTTTAAAGTTCTTCATTTACTCATAGCTTTGAAATACTCTTAATTTAACTAAAACAATGCATAATCTGAAGCAATATAAAACCTTCAACAACTCAATTATGATTCATGTGGAAAATGAGAATGAACAAAAATTCAAAAACTAGAATCATATATGGAATCATAACTTCAACGATAAATATTTGCATTCAAATAACAAGGAATAATTAGAACTCGAAATTCAAGAAAGTATTGGGTTAAAACCCTAGCTTAAATTCATACTGATTGAATTTATATGTCAGGCATGAGAGTGAACTTAGTCCAACACTGTGAGTAGCCTTACATACCTAGAAGAATGAAGTTCTTGAAGAAGCTTTGAAGAGACATTCAAAACTCTAGCTTTCTCCTCTTGAATATTGATCAAAGACTTGGGAAAAGTTTAAAGAGTAATGAGGTCAAACAGTAATGCTTAGGACCTTTGTTAGCTTCAAAACCAATGGGGTTTAGGCCTAGAAAGGGTGGTAAAAGACCAAACAAATCCTTATTAAAACACTATTAAAGTCGTATATGGAGCCATCTACTTGACTAGAATTTGGGGTTCTGGACTTCATTCTATGGGCCCAAACTATGGTTTGTAGGTGCTCCTATGACCCTGTCACCACTCGACCTGGGGCCTAGTCATAACATGGTGATCAAAACCCCGAAGGGGCTCCTACCAAGCCTTTTATATATATCATATGCATACATAAGGTAAAGTAAAAGAAAAAATATCATAGGAGAGTCTAAACCATGAAAAGTAAATGAAGAATGTCACATGACAACATAGACTCGAAAACATTTGTCCAACTAGATGCCTCTACTCATGAACATTGGCGGGGGCTAAGACATGTCCCTAGCTCACCCTCAGTATGAAACTTAACAATGGTCCTTCAAAATAATAACCAACTCAATGACTAGTCCCCGATAAATGAAGACTCACAACTAACACCACCAGATAGGAAAACTTAACTAGCCATGTGGACGAATATGATCTTCAACCTCAACCCCTACATTATGAGACAATGTAGGCAAAATGTATGTATTAGTACGTTAGAATTTACTAAGTATGAGGGCATGACATGCAACATAAATCATGGGATGCAATGGTCAAGTAAAACACATGATAAGATGAGATAAGTTAAGTTATGAGAAACTCATAATGAACAAAGCATTGGAAAAGCATAATTAAGATCATAAAAATACATATTAGGTCGTACATATATAGGATTGGAACCATAACCGATAATAATACCATGCGAGCTATAACATGGAATCCCGATGTTTCCCCTAAATCAGAAGAAAGGGAAATCTACTTGCCAAGGTAGACTCTACCCTTCTAGGCGGGTCATACATACACTACATGTGGATCCAATAGCTAGGCCATGAAGGCAACCTACGGTGGCACGCAGTTATGCTACATGAGACTATATATTAGGACATATATTTCGATCCCCCACCTCAAGTCCACATTTGTTACTAAGTCAAATCCCATGGAATACATACATAACATAAAATCATAATTTCATATATCATAGTCACCATCATACGTTTGAAATTATAGAGTAGCTCATTTTCATAACATAAGTACAATGTGGGCATTGTCCTTCCACATTACAAATCATACATTCATAGATATAATTCATGCTTGGAAATTCATGATCATAACTTATACTTGAAATTAGGGTAAGAAATGAAAGCATGATTAATTGACTTGAAAATTATGAAATTGACTTGAAAACATTCATGATCATATACTTTCTATCAGCCCATACATAATTAATAAAGATAATATCATTTGGAAGTAAAATTAAAAATACTCATAATTAATATCATGAACCCTAGAGATCAATGTAGGAGAATTAATAGAAAAACTCTTCAATTTAATGCAATAACCTTCAATTTATATTAAAATAGACTCATAATCATAATTTGAATCATAATTCATGCAATTGGAATAGAGATCATAAAACCCATAAAACACCATACTTTAATTTGATAAACAACTTGAGAAATTGATTGGGCTTCATGGATGAAATAATCCATGAATCAATACCCACATACCTTAAGTGAGAAAACAAAATAATTTGGAAGAACGTGAGAGTTTTGGTGGAGAGATTGAGTGAATTTACTTGACATCTTTAATGGAGTCCTTGAGAGTCTTTTGTAGAGAGATAAATATTTGAGTAGGTGAATTATAGAAGAATGAATAGAATTAGAAGTTTAGGTTAATTTATAGAGCTGAACTAGGTCCTAAAAATGTCTAGGTTTACTAGTTAACAATTAGGGAAAGTATTAAGTGCCCTTACTAAAACCTAAATTCGGCCAGAACACCATCGCCAAGTCTACGACGTGGACTTGCCGCTCACTTTACTATTTTGCATAGTTTCTTCAAAAAATCTATCTTTTGATATACGGGTCCTAAAAATCCACCAATACTATTTTCCCGTAGGTTTTTACCCCATGATCGATATTACAAACTCAGATTTTCCAAAAAAGTTAAGGATAGTGCATTACATGAGCAGCCTATTCCCAAGGCATTCTTAAGGCACTTGTGAGTATTTTGAGGGATATTACAATATCTCCCCCTCGGGAACATTCGTCATCGAATGAGATTCAACTAATATAGGAAGGACATACAAGAAGGAGTAGCAACCCAACATGTACAGGAAGACACTTTCAAATATGCATAGAATATGTAAACTTCATACTTATCATAAGGCATAGTCCTTGAGAAAAATCATTTTCATTAATCATGCATGCATATGAATGATGTATGGAACTGAAATGTAGGTGTTTAATCAATTTGATCATGAACAACTTAGTACCTTTAGGCTTTAGTGGAAATAAAGAGATACGGATAATGCTTCATCATGTCCGATTCCGCTTCCCACGTAGCACTCTCTACTTGTTGATTCTTCTATAACACTTTGATGGACACAACATCTTTATTTCTTAACCTCTTCACTTGCAAGTCAAAAATTTCAATCGGGACCTCTTCATATGTCAAATTCTTTTCAATTCTCATATTCTCCATTGCCACAATAAAATTTGGATCACCCACGAACTTTCTCAATATTGACACCTGAAAAATCGGATGAACCAAAGCCATCTCAAGTGGAAAGTCTAACTTATATACTACTTTGCGAATGCGATTTAATATCCTATAGGGTCCTATATATATCTAGGACTCAACTTCCCTTTCCTATCAAACCGCATTACCCCTTTCATAGGTGAAATCTTCAAATACACCATATCATCTACAAATTCAATCTCTCTCCTCCTAGTGTATGAATAGGACTTTTGGCGACTTTGAGCCTTTTTCAATCCTTCTCTTATGAGCCTTACTTTCTCTATTTTATCAACTACCAAATTTGGACCAATCAATGCCATCTCACCCAGTTCAAACACCCCACTGGAGACCTATATTTTCTTCCGTACAAGACTTCAAAAAGAGCCATTTGGATGCTAGAGTGATAACTATTATTGTAGAAAAACTCAATAAATGGAAAATGATCATCCCAACTTCCGCTAATATCAATCACACATGCCCTTTACGTATCCTCCAAGGTTTGGATTATTCTTTTGGCTTGTTTATCGGTTTGAGGATAGAAAGCGGTACTTAGCTTGACTCTAGTACCAAGACTTTTCTGAAATGACTTCCCAAAAATGTGAAGTGAATTGAGTACCTCTATCCGATATAATCGACAAAGCAACACCATGAAGTTTCACAAGTTCTCAAATGTACAACTTAGCATAATCTTCGACACCATAAGTTGTCTTGAATTAAATCTTTCAATTTTTGATGGTCAACCTTAACTTGTTGAAAATTAGGACACTTAGGCACAACTCCACCATGCCTTTCCACTAATACACCTTAGGGCCCTCTATAGGAAATTCTATACCAAGAGCAAACCTTGAGACCTAATAAAGAAACACACAATACATCGTACATTCACCCATATGCCATCAATGCTATATTCAAGCCTAGTTCTATAACATCTCTAATACACTCACCTGAAACCCTTAACAAGAAATCATCAATAGCCTACTACAATCACTCAGATATCTAAAACCACAAATTTAAGCCTACCATTCTAACCACTTTATGGCTCCCTTGAAGTTAACATCACTTAACAGTTTCTGTGTCTATCTTAGCATCTCTATATCCTCATTGGTATTCATTCTTACTAGAGGTTACACCAATATACTCTTACCTATCTATTGAACACAACAAGATCTCATCTAGCTCTTCCTCCATGTCTATAACCTTAAACGTACCAAGCATACCACAATTATCATAATATAGAAGCCTCATTAGCATCACTCAAACTTACCCCTAAATACTAAGTCACATAAGGGGTATTAATCAAAAAGGGCTCTAGCAAGATTTCAGGACATATATAATATCTTATAGAAAAGTAAGGAGTAACAAAATATACTGTGGCACCCGGATCAATTAAAATATAAACATCAAAGTCAAACACCCGAAACATACCTGTAACCACATCGGGAGACTCCCCAACATCTTGCCTAGCTTAAAGTGCATAGAACCTATAGTGGCGCGGGCCGCCACCTCATTAAGCTTGTCCACCCTGAGTAGCTTGACTTTGAGGACATCCTTATCTCCTCTTGTTACAACATTTGGAGACCTTGTGACCTATTTTACCACATCCAAAACAAGCATATATTCCCATCAAACACTTACCCCCATGATTCCTTCCACACTTTGTGCACGTAAGAAGAGTAGTACCACTAGCATTCACACGTCTACCTTGGACCTTAGGGTATAATACCCTATCTTTATCAAACCTTTGGACCAAAGTTGAGGGGAACCTTGACATTGGAATCTTTGGCCTTTGTTGAAAATGGCTATTATCCTCACCGGTCTTAGCATTAGAAAATCTGCCTTCAAACTGACCCCTCTTGGACTCCCTCATATTTCTCTCTTTAAGCTTCTCTACTTCTATTTGTTCAACATAGGTCATGCATCGAGATATGTTCATTTTTTCACAAGCATAGCAGCTCGGCATTCTCTAGCAACTAAGTCGGACACCCCTGAAATGAACTTACTCATTCGGGCAGGAGAATTAACTATCAAAAAAGGAGCATACTTACTATGTAAACTTGAGGGAATACTCCTTCACACTCATATGACCTTTCTTGAGGTTTATAAACTCCAACACTTTTGCCTCCAACAACTCAAATGGAAAGAAGTGGTCAAGAAAAGCAACTTTGAAATCCTCCCAACCTATAGGGCCTCTTTCAACCCTATCGACCTTCCATTGGCCAAACCAGACTTGAGCGACACCCCTAAGTTGGTAGGCCTCCACCTTTTCCTTCTCTTCAGCAAACATCCCCATAATATCCATAATCTTATATACCTCATAAACAAAGTCTTGGTAATCCTCATCCCTTTCCGAACCATGGAACTCGGGAGGGTTCATCCTTGTAAAGTCTCTAACTCTTGAAGCCGATGTAATCATATTTGGAGGAGCCATTACTCCTTAGTTGGCCACTATGCGAGCTAGCATAGTGATATCAGTTCAAAACTCCTCATTAGTTACTTGATCGGGAAGAGGACCATTTGCTTGAGGGATTTTTCTTATTGGAGACATGTTCTGAAAATCATGAAGAAAATTTGATAGGAGGGAAAGTCTTAAAGTACCACTCTATCACACGATATAGATCATAAAAGAAGTAAGGATTTTCCTAAGATGCCTCATAGCCTCCTATTTATATGTGTGGCGCGCTTCTCGGGATAATCAAGTTCTTTTAAAGTACTTCTTTTACTCATAGCTTTGAAATACTCTTAATTTAACTAAAATAATGCATAATCTGAAGAATGTAAAACCTTCAGCAACTCAATTATGATTCATATGGAAAATGAGAATGAACAAAAATTCAAAAACTAGAATCATATATGGAATCATAAGTTCGACGATAAAGATTTGCATTGAAATAACAAGGAATAATTAGAACCCAAAATTCAAGAAAGGATTGGGTTAAAACCCTAGCTTAAATTCGTACTGATTGAATTTATATGTCGGGCATGAGGGTGAACTTAGTCCAACACTGTGAGTAGCCTTACATACCTAGAAGAATGAAGTTCTTGAAGAAGCTTTGAAGAAACACTCGAAACTCTAGATTTCTCCTCTTGAATATTGATCAAAGACTTGGGAAAGTTTTTAAGAGTAATGAGGTCGAACAGTAATGCTTAGGACCTTTGTTAGGGTTCAAAATCGATGGGGTTTAGGCGAAGAAAGGGTGGTAAAAGACCAAACTAATCCTTATTAACACATTGTCAAAGTCATATATAGAGACATCTACCATCCATATAAGCTTCTATGGTCTGTAGAGGCCAGCCATAGATTCTTGACTAGAATTTGGGGTTCTGGACTTTATGCTATGGGCCCAAACTATGGTTTGTAGGTGCTCCTAGGACTCTGTCACCACCCGACCTGGGGCCTAATCGTAACATGATGATCGAAACACCGAAGGAGCTCCAACCAAGCCTCTTATACATATTATAAGTATACATAAGGTAAAGTAAAAGAAACAATATCATAAGAGATTCTAAACCATGAAAAGTAAATGAAGAATGTCACATGACAACATAGACTCGAAAACATTTGTCCAACTAGATGCCTCTACTCATGAACATTGACGGGGGCTAAGACATGTCCCTAGCTCACCCTCAATATGAAACTTAACAATGGTCCTTCAAAACATTAACCAAATCAATGACTAGTCCCCGATAAATGAGGACTCACCACTAAAACCACCGGATAGGAAAGCTTAACTAGCCATGTGGACGAATATGATCTTCAACCTCAACCCCTACATTATGAGACAATGTAGGAGAAAAGTATGCATTAGTACATTAGAATTTACTAAGTATGAGGGAATTACATGCAACATAAATCATGGGATGCAATGGTCAAGTAAAACACATGATAAGATGAGATAAGTTAAGATATGAGAAGCTCATAATGAGCAAAGCATTTAAAAACATAATTGAGATCATAAAAATACATATGAGGTCGTACATATATGGGATTGGAACCATAACCGACAATAAAACCATGCGAGCTATAACATGGAATCCCAATATTTCCCCTACATTAGAAGAAAGGAAAATCTACTTGCCAAGGTAGACTCTACCCTGCTAGGCGGGTCATACATACACTATATGTGGATCCAATATCTAGGCCATGAAGGCAACCTATGGTGGCACATAGTTATGCTACATAAGACTTTATATAAGGACATATATTTCGAGCCCCCACCTCAAGTCCACATTTGATACTAAGTCAAATCCCATAGAATACATACATAATATAAAATCATAATTTCATATATCATAGTCACCATCATACGTTTGAAATCATAGAGTAGCTCATTTTCATAACATAAGTGCAATGCGGGAATTGTCCTTCCATATTACAAATCATACATTCATAGACATAATTCATACTTGGAAATTCATGATCATAACTTAAACTTGAAATTAGAGTAAGACATGAAAGCATGATTAATTGACTTGAAAATTATGAAATTGACTTGAAAACATTCATGATCATATACTTTCTATCAGCCCATACATAATTAATAAAGATAATATCATTTGGAAGTAGAATTAAAAATACTCATAATTAATATCATGAACCCTAGAGATCAATGTAGGAGAATTAATAGAAAAACTCTTCAATTTAATGCAATAACCTTCAATTTATATTAAAATAGACTCATAATCATAATTTGAATCATAATTCATGCAATTGGAATAGAGATCATAAAACCCATAAAACACCATACTTTAATTTGATAAACAACTTGAGAAATTGATTGGGCTTCATGGATGAAATAATCCATGAATCAATACCCACATACCTTAAGTGAGAAAATAAAATAATTTGGAAGAACTTGAGAGTTTTGGTGGAGAGTTTGAGTGAATTTACATGAAGTATTCAATAGAGTCCTTGAAAGTCTTTTGTAGAGAGAGAAATATTTGAGCAGGTGAATAGTAAAAGAATGAATAAAATTAGAGGTTTAGGTTAATTTATAGGAAAGAATTAGGTCCTAAAAATGTCTAGGTTTATTAGCTAACAATTAGAAAAAAGTCTAAAGTGCCCTTACTAAAAACTAAATTCGGCTAGATCACCATCGCCAGGTCCGCAACGCGGAGGCAAGCAAGTCCACGACTTGAGAGTTTATCTTACTCAAACTCTAAAAATAATATGCATAAAGATTAATAATGAAAAAACCTCATAATTAAGTAATGCACTCAGGATACTCACGTTTATTTAAATCTCTTTTTTACTCATAGCTTTGAAGTACTCTTACTTTAACTAAAATAATGCATAATTTGAAGTAATGTAAAACCTTCAGAAACTAAATTATGGTTCATATAGAAAATAAGCATGAACAAAAATTCAAAAACTTGATTCATATAAGGAATCATAAGTTTGAAAATAAAGATTTCTATTCAAAAATCTCATAATTAAGTAATGCACTTGGGACTCTCAAGTTCCTTTAAATCTATTTTTTAGTCATAACTTTGAAATACTCTTACTTTAACTAAAACAGTGCATAATATGAAACAATGTAAAACCTTTAACAACTCAATTATGGTTCATATGGAAAATAAGCATGAACAAAAGTTCAAAAACTAGAATCATATAAGGAATCATAAGTTCGATGAGGAAGATTTGCATTCAAATAATAAGGAATAATTAGAACTTAAAATTCAAGAAAGGATGGAGTTAAAATTCCATCTTAAACTCTTACCGACTGAATTTAGATATAGGATGTGAGGATGAACTTAGTCGAACACTGTGACTAACCTTACATACATGGAATAATGAAGTTCCTGAAGAATATTTGTAGAGACACTCGAAACTCTACCTTTTCTCCTGTTGAATATTTCTCTAAGACTTGGTAAAGTTTTTAAGAGTAATGAGGTCGAATAGTAATGCTAAGGACCTATGATATGTGCAAAACCGTCGGGATTTACACCTAGAAAGGGTGGAAAAAGACCAAACTTATCCTTATTAAAACACTGTCAAAGTTATCTATGGAGCCCTCTACAGTCCATAGAAGCTTCTATAGGCCGTAGAAGCCAACCGTAGAAACTTGGCTACAATTTGGGATTCTGAACTTTATTCTACGGGCCCAAACTACGGTCTATAGGTTCCATACAACCTATAGTTGAGTCTGTAGGAATTGGACACATAAAAATGAATTTTAGAACTTTTTCCATGACTGAACTCTATGGGTCGTACCTCGACCTAAAAACTGTGGGCTACGTCCGCAACTACTGATCCTGAAAACTTTAATTTAGCAGTCTCTAGTAAAATAGTCATAACTTTTTACTTTGAACTCCAAATGAAAAAAACTTTGTGGCTTGAAAAGAGGATGCATAACTCTTAATATAAATAGTATTGGTATTTAAAACATCAGAATAAATAAATTATAATGACTCACTCACTTTGACTATCTATGAAACCTTTACTAACTGAAGATAGGTGCCGAAAAAAGACCTATAACTACCTGATAATAAATCAAAATAAACTGACTAATAAAATAATTGAACTTAAACAATTAAACTGGAGCCCTCTGAAATTAAGGAGGTGTCGTCAATTGTTGATTGGAAGAGATCTTACTAAAGTATCTTAAATCGTGAGTACCTAAATTTGTATTATAAAATGATGCATTGTCAAATGACGCCAGCACATAGAATATACGGTATGTAATAAAGCTGAATGAAAATATTGAACTGAAGTAAAAATTCATGCTAAGCAAAATATTGAAAATACCCTGACCGAAAGTAAAAAATACAAATGTAATGAAAAACCCCCAAAGTTTTATAACTGAAACATATGCAACAATATTAAGTACTGAAAATAATATAACTTTACTATTCTTGGGGAGTTTCTCTTACCAACAATATTCACAATGAGACTCGTGATGATACAATATTGCTAGAGCCAACAATTACCTTTCTAGGATAAGGGGCGCAAACTCAACTCATAGATCCATATAAAAGTTTGTATTGGAGACTGAAGTGAGAGATCTCCCAAACCAACAATATAATCCTATCCTACGCTGGCAACGTAGTTTATAGGAATTTTGAGTTGTCTGAACTCTTCCCTAAATCATTGCTCAATTCTAATGCCAACACATGCAATAATGCTCATATAAACTCTATGAGTAAATACTTCTCTTAAGTCTCAATAAAATTTACTCAATTGTCTGAAAACTCTTCTAAGACTACTTATGTTTTCTTTTAAAATAGTCATGCTTTTCTGAAAAAATCTTACTATGCTTTCTGAACTCTGGGATATGCTTTATTTTAAATAAACATGATCTTCTAAATAAAAAATGCTGCAACTGGAACTATTAGAATTCCATCAAAACTCGTTCTCAAGATAGCAACTGGAACTATTAGAATTCCATCAAAACTCGTTCTCAAGATAATAATGCATACCACTTTGTCTTATTTAAACTCTAAAAAATATTATGCATAATGATTAGTGTTGAAAAAACTTCATAATGAAGTAATGCACTCGGGATACTCAAGTTCCTTTAAATATCTTCGTTTACTCATAGCTTTGAAATACTCTTACTTTAACTAAAACAATGCCTAATCTGAAGCAATGTAAAACCTTCAGCAACTCAATTATGATTCATGTGGACAACAAGCATGAATAAAAATTCAAAAAGTAGAATCATATAAGGAATCATAAGTTCGACGATAAAGATTTGTATTCAATAACAAGGAATAATTAGAACTCAAAATTTAAGAAAGGATTTGTTAAAACCCTAGCTGAAATTCTTGCTGAATGAATTTAGATAAAGGGTGTGTGGATGACTTAATCCAACACTGTGAATAGCCTTACATACCTACAAGAATGAATTTCTTGAAGAAGCTTTGAAGAGACACTCTAAACTCTAGCTTTTCTTCTCTTGAATATTACTCTAAGACTTGGGAAAGTTTTTAAGAGTAATGAGGTCAAATAGTAATACTTAGGACCTTAGTTAGGTGCAAAATTATCGGGGTTTAGCCTAGAAAGGGTGGAAAGAGACCAAACTAATCCTTATTAAAACACTATCAAAGTTGTTTATAGATCTTTCTACGATCCATAGAAGCTTCTGTGGGCCGTAGAAGCCAACTGTAGAAACTTGGCTAGAATTTGGGGTTTTGGACTTCATTCTACGGGCCTAAACTATGGTCCGTAAGTGCTCCTATGACCCGTAGTTGGGTCCATAGGAATTGAACACATAAAAGTGACTTTCAGGACATTTTCCAAGATTGAACTCTACAAGACGTACCACAACCTAAAAACTATAGGTCAGGTCCGTAGCTACTAATTCTAAAAACTCTGATCTAACAGTCCCTAGTAAAATGGTCATAACATTTTATACTGAACTCCAAATGAGGCAAACTTTATTACATTAAAAAAAGAACGCGTAGACCCTTTAATTGATAATCCCAATAATTCATTATGTGCAGAGATATATGATCATTTGAAGTTAATCTTTGCATGAACTAATTCAGAAAAGTTAGCCAATAGGAAGGTTTTGAACTCGACTAAGTACTAGTGGTATCTTATGACCCTAAACCATTTCCAATACACTTCCCTCACATAGGAATGAACCTCAACACATAAGGAAAAGTAGGATGTCACTAGATTCAAGCTTATGTACTTATGATGGAATATTTAGATTCTAAGAATAAAGTTGGAGGGTGTTACATATATGGCGATCTATGTGTCCTATTGCTTGTGTTGTCAGCATGTGAAGTCCAAGCACTTCAGTCCTGGTGGTGGGCTTCAGATGTTACCCATTTTAGGGTCAAAGTGGGAGCCTATCACCATAGATTTTATTTTAGGGTTGCATTATACTCCTAGAGGTGTTTAAAATATTTGGGTCATTGTAGATCTATTGAACAAGTCAGCACATTTCTTATCCGTTCAAACTTCCTTCAAT
Organism: Solanum dulcamara; assembly: GCF_947179165.1. NCBI lineage: Eukaryota > Viridiplantae > Streptophyta > Magnoliopsida > Solanales > Solanaceae > Solanum > Solanum dulcamara. Next base: position 49,662,350 of record NC_077239.1, read on the forward strand.
ATCGAGAGATTAGCTCATTTCTACATTTGAGGGGTGGTTCATCTTCATGGTATACTTATATCCATTATCCCACATCGACGTTCATAGTTCACTTCTAGCTTTTGGAGGATATTTCAGGAAGGGTTGGGCACCTGTGTTGACCTTAGCACAATATTTCACCCACAGACTGATGATTAGTCATAGCATACTATTCAGGTTCTTGAGGATATATTGTAGGCCTTTACGACTTTGGAGGTTAGTGAGATTAGTTCTTTCCTTTAATGGAGTTTGAATACAACAACTACCACTCAGTATTCATATAGCCCTATTTAAGGCCTTATATGGTAGGTGTTGTCACTCTCTAGTTGGTTAGTTTAAGTCTATAGAGCCTAGGTCACATGGTACCTATTTGATTAAAGATAGACTTAGGATGACTCAGTGTAGAAATCATAGTTATACAAATCGTAGGCACCAATGTTTGAGATTTGCAGCTAGTGATAGTGTATATTTTTTAGTACCACCCATAAAGGACATGATGAGATTTGAGAGGTAGGGCAAGCTTAGCCCTAGGTATATCGGGACTTTTGAGATCTTGAGGACAGTTGAAGATATCACTTATGAGTTTGCCCTACCTCAAGCATTTTTAGCTATCTATCTGGTGTTCCATGTCTCGATCCTGCATCGGTATATTCTATGATAAGTCTCATGTGTTTTGGTTTGATTTGGTTGCGTTGGCTGATCGGCTAACCTTTGTGGAGGAGCTAGTTTCTATTCTATCCAAAGATGTGATACAGTTGTACTCTAGAGACATTTCATATGTTAAGGTCCATTGGATGCAACATCCAGTCAAGTAGTCTATAAAGACACTACGCAGGAGATGCGGAAGTAGTTCCCCATCTTATTTGAACCTTCAGGTACTTCTTGATTCTCTCTTTTGCGGAAGAAAGTTATTTTTAGTTGTGAATGTTGTAATGACCCTCCAAGCCATTTTTGTGTAAGTGCCTCATTTTCATTATTTAGAGCATTTCTATAATGATAACAAGTCATTTATGAGTTGTTGGCACTAACTGTTCGATTGTATGGTCGTTTGTTCGAGATTTATGACCGTTTCTGTGTTTTAGAGCTTTTTGAACTTGAATAGTTGACTTTGTTCAAAATGTTAGGTAAACAGCCTTAGAATGGAATTCTAGTAGTTTCATCAACTCCAAAAGGGTCATTTTGTCTTGTGGCATGGTTAGCTTGAGTCCTGAGGCCTTTAGTTCGAGTTTGAACCATTAGTCATTTTAGCTTTGAAACCTTGGCCTAAGTTTGACCTCGATCAATATTTTAGGAAAACATTCTCGAATGAGAATTTCTCTAGCATGGTTAGCTCTGGAGTATCGTGTTTGTTCTAGAACGACCCTTCATGTGATTTTCAAGGCTTCTGATATAATTTTAAGGCCCTTGTTGAAATTGGCTAAAAATGGTCCTTTGGTGTAGGAACGACTTTTTTCCAAAATGACTTGGTAAGAAATTTTAATTGCATCATTGAGTCCAGAATATTGAATTTTATGGGGTAGTACAGTTTATTTTTGCACACGGGGTTCCAAATGAATCCCTAGCACCCTATCGGAGAATTGAACTTGGCCAAACTAGCTAATGCAATTCAATTGGTGTAGGCCATGTTTGTTCTCAGCATTCATTGAGATAACATATGTATTTACAGAGCCTTATAAGTGGCCCATCTGTGTTTGAGTTGCCCAAGCCGTGTTCACGGAGTTATGGCAGTCCTTTCTCAGCTATTGCAAGTCAAGCATTGCGTTCGTGGAAATATAGCTTCTGACACTCCACGTTCGCATTCTCCTAAGGTCACGTTCATGGAGGTCAATTGGGTTTGGTCATTTATTTATAACATACGCATTTTAGATTTTGAAATAAACTTTAAAATATTTTTCTCCCTCATCTTACCTCTATTTTTAGTGATTCAAAGGTTGGGGAGTTAAGAATTTTCTTGGCTACGTGTTGGATTGTTTCAAAATTGTTGGGTGGCCTTTATTTGAAGTACTTTTAGGCTTAAAGCTTCTACCAAGCCTCTTTTTTTCCTTAGTTTTTGATGATTTTATGCATGTTGGGTTTGCAGGCTATTTTGACCCCCGAATTGTGTCCTGTTTTGGGATACATGTTTAGGTATAGGACCTTTTACGAAGTCAATTCTAGAATTTCTGGTATGGGTCCCACATATCCATTTAAGGCTCCAGAACAGTTCCATCTTTATTTAAGTATTTTTTAGTGTCTAAACAACCGTATTAATATTGTGATTCTATTTATGATAGAATCACACTGTTTAGAGGCCATTCAGAAGGGAAAAGCTCATAAAAAGTGATTTGAAGTGCGCACGATCGACCTTAAGGTAGGCTATAACTTCTCAACTTTTAGATTGGGCTTGAATATGTAAATGTATGTTGGTTTGTGTGATGGTTGGGGTGGGTATCTAGTTGATCATGTCTCTCTATTATGAAAAAGAGACTTTCATTTCCAGTCTCCTATTTATTTATTTTATTTATTGAATTTTTGATTTTCTAAAAGAAAAAATATTGGGTAATTCAAGACTGCTGACATTTTGTCTTCTTTATTTTTGATCATCCATGGTATGAGTTGTTTATAGTTTGTTATTTATGTTAGAGTTTGCTTGGGCTTAGTCTAGCTTAGACTATTGTTTGCCATAAACTTTCGTGATTTGGAGCCGTTAGGCCACAGAATCTCTTTGATGTCGCTTCATACAACTTAGCTCCTTGTAGAAAGATATAACAGACTTGAGTCTAATAGTATGAGCTTTAGAAGGGCAGTAACCCAGCACTTGAGATGTTATATCCATAATTCCCTCTTTTCACTAGCTTCTATATTCGTGTGTTTATCTGAAGGCTACTCGTCGACTCAGGTTTGATTTGGTTCACGCTTGGAGTGATTTATTGATAGAACACATTTTGGGGTTCTCCCCTTGACGCTCGTCTAGACACTAATCCTAATTCTACCCAACTCATCTCTATTCTCGGTTAAAGTCCCTGATTCATTCCATCGGGATATAGTTAAAGTCCTGCCTCAACTCATCTTCAGCCTTGGTTAGAGTTCTTGGCTTATCCTTCCTCTCTGTTAGAGCCTCTGGTGTTTCCTTCGCATTGCTTCATTAGAGTCCTTGGCATATCTTTTTCCTTGGTTAGAATCCTTTGCATCTCTTTCACGTTGTTTTGAGTCTCTAGTGTATATGTCTACTTGCTTAGAGTCATCTGCTCATTCTTTACTTTATTTCAAGTCCTTAGCTCCTATACTGCCGTGGTTGAAGTCCCTGACACTCAGTTGACTTAGTGTATGTCTGTGGAAGATCGTGTTAGTATTGGAAATACCTTTAGATTCTCTTTGTGGTTCTTAAATCTTCTGTGCACCTATCATGCTTATCAGGATTTGTTTGGGCTTTACTTAAACTTGTGCATGAGTGTACCCTCTAGGCTTATGGGGGCTTAGTAGGGTTTAGTTAGATATACCTTCTTTCTTCCTGTTCTTAGTACACTCATGCACATTCTGTTAGTTTCTCGCCCTTGATTTCTGTTGTGCTTAAATTCTAGTATTTCACATTACTTTTACTTTTCCTTCTCAGTCGTCATATGATGCCTAATGAGTACTTGTGTTTTTGGTACTCATAATACACTCTACATCTATTTTTGTGATTCAGGTCTGAGCACCAACTACTAGTGCTAAGATCAAGCCTGCAGCAGTTTGATTTAAAGACGATGGTGAGCCTATAGCATTCTGGACTTTACCTGTCTCCTTTAGTATATAGTGATGAGTCTTTTGCTTTTTGAGATGAGTCTTTATTTCTGTAGTTGACTTTTGGGACTTTTATCCGTATTACAGTAGCTCTGTACATGTGACTTCCAAGTTCTGAGAGGAATTTATTTGTATATATATATATATATATATATATATATATATATATATTGGCTTGTTTCTGCTATTCTCCTGAAATTTCTTTAAAATGATTCTTCTAGTTTATTTTCAACCCTTCATCTCGTTACTTTCTTAGAATATAGGATGGCTTACCTACTGGTGGTTATAATAGGTGCCATCATGAATCGAGAAATTGGGTCGTGACATAATAAGAACTTTACTATTTCAAGTATCTCAAAGATGAGGCATAGTTAGAGGAGTTAGAGCAACACATGAATTTGTATGAGTTTCTTAGGGGATAGCTCTATTACACAATCTAAATACGAAAGAAGGAAAACTTTTCTTAAATGTTTATAGTCTCTCATTTATAGAAGTGGGGCCCTCACAACCATAAATAAAATCCCACTAACATGGCTTCATAGACCCTATGACACTACAACTCTGTTCTCTGATAACAAGTTTGTCATGCCCCAAGCCTACACCTTGGACGTGGCTGTCACTCCAAATTATTGCTGGTCCCAAGTGAGCCATTGGCCTGGCTTACTACTATACTGAAGGCTATAACACATATGCAGAAGCTTCTAAAAGATGAGCAGGCTAGAACATTAGAAATAAACTTAAATACTTTATTTGAATATCTGAAAATTTTAATTATATATATATATATATATATATATGTGTGTGTGTGTGTATGTGTGTGTGTGTGTGTGTGTTTGTAATATAATGCTGAAAGTTATAACTAGATTGACTCGTCTATGAATCCTCTAACATACTAAAGATAGGTTACCGGGACAAGACCTTCATCTACTTGAATACTCTACTAGCAATATATATCAACTACTAATACTCAACATGAATTGAAGCCCTCCAAAAGCAAGGAGTCCTTATTAAAGCTGGATGAAAGAAGTCTTCATGCATGTACTTTTACGTGTTCTTGAATTTGCATTATAAAATGAGGCATCACTGAATGGCGTCAGTACATGGAATGTACAATATGTAAAATAACTAAGGGGAACAACTTTCTAAAATAGAACATACTTAGTTGAATAAGTAAATCTGAAATGTAGACTGAAACAATGTCAACTGAATAGTAAAACATGCATGTTTGCGTTAACAATAAAACTTAAAAACTAAATATATGCGAAATAACAAATATTGGAAATAATATAACTATGCTTTTCTTGGGGAGTTTCTCTAACCGACAACCATCATTATGAGCCTCATGATGATATAATATCTTGCCCATGTTTCTAGATCCATCTAATACTTTGGTAGGGTAAAGGATGAACTTAACTAATGGATCCATATCTAAGTCCATATCAGGGGCTGGGTGAGGGATTCCCCAAACAAATGGCATGGTCCTATCTATGTTGGTGGTGTAGTTTATGGGTTTGATTTATCTAAATTCGTATCCAAATCAATGCTCAATACAACTCTCAAAATATGCACTCGTCTCAATAACTATAATATCCCATTTTAGGGGAAAATTGAAAATATGATAATTTGAGTCTATGCTCATTAATATTTCTTTAAAAACTAAACTGAATTGAACTTTAAAAACTAGACTATGGTTTTCTAAAAATCTTACTATGCTTTCTCAAATCTGAGATATGCTTTAAAGATGAACATTCTATCTTTTGTAAACTGTGTATACTTTACAACAACAACAATAACATACCCAGTGAAATCTCACTAGTGGGGTATGGAGAAGGTAAAGTATATGCATATCTTACCACTAACGCATAGAGGTAGAGAGGCTATTTTCAAAACACCCTCGACTCAAATGTATCAGCCCCAAGTGAGAGGAAAACAATAAATATAGCTTAACAGATAAGAGGAAGAGAAAAGTAAATTCTACACAACAAAAAAAAATTACAGTAGCAAAATATTGTGGTAATCGACAAGCAACAACAACGGCAACTAAAACATAACTATGAAGGCACAATTAGTCATCTGACCAATTATAAACATTCCTAACCCTACTAGGCTTCTACCCTAATACGCGACCTCCACACCTATCTATCTAAAGTCATGTGCTAGGTGATATAAAGCAGCGCCATATACTTTCTAATCACCTCCTCCAATACTTTTTAGGTCTACCCCTACCCCTCCGTGTAACCCCTACATCCAACCACTCACACCTTCTTATTGGGGCATCAACATAACTCCTCTACGCGTGTTCAAACTATCTCACTCTCGCTTTTGTTATCCTGTCTGCCATAGAGGCCACTCCCACCTTCTCCCAAATAACATTATTTCTAATCTTGTCACTTCTAGTATGGCCACACATCTATCTCAGCATCCTCATCTCCACAACATGCACCTTCTGAATATGTAAATTTTTGATTATCCAACACTCCACCCCCATGTAATAGAAATGGTATAACCACCATTCTGTATATTGTACCTTTAAGTTTAGGTGGCACCTTCTTATCACATGACACTTCAGAGACAAGCCTTCATTTCATCCATGGCGCTCTAATACGATGTGTGACATCATCGTCGATTTCTCTACTACTCTGGATGAAGGACCCAAGATATTTAAAACTTTCTCTCTTGGGAATAGGATGAGAGGCAAGATTTACTTCTGTGCCTTCTTCATCCATCGCAACACTGAATTTGTACTCTAAGTATTCTATTTTGGTTCTGGTCATTTTAAACCCTTTGGACTTCAGAGTTTGTCTCCAAATCTCCAACCTATCATTAATTCTATAACAACTCACATCAACCAGTACTATGTTATTCATACAAATAATACACCATGGAACCTCCTCATGAATAGACTGTGTCAGCTAATTTATCTCTAAGGCAAAAAGAAATAGGCTTAGCACAGATCCCTGATGAATTTCCCATCTCAACAGAAAAATACTATAAGTCTCCTCCCACCATTCTAACCAGAGTCGTGGCTCTACCGTACATTTCTTTAATCACCCTAATATACACCATCAAGACCCCTTTAGCCTCCAGGAACCTCTAGAGGATATCCCTCAAAACTTTTTCATAAGCCTTTTGAAGATCAATGAACACTATATGAAGATCCTCTTGCATTGTCTATATTTCTCCACCAGTCTCCGCATCAGATGGATTGCTTCAGTTGTCGATTACCCCGGCATAAATCCGAACTGGTTCTCTGATATGGACACTCTTCTACTCAACTTACCTCTACCACTCTCTCACCCAAAGCTTTATAGTGTAGCTCAACAATTTGATACCCTTGTAATTATTTCAATTTTGGATATCACCCTTGTTCTTGTACAATGGAACCATTGTACTCTACCTCCATTCATCGGGCATCTTAGCTTTCTTAAAAATAACATTAAATAACCTAGTCAACCATTCTATACCTGCCTTGTCAATGCTCTTCCAAAAATCTATTGGAATCTCATTAGGACCAGTCCCTCTCCCTTGCACTTCCTACTAATAGCAAGTCTAACCTTTTCAACCCTAAAGCACTTGCAGTATCCAAATTCCTGAAGACTATGAGAGAACACCAAATCACCCAGAACAATGTCTCTGTGACCTTTTTCATTTATGAGTTTGTGGAAGTAAGCTTCTCACCTTTTATTAATAGAGGTCTCATTTAGTAGCACCTCACCATCCTCATCCTTGATATACATAACTTGATCCAAGTCGCGATGTTTTCTCTCTCTCTCTCTTTTGCGAGCCTATACAATACCTTATCCCACCTTTATCCCCTAGATTGACATATAAGCGTTCAAATTGTTTATACTTTCTTTTTAGAAATATGTACCTTGATGCAAAATATATTTTCTTGAAACTCTTATAAAATAATGCAATTAAATTAAAATATACATTTTGAAACTCTTCTAAAATAATAGAATTAAAGCAAAACTATATTTTCTTAAAATGCTTCTAAAATAATGCATTTAATGCAAAATATACTTTCTTGAAACTCTTCTCAAATAATGCAATTAAAGAAAAATATACTTTCTTGAAGATCTTCCAAAATAATGCAATTAAAGTAAAATATACTTTCTTGAAATTCTTTTAAAATAGTCCATTTAATGAAAAATATACTTTGTTTAAACTCTTCTGAAATACGCAATTAAAGAAAGGTATACTTTCTTGAAGCTCTTCTAAAATAACACAATTAAAGTAAAATATACTATTTTGAAAATCTTCTAAATAATGCAATTAAAGCAAAATATATTTTCTTGAAACTCTTCTAAAATGATGCAATTAAAGCAAAATATACTTTCTTGAAATTCTTCTAAAAGAATGCATTTAAAGCGAAACATACTTTCTTGAAATAATTTTTAAAAACTTAAAACTTACTTCCCTCATGAAAACAATACATATGAAATACTATGACATGATTTTGAGATAACTCTAGAAAAAAGGTCCATAAAGTAGTCTAAGCATGAACCAACAATCAAGAATCATCCAGCAATATGAAATACCATAATGGTGATAATAAATAAAAATTCAAGAATCAAAGATAGCAGATAGGGAGAATCCAAAAATTATGATTTTTGGGTATAAACCCTAGCTTTGATCTTTCTAACTGAAATTATAGATGTAGGGTGTAAGGAAAAACTTAGTCCCTCACTATGACAACCTTACATACCTTAAATACTCCATAAATCTTGAAGAAGAACCCTAGCTTGAAGAATAACGATCAAAAAATCCTTTCTTGAGATTCTTGAATTAGTTTTTTGAAAATCCTTGAAGAAGAATCTTGAAAAAGATTTGAAAAACACTTTCTTAGAAGTTCTACGCTTGATTATCCTTAGAGTTTTGCCTTGAGGTTTGAGTGAGAGAAGAAGGGGGATTAAGAGATGGAAATCTAATTGCTTAGGGCATTTTAGTGTTTAAGTAATTGGTTTAGGATTCTTCTAGGGGTATAAAGAGAAAACAACCCTTTTTAGTGTTTTCCCCTTGGCTAAAACATTACTGCACTACATCAGGTTAGTAGAATGATCATAATTTTTTACTCCAAACTCTAATTGACTCAAATTGGGTGGCGTTGGAAAGACGACTCATAGACCTTTAATTTTATAGTTATGAGCCAGCTAACTTTTCCTATTCTAGGAGATATTATTATTTGAAGTTGACCCAAGTAAAATCTTATATCAAAACTCATTCAGTAAGAAAGCTTTGAATTCAACTTTGTGCTAGAGGATTCTTATGACCTTAATTAAACTCCAAATCTATACCCACACCAAATAATTTATCTTAACATGTACACAAATTAAGAATCACCTTGTATGACTATATACACATATAAAGAATGATTTGGGTCTTAGCATAGAAATGTTTGGGCGTGTTACAGTTTGTCACGATCGAAGCTACACCCTAGACATGACATGGAATAGGATCATAAAGGACCCTAAACAAGCCTCTTTGTAAAAGATGTCTTAAAACAACACATAATCAACATAAGAATGAAATTCGGAAGGTAAGTAAAAAACAATCTCAACATGAGGAGAATCTAGATATAAGATTCGATAACATCAACATGCTAAGTATGGCATAGCCTCTACTAACGTAGATGGGGAATAAGACAAGCCCTAGCTCACCAAAATAATCTGAAATGGAAATAGATTTGAAAAGAAAGACAAAGAAAATAGTAACACCATTGTGTCCTCAAAGCATAAGGTCTCACCAAAGTAGTGCGATGTTGATGAGAGCTGTTACAAATGGCTATCCAGATGGGAAGCATTGTGACCTATATTATAGATGTATGCAAAAGAAGTATGCGGTCAGTTCTATAGAATATACCGAGTATAAAGAATGTCCAATGCATAACATAAAATATGATAATGCAATGACCAAGCTAAAACATAATAAAATTCCGTAGAACATCATAAGAAACATGAGACATGGTCAATGCAAAACTTGAAAGAAAATCATAAGTCAAAGTGTAACATAGTGAGAGAAACTGTTAATCGACATAAACCATGTAACCTATAACATTGAGTCCGGTGTTACACCTCCTACACCAAAAAGCGATTTTCCTACATGCCAAGGTAAGGACCATAAACATGAGATATTGTGCATCCACTAGCTAGAGTCAATTAAGACTAAGTCCTATAGAGGCACGTAATTATGCGATAAGGGGATTTCTACTAGCCACCTGATTTCTAATAGCAGGAGAGCCTCTATCTCAATATCTGCTCGGTTTTGGATAAACTGTCAAAAAGAATAGTCATAATTATAGCATAGTCATCGAAAATGGTAATAAGCTTAAGACCAAATTCATCATATATACTTGAAAATCAAAAGAATAGATCCTTTAACAAATCATGATATCATAGCATGTTAATAGAGATACTTATCTAAGCATCACCAATCATGATAAGCTCATTCATAGAAAAATCATGGAAATCTATCATGATAAGAATTCTTTGCTTTGAAGCAACCTTTGTCTTCATAAAGATCGTATTGATACTTTATCTAAAAACATCCTTGAAGTCATAGCTTATAAATTCAAGATGTATGCAAAATTCTTAAACGTTGTTCATAATCATAAAATAGGCATAATGCATGGTTCATTAGAAATTTATTAAAAATACAAAATTAAGATCAAATCATGCATAATAAGCTCAATACCAGTGAAATAAACCATAATTAATTGAACTCAATGAAAGATCATCAAAATTCTATGTTTTTTGCAGAAATCAAAAGTAAAAGTGGAGATATTTGGAACTCCGTGGATGGAAAACGATTCATGGATTAAATTCCTTTATACCTCAATAAATTCTAGACTTGGAATTGAAGAGGAGACTTGTGTTCATGAAACCCTAGCTTTACTTGTAAAAGAAGACTTTCAAAGAAAATCCTTGAGTGCCTTAGATAATTTTAGGTGAATGAGAGGGAATGGGGGAAATTTGAAAGGTTTGGGTAGATATAGATTGTGGAAAATGGCCCAAAATGATGTAGCTTAGGTATTAAAATAATGGAAACTATCTAAAGTATGCTTGGAATAAATATGCCAAAGTGACCTTACGGAACCTTTCTACTGGTCGTAGGTCCTCCTATAGACCATCTTGTTGGTTCATAGGTTGATATACTGAAAGCCTAAGTTACAAGACAAAAGCTACGAACACTCTCTATGATCTATAGAATTCTCTACGAACCTTAGGACCCAACTATAGAACCATTGCTCCTAAATAATTTACTATGTCTCAGACTCCACCTATGAACCGGCTCCAACGGGTCGTACATGGGTCTATGTTCCGTAGACCTCACTCATCCTGCCAAACCTAATTTCCCAATATTCTAAACCTCATCTGCAACCTCACCTATGGGTCGTAGGTCCATCAACAGACTGTCCTGTGGGTCCGTATAAAATATTCTGAGACTTGACAATTTCCAACCTTCTAAACCCTTCCTACGATCCCTTTTGATAGACCATAGGACCTTTTACTATCCATACGTTGTTTCATGGGAGATAAAACCAGATGTTTCTCTATAACTTTTTCTTCCAATCACACCTTCCAACCTCCGAGGTGTTATAATATCTCTCCCTTGAGAGCATTTGTCCTTGAATGGGACTCAAGCTAGCATGAAAAAGTAGGGAAACAAATCTAACATCCCAACATGAATGCAAAACACATCAAAATGTATAAAACCAAGGAGTAATCACCTCAAGCTAAAACATGAATTTAAAATTTTTTATCAAAATGAATGCATATTGACATATGAGAGTAATTGAGATGCATGCATCCAAAAAAGTAAACGTGAGGAACTAATAACTCAAGTTGAAACTAGAGCAAAGGGAAAAATATGAGGATAATGAGACATCATATCATCTTTGGTCTCCCAAGTATCACCCTTAACTAATTGATTCCTTAAGAAGTTTAACGGAAGCTACTTCTTTATTTCTTGATGATCAAGAATCTCAACTAGAACTTCGTTATAGGAAAGACTTTCTTTCACACCAACACTTTCCAATGGCACAATTGATGTCGGATCACCAATACACTATTTCAAAAAAGAGACATAAAATGCCGTATGCACCGATCAATAACAAAGACAAATCCAACTTATAAGCAACCTTACCAACCTTAAACCACCCAATATGAGATCTACACCTCTTACCAGAAAGAGCCTCGAATGCAGCTATTTGAATACTCGAGTGATAGTTATTATTAGATGAAAACTCAATCAAAGGCAAATAGTCATACCAATTACCTTTGAAATCAATCACACAGGCTCTCAACATATCCTCAAATGTCTGAAATTATGGACAATGGAACACCATGCAACTTAACAAACTCTCGAATGTAAAACCTAGCATAATCCTTGGCTGAATAAGAAGAGTTAACTAGAAGAAAATGCACCAACTTTTTCATTCGATCTAAAAGAACCCAAATCGAATCATATCGGCGATGCGTACAAGGTAAACCCGTAATGAAGTCCATTTCAAGTCTTCCCACGTTTAAGAAGGAATCTCAATATCTTGAGCCAAACCTCTTAGATTTTGATGCTCAACCTTCACTTGTTGGCAATTTGGATACTTAGCCAGAAACTCTGCATTATCCCTCTTCATGTCATTCATCCAATAAAATTCCCTCAAATCTTGATACATCTTTGTGGATCACGGTTGAATATAATACCTATAATATCTCAAGTTTTTAAAGGTTGAAATATGATATTATAAGGTTAAGCATTCCAAATAGGTTTTGAAGGTTGAAATATATGATCATGCATGTTTTCAAGTCAGTTGATCATGATTTTCAAGTCAATTGATCATGCATTCATGTTGTCACCTTATTTTCAAAGTATAAGTCTTAATAATGAATTTCAAGGGATTTTCAATGAATGATTATGAACAACTCATGAAAGGTTTTTAAAGTTGTTTCAATGATGTTTTAAACATGTTCTATGAGATAGGATGGCTTAAGACCCTAATGATATTTCTGTGAAAAGGATTCGTAATGATGGAAGGCCTACAACCACATTACATGAATAACATGATAATGAGTCAATGGCTCATGAAAAGTAATGAATAATGATGAATGAGCTATTTCTATGATATGTTTACCATTATGATATGACATGCATGACATCCCGATATTCCATCAATGCTTAATTTTTTTAAAAGTGGGTCCCGATTAGTATGGTACTCGGAATACCATCAATGATCGTGGATTAATTTTCCTATAATCCAAACTTCATTATTAGTATGGAAACTGGTTATGGCATCCATGATGATATACGATATTAAAAGATTTCTATTTCTTATAAAACTACATCATGATTATGATATGTATTCCATGGGATGTTAAATTAGCACCGAGAGGACTTTGAGGTGGGTGCCTTACAAAAACCCTAGTAACAACCTCTAGTCCCTTAATTATGTTCCACTATAGGATTTTTGCCAATATGGCCTCTTACTAATGTTCATGTTATATGGTGTTTACCTTGACAAGTAGCCTCCCCTTTCTCGGTGTGGGTATCATCAAATTCCATGTTATGGCTACATTGTCTTAGTGTTAGTTATGGTTATATCCCACATATGTATGGTCCGTAAAGGGTTTTAAATGACTAATCCTCTATTTATTATATGATACTTTTATGTTTTATTATGCATTGGTCCTTTTTATAACTTCTTATGATTTTTACTACTATCATCCTATTTAAAATGGTCATTTGCACAAATATGGTTTTACTATGCATTGCATTGCCTACAAACTTAGTACATTCAAATATATTAACACATGCTTCATTTGCCTAGATTATATCACAATGTAGGGACTAACACTGTCATGACTCGATTTCTAAAGTCATGATGATACCTACTATCAAACTAGTAGTAGGTAAGCCTAACCCCACAGTCCGAAACCACAGGCAATAGACCATCACAAGGAGAAGAAAAGAAATGAATAATGATAATATTAATAATATGAAAAAAAGAATGAGAACAAAATAAAAAGATAACCCCCAAGACCCGGTATCAGTCGGTAGTTGGGCTATTAAACCAAATAAGGAAGTACAAGGTTTATACAAATACAATGATAATAATAGTAATACAGACTATCTCTAACTATAAAATAAAGACTAGTTCAAGCCAAAACAGAGGGAGACGTGCAAATCTGAACGCCAAGAGTTCATCCAAGTCTCCAAAATCAAAGAGCGTCTCGTCAAGAAATCCAAATCAGCAAAGAAAACCCATACTATGATCTGCAGGGTGAAGAAGTTTAGTATGAGTACCAACAAGTGGCACTCAGTAGGCATCGACCGACTGAGCTCCAAAGATAAAGCAAGTAGAAAGAATATGTAAGCAAGGAGTATATGTATATATATATATATATATATATATATATCACAAGTAACTAACAGGAATAATACGGAAGCCTAAAGTAAGAAATAATTGATACAAGCAAGGGAGAAGATAGGAAACAAGCAAGGGACCAAAGGACGTACAAAGTGGCACCCGACCAGAACCAAAACTCGATAATACACTATAAAGGAGGAAAACTAAGTTACAACCTACTAATAGAAATAAACACAGATATCACATAAAGTCCCAAAGGACCGTATCAACTAAATTCCTGCACAAAAAGGTTCGACAACTAAGAACAAGGGCAATAACTACATTCCAAAAAGAGACCGCCCTTTATACCGCCACAAGTTTGCAAATAGTCAGACAATACCTCCCGAGCCCCTATGTGCCAGGAGGTTCACTCACAAACAGGTAAACTCACACGACATCCCATGATATCGATAGGTACAAATAACTATGCTAGTGATTGGAGATGCATATATGAATGCAATTCATGCAATAAAACCAGTAGTACCATCAGTGCCAAGTGCCTCATACCAAGATATATACACCTACTTCAATTCCTGGCTAGAAAGTAGGGCCCATGCACCTCTTTGGGATCGCCATTGGGAGGCTCAGGAACTCCCCTATATACCATGCCTAGTCCCAATCCAGGTCTTATATCAATTTAAATATGCATTAATTTGTATGTCTGATCATCTCAAATATTCTCTGTCACGCTGATCAGAGATAAAAAGTTAAAACAATATATAAAGGATCAGGAACTCTCTCTGACTGAATTGAAATAATAAAATGAGCGCATCCTCGATGCCTTCAATCCACTAAAAATAATAGTAATAAAGGTAGTATGACCCTCATTCAAAAATCAGTATAAAATGGTGGGTTACAACCCAACTTTCTCAAATCAATGCCAAGAACCAATGAACTAATGCATGCACCAGGGTCGACTACATCTGTGAGAAAACAAGGATCCAATTCAATACATGCCATCACAGGAACCCAAACAACACACACAATCACATACAATAATGACACCACAAGCACCTTACCCTCTAGAGTATAGAAAAAGGACTAGCACATGCAACTGACCTCTAACAAGGTCCTAGGGCTCAAATCTACTCCTTTAATTCAACAACAAAGCCCAAAAGGGAACTCATCCCTAACTGGGTAACAAGGACGAGGAAATGAGGAAACAGGTGCTCAGCTAGTCAATCAATACCTCTAGATCCAACTGGGAATACAACCTTCAGATTACAAACACAGCTAGCCCCGCTAAACGACAAAAGAAAACATACAGGATTCTAGCTTTAAATCTAGAAATGGGATCTAACAGTAATTCACAAGCCTAACTGGGTGGTAACCACTACACCAAGGCTCCAAATTAGGTGCTATAGTAGAGAAGGACACTAAGTCTCAAAAATCACTGTCAACAACGGGTACACATATTAAGGATCAACCTAAACTCAATTCTAAGGCATAATTCCACCAACCACCATAAACATCGCACAAGTCACCTAAAATAAGCTAATCAAGGCCAAACTAAGGCATAATCAATAATCTTACCAACTAGACTAGAAGTCTTATAAAGGTAATCTAACCTAAGGCTCACACCGGGACAAACAACCAAGAAACTAGAAATTGAACCTAACCCATAACATACAACCCAAACCTCAGGTAATTTATACTATACAATACCTCATAAAGCTCAATCAAAAGAAAGAAGACTATAGCCTACCTCGATGCCAAACACGCACGCTCCAAGTCCACTTTCTGTTAGCTTTTTCCTCCAAAAACAACTCCAATTTCCTCCTAGTTATCCAAATGTTGTTCACCTCGTCAATACAAATGTTTTAAAATTAAAATTGTATTTTTTGGAGACGGACCAAAAATTGGGTCAAAAAGCAAATTATGGGACCCTTAATGGGAATCTCAAAATCGACTCCGTGAAAAGGTTCTATATGTATTATTGAGCTTGCACCCCAAAATAGGGCATAAATCGATGCTCAAAATGAAGGAAAATAGCCCAACATAATAAATCGCCATTAAAGCTTAAACCAAAGGTAGGGCATCCCTTTTGGGGGGGAACTTCCCTCAAACCATCGCCTTGCACACTTCCCCTAGCATACCAACACATACCCATGAATAATACGAACCTACCGAACTTGGAATTTCTCAAAATAGAGCTCTCTAGCTCCCAAAATTGAAGAAAAGGAAATGGGGGACAAGTTGTTCACGTCTGTCTTTTAACTTAACTTAAAGACCATATTATATTGGCCTTCGCTATTGCAGATCCCAAGTCTCGCGATCGCGACCCACAAGTTCTTGGACCATCATGATCTCAAATAGCAACTTACGAATGCAAAGGGCCAATAGGCCTGCCCATCGGGATTGAGGACAAAGCCTCACAATCATGTAGGTCTGGATGGCGGGGCTCCACGAACGCGACCCTCAAGGCTCGAAAACGCGAAGGGTAATGATGCTTGCAACAAATGTGCTGTAATAGCTCAAATTTGAGCTTTGGATAGCTCCGATAGGGTTCTCGGGATTCATTTAGAATCCCATGCGCGTAAATGGACAAAGCTACCCCATCAAATTTGACGTTCCAAACTCAATAGCATACTTGAAATTTCTATCTGACGTTATCTCGATAAAAATTGGGTCCCACTCCCAATCACCAAATTAAACTAAAATCTATAAAAGGTCTTAAATGAGATTGAAACCCTCAGGACACATAAGAAAGGTTTTTTCAGACAAAACTCAACATTCTGGAGCTAACCGCGCTAACACAATTTCAATCTGAGCGTGTTTCCCAGAAATATTGACCTAAGTCAACCTTAGACTAAATCATGAAGGTTAAAATGCCTAATGGCTCAAACATGCACCGAAAGTCTCAGAACTCAATCTAACCATACTACTAGCCTAAATTTTCCATTACAGAGCTAATGGAACAATCAGAATTTGATTATGAGGTCATCTTCCTTGAGTTTTGACCGAAGTTAATCATTCCAACTCCAAGAGCTTCAAAATAGGGAACCGAGCATAAAACCCAACCGAATGACCAGGTACCCGTAATATTAGTGCTAGCAAGTCATAAATGCCTTGGGGTTGTTATAGGAAAGCTCTAAACACTTAAAAGACCGAAGAACGAGAAAAATAACCTAGAGGGTCATAACAACATTCACTACTAAAAAGACTTTTGTCCTTCAAAGTCAAAGGATCAAAAAGAATCCAAGGACACAAAAGATTAGAAATCTAGGCCCATAAGCTCTGCCATACCTACAAATATCTTCCTGGGTAGGGCAATGCCAACCCATAACATAAGCCAAGGGAAAACTCTCAAATTCACTTTTCTCCTTCATAGCTTAACCCAGCTTCCAATTCCTCTCTTTTGATACTGACTTCCATCAAACAAGGACAAACTCAACTGAATGCAATAGACTAACCCGAGATAAACCAAAACCAGAAAGATTATTTCAAATTAGGTGACCAACAGATAAGAGGATATGCTAAATAACTCCCAAATCAAATTCTTTCCTTTATGCTCTAAACTCAAGACTCTTTAGTCATCATGGGTATACTACCCATACTAAACCACCGAATCAATTCCCAACACTATCTAAACACTATTGAAATAACCACGTGAGCAAAAATTATGAAGGGAAAGCAAGCACCACCCGGACCTAGACAAGCAATAAGAGCTAAAAATAATCAACTAAACCCAGGGCACCAACCCAAAGTTCTAACACATTGACTCCCAAAACCAATAATTTGAGTCTAAAATCTATCTTTTAATATTGAATAGACTGCTCCAAGGGACAACCAAACCCACAATTGGAGGAATCATACTAAGTCCAACTCTAATGTCATTCTGCTGCCAATGGAACTTCTAAAATGCTAAAACAATATAAAAATCTAATGCAATAGCAATAAAAATTGATGCCATGAGTCCATGTACCCGTCCATGAGTGCAAATCTGAGTAAACCACCATAATTTAACTAAAACTGAGCCTTTAGATAGCGAACAAGCTATAAACCCCTTTTTTCAAGAGTGACCACAAATCAAACTGAACCACCATAAGGAACACCGCCAGCTAACCACAATGACAAATATGAACATCGCACCTACAAGAAATCAGTAGATGATTCCACAAACTATGTTGATCCCATCCTTAGGTTGAGCCTTCTAAGAGAAATTCCATTCACCCAAGGAAGTCAAGGTCAGATTTAGCCAAAGCACACCACAACAGAAGACCCAAATCAACAATATGCTCTTTGAACCATCGACACCCACTGTAATTTACTAGTAGAACCAAGGTACAATATAGAATCACCAAGATTGAAGGTAGTCCTAGTTGTAAGGTAAAACAAGCTAGTGACTGAAATTTCATAGACGTAGTGAATAACCACCTAAAAGTACATAATCACAAGACCATACCAAGGCATTCTGATAAACCACAACTCATCAATATGAACTCTATCATTCCACAATCACCCCTTTTTAGCTAATCGCTACTCGGTCATAACTGTATTATTGTATATCTTCCATGAATCCCAATAGAACCCTTTTTATATGGAGCTTCAAGATAAAACATTACCATACTTAGAATAACTAGAGAAAATTCCATTTCTAGCCTTCCCAACTCAAACATAGCCATTTGACACCACATCACACAACTAGCTGAACTAATAACTTATCCACCAAACTTACGGAAGATAAACACATACACATAATTTCAAGTAAAGTTGTCATGGCAAATACTAGGCAAGTAATCAGGCTAAGTAATCACACCCACATAAGTCTAAGTAAAGTAATTACCAAAATCACAGGATGGATCTAATAATTCAAGTAATCACCCATGGGTACAAAGACCCCAACACCCAAGCACTACAAGTAAGGAAGGTCATAGAAACAAAATCACACAAATACGACTGATACTTAGAATCTCATCCTTTTTCTGGATAATAGAAGCATAGGATGGAATGTGTCTAACCCCTAACTAAACATCCATACCACTAACAACAACACTCGGGGCACCAAATCTAACTGACTATCCCTTAGCCCTACGAACCCAATCCTATCACATGCGATGTATGACTATAGGATAATCCTTAGAAAAATGTCCTGACTCACTGCGTGTGTAACACCTTCTACTAAATGCAATCCATTGAGATGGTTTAACTGTCATAGAATGAACACCAGAACATGGATGCTTAAAAGGCACACACTGAGAAGTCTTCCATGAACTCTGTCCACCATGGGTAACATAACTTATCACAAGACTACTTAGAACTTGAGGTGCTCCCTTCATGGTTACGATAGGACAAAGATAAGGGTAACCCTCCCAAGGATGTTGCCTACCTTAAACCGAGGTGATACCTCTTCTGTGCTGATAGTGTGATCTCCTATCTCCTCTTTTGTAAGTCTCCAAACATACATGTTTGTCACTACCCGACCCGACCTAGGGCCTCGTTGTAATACGAGGATCAAAACCCTGAAGGACTCTAACTAAGCCACTTAATATATCATAAATCATACATAAGTTAATGTAAGTGCGGAAAATAACATAAGAATGAGTCTAAATCATGAATCATAAAGAGTATAAGAATTTGACAATATAGACTATAAACATATGTCCAACAAATGCCTCTAATACTTGAAAATAGCGGGGGATAAGATATATCCCTAGCTCAGCCTCATCATAAAAGAAATAAGCATTTTTGAAAGAAGAAACAATTTATAACTAGTCCCGGTAGATGAGGAATCACCAAGTATTTTGCCAATAAGGAACTCTACTAACCATATGTGATAAGAACGTGATCCTAAACCTCTACATTATGAGACAATGTAGGCAAAAAATATGCGTTAGTACTTTAGAATGTACTAAGTATGAGTGCATGACATGCAATATAAATCTTAAGATGCAATCGCCAATCTTTAAAATATGATAAAGAGGATAAGTGAAATCATGAGAAAACCATAATGATCAAAGCATAAAAAGACAACTATGAAATCATGATTAACCATAAGAGAACATACATATGTGGGATATAACCATAATAAAAAATAAGACCATGTGAGTTATAACATGGTAACTCGATGTCTCCCCATACAACGGAAGAAAGGGGAGTCTACTTGCAAAGGTAGACTCTACCCCGCTAGATGGGTCATATACGTATGCTATATGTGGATCCACTAGTAGGACATGAAGACAACCTGTGGTGGAATATAGTTTAAGAGACTTGAGGTTGCTATTAAGGCTTTTGGTAGGCCTCCACATCAAAGTCCACTCGGTACTAAGCCAAATCCCACGAAATACATAACATAGTAAACATACTTAACATATATCATAACTTATTTATAAACTTCATAATTCATAGAATATATTATTTCATAATATAATTGTAATGTAAGTATTTTTTTTTTAGAGAAAAGACCTTACCAAGGGATCTCACCCCTCGTGGCGGTCAGGGGTTGAGCCGCACACCCCCAAGCCTTATTATAGATAAAAAATAGAAAAATACAGGAGGGGGACATAAAACTTACCTCCATTCTTAAGTTAATTCATAAGTCAGCTATCCTACTAAGGTCGACTAACTCATTCCCATTACAATAAAGTGCCTCCTAAATATAAGAAGAGAGTAAGACCCTTTGAGAGGACTCCTCTCAATTTAAATTATCTAGAAAAGCAATAAACGAGGGAGACTCACCCTTTTACAAAATAGTCCTAACTACAAGATCTTCAAATTAGCTATAACTAACTAGTAGAGAGAGCCAATGTGAAGAAACAACAGCACATTAAGTATGGGGAGCTTATTATTTAAGGAGCATCTACAAGATGACCATTGCGACTTTAAGGAAACAAGTCTAAAGTACAATGAGTCTTGTTTGATCTTTTTCAGATTTGTTCTTCTAATGCTTTTCATCTCTTGTTTTTCCAACTCAACGTAACTTAAGTTATGTGTGCTCAAGTATATAGTAGTACTTAGATGACTTGAAGTAGCCTCTATGGATTGATCAGCTGTTGTAGCTTGCTGCAGCTCTACATATTGCTTCATGTGGTTACATCTATAAATACTTATTTGGATTGGGAGAACTCTAAGTGTTGGATAAGGTTGTTTCTCTACAGTGTACCTACACAAAGGAAGAAAAGATAGGGACCTGTACTATGTTGCTGAATGCTAGTTTGGCAACCTGCAGCAGAAGTGCACAATTATGTAGGTGATTGGCATAGTTGGTTGATGTAGTTGAAGGTATGATCTTCTCCACATCTGTTGCAAGTGGTTGCTAAGTGCTTCTCCTAGGTGTCTTACTGTGCATCATGCAGGGCTATTAACAATATCACAATATAGCTTCTTATAGGTCTTTAAAGTACCAACACAAGAGAAGAAAATAGAGTAAAAAGGTCCCTAGGTAACTAAACACCCATGAGACAAAAAGAAAATCTCTCTATCTGTGTGATGAGATAGGAGAGGCTCTAAATAGATATGGTCTACTCCAAAGCAAGCTGGTGGAAGTTGTGGCTAAATGCTTCTCCTTCCCAACAAACTGCAGCTTCAATTTATGTAGCAAATTAGATGCTACAGCTTTGCATTGTACCTAAACAAGAGTAGAGAATAGAATACCATGGCCCTTAGGTAATTATGCACATATGAGAGGACTCCTCTCGATACAGAATATCTAGGAAAACAATAAATGAGGGAAACTCTAAAGTAATATCTATTCAAAAAAGCTATGACTAAACTATAAATAATTATCCAAATTGAATAGGAACAAACAACAAAAAGGAATAAAAGGTCTATCTATATCTAAGCTTAGACATGTCCCTCAAGGGGTTGTTTGATCCTTTTTATTTTCTTTCTCCTAAAGCTTGCCATGTAAACTTTGTCCATTTTAAAGTACCCATTAGTCTCTATTGGGAGTTGTGATAGTTGTAGTAGTGTTGTGTATGAGCAACAATATGGATTTGTTTTGAAAGTGTATCTGCAAGGGAGTTAGATTCCCTAAAGGTGTGTCTACAATAAAATAACTCCATTAGCTTGACCAATACCTGTAGCTCTGTGATATAGCTTTGAATTCTCCATGGAGGTTGTATCTCTAATTTGAGCTATTTGACTAATAGCTCTGAGTCTACTTCTAGGATCACCCTGCTGTAGCCATGTTGTAGACACCAAGTAATGCCAAAGGTTGCTGCCTGAATCTCATCTTGATTGTTGGATCCAATGCCTAAAGGAGCGGTAAATGCATAAATCAAAGAACCTATATGATCTCTAAGAGTTCCTCCTTCTCCTATTCTTCCAAGATTATCTATAGTACTTCCATCTGTATTCCGTTTAACAATGGAAGGAGGGGTCTGATGCATTGGACTTTGATTACCCTTATTTCATGCTTGCACTTTTCTATCATAGTAACTAATTCTTTCCAGTTCCTAGGCCAAGCCACATAAGGATATATAGTAGAAACTAGCGTATATAAGTCTTTTATAGTTGAGAAGAGCACTCTAGTAGTGTTTGACTTCTTTCCCCCATATTTGCTAGCATATCTATTCTTCCAAACATTCCAATATATAAGTATGGGAGCAACTTATAGGATAAGTTGGTGAGCAGAGTTGTTAGGCTTAATGGTCCACCATTTCATTAGAATGCTTCTAAGAGGGCTTTCAACATGTAGGATCCTAAACCAGCTAGAAAATAACTACCAAAGGTGTTTAACAAAGGTTCCAAATGCAAAAATATGATCAATATTATCTAGGCTAGGTTTGTAGCAACAAGAGCATGTTGCATGTTCTCTCCCAAAATTAGTAGTTTTATCATTTGTGGGAAGTTTGTGCTTGATAGTTCTTCATAAAAGAAAGGAGACCTTAAAGGGTATGTTGGTATGCCATGTAAGAGAATCAGTCAGAGTTTTATTCTTCTTTCTCCTGACCCATTCCCAAACTGATGTGCAAGTAAAGTAGCCATGAGAGTTTAATTTCCAACAAGCCTGATCAAGGGCACTCTACTGAAAATTAATCTTAATGTTTAAGATTTTGTGCACCAAGTGATAAGGTGCATGATGCATCACCTTTTCTTCATTCCAAACTCCATTTACTAGGAACTCAGAGACACTACTGTTGTTCAATTATTTAGCTAGGGGTCCAACCCACAGCTAATCATCCCACCAAAAGCTGCAGTCTCCAAAATTAAGAAACCACTATATGTGAGGATCTATCTCTGTTTTATTCTTCATCATATGCTTCCAAATGAGAGATTGTCCAGTGCCCCACTTTTTAATGAAAAGAAAGGCCCTTTGACAATATTTGTCTTTGAGAAACTCACCCCATAATGTCCTCTTAGTCCTGAAATTCCACCATTATTTATATTGGAGAGCAAGACATACATATTCCAAAATTTTTACACCAATACCATATTTTTCATAGGGTAACTAAGTGTTTCCCAGGAGGCCCAATGGTACTTCTTTTTCTCTTTCTCCCATCCCAGAAAAAATCAGCAATTAGGCATTTGATCTGTTTAAGAGTAGTGTTGGTAGGGGTAATTGCATACAGTAAATAAATTGGGAGGGATTGTAGGACTGAATTGATCAAAGTAGCTCTTCCTTCATAGCTTAGCATCCTTTTCTTCCCACCTCTGATCTTAGCAATGACTTTAACAACCATACCTGTGAAGTATATAATCCTTCTATCTCTAATAAACAAAGGGCATCCCAAGTATGTAATGGGTTTATTAGTAGACCTGTAACTAGTAATTGACTTGATCCTATCAATGGTTGTAGTAGAAGTGTTGACAAGGATAAGGAATTGGCTCTTCTCCTTATTAATGAGCTGACCAAAGGTGTCTTCATAGATTTTCAGAGTATTCATAATGAGCTTCAGGGAGAAGTTAGAAGTAGAAGTAAAGATAATTATGTCATCTGTAAAGCTCAGGTGATTGATCTGAGGCCCATTCTTTTCCATTTGAAATCATGTATACAAGTAATAATGATGAAGTTTATTAAATATTTTAGACAACACTTCAGCACCCAAAGTAAAAAGAGTTGGGGAGAACGGATCTCCCTTCTTGAGTCCTCTTGTTAAATGAAAGAAACCATGTCTAGTACCATTTATGAATACAGAATACCAGTTGTTTAACATGGTTCTCCATACCATATCAATAAAGATCTTACAAAAACCCATCCTTCTTATGACTAGATAGATGAAGGACTATGAGACTCTATCATACACTTTCCATATCAAAATTTATAACCGCATTATCACCAAGATTGGGTTTTTTGATATTGTGAATAATTTCTTGAGCAAGCATTATGTTTTCAGATATGCTTCTCCCTTTTACAAACCCAACTTGATTTTCAAAAATGAGATGAGAAAGAATAGGGGCAAGTCTTGGACACAGGAGCTTGGAAATGACTTTGCTTGTGAAGTTACTAAGGGATATAGGTCTGAACTTAGAGAATTTATTAGGATAGTTCACTTTTGAGAGTAAGACCAAACATGCATAAGTAATGTATTTGGGAAGGCTATGTCCATTAAAAAAATAATGGATGAGGTTGAGCTGATCATCACTAATAATGTCCCAGCAGGAGTGAAAATTGTTTCCACTCATTCCATCAGGGCCTACAGCTGAAGTAGTATTCATAGAAAACACAGCCATCTTCAGTTCCTCTTTTGTTGGTAAGGCACTCAAAAGATGGTTTTGTTTCTCAATGACACTCCTAGGAATGCAACTGATAACATCCTCATTGATAATTTTGTTTTCTCCAGTGAAAATCTTTGCAAAATAGGCACATGCAGCCTTGGCTATATCTTTATCCCCTTGAATAAAATTCTCTTGCTCATCACTGATTCTATGAATATATAACCTCTTTCTTCTTCCCCTTATAATAGCATGAAAGTACTTAGAGTTGTCATCCCCATCCTTAAATCATTGTAATTATGTTTTTTGTTTAAGGATGGATTGTTCAACCTTTAGGTACCTAATATATTGTGAATTAATGAGACTGAGATTAGTTCTATTTGATTCAGAGTTGTTATTGATGTGGCATCCTCAGCAATCCTGACTTTCTCTTCAAAGTCTTTCATAATGATAAAAATGTCCCCATACTGTTGTCCAGACCAATTGCTAAGAGTGTTTGAGACTCTTTTTAGTTTCTGATGAAATCTTATCATAGGTATCCCTTCGATAGGTCTCTCCCAATATGTATTCATAGTGTCTAAGAAGGTATCATTGTCCATCCAGTATTGCAGGAACTTGAAGTACTTCATGGTTTTGACTTGTCTGTTAACACACTCCAAAAGAAGAGGACAATGGTCAGAGCTTATGGAAGCTAGATGAGTAATAGTGGTTACAGGCATAACATCCAACCACTTATCATTCACCATGTCTCTATCTAATCTCTTCCAAATCCTTGCCTCATTATCTCGATTGTTACACTAAGTGAATTTCTGACCAGAAAAACCCAAGTCAGTGAGACCACAGGCCTCAATAACACTTATGAATTCAAAACTTTTATTCAAATTATAAGGTTTCCCCCTAACTTTTCCTCAGTATTAGTAATCACATTGAAGTCTCCTATTATGTACCAAGGTTTATCAATGTCTGACAGCTGAAGCATATTAACCCATAAACTCCTCCTCATATAGTCTTTGGATTTAGCATAGATAAAGGTGGTAATGTAGGTATTAGAAAGGGAAGAATATTTGATCTCACAAGTAAGTTCCTGCTCATCTTGATCTAGAATACTGCAGATTAAATCTTGATTCCAGAAGAGCCATATCTTACTATTGGGATTATAAGTAGCATGGTCCATTCTGAGATGGGTTTTGTAGAAATTGATTTGGGATTTGTTGGAGAATGGTTCAAGGATTTCTATCATAGAAAGGTTATGGTAATCTTTGAGTTTTTGTAGTCTGTCCAAAGCACCTTGAGTATCAATACTCCTTACATTCCAATAAAGTGTACTAATCATCAAAGTTTTTGGGATTTAGACCTTCTGCTGATACTACTTTTGACTTCAACATTATCAGTGTTGCTGGTGGTATTTTGCTTATTTCTCCTTTTTTTTCTTGCTGACCTTTAGGGGATAGACCATTTTTCTCAGTAACTTGCTGGATTTTATTCTGTATTACAGTTGCCATAGTGGATCTAAAGACTTCCAACTGATGGGAATTGTTGTCCTCTTCTTCCTTTTGTGTTTCATCACATTGGCTAGGATCTTCCTCATCCTCAAAATGAGTAACCCTATATTTATAACCTTGGTCCTCTGAGGTACTACTTTTTTATTCATATATCTCTCAGTAGATATATCTTGAACTTGCAAAGGGATCACATGAATGCCTGTTTTCTCTACCAACAGAACCTAATTCCCCCTTGGTTGTCCTGATTCTATTTCCTTGATAAGTTTCTTCTTCCAGGCATCCCTTTTCTTCTTACTAAGAGACAAGGTATACATGTTATTTAATATTTAGGGACTTTCATTTTTGCTTTTTTTGATTACAACCAATGCTATCAGGAGGTTCATGCCAGACTCCCTTATCCTTATAAACTGTATAGCAACCCTTTTTATGTTGAGTTCTCATGGTGTCTTTTCTGTATGTTTTACTAAGTAGTCATCACCTCAGTGGTAGTAGGAGCTCTAATGTCTGTCCTAAGGTCAACCAAAGAGCATTCCCTTCCCTTGGAGACCCCTTCCAGTAAATTATTAGGCTTCTCCTGTAATCCCCCAGCCATACCTCCAAAAACTACATAAATTTTAATTTTAATATTATTGGGGGAGCCATGAGGATGTGGGAGAATTGATTCAATACCCGATACTCTCTTATTAAGAGTATTATATTCATTATTAGCAGCTGATGAGCCCTCCTAAATGATTGTATCAACCTTTTGTTGAAATTCTTTTGAGTAAATATAATTTTCCTTATTCTGTTTGTTACTAGTAGCTTGTGTCACCTGTATAAAGGGGCTACTGGGGAAAGGGTTCCTATTTTCATAGGGATAGGGGGTTGACCCTGGAATCCAGTGCCAACATTATATTCTTGGAGTTCAGTTCTTCCAGAGTTAAGATTCATACCTGCTTCTTAATGTTGTTACAGTCCTTGTTGTTATTTGTTTTGTACTACAGTTTTGTGGTTGTTTTTCTTTCCTTTCTTCCTTTGGATCTTCCACTCTTCTTGGTCTTGATTATTGTTCTCCTTATCTTCATTATGTGAAACCTTTGGTTGAACATCATTACCTGCATTTTCCTGAATCTGCACCTCTGTTTGCTGAAGATGTTTGCTTGACTGGTGCCTTATTGCAGGTGGCTGACTGGAGCTTGGGTCTATATTACCTTCAACTTCTTGAATCTGTAACTCTTTATTCCTACCATTATTTGCTTTTTTTGGTCTTATCAGTCTCCTCTTTCTTTTTTCTTATTTTATTCTCCTCCTCTCTTTTCTTAATAGTATAGACTCTATAGATATATCCCTGATGTTTGCAGTATTCACAATAATCTAGCAATCCTTCATATTAAATAGGATGCCACATACCTTCACCATTCTCGTCTTCATCAAATCCCATCCAAACATGCTGAGGTCTTTGTTTGGTGATGTCAATTTGAAGTGACTTTAGCTACACTGCCCTTTGTTTTCTTGTAAGTAGCCAAGTCTAAGAATAAAACCTTACCAATAGGGGATAGTAAAGGTGTTACCACTTCCAAGCAATAGCAATGCCAATGATGTTCAAGTAAAATAGCCCATATAGGGACCAAAGAAGTTTCCTCTTCTGGCTTAAATGTGGGAGTCCAAAGCTGAAGTCTCATAAGTTGGCCTTGTATGAACATTTTCCCTTTTGACCATACTATTGAATGATCAAACTCATTGTCCAGATCAATATATAAGTGCCTAGAGTTGAAATGAGTGAGTTTCACCCCTCCTCTAAGTTCAGTTTGAAGAATAAATTCATTTCGAATAGTCTCTATTTTTGGCATAGTATGGGTAAACTTCCCAATAATGGTGTATTTACACCTACCAGCTAGTTCAACCATGAAGTCCTCTTTTTTGAATACAACTACAGGAAAGCTTGTTTAGTAGTGATCTTGGGTGGACTTATGTCAGTGGAAGCATTTTGCATAGCCTCTTGAGCTCTTAGTCTAGTCACAAGAGCATGGGGCACTACAGGATTTGGTGAATTAAAGATATTTGGATTAGTAGTTTTGATTTGGTTAGGAATTTTAGGTCCAAGATTGTTTTTAATTTGTGGGTGTTTAGGTTTGTCTCTTTTTGTATTATTGGGATGGAATGCATCAAAGTTGTTAGATACTTTCAAGGGATTGGAATTAGGGATATAAGGTTTATGGACAACTTGTTGGTTCACAACAATCTCTTTGGACTGAGCTATAGGTTTCCTAGTGTTAGGTTCCTTATCAGTTTCAGTATGTTGAATTCCTTGCGACTGATTCTTCCCTAATCACTTTGTTTGACCATTAAAATATTTTGATCACTATCATGTTGCTCAGTTCTAATTTTTTCTAGGTTAGTTAGTGCTAAACATATATCATCAAGCCTATCCATATAACCATATTCCATTTGCTGTAAGAAAGAAGTTACATTACCTCGAATTTCCATTGGCTACTTACTGTTACATTGCTTATCCGTACCTTAAATTCTTTGAATTAGAAGAGAATCATGATCATGTTGATAAAACACTTGTATTTCATGCATTTGGTGTTGTACCCGACCTTGCAAATTTAATTTTTCCAGAAATAGAACTTCAGAACCATCTTGTTCTTGAACATTACTGTTCGTAGAGGTCCATGGGTTATTCGAGACCATTGGTAGTGGTTCAAAGTGGCGCTCAGGTCTTGGAAAATACACATTCATGTGAGGAAAATTTTGTAATACATTTTGTTCGATTAAGGTTGCCAGAGCTTCGGTGCCATCACTGACTTCTTCTCCACCGATGATTTCTTTGGTGGAATTGGATAAAAATCCACCCATCAATTGTACTTGAATCACTTTAGGTTTACTTGAAATTGCTACTGCATTGTCAGTAATTTTTTTAAAATTCGAAGTATTATTAGCTGGCTTAGAGGTTGGTGTTTCTTGATCGATGTTCATATTATCGTCAGTGGTATGGGGAGCTTTATCGGTAATGGTGAATCCATTCTGGCAGACTTCAAATAAAGTTACCATTAGGAAGATAATCTGATTTAGCCAATTTATGATCGAACCGGGTGTCTTACAATATGCCATTCTATAATGTGAATATTGGCCTTTTATCATTACAAATCATACTTGGATAATTCATGTCATGTAGTCCTAGGTCGCTACATAGGACCCTAAGTTACCTTTCTTCATATATGCATGAAATTCATATATTGAACATACTTGTAATACATGATCATAATTCATACTTGAATTCAGACTAAAACTCATAAACATAATCTATTTGAGTGAAAACTAGGACAATAACTTGAAATCATTGAACTTCATAATCATACTTCTTAATATCATTATTGAAATTAGCTTTATGCATGGGCATTCATAACTCTGGAGACACACCCTGGAGTCTAAAGGGTTTAAGCT
The DNA here is from genome assembly GCF_947179165.1 of Solanum dulcamara. Taxonomy (NCBI): domain Eukaryota; kingdom Viridiplantae; phylum Streptophyta; class Magnoliopsida; order Solanales; family Solanaceae; genus Solanum; species Solanum dulcamara. The sequence goes on from NC_077239.1 coordinate 49,692,056, forward strand.
GAGTAGGACCAAGACAGAGTACTTAGAGTGCAAGTTCAGTGAGACACCCCATGAGGTTGGCGCGGAAGTTATGCTTGGTGACTAAGCCATCCAAAAGAAAGGTAGTTTCAAGTACCTGGGGTCTATCATGCAAGGCAGCAGGGAGATTGACGACGATGTCACACATCGCATTGGGGTAGGGTGGATGAAATGGAGGCTCACTTCCGAGGTGCTCTGTGACAAGAAGGTGCCACCACAACTTAAGGGCAAGTTCTACAAAGTGGTTGTTAGACAGGCTATATTATATGGGGTGGAGTGTTGGCCAATTAAGGTCTCTCACGTCCAAAAGATGAAAGTAGCCGAGATAAGAATGTTGAGATGGATGTGTGGGCATACCAAGAGCGACAGGATTAGAAATAAGGCTATTCGGGATACGGTAGGAGTGGCCTCAGTGGAAGACAAGATGCGGGAAATGCGACTTAGGTGGTTTAGGCATGTGAAGAGGAGAGACACAGATGCCCCAGTGAGGAGGTGTGAGAGGTTGGTCATGGATGGTTTCAGAAGAGGTAAGGGTAGGCCGAAGAAATATTGGGGAGAAATGATTAGACAAGACATGGCGCAGCTACAGCTTACCCAGGACATGACCTTAGATAGGAGTGTGTGGAGGACCCGCATTCGGGTAGAAGGCTAGTACATAGTCGCGTTATCCTACTCTATTAGTAGGCGCATTAGCGCACTATAATTTCCTTTGTGGAGGACTCAGATTAGGATAAAAGTCTAAGTGATTCATCCTTTGCACCATAGTAGTTGTAGTTCTGCTCATTGTTTATTGCCTTTTGACTAATGCATTGTATTGCTGTTTATATTTGTAGCGCCGATGTACTTTGACTGTCTTACCTATCTCATCTTATCTTATTTATTTATTTATTGTAGTTATGCCTCTTTCTTCCCGTACCACTATACCATGACTTTCCCTTTTGCTATTCCTGTTTCATCTTGTTTTTTATATGTTTGCCCCTATCTGACCTTTTATCTTGTCCTCTCTTAAAGCCGAGGGTCTTTCGGAAACAGCCACCCTACCTTTCAAGGTGGGGGTTAGGTCGGCGTACACTCTACCTTCCCCAGACCCCACATTATGGGATTATACTAGGTTTGTTGTTTTTGTTATGGGCATTCATAACTCAACTTAAAATAATATAATTAATGTAGAAACATAAAATGATCACCTATCATGATTAAAAACATAATTGAAACTGCCTAATGTAATTCATCAAATTAGGGTTATAAACCCTATTGAAATTCATGAGATTTTGAGTAGAAACCTTGAGACTCCATGGGTGAAAGGGTCCCATAGATCAATCCCTACATACCTTGATTTATTTGATCTTAGAATTGAAAAATGAGACTTGTTGTTGAAGAAACCATAGCCAAAAATTGATGAAGAAGATGAACCTTTGATTGATCCTTGAGAGAGAAGCTTAAAGTTGATTGGGAATTAATGACGTAAAATAATAGGTTTAGGAGTATTTAGGATATTTTTGTAATGAATCTAGTCCCAAAAGCATCCATATACATTAATGAGAGATTAGGGAAATAATTAAAATACTCTTCATTTAATTAGAACTGGAACTCACCATGGAGGACCCATCACGGTCCGTGATGCTCATCAACGCCTATGGTGGTGTTTGTGATGATATACTTGGAATTGGAATTCTGAAGTTGCAGGAGAAAGGTTTCAGAACTTCCTCCATGGAACCCTTCACAGTCCGTGGAGTGCATTGCGCCTCATGAAACATGGGTATGGTGCAGGCACTACAGGTTGGTCTATAGGAGTGACCACCATAGAAAACACCACGGTTCATGAATGGTTACACGATCCATGGTTGGGAGGCATGGTCCTAGCTTTGGTATAACTTTCTAAGGTCATCATAGAAGGGGTCACCATGGAGTACTTCATGGCCCGTGGTACTCACCACAGTCCGTACTGCCTTATCGTGGATCTTACCTTGCAGGACTAGGCCTCGGGGTTACCACCACGGTGGCTCACCACAGCCTATGTACCTACCACGACCCGTGATGGCCTTTCCTGGTCATCACCTGGTGCCAAAATTTGCAGGTTTCAATAATTTTGTCTTTTTATTCTCGTTTTCCAACTTTCCAAATTTTAGGGTCTTACGATATCTCCCCTTGGGAATATTCATCCTTGAATGGGTATCATGAAAGGAATAGGAAAGTGTCATGACCCAAACCCGTAGGCCACGACTCGTTCCCAAATTGGACACCCATACATACCCTTAGACCAAACTAGCATATTATCAGAATAAACAAATATGGAAGTCACACAAAGTCGCTAAACAGATATAGCACACGGAAGCCAATAAGGCCGTCACGGAACAGAAAAGCCCAATGCATATACAGAACCCACAATATATATATATTTGTATGCCTACATACCTCTTCAAAATTATAGCATAATCATGTGATGGGACAGGGCTCCGTCGTACCCCTGAATAACATATACATGTATACAACAGAAAAGTTAGTACCAAGATATGGGCTCCAGACAAAGGAGCACGGTGAAGAAGCAAGGTGGATGTCCTAAGCATGTGGATCAACAAACCGAATGGCAGCCCCCGAAGACAGGGGGTCAGTACAAAGAATGTACTGAATATGTAAAGCATGAAATGTAATAAATAAAGCCATAACCTGAACAACATGTGCAGAAAATAAGCGAAGTGTCCAGAATATCAAAATGTTTATCATAAACATAGATAATGCATGCAGAAGAACATATGCCATATCCATCCCCATTATGGGACTCGGTGAACAAAACATGATCGCCATCCCGTCATTGGTGCCACCGCACAACATACTCCAGAGTAGGAAATATCTCCATAACAGATCATATCATATCAGACAGCCATATCATATCATATCACCAGATATCAGCGTGTGTGTAATAGCACAACATATACCACAACCCATGTATCATTTATACCTTCTCTCTCACATCGGGGCACAGCGAACAATGCAGGGAAGTACGCTTGATAATATATCTTTGCCCGGGCTTAGTGGAGGAAGCATTGAGGCATCCACAAGTGGAGTAGTGAGAAACTAAATGCAATATAAAATACAAAACATTTACAGAGACTCGATAGCATAACTCCGGTGACAAATCATATAAGAGAAATTGAGCGATAATCATAGTATATGTCTTTCAGATGTCATGATAGTCTATGTCAAAATAGTCTGTCTGAACTCGTTTTCATATTTCAAAATATATTCTGGGACTCAAGAAAATAATTGAAACAACTGTCGTTTTGGTAGTTGGAAAAGTAACAAAGAATTCCCTTTAAATTCTACTCAAGAAATAAGTCAAATGGAACAATAAAGGGAAATTCAGGGATAGTGGGCCCACCTCGGCCAAATGAGGTAACGTACAAAAATTACGTGCATTAAACTTCATGATGTTACTTATAAGAGTTCTAAGGTAGTCGGGTTCTATTCGTGCAAGTCCTAGATGTTTAGACAATTTTTTCAACTATTCATAAATATTCATTTCATTTTTTTTGAATGAAAAAGGGGCAAGTTTAGGTGCAGAATCCGAAGAGTAGAGTCGTCCTCGAGGCTCGTATCAAAACCTATTACACCTAGGACATGCCAAGGAAAGGTAAAGTTTTACATACCTTATTGTCCTTTTACGCTTGTCCAAATTCAAATCTTATTTCCTCCAAAATCTACAATTTGTCACATTTACCAAATATTAACTATAAGGCTTTACGAATTCAATCCTAACCAATACTTGTCTACAGAAATTTGGGCAGCAGTTCCCCTATACATACAACATCCCCGAGATTTCAACTAGGCCAAAATATGAAAATATCAACAACCATACCAACAACAATACTAATAACATCAATAATCGATTTAAAACGCACCCTAACATACATTGTCTTCTTTTCTAAATAGTGCAACAACTTCCAAACAAACTTTGCACTTTCAAATCAATATCAACATTTTCATGTTCATATATTAATTTAAGCTCATTAAAACATAGGCCAATAATATTCCAAGCAATCTATACAATATTCACCAATTCCATATTTCACCCGAAATCTCTATATATGAAACAAAACTATCACAACGTATTTTCTACTTTCAAATTCATAATCAACAACAACAATCCACACTTTAGCAACTTCATTTCCATAATATCATAAAATCATATTAAAATGACATAATTCCCTACAATCCATTTCAATACCGACTTAAACCATTTAACCTTCATTTACCTTATAAGAAACTCAACAACACAACTAACATACTAAACTAAATTAATTCATTTCCATCTCATCACCCTACACCACATTTCCAACTTCAACCAAATTCATTCAACTTCCATTTCCAATATAAAATCCATAATAACTACTACTAGAATACTACATAAAATTTAATTCATCTTGCCTATACGATAACATATATACGGCCATATACCCATATGCACCCCCACTATGCAAACTTCCATGGTTCCATAAATTCTACCCATTTCTACATACCACAACGTAAACAGGCCTTCATAACATAATAAAAAGGGATTAATTCTTACCTTTTCCTCCTCACTTATTCACTTGACCAAGGAGCTAAATTGATGAAACAAGCGCCCTATCTTCTAAAATAACTACACCACATTATAGAGGACCCTTGAATTAATGGAAGTACTAGAAGAAAATAATTTTAGGAACAAAATTTCAAGGAGTAAAATTCTCCTATGCTTGGGCCGATTTCCTTCTCTCTTTTTTTTTTTGCTCTACTTTCTTTTGTGTTTTCTCCTTTCTTAAATTGTCTAGAGAGTTCTAGGTAATTTTTATGACTTAAGTGACCCTTTTTATTTATTCATCACACGGATGAATTACATGGGCTTGGATCTTCTTCTCTTTTTTTTACCATGGCTTATGGTTGGGCCTCTCCTCTTATTGTTTTCCAAGCACAATCACTTAATCCATTTTTTTAACTCATGAAACTAAGTTTTTGCAATTCCAATTTTTTCCTTAACCTTTTCTAATATTTCCGCATCCAAAATTTTCATAAGCAACCTATGTATCAAACAAGACCAACATATAGCATTATCCTTAACTTCTTACAATTATCCCAAATGCCCAAATGTACAAAACACGGGTTATAACAGAAAGGAACATAACAACAACATGAATGTAAAACATATTGAAAATATATAACACATGAAATCATTAATCTCAACTCAAAACATAACTTTAATACTTATTTCATGTACATGAATGCATATGAAAGTATGAGAACAACTAAAACACATGATTTGGGCTGGTTGGATCCTGAAGGAACTAAATACCTCAATTAGCATGGAAGAAAAGAGATGAGGATATTGGGACATCATATTGTCTTTAGCCTCCAATGTAGCACCCTCAGCCACTTGATTCCGCCATAACACTTTAAATGAAGCAATTTTCTTATTTCTCAACTTTCTAACTTGCCGGTCCAAAATATCAATTAGAACATCTTCATAAAAAAGAATCTCTTTAATCTCAATGCTGTCCAATGGCATAATGGAGCTACGATCACCTATAGACTTCCTCAACAATGACACATGAAACACCAGATACACTGATGCCAAATCTGAAGGCAAGTCTAACTCATAAGCCACCTTACCAAATCGCCTTAAACTCTGATAGGGGACAATATAACAGGGTCTTAACTTCCCTTTTTTTCCAAAATGCATGACACCTTTCATGGGTCAAATTTTTAAGTAAACTCAATCATTAACTTCAAATTCAAGTTCCCTTCTTCTCAAATCTGATTAGGACTTTAGCTTTGGGCCATTTTCAATCTTTCTCTAATGAGTTTAACCTTCTCCATGGCCTGAAATACCAACTTGAATCCTATCAAAGCAACTTCACCTATCTTAAACCAACAAATAGTGGATCTACACCACCTACCATACAAAGATTCAACTGGAGCCATCTCAATGCTCGAGTTATAACTGTTGTTATAAGAAAACTCTATTTATGGCAAGTAGTCATCCCAATTTTCCTTAAAATTGATGACACATGCTCTCAACATATCCTCTAATGTTTGAATGGTACGCTCAACCTGACCATCAGTTATTAGGTAAAAAGTGGTACTAAGCTTCAGTTGGGTACCAAAACTCTTTTGGAACGATCTCCAAAACTAAGATGTAAATAGAGTACCTCGATCCAAAATAATAGACAATAGGACACCATGAAGATTCACCAACTCTCGAACATACACTTTAGCATAGTCCTCAGCTGAATATCAGGTCTTAATTAGGAGAAAATGAGCCGACTTAGTCTTTCGGTCAACAATCACCCATATTGAATCATGTTACCTATGAGTGTGAGGCAAACCAAAGAGGGATCACCATGTTGCTTTTCATTTATAGCTTAAACAAGAGAAAATTTAGAACCATTTTGCACAATAACACCACCATCCTTGGAATCGACCAATCGAACACCCAAATGGGATAATATATGCACATCTTGAACTAGATCTTTATTTTCATCCTCTATATGCACAACACTCTTCATGGATAATCTACTAAGAGCATCAGCGACCATATTTCCCTTACCCGAATGGTATAGCACACTCATATCATAATCCTTCAATAGTTCAAGTAATCTCCTTTGTCGAAGGTTCAAGTCTTTTTGAGTGAATACATATTGCAAACTCTTGTGATCAGTGAAAACATCTACATGTACACCGTAAATATAGTGTCTCCACAATTTCAAAGTAAATACCACCACTGCCAACTTCAAGTCATGAGTTGGGTAATTCTTCTCATGCACTTTGAGTTGCCTTGAAGCATAAGCTATCACTTTACCATTTTACATTAACACATAACCAAGACCAACTCATGAGGCATCACAATACACAATAAACCCATCAAACCCTTTCGGTAAAGTCAAGACCGGAGAAGAGGTAAGCCTATCATTTAACTCTTGAAAGCTTTTCTCACATGCCTCGGACCATTGGAACTTCACCTTATTTTTAGTTAAAGAAGTCAAGGGAGATGCAATGTAAGAGAAACCTACTACTAACTGTCTATAATAATCGGCTAAACCCAAGAAACTCCAAATATCATAAGGACTCAACGATCTAGGACAATTCTTAACTGCCTCGATCTTCTTTAAATCAATCATAATTCCTTCTTCAGAAAACTGACCTTAGCCAAAAACTACATTTGCTAAACTTTGCATACAAATGACCGTCATTGAGAATGTGCAGCACAATCCTCAGATGATTGGCATACTCTTCCTCACTCTATGAGTAAATTAAAATATTATCATTAAAGACGATCACAAACATATCCAAATATTGCTTGAACACCCTATTCATCAAATCCATAAACATTACAGAGGCATTCATTAGTCTAAATGACATAACCAAAAATTCAAAGTGACCATACTGAGTTCTAAAAAGTTGTCTTTGGAATGTCACATTCCCTTACTAGGAGTTGATGATAAACCGATTAGAGATCAATCTTTGAAAAGTAACTCGCCCCTTGCAATTGGTCAAATAAACCATCAATTTTTGAAATTGGATATTTATTCTTTATAGTGACCTCATTCAATTGTCGGTAATCTATACATATTTTGAGTGACTTATCTTTCTTCCTAACAAAGAACGTGGGAGCACCCCAAGGTGAAATGCTTGGTCTTATGAAAACTTTATCTAACAAATCCTTTAATTTCTCTTTCAACTCCTTAAATTTCTGTCGGGGCCATAAAGTAAGGAGAAATAGAAATAGGTTGAGTATCAGAAAGGAGATCTATGCCAAAGTCAATTTCCCTTTCTTGAGGAACACCGGGCAAATCATCTAAAAACACTTTGGGAAACTCATTAAATATAGGGGCCGACTCAGGAGTAGGAGTTTCCAAAACAACATCCCTAACTCGCACAAAATGATAAATGCACCCTTTCGAAATCATTTTTTAGGTCTTAAGACATGATATGAATCGACCCTTAACCACCAAATCATTATACTTCCATTCAAGAATAGGATAATTTGGGAATTCATGCATAAGAGGCATGTAACCAATCCATACCGAGAATGATGTCAAAATAGGTCATGTCTACTTCAATGAGATCACAAGGGATAAATTTATCCAAGAGCGAAATGGGAAAATTTCTATAGACAGTTTTAGCCACATCCAACTCACCTACGAGAGTATAAATGGAGAAAGGCTTCATCAATATTTTGGGGCTAACATCAAACCTCATATCCACATAAGGAGTAACACAAGATAAATTTAAACCTGAATAAAGAAAATCATAAACATCATAGTCAAAGACCTGTAACATATCGGTAACCACATTGGGAGTCTCCTCCACCTCTTGCCTACCATGAAGAGCATAAAACCGGTTGTTGCGTTGACCACCCTTAGGTTGAGCTTGGGCACCTTGTGGAACTGGCCTGCTTGAGCAACTTGTCCTGGAGGACAACTTTCTTTACCTTTGTTGACAACATGAAGGCAATCGAATTTCCTATGGCCCACCTTGCCACATCAAAAGCAAGCACCCATCCCCATCAAACATCTCCCTCCATGATTATTCCCACATTTTGCACACTTGGGAAATGAAGGGAGACTAGCATTCACACCTCCTCCTTGAGCCTTAGGGTGTGACACCCTATTATTAACAAGCTTCTTTCCCAAACCTTGGTCTTGTTGAGAATAGCCACTACTACTATCGGTCCTAGTATTTGAGAACCCACATTCATACCAGGCTCTCTTAGAATCCCTCATTCTTATCTCTTTGAGATTATCTCCCTCAATTTTCTCGACAAAGGTCATAAGCCGAGATATGTCCATCTCCTTAATAGGAATGGTTGTAAGATATTCCTTAGAAATTAAGGTAGATACACCTGATATGAATAGACTCATTTAGGTACATGGATCGGCAACCAATGAAGGAGCATACTTAGAGAGATTGGTGAACTTGATCCCACATTCCTATGTTGCCTTGTCGAAGATTTATGAACTCCAACACCTTGGCTTTCCTTAGCTCAGGAGGAAAAAAGTGATCAAGAAAAGCAATTTTGAAGGCTTCACATTCATTAGGTCCTTCATCCACCATTTTTATCTACCATTAAGTATACCATACTTGAGAAACACTCTAGAGTTGGTAAACTGCCAACTCCGCTTTCTTTGTTGACTTCACCCCCATAATGCTCACTATCTTATAGACCTCGTTAATGAAATCTTGAGGATCCTCATTGTCTTTCGAACCATGGAACTCCAGAAGGTTCACTCTTGCAAAGTCCCTCACCCTAGAAGCCAGAGTAGAAGCATTGGTAGGAGTCACAATCCCTTGATTGGCCACAATCTGGGCTAGCATAGTAATAGCTATCCGAAATTCTACATTAGTCACTTGGTCGGGTAGGGGAACATTGTCTTGACGGACCGGAGGAGCTCGATCCTCATTCTCATTGATCCCTCTTTACATTGTTGCTCTTCTTGGAGGCATTCTCTGTAAATCACAAAGGATAATCGTTAGGTAAAGGAACTCTTAGGGTAAATTTTATAGTACGACATAGATCATGAAAGAAGTGAGAATTTCCTAAAATGCCTTATAGCCTCCTATTCATAGATCTGGCATGCTTCACAACCATGAATAAGACTTTACTTGATGTGGCATGTTGGACTCCCTAGGACATCTTAAACCTTGTGCTTTGATACCAAGTTTTTCATGACCCGACCTAGGTCCTAGTCATAACACGGTAATCAAAACTATGTAGGGCTCCAACCAATCCTCTTAACATATTATAAAGCATACATATGATGAAGTAAGTGAAGAAAATAATATAAGGAGTATAAATGATGTATCACAAAGAGTGTAAGAATTTGAAAACATATACTCTAAATATATGTCCAACAAATACCTCTACTACTTGTGAATACGGGGGTTAAGACTTTTCCCTATGTCACCCTCTTCGTGAAACAAATAAGCATTTTTGAAATAAAAAAAAACTCATAACTAGTCCCCAGTAGATGAGGACTCAAGAAGCACTTCACCTATAGGGAACTCTACTAGCCACGTATTATAGGAACGTAATCCTCAACCCCTATATTATGAGATAATGTAGGCAAAAAATATGCAATAGTACTTTTCAATGTACTAAGTATGAGGGCATGACATGCAATATAAATCATAAGATGACATGATCAATCTTTGAAACATGATAAAGAGAATAAGTGAAGTCATGAGAAAACCGTAATGATTAAAGCATAAAAAGATATATTTTAAATCGTGATTGACAATAAGAGAAAATACATATGTGGGATAGAACCATAGAACACAATAGGACCATGTGAGCTATAACATGGAATCCTGATGTCTCCCCATACAATGGAAGAAAGGGCAATCTACTTGCCAGGATAGACTCTACCTCACTATGTGGGTCATGTACATAGGCTATATGTGGATATACTAGCTAGGCCATGAAGGCAGCCTATGGTGGCACGTAGTTTAAGAGACTTGAGGTTGCTATTAAGGATTATGGTAGGGGCCCACCTAAAAGTCCAATTGGTGCTAAGTCAAATTCTATGGAATACATAGCATAGTAAATAGCTTAACATATATCATAACTTGTTCATAAACTTAATAATTCATAGAATAGCTCATTTCATAACATAATTGCATTGTGAGTATTGTCCTTTCATTATTACAAATCATACTTGCATAATTCATATCATTAGGTCCTAGGTGGTTCATAGGGCCCTAAGTTACTTTTCTTCATATTTGCATGAAATTCATATGTTCAACATACGTGTAATCCATGATCATAATTCATACGTGAATTTAGAGTGAACTCATAAACATAATCAATTTGAGCAAAATCCATGATAATAACTTAAAATTAGTGAACTCTATAATCATACTTCATAATATCATCATTGAAATTAGCTTTATGCATGGGCATTCATAATTCAACTTAAAATAATGTCATTCATGTCAAAACATACTTATAATGATCACATATAATGATTAAAAATGTAATTGAAGCATCCCAATGCAATTAATCAAATTAGGGTTACAAATCCAATTAAAATTCATGAGATTTTTAGTAGAAACCTTGGGACTCCACGGGTGAAAGAGACGCATGGATCAATCCCTACATACCTTGATTAAATTTGACCATAGACTTGAAAAGGTAGACTTATTCTTGAAGAAAACCTAGCCAAACTTGATGAAGAAGATGAACACTTGAATGATCCTTGAGAGAGAATTTTTAAAGTTGATTGGGAATTAATGAGGGAAAAAATAGGTTTAGGAGTATTTAGGATATTTATGTAATGAATCTAGTCCTGAAAACGTCCATATACATTAATGAGAGAATAGGGAAATTACTAAAATACCCTTCATTTAACTAGAATTAGAACTCACCACGTAGGACCCATCACGGTCTGTGATGCTCATCACGGCCTGTGGTGGTGCCCATGATGATTGACTTGGAATTGGAATTTTGAAATTGTAGGGGAAAGGATTCAATACTTCTTCCACGGAATCCTTCATGATCCATGGAGTGCATTACGGCTCATAAAACATAGGTGTGGTGCAGTCCTTGCAAGAGTGAAAACCACAAAAAACACCATGGTCCGTGAAGGGCTACACAGCCTATGGTGGGGAGGCGTGATCCTAGACTTGGGATCATTTTTTGAGGTCATCAGGGGAGGGGTCACCACGGTGGACTTCATGGACCGTGGTGCTCACCATGGTCCATAGTTCCCTATCATGGACCTTACCCTGCAGGACTAAGCCTCAGGGTTACCACTACAGTGGCTCACCATGGCCCATGATGGCCTTCTATAGTCATCACTTGGTGCCAAAATTTGCATGTTTTGGTAATTTCATCTTTTGATCCTTATTTTCTAACTTCCCAAATTCCGAGGTCTTACAATGCTCCATTGACATTACATAACCGACCACCTAGGGAAAAGTAAACATAACTGCTATCAAGTACTATGATGCTAGGCGGAGGGCAAAATCAATCCCTCAATAAATCTCTTAGTCATGTCTTGCTCCATAGAAATCAATGTGAGATCATGCTCTATCTACTCTAGAAACTCCATCACAAACTCAGAGACTGATGAGGAAACCTGCTGAGGACTTATGAGTCCAACCCTAGGCTGGGAACCACTTGGTGCACCCAAAAATACTCTTGTCTGTGGTGTATGCTCCACGAGGTGCAAAATCTCCAATGCTGGACCTAAAGGAGCTGAGGTGTTCATAGATACTATTGAAGGCTGGGTAGTATTTGCTGATGCTCGGGCCATGCCTATCGAAAAGCTTGTACGATCCAGCTAAAGAGGAATGAAATCCAAGAAAGTAATTAGAGGTTGCTCAAATAAATTTCACACTATAAGAAATCACGAATGGAGCTTCCTAAAATGCCCTATAGCCTCCTTAAGATAGGATACGAACGTCTCCACACCAATCAGTAGTCTCTACTAGGAACTTGCTCTTATACTGACGATACCGGTGATCCTAAGCTCTGATACAACCCTGTCATGATCTGATTTCTCAAATTATGATGGCACCTACTATCAACCCACCAATAGGTAAGTCTAACCCCACATTTTAGAACCTTAGGCAACAGACCATCACAAGCGGAAGGAAAGAAATGAATAATAATAATATTAATAATATGAAAAGAAGAATGAGAACAAAACAAAAAGATAACCCCCAAGACCTGGTATCAATCGGTAGTCGAGCTACTAAACCAAATAAGAAAGTACTAGGTTTATACAAATACTATGATAATAATAGTAAAACAGAATGTCTCTGACTACTAAATAAAGACTAGTACAAGCCAAAACAGAGGGAGTCAGGCAACTCTGAAAGCCAAGAGCTCACCCAAGTTTCCAAAATCAAAGAGTTGTTCCACACAGTATCAAAATCAGCAAAGGAAACCCATACTATGATTTGCAGGGTGCAGAAGTGTAGTATGAGTACCAAACAATGTCAGTAGGAATCGACCGACTGATATCCAAAGATAAAGCAAGTATAAAGAACATGTAAGCAAGGAGTATATATATCACAAGTAACTAACAGGAATAATACGAAAGTCTGTAATAAGAAATATCTGATATAAGGAAGGGAGAGGACAGGATGTACTTGGTGGCGCCATCCCGGAACCTAAACACGACAACACACTATGAAGGATGACAACTAAGTGACAAACTACTAACAGAAGTAAACACAAATATCACATAAAGGCCCAAAGGACCGTATCAACTAAATTCCTATATAAAAAAGTTAGATAAATAAGAACAAGGGCAGTAACTACCTTCAAAAAAGAGACCACCCTTTATACCACCATAAGTTCGCAAATAGTCAGACAATACCTCTCGACCCCCTATGCGCCCAGGAGGTTCACTCAAAAATAGGTAAACCCTCATGGCATCCAATAATATCGATAGGTACAAATAACTATGTTGGTGATAGGCGATGCATATATGATTGAGAGTCATGCAATAAAACTAGTAGTACCATCAGTTCCAAGTGACTCATACCAAGATATATACACCTACTACAAGTGCCGCCCATAAAGTACGACCCAAGCACTTCTCTAGGATCTAAAATTCCCTTATATACTTGCTTGGTTCTAATCCAGGTCTTTTATCAATATAGATATGCATCAATCTATATGTCCAATCATCTCAAATCCGCTCTGTCACGGTGATTAGAGATAAATAGTCAAATCAGTATAAAAAGGGTCATGAACTCACTCCAACCGAATTGAAAACATAAAATTAGTGCATCCTCGATGCCTCAATCCAATTTCATAAAATGAGCGCATCCTCGATGCCGCTAGTCCACTGAAAATATTAATAACAAAGGAAGTACGACCCCTATTCAAAAATTAGTATAAAATGGTTTGGGTTACCCAAAATTCTCAAATCAAAGCCAAGAACCAATGCATGTACCAGGGTCGACTACATCCATAAGAAAACTAGGATCTAATGTAATGCATGTCATCACCAGCTACTAAGCAACACGCACAATCACATATAATAATGATGTCGCAATCACCTTACCCTCTAAAGCATAAAAACAGGACTAGCATATGCAACCGACCTCTAACCAAGGTCTAGGGCTCAAATATACTCCTCTAACTCAACAAGAAATCCCAAAAGATAACTCAGCCCTAGTTGGGTAACAAGGAGGAGGAAATGGGGAAACAGGTGCTCAACTAGTCAATCAATACCTCCAAATCCAACTGGGAATACAACCTCGAGATTACAAACACAGCTAGCCCCGCCAAACAACAAAAGAAAGCATAAGGAATTGCATCTCTAAATCCAGAAATGGGATCCAAAAGTATTTCACAAGCCTAAATAGATTAAAACTACTACACCAAGGCTCCAAAATAGGTGCTAAAGTAGAGAAGGACACTAAGTGTCAGAAACACCTATCAATAACAGCTACATCATTTAAGGATCTACCCAAACTCAATTCTAAGGAATAATTCCACCAACCACCATAAACATCACACAAACCACCTAAAATAGGCTAATCAAGGCCAAACTAAGACATAATCAATAATATTACCAACTAGACTGGAAGTCTCATAAAGATAATCTAGCCTAAGGCTCACATCGGGACAAAGAACCAAGAAACTAGGAATCGAACCAAATCCATCACATACAATCTGAACCACAAGTAATTTATACTATACAATACCTCATAAAGCTCAATCAAAAGAAAAAAGACCATAGCCTACCTCGAAGCCGAATACGTGCACTCCAAGTCTACTCTCGGTAGCTTTTCACTCCAAAAACAACTCCAATTGCCTCCACGCTATCAAAATATTGATCATCTCCTCAATACAAATATTTTGACACTATAATCGCATTTTCGGAGATAGACCCAAAATTGGGTCAAAATGGGATTATCATATCTGCAATGGAAATCCCTAAATTAACTCCGTAAAAAGGTTCTAACCATATTATTGATCTTGTAACCCATAATGGAGTACAAATCGATGCTCAAAATGAGATAAAATAACCTAACATAATAAATCACCATTAATGCTTAAAACTAAGCTAGGGCAGCCCATTTGGGGTGGAAATTACACCAAAATATCGCCTTGCACACTTCTCTAAATATACAAGAAATTACGCCACGATCAATACGAACCCACCACACTTAAAATCGCTTAAAATAAAGCTCCCTAGATCCTAAAATCGAAGAAAAGGAAAAGGGGTCGGGGTTGTTCGTATCTGTCTTTTAACTTAAAGACCAGATGATATTAGCTTTCTCTATTATGGAGCCCAAGGCTCATGATCGCGTCATATAAGGTCTTAGACCACCGCGATTGTGGAAGGAACCTCGCGAACACAAAGGGACAGCAACTCTGACCTCATGATCATGTAGGCCTAGATGGTTGGGCTTTAGGAATGCTACCCTTAGGGATCGCAAATGTGTAGGGAAATGGTGCTTGCACCAGCTCAAATTTGATCTTTGAAAACCTCTTATAGGGGGCTCGGGATTAATTCTGAATCCCATGCACGCAAATGGACCATACTACCCCATCAAATTTGATATTTTGGATGTTATAGCATAGTCAAAATTTCCATTTGAGGTCATCTCGATAAATAATGGGTCCCACACCTGAGCACCAAATTAAACCAAAATCCACAAAAGGGCTAGGAATAATACTGACAACATCAGGAAGTGCACGAAAGGTCATTCTATACCAAACTCAACATTTAGGAGCTAATTGCACTGATGAAATTTCAATCCGAGTATATTTATCAAGAATGCTGACCAAAGTCAACCTTATGCTAAAGCTTGAAGGCTAAAATATCTAATGTCTCAAATCGCATCGAAAGGTTCAGAACTCAATTCGACCATGCTACTAGCCTAATTTTAACATTTCGGAGCTAATAGAACTATCAGAATTTTATTTTGAGGTCATTTTCCTCAATGTTTGATCAAAGTTAACCATTCAAACTCCACGAGACTCAAAATAGAGAAATGGGCATAAAACCCAACCGAACAATCAAGCGACTGTAATGTCAGTGCCAAAAATTCATAAATGGCTTGGGGTCGCTACATGAAATCTCTAAACATTGGAAAGATCGGAGAAAGACTAAAATGACCTTGAGGGGCATTACAACATCCACTACTAAAAGGACTTTCATTCTTGAAAGTCAAAGGTTAGAAAAGAATTCAAGGGCATGAAAATATTAGAAAGCTAGACCTACAAGCTTTGTTAGACCTACAGATACCTTCTCGAGTTGGGCAATGCCAACCCAGAACTTAATCCATGGGAAAACTCTCAAATTTACTTTTCTCCTTCATAGCTCAACCCAACTTCCAATTTCTTTCTTTTGATACTAACTTCCATCCAATAAGGACAAACTCAATTGAATGCAAGAGTCTAACCTGAGATAAACCAAAATCACACAGATTCTTCAGAATTAGTTGACCAACAGACAAGAGGAGATACTAAATAAATTGCAAGTTGAATTATTTGCTTTATACACTGAACTCAAGACCCTTTAGTCATCATGGGTATACTAACCCTCATAAACCACCGTATCAATTCCCAACACCATATGAAGACTGTCTAAATACCACATGAATAAAAACCACGAAGGGTAAGCAAGCACCACCAAGACATCAACGACCTGCAAAAACTCAAAATAAGTAAATTAGCCCTGGGCACTAACCCAAATATCTCACCCAATGATTCCCAAAACCAATAATTAGATTATGAAATCTACCTTTCAAAACTGAACAGGCTATTCCAAAGGACAACCAAATTTATGGGTGGAGGAACAACACTAAGACCAACTCCAATATCACTATGCTACCAACGAAACTTCTAGAAAGCTGAACCAATATTAGAATCTAATCCAAAATCAATAAAAATTGATGTCATGAGTCTATGTACCCGTCCACGAGTGCAAATCTGAGTAAACCACCATAATCCAACCAAAACTGAGTTGGTAGGTTCCAAACAAGCATATAAACCCCTTTTCAAGAGTAACCACAAATAAAACTGAACCACCAAAAGAAATATTACAAGGAATATTGCCACCTAGCCACAATGATACACATGAACCTTGCACCTTGAACATGAAATCACTAGATAATACAAACTATTTTGATCCCATCCTGAGGTTGAGGCTTCTAAGAGAAATTTCATTCGCCCGTGATGTCAAGGTCGGAATTAGCCAAAGCACATCACAACACAAGACCCAAATCAATAATCTGACTTTTTAAATCATCAATGAACCTGATGTAGTTTATCGATAGAGACAAGGCACAACACATAATTACAAAGATTAAAGGTAGTCTTGGTTGTAAGGTACAACAAGCCTATGGCTGAAATTTCCAAGACATAGTGACTAACCACCTAAAAGTCCATAATATCAAGAGCACACCAAGGTAATTTTGACAAACCAAGACTTATCAATATGAATGCTCTCATTTCATAATTACCCATTTTTAGCTAACCGTTGGTCGATCATAATTGTATTACTCTATATCTTCCATGAATCCCAATAGAACCCTTTTTACATGGTGCTTTGAGATAAAACATCACCATATATAGCTCAGACACCTAGAGTTAGTGATGGTATTTAGGTCATCATCAATGGATTGACCAATTCAGCATACTTCTGGCTGGTGTGGTCTACTTTCAGTACAGAGTATCTAGCTCGGGTCTATATTCAGGAAGTGGTATGTCTTCAAGGGGTCGTAGTGTCTATCATATCAAATAGGAGCTCTTAATTTACTTTCTATTTCTGGCGAGCTTTTCAAAGAGAGTTTGTCACCTAGATTGATCTTAGCATGACATTTCACCCATAGACCGATATGTGGTCTGAGCAGACTATTCAGGTTTTGAAGGATATATTGTGAATTGTGTGTTGGAATTTTAGGGGTTATTGGGAGTAGTACTTACCTCTAGCGAAGTTTGTGTACAAAAACAGCTACCACTCTAATATTCAAATGGCCCCGTTCGAGGCCTTATATGGTAGGAGTTCTCTCTCTCTGATTAGTTGGTTCAAGTCTTTAGAGCCTAGTCCACATGGTACTTATTTACTACAGGATGCCTTATCAAGGGTATAGACTATTCAAGAAAGACTGAGGAAAGCTCAGAGTAGACACTAGAGTTATGCTGATTGTAGGCGCCTACCTTTGTACGTTGAGGTTGGAGATCGGGTATTCTTGCTAGTATCTCCCTTGAAAGGTGTGATGTGGTTCGGCAGGCAGGGTAAGCTTAGCCCTAGGTATATTATGCTTTTTTAGATTCATAGGAGAGTTGGAGAGGTCTCTTATGAGTTGTCTCTACCTGCAGCATTTTCGGCTATACATCAAGTTTTCTATATTTCTATGCTATATCGGTACATCCCAGATGAGTCCCACATGCTTTAGTATGATACTATTGAGATAGGATGATTGTCTGACCTTTGTTGAGGAGCAAGCTACTATTATAGCTAGAGATATTTGCCAGCTTCATTGTAGGTACATCCCTGTGGTTAAGGTCTAGTAGCGACATCGTCCGATCTAGGAGTCTACCTGGGAGACCGAGCAGGAGATGTGGGAGCAGTTCGCTGACTTATTTGAGCCTTCGGATAGATCTTTGTCCTCACTTTCACCGATGAAAGTTCTTCTAATAGTAGATGTTATAATGACCCTCATGGTCATTTTCGTATTTATGCTTCCATTTTGTTGTTTAGAGCATTCCTATAGCAACCCCAAGTTATTTATGACCTATTGGCATCGGTAGTTCGGTCGTCTGGTCGTTTGTTTGGGTTTTAGGACCGTTTCCCTATTTTAAAGACTTTATAACTAAAAAAGTTGACTTTGATCATAACTCTAGGTAAATGACCTCAGCTTCGGAATAGACAAATTAGTCTAGTAGCATGGTCAGCATGAGTATCGAGGCAATTAGTATGAGTTCGGGCAGTTAGCGCTTTTGCCTTTGAAATTTGGCCTATGGTTGATTTTTGTCAACATTCTTGGAAAACGTGCTTGGATGAAAATTTTGATAGAGCGGTTAGTTTTGGAATATCAAGTTTGGTCTAGAATGACCCTTTGTTTTCTTCTCAAGGCTTTTGGTCCAATCGCGAGGCCTGTTATTGAATAAAACTAAAAATGGCATTTTGGTGTGGGACCTACTTTTCATTAAAATAACCTCATATGGAAATTTTGAAGGTGCCATTGAGTGCGGAACATTGAATTTAATGGGGTAACATATCTAGTTTGAGTGCATGGGATTTTTAACGAATCTCGAGTACCCTATTGGAGAATTAGACATGCCTAGCCCATTTTGTACCAGCTGAGTTTAGTGTCATCGCTAAAGCGACCAGGACCTCTTGGGCGGGTATCACTAAAGTGACAAGAGCTCGCTAAAGCAAACCTAGCTAATGTGATAAGGTCCTTGCTTAAGCGACGCCCGCCTCTTTGAGGTGGTCGCTTAAGTGACCATCGGGTGTCCTCTTAAGCGACACCTGGAGTTATTTCATTATCCAAAATTTAGTTGAGAGGTATATCATTGAGACAGGATTTATATCTCTTTTGGAGCTCAAATTTGGAGATTTAAAGGTTCAACTTCAAGGAAATTTTGTGGGGAATCCATTAGAGAGCTCGGAATCTTGATTTGAAGTTTCTGTGAGGTAAATTCATAGATTTAGCTTCTCTCTTTAACATTTTCGAGTTGAGATTCATATGAATTTAGGAGTTCTATTTTTTAACCATTGTAGCTCCATTTTCAGCGATTCTTGAGGCTAAGTTGAGTGGTTTTCCACAAGGAGCAATGTGGTTGATTTGTTTTGATCATGAGAGCTTTGTTTTTGGTAATTTACTATTCCTAAGAGATGTCATTCCTTGCCTTTAGCCTAAACTTGGGATTGTTGATGCATGTTTAGTTTGTTGCTATTTTGTTGTTTAAATTGTGCTCCTTTTCGAAACACAAGCTTGGGGAAGCATGTTGGACCTATTTTTCAGAGTCAATTCCATGAGTTACTGAGTGGGTCCCATAATTCCCAATTTTTGATTTTGAAATTGGCCTATCTCCAAATTTGATAATTTTAATGTCATAACGACCGTATTGATATTAGAAGTATATTTTTGACAATGTGGCAGCATTCTGATGCAATATGGAAAGGAAAGCTCCAACAAAATGATTTTGTAGTGCGTATGTTTAGCTTATAGGTAGGCTACAACTTTCCTAATTTAGATTGCGCTGGAATATGTGAAATCATGATGAGATTGATGGAATTTGTGTTGGGTAGCCTGTCTATATAGCATAGGTGTTAGAAATCAAGTTTTAGGTATTTTTTGGGTAATTAAAAGCATGTGATCTATTCTGTTAAATATTAGTATTGTAAGTGGCGGTGATTTCATATTTTGGTATTGTGGAGCATGTTGGCCTTACTTTAGTTGTGAAACTTGGTTTAGATGCTCCGGTGTCGCTCTGGTGTTCGTAGATCCTTATAGAATGGGGTAGCAGACTAGTGTTTGGTAGTTGGGACTTAGCTAGGCGATAACCTTGCTCTTATGAATAGCCTTATCCATAATTTCCAATGATTGCTTCTTTTCAGATGTGTCGGTGATATTAGACTTCGTGTTCAATTTGTTTCAGTTCCAGTTAAAGCCCAAGCGATTTATCAGTTGACTCATTATGGAAGAGATCATCGGTAATTATTAGCATCCAATTGGAAAGGAGAATAATTGACACCATCGATTAAATCAGTTGTGAGCATTTGGGTCCCAGTCCCGACCTCCATTCTAGAATCCTATTGGGGAGTATCCGAGTCCCAGTCTTGGCCTCTACTGACTTGTTACTATGGTGAACATCTAGGTCCCAGTCCTGGCCTCAACCATATCAATGGCTTATAGTGAGAATCTGGGTCCAATTCCCTGCCTCGACCGTACTGATGAATTATGGCGAGTATCCTAGTCCCATACCCGACCTTAGCTATATTGAGAATTTGGGCGAGCATCTGGGTACCAGTTCCGGCCTTGGCCTTCAAAGCATTCATGGTTAACTAATTCTTAGATATCCTTGGTTTGAGGGTGACATGTTTCTTCAGCTCTTGGTCTCGCAGATTCTCAGTTCCTAGACCCGGCGAGCTTATGGGGGTTCGTTTGGGTTTTATTTAAAGTTGTACACGAATGTCTCGGCTAGGATTATGGGGGACAGATGGGTGTATTTAGTTGTAGTCTTCCTAGTTTGTATCTTTCTGTTTGTTTGGATATTTACCTTCCTTACCATAGAAGCTTATTATGACTCTTGTTTAGGCTTATTCCTCTTGTTCATATTGGTTTACCTTTCCTAGTCGGTCGGCCTATGATGCCTACATAGTACCTTATAGCCGGTACTCATACTACACTCTGCATCTACTTTCATGATGCAGGACCGAGCACCAGCTACCGTCGCAGATAAATCGAGCCTGTTGCAGCCAATTTCGGAGACCAAGGTGAGCACATGCCATTTTGAGATCATCTTTGCCTCCTTCAACTTGGATGGCCCGCCTTTTTTACTTTTGAGACTAGCCATTATTGTATATATTTTGGTCCACTTTTGGGACTTTTATTTTTTTTATTTTGGTAGCAGCTCTGTACTAGTGACTTCCATGTTTTGGGAGGGATTGAGTTTTGTGTATTTGTATATATTTGTCTAGCTTCTCCTTATTTTAGTTTCTCTTATTTTTGTTTACTATTTCTCCCCTATACCCATTATTTGCAGTTTCGGGTTGTGGATTTTGCTTACCTACCGGGGGGTTATGATGGGTGCCATCATGACCTGAGAAATTAGGACGTGACAAAAACCTTGATAGGAGCTGAGTTGAACTATACAGCCATTGAGAATATGTGCTTAGCATTGTTTTATGCAATAAAAAAATTAAGGAATAATTTTGAGGCATACACCATCAAGCTAATTTCCCGAGCTGATCCTATGAAGTTTTTAATGACGCGACCAGTTCTCTCGGGACGTCTAGTAAGATGGTTTATATTTTTTTAATCAATATGATATCATATACACACCTCAAAAGGTTGTGAAGGGGCAAGCACTTGCCAGTTTTGTTACGATCACCCTCTTCTAGGAGAATGGGAAAGTTAAGATGAATTTCCTGATGAAGATGCATTATTTACTAAAGAATTATCACCATGGATGATGTTATTTGATGGATCTATACGCCGAGATGGTGCAGGAGTTGTGTTGATATCCTAGAAAGACTAATCTTGCCATTTTCATTTGTTCCAGGTTAAATATGTTCCAACAACGCCGCAAAGTACCAAGATTTGATTGTGGGCCTTGAAATGGCATCAGAAATGAAGATTCCACAATTGGACATCTACATGACTCAAAGTTGATCGTCAATCAACTCTTGGGAAGTTACAAGGTAAAGAAGGAAGATCTTTTGACATATCACCAATATGCAACATTCTTGCTTGCAAGATTTGATAAAGTATTCTTAAACCATGTTCCAACAGAAGAAAATCACATGGCGAATGCTTTGTCTAAATTTGCCACAACAATGGCACTCAGAGAGAATGAGACAAAAAAGGTGCATGTATGTCATGGATGGGTTATTCCTGGTTGTCTTGATCTTCAAATCAATGAAAGCCACCATACATCCGTTCGAGTGGTAGAAGAAGAATATTGGAGGAAACCACTACTTTTGTATCTTGAACATGAAGGCTGCATGAGGATCTATGAAAAAGAGAAGACATTAAGATACGGGCACCATGATTCATATTTCACCAGGGAACATTGTTTCGTCGTTCTTTTGAGGGACTATTCTTGTGGTGTCTTGAAAAAGAAGAAGCTCAAAAAACAAGGGAGGAAGTGCATTCTGGCATATACAAAGCACACCAATCAGGGCCTAAACTTCATTTTCACATCAAGAGGATGGGCTACTATTGGCCAACAATGGTGATGGACTGTCGAGAGCATGCCAAAAGGTGTCAAGCGTGTCAATTCCATGTTAATTACATCCATCAATCTCCAAAGGCCCTTCATCCAACTATAGCCTCATGATCTTTCAACGCATGTGGACTTGATGTTGTTGGAACTTTTCCAAAGTCATCAAAAGGGAAAATGTATATCTTGGCTGCTAATGATTACTTCTCAAGATGGGCTGAAGCTGTTACATTGGAAGAACTGAAGATGGAAAATATCGTCGGTTTTATCAAGTCAAGCATAATTTATAGATATGGCATACCAAAATGCATAGTTACTGATAATGGAACACCCTTCAACAATAAGCTCATGAGGATTTTGTGCGAGAATTTCAATTTTAAGCAGCATAAGTCTTCAATGTATAATTCATTTGCCAATGGTCTTGATGAAACTTTTTACTAGACACTTGGTAACCTGTTAAAGAAAGTATTTGCAAAGAATATAAGTGACTGGCATAAGAGGATTGGTGAAGCTTTGTGGGCATATCATACAATCTTTAGAACTGCTACGCAAGCGACTCCCTATTCATTGGTGTATGGCGTTGAAGCAGTCGTTCCATTGGAGAAGAAAATTCCATCATTGTGAATAGAAATACAAGAGGGACTTACAACTGAAAATAATGCACAACTAGTAGAGTTGGAGGCATTAGAAGAGAAGATATTGGAGTGTTATCAAGCTCTACTCGCTAGAGCTTTCAACAAGAAGATGCGACTGCGGTCATTTTGAGTGGAAGATTTGGTCTTAGCAGTTTGAAGACCCATAATCCTCAACAGACGCATTGGTGACAAGTTTACATCAAAATGAGATGGACCATATGTTGTGAAAGAAGCATATTCAAGTGGCGCTTATAAAATTGTCGACCAAGGTGTCATAAGAGTTGGTCAGATCAACGACACGTTTCTAAAGCAATACTTTCCACGAAGGTCGCCTATGCTCCTTAAGGTACGAGCATAAACTGCATGTCACTCTTGGCCTGCAAGAGTATAAACTGTGTACGACCCACAAAAAAATAAAGTGTATTCCACTAGGTTGAAAACCTCGAAAGAGGCGGCCTAGGGAAAAGTTAGTACGAAAAACATAAATATATAAATAAATAAAAACTCATCTTCTTGAACTATGATATGACTTGATCCTCTTCACCAAGGTATGTAGGCTCTTGGAGTAGTTACTCTAAGCTCAGTCACATAAGTAAAAAAAATAGGTTTATAGTATTGCTTGATCATCACAATTACTCTTTAAAGTGGAATAGATAGCACGTGAACTGGATATTCCTTCGCCAAATGTGCTGTAGATGCCAAAAGAGAAGAGTCAAGCAAGGGGCAAAGTCTGAGCTGTCTTCAAATGCATATTTGTGAAAATCCATAAAGGTTTTGACCAAGGCTTATGATGTGTTGTAGTTATTGAAGTCCTCTACGCAACAGACGAAGCATCTCGTGATTCAAAAACTCCTACATAAGGTAATGAATTTTCCACTACGGAAGCTCAAAATTACGAAGAAGACATGTCATAATTGGAAATGAACTTCAAAAGTCAATTTGAAAGAAATTTAGATTTGAAATCTTGGCATACAAAGGCTGTCGAATTCCCTTGTCGTTGCATAAGTGACTTGCAATTCATTTTGAGTTTTGGCTTGTGTTAAAGTGACAATTTTGTGTAATTCATTGAAGCTTCAAGGAGTTACTCAAAATTAGGGGCATCTTTTCCCACAACGTCACACTGGGATACCCATCAGATCGAAGCCTTACTTGTGTGTGTTGAAATGGTGTTCTTGCATAGTCGTAACCTAAACACTACAAGCTCAAGAGACACTTTTGTTTTGAAAAAGGTGCATAAAGTTGTGAAATCGACATTCCAGGCATGTACTCAACTTTAAAAAAAAATATTCCTGTCCATTCGAAATGAATTTTGCTGCAATTTCTACACATATTGTTGTTCTTGGTGCTATATTCACAAGGAAGGAAGAATCTTATAGTTTCATAACTCCTACCGCGAGTTGTGGACTTCACACCATAGACACGCAAACCTGGGGAAAAAAAAGAATAAATAAGAAAAGTAGAGTTGGGCGAGGCAGAACCTGAGCCGATGTTGAAGACATATCTTCACAAATACGGAGACCCTCTGGCCATAATTTTTATGTGGATTTTACTTCTTGTCTTCCACTTTCCAACGGAATAGGAAGGTCATACTTTCGGGGATCCTACTCCGAATTATTGATTTTCTATCACAGATGCTCAAAGGTGAAAAGTTGTGTGAAACAGAATTCGAGCTAATTTGAAAATATATCTATACTAATCTAGAGATATTTTTACTTTATTTTTACATATGTTGTATTTCTGTGAGTTATACTTCCAATAGAACAATAAAAGCGTCATTTTGATGCTCCTACATCGAGTTAGTGATTTTCTACCACATATATTCAAAGCTAAAAGGTTGCGCGAGACAGAATTTGAGCTAACTTCAAAAATATATCTGTACTAGTCCGCAAATCGTTTGGCCATGATTTTTACATATGTTGTATTTATGTGAGTTATTATTCTAACGGAACAATAAACGCTATTTTTGGATTCTCCTACATCGAGTTATTGATTTTCTACTAAAGATGCTCAAAGCTGAAAAGTTGCAAGAGACAGAATTTCGACTTCGAAAATATATTTGTACTAATCCAGAGATCTTTCGGCCATGATTTTTACATATGTTGTATTTATGTATGTTTCCAATAGAACAAGAATCACGTCATTTCAATTCTCCTACGTCTAGTTATTGATTTTCTACCACAGATGCTCAAACCTGAAAAGTTGAGCGAGACAGAATTCGATCTAACTTCGAAAATATATTTGTACTAATCCGGAGATATTTTTTCCATGATTACATGTGTTGTATTTCTGTGAGCTGTACTTCCGATGGTACAGGAATGACGTCATTTTGACACTCCTACATTGAGTTATTTATTCTCTACCACGGCCGCTCAAAGCTGAAACATTGCGCGAGTTAGAATTCGAGCCAAGTCTTTTTTTGAAAAAAAGAACAGTACAAATTCAAAGATCTTTTGGCCATGATTTTTATGTCTATTCTAGTTTTTTGAGTAATCATTTGAACAGCATAAGTGACTCATAATTTTGAGTTATGAACCTCCTGCCACGCCTGTCAAAGCACGAGGGTCCAAATGATTCAAAATAAGTTATATAGCACAAAAGAAAAAAATGCATTTAAGGGAAAGATGTCACTTTTATTTCATAAAAAAAAAGAATATTGTCACTACATCATAATAATGTTTCAAAATAAACAAAAACATAACAAGGAAAAGAAAGAGAACGTTCTTATGCAGGACAAAAGACTAAGGTAAAAACATATGACTAAGGATTTGGTGGCGA